>NC_138038.1:19064199-20264199 GCF_964106645.2 Podarcis pityusensis
TGAACCAATGGCTTCAAGTTAAAAGAAAGGAGACTTTTCGGGTTACAGTGGACGCTCGGGTTGCAAACTTGATCCGTGCCGGATCCACTTTCACAACCCGCAGCTGCGCATCTGCACACGCGCGGGTTGCAGTCCGGCGCTTCTGCGCATGCGCAAAGCGCGATTTAGTGCTTCTGCACATGCATGGCCGTCGAAACCTGGACGTAACCCGTTCTGGTACTTCCGGGTTTCGGCGGTCCGTAACTCAAAAAACGCAACCTGAAGTGTCTGTAACCCGAGGTATGACTGTATTGGGTTATTGCTTTTATTTTGAGGTTTTATATTTTGAGGTTTTATATACAGTGGTACCTCGGGTTACATACGCTTCAGGTTACATACGCTGCAGGTTACAGACTCCTCTAACCCAGAAATAGTGCTTCAGGTTAAGAACTTTGCTTCAGGATGAGAACAGAAACCGTGCTCCGGTGGCGCGGCAGCAGCGGGAGGCCCCATTAGCTAAAGTGGTGCTTCAGGTTAAGAACAGTTTCAGGTTAAGAACGGACCTCTGGAACGAATTAAGTACTTAACCCAAGGTACCACTGTATTGAGTTTGTTCTTTGAACCGCCCTGAGACCACCGGGTATAAATTCAATTAATAATAATAATATAATAATAATTTGCATGTCCTGCCAGGATGCCGACCTGAAGCGGACGGTTGATGAGAGCTGCCGGATCCAGCGGGGCTACGGTCACTACTTTGACCTCTGCTTGGTCAACGACAACATGGAGCAGACATTCCAGCAGCTGCAAGAAGCCTTGGAGAAGTTGCACAGCGAACCTCAATGGGTCCCCGTCAGCTGGGTCTACTAGAGGGACGCCCTGCCTCTCCTCCTCCTCCTCCTCCTCTTCCCCACAGCCTCACGAGTGTCGGCTTTGTCCTCCTCACTTGGCCAAGAATCCCAGAACTCTTAACCTGCAGCACCCAGCACATGCCCCCCCGACGTCTTTCTCCTTTCCCCAACCACCGGGCACCACCTGAATAGCCCAGGCAAATCAGGCGCAGCAAAAAAGTTGGCTTTATTCGATTCGAAAAGCAAAGGTGCTTCCTTGATGGTCCGGCCCCAGATCACCTCCAACCAGCCAAGAACTCTGCCACAGATGTGGGGGGCGGCTGCTCTCCCCCACCCTCTCCTACCATTGCTGGCAACGCAGGAAGAATTCATCTCATGGCGGACATGGGGGGTTGGTCAGAGGGGTTGAGCCAGGCTACCAGTTACCCACAATGCCTTGCCCCGTCGGCTCCACCCAATTGTGTCCGGCTCCTCTGATTGGGTCAGGCGAAAGAGGGGTGGGCAGGAACACAATGCCTCTCCAGTCACAGCTAACTCACTGCCAAAATCACTGCTTTGTCAATGGACCACAATCTCAATATTGCCAAAAGAACTGGTAGCCTGGGGTGTTGCCCCCTCCCACCCCCCCGAACATACCACGCTGAGTAGATTGGAGGAGGGGAGGGGCGAATGCCAACCTTGGTCAGCACGAGATTTTCCGGGGTGTTGGAAAAACGGCAGAGGGACGCCTGAAAGGTTTGTAAGCGAGTCAAGGAAGAATGTGATGCAAGATAGCCTGGTGGTGGGGACTTTGCACTTGGACTTGTTCCCCTGGGCCGTGGCGGCTGGCGGCTGAACGAGATCCTTCGGCCTCAGTTTAGCTGTCTGTAAAATGGGGCTATTTAATATGGTTTGTTTTCGTTTTACGCTGTTTGCAGAGGTAGGCTCCTTTGCCGCAAATATCCCCAAAGAGCTGTTGGGCGCATTGTGTCTGGTACAACCTGGGTCTCCCTCGGCCTCCCCATAGACCCAAAGACCTCTCTCCCTGCCCCAAGCTCTTTCAACTCTCCTAGGCAACACTGGGCAATGTGGGCTTATGGTTCGACTCTGCAAAAGGCAGCGTCGTCATACCAGCTAGGAAGTCGTTCTTCTCCAGCCTCCGGGAAGCTGACCCGCTAGTAGGAAAGCAGCGTAGGGAGGCAGCGAAGGAAACCCAGGGCTGGCATCAGGGATCAGCATCGGTGGGCACCTGCCAAGGCCCACACCTTTGCAAGGGGGGCACCACTACCTCCCTGCTCCTCTGCTGACTTCTTGCCTCCAAGCATGTAAACATTAAGAGCATAGAGCTATAGCATGCTGCTCACCTGCCTTATGTTCTCCCTGTAGGTGGATGCATGGATCTAGCCTGGGGGAGAGTGGGCACCATAGAGGGGAAGTGGGGGGGCACCATGAGCACCCATTGTCCAAGGTGCCCTACCGCTTACAAACAAACCCCTAAAAGCACCACCAGAGAAAGCAATAGCAATTACAGTCATCTTTGATCCTAATCCTTGCTGTTCCTGCCCACAGCTCTCTTTGTCCCTTTTTACAACATCAAAACGCAAAAGAGATGATCAGGCGTTTAAAATCCGTAGCGCAGAAATAATGGTCTGCTTCTCATCTGCGCCTACGTGAAGCCCACTCCCCTCGCGGATTCCGCTTCCCGGATTTTCCGTTACCTGCAGTTGCTTCCCTCGAGTTCCAGGGTTCTCCTTTTCTCCTGCCAAGGACCAACAACCACTACCTCACAACTCTATGGCAGCTGTTAACTGGCGGGACTACCCGCTGCAGGGCAAAGGCAGAACCTTGGACTTGGGGAGTGTTTTTTATCACCAGGTAAAGAAAAGAAGCTTCTCTGCAGTGCTTCTCCCACATGCCAATTTCTTTCTCCACCCCCCTTAAAAAAAACGAAACCCAATTTCCTCCCACCCATCACCCACCTCTGAGATGATGCTGAGTCCATGAGGAGCTGGTCAGCAGGGCAACATGGGGCAAAGCCCAATCGGTATATTTACCACCGTATCTTTGCAAGGGAGGAGGGTAGAGAGAAACCCAGAACAAAACAGCCCCATCTCAGGCAGACCCACACTTATGCATCGGGTCCAGCGGTTATCAGGCTACTTTCATGGGGCCAGGAGAGGGAGGAGGTTATAGAGCTGGGATATTTCCCTTTATATGTCAGAAGAGAGGATAGCTGGGTCACTGCCCCAGCTCCGCCCCTCCCAACTATATTATGAACATTCCTCCTAATTTGTTCACAGAAAGTTTGTGGGGGAAAGGTAGACACTGTTGGTTATTTATGGAGCATTTTTTGTTTGTGGAAAGGTTAGGCCATGTTTCTCGTGCATTTCCCCGTCCTGGTTGCAAGAAGTCAAGTTTTGGGGAGAGGGAAGGGGCAGTGGGTTTGTTGTGCAAGAGCACAAATCAACTGTAAGAGTGTGTTACCTGAATTTGCCAGGGGCAGCCTGGTAGCACCTGAAGTCCCTGGCCAGGTTTCCTGTTACTTGCAACACCCAGCGTTGATTTGAAAAGAAAAAAATAGCAATAACTCCACCTGCTGGTGATCAAGTGTGTGCTTTCCCAGTAACTATAAAACCCACTTGCTCATGGACAAAACTGCAAGGAGAAGGCAGTGCATTGATACTGTTGGGGAGAAAATATTGGGGTTCAGTACCCAAGACCCTGGACAGCCAATAAGACCAATTGTCTGTCAAGCAGAACATTTATTTATTAAATCACCGCAAAGCATTCTGGCTTACTCTCACCGTGCTGATGGGGCAAGCAGGTCCCCGAGAGCTGAAACACACCACTGTTTCTACCAAACATATATCAAGATGTATTTCAGACATGGAGAGAGTCAGGATTTTCCGCTCCACAATAGCAAGGCTGCGAAACAGGATCTTCTGATCTTCCTTGTCCCCTCATTGTTTGCTCAACAACCTTCCTTGGGAGATAAGCAGGTCTGGAGATAAGGGCTACGTGAGGAGGACATCTGCGGTTATCAGTTTATGCAGACCTGACATTCCACCCAGCCCAGAGTTGCAGGCGCCTCCTTGCTCACAAACACGTTTCTGATTCTTACATCTGCTGATAACTTCAGATTTTCAATTCCCACCCACCCACCGCCAGGCAGTACTCTGTGAGTGGTTGCTGTTGATGTGGTGGGGACTGTCAGGAGCTTGTCCTACTCTCGAGTAGGCCCCTTGCAGAGACACATGCCCTTCCCTCCTGGTCGATCGGGAGCTTCAAAAGCTTTCTTCTGCCCAAACATCACAGCGACTGATGCCAACAGACATTGGCACACTTAGGGATCCGCAGAGTTTGCACAGTTGCGTAACAGACCTCAGCATTTTGGCTAATCTACTTTATTTACATATAAACACACACGGAGCACTGCAACATGGCTCCCTCTCTCTCTAGAATCAGACAGCAAAGAGAAAAAGAACAAAGGACAATAGTCCCACTTCACGCAACACAAACATCCTGTCTCTGTCACTTCCCACTCTGTGGAGTCAAAACATACCATGTCATGTGAAAGACAACAATCCTATGACTGCAATCATGGAGCAGGAATTCTAACAGGGACTGCTTCTGCTCCACAAATATAAGGAGGGGATGATGCAGAAAGCTGCTGCAGACTGCACACCCAGTAACTCCCCCCCCCCCAAGTAGGGGTCTAGATAAATTGAAATGGAGAAGTTGTGGAACAAGGAGGCAAAGCAAACCACCACCACCACCCAGAACAATAACAGGGACATTTCAGAAGAAACCTGCTCATTCCCAGGAGAAGAAAAAGCACAACTCTCTGGTTTTGGAATATTGGTAGGCATCTGCTAATCTGCTTTGAAACTGCCATTATATACCGCAGGAATGAGAAAGCCGTGGTTCTCTGGCTGTTGTCAGAACCCAACTCCCATTGGTTCCGGCCACCATGACCAATGCTGAGCAATGATGGGAGCTGAAACCCACTGATATCTGGGAAGGCCAAGCCTTTCCCCTTCCCTCCTTGGATCCCGAGCGCCTTGTGAGTCAAACGTTTTGGCTCCTGAGCGCCGCAAACCCGGAAGTGAGTGTTCCAGTTGGCGAACGTCCTTTGGAACTCGAACGTCCGACGCGGCTTCCGGTTGGCTGCAGGAGCTTCCTGCAGCCAATCGGAAGCCACACCTTGGTTTTGGAAGTGGAACAGGCTTCAAGAACGGACTCCATTCGGCTTCCGAGGTACCACTGTACTTGCTTATCCAGAAAGAAGGTTAAACATGGTGGGACTTCTCAGTAGACATATTTAGGATTGTGCTGCAGCATGGATGCAAATCTGGCAAGATAACATCAGTGCCGGATTATCAAACAGGCATCATAGGCACCGGCCCATACCTTTCAGGGACAACGGATCAAAATAATATTGATTTGATCTTGAAAGAAAATTACAATCAATCTTTCTTAGTTCCGTGTCATCCCTCTAAAATCAGAAACGTGTTAGGAGATAATTTGCGAGGGGGGCCCTGAGATTTCAATTCCCTCGAGGCTTCCACAGCGTTTAATCCGGCATGGGCTAAAATCCTCATTTGAATTTGCCTTATGGCAATGCCTTCTCTCCAGACACAGTGGGAATGGTTTGATCTGCGGCCCTTACTTTCTTGCCACCCTCCCAAGAACCATGCCTTATTTATTAGCTTCTCAAATAACCGCTCTGCCCCTCTTTGGGATCTTAACTCTCTCGTGATCAGTGGCTTCCAAATCTTTCTCATGTGCTTTTTATATCCCACAAAATGTATGCGTGCATGAGGTTTTAATTTTGTACAGATAGCTGAAATAGAGGAGAGATTTATACACCTTTATTTGGGGCGGGGAAAAACCTGTATATTTAAAGAGAGAAAAATCTATATAAATTGGTAGCAATCACGGGTGTGCAAAGAGGAAACGAGTATTATTAACTGTAGCATCCTGGCTAGAAATGGCCAAAAGGACATGCCTGATGTTATAGCAAAACAGGCGTTAAAAATCAAAGCTGATTTTTTTGGGGGGGGAGGCAGTAATTTAAAAGCAGTTATGCTATTGTTTACATGGATTAAGTCACAGAGCGGGGGAGGGGCTGTCTCTTTTGGAGCAGTCACCATTTCCTATTCCTCTGAGGCCCAGCTGACTCACACACGTAGCTACGTAGTGGTCACTCAGAATCCAGACATGGGTTTTGTAGAGGGTGCCTGGCAGAAACTTGCCAATTATTATACTGCCTTGTGGCTGCAGTGGCGTAGCAGAATTGTTGGGTTTACAGTGGGGCCGTGGCACCCACTGAACTTAGTGGGACTTAATTCAAAGTAGATACATGCGCGGGGTTGAGCTGTTGGTGACATTAATTGTGTGCATTCCCACCAATGACTCCTAGGTTCGTTCTTAATAGGGTTTTGCTTATATTTGCATTTCTGCTTGGAATCATTTAAATTTTTAATTTTTTTACTGCAAATGCTCCTGCGGTTTTGTCCTGTCACCCACTTCTCATGGTTTGGATCTTTGTACCTGCCCATCTCTCCGTAGTAGTTCTGTGCCTCTGTTCCCTTCTTTCTTTCTTTTACATGCGTCTCTTAGCTTGGAGAAAGATAAAGTCAGGGACTTGCATCTAAATGGGGCCACAAATACAGGTATTTTAAAGCTTTGGGCTTAGTAGGGATGGGGCAACTTTGGGGTTCAGCTTCAGGCAGCGGAATGTCTTGGACAAGCACCGACCCTGTTTTATTCCTTTTTGGCCACATTCGTGCCATACCTTTAAAGCACTGTGTTGCCACGTTAAACAGTCATGGCCTTCCCCAGAGAATTCTGTGAACTGTAGTTTATCAAGAGTGGTTAGAAGACTTCCTGAGCTACAGTTCCCAGAATTCCCTGGGAAGACGGATGGACTGTTAAACCGCTCTGGGAAGGGAACCGGGGTTCTCCTATCAATTCTCAGCGCCCTTGACAAATGTCAGCTCCCAGAATTCCTCAGGGGAAGCCACGACTATTTAAAGTGGAATCCTAGTGCTTTTAAATGTATGACATGAATGTGTCCTTGGCCTCCTCCATCACTTTTTTATCTTTCCCGTTTCCGGTTGAGCTAACATTCCCCCTAACTCATTCTCTCCATCTATCTCTGTTTTTAAAATAATAACTGCGCGTTTTGCCTGGGGCTCCACTCACAAGTTTTGCTTCCAGTATTATATCAACGACTACAAGGGCTAAAAATGTTATTAAAGTGGAACTATAGACATAAAGAACACCACACGCTTAAAATGCACGATGAAATCGCAAGAAGTGGAAAGTCTGGAGAACAACCCCACTTCACGGACCTGGCAGCATATAGTGGCTTTCTTTCCCCTTTATTTATTTTTAAAAACTGTTTATATTGTGCAACAGATTCTCATACTGGAAATGTCACATTCTTAATTTCTCTCTTTCTCCCTCTTTTTTGGAAAGGGGTGCACTCTGCTGTCATATATTTTTACCGTTACCTTTACTTTAAAGAAGATGAACAGTTCAGTATCTTGTCTATTGTGTGTGCGTGTGTGATAGAAAAGTCGTCTCTCTTGAGAGTGTCGTGTTATTTTCAGTAGCACCACATTTTAGATGGTGTTTTTGTCCTGGATGTTTTGAAAGCTCATTAGGTTCTCTTCTAACTGATTTGGTGGGTCCTTTCCTGTTGTCATTGCTATAGGGTGGGGGAGAGAAGCATTGTACACGTTTTCCTGTTCTGAATTTTTATTATGGTTATTATAGTTATCTATTTATTTATTTATAAAGAACGATAAGAACGACACTTTCCGATTAAGAGCGTTCGGATTTTTCCCTTGCAGTTGCTGCAGGCAAACTCAAGAGGGTACTGTGGCCAGTACAATATCTAGGTACAAACTGGACCAATACAGAGGTTTAGATTCCAATACAGTGGAACCTCAGTTTTCGAACATAATCCATTCCAGAAGACCGTTCGACTTCCAAAACATTTGAAAATTGAAAGAGGAAGCCTCAATTCAATAGGGAAACTCAAAACAGAAGCCGCTTCTGACATTTACTTCCGGGTTTTCGGCTTTCAGCAGCTGAAACGTTCAAAACGGAGCCGTTCGAGAACCGAGGTTTGACTGTACCTATTTTATTTTACTTTATTTTATTTCAAAGCATTTCTACAGCTCTCGCTTGCAAAAGCAAACAAGCCTCAAAGCGGTTAACGAAAAGATAAAAACAAGAAAACCAGGGAAAAAATACGACACTTTAAAAGATACAAAACATTAAAATGCTAAAGCAGATGAAACTTCACGTCACCTATGAGCTATGGCAGCTACCTTGCCACCCTAGTTCTGGTGTTAGTGTTCAAGTTATTGCTGTGCTGCGAACCCCTTGGTGGTTGTTTTTTTAGCAGGTTGCCAAGGAGAACTTTGAAGGAAAGCTTCACATCCGAGGTGGCCAGGGGGTTGTAACATTTACTCTCCTGTCGCACTGCTGAGGAGATGAGTGCCGCAACTCCAGAGTCATTCGTGGCTGGACTTAACTGTCAGGGGTCCTTTATATCAATATATCTGAAATAAGGATGGCTTTGTGTTGCATCACAGTTTTCCTCACATTTTGATTTTTGCACAGTGCACACACATACACACCATGATTTGCGATATATCGCCAGGTCAAAAATTATGAGACTGATATGACGATATGGACTGGTTTTGGACTATAGAGTGTTACCTTGGTTCCCAAACTTCATTCGTTCCAGGAGTCCGTTCGACTCCCGAAAACGCTTGAAAACCAAGGCGCGGCTTCCGATAGGCTGCAGGAGCTTCCTGCACTCAAGCGGAAGCCGCGTCAGCCGTGTCAGACGTGAAGCATCATCCCGACACGTTTCTCCCTGGAATGACAGTGTTTCACCACCTCAGCAGTGTCGGGTGCCGGTCACGGTGCCCTCTTGGCAGCTGGTCTAATGTAGTTGGTGACAAGCTTGTTGCTGTTGCCACAGTGCAGTCCAAAGAGCAAAACATCGCTGGCTGTGAAGCCAGGAAGGAAAGGACTCCAAGCAAAATCAGGGTGTGGCGGAGCCAGACAGTGGGCCCAGGAATTCCATGCGGCTGAAAACACAGGAGATGATGACCTATTTATCGACACCCCACCTTTTTCCCTGACAGAAACTCAAAGCGGCTTACAGTCAAATTAAGAAGTGCTGAAACCACACACAAAGAGAGAATCATTAAAAAAAAGAAAAGAATTGTTATGTGTATGTATAATGTATATGCAGGGATTTTTTTTCAGCCGGAACTGAGCTCCTGTCTCAGGTGGGTCCCATCGCCATTCTAAGAGCTGCTGCACCTCTTTCCCTAGAAAAATAGGATTGGAGACCAGGGAGAAGAGTCGGTGAAAGAAGACTGGAAGAAATTTAAAGACTATTTACAGAAATATTGTAAAATTAATGAACTTTAGAAGGATGTTAGATAGAAACTAAGTGGTTTCCAGCTGCAATGCTTTAAGAGATATGAAAAAAGGTTTACAAATGGGTAAAAGCTTAATGGTAAGGATTTGCTGAGCTAACAAACTAAACTGGAATACAAAAAAGGGAGGTATGAGGAGGTCCGGGGAAATAAGGCTAGGGAAGGTATACTATGGAAAGTTAATGTGTTTTTAACTGTATTTTGTATGTTCTCCTTTCTTTTTCTTTTTTGTTTGTTTGTTATATTTTAAAAATCTTATTCTTTTTTCTGTATTTTGTACTTTCTTGTATTTCTATTTTTTTGTTCTTGTATTTGTTGAAACTTTAATAAATATCTTTTAAAAAAGAAAAAAAGAAGAAAAATAGGATTGGAAACACAAGGACCAATCTAACTGAGTTTCAGAAATAAGTACACAAATTTTAAAAATAGGAAAGGATTTGTGTGTGTAACACTGAAGGAAATGGACAGACACAGCAGAAGTTTTAATATCAGAACAGACACGGAAGTTCCTATTTATACAGAAGTTCAAATGTACCATATTATGTAATGTTGTGACATTAGTTGTGCGGACTGTATATTTCACAGAATTGCAATGCCATTGCTTTTCAAAAGAGGCACTTCAGCCCCCAAATAAGACACAGATTTGCGTAAAATTTGCATTTGCTAATTCATACAGAGTTGCCATATTTCAAAAAGTGAAAATCCAGACACAGAAGTTGCTGAGCTTTGTTTGGCAAAGTTTGTGGCTGTTTTTCCCCCATTTTATTTCGGGTGGAAAAAGTGGTGCTGTCGGCTACAGTGGTTGCAGCAGCAGATAATGCGCCCTGGGGTGGGGGGAGAGATTTGATTTCCCTTTGCATTTTAATGCAAACCAACCAAGCTGGCTCTTCCCCGAAACTATTCTTCGATCGAAATCCATCTTCTTCAGAAACTGCACTTCCTTGAATGAGCAATACAGCTCTCCAACACAAGAGTACATATACAAAAAGGCATCTTACAGGGGGAAGTATTTGCGAAAATGCATGAATTAGTGAAAGCAGCATACAGAAATGCGTTATCCTAGGGGAAATCGCGCCCATCAGTAGGTGCACTGCTTTATGGTAGGCGAGAGCCATGTTTATATTATGTGCTCACATGCAACGAAATGTGGGAAGAGCAACCTATGGAAGAATGGCTTCTTACCATGAAACAAATTGGAGCAAAATTCAGCTTTGTGTTCCCGCTAGACATGGCCTGAGAGCCCTGCTTTCAGAACATGGAGACAAGAGCTCTAGTAAAATGAGAGGTTTTTTTAATGCTAGGAAGCAGGCTTGGTCTCAACAACAGGGTGCCAAAGCAGCATTCAGAGGAATAATAATATAACAACAACAACGAGATGGCAGTGGCTGGGCAAGAGGATAGGATAGGATTCAACTGGACTGTAAACTCCAGACCCTGAAACTAAAAAAAACACGTGCTCTCATTTTAACACTTCAATCTATATGCCTGAGATATTTGGAATTAATCTGGGTCCGGCCCTGCTGTTAGGCAGAGTGAGGAGGATGCCTCGTGTGAAGGATGCTTACGGGCAGCAGAGGGCAGCAGCGAGCAAGTTGTTGGAGGACCTGCTGCCAATGCAGATGTAAAATTCAGGAACCAATCTGGTTGGCTTCTTTATCAAATTCAGACTGCTCGGGGTGGGGTGGGGCAGAGGCAGGGGGAGAGATGATAACCTCATTAAATAAACTGCCCTTTTAAAGAAGCCCATCTCTCTAGCAGTGTAACTGCCCAAGGATAAAGCATGAACACTGCCAAACATTTACCAGCTTGGGGGAAGACTTGGACCTCAATGGAATCACTTAGCTGTGATTCCCTCATTGCAGAGGGTTGGACTAGATGACCACTTGGGTCCCTTCCAACTCTACAGTTCAGTGATTCCATGAGAACAGGTGTGAGGAAGCTTAGGCCCTCCAGATGTTGCAAGCATGGCCAGTGGCCTGGGAGCTGTCGTTCAGCAACATCTGGAAGGCTTAAACCTTCCCCTTCCCTGCAATAGACAATAAGAAAGTTACCTTTGCCTCTCTTTCTAAAAATCTGTTTCTACCTCTCCAACTGTTTGTCTGGCGTTGGTGGCTGTCCTGGTTGTTTTTTATGTTTACACTTTCCTCACTTTCCCTTTTCTTCGTGCTGTTTTATACTCCTAATTAATAGGAGAAAGAAGTAGCTGCTTTTGAGAACCCAGGATGCTGTTGTAACTTATTTTCTTCTCTCTGGTTCACGTTGTGCCCCTGTAGCCACTACTGAAACGGACCCCTTTTGTTACACATTCCTGTCGACTTTTATTAAATTTCAAAGAAAGAACACACAAAATTCCAAGCTCTTGTCTTCTTGTGTCTTCTTCTGGCTTCTCGGGCTGAAACTCATTGCATTTTGGGGAAATTTGGAACACCGGGGTTTTCTGTGCTTGTTAGCAAGACAGTGCGTGCATGATAGCAACTCGTCCGATTGCCCCACTCTTGAGAAATGCAGGTGATGGGCGATGTTCAAGCTTTACTCAAGAGTAGACCCATTGGGATTTAACAACACTGCAAAGGGTCCCAGTGGGTTTCACTTGGGCCCGTGCTTTCCAGGCCTGGGCCTGACTGGTTTTGGCCTTGGCCTGCTGTGTTCCTCGGGAAAAGGTATTCTTTAGCAATAAATTGGAGCAAACATCTATCTGGAGAAAAACTGGCTGAGGTTTGCTCCAGTTCAGTGGTAAATATTGGGTTTCCCTGGGGGAAAAGGGCAGGGCAAGGGCAAGACTGGATAAGCCATAGTTCTAGGGTTGCCATATGTCCGGTTACCATCTTTTGGGGCAATTTCCCCAAAAAAACTTTTCTCCAAAAAGCTCAACTTTTTGTGTCCAGATTTTTACAGCTTGAAATATGGGGGACCCTACACAAGTCAGGCCCATGTACTGCTGGTGAATTAGGACCTCAGTAACTGCCCATAGACAGGACGTGGGTGGCGCTGTGGGTTAAACCACCGAGCCTAGGACTTGCCGATCAGAAGGTTGGAGGTTCGAATCCCCGCGACGGGGTGAGCTCCCGTTGCTTGGTCCCTGCTCCTGCCAACCTAGCAGTTCGAAAGCACGTCAAAGTGCAAGTAGATAAATAGGTACTGCTCCGGTGGGAAGGTAAACGGCGTTTCCGTGCGCTGCTCTGGTTCGCTAGAAGCGGCTTAGTCATGCTGGCCACATGACCCGGAAGCTGTACGCTGGCTCCCTCGGCCAATAAAGCGAGATGAGCGTCGCAACCCCAGAGTCAGCCACAATTGGACCTAGGTCAGGGGTCCCCTTTACCTAACTGCCCACAGACTCCGGGTGTTGGTGCCAAGCCTGCCTTCAATTTCTGAGCTTTAAAACCTTGCATTGCGAAAATTTTGGTTTGTCTTCCAATGTAAGTCCGCAGAGCACTTCAGTCAGTCGTGAAGCACCGTCGTGACACTTTTCTCCCTGGAATGGCCGTGTTTCACCACCTCAGCAGTGTCAGGCGCCGGTCACGGTGCCCTCTTGGCAGCTGGCCTAATGCCTAATGTAGTTGGTGACAAGCTTGTTGCATCACCACAGTGCAGTCCAAAGAGCAAAACATCGCTGGCTGTGAAGCCGGGAAGGAAAGGACTCCAAGCGAAATCAGGGTGTGGCAGAGCCAGACAGTGGGCCCAGGAATTCCATGCAGGAGACGATGACCTATTTATCGACACCCTACATTTTTCCCTGACAGAGACTCAAAGCGGCTTACAGTCAAATTTAGAATTGCTGAAACCACACACAAAGAGAGAATCATTAAAAAGAAATTAATAGAATTGTTATGCATATGTATAATGTATATGCAAGGCTCTTTTTAAGCTGGAGCTTAAAAAGGTGGGTCCCATCGCCATTCTAAGAGCTGCAGCGCCTCTTTTACTAGAAAAATAGCATTGGAAACACAAGGACCAACCTAACTGAGTTTGAGAAATAAGTACATGAATTTTAAAAATAGGGAAGGATTTGTGTGTGTAACACTGAAGGAAATGGACCAACACAGCAGAAGTTTTAATATCAGAACAGACATGGAAGTTCATATTTATACAGATGTTCAAGTGTACCATATTATGTAATGTTGTGATATTAGTTCTGCAGACTGTATATTTCACAGAAGTGCAATGCCATTGCTTTTCAAAAGAGGTGCTGCAGCCCCCAAATAAGACACAGATTTGCGTAAAATTTGCATTTGCTAATTTATATAGGGTTGGCATTGTTACTTCTGAGCAGTGCTTTTTTTCTTCTAAAAAGAATATTTAGGGGTACTCTCATTTTCAAAAAGTGAAAATCCGGACACAAAAGTTTTTTGGCAAAATCTCCAAGAAAATTGAAGTTTTTGAGCTATTTTTCAGCGGGGAAAATCAACACTCCTGACATTGCCAAATCCCAGTAATGTCTGAAAAATCCCGGGTGTATGGCAACCCTAAATTTATAGTAATTGAGGAACAAGAGCAGGAGAAGGCTATTTGCTTAATCACTGTGGAAAACTGTGTGTTGGAGTCAAGTCATTTCATTTCCTTTATTTTATTTCTGTGCTGGTTTTCACTCAACATGAGTCAAAAAGCAGCTTACATACAATAAATAATAACATGGCAGAACATCGCAATTACAACATAAATCAAATAAATCATAAGCCTTTGGGTCTCATCCAGCAGGGCTAGATCTGGAAGCCGAAGTGTGTGTGTGTGTGTGTGTGTGTGTGTGAGAGAGATTTGTACTGATTCCTTACCTACAAGTGACCGTAGCATTGCTTTGGAAACCACAAGCAAGGTCATATGCTGGATAACATTTCAGATGAACACAACCATAACAAGAACCAGGGGAAGGAGTGAGGAGACATTTCAAAGATTTGGTTCCAGTCAGTCCCTGGGAATCCACTAATATGCAAGAAATAAATGTGTGCAGATCTTCTGCTTGGAAATCCCACACGATAATCACTTTCTCAATCTCAGACCTGCCCCGTTTAAGATTTCTGGTCGCCTTGCATGACGAGCATTGGTACAATGTTTAGGGGGTACAGTGGTACCTTGGGTTACAAACGCTTCAGGTTACAAACTCCGCTAATCCAGAAGTAGTTGCTCTGGGTTGCGAATTTTCCCCAGGATGAGAACGGAAATCGCGCACCTGTGACAGCGGGAGGTCCCATTAGCGAAAGCACACCTCAGGTTAAGAACAGTTTTGGGTTAAGAACGGGCCTCTGGAACGAATTAAGTTCGTAACCCGAGGTACCACTGTATTCTCATTTTGACTCAAGAAAATCACCATGTTATAGTTCAAATCGGGGGAAATAAATACAGTAAATGGACAAAAGTACAAAGGTTCACAAAATGTTTAGGGGTATGCGTTACCCCTGCGTCCCCCCAGAAAAAAAGCACTGCTTCTGAGCAACATACTCACTGGTGCTGCGAAAGGGAGGTTGCCATGAGGTGGATTTCATAGAACCTTATAAACAAAGTGAAAGAGTCATATATTCTCCTGGAGGAGTTCTTGCAGAGGGTATGCCTACAAGCCAGGGTAGTATAGTGATGGACTAGGATCCAGGAGACCCGGGTCCATATCCCCACTTGGCTAAAAAAACCCACTTGGGGGGCCTTGGGCCAGTCCCTGTCTCTCCAGCCTCATCTCAGCCTCGTTTTGTTCTCCCAATAACCTTGTTATGTTGTTTAGGCTGAGGGGAGGTGGGTGAGCTGGAGGGGGTGGGCAGGGAGAACCACGTTTTCCACCTCGAGGTCCGTGGAGGAAAGGTCAATAAATAAACAGACATACCAGATAACATCCTCCATATAATTCCCCATGTGTTGATTTCTATACAGTCGTACCTTGGTTCTCAAATGCCTTGCGATGAATGTTTTGGCTCCTGAACGCCGCAAACCTGGAAGTGAGTGTTCCGGTTTGTGGACATTTTTTGGAAGCCGGCTTCCACGGCTTCTGATTGGCTGCAAGAAGCTCCTGCAGCCAATCGGAAGCCGAGCCTTGGTTTTTAGAACGTTTTCAGATGTCAAACAGACTTCCAGAATGGATTCCGTCCCAGAACCAAACTACAACTGTATTGGGCAGTCACACACAACCCTTTGACCTGGAAGTCCCAGGAACCAAATTTCAGAAGTGTGTAGTGCAGACAGTTCTCCATCTGATCACACGCAGAGTTCAAGAATGTAAAGAAGATGAGATATCGATGAAAGACAGATGGTTTATAAGAATGATGGAGAAATGGGCAGAAATGACAAGGTTAGCAGCCAAAATTAGAGATAAAAAATGAAGGAACATTTTTGGAGGAATGGAAGTATTTCATAGCATATCTAAAGAAACAGTTTTATGAAAACACGAACAGGATTTGAAATACGAGTAACAGCTTAGAAATAGTCAGATGAATAATTTAGGATGATAATTATAAAGATAATAAGCAGCACAAGGGAAAACATAGAACATCATAGAAGGGTGGATGAGAAGTCACAAGGAGAGTCCAATGTCTAGGGGGAAATGTGCAAAATTTGAAAATTCAATAAATATTTTTTAAAAAACAACAACAACAGGGAGGTTTCCTCAGCTGACGAGAGAATTAAAAGGAGGGGGGGGGAACTGTGGCTGAGGTTTGTAGCTTAGAATTAAGACCCTTGTGGGGGCAATAAGTATGGAGACACTTTCTTCTGTATCTGATGAACCAAGGAAGGTGCTTCTTCAACACATAACCGCCCTGAGACCTCCGGGTATAGGGCTGTTTATAAGTTCAATAAATAATAATAACAACAATAATAATACACTTACTAGCCTGATTAGTTAATAACTGATAAGCATGGAGTAAGTCCCACAAGATGTGAAGGTGGCCACAAGCTCGGAGAGATTTTTAACAGGGGTTAGGCAACGTAATAATAAAGCACAGATCTGTCAACAACTATTCAGCATAATGTCTAATGGAACCTTCATGAGGCAGTATATCTGTGAATACCAAATGTTCGTGGAAGGGAAAGGCCATCATCTATATTCCCCGCTTTTGTGCTTCATAAGGACACCTTGCAGACTGGGAAGGGAATGCGAGCCTCGATCGATCCACCCATTATTATTATTTTTATGTTCTTCTCACAGTTCTGGTTGTAATAGCAGCAGAAACACGGCGCTCTTCAGCTGTCATCTTTCGGTTATGTATGCAGGAGGCTCGGAGATATCCAGAGCTATGTTGTCATAAGCAGGCGGCTGTCCCTCAGGAGTTGGGTAACGGGGTAGCTTCCAAGCAACCTGGAGAGAATGATAGGAACGGTGTCAATGTCAAAACACGAAGAATTCATGTTTTGGGGAGGCTCTTAAACACACACATCTACTCTACGCAACCATCGGGAATGAAAAGGGAAGGAGATTTTCTCCAGGGTGGAAAGAAGGTTGTGTGGCGACTTCCCGACCCCCCCAGGTGGAAATAATGACACATGACACAATTATTAAGGTTGGTGGGTTAAAAAATGGTCACAACTTTATTGATTACCGGTGATGAGCGGTATTGGCTTAGGCATTGGACCTAACTGACTACATCTGACTCCAGCCCGTCTGCTTGAAGTCCGGGAAGGGTTAACCACCAGTCGGGGGAGTCCTGCTGGTGCACATCAACTAGGAACTCCCCCAGGGTCACCGATAGGGGGCGTGCCTTAGGCCCTAACTTCCTAGGCTTCAGTCAGGGCAACGCCCCCCTGAATCCTTTATCGGACTACCCTTTAATATGCGGGGCAGGTGATGGCGCTACCTCCTCTCTTTCTATCTACAGAACTATACCAATGCCTAACCGCCAATACCCAGAAAGTTGTGACGATTTGCTACAAGGTAGGCGAAAACCAAGTGGCTGGTGCCAGTTTGTCAAGTGGAAAAATTCCTACCACGTGCCCCCAACGGCAACCAACTAAGGTCAAAGAAAGCAAATCTTAGAGGGCAGGAGGGTGGGGAAACCGGAGCAGCTGGTGGGCGGACAGAGAAGGAGATCCCCCACCTGTGCCCTGCCTTTAAGGGCCAGGCCACACCCCCAGACCAACCCGATTGGCCAGCTAGGGGGTGACGCAGCTGGGAATCCCCCAGTCGTGCAGGGGCTGGCCTCCCACCCCCTGGGCACGTGGAGGGGCCATGAAGCCCACAACCCCACCTCCTCCTTAAGGCAGATGTGGCTTTCTCAGAAGACAACGGCCATCTGCAAAAAGTGAGTTCCAGCCAGGAGGGACTCAGTGGACGAACACCGTGCTTTGCCTGCAAAAAGCATCAGGCTCCATCTCTGGTGCCTCCATGTAAATGAAGGCGGCAGATGGTGGGAAAGGACCCTGCCTGAGGCCATGGAGAGCTGTTGCCTGTCAGTGCAGGCTATACTGGATTGACAAATGTTGTGAAGCTCCCCACCACAAAGCGGTGGAACTCCCTCTTCAACACCACTATGAAGCTCACTGGAAGCAGGCTAGCTGTCGTCATTGCAGGAATACCTGCCGTATCTCACGAGCAGAAGAAAGAGTCACATGAGATGGTTACCTCACTGTAGGGAGGAGGGTCCATGCTCGCTTGCTGTGGAGGAGCTGTGGAAACAGGTGGGGCAAAGGCAGGCGGCAAGGTGGGCATGTGTATTGCCACTTCTTCTTGGTCGGTCTCCTCCCGGTCTTTGCAAATTGCACAGCAACACTTAAAAAGCACCGTCAGGCAGCCCACGCCCACGCCGATCCCAATGACAGTGATGAGACCTCTGCATGGAGACAAAGGAGAGGCATAGCATAAGTCTAGCTCCTGGATCTACCAAACCCCATCAAGGAAACGTTTTATCTTTTTTAAAAAGTTAAAGGGACCCCTGACCAAAAGGGACCCCTTACCAATAGGTCCAGTCACGGACGACTCTGGGGTTGCGGCACTCATCTCGCTTTACTGGCCGAGGGAGCCGGCGTACAGCTTCCGGGTCATGTGGCCAGCATGACTAAGCAGCCTCTGGCGAACCAGAGCAGCGCATGGAAACGCCATTTACCTTCCCGCTGGAGTGGTACCTATTTATCTACTTACACTCTGACGTCTTTCGAACTGCTAGGTTGGCAGGAGCAGGGACCGAGCAACGGGAGCTCACCCCGTCACAGGGATTCAAACCGCCGACCTTCTGATCGGCAAGCCCTAGGCTCTGTGGTTTAACCCACAGCGCCACCCGTGCCCTTATCTTTTACCATGCTGCTAATACAGAATATCTGAAACCCACCACCAAGAAGACATTCCTTCTGTAGGCTGCATTCTGCTCCAGGGCATTGTTTTTCTCTCAGCCCCCCCCCCGCAAGTTGAGCATACAAATATGCATTGTATCAGGAATAAAATGCTTGCCCCCCCCCAAAGAAAATGTGCATAGCAATGGAAGATTAGACTACTGCAATGCACTCTCTGTGGGGCTTCCCTCACGCTTGATCTGGAAGCAGCAGAGAGGGCAGAATGTGGCAGCACAATTGCTGAGAGGAATGATACCCTTTCAGTGTACAATACTCGTGATTTTTAATGTTTTTAAGGAAGGCTGAAGGAATTGTTATATAATGCAGACGGGCACATGACCAGGGCCGGATTTAGGTTTGATGAGGCCCTAACCTACTGAAGGTAATAGGGCCCTTTATATGTCTAGCTGTCCTTTGTCAACAACAAATTGTCGCTTTTTTGTGTGTTGAATATATGCTATATGGTAATTTTTGGACCTAATAGGTATCTAAAGCCATTTGCACATAACAAAATACTTATTTTATCAAAGTAATTAATGAACTGAAATACAATTAAGAAGAAGTATATTAATAGTGAAATAATTATTAAGCTCTGACTTAGAATGATTTTTTATTCATAACAAACTTAATAATGCAAACACGTTGGCATTTGGCAATAACAAAAGTTCCTTTAGAAACGCAGTTTACAAAGACTCATAATCTAGTCTCTAGAAACTTGCTATAACATAAAATAATAATAGGTGTAAATATATGATGCAAACTACTAATAATTATAAATAGCAGAATGTAGGCACCCTATATATAGAAATGAGCAAACCAGTGATATTTTAGGGAGCAGACTGGCAGACGGGACCCATTACATTTTTTTTTCTTTAATTTTTTTTGGGGGGCCCCAAGAGAGTGAGGCCCTAAGCTATAACTTGTTTAGCTTATATGTAAATCCGGCACTGGGTGTGGCTTCGGGAGAGGGGGTGTGGCTGGGAAGGGGGCATAGCCTGGACCACATTTGGTTCCCGACCCCTGGCAGCACACAAACGGATTCCTCCAGTCCATCGATGTGATAATGGACTAGTCTCAACACTGGTGTGATCAGGGACAAACCAAAGTCTTCTCCTGCCAGTTCACAAGCAGTGATTCCCCCACCTAATCCACTCTCCAGGGAGGGGATCCCACACTCGCTCCATACGTACATGGACCAGCCAGGCATTGCCCATTCAATGCAGGTGCAGTAGCTGCCTATACACCTTGAAGAAGGAGAGAGGCAAAAGTTTAGAAAAACAAAAGCTATTATTATTATTATTATTATTATTATTATTATTATTATTATTATTTCTGTTTAATATACTACCCTTTATCAAAAGATCCCAGGGCAGTGTACCCCGTTAAAAACACATTGTGGAACATCAGTAATAAATAATAATAAAACAGGAAAAGGCCACTCTCGCTTTGCCCACCACTCCTCCCTACCAGCTGCTCCTGGATTTTCCCTAACTTTGTGGGTAGAGGCTGCATCTCAGTGGCACAACATGTGTTTTGCATGCAAGTTTCTAGGCTCAAACTTTGCATGCAAGTTTCTAGCTCTCAGCAGCGAGAGCTGGGGAAGGAAACCCTGGAGAGGGTCTGGATTTCTTCTCAAGCCTAGTTTTTTTGGCCATGCCAATTGTTTTTGCTTGGGTTTTCCTCACCTCCACCCCTGTTGTCTTAAAGGTAAAGGGACCCCTGACCATTAGGTCCAGTCGTGACCGACTCTGTGGTTGCGGCGCTCATCTCGCTTTATTGGCCGAGGGAGCCGGTGTACAGCTTCCGGGTCATGTGGCCAGCATGACTAAGCCGCTTCTGGTGAACCAGAGCAGCGCACAGAAATGCCGTTTACCTTCCCTCTGGAGTGGTACCTATTTATCTACTTGCACTTTGACGTGCTTTCGAACTGCCAGGTTGGCAGAAGCAGCGACCGAGCAATGGGAGCTCACCCCATCGTGGGGATTCAAACCGCCGACCTTCTGATCGGCAAGTACTAGGCTCTGTGGTTTAACCCACAGCACCACCCGCATCCCAATCTGGATATTAGGCAGCCCCTATTTCCTCTCTCCTTTCCTTTTCTCTAGCCAAGTACAAAACCCCATCTGCTAGGGTAAAGCGTGGCTCTGTGTGCATATAATAGGGGTACAAGAATGTTTTCTATTGGGGAATGTGGGTGGCACTGTGCTCTAAACCACTGAGCCTCTAGGGCTTGCCGATCAGAAGGTCAGCGGTTCGAATCCCCGCAACAGTGTGAGCTCCCGTACCTCTGTCCCAGCTCCTGCCAACCTAGCAGTTCGAAAGCACACCAGTGCAGGTTGATAAATAGGTACCACTGCAGCAGGAAGGTAAACGGCGTTTCCGTGTTGCACCAGCGCCACCCGCGTTGCACCAATTTCTACCCAATTTTTTTTATCTACCCAATTTTCCCATGCCCAGGTTGGACGCTCATCCATTTAAGGTCTGAGCCAGTCCTTCTAGCATATTCAGTACAGGAGAACAGGCCAGAGGAAGAAGCTGGAGCTGTAACTTACGAGTAACCCAAACAGTTTCCTTCTCCTTTGAACGTCGAAACCTAGAAAGAGAACGAATCTGGAAGTGAACGACTGGAAAGGAATATGTCTTTATTTAAAGAGCATTTATTTATTTAGTTTATATCCCACCCTTCCTTCAGCGATATATTTTTATCTTGATCTTCACGGGGGGGAAAAGTTGCCAGTGAAGGTTGTGGACCAATTATTTAAAAAACCAAGTTCCCTACTGTCAGGGGTTCAGGGACAGAGGCACAGGGTAGGCAGGAGATGGAGAGCGATGGGGATGAATCCAGGACAGCGAGGAAGAGGATGACAATGACTCAAGAGATTCCATGAGTCTTTCCAGCGAATCAGAGGATTCCCAGAAGGGGGCGCCGGTGGTCAAGGCCAGGGGAGCCCCAGGGGGGACGTGTCAGGAATAGGGGGCCAGCGGGGGATCCCAAAGTGGCAGCTGGGCGTCAGGACCAGCCTCCCCGCCAGAGTGCAGCGAAGGGGGTGGGGGTTCCAGTGTATCAGGGGAGGCGGCTCCGGCAGTAGAGAAAGGAGGGAGGTCGGAGCAAGCCACCCTCCCGGAAGGGGAGGGGAGTAGTGAAGGGAGTAGCGTAGCTGTCAAAAGGAAAGTTAGGGGTTGGGCGCGCGCGCCAAGTTCAAATGTAGAGGCGCGCGGAAGTACAGGGAGCCCGGAGGAGGGGCCAGGTCCCAAAGCCCGCAGGAGGGGGCAAGAGCAGTCTGATTCCGCGTCGGAGGAATCCAGGAGGGGCGGAACCCCAGCGGGCAGAAAGACCCTGCGGAAAAGGAAAGAGAGAAAGAGGTGGAGCAGCGCAAGCCTCTTAAACTGGTGCAGGGGAGGGACGGATTCAGAGGGGACTTCAGCGGTCTAAGCCTAGCAGACGTAGGGCTGCGCGCCTCGGATCTGAAGCAAACAATGAACTGCAATAAACACTTTTGTATATAAGAAAAGATAGGCGTTGGTCTTTTGTGAGCTGAGACTTGAGGCAGCCCTGACACCTACCTTGAGCTAAAAGACACAACATGAAAGGAGGAGAAGTTGGGGATGGAGGAGGAAAAAGCAAATTCGGGCACTACCATATTTTTCCATGTATAAGATGCCCCCATGTATAAGACGACCCCTATTTTTTTTCACCCAAAATTAAGAAATTAAGTTGTTTAGCTTTTGGGTGGGGGTGGGGGAGGTCACTTCCGTCAATCGCTCACCTGCCTGCCTGCCACTGCCAATTGCTTGCCACAGCCACTGCTGATCGCACACCTCACCGCAGCCGCCAATTGTCTTCCTGCTCACCTCCACCAACAGCCCACCCGCCCACTTTTCACAGCTGCCAATCGCCTGCCCTATTGCCGCAGCCACATCCAATCACCAGCAGGCCTTGCTGCAGCCACCAATCAACTGCCCAATCACCGCTGCCAATCTCCTCCTTGCTGCTGCCACTAATCGCACGTCCCCCCCCTCTGCATTCACTATCCTCGTATGAGACGACACCCAATTTTTGCCTAGCTTTTTTTTTTTTAGCGAAAAGCATCGTCTTATACACAGAAAAATATGGTAGTTTCCAAAGTTGTGAAGTTCTTCTAATGAGCTGGTCTCGCATCAAATCCACTTCTGCTTCCCTTGTCTTCCTCTAATGATGGAATATTAATGGGAAATATGTTGCTTTTCTATCCATCTGCTTGAAAAACACACCTTTAGCTGGCAAGCAAGGAAGAAATGAGGCCGAGTGACAAAATATTTGCTTACAAATTTCCCACCTAGGGTCAATGTGCATGCTGAGAAGCCACTTCTGGTTTATTCCAAAGAGGAACTGGAAGTCTTGGTGTGATTGCCTGCCGTACTGCAAGAAGCTTAGGGGACCATGGGACCAAGAGTTCAGGGATGCTTTGTGCACCAAACAGTCTCAGTGAGAGTCTGACTAAATGTTTGTGAGACACTGGAGTGATCTAGTGCTTAGAGGATGGGTAGGCAAACTAAGGCCCGGGGGCTGGATCCGGCCCAATCGCCTTCTCAATCTGGCCCATGGACGGTCCGGGAATCAGTGTGTTTTTACATGAGTAGAATGTGTGCTTCTATTTAAAATGCATCTCTGGGTTATTTGTGGGGCATAGGAATTCATTCTTTTTTCCCTTCAAAATATAGTCCAATCCCCAGGGCCCCCTGCTGAAAAAGTTTCTTGACCCCTGGCTTAGAGTGATACCCTGGGCAGAACCAGGTTCACATACCCACTCAGCCACTGGGTGATTTAGTCACCCTCTCTCTGTCTAACCTACGTCACAGGGTTGTTGTGTAGATTAAACATGGGAGGGGAAGCAGGAATGCCAGAGATGGGGAGCCCATGGCCCGGCAGCAGTTATTACACAGCTCCCATCAGCCCTGGGCAAATGGTATGGGAAGATGGGAGGTTAGTAAGTGATGGCAGTGGCAGAGCTAGCTGCTTGGGTACCCAGAGTGGTCACATGATGTGCACCCGGGGGCGGGACGATCCACCCAAGGGGGGGGGCGATCCTTTCGGCAGGGATCCGATTTCGGCGCGGCAACATGATCCTCCTAGTGGGGGGTCTGATCATGGCGCAGTGGCGTGATCTGCCATGGGGGGATTTTGTCACCCCCCAGATGACACTCAGCGCGGATCACCCCCACCGCCTTCCCTTTCTATGCCACTGAGTGATGGTGGCAAGCTATTCTGTGCCCTAGGAAAGACTAACTGCTTGCACTCCCCGCAAAAAGAAAAAAAGGAAAATTGCTAACTTTGATGTTCAAAAACAGATGCCTTGTAGGGAAAAAATGGAAAAGGACTCCAAACTGCTAACTTTATTTTAATTGCAAGGATAAGGAATACAACGATCTTTGGTAACCTTTCTCAAATAAAAAAGAAAATGTTTTATAGCTCACAGATTATTTTGAACAACCTTGCGAATTGTAATTAAAAAATGTAAGTCTCTTAAAAGTTTCAGTTTGAGGCACATCTCCTTTTCCGTTGCAAATTTTGATACCAGTTCCTTCAGACCAAGTGCACACGTTTAATCGGATTAGTTGCCGAGCCAACTAGTCTCTTTCGCAACGTTGTTGAGCGTATGTAAATTGATAAAATTAACCATTTTACATGTATTTTTTCCTTGTTTCTATAGATGCAATTATTTCCACTGTTTTTATATCTGTAATTGGTTCTTTCTTGTTGGCATCCATCTGTCATGAGAGACAATGGCCATCGTATTGCATCCCCTCCAATATTTCTCAAAGGAAAATGGGGATATGCTTCAAAAAGGACAAGCAGGACAGTCTGGAAACAAATCAGAAATCGGAACAGTTTCTGTAATTCGGGGGGCTATCTCTGTGAAATCAGGGCACTTGGAGGGTCTGGCTGTCCAGGCAACAAGACTGCCCACTCTCAGTAATTGACAGATCACATGCAATGATAATACTTAGTATTTGACAGCCCACGAGATTTCATATTTGAAACCTGCCAAAATCAAAAGTATTGTGAGGGAGCATGAGCCTAAATTTTGAAGCCAGCATTTGCCATCCAACGCCCCCTGCCAAATTTAAATAATTAATTCAAACTTTCTCACAGAAAAAATTACAGGGCAAATAGGGAAAGTATTCATTTCAGCATCAGTAAAACTTGTCTATCCCTTTCTGAACTATTTCTGAGGATGGAGATGTCCTCTCCTCCCTCAGTTGCAGACTGCCATTCAGTCATTTATTACAAACCAACGTCCCTTTTCTTTTTTCATACTTCTTTCTGAATGTTAAAAGGACAGGTTAGGAAGGGGAAATCTATTTCCCTGCCTTTAACAGTCAAAGAGATCTCACCACCTTACACTCTTCACATCATTAATTCGCAGAAATATAAAAAGGGCCATGCTGAATCAGACTGGATTTGCAAAAAACCCAAAACCCTTCATGTCCATCTAAACTAAGAGGCACCACCGTATCTTGTGGCAAGGAGTTCCGTAAACCACTTAAAGTGCCAAGTGAAGAAGTACTGCTTTTCTTTTGTTCCGAATTTGACTGCCCATCGGTTCCATTGGGGGAGACACAATACTGGGGGAGAAGAATAACAACTTCTCTCTATGGCATGTCTCACCTCTTGGCGACTTAGTTCCCCACCCACTCAAAACCTAAAATATCCCCAAAGTCGGAGCCTTTCCTTACGGATAAGGTTCCCTCTCTTCCACAGCTCATTGGGGTTGCCTCTTCCAGCAATGTTCCCAGCTCTGTGCTATGAGTCCCACGGCATCCGGCAAACTCACCTCCCGGTAAACAGCGAAGAGGCAAGTCAAGAGCCTTGCTGCTTGGTTTCGCCATGTTGCCATCCTCTTGCCTTGCAGTTCAGTGCCCTGTGCACGACTCGGATCGCTCAGAGAAAGTCTTATCTTGCTCACCGCCCTGTGGACTTTGCCTGAGGGTGGGGAACGGGGTCATTGCCACTGGGTACAAGACACCGTCATGTGCTGTGCTGAGCACACAGAAAGGTGCAGAGAAGGAGATCAGGCATTTGCCAGGGCTCCCCAGACCAGCAGAGGGTTTCCCCGCCCCACCAGGGCTACCATTTCTGAAACTGTGTATGGAATATCCAAGGAGATCAGGTGAGGCATAAGAGAATTGTGCGTCTTGCCTCCTATGTTAGGAGGAGCATGGATTCCATGTGAAACAGCAAGGCAGGAGTTTACAACCCACTGGACGTGGGGTATTACGATACGATACGATACGATACAATAATCTTTATTGTCATTGTCCCATAGGTAAAGGTAAAGGGACCCCTGACCGTTAGGTCCAGTCATGACCGACTCTGGGATTGTGGCACTCATCTTGCTTTATTGGCCGAGGGAGCCGGCGTACAGCTTCCGGGTCATGTGGCCAGCATGACTAAGCCGCTTCTGGCGAACCAGAGCAGCGCACAGAAACACTGTTTACCTTCCCGCCGGAGCGCTACCTATTTATCTACTTGCACTTTGACGTGCTTTCGAACTGCTAGGTGGGCAGGAGCAGGGACCGAGCAACGGGAGCTCACCCCGTCGCGGGGATTCAAACTGCCGACCTTCTGATCGGCAAGTCCTAGGCTCTGTGGTTTAACCCACAGTGCCACCCGCGTCCCTAAACAACAACAAAATTGGGGGGGGGGATCTACATGAGGCATTCAAAACCAACAAGCCTGGTATCCCTCCTATCCCAACCAGGTTAGCCCCCTAAAAACTCTGATACCCCATGTTTAAAATACAATACACTCCCATAGAGACTCCTTGCACTGCGTTTAAAACCAAAATTGCATTTGGATAGAAACTGTTTCTCAGGCGGCTAGTCCTAGTCTTTATAACCCTGTACCTTCTTCCAGAAGGCAGAAGCTGAAATAGATCATTTCCGGGGTGTGCACTATCCTGCGCTATCTCTGCAGCTTTCTAATGACACCTGGAAGCATAGATTTGATCCAAGGTGGGAAGAGTGCACCCAATTATTCTCTCCGCAGTCTTTACAACCATGGACAGTGTTGTTTTCTCCCTGGCTGTGCAGCTCCCAAACCACACACACAGAGCATAAGTTAATACACTCTCCACAGTACAATGGTAAAATGCCAGTCTGCTAAGAAGCAAATAATACACCTTCTGTTTTCTATACAGTGGTACCTCAGGTTACAGATGCTTCAGGTTACAGACTCCGCTAACCCAGAAATAGTACCTCGGGTTAAGAACTTTGCTTCAGGATGAGAACAGAAATCGCGCGGTGGCGGTGTGGCAGCAACAGTGGGAGGCCCCATTAGCTAAAGTGGTGCTTCAGGTTAAGAACAGTTTCAGGTTAAGAACGGACCTCCAGAAAGAATAAAGTTCTTAACCCGAGGTACCACTGTACCGTCATAGCTCAGTTATTGAACGTAATCAGTTCCGGAAGCCCGTTCAGCTTCCGAAACATTTGATAACAGAGGCGCGGCTTCTGATTGGCTGCAGGAGCTTCCTGCACTCAAGTGGAAGCCGTGTTGGCTTCTGAAAAATATTCGAAAACCAGAGCATTCACTTCTGGGTTTTCGGCGTCCGGGAGCCGAAATGTTCCAAAATGGAGGCTTTTGGGATCCGAGGTTTGACTTGTTTAAAAACTCAGCTTCATTTACTTCCTGCCCATAACGGAAAACAACAAATGTAATTGATCTGTTGAAAACACAACTCGAAAAAAGAGACAATGGGCATATTTTTTGTAAACTAAGAAATATTTAATACAAATTATTTTAAAAAAGAAAAGTCCCTTTTCACTAGAACGGTAATGCTTAGTTAATCTAGTTGATTAGATTCATAGATTAAAATAAACTGTTTGAATGAGGGGGGAAGGGCTTTTCATACAGACGCTTACAAAAACTGCAGAAGCCAAATATCATCTTAAAAGAAGTATTTTGATAAACTATGGATGGATAGTGGATTGTCTTAAGTGTATATAGTATTAGTATTAACTCCCAGTTAAGTGTATATAGGATTTCAGCTGCTATCATTTGACCTGTGTAACTTCATTTTTTCTAGATGCTTGCATTATTATTAATAATATTTGACTTTCTTCCCGCTCTTCCTTTCCCCCTTTATTACATTTCTATCACCTGAAGATCACAGGGTGCTTTACAATATAAATTGTGTAACCAGCTGATCCCTGATTTGCCTGTCACCTCGAGGCAATGACTCATCCTTTGCCATGGCAGGAGCCACTCAAAATACGGTACTGGTGTGTCCTTCAGCGTCATGGAAACGGCTTGAGACGTCAGGTGCTTTGTGATAGTGAACTTTAGAAGGGGAATCCCGTGTAGTCTGATATCTTGCTGGTGACACGGGTACCTGTGGAGAAAACTGTTCGTCTTCCTGAAATGTGAGATTACTTCCTGTTTTAGAGGGAAACTGAGGCAGGAGGGGGAAGGCAAATCAACTCTTCTTTCCAGGACATGACTGTTACCATAGGAGACAATTTCTAGGAGGCGAGGTTCCTTCAGCCCCATCCCCCATAAAATATTTGAGGGGGCCAGACACTTCCCCAAATCCATGGGCATTGCCATTCACATGGTATCCGTGTGTCTCATCTTGCGATTGATTATTTGGAATAAAATATTTTATTCAAGTTGGCACCCCTGACTGCTATATTGAGCAGGGGGCAGCTGAATTCATAAGGAATGGGTTGTGTTTATTTTAACCCTTTTAAAGACTTAATGCTATTTGGTTGCTCTCAACTTCCAAGGCAAGCATTCAAATATAGATTCTTTTAAGGGAAGACAATATCTTAACACCTGGGAAGATCTGTAGGGAAGGAGGTGGTCTTTCAGATATCTGAGGCCTAAGTCATGTAGGGCTTATACAAGGGCAGACACTGATGCCGAAATCCAGCATCGCCTGAGCTTTGCGAGTGCAGCTTTCTCCCGATTGAAGTGCAGTGTGTTTGAGGACCAAGACATTCGCAGGGGAACCAAAATGCTTGTTTACAAAGCTATTGTACTACCAACCTCACTGTTTGCTTGTGAAATGTGGATCACTTATAAACACCACCTCCAACTCCTCAAAGGATTCCATCAATGGTGTCTCCAAAAATTTTTACATATCAATTGGGAAGGTGAACTAATACCAGCGTACTGGAAGAAGCAAAGATCACCAGTGTCAAAGCAATGATTCTTCAACATCAGCTTCGCTGGACTGTTCGTGTTGTGAGGATGCCTGATTCCAAAGCAACCACTCTATTCAGAACTTAAAAATGGAAAGCGTAATGCTGGTGGTCAACAAAAGAGGTTCAAAGACTCTCTCAAGGCAAATCTTTTAAAATGTAGTATAAACACTGACAACTGGGAAACACTGGCCTGCGAGTGCTCCAGTTGGAGAACAGCCTTTACCAAAGGTGTCATGGGCTTTGAAGACACTCAAACTCAGGACACAAGGGAGAAATGTGCTGAGAGGAAGGCACGCTTGACAAATCCACACCAAGATCAACTCCCGCCCAGAAACCTATGTCCCCACTGTGGAAGGACATGTGGATCCAGAATTGGCCTCCACAGACACTTATGGACTCACTGTTAAAACCGTGTTTATGGAAAACAATCTTACTCGGCTACGAGTGATCGCCAAAGAAAAAGATATGAACTGAATTCAAGGGTGGAAAAATGAGAAAGTGGGAGAAACCAAAACAGACAGATTCACCCACCCTGAAGTAAAGCAGAGCCCACCAAATAGACAGTGGTTATTATGGGTTTCAGCCACAAGGTGTCAGTCCAAGCCCGGCGATGGAAGGTCACCTTGGCTGTTAATGGTCTTTCCTGGTGGTTAACCAAGATGCTAGGAGTGTGACCCACCTGAGTTCAGTGCTGTTGTGCAGGTCTTCCACCAGCCTCTTTTCAATGCCAAGCACAGCAAATAACTTTTGGATCCTTAAACGTAAAGGGACCCCTGACCATTAGGTCCAGTCGTGGCGCTCATCTCGCTTTATTGGCCGAGGGAGCCGGCGTACAGCTTCCAGGTCATGTGGCCAGCATGACTAAGCCGCTTCTGGTGAACCAGAGCAGCGCACGGAAATGCCATTTACCTTCCCGCCAGAGCGGTACCTATTTATCTACTTGCACTTTGATGTGCTTTCGTACTGCTAGGTGGGCAGGAGCAGGGACCGAGCAACGGGAGCGCACCCCGTCGCAGAGATTCGAACCGCCGACCTTCTGATCGGCAAGTCCTAGGCTCTGTGGTTTAACCCACAGCGCCACCTGTGTCCCTTTGGATCCTTAGGATCTGTGTATCCTCCCTTTGGTACAAAAAGCATTTCGCACCTGTTCTTTCCATAATCCCAATTACAACATTATATACTGGGCCGATATTATTACTCCCCCCAACCACACACATTATAAATGCTGGGGTGGGACACCAAGAGATAATGGCTTGCTTAATTTTAATACATGCCTGTCCTGAAGCTGGAAGAGGAAAAATCCCCAGCTCAGAGCTCCTAGTTTTCATCACTGTACTATAGAAGCTTTTCAACCTGGGCATGTAACTGCTTGCATCTCATCCTTTAAAAGGAACAAAAGAAAGAGAGAGAAACTAGCTGAGCATTCCTATATAGGCTTTGCCTCCAGCAAAGGAATCCATAGGTTCTGAAATCTTCCGTACAACATTTGCAAAATGGCATTGACCTCACAGGAAGTTTCACAAGCCGGTGCAACGGGATGTTGCAGCGTGGAGTGCGGCTCCTGTTCAGGGTTCCTATGCCCTGTTTCAGGATATTCCATTCCATTCCCCCATCCCAGTTTTCCATTCACTTGCAACAGTCAGCATTCCATTTTACTGGGGCATTTTATTGCCCTTGTATAAGCCCTACATGACTTGGGCCTCAGATATATGAAAGACTACCTCCTTCACTACAGATTTTCCCGGGTGTTAAGATATTGTCTCCCCTTAAAAGAATATACGTTTGGATGCTTGCCTTGAAAGTTGAGAGTAACCAAATAGCACTGAGTCTTTAAAATGGTTTTTTAAAAAATTAAAATAAAAAATTAACACAACCCATTCCTTATGAATTGAGCTGCCTCCTGCTCAAGATAGCAGTCAGGGGTGCCAACTTGAATAAAATATTTTATTCCACATAATCAATTGCAAGATGAGACACACGGATACCAAGTGAATGGCAATGCCCATGGATTTGGTGAGGGGTCTGGCCCCCTCAAATATTTTATGGGGGCGGGGGCCTGAAGGAACCTCACCTCCTAGAAATTGGCTCCTGTGGTAACAGTCATGTACTGGAGAGTTGATTTGCCTTCCCCCTCCTGCCTCAGTTTCCCTCTAAAACAGGAAGTAATCTCACATTTCAGGAGGACACACCGTTTTCTTCACAGGTACCCGTGTCACCAGCAAGATATCGGACTACATGGGATTCCCCTTCTAAAGTTCACTATCACAAAGCACCTGACGCCTCAAGCCGTTTCCGTGACGCTGAAGGACACACCAGTAGTTTGAGTGGCTCCTGCCATGGCAAAGGATGAGTCATTGCCTCGAGGTGACAGGCAAATAAGGGATCAGCTGGTTACACAATTTATACTGTAAAGCACCCTGTGATCTTCAGGTGATAGAAATGCAATAAATAATAAAAATGCAAGCATCTAGAAAAAAAATGAAGTGGCACAGGACAATTGATAGCAGCTGAAATCCTATATACACTTAACTGGGAGTAAAGGTAAAGGTAAAGGGACCCCTGACCATTAGGTCCAGTCGTGGCCGGCTCTGGGGTTGCAGTGCTCATCTCGCTTTAGTGGCCAAGGGAGCCGGTGTACAGCTTCCGGCTCATGTGGCCAGCCTGACTAAGCCGTTTCTGGTGAACCAGAGCAGTGCACGGAAACGCCGTTTACCTTCCTGCCAGAGCGGTAGCTATTTATCCACTTGCACTTTGACATGCTTTCAAATTACTAGGTTGGCAGGAGCAGGGACCGAGCAACGGGAGCTCACCCCGTCGCGGGGATTCGAACAGCCGACCTTCTGATTGGCAAGCCCTAGGCTCTGTGGTTTAACCCACAGCGCCACCCGCGTCCCTCCTCTCTTGGGTACTTTCCCCTAAAGATTTGTGTTTGTTTGCACTCCTGCAAACCTTAGCATTTCCCTGAGCTTGCCGATACCTCTCTCTTATGAATAGATGGTGCCATTTGGGCTACAGAAGGACAGACACTTCGAGGCCAACTTTGCCATTCACATCTAAGGATGGATGTCTGTGGCGGCTTGCACGTTTCCGAGCACAATTCAAGTATTCGTGCTGACCTTTAAAGCCTTAAATGGTCTCATCCCAGTATACCTGAAGGAGCGTCTCCACCCCCACCGTTCAGCCCGGACACTGAGGTCCAGCTCTGAGGGCCTTCTGGTGGTTCCCTCCCTGCAAGAAGTGAGGATACAGGGAACCAGGCAGAGGGCCTTCTTGGTAGTGGCACCTGCCCTGTGGAACGCCCTCTCATCAGATGTCAAGGAAATAAACAACTATCTGACTTTTAGAAGACATCTGAAAGCAGCCTGTTTAGGGAAGTTTTTAATGTCTGACATTGTATTATGTTTTTATATTCTGCTGGAATATAAAAGTGGCTGGGAAACCTAGCCAGATGGGAAGGGTATAAATATTATTATTATTATTATTATTATTATTATTATTATTATTATTAAATCCAGGAATTCTGCTTTCCATTTGTGTGTGTGTGTGTGTGTGTGTGTGTGTTTGTGTGTGTGTGTACATTTGCACCAAGTATATCCAAGAAGACACAAAGTGAGGATGGACTGGGCCACTTCATTTAAAACCTTTATAAGGCTAACAGATTGTGAGTGCCAATATGTTTCTGCACTTGAAGGTGATTTGCACAGCCATCTAAAGCAGGCCAAGCAGCCAAGATAACAATACATAAATGATGAGCTACACTGGACATCCTGAGTGACAAAAAGTATATATAAATTATGGATGCCTGGGAAGAAAATTTGGGATTACCATCTAGCAGAATAGGAAAAAAGCTGGATATTTCTGGAGTGTATGTGGTAAATGTTTCGAATAATTGATATATAAATGATTGGCAGATAGAGAAGTGGAAGCCTCTTTTTTCTTTTAAACTTTTTGTCCCCCCCCCCACCTTTATTCTCTTTTCTCGGGTTGCTTGGGAAAAAACCTTGGAGAAGAGGGGATTTAGGCAGCTGTGGGAAAGCAGGAACCGTCAATCTCCACAACTGCCTCATAGGGACAAGACCTACCAAACCAGAGTTGCTGTGCTTATTAGACCTGACTTTCCTGTGCAGATCCTGTTTTTGCTCCTGTCAACTTAGCGGGTCAGGTATGTTAGGTTTGCCATATTTCAAAAGTTAAGGTAAGGGATGCAGGTGGCGCTGTGGTCTAAACCACTGAGCCTCTTGGGCTTGCCGATCAGAAGGTCGGCGGTTCGAATCCCCGCGACGGAGTGAGCTCCTGTTGCTTGGTCCCTGCTCCTGCCAACCTAGCAGTTTGAAAGCTCATCAGTGCAAGTAGATAAATAGATACTGCTGCGGCAGGGAGGTAAACAGTGTTTCCATGTGCTCTGGTTTCCGTCCCGGTGTTCCGTTCCGCCAGAAGCGCTTTAGTCATGCTGGCCACACGCCCCGGAAAGATGTCTGTGGACAAACGCCAGCTTCCTCAGCCTGAAAGCAAGATGAGCACCACAACCCCATAGTCGCCTTTGACTGGACTTAACCGTCCAGGGGTCCTTTACCTTTCAAAAGGTGACAACCTGGACACAAACGTTGTTGAGCTTTTGCTCAAAAGCGTTGAGCCTTTTTCTTCAGAATCTCAAACAAAAATGAGTTTTTGAGCTATGGTGGGCTGCCAGACGTCCGGATTTTCCCAGATGCTTTTAGCAGTTTTCGAACGGATGCTGTTTATGAGGGCCGAATACCAGGTGTATCTGGGCAATTCCAGGTGTATGGCAACACTAGTTAAGTGTTGCTATTTACCTATGCTATCAGGTTGCCATAGAGACAAATGAGAGGGCCTTTTCACACCCCTCCTGGCTGGACACCTTGCCATCATAAGATGGGGAACAGTAGGTCAAGGAGCGGACTTCATGTGTGAGAGTTTTGGCTGATGTGAAAGCAGGAGACAAAGAGACATGTCTGCTCTGCGCTGAACCCAAAACCGAGTCTGGGGCTTCTCTCTCAAGGAGGCCACAAGCCCTTCCACCCTGTCCTCAGGTTGCACATATGTGCAGATAAATTCATAAACAGTCATACCCTGGAAGTCAAATGCCTTGTGAGTCAAACGTTTTGGCTCCCAAACGCTGCAAACCTGGCAGTGAGTGTTCCGGTTTGCAAAGCTTCTTTGGAACCCGAATGTCCAGCGCAGCTTCCAATTGGCTGCAGGAGCTTCCTGCAGCCAATTGGAAGCCACGCCTTGGTTTCCAAACATTTTGGAAGTAGAATGGACTTCTGGAACGGATTCCGTTCGACTTCCAAGGTACAACTGCACCCCAAAGACATCATAGTCTTTGTTTACCTTCATTCCGGGGAAGCCAATCCCTGGGTAAGTGTTGGGACATGCCGGAAGCCTCTCAAAGCTCAGAAACAGAGGTGCATGCAACAGTGCTTTGAAAACAAACCTTTGCTTTCTGTCTTCAAGAAATACAGTAGTACCTCGGGTTACAGACGCTTCAGGTTACAGACTCCGCTAACCCAGAAATAGTACCTCAGGTTAACTTTACTTCAGGATGAGAACAGAAATCGCGTGGCGGCAGCAGGAGGCCCCATTAGCTAAAGTGGTACCTCAGGTTAAGAACAGTTTCAGGTTAAGAACGGACCTCCAGAATGAATTAAATTCTTAACCCGAGGTACCACTGTATATTAAAATTGCCCCCCCCTTCTCCCTCTCCCTCTCTCCTGAAATTTTACAGCAAAGGGAAGATTCTTTTTTTAACGTTTTATTTCCACAAAACTCCATCTGGCCTGACTTGCCCCCTTTCCTTTCTCCTTTCTGGAATGTAACAACGGCAGGGATCTCCTCCGCCTCGGCTTCTTTTTCTTTTTTAAAATAATAATAATAAAAAAAACCTCATGAAGTTGCAGCTGCCACGTACACCAGTGGTTGGAAGTCTGGAAGAGGCTTAAGCTGATGGCTTTCCCAGGCTGGTGGCAGCTGGGATATGTATTTATTTATTTATTTTCCACCCCGCTGTGGCCGCTGGCAAGCTGGCTTTTCCATGGAGAGGCCCCTGGAAAAGAAGGCTTGGTTTAGGAGGGTGTTCCTTGCTCTTTCTCTCCCCGCCCCCCCAACATACACATTTTCTGTGGTCGGGAGACAGCAAACCCCATTTTGAACGGAGAAAGAGTCTGAATCAGACGGCAGCACAATCTGAGAAGTGTCAAAGGGGCAATCAGGAAATTGGTTCCAGCTCTGTCGCAGCAGATTTTTGGTTGGCCTCCCCCTTCCCCATTCTGCTGGAACTCATCCCCTCCTGGAAGCCACACCTTCCTCTGACCTGGAAGTGCTTCCTCCAGATCAGGCATGGCCAAACAATCCCCACCATCCCTGACCACTGGTCCTGTTAGGTAGGGATGATGGGAGTTGTAGTCCCAAAACATCTGGAGGGCCAAGTTTGGCCATGCCTGCTCTAGATCTTCAGGTGCTGGAACCCACTGAAACCTGACTGAAGTCCATTTCCAGCTCCCATGCTGAAGAGAAAACCACATGGGACCTTCAAGCAGTGGCGTAGGGTGGAGATGGAGTGTGGCTCAGGGTGCAAATTTATGAGGACGCACCCCCAGGGTCCCCCAGGCAGGCTCCCTCACTGTGAGGAGGCGAGTCACACCTAGTGTGCTGGTCCCGTGGGTTACCTGAGGCGAAGTCCAAGTCTGGTCCGTGGTCAAAGGTGCAACATGGAGGCTGTCTGTAGTAGCTGAAGCTGGGTGCAGGGCAGGGAGTTGGGTGAAGTCAGGAACGGGCATGCAAGCAGGAAGCCAGGGTGGACCAGGAGCTCTGACAGAAAGGCAGGACAGAGTTCAGGCAAGAACTAGCAACCAACAGTGTTGCTCCCACAACTTGGGACTGGGGCTGGCTGGCTTTTATCTGCCCCAAGGCATAGGGTGGCCCTGATCCTCTGGTGACTCGCCTCTCCTGGCTTGGAGGCGAGCACTCCTCCTGCGGGAACTTAGTTCCCTCCGCTTCTCTGCCCTGAGCCTCTGCAGCTCAGGAGAGGCTGGAGGGTTACTGGACCCAGGGGCAACCTCAGCTTCCTCTGACGGGGCTGAGAGTGGAGCACCTGCAGGCAATGGGTCCTCCATCACCTCAGGAGCCAGAGCAGGCTCAGCTGATGCCTGCACCTGAGGATCCAGCACAGGCGAGGACCCTTCAGGCTCAGGCCCCAGCCCCAACTCAGCTGGTTCTGGAGGCAGGGAATTCTGTGCAGGCTGGGATCCCTCAGGATCAGCATCCGAGTCTGAATCCCAGGCCATCACACCCAGGCTGGGCCTTCAGACCTGTGGTGGCATTGACACCTCCATCTCCTCGTGGCCAGCGAAGGGACACCTGTTTGCACTCCACCCCTGAACCAGCCAAGAGGGAGGGATGGGGAGGGTGTTGCCACCGCCCACCAAGGAGGGAGGAAGAAGATGATGGTTGGAAAGCATTGCTGCAGCCCAGAGCACATCACTGCAAGGACAGGAGGGCAGGCCGACACAGCGGCGCCCCTGGCTTCCACATTTCTTGCCTTATTTCTGCTCCCAAGTTGGGGCTAATTTGCAAGAGGAGACTCCCTTGGTTAGATGCTGGCCAAAGAAGGGACTGACCATTGCCCAGCCCACCAGGGTGTGTGTGTGTGTGTGTGTGAAACATTTGCCCTGCCCCGGGCACCAGCAACCCACGCTATGCCCCTGGGGGCTTCAAGGGGTCCAGCTATCAACAGGGTCTGGGATCTACAGTACCTTCAGTCATCAGAAATCTCCCTAATGAACATTGGCTGCACCATGGAACTCAGTGGGGCTTACTTCTAAGTAGACCTGTGTGAGATTCTGTTGTAAGGGCATGGACCTGTTCCGTTAATCTTTGGAATCCAGGAAGCTGAGGGTGGAATTTAATGTAGTATTTAGGAGACTGTTGTGTTAGGGTAAGCCCAGTAGACCAATCTCCCTTCTCTCCGCCCCCCCCCCCGAGGGCTGTTCTGGGGGTTCTCCTGACCCTCCAGAGCAGATTTGGGGTTGGTGTGGGGTGAGGGTGGAGGAAGGTTTGGGAGAGTCCTGCTGCAATACTGGGAGGTCTTGTACAGGTTTCCACTAGTTGAACCAGGTAGTTGAAACCAGCCCTGACCTTAGGAGCCATTTCCTAGTGTCTGAGGTCCCTTCAGCCCCCCCACAATACTTGAGTAGACCAGGGCCCTGCAAAGTTGATGGGCACTATCATTCAAATTGTGTGTGTGAGCAACGTCATGTGATCAGTTATGTGGGGTGGGGCTTCCCTGGCCCCTCTAATATTTTATTCAAGTTGGCACACCTGGCCCTGACATTTTAAAAATTATATGTACATGTACACACACACACACACACACACGTTTATGAAGTAAAAACCAGAAAATCAACACTGGAATCCAAACAAAACACAAATCAAGATTCAATGGATAAAAATTATGAACCAAAATCCCAAAACCAAAATACTGAACAATTCAATTGAAAAAATATTAGGGCAAATAAGGTTTTAATGGGCATCTAGAGGGACGCGGGTGGCGCTGTGGGTTAAACCACAGAGCCTAGGACTTGCAGATCAGAAGGTTGGCAGTTCGAATCCCTGCGACGGGGGTGAGCTCCTGTTGCTCAGTCCCTGCTCCTGCCAACCTAGCGGTTCGAAAGCACGTGAAAGTGCAAGTAGATAAATAGGTACTGCTCCGGCGGGAAGGTAAACGGTGTTTCCGTGCGCTGCTCTGGTTCGCCAGAAGCGGCTTAGTCATGCTGGCCACATGACCCGGAAGCTGTACGCCGGCTCCCTCGGCCAATAAAGCGAGATGAGCGCCACAACCCCAGAGTCGGCCACGACTGGACCTAACGGTCAGGGGTCCCTTTACCTTTACCTTTAAAACATAGTTGATGCCTCTCCGTAAAATGGAGTCATGGACAGCCATAGGTAGCAATCTTGTTTACTTCTGATGTTCCTGTTCAGTGGTGTCAGAGGCTAAGGATGGGTGAGAATTTCTATTCATTTTCATTTAAAGGCAAATTTACCTAATTTGCACCTTTTTGGGAAGCAATGCAAAAACCAAAACACAGCTATCCTTGAAAATTATCCAAATCTTATGCAGTAGTTTTCCAGCCAACTAATCTGTACAAAATGTGTATTTTATTGAAAATGACATACAGAAATGCATTTGATTAGGTTGAATTGCTGTGCAAAAATTGTATATCTGCTATCAAAATGTGTGCATTAGAATAAATCTGCACTAAAATACTGCCTGAATTTTATGAATTCAGATGCTTAGATACAGTTTAGCTACAGCAGGATCCAAATTTGCAGAATGAGTTCTCCATGCATGTATAGGAATGGATGCAAATGGACTGAACTTGGAACTGGAATACGGATAGATCAATAGATCAATTGATAGGTAGGTAGGTATAGCTTTAGGAGCGGGATAGTTAAGGGATCATTTTCTTCCATATGAATTTGTCTTCTCATTAAGATCTGTTGAAGCTGCTCTTCTCCATACCCCACCTAGGGTGACCATGTGTGTCCTGGTTTTCAGAGGACAGTTTTTAAGAAATTCCTAAAGAAGGGAGAAAATAGGAGAGACCTTAAAGTTACCCATCAATAGTTAGCAGTACCTGGGCAGCAAATTCAGCAAGCGCCAATGGGTCTTTTAAAATATTTTTGTTTTGCCTTCGTTTGGTCTGCTGAACTGAAACTATTTTTATTGATCCACATTTTCCCCAATCTTGAGTTCATGTCTCAGCTTTTCCACATCTGTTCACTGGTTGTTTTTTAAGTCATCATGAAAATTCATCAGTGACCTGTTCCTAATATACACATCTTTGCATGCAATTCTGCCCAATTTACACATTTCTGTAGAATGATTCCCCCTAATGTAAAGCGTTTTTGTACGGTTTTATTTTACTAATATTTGCCTGTTTAGGCCCACTTTACTCCTAAATAGGCATTTTTATTTTATTTGCTTGGAGAACCAAGTTGCAAAATTCAGAGAACTGTGAATTGTGAAAGATGGCTCTGCTTGCTTTCTTGTTGTCTTTTGGAAAGTGAAGGTTATGTTGGTTCACCTGTAGATGCAAACTGAATTGCATTTCTCCTCCACCCCTACTCAGAAGTTGTTGTTTAGTCGTTTAGTCATGTCTGACTCTTCGTGACCCCATGGACCAGAGCACGCCAGGCACTTCTGTCTTCCACTGCCTCCCGCAGTTTGGTCAAACTCATGTTTGTAGCTTCGAGAACACTGTCCAACCATCTTGTCCTCTGTTGTCCCCTTCTCCTTGTGCCCTCCATCTTTCCTAACATCAGGGTCTTTTACAGGAAGTCTTCTCTTTTCATGAGGTGGCCAAAATATTGGAGCCTCAACTTCAGGATCTGTCCTTCCAGTGAGCGCTCAGGGCTGATTTCCTTCAGAATGGATAGGTTTGATCTTCTTGCAGTCCATGTGACTCTCAAGAGTCTCCTCCAGCACCAAAATTGAAAAGTAGGTCCAAGTGAATTCAATGGGACTTGCTTTTAGTTACATGGTCATTGATTGCAACCTTAGTAAATTATGATGAATTAAATGAATCAAGGCTACCGTATTGTGGTCACGGCAAAAGGTGTCAAAGGCTGCGCATGATTTCCTGGATCTTCTTCTCCAGCAGTGAAGAGATTGGTCTGCCCTTGGAGAAGGTGATTCAGTGTTAGATGCCTCCATGTAGGGTTGGGGGCGAAATTTCTCAGTTCTCATTCAAAGGCAAACTGACTTTCTGAAAGAAATTGTGAACTGAAACACAGCTGTCTTCTGAAATTTGCATTTCTCTGAATTTTGCAATGTCATTCTCCAGCCAAGGAACCAGCACAAAAAAAGCATATACTAATATGTGCATATAAGTGCATCTATTAATGAAAATAACATATGATGATGCACTATGTCAGCAGGAATTCCTTGCAAAAATGGCTATATTACTCAAAACTACATAGAAAGATATGCCTATTCGCTCCAAAATTTGATCTAAAATGCTGGTGAGTTTTTATTTTAACTCAGATCTGCAGATGGCTGCAGAAATTTAAGAACTGCAGATTGTGGAAATGAGATGCTGAAAGAACCAAAACTGACCTATTTGCACATCTTGTTTCTATGGGACTGCAGAAAGGCCACTATCTTTAAAGTGCTGGACAGGAAAAGTTTGGGGGGGGGCATGCCATGTGTGCATTTATTGTTATTTGTAGTGTACTTAGAAAAATTTTACACCACTCTTCAGCTTCAAAGGCTCCCAGGGCATAACAATAAATTAAAACAAGCCAGTCCCTCTCCACAGGCTTACAATTAAAAAAAGCAAAAAACACTGACACAAAACGAAATAGAGACAGAGAGGAAAGAGATGGAGGGGGAAAAAAACTATACAGTATCCATAGAAAGTGCCCCCCAACATATCCATGAAATGAAGGACAAAGTATGCTGGCCCTGGAGCTGACATAGTTTATTTTGCACCCTAGATGGGAGGAAAAGAGTAGATTTGAGCATGTGCAGAATGCTTTCTCCAAAATACATGGGGAACCATAGCCAGCCCTGCCCATATCCCTCTACAAGTAGGGCAAAGAATTACTAGGAGAGAACCACATCCTTTAGGCTCCACCAACTTTCCTTTTCAAAATCAAAAACAAACTAATTTACTTAACGTGAAAAGGCTTTCTCCCGATCCAGCCCTGGAGGGATTTGGAATGAGAAACTGACATGGCGTTGCAGGGCGGGGTGTTGGAGGGGGGGAAACTAATGCAAGGAACAGGAAGCAACAGTAGCCTAGATCGGGGGGATAGAGTTACCTATCAAGAATGTGAGAAGGAGGGAGGAACGAGCGAGGAGATGCTCTGAGCCAAATTGGTTTCATCATCTCTCCTCGCGCCGGTTTGCATCTCCCGGATTCCACAATTCGCTGGTGTCGCTGGGTGGAAGATGGAGAGCCAAGCAAAGACGAGGGAAAGCAAAAGAATTTTCATTTCCTGGCTGTTCCTCCTGCCTGAGGGCAGATATTGCAAGCCTTCTTGTTGTTGTTTAGTCGTTTAGTCGTGTCCGACTCTTCGTGACCCCATGGACCAGAGCACACCAGGCACTTCTGTCTTCCACTGCCTCCCGCAGTTTGGTCAGACTCATGTTTGTAGCTTCGAGAACAGTGTCCAACCATCTCGTCCTCTGTCATCCCCTTCTCCTTGTGCCCTCCATCTTTCCCAACATCAGGGTCTTTTCCAGGGAGTCTTCTCTTCTCATGAGGTGGCCAAAGTATTGGAGCCTCAGCTTCAGGACCTGTCCTTCCAGTGAGCACTCAGGGCTGATTTTCTTAAGAATGGAGAGGTTTGATCTTCTTGCAGTCCATGGGAGCCTGCAAGCCTACCGTCACGCAAACGAGTGGAAGGAGTTGGGAGGGAGGGGAAAGGTGACCGGGGAGAATGTTTCCACCATGTTGGGATGAGAAGACGTGTTCCTGTGTGCAAGGAAGATTGGCTCCTAGCAAGGGGCTGGCATATTGGAAAACCCTGAGGTGGCAAAGAGCTGCCTCCCCAGTTGCAAAATCTTCAAGTATACGAATGACAAATTCTGCTCCTCAAGAAAGATAGTATCACGCCACTGGTATAAACAGGGGAGTTCTGTCTTTTCCCCCTCCCCAAGATTTATTTTGGAAATCATTTTTATTTGATTTGACAGATTTATAACAATACCAAATACAGTGGTACCTCAGGTTACAGACACTTCAGGTTACATACGCTTCAGGTTACAGACTCCGCTAACCCAGAAATATTACCTCAGGTTAAGAACTTGGCTTCAGGATGAGAACAGAAATTGTGCTCCAGTGGTGCGGCAGCAGCAGGAGGCCCCATTAGCTAAAGTGATACCTCAGGTTAAGAACAGTTTCAGGTTAAGAACAGACCTCGAGAACGAATTGAGTTCTTAACCCGAGGTACCACTATACATATCCCTATTTAGAGATTTCTCTGAATCTCTGAGACTTCCCCCCATCCCCTCCATGGGTCCTATTGTCAAAATTTTCAACTGCGTATTATTTCATAATTTATGTTTTGTATCTATCCATATTGTCCGTAGTGTTTGCTACATTACAAGTGAGATTAAAATCCTGCTAATGTTTTCACCCGCTTACAGTGGCCTCCTAAATAAATTATATCTTTTTTCAATTCTTTTTAAAGCATTTTGTCCTCTTGGTTCCTGATTTATCCAATCAGCTTTGCCATTTTGGCGTAGCCCATCAGCTTGGTTTGCCATTCCTCTCTGGTAGTGACTCTTTCTTCTTTCCATCTCTTGGCTCGTAGCATCCGTGTGTCGACATGCAGAGGGCCAGGAGGCCAGCTGGCAAGCCCCAGCTGTGCCCTCTCCATCCATCGGCCTGTGCTCCAACGTAAATCAACGATCCGGGCTTCAAAGCCAGGGCATGCTATCAGCAGAGAGAACTGTGCACACAGAATCGGCGTGAGGTTTGTGGAAGCATACTACAACTACAGATTTATTAATCATAAATCAGGACAATGAAACATGTCGTATCTCTCTCGTGTCATCTCAGAGAAAAGCAAAAGCTAAACACAAACGGAAGTTCCCAGCATACTGTGCTGGAATGTAAACAGACATGTGACACGTAACAATCCCATGTCTGTTCCTTAAGGTGGAATGGAAATGTCAACACCGTGAGGCTGTTGTCGCAGACATAAAAAGTCTTTTCTGCTCCTTTGGAATGTTGGCACCTATAATTCCTAATAAAAAAGCTTCTGGTTTTTTAAACAAAAGTTATTTTAAACATTTTTTTCAGTTCATTACATGTCATCTCCCAGAAAGCTTTTATTACCTTACACGACCACCACATATGATAAAAGGTGCCTTCTTTCTCTTTATATTTCCAGCAGGTGTTTGCAAGGTCTTTCTTGTGCCGAATTATCATATGCGGATTAATTTGCATGGGCACAAAATGCCGAGCCGGGCCAGGGAAATGGGCCCACATGATGCTGCTGGACTCCAGCTCCCATCAACCTCAACCAGCATCAGTCAGTATCCAAGGGATTATGGGAGTTGTAGTCCAGCAATGTCTGGGTAGCTCAGTTGGTTAGAGCGTGGGGCTGACAATGCCAAGGTTGCAGGTTCGATCCCCATATGGGACAGCTGCATATTCCTGCATTGCAGGGGGCTGGACTTAGATGATCTTCACGATCCCTTCTGACTCTACGATTCTGTGATTTCCCCTCCTTGGTGCAGAGCATTTCCTCCCATCCTTCCAGCGCTGCCTATCCAGATGGACAGAATCCCTGCATCGAACATCCGTCCAGGAGGAGGGACCTACTATTGCAAAATAAAACATCCTCAGGCAGACAAGTGCCTTGAGCAATAGGTAGTAAGGTGTCAGGGCGAGGGTCTCGGCCAAGGGATCCGAAATGTGAAAACAGTGTACAGTGGTGCCTTGGTTCTCAAATGCCTTGGTAATCAAACAACTTGGAACCCAAACACTGCAAACCTGGAAATAAGTATTCCGGTTTGTGAACTTTTTTCAGAAGCCGAACGTGCTCCGTTTTGAGTGTTATGTTTCCGATTTGAGTGCCACACTTCCGTTTTGAGTGTTACACTGAGGTCTATCTGTTTTTGCTATTTATTTTGCGTTGTTGTTGTTTTTTGAGGCTCTTTTGTGTGTGTGTGTGTGTGTGTGTGTGAGAGAGAGAGAGAGAGAGAGAGAGAGAGAGAAAGAGAGAGAGAGAGAGAGAGAGAGAGAGAGAGAGAGAGAGAGAGAGACTGTGTGGAACCCAGTTCAGCTACTGACTGTGTGACCGTAGTACATTGTTTATTACTTTCATTTTATGGATCAATGGTCTCGTTAGATAGTAAAATTCATCTTAAATTGCTGTTTTAGGGGTTGTTTTAAAAACCTGGAACGGATTAATCCAGTTTGCATTACTTTCTATGGGAAAGTGGTTCTTGGTTTTGGAACGCTTTGGTTTTGGAACGGACTTCCGGAATGGGTTAAGTTTAAGAACCAAGATACCACTGTATACAAGAGTGCACACGTTTCCCTGTGTGAAATGCTAGAGAGCCCAGCACACACACAAACACACACCAAACCCCGCCAAAATAATAATAAAAAAATGCCAGATGAATGCAAGTTTCAAACATCCAAATTCTTCCTTGTCCCTTCTTGTACGCAACCTCTCTCTGATGCTGTGCAGATGTGCATCCACAGACAGCAAAGTTCCCAAGAAGAAAGCACTCTTTTTGCCTGCCAGTAGGTGGCAAAAGACAGAAGAGAAGGCTGCTTTCTCTTAGCATGGACTTGTGGGGAAGGTGTGACTCAGTCTTGGGTACAGTGCTTGGCATCTCCTGGCTGGGCTGCTGGGAAATTCCTGCCTGAAACCCTGGAGACCAGTGCCCATCCATGCAAAGGTAAAAGGTAAAGGACCCCCGGGCGGTTAAGTCCAGTCAAAGGCGACAATGGGGTTGCGGTGCTCATCTCGCTTTCAGGCCGAGGGAGCTGGAATTGGCCACAGACAGCTTTCCGGGTCATGTAGCCAATAGGACTAAACCGCTTCTTGCTCAGCGGGACACTGTGATGGAAACCAGGGTGAACGGAAATGCCGTTTACCTTCCCACCGGAGTGGTACCGTTTTATCTACTTGCACTGGCGTGCTTTCAAGCTGCTAGGTTGGCAGGAGCTGGGACAGAGCAACAGGAGCTCACTCCGTCGCGGGGATTCGAACCGCCAACCTTTGGATCGGCAAGTCCAAGAGGCTCAGTGGTTGAGACCACAGCGCCACCTGTGTCCCATCCATGTAGATAGTACTGGGCTCCATGGACCATGGGTCTGACTTGTTGTAAGACAGCATCCTTTGCTCCTAAACCCAAACCTGGATGGCTATTGTAATACTGAAAGAATGACAACCAAGGCTGCACTCCTTCAACAGAGGTGTTGTAAGAATTCTAAAGTCTCAAATATAAATTAAATGTTCATAAATGTACAAGGCAAATACATACATATGGACCATTTGTCCGAAATAGTGCAGGAGAGCAATCCCGAAGCCCTTTTGACTCTCCCAATGAGCTCAAATATTCCTCTGCAGTAAGGGAGGAAAATGGGGAAAGTCTTCACATTGTCTTTTGCTCGCAAATCCTGTCTTGAGGGCGCATTTGTGTATGAATAGGGTGAGCCAGTGATCTGGATTCTGGAACTAAAGTATTAGCCATCACAAAAGAAGGACAAGGCTGCCCAGGTAATGCAATCAGTGACCAGTATTAGGTATCCTGGCAGACTTCTGTGATGTACGTATGATGTTTTTGGGGGTGGTCTTGGGCTACAGGGTGGGCAATTTCAAAAGTCTATATAAGGGCCTGCGCACCATTGTTCAGGGTTCCTCCTCCCTCCTGCGTGTGGGGAGTGGGGACTCTGTTGCAAGAGTTCCTTGAATAAAGATCAGGCTTACTATCTGCTTTGCTTCTTAATATACTCTGCTTAGCCTCTGTTATTTTCTCCTACTGATAGGGAACCCACTTAGGGACTCTATATGGGCTCTTGGATACCCCATAAGGGAAAAGGAGCAGTTTTTTTCTTATAACAGAGGCAAGCCCTTACTAAGGCTGGCTTCTCTCACTCGGTAGAGCCGGAGACTCTTAATCTCAGGGTCGTGAGCAAAAGATTCCAGCATGCTAAGATGTACCTCAACATCGCTGTCTGTATTTTTGCAGTGACCGATGGATTTTAGGAAAATAAATTTAACTGGGTGCATGAGATCATGTTGCTAATTTCAAAACTAAATGTCCAACCCGGTCCACAGACTCCCCACCTTCATTCATCTAGAACCTGCAGGGGCAGACTTGGTAATACAGTGGTACCTCGGGTAAAGAACTTAATTTGTTCCGGAGGTCCGTTCTTAACCTGAAACTGTTCTTAACCTGAGGTACCACTTTAGCTAATGGGGCCTCCTGCTGCTGCCGTGCCACCGCTGTGTGATTTCTGTTCTCATCCTGAAGCAAAGTTCTTAACCTGAGGTACTATTTCAGGGTTAGTGGAGTCTTTAACCTGAAGTGTCTGTAACCTGAAGCATCTGTAACCCGAGGTAGCACTGTATAGTGTCCTGAGCAAGGACAAAATTTGGGCCCTACCTCAATATTTCTTATGTTCACAATAATTTCTCCTTCCTTCCTTCCTTCCTTCCTTCCTTCCTTCCTTCCTTTCTTTCTTTCTTTCTTTCTTTCTTTCTTTCTTTCTTTCTTTCTTCTCCTCCTCCACCTCTTCCTCATTCTTTGCCGTCTTCTTCTTCTTCTTCTGCACATCTTTGGCTAGGCACCCTGTGTGGGGGAACCTAAATCTGAGAATCTGGAAACCCTTTTATCATGCAGGAGGCATCAAGGGATCCTATGCTCAGAGGCACTCTTTGTTTGAACATATCTATATCTATATCTATATCTATATCTATATCTATATCTATATCTATATCTATATCTATATCTATATCTATCATCTATCTATCTATATCTATCTATCTATCTATCTATCTATCTATCCATCTATCTATCTATATCTATCTATGTATCTATCTATCATCATCTATATCTATCTATCTATCTATCTATCTATCTATCTATCTATCTATCTATCATCTATCTATCTATCTATCATCTATATCTATCATCTATCTATATCTATCTATCATCTATCTATCTATCTATCATCTATCTATCATCTATCTATCATCTATCTATCTATCATCTATCTATCTATCTATCTATCTATCTATCTATCTATCTATCTATCATCTATCTATCATCTATCTATCTATCTATCTATCTATCTATCTATCTATCTATCATCTATCTATCTATCTATCATCTATCTATCTATCTATCTATCTATCTATCTATCATCTATCTATCTATCTATCTATCTATCTATCTATCTATCATCATGATTATCTATCTATCATCTATCTATCTATCTATCTATCTATCTATCTATCTATCATCTATCTACCCTAGGAGCTTTCTGCTAACTTGCAGTCTGGTGCTGTCCCTTGGCAAATTCTTTCAAGCACTTGGCCCAGGTGGGAAAAGTTTAAACTTGTTCCACACTTGCTCAGCCGAGACCGGCTTTAATTCCCAATAATTAATGTTATCAGAGAAAAACAAAGGCGAAGGGAGGAAGACCCAACAATTTGGTTCCATTTTCGGGGCCTCCTAGTGCCTGGAAATATGGCTAAGCACTTTGGATACCCGCTAATTATAGCCTCTCCCTTCCACTGAGACTGAATGGCAGGACTGGAAAATGTTTCCAAAAAGGACTTATTTGGGGCCACGAGCCAACCAATAGCCAGTGTTTTCAAGTTCTGTTGGCTTGATTTTGACTGGGCCATGCTAATTTTCCCTAATTCTTTTGTTCTGTTTGGCGTAAGCTGGTAAGAAGAAGAACATAAAAAATAGGAAAAAATTATCATGCGTCCACATGCAGGCATGATAATGGATCAAAACAGCTCCCTACATATTAGGGCTTTTCTTGCCGGCATGGCTATTGTCACTCTGAGCTCCTGCACCTTAAATTTGCCATGACACTACTGTTAGCAAGTGGTATGGTTGCCCAAGCGTGTTCTCATTAAAAGAGAGCATGTGTTGTGGTTGGGGCCAGGCAAGACACCCCGCTGTTGCCAGGCAGTTTGGGTTAGATGGGCCTGGCAAGGATTGGTTGCCCGAGTTGCTGGGGTAAAATTGATGTTGCCAATTTGGGGGTGGGAACAGAGATTATTTAAGCAGTGCTCACAGCGATCTGCTTTCTCTTTCGCTGTGGGCACCGGATCACCCGCCCGCCCTCCCTCCCTTGTTTTCGGCTTGTGCTTTGACCTTGCTATGCCTGTCATGGGGTCATCTGCCATTGGGGTGGGGGCCTGGTAGGAATTTTGTCCATCTGGCTGATTGGCTGGTGCCATTTGGTTTTTGCCTACTGCGTAGCAAATCGTCACAACTTGTAAGGTTGGCGGTTAGGCATTGGTTAAAATTGGTTGGTGGAGGGTTAAGGATTGGCTGGGCCTGCCCCTCCAGTGCTGCTGCTGCAAGGGAATTCCATTAAAGGAATTCAGGGGCTTGCCATCCTTTCGTCCAAACCCCTGGAATTGGGTTTGGGCCGTGTAAGCCCCTGGGAGCATGCGGGGAGAAGCTGAGGGCCTGTGTCGCAGCTCCAGTTCTCCCCAATATTGTTTCCCCTCACTGACTTTCTCTGGAATCCGGGAGTCAGTTCTGTCCCCAAGGCAGAGGGACAGATAGTTCTAACCAATGCCTAAGCAACCACTCAGATCTATGTATGTTAATAAAGTTTGGGCCAAAATTATGCCAAAAACCTTAAACAAAAATTCTGTGTGATGTGTGAGTTATTGGGGAAGGGGTGTTTTGGGGGACCTCAGTACGCAAACACGAATGTAAGTGACGCATGCACAGTTTATTAAGAATCCTTTCTGCAGTAGCAAAGGCACAACTCCTGTTCTCTGACTGCACTCTCTCTCTGTTTGCGGTTCTCTGGGGAAGGCAAGAGGCAGTTGTTGTTTTTTAATTGAGCCACACACAGGAGAGATCCGAGGCTGCAAGGTGTTTCATTATCCTTAATGACCGTGCAGGGCTGGAACCTAATGTTCGCCCTCACCGCATCTTAATCCCACTAAATGCGCAGAGATCCAAGTGGTGGTTTGAAAGCCACTATCTTCCTAAAATGCAGGATGGGGAGTGTTCGTTTAGCGTAGGCTGGCATAGAGCTGCGCCCACCGAAACGGCTATTTAGGGAAAGAACGTGCTTAAGGAGTTCAGCAAAGCATGTGGAAAGGGCTGCGAAAGTGCAGATGCTTCCTTTTGCAAAGAAATGGGGGTTTATTTGGTCAAACGCCACCCTTCTCTTCACCTTCCATTCCATATTAATGTCACAATCACAGGGTGAAATGAATAGTCGCATGATAGGAGTGATCATGACACCTGACACCTCTGGAAGTCTGTCTGTAGGGATGGAAAATAATGATGATGATGATGATGATGATGATGATGATGATGATGATGATTTTATATCCCACCCATCTGGTTGGGTTTCCCCAGCCACTCTGGGCAATAAAACGTCAAGCATTGTTTGTTTGTTTGTTTAGTCGTTTAGTCGTGTCCGATTCTTCGTGACCCCATGGACCAGAGCACGCCAGGCACTCCTGTCTTCCACTGCCTCCCGCAGTTTGGTCAAACTCATGCTGGTAGCTTCAAGAACACTGTCCAACCATCTCGTCCTCTGTTGCCCCCTTCTCCTTGTGCCCTCAATCTTTCCCAACATCAGGGTCTTTTCCAGGAAGTCTTCTCTTCTCATGAGGTGGCCAAAGTCTTGGAGCCTCAGCTTCAGGATCTGTCCTTCCAGTGGGCACTCAGGGCTGATTTCCTTAAGAATGGATACGTTTGATCTGGAAGTCTGTCTGTAGGGATGGAAAATAATGATGATGATGATGATGATGATGATGATGATGATGATGATTTTATATCCCACCCATCTGGTCGGGTTTCCCCAGCCACTCTGGGCAATAAAACATCAAGCATTAAAAACTTCAAAAACTTGTCAAACTCAGTTCCTGCTTCTTATTTTCCCATTTCCACATTAGCTTGGTTTTGGATTTTCTAAGCACTCACAGAAGAACTGTCACTGTTTCAGTGTGCATTTGCCCCCACCCCCAATATACACGTTACAGCAAGCTCTTCTCCCTAGTATAATGCATCTCTTGTACGCTATATTCATGAATCCATGCATTTTTTTATGAACACTTTTTACTCCGGCACACATTTTTTGAACCTTCCATTTTTATTATTGCGTTGCAAAATCCAGCAAGGTGAGAATTGCAAAGGATTTCAGTCTGCCTATTGTCTCTGGAAGTGCAACTTAGACATTTCCACTTTCAGGCCGAAGCAGCTCACCAGGTGGGGCAGAGACACTAGTTAGCTGCTAGGCAGGAAGTTTGTGGTTGCCTTAGCAGGACACAGAGGGACAATGCAGCAGGGAGGCTGAATTGGTTCTGTGTGTGGTGTAGTGGTTAAGAGCAGTGGACTCGTAATCTGGTGAACCGGGTTCGCTTCCCCGCTCCTCCACATGCAGCTGCTGGGTGACCTTGGGCTAGTCACACTTCTCTGAAGTCTCTCAGCCCCACTGACCTCACAGGGTGTTGTTGTGGGGGAGGAAGGGAAAGGAGAATGTTAGCCGCTTTGAGACTCCTTCGGGTAGAGATAAAGCGGGATATCAAATCCAAGCTCTTCTTCTTCTTCTTCTTCTTCTTCTTCTTCTTCTTCTTCTTCTTCGACCAGCACTGGGCAGTGGTGGCTGGTGCCCACTGGAACTGGGAGGGTAGAAAGCAGGGAGGCAACTGTAGGTGGTGCCAGAGCCAATGACAGGCAGAGCCCAATAGTTCTACTTTTGTTCCCATCATCTTCCCTGCTGAGTTCTGCAAGTTCAATGTTGAGACTGAGGAGGAGGCAATTGTCACAGAGCAAGCCGGCTGTAAATCACACTGTTCAAGTTGGAGTTAACTCCTTATTAGCAAGAACGTGATCTTCACAGACTTGGCTGAGGGTCAGGACTAAAGAGCACAGCAGCACATCCCCAACAGGTCTTAGCCCATGATGCAGTTGCTGAAATGGAAGGTCTCGCCTCCCCACAGACAGAAATGAGCACTAAACTTCTGAAGTGGGCAGCATTTACGTCATGTGGAAGTAAACATGAAAGTTGACGCGTATGGAAACATTAGGAAGATGGAATAAAGTACAACACAGCTGAGGACTTGGGAACACGTGACCCCCCCTCCAGATTTTGTTGGACTCCAACTCTCATCGGCATCAGTCAGTGTGGTTGGTGTCAGAGGTTATGGGAATTACAGTCCAGCAACACCTGGGGCACCCCAGATTCCCAACTCCTTCAGCAGATCACTCTGAACTTAAAAGACATCTGAAGGCAGCCTGTTCAGGGAAGTTTTTAGTGTGTGTGAATTTGTGTTGTGTTTTTACTATCTTTTGTTGGGAGCTGCCCAGAGTGGTTGGGGCCACCCAGTCAGATGGGGGGCATACAAATATAATAAGTTGTTGTTGTTGTTGTCATTGTCATCATCATCACCATTATGGCAGTGTACTCTGAAAAGCTGCCGACAAAGATCCGTATAGTTAAAGCTATGGTTTTCCCAGTAGTAATGTATGGAAGTGAGAGCTGGACCATAAAGGCTGATGGCCGAAGAAATGATGCTTTCGAATTATGGTGCTGGAGGAGACTCTTGCAAGAAGAGCAAACCTATCCATTCTGAAGGAAACCACCCATGAGTGCTCACTGGAAGGACAGATCCTGAAGCTGAGGCTCCAATACTTTGGCCGCCTCATGAGAAGAGAAGACTCCCTGGAAAAGACCCTGATGTTGGGAAAGATTGAAGGAGAAGGGGAGGACATAGGACGATATGGTTGGACAGTGTTCTCGAAGCTACCAGCATGAGTTTGACCAAACTGCGGGAGGCAGTGGAAGACAGGAGTGCCTGGTGTGTTCTGCTCCATGGGGTCACGAAGAGTCAGACACGACTAAATGACTAAACAACAACTCTGAAAAGCGGGCTTATAACCCAAAAAACACTCTCGTAAGAAGTAGTGATATGGCCAACGTGGATGCAGTGGCATAGCACGGGTTGCCGGTGCCCGGGGCCGGGCAGAGGAGTGGGAGGGAGGGAATTGGAAGGAATACATAGGGCCGCTCCGGCGGGAAGGTAAACGGTGTTTCCGTGCACTGCTCTGGTTTGCCAGAATCGGCTTAGTCATGCTGGCCACATGACCCGGAAGCTGTCTGCAGACAAACGCTGGCTCCCTCAGCCTATAGAGCGCGCAACCCCAGAGTCGTCCGCGACTGGACTTAACGGTCAGGGGTACCTTTACCTTTATTCAAGCATCTGTGTCATGCAGGAGACTGCAGCCACAGACGTAAGAAAAGAAGAGTCATTCCGTTGTCTGGAAAGACCAGTTGACCAATGGTCAGACTCAGCATAAAGCTGCTTTGACACAAACACTACAGTGGTACCTCTGGTTACATACTTAATTTGTTCCGGAGGTCCGTTCTTAACCTGAAACTGTTCTTAACCTGAAGCACCACTTTAGCTAATGGGGCCTCCCACTGCTGCCACGCCGCCACCACGTGATTACTGTTCTCATCCTGAAGCAAAGTTCTTAACCCGAGGTACTATTTCTGGGTTAGTGGAGTCTGTAACCTGAAGCTTATGTAACCTGAAGCATCTGTAACCCGAGGTACCACTGTATATCCATTGACGGGAGGCAGGGTGCAGAGAATATCCCCACTTGTGCTCAGACCTTGACCTCCCTTGCGTCAAATGCGGACGGTCAGGGACTGGGTGGAATAGGATATACGTGAGGACTCCGTTCATCCACCCTGAACACGTCTCTAACCTGATAGGCATCAGACTCATGAGAACTGATACATATGCATACAAACAGGGTGGTCAGTTAGGAACAGGAAGGAAATGACCACTTGAAGATGCTGCAGAGGAATGTGTCTCCTTTGCGAAGCAGAAGGGAACAGACTTCAAGCCTGTTAGAGCTGCCCTGAACTCAAGAGGAAAGGAGGCGGGCGGACAGAGCGATGGAAGGAAGGAATGTGGAGCAGAGGTGGATGCAGTGTCTGGGCAGGGAGCCATCTCCTTCTCTGCCGTCCTTTTGTGCACGAAAATCAGGGGCGACAACTGAACGAAAGGGTAAAAAACAACAAGAAGCGCAGGTGCTAACAAGATCACAGGGAGGGCATGATCACAAGGATGGAAGAGGAGAACTGGATCCATCGCTGCCAATTTTCTCTCTCCTCTTTTTTTTAAGGACAGCTCCTCTTGTTGGGAGAGAATGAGATTCTTTCTAGGCCAGAGTATCTCTCGCTGCCACATCAGCAGGAACCCAGCCCGACTCTACATGCATCAAACTTCAGGGGGAAAAAACAACAAGAAGCTTTAAAGGAAGGCAACCGCAAGGAGAGAATGCGAGCCAGCGCCTCAGCAGCAGCTGGGAACCAGATGAGGTGGACACTGAGGAGAGAACAATTTAAGATGAAAAAGGATCTGCAAATGTGTGTTAGGGATGGGGGCAGGCGGGGGGGGGGTAAACAGCTTGATGCATTGCATTCGCAACCCCCAATCCCCCGGCCACAAAAATAAAATAAATACGAAATAAAATAAAGCTGTCTGCAATGGTTTCCTCTTCTTGTTTAGACACAGAGGAGGGAGGGAGAAAACTTCAAAACAATGCGCACCTCCTTTTGATTACAGTACACTGACATGGTGAAGCCCATCAAATCGACCTTCACATGTTTCGAAATTCTACAGCAGGTAGGTATAGGAACCCTGGGCGGTTAATTCCAGTCAAGGGCGACTATGGGGTTGCGGCACTCATCTCGCTTTCAGGCTGAGGGAGCCGGCGTTTGTCCACAGACAGCTTTCCGGGTCATGTGGTCAGCAGGACTAAACCGCTTCTGGCACAACAGGACACTGTGATGGAAACCAGAGTGCAAGGAAACGCCGTTTACCTTCCCTCTGCAGTGGTACCTATTTATCTACTTGCACTGGTGTGCTTTCGAACTGCTAAGTTGGCAGGAGCTGGGACAAGGTAACGGGAGCTCACCCTGTCGTGGGGATTCGAACCACCGACCTTCTGATCGGCAAGCCCAAGAGGCTCAGTGGTTTAGACCACAGCGCCACCCACCTCCCCTTTACCTTTACCGCGTACCTTTACTTCTACAGCACCCTTTGGCGATATGGAGAAGAGTCCTGTCATTCAATCATGACATACAAATTTACCATTGTGTAAGTTTTGAGGGATGGGAAGCGGGTGGCGCTGTGGGTTAAACCACAGAGCCTAGGACTTGCCAATTTTCTAAACTTATTACAGACGCAACCTGATGAAATAAATTTTAGTCCTTCATTAATCGTTAAAAGTTACATCCAGGTAGAAATAATATTTCTGAATTGAGGTGCCTTTTTCTTTGTTTCTAGATGACACAAATATGTTGCGGCAGGAGCCATCTTGGAAGAGACATCTTGTGTGTGAGAAAAGTGAGGGGATGCCCTTCAAAATAGGGCTTGCCATCTCCACAGTTTACAGTCACTTGTATTAAAAATTATATATGTCTTCTGCTCAGGGATGCTTTCAGTCTATGAAAATTGTTTGTTTGTTTGTTTGTTTGCTTGCTTTTTAAATCAATTGATTTAACTGATGACTCAATTAATTGTTGTAGGAGGACAATCTGAAGGTCATGCCTGCTTGGAAAAACTTCTGGAGAACCTTGTCTGTAATCTATAATCCAAGGTGCATAGAGGCCAGTTATGATCTTCGGTCGTGTGAAGTGATACGAACGAGACACACATTTAATGTTATGCATCATTTTGGAAACTTGCACCTTATAGTCAGAAACCTCTCATGCTCAGAAGTGTGAAGGTTGCCAGAGGCTACCTAGTCATTAATGTTCAAACACACTCTGAGGCACTGCTTTTATTTCTTTGCAAAACAAAACTGGAAACCAGCCAGACATTTAAAATCTGAATCCTGGCTGAGCCTGAGCCTAGGTTTCAGTAGCAAAGAGTCCTGTGGAACCTTAAAGACTTAACACATTTATTATAAGTTGTGGTGAATGGGGTGGAATCCTAAATTGGCAAACACATACACTCCTGGCTGAGGAATGTAGAGAAGTCAGATAAGAGAGGAAAGCAGAGCAAAAAGAACTGATTGCAACTTTTCTCTGAAAGCAAAATAATTACAGGGATCGATCAACGTGGCAGTGCTAGCGGCTGGGAAAAGTAATTCACGCCCATATAAAAAAAATCCATAATCTAAGCCACAAGGGACAGAATAGAATTGCCTGCAAAATATAGTGCCCCCAGCTCATTTTTAAAAAGTGCTTTCCTGTAAATAAAAAAACCAGCAAAATCACACAGCTTCTCAGACACTATATAGAAGAGATTTCAAAAGCCATCACTGGTCCGTCAAGAGCAGCTTTGAGCCCGATTTCGACACATCTTTGTGCCAGAAACCTATCGTTCTATTTCTTTTGTTTTCCCTTATATGGACTCCAGCTTTCCTGACCTGCTACTCTTTCCTTGGTGGTGAGGGGAAACAGCTCCGGGGAGGGGCGAGTGGGTTTTTATTATTATTATCCAATGGCAAAAAAAGGAGGCAGGGGTTAGTCAGCAAGACGTGAATGGCAGGAGCTGATTTGGCCCTGAGAGAAGTCTCGACCAATCAGGAAGGCTCTGGGTGTAACTGGAAAGATGCAGAGGAGAGCAACAAGACCTTGGACCACAGGGCTTGGTCGGACTGCAAAGCGAGAGGCACTGCTTGGGGTGTTGCTGGCTTTGCTTTGTGTTGCAGTTTTTCCAGATGTTTGGATGACTCATTCGGCGAGTCTTTGTTGTTCATCTCCTGAAAACAGTGAAGTTTGGGTCTAAGAAGATGGCTACGAGAAGCAAGGAGGGGGGGGGAATACAAGCCTTCTTTTCACTGTTCCCAATTATTCTAGGGCAAACACTGGGTCCTGGGTTTCCCTTGGGGTCTCCCCACACACCCCGAAGCTCATTGTTTTCTAATGATGCTAGAGCTGCTCCAAATTTACCACCCTATCTGCGGACAGAGAAACGGGGGATTTCAGCAAATTTCTGTTGGGGGGGGAAGAATTTCCCCAAGAGTTTTATGGGGGTGGCCTCGCCATTGGCAGATTCTCCTCCTCCCCTGCATAAAAAATTATTTCGACTTCTACTGCAGTTAGCACAATAAGCAGGTGTGTTAGCAGTCTAGCTGCCATTTTGCATCCTTTACAAAGCCCTGGTCCTAGAGTCCATCTAAGGCAATGTGGCTACTACAAAAGAAAGAAATAACAACAACAACAACAACAACAACAACAACAACAACAATTTATTATTTATACCCCTTCCATCTGGCTGGGTTTCCCCAGCCACTCTGGGTGGCTTCCAACAAAGATGAAAAATACATTAAAATGTCACACATTAAAAACTTCCCTGAACAGGGCTGCCTTCAGATGTATTCTAAATGTCAGGTAGTTGTTTATTTCTTTGACATCCGATGGGAGGGCGTTCCACAGGGCGGGCGCCACTACCGAGAAGGCCCTCTGCCTGGTTCCCTGTAGCTTTGCTTCTCGCAATGAGGGAACCACCAGAAGGCCCTTGGAGCTGGCAGGACGATGGGGGTGGAGACGCTCCTTCAGGTTTACTGGGCCGAGGCCGTTTAGGACTTCAAAGGTCAACACCAACACTTTTAATTGTGCTCGGAAACATACTGGGAGCCAATGTAGGTCTTTCAAGACCGGTGTTATGTGGCCTCGGCGGCCGCTCCCAGTCACCAGTCTGGCTGCCGCATTCTGGATTAGTTGTAGTTTCCGGGTCACCTTCAAAGGTAGCCCCAAGTAGAGCGCATTGCAGTAGTCCTTATAGAAACATAGAGCTGGAAGGGACCATGAGGGTTATCTAGTCCACCTGCAATGCAGGAATCTTTTGCTCAGTGCGGGGCTCGAACCCACATCCCAAATTTAAGTCTCATGGTTTGGAAAATGTTCAGAGAAAATTCCTCTGAGAGATTTGACTCGGCTTCACATCAATGATTTTTAGTATGCGGTTTTTTAATGGACTGTTCCTCCTGCAGGTATCTTGTGAAAAATGAACCTACCTGTTGAGTCTTTCTTGAAGTGTTTGACCCAGGAGTTCAGGGTCCAAACTCTAGTGCTATGCACTGATCACGAGATCATGTTTGATTCAGCACTTTGGAAAATAATCTAGGTGCTTTGGAATAAGTCCAATTTGGCACAGAGACAAATTTGAATCCTTATTTGAAAATGAAAATAAACATTGATGCCCCCCCCCCCTGCTGTTATGGAGAAATAAAGCTGCCACAACATCTTTCTTTGTGACACGATTAGATGAAATTTGCAGCCATATTAGCCCCTCCTGTGTGGATAACTGCTACCAAATTACAAATAGGTTGATGGATTTTGTGCCAAGCACTTTTCAAATTGTCCCCTGTCAAAAAGGAACAATTATAAGTGGGGTTTTTTTTTGTAATTTTTGCTTTTATTATAGTCACCTTGAGCTCCAAGATGGATTTTTAAAGGGGAGGGAAGGACCAGCTTTATCCTGCTCTCCTATGTGGTTCTAATTTGTGAGGTCTTCTCTTTTGTTTCTCCATTAATTCCTTTCAGCATCCTGTGTGGAGCTTGCTGGCTTTGTCTTCCATTGCAAAGTCCTCAAGAATTCACTTGGCTACCATGTGTGACCAATATTCAAAACTTCGAAAAAGAAAAAAGAGAGAGAACCCTGTCTGGATAGATGGAGGATGTGTGTAAGTCTGCATGCGAAGTAGAGTTTTGTGCAAATGGTTGCTTGAAATTCCTCACCCTATTGGACACCAAAATAGAAGCGGATGGGGATGAATTTTTCAGATCATGGGAGAAATTTGCCAACAGTTTCACTGCAATGCGGGTCTGCTTACTTCTTTTCCCCAAAGTTTTTTTTCTTCCCATGGGCAACTATGAGCAGCCATGGCAGCAGTTATGCTGCCGCCATGGCCACCATTTTGTGTGGTGGCATTCATGGAGGGGAGGAGGGGAGCCACCACCAAAAAGGTAACATAAATTTAATTTATTACTTTACACGACCACCACATATGGCAATAGGTACCTTCTTTTTCTTTACATTTCCCGCTTCTCATCATCCTATGGCCGTGAGGAATGCAGGGTGGGTGGGAGGGAACTGAAGTCCCACAATATTTGGGGGACTCCCAGTGCCCCACTCATGGTTATACAGGCTCCAATCTCCCCTGCCTTTCTCCTACTTGCAACTTTGTGAAACCTTGGGGGGGGGGGGGGAGGTTGTACACTGGTACCTCTGGTTAAGAACTTAATTCATTCTGGAGGTCCATTCTTAACCTGAAACTGTTCTTAACCTGAGGTACCACTTAAGCTAATGGGGCCTCCCACTGCCACACGATTTCTGTTCTCATCCTGAAGCAAAGTTCTTAACCCGAGGTACTATTTCTGGGTTAGCGGAGTCTGTAATCTGAAGCATCTGTAACCAAGGTACCACTGTAATAGGTAGCATGAGGGGCTTTCAACATCCTGCCCTGCTCTGTTGCCCCTCATGCTCATATAGACAATGGTACCTCTGGTTAAGAACTTAATTCATTCTGGAGGTCCGTTCTTAACCTGAAACTGTTCTTAACCTGAGGTACCACTTTAGCTAATGGGGCCTCCCGCTGCCGCGCAATTTCTGTTCTCATCCTGAAGCCAAGTTCTTAACCCGAGGTACTATTTCTGGGTTAGCGGAGTCTGTAACCTGAAGTGTCTGTAACCCGAGGTACCACTGTATAACCATATCAGCTTGCAAGGCAGCGCAGGATAACATTGCCTTCTCCACTTTAAGACATGCCTGCCTCCCTCCCCACCCCACCCCCCGCCTTGCAGAACCAACACCGTGCTGGAATTGCCACGGGGTCTCTTCTCCTTTCCCTCGTAGGTTCATCTGGCTGTGATCAACCACCTTCCATCATCGCCGGGCAGCTCTGCGGTTTCGCTGAGAGCTGCCACATCCCAGCTCTTGAGCTGGCCGAGTTCCTGTGGCTTTCCGAGCTTTGCAAAAAATAAAATAAAACCTAGGCTTGGTATGTCGGAAAGGGGCTGGAGGACCTCTGGTTGACAGCGTTGCGCTTAACCCTCTGTGTGCCGGGAGGAGTGGGGCTGATGCTGCCAGGCCGGAGAGCAGAGGGCAAGGGGGTTGGCTTGCAAGGAGAAAGGTTCGCGTCTCGCCTTTCACCCCCACCGCTCCCGGAGCTCGCAGGCTTCCAGATGGTGGAGCGCTTCTGCTTTGTGTTTGCTTTGGCAGCGGTGCAGTGGGGGGGGGGGGAGAGGGGTGTATGACATCAGAAGTATGTATGTGTGGCTCAGGGTGGAATGGAACCCCAGTCCCGGCTGAGTCATAGGCAGCAGCCCGTGCTGCAAGGGGACCAGAAGATGGAGCTTGAGGCGAGGAGAAACTCTAGAACGAGAGAGATGGGAATGTGGAAATGCGGGGCTGGAAGGGGGGGGAGAGAGAGGTGAGCAGAAAACGGAATGCCTTGGATGAGAGTGGAACCAGAGACATTTAAAAGCCTGGAATGAGCAGCCTTGGAAAATACGTCTTCCCACCCAGAGAGCATGGTCCAAGTTTCTGCATATGGAGCGGCTATATGAGCTACAGAATCGCTTGTTGCTGGGCGGGGGGGGGGCAGAGAGCAGATCCACCCATCCTGTGGCAGATGGGTATCCACATATTGGTGGACTATAACTCTTCCCTTCCCCAGGGCTACAACTGTTTTGCACAAAGATACGGCAACTCGGGCTTTCAGAGCATCTCCTGGGTGCTGTGGCTCTCCCAATCGCCAAGGCCATGTTAAAAACTAGGCTGTGAGACATAAGATCGCCAGGAACTAATCTCAGCTGTGGAAAAAACACGTCCCCCTCTTTATTTTCGACTCTCTTGGGCGCAGGATTTTAACCTTAATTATTTACAATTTGTGTTCAACCCGCAAGAAAGAAGGGCTTTTTCGCTGGCTAGGTTCAATTCTAATCCTTCTAACCTCCTTTGGGGTAGGTTTGCGGGTATGGCAGAAGGAGATAGGATCTGCCCATGCGATGCCCACCTGGTGGAAACTCTCGCTCACATGGCCCTTAAATGTAAAATGTATGATGATCTCCGCCAACAATTTCTAGACCATCTATGTATTCCAAAATGGAAACCAGAGACAGAGGTTATACCCTTCTTATTACAGGGGAGAGACCAGGAGCTCACCAAGACAGTAGCTAAATTCCTCTATTTGATTTTTTTGTCGCCGAAGTACGCTACAGGATCCTGCCCTTGCTGGAAACCCCCAGAGATGAAATAGATTGCTCACCTCTTCTTCCCTTTGGCATATGACTGTACTGTTGAAATGGCGACGAGATCGCACTGGCCTATTTATTCTGAATGTTTGTATGTGATGCCAATAAAGGTTTGGTGATAATGAGACTATAACTCCCAGCATCCTTGACCAATGGCCATGCTGGCAACGGCTGATGGGAGTTGCGGTCCTGAAACATCTGGCGTAGGGGGACCCCGTTGGCTTGCCCCTGCTCTAATGTGTATGCGAGCCCATGGATATTCCTCTTTGGATATTCCATAGGCAGCCACAGCACAACTTGGAACATAGCTGTCAACTGTCCCTTATTTGGCGGGAAACTCCCTTATCCCAGCGCCGTGTCCCACTGCTGTCCCTTATTGATGATGTCCCTTAAATTTCCCGGGCTTCATGTTTGCCCGGCTCGGGAGGGAAGCAGCGGCTCGGGGTCCTCCGCCACGAGAGAGAGTGCGTGCACGAGCTGCCGCGTCTCTCCCTTTCCCCCCTCAGGGGGAGACGGGTGGTGGTGGGCAGGCAGGCAGCTCCTCTTGCAAGACTTCCGTCATGCTGCCAGGGAAGCTGGAGGCGGCAGCGGCGGTGGCGGCTGAGGAGGCGGCCTGAGGGAGGAGGAAGAGGAGGGGATGGGGAGAGATGCAGAAGGGCGGCGCTTCAGCGGCTGCCATGGCGCTGCAACTGCCTCATGCCGGGCTTGCAGGCGGTGTGGGCGAGAGTCTCTCTCCCTCCCTCCCTCTCTCTTGGGCGGGGAAGGGCCGATGGAACTCCTCGCACCAGGACGTGGGCAGCCCCGATGTGCTGCTTAGCATACCCTCCAACCAGTGCAGCATCTTAATGTAGTGATTTCCCCCTCTGCATCCTTTTCTTAACTCTATTTTTATAAATCATTTGTCCATCCATAGCTCAAATTTTTACTGTCAATCCTACCAATGTATGTAACTCTTTACAATAGCTTTTCAACTAAATTATAACCTTCCCCCATTCTTTATTAAAGAGGTCCTCTTCCTGGTTTCTAATTCTGCCTGTAAGCTTTGCCATCTCGACATCATTCATCAGTTTTGTCTGCCACTCTTCTTTGGTTGGAGTTGTAGACCCTTAGGATCACCTAGTCCAACCCCCTGCAAAACACAGTCAGTCGCAGCAAAAGCAGCACAGCTCCATCAGTGGCAGATTTCTGTATAAGCTAAGCAAAATCCCTTATTTTGGCTGCTGATCCCTTATTTTCGAGGCTGCTGGTCCCTTATTTTCAAATCTGTAAGTTGACAGCTATGACTTGGAAGTGTTGGTGTCTGGCTGCAGCAGTGCATCGCTTCGGGCCTCCTGGACTGGGGCCAGCATTTGTGGCTGCTCTTCTGAAGCTGAAGCCTTTTGAGGCACAAAATAGTCCATCAAATAAATAACTCGAGGTCATTCCAGAGATGTGAGGACAAGGGGATGTGGTGGTGCCGTGTTTGAACACTACAGAATGAGTTATTGGCAGAGCCCTGGAGCACCAGGGCTGAATATCTTGGAGCTGAACCTCCTTTGTGTGTACACACTGTATACTCACAGCTTAAGGTGTGCCCACTGCCCCTGCTCTGAGAATGAGGTGAAACTTCTCAAGGCTCTAGAGCAGGCCTCTCCAACTTGGTGCCCTCCAGATGTTGTGCTGTGCTGGCCGAGATTGGTGGAGATGCAAAGAGGTCGAGGGAACATACTTTCCTATGTGGTGGACTTGTAAAAGGGTAAAAGCGTATTGGGGAATGATCCATAATGAATTGAAAACAAAAATGTTTAAAAGTACTTCCCCCCTAAAAAACCCAGAGTCCTTTCTTTTGGGGATAATTCAGACTGAAATTCCCAGGTGTCAAAAAAAGGTGTTTTATGTATGTTACAGTTGCGACCCATGTTTTGTTAGTCCCAAAATGGAAAATGAACGAGGTCCCAAGCAAAGAGGAATGGCAATTTAAGTTGACAGAATATACGCAGCTTGCAGACTTAACATATAGAATAAGAGAACATATGTTTAGAGAAGATTGGAAAACGTTTATTGAATATTTGGGAAATAATAGTGAACAGCTGAAAATTTTGGCAGCATGAAGATAAATTCAACAGTGTAAATAAGTTTTGATGGATGCAATAATGGAATGTTGACTGGTGTAGTTTTTGTAAAATATGCAGGCATTTATTATATGTAAAATGAACCATGGAAAGAGAAGAAGAGCATTGATATCTTAAGCATGTAAAAATGAGTATTTTAAATTGTAAAACAGAAAATTTAATAAAAATTATATACCGAGAGAGAGAGAGAGAGAGAGAGAGAGAGAGAGAGAGAGAGAGATTGGTGGAAGTTGTGGTCCAAAAGTATCTGGTGGGTCCCAAGTTGGGGGAAAGCAGTTCTTGCATGATGAGGTGAATTCAGTTGGCTTGCAGAATTGGAGCAAAACCCACAATTTTTTGGATGGAATGACTCTCCCGCCCACCCACCCATGGATTTCCTCAACTGCTGGAGGAGAAAATGGATGGGGGCAGATAAATAAATAATTGTCTCTCCCCTCCTCACTGAAGCTAGAAATGGAGCAGAAAAAGGCACAAGCCCCTGCAAAAAGAGTCAAGTGAGCACTGTAACATAGAAGGTGGAAGAAGTCCACATCTAGGCAGGTATCAACAATGTAGTTTAATTTGGAGCTGATGTGGTGGCCTCCGGATATTGTTGGACTACAGCTCCCATCAACCCCAGCCAGCATGGCCAGTAGTCAGGGATGATGGGAGTTGTAGTCCAGCAGCTTCCGGCGGACCTCCGGTTCCTCATTCCCAGTGCTTTCTTTCCAGAAAAATAGATGCCAGAGCTCAGCATGAAGTTGTTAGAGCAAGACACTGGCCCATAATGGCGCCCACCTAAGAGGTACAGGAAACGCTCCAGTTGAAAAAAAGGCACTGCTCATCCCTGCTACACTTGTTTATTCTGTAGTAATTCCCATATACTATACCTAACCCAAGACACGAAGAGAAGCACAGCTATCCTTCCAAATCCACACTTATCTAGATTTTGCAGTGCAGTTTCCCAGCCAAGTAATGTGCAAATAGATGAGTGAAGATTATGCAGAAATGTGCATTATATTAGGGGAAGCCGCTTTGCAAAAATTGTGTATTAGGCAAAGCTGCATACAAAATTTTGCAGACTGGAAGAAATCCACAAAAATGCCATTAAATTTTCATGAGGATTAAATAATACTTTTTTTAATAAAAAAAATGCAAACTATTGTGGAAATGTAAAGAACTGAACTTGGAAAAATGAGCAACGGACAGAAACCAAAACTGACCTACTTGTCTCCAAGGACTTTCCTGCTTGGAGTATTAGCGAAGGGTCTGAGCTTTGACGCGCATTCAATCCAGTTTTGTGTTCTGAAAGGACTGGCACTTTTTAAGATTAAAAAATGAGAAGGGTGTGGATCAGGGGTCAGCAAACGTTTTCAGCAGGGTCCCTCAGACCTTGTAGGGGGCCGGAGTATATTTTGAAAAAAATATATGAACAAATTCCTATGCCCCACAAATAACCCAGAGATGCATTTTAAATAAAAGCACACATTCCGCTTTGCAGGTAAGATTCACCTTCTGTTATGTGGACAGGACGGTCCCTCCCCTTACCTGGCCAATCCCCTGGCAACGCCTCCCCAGGTGGGATTGGGCGATTGGCTGAGGTAGGTGGAGACCTCCAGGTATCCAGCCTGGGGAGGATGAAGCCAGCCCAAACTACCAGGAGTCGCGCTGGGATCTGGGGGGCTGCATGCGACCATGCAAAAGGCGCCTCCATTTGATGTGGGAGCGGTCATTCTACTCATGTAAAAACACCAGGCAGACCCCACAAATAACCAAGAGATGCATTTTAAATGAAAGAGCACATTCTACTCATGTAAAAACACGCTGATTCCCAGACCGTCCACGGGCCGGATTTAGAAGGTGATTGGGCCGGATCCGGCCCCCGGGCCTCAGTTTGCCTACCCATGGTGTGGATTCATTGTCTACCTGGAATCCAAAACCCTCTAGAACCCCCAAAACTCTTCCCCATCACTCCAGGAACTGAAGGTGGTACCAGGCCCTTTGCACATGTCCAGAGGCACTCTTCTTATTGAATCACAGATCCCTGGGGCCGAATCCTGGCACTGGAAAAAAAAAGCCAGGCTGAGGGAAGCTTCTCAAGGCGAAATACTGCAGCTCGCAAGTGGTGAAACTGGGACATTTTCGTGGCATTTTCTCCTGGCTCTGTTCTGGGCCCCACCCTTTCCTGGACTGCCAGGGAGGTATCTGTGTGAGGGGAGCGCTGTCTCTCTTTTCCCAATGAGCTTTCTGAGACACTTGGCCTCTCCAGATGTGGCGAGGATGCCAGGCCTCTCTTTGCCAGAACAAACACCCCCTAAGTGCCTCCACTTTGCCCCTTGTGGTTCCTGCTTCTTCCTGCGCAGGACTCTTTATAAGGCCAGAGTCCAAAGGCAGCTCCGTGGGCTAAACCATCTCATAGAATAGGAGGGGAGCGAAACGTAACTGGTTTGGGGAAGAAGGAGGCAGCCAGAGAAGGAAGCAAAGGATTTCGGCAGTCGTTGGGGGGAGCACTTTTGAATACAGCATGCTTCCAAAATGGATGGCAGAAGGCTTCAGATGGAGGGACAATTAGGAATGAAGCACCTTAGAAGGAGAACAGCTTCGCTTTGAGTTAAAACACGCCCCAAAACAATCGGGCCTTTGATGGTCACGTGCATCGCAGCAAGCATACAGCTTACATGTGTGTAACTTGTGTGCATTTCATGCAAATAAATAAATAAATTAGAAAGGGGTTGGGGAATGGGGAGAGACTTTGGCAATCCGACCTGCCATTGCACCCAAAGTGTCTCGACTGTACGTAATTCTGGTCAGAAGCATAGTTCTTTGTCTTTGTGCACCTATTGGAAAGTAATGATTATGATCCAAGTTACAGGGAACCAGGCAGAGGGCCTTCTCGGTAGTGGCACCCACCCTGTGGAATGCCCTCCCACCAGATGTCAAAGAGAACAACAACTACCAGACTTTCAGAAGATATCTGAAGGCAGTCCTGTTTAGGGAAGCTTTTAATGTTTGATGCATTATTGTACAGTGGTACCTCGGGTTAAGTACTTAATTTGTTCCGGAGGTCCGTTCTTAACCTGAAACTGTTCTTAACCTGAAGCACCACTTTAGCTAATGGGGCCTCCCGCTGCTGCCGCGCCGCCGGAGCACGATTTCTGTTCTCATCCTGAAGCAAAGTTATTAACCTGAGGTAATATTTCTGGGTTAGCGGAGCCTGTAACCTGAAGCGTATGAAACCTGAAGTGTATGTAACCCGAGGTACCACTGTATTTTAATATTTTGTTGGAAGCTGCCCAGAGTGGCCGGGGAGGCTCGTCCAAATGGGCGGGGATATAAGTAATAAATTATTATTATTATTATTATTATTATTATTATTATCCAGCACTTGGTATCTTTGGGCAACTGGCTGTCAGGGCTTCGGGGAAGCTGCCATTTTAATTTCCCACAATGCCCAAGAGCAGAGCTGGGGAATGTGTGTGGACTCCATTTCCCATAATCCCTAACCACTGGCTATACCGAGTGGGGCTGATTGGAGTTGTAGTCCAAGGAAGGGCCCCCTATTTCCCATCCCTCTTCAAGAGGGGCAGGGATATTGTGAGAAATAAAAATGGCGGCTCAACCCAGCCTCATGGTGCTGCTCTGATTCCTGCCGCTACCTGCCGCCGTTGCCACTAGGTAAGCCATCTTTTGCCCTCTTTTTCTGGCAATGCTTAAATGATTGTTTGCTTGGCCCACCATCAGAGGGCATTTTGCTTATGGCCCCATCAAACCTGGAGCTAGCATAAGATCCATTCTTGTATCATTCCTTGGTCATTGTCTCAAAAATGCGTGTCGTGGGACCTGAATTTGTGCCACGCTCTTGCGAACAGGTTCCCCACCCCCTCCTGCCCAGGAAAAGTAGCTGAAATCAGAACGGACTACTCTTAATTTCTAAACCACAGACACACCCTAGCTATATAAAAATCTCTGCTGAGTTCCACGGCGACTCTTTTTGCTCCTTTGCTGTGGTTCCTCACAGAAGAGTGTGGCCCTTTTTAAACTCTCAGACCATGGCTATTTGCTGTGGTTGGGAAGAAGCCAAATACAGAAACCAAGAAAGCCTGTGTGTGTGTGTGTGTGTGTGTGCGCGCGCGCGCGCGCGCAGACAAAAATAAACAAACATTCCGATTTATTTAGCGGTGGGGAGAAGCAGCTAAAGGAAAAATAATGAGGAACCCTGGAGCTGGGATTTTGCCAGGATGAAATTCACAGTATATTTTCAAAGGAATGCTAAGTGTTTCTCCCACTGGCTGCCTTGGAACTCACTAAGTCCTAGCTTTCTCCCCGCCTGCTTTCACCAAGAAGATGGACTCACATTTTTTGCATCCATTTGCACTGTATGTAGATTATTGAAGGCCAGAGGATTAAATTATGGGTCTCTGGGCTAGTGACAGGTGATAAGTCCGCTCGTATATACAATACATACACCGGGAGGGAGAAATCAATAACCAAAGCAGTGTAAACTGGGTTAATTACGAGGATATATGTCTGATTTTTTATTTTTATTTTAAATCCCCTTCCAGGGATAATTTCAAATTAGCCCCACCTAGCCCTTTTGTGTTCCCAATGATGTATGTGGGTGCTTGAAGAAGCCAGACTTTCCCAAGACTGAGCTGGACCTCTGTCTCTGACCCCATATGCAGTATACATTCAAAACGCTATTTATGCCACCGTAACAGCTTCACCCAGAGAATCCTGGGAGCTGTAGTTTATTAAGCATGCTGAGACCCATTAGGAGACTCCTATTCTTCCTTACAGAACTACAGTTCCCAAAATTCACAGAAATTGCAGCTCTGTGGGGAGAATTGCATGGCCCTCTCATATCACATTCCTTGTAGCCTTACATAGGTAGTACAGTGGTACCTCTGGTTACAGACGATTCAGGTTACAGACTCTGCTAACCCAGAAATAGTACCTCATGTTAAGAACTTTGCTTCAGGATGAGAACAGAAATCATGCTCTGGTGGCGCAGCAGCAGCAGGAGGCCCCATTAGCTAAAGTGGTGCTTCAGGTTAAGAACAGTTTCAGGTTAAGAAGGGACCTCCGGAATGAATTAAGTTCTTAACCAGAAGTACCACTGTAAACTTGTGTCTGGCCTGTACTGCTTTAGACTGGCCTGTACCACTCTTAGACCATGTGGCAAGGAGCTCAGTAGGTTCGCCACTCATCCTAGAAAAACAGGACCACCCCATTTTTGGCCAAAAATGTCCCCTGTCCTGTTCGGACTTCAAATGGGACACTTCCCCCCGTCCATATTCGAGCTTTGCTGACCCAAAATGGTGGCTGTGTCTCTGATGGGGAGCCTGACCGAGCTCGAGAGAGAATAGAGAGAAGGGGGAAGGAGTGACTTACTCTCCCTCCCTCGCCCCCTCTTGTTGTTGTGTCCCCTCAGTCTCTGCCCGCCGGTCTAGCATGGTGTGAGCCCAGCACCGCTTGGCCCCCTCCACCACCCCAACCTGACCTCTCCTCCTCCCTCCTCTCACCTCCTGCTCTGCGTTCGAGTCTCCTCCGATGCTAGCATGAGCGAGAGGCTAGATCTGCAGCTCAAGTTGCCCTTGGGAGCCATCATCTACCCATACCTTCTGCCCATCTACGTGAGTCAAGGGGAAAAGCGGGGCTGGGGTGGTGAGGGGAGTGGGAAGCCAAACACAGGGGAACCCCCCCACACACAAAAGCACAAAGGGGGGAGGATTTGGTGTCATGAGAGAGTGTGTGCTACCCAATCCCCACTTCCCCGACCTGTCCTTTATTTTGCCCACCCTGCCCCATATTTTGCCCAACCAAAGGTGGCGACCCTAAAGCCCAGCTGATGGAATGTTTCACCATAACCCCTTCCACAAATAAAATTAAAAGGTACCGGCAAGTGCTGGAGATGCAGTGAGGTTGAGGGAATGTTCTTTCATATGTGGTGGACCTGTAAAAGGGTAAAAGGGTATTGGGAAATAATCCATAATGAATTGAAAAAAAATGTTTAAGAGTTTACAGTGGTACCTCGGTTTATAAACTTAATCCGTTCCGGAAGTCCGTTCCTAAACCAAAACTGAGGTGCGCTTTCCGTAATGAGGCCTCCCACTGCTGGTGCCCTTCCGCTGTTCGGCTTCCGTTCTTAGATCAAGGTAAACTTCGCAAACCGGGACACTACTTCCGGTTTTGCAGAGTTTATAAACTGAATAGTTTGTAAACAGGGCTGTTCTTAACCTGAGGTACCACTGTATTTCAAAAAAAACCCAGTCTTTTTTGGGGAGGATAATTCAGACAGAAATTCCCAGGTGTCAAAAAAGGTTATTTATGTATGCCACCACTGCGGCTCATGTTTTGTTAGCCCCCAAATGGAAAACAGGCGAGGTCCCAACTCAAGAAGAATGGCAACTTAAACTGATGGAATATGTGCAGCTTGCGGACTTAACATATCGAATAAGAGAACAAGAAGAACATACATTTAGAGAAGAATGGAAAATGTTTGTTGAATACATGGGAGGGGGGAATTGTGTGCATTTGAAAACTCTGGCAGCATTAAGATAAATTCAACAGGGTAAATAAGTTTTGATGGCTGCAATAATGGAATACTGAATGGTTTCGTTTATGTAAAATATGCAGGGATTTATGATATGCAAAATGAACCATGGGAAGAGAAGAAGGGAAGTCATTGATATTTTAACGATGTTTAAATGAGTATTCTAAATTGTAAAACAAACAATTGAGAGAGAGAGAGAGAGAGTCATCCCTGCACAAACAAAAGTGAGCAGACCATGGAGAGAGTTGCGTTAGATCCCTAAACGCACAGTGGTGTCTCAGTTGCCGCTTTGCGTTCGTATCTGCGAAGGAAGTGGGGCTGCCCTCCTCTTAGATCATCGCCCAGTTAGCCCTATCAGCCTCTCAGCTTCCTGCTCCCCCACTTAGACTTGGGAGGGTGAAAAAGATCCTCCGATTTGCCCATCCGACGAGCCTGCAGTGCCCTTTCCTGCTGCTGTTTTTGGTCCTGGGTGCCCGTGGTTCCCTCGAGCAAGGAGGGGTGTGTTTAAATTGGCAGCCGCAAGCCTCCCCCCTTTTCCCTGCGTCCCCCTTCTGCTTCTCCATCAACTCTTCATTGCAATGCGCCGAGCCAACTGCCCGTCTCCGAGATTACAAGTTAGCCCGGAGAGCCTTTTTAGGGATGCTAATTACATGCCATCCTTTCTTGACGCTAGAATTAAAGCTCCATTCTGAAAAGCTTAAATAGCAGGGCAAGGCAGGTGGGTGCTTCTGCCAAAACGGTCTTTGCGGGCTGCTGTTTACCTGGCACGCCGCCCACAGGGAAGCCAGCGTGTTCCCCGAGAACTGAGAGAGGCCTTTGAAGCGGACTGCTCGCCTCCAGCGCTCTCTGTAATTAGCCCATCTACCTTCTTGCCACAAGACTAAACAGCCGCAAATGGAGCTGCTCTCTTAACGATGGGTTTGGGGTCTTGTAACGGGAAGTTGGAGAAGAAGGCCAGGACAAAAGAAAACAACTAGCTTCGACATCCCAAAATGATTCACTCCAAAGCTGTGATTTCTTCTCTTTCCACCACCACCGACCCCCCTCCCTGGCGCACCCCGCCCCGCGTTCTTCCTTAGCAAGATGACAAAGTGAAATACTCCAATTGGATGATGATAGTTTCCAAATCCAGCTGCCGCTTCTGCTGCTTCTCCTATTCCAATCAGGCCTGGGAGGGTGTGATTCGCAGCAGAGAAGCTTTAGGTGGGAGGATAGTGCTTAACCCTTCCCGTCCCTCCCTGTTTCCCCAAATAACTCCTGGCTCTTCGATACCCTCCTGCAATAGTCCAGGCCAGTGGTGGCTACGGATTTCAGAGAAATTTGATTTGCTTCATCTTTAAAGCGGAACCTGTCCAAATTCGTGTTTTCTGAAATACACAGAAATTCACATTAATCTGAATTTTTCGACGTAGTTGTCCAACTAGGCTATGTTTACCAAAGTGTATGTATCGGGCAGAAATGAGTATGAACATGGATATTTGGGTGAAAATGACGTACAAAAGTGCATTATATTGCTTGCAAAAAAAATGTGTGGATTAGTGAAAATTGCATACCACAATGTCTTTATTAGGAGAAATTCACATTAAAATGCTGCTGAATTTTCATGAGGATTTTTTTTTAATAAAAAAAATTCACTAATCCACACATTTTTTTTTGCAAGCAATATAATGCACTTTTGTGAGCCATTTTGTATGACAAATTGCTTGGAAAAAAATGTGGAGAACTGTATTTAAGACTCAAAGGACGAGAAACTAAGGGAAATGAAATTGACAGATCCTTTGCTACTGCCTACCTTCCTCCCCAAGCAATGAATTATGCCTTCTTTCACAGGCAAAGAAACCTTTTGCGAAATGGGCACAGCACTAGTGTCAGGGGGCTCTGCCAGGACCAGAGGCCCCCCTTTCCTCCGACACGCCCTAAAAAATGGGGTAGGGAAATGCACAACCCTGGGGCTGGTGTAGTTATTTACCCTCTAACTGGGGGAAATGCTGCCTTCTTGCTCTGTACCATGCCAGTGGGAGTGTGGCATGGCTTTGTAATGGTTCGTCTCCCTTGGATTCTCCCTGCTCTGCTCCATAGGACTGCTTGGCTACAATCCTATACAAATGTGCCTAGCAGGAAGCCCCACTGATACACCTGAAAGATCGCCTCACACCTTATATGTTGGGATACTGCCGGGGAGACGGGGGCATCAGGCAGGCCCCCAGCTTGCTCCAGCCACCGGCCGGCAGCCGGACGATCACCGGTCTCCCTTGGAACAGCATCAATCAGTGACACGAGCCTCAGATACGTTTAGAGACACATGCACGCTCCATCAGCAAAGTGAGTAAATCTTCTCACAGCAGAAGAGGCGGACAGAGCCATGTGTAAGCAGTATACTACAGCATTTTATTCAGCAGTGGGAACAAAGGAAAAAACATGTCTGCTTCCCTTCGTGTCCAGCAAAACAGCAGCAAGCAAAAGCTATATACAAACAGAAGTTCCTAGCAGACGCTGGAAGTAAACAGGCACATGACACACAACAGTCATGGCTGTCCCCTTTTAAGGTGGAACGGAACCATATCCTAACATAAACCTAATCGGACACTGCAGTCTGCAGGTGAGGGCCTCCTGCAAATACAATATTCTCATCAGCTCCAGACAAGGATAAGGCTGGCCCTAGACATTTAGTGTCAAGTACGGGAGTTCCCCTCTCCCTTCCGGTGTCTCACTGATAAGAATTAACAAGCATTTGGTAGATTTATAGTCCTTTTATTACAGCATTCTGTTACCAGCACAAACAGGCAACCCTCCAGAAGGCTATCAGTTGCCTACTCTGACTCCTCCCCACTTCCACAACAAGAAGTGTGCCAACAGGAAGTCCCCCCCCCGGGTCTCCTTTGTTCTCTGACACGCTTGGACCTGCAAGCTGGGGGGGGAGGCAGGGGGTTCCCCCCACTGTCTATTGATGTATCACCCAGCTGCTCCCTCCCTTCTGGTTGCTTAGCTGCTATCTTAGCTACTATCGACTTCCCTGGCTTTTTTTCTGGCCGATGTAGGACCAGTCTGGATAGTTAGCCTTGGTGAGGACTTGACATTTTCATCCCCCCAAAAGTTTTTGATTTGAGTTTCCATTCAAATGAAGCTCTATTTTAATGTTTTAATGTTGTATTTTAATCTTGTTTTTAAGTTGTATTTCAATCAATTTGTTTTTATATCAGGTGTTAGCTGCCCTGAGCCCGGTCTGGGCTGGGGAGGGTGGGGTATAAATTATTATTATTATTATTATTATTATTATTATTATTATTATTATTATCTCATAGCTGGGTAGCTCCTTTCTCAACAGTGCAGCTTCTGTTTCTGCCTGACTCTCTGCTTCTGGAAACGCTGGAATCAGGCGGGGGCGTATATTCCCCCTCCTCTTCTGCTAGGAACTGATCTCCCTGCGATTGCATTCCCCACTCTTCTGATCCAGACCAGCCCCTGAGATTTTGGCAGCTGAGGTAGACCCCAAAACGGGAGCCTCCTCCCCACCAGAGGAGAAGAGGTAAGGGAAATTCTACATCAGGAACAAGGGGGAGAAGAAAGAGCAACATTGGGCTCAGTTTATGTGAAGGTGAGAAGAAAGAGTATAGATGGGCGTGTAAAGAGTGCATTCCTTTACTAGAGAGTTTGCTCTCTCACACATCTAGCTCCAGGTTAGTGGAGGAGTCCCCTAATTTCTCATTCTTAGAAATCTACTAGCATTCACAAAGTGGACATGGGGTACACATTCTGCACATGGAAATGTGACGACATCATCCTGATAAAGGCCTCATGCTCTCTGGTGCTGGCTCCTGGTGCAATGCATCTATTTTCTTTAATAACAATAAAGAAAAGTATCTTGCAAGAGTTTTCGCTGTTCTTCCTGAGCCGTGCTCTCACCCCCCATTCCTCCTTTGTGACTCAGACCATGGAACGACTGAATTTGATCTTCGGTTATTGTCCTCCCGCCAGCCTCACATTTGCTTTCTATTTCTGGATCTGCCAGCGCAGCACATTATAGTCTGAAAGAGAAGGAGGGGAAAGAGCAGCTTCTCTTCTCATCCCTCCTTTTCCCTCCTCCACCTCCCTTTCCCTACAATAACAGATTTTGCTGCCCAAAGGATTGCCCAGACCAGCTCTTGCCACCTCACTGAATGGCACCAGGAAAAGCAGTAATTGGGCCACACATTTTCTCAACCTTGTCCCCCCCCCCCACAAGTATGTTCTTTTTTTGAACATAAGGAACAGCAGCTATGCCTATGATCATGCGAACTGCTTTGAAATTAGGGTGGATGTGGAATATCTCAAATTTCAAGACCCCGGGAAGTTTTTCCCTTCCCAGTCTTGCAGAATTTGTTTTAAGAAGCAATGCTGGTCTGCGTTTCGAGTGATCCTCGCTTCAAACCACCTCCTCCCCAAATATGCCGAATAGCAAAAGCACAGGGTGGAACTCAAGGCTGGCTGAGCTTTTTTGCTTGGGGTTTGGGCAAGAAATGTGGGGCAAACTCCCAAGCATCTGTTCTCAAACTATGCAGAGACCTCCCTTTTGGGGGGTGGTGGCAGGAAGTATGGCATTAAGACCAAGGGCGGGATAGGATCCTGCGGCAAGTGCAGTGGCCCCATCAGGCCAAGACTTTGGGGCAGATGTCCAGGGGCCCCTACTCAGCAGAACGACCAGGGAGATGCCAATATATAGCAAGGCTGGCGGACCACACTTTGAAGCAGGTGAAGTCATAGAAATTGTACGAGCCTAGGACTTGCTGATCAGAAGGTTGGCAGTTCGAATCCCCGTGACTGGGTGAGCTCCCGTTGCTCGGTCCCAGCTCCTGCCAACCTAGCAGTTCGAAAGCACAAAGTGCAAGTAGATAGATAGGTACCGCTCCAGCAGGAAGGTAAACAGCGTTTCCGTGCGCTGCTCTGGTTCACCAGAAGCGGCTTAGTTATGCTGGCCACATGACCCGGAAGCTCCCTTGGCCAATAAAGCGAGATGAGCGCTGCAACCCCAGAGTCGGTCACGACTGGACCTAATGGTCAGGGGTCCCTTTACCTTTAAGAGATGCCCTCTTAAGGCTAAGATGTACAGGGTTTACAATTACAGTGGTACTTCTGGTTAAAAACTTAATTCGTTCCGGAGGTCTGTTCTCAACCTGAAACTGTTCTTAACCTGAAGCACCACTTTAGTTAATGGGGCCTCCCACTGCCGCCGTGTGATTTCTGTTCTCATCCTGAAGCAAAGTTGTTAACACAAGGTACTGTGGTACCTTAGGTTACATACGCTTCAGGTTGCAGATGCTTCAGGTTAAAGCTAATCCGCTAATCCAGAAATATTACCTCAGGTTAAGAACTTTGCTTCAGGATGAGAACAGAAATCGAGCTCCAGCAGTGCAGCAGCAGCAGGAGGCCCCATTAGCTAAAGTGGTGCTTCAGGTTAAGAACAGTTTCAGGTTAAGAATGGACCTCCGGAATGAGTTAAGTACTTAACCCGAGGTAACCTGAAGCGTCTGTAACCTGAGGTCCCACTGTACAGAATATTTCCACCAGTCAAGTGGAGAGTCTTTTTCTCCTCACCCTGATCTGCCATGAAACCATAGTGGGTTGGAGCATTGGGGCCTCTTGATGAATCTACATCACAACCCACCCACTCTAGGATGCCGGTGTTGGAATTAATATCCCAGTCCTCAGATCTTCACAAGTCGCAGCAACCTTTAAATATGCTGCACACAAGTATATGGGGTGTCAGAGGAAGGGCAGTACCTCTGGTGGGAAACACGTCATGCTCCTTCTGGGGAGGTTTGTCCACCTATGGTCTGCAGCCTGCTCTCAGCTCTCACCTGTGGCTCCTAGAAGCTGCCAGCATGAAATAATGGCCACACCCCGGGAAATGGCTTCGACTGCCCGGCTAAACCAGGTGAGGGTAGCCGTTGGGTCTCAAAACCCTCAGTGAGTTAGAGACTTCTCTGCATGCAAAGACAAGCTCCGGCAGACTGAGTGGACAAGACCAGTAGAGGGTCCAATGGTCAAGAAGCTGGAGAACGGGGCCTTTTCTGCAGTGACTCCCCATTTGCGGAATGCTCTCCCCAGGGAGGTTCACCTGGCACCTTCATTATATATATTTTAGGTGACAGGCGGAAACGTTCCTCTTCAACCAGGCCTTGGGCTGATCAATATTCTACAGTCAAACCTTGGTTCTTGAACGCAATCCATTCCGGAAGACTGTTTGGCTTCCGAAAAGTTTGACAACCGAGGCGCAGCTTTCGACTGGTTGCAAGAGGTTCTTGCACTCAAGCGGAAGCCGCGTCAGACATTCGGCTTCCAAAAAACGTTTGAAAACTGGAGCATTGGCTTCTGGGTTTTTGGCATTCGGGAGCCGAAACGTTCCAAAATGGAGCCGTTCAGGAACGAAGGTTTGATTGTGCAGACTTTGAAATATGTCTGTGGGAAAGGGTGTGTGTTCGTTTGTTTTACTGTTTCGTTTTTAATTATTTACAGTGGTACCTCGGGTTACAGATGCTTCAGGTTACAGATGCTTCAGATTACAGACTCCGCTAACCCAGAAATAGTACTTTGGGTTAAGAACTTTACCTCAGGATGAGAACAGATATTGCGCGGTGGCAGCAGGAGGCCCCATTAGCTAAAGTGGTACCTCAGGTTAAGAACAGTTTCAGGTTAAGAATGGACCTCCAGAACTAATTAACCCGAGGTACCACTGTACTTGTTTTTATTCTGTGAACCACCCTGAGATCTTATGATGAAGGGCAGAATATCATTAACAACAACAACAATAACAACAACAACTATTATTATTATGATGATGACTCTGCTGGTGCTCTTTTCTCCATGCAATGCTTGTCTTGGACTGAAGAACAAATGTCTGTCACCTCCACTTGAGGTGACAGGGGAGTTTATCAGATTCGGTCCTGGCCTTCAGTTCCTTTCGCCGTTGCTCCTTTGAGGAGAGAAACAGCCTCTCCTCTCAAACAGTAGATGCGGTGTTTATAAAGATACGGAAACATTAATGTCTAGGAGAAAAACATGCCATTAAAGTCGCTGCAGCGATGACACACAGATACAGGAATTTGGGCCTTTCCTGTTTCTGTGCAACGTTGCAGCAAAGGTTCAGCGGTGGCCATCCATTTCTTGCAGGGGGTATAGAGGAGCCTTCCCAACACAAGAAGCATTTCTTATCTGGGGACATTGCATTTCCCGAATACTTAAAGTCTGCAGGGTTAGCCAACCTGGTGCCCTCCAGATGTCATAGAATCCCAGAACTGTAGAGTTGAAAGGGACCATGAGGGTAATCTGGTCCAACCCCTGTTGGACTCCAGGTCCCATCAGCCCCCAACAGCATAGCCATTGGTCAGGGATGATGGGAGCTGTAGTCCAGCAACTTATCCAAGGCACACATTGGCCACCCTTCTTTGTTTGCTATTTCTTCACTTGCAACCTCAAATGTCAGGCTCACATTTGGGATAGGCTGACAGCCTGTGTCAACGATGCATGTGTCCATTCACAAATCTGTTCCATCTCATTTTCCCACGAATCTGTGAATACTTAATTTCTCAGTGTATGCATTTTTCAACAATTTCATCCCAGCATCCATTTTTTTTAAACAAAACCACACATTTTGGAATGTTTTTGAACCAAGAATGGTATTGCAAAATCCGGGAACGTGTGAGATCCAAAGGTTAAGTTAACGTTCCAATCTATGCAATAGCCCAGGAGATGCAGAACACACCAGAATGGATAAAAATCGAATTCCTCTAGCATCCCCGGTTCACACATTGCTGGGGATTCCGGAGCATGTGCAGAGTTCACACACTGGGAGCAAGTCTGTTTCTGGTTGCTCAGTGAATTGCACAGTCACACCTTCCAACCTGGAAGCCCAGCAATGCTCTCTGTACATGCTCAGATACCTTCTTTGATACTCCAAACACCCCAGCATTGATCCCTGCATGTCAGCCTGCTTCTGGCAGTAAGCAAGTTGAGAGGATTGTGTTTTTCCACTGCTGGTCCTGGCCCAATCCTTTCCTTCTCTACTTCATGAATTTCAATAGGGACGAATGTAAGGTTCTGCTGTTGGGCAGGAAGAACCAGATGCACAAATATAAGATGGGAGACACCTGGCTTACTAGCAGTACATGTGAAAATGATCCAGGGGTCTTGATGGACCACAAGCTTAACATGAGTCAACAGTGTGATGTAGCAGCAAAAAAAGCCAGTGCTATTCTAGGCTGCATCAACAGAAGTATAGTGTCCAGATCAAGGGAAGTCTTTGTCCGACTCTCTTCTGCCTTGGTCAGACCACACCTGGAATACTGTGTCCAATTCTGGGCACCACAAATTTAAGAAGGATGCTGACAAGCTGGGATGTGTCCAGAGGAAGGCAACCAAGATGATCAAGGGTATGGAAACCAAGCCTTATGAGGAATGGTTGAAGGCGCAGGGTAGGTTTAGCCTGGAAAAGAGGAGACTGAAAGGAGGTGAAAGCCTTCTGAGATATAATATACAATGAGATGAAAAAGGTTTTCATTTTCATTTTTCAAATAAATTTTTATTAGAAACTTAAACAAAACATGTTATCCAAAAATATCACATCCTTAATTTTCTCCATTTTCCTCCCTCCCCCCACCCTCCCATAAAGAACAGCCCCCCACCTTGACTCCCCTCAGTTCCAGTCTTTGGTTTCTCTGTGAATACTGTTCTCTGCATGTTACAAAATTGTATAAATCCTTAAATTGTCTAACTGATTATTGTCAATAAAGAGTTTACGTTTATTCAAAACTTGCCAAGGAGTCCAATTCACTTTGTTGCGTCGTCAAGTACTCTGTAAAGGGTTCCCATTCATCTTTGAAATCACAGTTGTCCTTGTCCCGTAGCTTATGTGTCAGTTTTGCCAGTTCTGCATAATCCATCAATTTCTCTTGCCATGATTCTTTAGTTGCGATTTCTTCATTCTTCCAACCTTGTGCTAGTAAATGAAAAAGGTTTTTAAATATAACTTCAATAAAAAACCAGAGGCATTTTTGTTAAGGTTAATTGGAGAGGAAATTCAGAAAAAAAGACGTAAATTTGTTTATGTATGCCACAACAGCTGCAAGAATACTCCTGGCCCAGAAATAGAAGCAGCAGGAACTTCCTACATTGGAAGAATGGCAGATAAAGGTGGTAGAATATGTGGAGATGGCAAAAGCTGACGGGGAAGATTCAGAATTGGCGAGACGAACTGTTTCAGAAGGACTGGAGCAAATTTATACTTTATATGAAAGAAAATTGTAAATATTTGAAAGCGTTTGTAGGTTTGAATTGAAATGCTTTGTAACGTGAAAATAAGGAACCGATTTACATATAATGAGGCGATTTCTAAAAAAAAGAAGATGTAAGGTAAAAAAGTGGCTATAGAAATGCGAGAATTTACTAAAAGATGTTTGGAAGTCAGAAAGAGGGAGGGAAGGAAGTCGATGCTCTGTCTGAGCAATGCTTTATGTTATAGATTTGTGTAATGAAATGTAATTAAATATGGAAAACTCAATAAAAATCATTTATAAAAAAAAAGGAAAAGAGGAGGCTGAGATGAGATATGATATGATTCTGATATTAAAACTTCTGCTGTGTCGGTCCATTTCCTTCAGTGTTACACACACAAATCCTTTCCTATTTTTAAAATTCATGTACTTATTTCTGAAACTCAGATTGGTCCTTGTGTTTCCAATGCTATTTTTCTAGGAAAAGAGGTGCAGCAGCTCTTAGAATGGCAATGGCACCCACCTGAGACAGAAGCTCAGCTCCGGCTTAAAAAAAAAGCCTTGCATATACATTATACATATGCATAACAATTCTATTTTATTTTTTTAATGATTCTCTCTCTGTGTGTGGTTTCAACACTTCTTAATTTGACTGTAAGCCACTTTGAGTCTCTTTCAGGGGAAAAGGTAGGGTGTCAATAAATAGGTAATCATCTCCTGTGTTTTCAGCCACATGGAATTCCTGGGCCCACTGTCTGGCTCCGCCACACCCTGATTTCGCTTGGAGTCCTTTCCTTCCTGGCTTCACAGCCAGCGATGTTTTGCTCTTTGGACTACACTGTGGTGACGTCAACAAGCTTGTCACCAACTACATCAGGCCAGATGCCAAGAGGGCACCGTGACCGGCGCCTGACACTGCTGAGGTGGTGAAACACGGCCATTCCAGGGAGAAAAGTGTCACGACGGTGCTTCACGACTGACTGAAGTGCTCTGCGGACTTACATTGGAAGACAAATCCAAATCTTCGCAATGCAAGGTTTTAAAGCTCATAAATTGGAGGCAGGCTTGGCACCAACACCCGGCGTCTGTGGGCAGTTAGGTAAAGGGACCCCTGACCATTAGGTCCAGTTGTGGCCGACTCTGGGGTTGTGGCGCTCATCTCGCTTTATTGGCCGAGGGAGCCGGCGTACAGCTTCCTGGTTCATGTGGTCAGCATGATTAAGCCGCTTCTGGTGAACCAGAGCAGCGCATGGAAATGCTGTTTACCTTCCCGCTGGAGCGGTACCTATTTATCTACTTGCACTTTGACGTGCTTTCGAACTGCTAGGTTGGCAGGAACAGGGACCGAGCAACAGGAGCTCACCCCATCGCGGGGATTTGAACTGCCGACCTTCTGATCGGCAAGTCCTAGGCTCTGTGGTTTAACCCACAGTGCCACCTGCGTCCCTATGAGATATGATAACCATCTTCAAATATCTCAAGGGCTGTCACATGGAAGGTGGAGCAAACTTGCTTCCTCCTGCTCTGGAGGGCAGATCTCAAACCAATAGCTTCAAGTTCCAAGAAAAGGTGATTCCGATGAAACACCAGGGGAAAGTTTCTGACAGTAAAAGCTGTTTGACAGTGGAACAGTCTCACCTGGGAGGTTATGGACTCTCCTTCCATGGAGGTTATTAAGCAGTGGTTGGGCGGCCATCTTAAATAGATGCTTCAGCTGAGATTTCTGCATTGCATGGGGTTGGACTAGATGACCCTTGGTTCCCCTTCCAAGGTTACAATTCTATGATGCAAATGGAGGGCATCTAAACCAATGGAAAAGAGGGGTTTTGATGTCCCCCACCCAATAGGGCTTCTCGATGGAGGAGCCCAGAGCTGTAGCTGGACTGTGAAAAGAGAGCTGCAGGGATGGGCTCCCGCCTGGAAGCAGAAGGACCGCACTTGTTTCTGATTAGCCTCTCTTGGCAAGCTTTGTGGAAAAAATAGCTTAAAAAGTCAGAAAGCTTTAAAACAAATGTCGCAGACAGGAGGAGGGGGAGGGAGGTATAGGAGGAAGAAAAAAGGGGGAGGAAGAGTTGGGAAAGTATATAAAATGGAGAATGGAAGTGGAGGAAGACTGCAACTGTCGAACCCTGCTTCAGCTAAGCACACTTACTTGGAAGTTAGTCTCATGGAACTCAACGAGGCTTGCTTCTCTGAGTAGACACATATATAGGATTCAGCTCACTTCTGGCATTCTATCGGGTTTTTAAATTTGGGCAAGCCTGCTCACTGCTTGTCTGTTGAAATCTTTACCTGGTGCTTTTCAACCGCCAGAAAAGGGGGGAAATTATTCTCCTTTATTCCCTCGTTTGTACTTCAGAGACTACCAAATTCTGTAAAGGCCAGGATGTCTTAGAGGAAGCAATCTCGTTCTTCCTCTCTCGGGTGCGTGCACACGCACACACACATTCAAGAATAAAACGAAAACCCGGGATAAATTAACAACAATAAAACCATCTGCTTATGGAAACAAATCACTCCAGCTGCAAATTTTCAAGCAACACTTGGGTATTATTGGATGTATGTGTGCAAGCAGGAATCTTTCACAGGGTATATTTCGACCAGTAAGAAACTCAGAGCCAAAATAGACATGACGCAAGAGATTTGTCTTTTTCTTTTCTTTTCTTTTCTTATTTAAGCTTAATTCTACATGTACAGAATTAAGGCTACACAAGCGAAGGAGGTGGTGGACATCTCAGCTTTGCAAAATCAGTTAAATTGCAGCTCATTTTTACAACTCAGCTCAGCTCCCCTTCTTCATATAACAGGATGGTCATAAGGAACTGGGGTTGAAAACACTGCGATAGATTAGATAGATAGAGAGAGAGATAGATAGATAGATAGACAGATGATAGATAGATACAGTACTTTTTTCTGGGAAGGGGACACAGGGGGACGGATACCCCTAAACATTTTGTGAATCTAAGTTTGGCCTCATTGAGGGGTGGGATTTCAATATGAGTAGGAAAATGAGAGTATCCCTAAACATTTTTTTAAGAAGAAAAGCATGAGATGATAGATAGATAGATAGATAGATAGATAGATGACAGGTAGATGACAGGTAGATAGATAGATAGATAGATAGATAGATAGATAGATAGAGCTATAGATAGATAGATGATAGATAGATAGATAGATAGATAGATAGATAGATAGATAGATGATAGATAGATAGATGATAGATAGATAGATAGATATAGATAGATATAGATAGATGATAGATTAGATAGATAGATAGATGATAGATAGATAGATAGATAGATAGATAGATAGAGATAGATAGATAGATAGATAGATGATAGATGATAGATAGATAGATAGATAGATAGATAGATAGATAGATAGATAGATAGATAGAGATGGTCTTGTTGTGCTGTGTATGTGATAAAAGGGAACCAAACTGGGGTGAAGGTGTCTTCTTCTATTTGTCCCCATGTCAGTTTCAGCCAACAGCATACAAATCAATCTGGCTAACCTGATTCAAAAATACATGCTCACACCCTGCTCACACCCCAAAAAAATTCTCACTACAGCCAACCAAAGACAACCAACCACACCCTAAGACACTCCACCCTCTCTCACCACCAAGGAAATACAACAAGTGACTCATACAAGTAACGCTGACACAATCCCCCCCACTAAGTAGAATAATAGAATAATAGAAGCATAACCACCTGACCCCACCTCACTCACCATTCCCCTCCCCCTCTCCCCCACTTTCGTCGTCTTCTTCCTGATTGTTTAAACCAATCCATGAACCACGAACATATAAATTGACCACTAATAATGAAATATATGTTGTAGATATTCTTCCACATCTATTATGCTATTTTTGTGATATACAAATGACATGAGTAAACTTGGTATACTTATTTGTATAACATTATTCTTGTTTATAAAACCCAATTTAAAGGAAGGAAGGAAGGAAGGATGGAAGGAAGGTGGTCCCTTTACTTCCCACCAAAATCTGTAATTTTCAAAAAAAGAAAAACACAACACAAAACACACATTTCTGAAAACCTTGGTAAAAGAAATACAAATCAGCAAATAGCAAATTATAAGAGGATGCAAAAGAAAGAAAGAAAAGAAGAATTCAAAGAGCACATTGCTGAAAACATGAAAACCAACAATAAGAAATTATTTAAATACATTAGAAGCAAGCAACTGGCTATGGAATAGTTAGACCTTTGGATGACAAGTGTGCTCAAGGTGTGCTAAAGGAGGAAAAGGAGATGGCATAGCGGAATGGATTGTTTCTACCTGTTTTCTCCCCAAAAAGTGTCAATCAAATTCCCGTTCCTGGAACTTATTCAGGAAAGGAATATGAGGAACTAAGGCAACTAGTGGTGACAACACATGAAATTATAGGGGTTGCTGACAAATTTAAAATGAAAAAAATATCAGGTCTAAGTGGCATCCTAAACAACTCAAATGTGAAAATGCTGACATTCTAACAAAAAATATGTAACTTGCCCCTAAGATCAGCTTTGATACCTGAGAACTGAAAATTGGTCACGTCCTTTTTCACTAGTTCTGGGCATCACAATCTAAGAAGGATATTGACAAGCTGGAATGTGTGCATAGGAGGATGACCAAGATGATCAAGCGTCTGGAAACCAAGGCTTATGAGGAGCGGTTGAAGGAGCTGGGTATGTTTAGCCTGGAAAAGAGGAAACTGAAAGAAGATATGATAGGCATCTTCAAGTTTCTAAAGGGCTGTCACACAGAAGATGGAGCAAGCTTGTTTTCTTCTGCTCCGGAGGGCAGGATCCAAACCAAGAGATTCAGGTTACAAGAAAGGTGATTCCAACTAAACCTCAGGAAGAACTTTCTGACGGTAAGAGTTGTTTGACAGTGGAACAGACTCCCACCAGAGGTGGTCAACTCTCCTTCCTTGGAGGTTTTTAAGCAGCAGTCTGATGGCCATATGTCATGTATGATCCAGTTGAGATTCCTGCTTTGCAGGAGATTGGACCAGTTGCCCCTTGGGGTCCCATCCAACTTGACAATTCTATGGTTCTATTATAGAGTCCTTGGAAAGTATTGATAAGCACATGACTTGAGATGATAGATATTGCTTACTTAGATCAGGTTTGGGAAACCTTTGGCCCCCCAGATGCTGCCGAACTACATCTCCCATCAGCCTCACCCAACATGGCAGATAGTCAAGGCTGATGGGAGTTGTAGTCAAACAACATCTGGAGTGTCAAAGGTTCAGCACCTGTGCCCTTATCCACTATGCAACACTGTGTAAGATAGTGATGACTTCTAGCTACAAGTTAATTACCAGTGCGAGAGGAAAATTGCTCTGCTTTACTTACTCACTCACTTATGGTATTTAGGTATCGCTATTCAGACAGACCTCAGACAGACCATATAATACCAGTCCTGAAAGACCTACATTGGCTCCCAGTACGTTTCCAAGCACAATTCAAAGTGTTGGTGCTGACCTTTAAAGCCCCAAAGGGCCTCAGCCCAATATACCTGAAGGAGCATCTCCACCCTTATCGTCCAGCCCGGAAACTGAGGTCCTGCGCCGAGAGCCTTCTGGCGGTCCCTCACTGTGAGAAGTGTGGTTACAGGGAACCAGGCAGAGGGCCTTCTTGGTAGTGGCACCCGCCCTGTGGAGTGCCCTCCCACCAGATGTCAAGGAAATAAACAGCTATCTGACTTTTAGAAGACATCTGTTTAGGGAAATTTTTAATGTTTAATTGTGTTTTTAAAATTCTGTTGGGAGGTGCTCAGAGTGGCTGGGGAAACCCAGCCAGATGGGTGGGGTATAACTAATAAATTGTTGTTGTTGCTGCTGCTGCAAACATTGCAGAGACACCACAAATATTACAGGGTACAAATCTCCCATCCAAAGGAAGCAAAACCCTGTATCTTCTTGCCACTCCAGGAAGTAGGATAATAGTACAATGCAGGAGCCTATTAAATTCGTATGCGCGTGGTCCATAGGTTTCCTCTGATCTTTACCCTTGTCACCTGGGAGACCCAAGAAGCAGATTACATCGAGGACCAGCCACACACATGCAGAGGCTCTCGTGTTTACATTCCGCAGTTGGCTTTCCAAATGTATAAGCGTTGCCCATTTTTAGCTGTGCATTTTCGCCAGTTATCTCTGAGACAAGCCGATCCTCCTTCCTTCCTCGTCTCCCTTCATCCCTCCCCTTCCCATCCTTGCCTTTCTGTGTGCATTCCACCACGATTGCACACCCCTGTCTCTCACTCCCAGCCCCTTTCCTTCAAGCGAGAGAGAAAGAAGGGAAAAACAGTGGCTCGAGCAGAAGGTGGTGGAAACTCTGACTGCAGTCCTTCGAAAGCTGTAGATAATGCTGTCAGTCGATGAGAGCCAAGTGGAACAAGAAATGCTTGGATAGATACATCATCTTGGAGTAGTGGGGCTGCAAGGAAAAGGAGGAGGGTTTTGCTTGACTCATGTAACCCTTTCTTTTCCCCGGCCCTCCCTTTGTTCTCACACAAAGGTGCATGCCAGGATTTGGACCACCAGACCAGCACCTCTTTCGCAGTCCGCTCTGCTCAGCCTCTCCCTTTCTGACTGACGTGTGCAAGCAGGGGATGGGATGAAAGAGCCAGAACAACCCATGGGGCCCATCCTCCCTCTCTTCTCCCTCCCTCTCCCTCTGAATTATGCAAGCCCAGACCGTTCTGCTCAGAAGGGTTCTTATGTATTCCTATTAGCTCTAAACGTCTCCGTCTGGAAGCAGGAGATCATGGGGCTCTTCCCTGGAGATTTGCATGTCATCCAGACTGTATCCTTAGAGGAATATGAAATTCGGAGCCAAATGAGATGCTTTCAAGTAGATGTTTATGAAGGTCAGCTATCATTGGATCGCACATGTGTGTTCCGAACTGGAGCTGGGAGACTGAGGTTGCAGGATCAATGTTACTATAGAATGCTAGATCCACCAACCAAAGCCAAGGCATAGAACTAGGATTAAAGAATTCTGAGCCTGGGAATTTGAGTGCTAGAATCTTGCTCACCATCCTACTCCAAAACCTGTCCCTGGTTTTGCACTCCCTGCTTTGTTCCTTACCAGTATAATTGGGGTGGCTTGGTGGCTATTTTGTTCTTAAACAACTAGGAGTTCAAAATGCTTGTCCATACAGCAACAGATCCTGGTCTATCTACTGTCCCCCACACCTGTTCTAGATTATGTGTAGGTATTCTGCCGCTCTCATTAGTAGCTTGGACTGCTGCAATGTGTTCTACATGGGGCTACCTTTGAAGGTGACCCGGAAATTACAATTAATCCACAATGTAGCAGCTAGACTGGTGACTGGGGGCGGCCGCTGAGACCACATAACACCGGTCTTGAAAGACCTACACTGGCTCCCAGTATGTTTCCGAGCACAGTTCAAAGTGTTGGTGCTGACCTTTAAAGCCTTAAACGGCCTCGGCCCAGTATACCTGAAGGACCGTCTCCACCCCCATCGTTCTGCCCGGACACTGAGGTCCAGCGCCGAGGGCCTTCTGGTGGTTCCCTCACTGCAAGAAGTGAGGTTACAGGGAACCAGGCAGAGGGCCTTCTCGGTAGTGGCACCCGCCCTGTGGAACGCCCTCCCACCAGATGTCAAAGAGATAAACAACTACCTGACATTTAGAAGACATCTGAAAGCAGCCCTGTTCAGGGAAGTTTTTAATGTGTGACATTTTAATGTATTTTTAATCTTTGTTGGAAGCCGCCCAGAGTGGACCCAGCCAGATGGTCGGGGTACAAATAATAAATTATTATTATTATTTAATATTCTGTTGGGAGCAGCCCAGAGTGGCTGGGGAAACCCAGCCAGATGGGCGTGGTAATAATAATAATAATAATAATAATAATAATAATAACATATTACTACTACTACTACCATTTTTGACTTGTCTTTATTCTTGCCCTGCTTTTTATTCCATGGCTTGTATGCAATGTTAGTTCTAATCAGAGTAAATCCCTTAATTAAGGAACATTACTCCCTTAGGTTCATTGATTTCAGTGGCTCTACACTGAGGCTGTATCCACACTGACCTTTGCTCCATGTTTTCTAGGTGTAGGTTCGGACTTTCCAGGAGTGTCTCCAACCATCTTTTTGTTTCATTTGTCTCAGCGCTTCCTCTGAGAGAACCCGCATTTTACCTCTGAATCAGAGCAAAGAGCGATTTGCGGAAAACCCTTTTGCAGTTTGCTCTGATTCAGCAATAAAACAAGGGTTTTCCCATAGAAAGTGATGGGTGAAGCTACCAGGAACCCTGAAGAAGGCCTTCTCAGTAGTGGCACCCACCCTGTGGAACACCCTCCCATCAGATGTCAAGGAGATGAGTAACTATATAACCTTTAGAAGGCATCTGAAGGCAGCCCTGTATTGGGAAGTCTTTTAATGTTTTGTTTTATTATGTTTTTATATATGTTGGAAGCTGCTCATCAAATAGATTATGATGATGATGATGATGATGATGATGATGATGATTGGACCTGGAAAGCCCAGACTTGTGCCTAGAATTGAGATATGAAGTGTGAATGAGCCCTCAATAGGGCGTAACTGGAGTCATTCTCATGGACACATGACTTACACAATAAAACAAAATAGAGTTGCCATATTCTGAAGAGCAAAAAAGAGGACACATTTGCCAACTTCTGCTTTTAACTGTGGATCTCTATGATGGCTCCCTTTATGAAAAAGAGGCTGTGTCCTGGAAAAAGAGGACATATGGCAACTTTCAAGACAGCAGCAGATGAAAACCCACCAACTCTTCTCCACCTAGGATTTGATGGATGAAAACCTCCAAGGACTTGCTACGATATTTGACCCCCTGGTGAGAATTGCTGCTGATATGATGGTGTATGTGGGGACGTGGAATAAATAAGAGAGAGAGGATTTCTAAAGGTGCCCCAAATCTTATATTATTGACTGACATGTTTCAGAATAAGAAATTCCTTCCTCAGCGGTAATCCTTTTTATCAGCACCCTTGTAAAAATATATCACTGCAACTTCCTTCTTTTCCAGATGCAGCTGGAAGAAGGAAGATACAGAAGGAAGGATCTGTTTATTCCTGTAGCTGTGCCTCTCCCCACTCTTTATTTATTTATTTAGTTAGTTAGTTAGTAAATGGAGATAACCTCATCGGGCTTGCTTCTAAAACCCACTGGGCTTTTTGAGCATTCAGTAAAAAGGTAAAGGTAAAGGACCCCTGACAGTTAATTCCAGTCGTGAATGACTCTGGGGTTGCGGTGCTCATCTCACTTTTCTGGCTGAGGGAGCCAATGTTTGTCCACAGACGCTTTTTCCGGGTCATGTGGCCAGCATGACTAAGCCGCTCCTTGCAAAACCAGAGTAGCGCACAGAAACATTGTTTACCTTCCAGCCAGAGCGGTACCTATTTATCTACAGTGATACCTCGGGTTACATACGCTTCAGGTTACATACGCTTCAGGTTACAGAGTCCGCTAACACAGAAATAGTGCTTCAGGTTAAGAACTTTGCTTCAGGATGAGAACAGAAATCATGCTCTGGCGGCGCGGCAGCAGCAGGAGGCCCCATCAGCTAAAGTGGTGCTTCAGGTTAAGAACAGTTTCAGGTTAAGAACGGATCTTCGGAACGAATTAAGTACTTAACCCGAGGTACCACTGTAGTTGTACTTTGACGTGCTTTCGAACTGCTAGGTTGGCAGGAGCTGGGACCGAGCAACGGGAGCTCACCCCATCGCGGGGATTCGAACCGCTGACCTTCTGATCGGCAAGCCCTAGCTCAGTGGTTTAGACCACAGTAGGGATGCTCAAAAACTCCTGTATTCTCTGCCAGTATCTCCCAAGCCAAAAAGCTGTAACTTTGGGGCAGGAATATATGGTAGGAAAGGTTCGCATCCTAACAGGAGAAAATCCTTGGGTCGAAAATACTCTGCAGAGCATCATTTACCACCAGGGATTATGGGACTTGTTGTTACAGCTAGTGCAAGAGGAGGGAAGGCCTAACAAGGAGGACCATTTAGTGGCAGGGGCAGTGTCACGGCACTGACAGGCAAGGAAAGTCCAGAGTGAGGAATTAACTCACTTATTGTCAAAAGTACACTTACAAATTAGGAAAATGCACCCCTATCAGTCCTGCAGTTCTCAGCTGCTTCTAGGTGTGCAACTGGTGAGGTATTTGCAGCAACAGGGAGGCCCCGCCCCCAACCTCAGTTTACGTATCTTCCCCACCTGAGCTGCATGCAAGCAGGTGAAGACTATGCTTGCATGCACACAGTTCTCAAAAATTAAATCTTTGATGTGCTGTTAATCCCCTGCCATGCTGGATTGTACGCAGTAAAATCTGTTTGACTGCTGTGTAGCAACTGATCTGTGACCATCACAACAGATTGATTATTGAGGTCTCGTTTAAAGGCGTGTCTACCTAATTTGAACTTTCCATAATAATGCACAAATGGAAACACAACCACCCTTTGAAATTCACACTGCTCTGAATTTTGCAATGCAACTTTCCAGCCAAGCAGTGTGCACAAAAATGCGTATATTAAGGCAAAGTGTGCATTACAAGGCATATATTAGGGCTCTCCCATACTTCTGTTTGTCCTGGCACAGGTGTGAGTGGTTTTTCACTTGCACCGCTCCTTTCCCAGGAGAAAACTCGAATTGCCATTTGCTCTGATTGAGCACTTGAGAATGGTTTTTCCCTAAGGGAACGCAGAAGGGCAAGAGGAAGTATGAGCAAACCCTTAGGGATAATAATATACAAAATGCATTATTTTAGATGGAATCGCATTGCACCAGGCAGTGGCCATTTGGGATTAAATTGCATTGCAAAATTCATTTATTAGGCAAAATTGCATACACATGTGTACCCAAGGAGAAATTCACACCAAAATGCTGATAGGATTTCATGAAGAATAAAAAAAACAAAATCCCTGATGTGGAAATTAGAACTTCAGGTTGAAAAAAAAATGAGAAACAGAGAGGAACTAAAATGGATGCATTTGTCCCTCCCTAGCTGGACCTGACATGAAATGGGGCAAAACCATGGGGGACGTTGCATTCTGAGCTCCTCTGAAGACCCTCTGGATTATTACCTTGAAGACTTCCAGGTTTAACAGCTTGGCTGGCAGCCAGCAATGAGCAGCATCAACATGGTTCATTCACAAATTGGCAGGTCATTTGGGAGTACCACTGGCTGAAGGAAAGACAGAGGGCCCTGCGTCTAGCCTAACATTCCTGGATATGGTGTCTCCGAAAATTTTTACACATCACTTGGAAAGGCAGACGAACTAATGCCAGTGTACTGGAAGAAGCAAATATTCTTCAACATCAACCTTGTTGGACTGGTCATGTTGTGCGGATGCCTGATTATCGTCTTCCAAAGCAACTACTCTATTCCGAACTTAAAAATGGAAAGCGTAATGCAGGTGGTCAACAAAAGAGGTTTAAAGACTCTCTCAAGGCAAATCTAAAAAAAAAAGTAATATAAACACTAACAACTGGGAAACACTGGCCTGCGAGTGCTCGAATCGGAGAACCGCCTTTACCAAAGGTGTCATGGGCTTTGAAGATGCTCAAACTCAGGAGAAAAGGGAGAAACCTGCAAAGAGGAAGGCACACTTGGCAAACCCTCACCATGATCAACTCCTGCCCAGAAACCTATGTCTGCACTGTGGAAGGACGTGTGGATCCAGAATTGGCCTCCATAGTCACTTACGGACTCACCGTTAAAACCATGTTTATGGAAGACAATCTTACTTGGCTATGAGTGATTGTCAAAGAAGAAGACCAGGGATGGGGAACCTGTGGTCCTTGAGATGTTGCTGGGCTACAACTCCCGTCTTCCCTGACCATTGGCGATGCTGGTGGGGTGGATGAGAATTGGAGTCTAACAACATCTGGATGGCCACAGGTTCCCCATGCCTTCAGTAGATCAAAACAGCTGCCTCCCCATCCCCAGCCAACCATCAGACATTATGCTCTTTAACTGCAGATTGTAGACTGCCTAGAGGGACACAGGTGGCGCTGTGGGTTAAACCACAGAGCCTAGGGCTTGCCAATCAGAAGGTCGGCGGTTTGAATCCCCGCGACGGGATGAACTTCCATTGCTCGGTCCCTGCTCCTGCCAACCTAGCAGTTCAAAAGCACATCAAAGTGCAAGTAGATAAATAGGTACCGCTCTGGCAGCGGCCATGGGGGATTAAAATTTCTTTGAATTTCCCCTCATCCTGTTGTGGTTCAGCTACTGATCTGACGAGTTCAAGAATGTGTCAGTTTGCTATTTCCAGCAGCCACCTAAAAGCTTAATCTAGACTCACAATTATGCCTGGATCAGGTCCTTGTCATCGTCAGGCCTACTCAAAAGTTCTCACACAAGGTGATAGCATTATTTCCATATGCCAATGTTTGCAGCCTTTGCACCGTTGAACGTTTCTGTCTGGGGGGAAAATCCATAGAAATGGATACAGCTTCACAAAACTGTCTGGCTTCAGTGTGGTGCAGAGGTTTCGTTTTACACAGTCTCAAGGGAAAATGAGTCTGCAAATTAACTCCTATTTTGCACACAAAATAAGATTTGCATTAGAAAGAACGTGAATTTCTGGATTTTCTTCTACTTAAAAAAGAAGTAAGGATTCCCCTTCTAGGTCCCTTCTAGAACTTCTTCTATATGTGTAGGTACTAAAGAAATAGGCCCACTCTTTTTATTTTGTTTATTGTTTTATTGCTTATTTGGCTTTTTTTTTAGTATATGTCAATGTATACTTGATATGTTGTTTTGTTAAAAAATGATAAAGGTAGGATATCTGCTACCTAGTTACAGTTAGAATAAGTCCTTAATTTCCTATGGACAGCTGTCTCTCCTATCCTGCAGGAGAGAGAGGGAAAATGGCTTCGAAAGTAACCAGGAAGTGGAACTTCCAGGCTACTGAAATTGGAGTTCCATAGTGTTCCCTGTTTATTTCCAGGTCAGGTTAAGGAGAGTTTTACCATTTTGACTGCATCTATTAGCCTGAATCAACAAGTTTCTTGGCACATCAAACTAGTGTTGACATTAAGTATTCACAGCTGGTGCCACAAGCTTTAATCAGTTTCATTTGTGGATTAAATGTCTGGAATGAGACATTGGTAGAATCCAGTTTAATCGATGGGGCTGTGGGCAAAGAGTGACCTTGAAAGTTTTTTGAGTTTGCAGTAGCATCTGGTGCGTTACTGCAAAATCAAAGAGGGCTTTTCTTTCTAAGAATGAGTAGTGGCATTTTAAAAATTAAATTATAATGGAAAAACTCAAAGTGTGTGTACTCAGAAATGAGGTCCATGAGTTTAATAGGCCTTACTTCCAGGTGAGTAAAGTTCTGTTGAACATGTTGGGAAATGCTTCTGACTAAAAATGTGTAGGGTTGGGTTGTGAGTTGTCTTACACCTCTTTCAACCTTTTAAATAGACTCCCATACTGAGGTTTTGGTAACATGGAAATTTATTTGAAAGGAAACTGAATAATTAACCAGTTGACTAGTTAATGCTATGAGAGCTCAATTAATATGAAATATATCTACAGCTGCCGAATATATGATTGCGTGTGAGAGAGGGAACAGCAAAGTCTACATATCTCAGATTCTACTATCTCACAATCAAATACCCAATTCTACCAATTGTAGAATATTGTTGGATGTCAAGCATCTAAGCAAAACCAATGATTCTGGGAGAAAGCAGTAGAATCTTGGGGAACCAGCAAATTTATTCTGGCAGATGAACTTCTCTAGGCAAAGGACAAAGAGATCCTGGACACATCTTGGGGGGAGGGACGTCTTGATGAGGGAGTCCAAGGATGTTAGGCGATACCTAGGCTCAGCTGGAACCTTCTAAGACTTACCCACAATTCCCTTTGAATTGTCCACCCCCAAAATCTGGACGACTTCTCAGCTGAACCTCCAAATCTGCTCATGAAGCATTTCATAGCATTTGATCACATAATTAAATGGCTGGAGACAAGAAGCAAAGGAAGTGGGAGGACTGGAGCAGGGAAGATAATCTACCTTCCCATCTTAAATTTCCTTTGTCTTCTTATTTCGTCTCAAGTAAACTTCCATTTCCTCAATTCAGCATTTTTCTTTTTGACCCATTTCTCTTCTTTTCTCCATTTCTGGCCGCCTAATTCTTTTTCTAGTGTCTTTCCTTTCCTTTCCTTTCCTTTATTCTCTCTCTCTATCATCTAGCCTTCCTTCCTTCCTTCCTTCCTTCCTTCCTTCCTTCCTTCCTTCCTTCCTTCCTTCTTTTTTCTTTGTACATTATTACTTGGAGCTGCAGGGGGACATTATTCTCAATTCCCAGCTCCTCGCAGACCTAACCACAACTCTCCCTCCTCCCTGTTTTCATGAGAATCTCTCTCCTTTTAGGGACAACTCCAGATGAGTAATGATCCCAAAGGAATGTCCTGGGAGGGAGAGGAGCAGTCGGCGGTTCTTCTCCAGAGATGCTTGGAGAGGCGGGACGTGGAAGGGTTTCCCCTTGATTTATCATTGCCTGGAGGCTGAATGAAGTGCAGGGGAGGAGAAATGATCCTTTGAGCTGCTGGACATGGAGGAGTTAAGTAGTATGATCTAATAGGGAGGCTGATACCGCCCCCACCAAGATGTTCGGGGATAATTTACAGTTATATATTAATGAAAGAAGCTTTGTGTTGTGTGTGTCAAAATGTGAGAGCCATAAGACATTTTTAAACTTCACTAAACCATAGGATGTTATTAAACATCTTAAACTATTTGCAAGAAAGCCAGACTTGGGAACGTTAGTGATTCACACCAGTTTTTGTACAATTTTTGTACAAATGTTCTGACGAACACATGGGAACTCCTGTTAGGACTGGGAGCTTCTGTCAATCAGCGCTTTAATTTATGTAACATCATCATCATCATCATCATCATTATCAACAACAACAACAACAACAACTTTTTTATACCCCGCCCATCTGACTGGGCCTCCCCAGCCACTCTGGGCAGCTAACAGCAGATTATTAATAACACAATAAAAGATCAAAACAAAATTTAAAAAATTCTTTCCAGTAGCACCTTAGAGACCAACTAAGTTTGTTATTGGTATGAGCTTTCATGTGCATGCACACTTCTTCAGATACCTTCATGCATGCACATAAAAGCTCATACCATTAACAAACTTAGTTGGTCTCTAAGGTGCTACTGGAAGGAATTTTTTTTATTTTGTTTCGACACGGCTACCTACCTAAGTCTAGAACAATAAAAACACATTAAAAACTTCCCTGAACAGGGCTGCCTTCAGATATCTTCTAAAAATCAGATAGTTGTTTATTTTCTTTACATCTGATGGGAGGGCGTTCCACAGGGTGGGTGCCACTTGTAACCTTGTAACCTCCTTGGGAACTGTCAGAAGGCCCTCAGAGCTGGACCTCAGTGTCCCGGCTGAACAATGGGGGTGGAGACCCTCCTTCAGGTATACTGGGCCGAGGCCGTTTAGGGCTTTAAAGGTCAGCACCAACACTTTGAATTGTGCTCGGAAACGTACTGGGAGCCAATGTAGGTCTTTCAGGACCACTGTTATATGATCTCAGCAGCCACCCCCAATCACTAGCCTAGCTGCCGCATTCTGGATTAGTTGTAGTTTTCGGGCCACCTTCAAAGGTAACCCCATATAGTGCACATTGCAGTAGTCCAAACAGGTGATAACCAGAGCATGCAACACTCTGGCGAGACAATCTGCGGGCAGGTAGGGTCTCAGCCTGCATCCCAGATGGAGCTGGTAAACAGCTGCCCTGGACAGGGAATCTGCATGGAATCCTGCCCTAGGTTCCTAAAGCAGACTCTTGCAACCACTATAGTTTGCACTCCATCTTTAACTCACACCAGCTGAAAATGCTCAGTATCTCTCCCCGCCCCCAAAGTGAAACAGAGACATTGCCCCTGCCTTCCAGGCACACTGGCAGACTTGTGCCCAGGATAGGTCATTTCAGTGTTGCTAGCACAGTAGTTTGACTATACCCCTGGAGGAGCACTCCATTGTTTCTCGAGACAGACAACAAAATTTCTGATGCTCACAGCCTGATCCCGGCCTTCCCCTTCCCTGCTTTTCTGATATTCTTCCGAAAGAGGAGCAAAGAATGTGGAGCAGTAAGGAGGGTGTCCTGGCCTGCATTCTGCCCCAGCTCAGCATCTCAGCTGGGGTGAATCTTCCCTCAAAGTACTGCTGGGAAGTCAGCAGAAACATCTCCCTTAAGGGAATGGGTTCCACAGGACAGAGAGCACTATGTTTATGGATAAAATGTCTGCCATGGCACGTAATAGAATGGGGAATGTAAATACCATAAATATGCCTGCTAAGGCCTGGGCCTCCTGCATATTATTCATCTGTCATCAGCCTGGTGCCCCCAACCCTGAAGTTTTTGGCCACAAGCCCCATCAGCCCTAGGCAGGACAATATGAACATCATCATATGCCTTTAGAGAATGTGATCTCCCTGCTGAAGATCCTGAAGGATTTTCACGAGGATTTGTAAAAAGAAAATTTGCAAATCGCTGCAGAAATGTGGAGATTGCGAAAAATGAAAAAATGAGAGAAGCAAAACAGACAGCTCCTCCCTTTCCTGTTGGGAGACACCTCCTCCAAGTGAAGGGTTGAGGTTTCTTGCAAGAGAGATCTATCCACCTCCCCGCCATCTGCCCAACCCCCTGAAAGGGGATGGAAGAGGAAGGGAAAACAGGATGGGAGAAAGAGAGGCCAAAAGTATGATTCACCCACTCTAGGCTTCGGCGCTGTCCAGAACCGGCTTCAGCCAGTGGCCCCTGGCAGAGTTCCTCCAGGGGAATGTGGCCCTCGACAAATAACAACAACTACACCCTTGTGCAAATTAATTGAAACAAACAATGAATTTAGTACAGTAGTTTCTTGTACAAAACCCACATATACGTACATTAGTAACGGATATGACCTCCACTATTTTTAAGCAGCATTTGAACACGGTTTGGCATGGAGTCTACTAGTTTCTAACAGTCACTGTTGATTTTCGGATCCCTCTACCACGCTTGAATCAGCGCCTGAATGAGCTTCTCCATAGTTGTGCAGTCTACAGCACGGAGGTGACTTTTGCATATAGCTCACAAATTCTCAATGGGATTTACATCCAGGGAATTCCCTGGCCAAATCAAGTACGTGTATTTGCTGCTCTGGCATGAATTTTTTCACCACTTTCGATGTGTGACAGGGGGCTGAGTCCTGCTGCAATATTCCAGTACTGTCAGGATACCTCTTTTCCAGCTCTGGAATAACTCTCTTTCGTAGAACCTCAATATATTGTGGCGAGCGCATCATTCCTTCTATTGGTTGCAGGCTTCCGACACCATAATAACTGAAGCACCCCTAAAACATCTTCTTTTGTGGGCGCTTGACAGACGGATCGATGTGGCATAGAAAACATGCGTTGTTTCAATTAATTTGCACAGCAATGCATAAGCTTGCAGCATAAATGATTGCCTTTGAATGCTGAGTTTGAACCTTACGATTCCTAAAAGCAAACTGTGCTTCACGAATGAGAAGCAGATTTTTTTAAAAAATGGGGGAAATGTAGTTCATGCCAGAAAAGCTAGGCATTTGGAGAGAGATGGGCACTCGCCTTCTAGATTGGCCTTCTTTCCCCGATTCTCGTGTGCTTCAGTGGGTTTTAAATCACATTCCTTTACCTTCCTAGACACATACTAGGAAGTTATTTATACCTGCCCCGACCATCTCACGTTCTCCACCCCAACCCTGACAGGCAGGGCTGGGCTGCTGCTTTTAATCTCTGTCTGACCTAAATAAACACCTATTTCCCTACATCAAGAGAGGAAGCGAGGCAGAAAGTTCCACCAGCTAAACGCTTCAGCTCCAGTAGTGGAAAATGGCATGTGTTGTCTTGTTCTTTCGAGAGGTGTCCAAAGCAAGGACTAAGCCCCGGGACGTGCTTTGAATGTGAGGGCGGTTCGGCCGTAACACAGAAAACAGCGCTGCTGAGCATATAAAGAGTACTTTCCTCTCATTTCCAATAATAAAGATTCCAAGCCGGAGTACTCAGCCTCCATTTATACTATGTATATTTAAATATACAAGGTGTGACCGGAAAGTTCGGTGAATGGTCACAGAAACCGGACAGCGAGAAATATTTGAACATACATGCCTTAGAGGCCTTCAACGTAAGCCTCCTCTGATACAATACACTGTTGACAATGTTCGTAGAACTGTTGGACACTTCTGGAGAAGTCCTCTTTTAGTACTGCTTTCAGTTCCCTCGTCACAGCAGCTCAGACGTGTGAAATGTTGGAAAATTTGTGCCTTTTCGGTGCAGATTTCAGTTTTGGAAAAAGAAAGAAATCCGGTGGGGCCAGTTCAGGAGAACATGGAGGGTGGGATAACTCAGTAACCTCAGTATCAATTTCACGCAGAATATGCAATTCTTCCGCCATCATTCGGACGGACAAACGCCGATCTCGCATCAGTTCTGTTGACATTTGCCGCCGTTCTGCTCGCCGATAGTCTGCCAGACTGAGGGTCATCTCCGATGGTTTGCCGCCCTTCACGGAAACGCCTTAAACCACTCATACACTGTCTTTCAAGTTATAGCTTCATCTCCAGACACAATTGTGAGCATTTCACGGGTTTCCAATGCCAATTGTATGTTCAAATATTTCTCGCTGTCCGATTTCTGTGACCATTCACCAGACTTTCTGGTCATACCTTGTATTAAAGCCTGCACCATCAGCTGCCACCAAAAACAATTATTATTCCATTTTGATCGTAGCCAAAAGGCCGAGAAGCAATGAATTCTTATTCTGCACCAAGGTTTGTCCCAAAGACCCTAGACTGGGGTGCAGGGAACACAAAAGGATTTAAAGAAAAGTACCTCAAGGATCTTGACATTCCAGTTCTTATATTTCCCAAGACTCCTTGTCCACTAGATGCTCAGAATGAATGGCCAAAGTCAACCCGCCCACCCTTCCATGACATCAGAGCAGTTAAGCCAATGCCTGCCATGGGACCTGCCATAGAAGCAATATGTTCTCAGAGCTGATCAGATAGATAGCTCAGATGGTTAGAGCATGGTGCTGATAACACTGAGGTCACAGGTTCGATTCCCCATACATATTCCTGCCTTGCAGAGGGTTGGACTAGATGACCCTAAGGGTCCCTTCCAATTCTACAAGTCTATGTATATGTATACATAATGGTACCAAGAGGATTGGATGGGGGGAAGACTCAGAGATAACAAGGAGGGCAGTGCCAGGCTGTCAGGAGAGAGATTGGGGGTGACTGCAGCCAATGGGCATGGCTGTGTGTGTGTGCGCACACACGCATGTTCACACGCGCCTTGCTAATAATAAGAAAATGGCAACCAAGCAATCCCCATTATGTGCCAAAGAAAGCTGAATTATGTGTCCTTTATAAAGCATGCAACCAAGTAAATGTGAGGGAGCTCTCTTATTTTCTTTTGCATGGTTTATTTTGCAAAGCCTTCCTTTTAGGAATTCTAGGTGCCGAAATTCAAAGGGAGCAGAACATACTATTTATATATGCGACCACAGCTGCGTGGATGTTATTGGTCCAGAGATGGAAAGAAGATAAAGTCCCGGCCAGAGAAGAATGGCAGATCAGGTTGACGGATTGAGCTGAAAGGGCTAAAATGACCAAAAGATTCAGAAATCAGGAAGACCAAAATTTTAATAAGGAATGGGGAAAATTTATAATTTATCTTAAAAACCACTGTAAGCAGTTAAAATCATTAGTAGGATTGGAATAACACTTGTAGTTTAACGGTGAATTTTGGACACACTGGAGAGGTAAAAGATTTGGATTATTATAAAAGATGCAGGAGGAAATGATTAACAATAGGACCCACAAAAGGAAGTCCAGGAAATTCTTTGGAATCTTGTTTTAATGATGTATGTTGGATTTGTGATTGTAATACTTTAATTTGAAAAACCAAATAAATAAATTTATTTTGCAATGTGCATATTTTATTCCAGGGGGCAATAAGCTATGCAGAGCAAGCCTTGCACCTCCTGTCAAGCCAAAAGGTAAACTGGACTGCTTCGAGTGTGCAAACCGAATCTCACAAAAAAACAAAACAAGACCAACTTGGAGGGTTTCTATTCAAAGCAGCCTGATTTAACCACTGACCCACCTTTTCAGCTGTCCTCGTGTTTCCCCTCACCTCCACCAAGACCTTTGGCTACTTTTCAGCCATAGCCTGCCACATCTCCAGCCCTTGACAAAGATGGCAGCTCACTGCTTCCTGGCTTGGCCCACCTTTCAAGGAGGCTATAATAATAGTAATATAATGATAACTTGTTATTTATACCCTGCCCACCTTGCTAGGTTTCCCCAGGCACTCTGGGCAGTTCCCAACAGAATATTAAAAATGTGATTAAACACCAGACATTAAACACTTCCCTAAACAGGGCTGCCTTCAGATGTCTTCTACAAGTCAGATAGTTGTTTATTTCCTTGACATCTGATGGGAGGGCATTCCACAGGGCTGGTGCTCAAACCAAGAAAGCCCTCTGCCTGGTTCTCTGTAACCTCACTTGTCACAGTGAGGGAACCACCAGAAGGCCCTTGGAACTGGACCTCAGTGTCCCGGCTGAATGATGGGGGTGGAGACGCTCCTTCAGGTATACAGGGCCAAGGTCATTTAGGGCTTTAAAGGTCAGCACCAACGCTTTGAATTGTGCTCGGAAACGTACTGAGAGCCAATGTAGGTCTTTCAGGACCGGTGTTAGATGGTCTTGGCGGCCGCTCCCAGTCACTAGTCTAGATGCCGCATTCTGGATTAGTTATAGTTTCTGGGTCACCTTCAAAGGAAGCCCCACATAGAGCGCATTAGTCCAAGCGGGAGAAAAGTAGAGCATGCACCACTCTGGTGAGAGAGTCCATGGGCAGGTAGGGTCTCAGCCTGTGTACCAGATGGAGCTGGTAGACAGCTGCCCTGGACAGGGAATCTGCAGAGAATCCTGCCCTAGGTTCCTAAAGCAGACTCTTGCAACCACTATAGTTTGCACTACCAGATGGAGCTCTGAAATCTCTTAAGCTGGCCGCAACAGCATGCATGGGAGTTGGAGAAGGAAGAGGGAGGATAAGTCTGTGGGTTGGTCGAGTTGGGAGAGAGTGAGAGAAACTGAAAGGAGTCAGATAGACAGTTGGGATAATCAGTTAGCAGTTATTAGGAAAGGTATAGGCCGGTATAGAAACTAAGATTAAGAAACTGACAAGAAAAATTATCTGAAACTTGTTCAGGCTTATAAAATAAACTTGCTTATTTGATTTAATGTTAACAACTGTCTGGACTCTGTACCCGAGAGAAACAGGTTGGTGGCAGCAGGGAAGCAATCACAGTGGTGGCACAGGGATCAATAGACCGTCAAATGTCCGGGGACCCTGTGTGATATATATACTGTCACCAAGCACCTGCCTCACAAAGACCCATCTCCGCTGTATGTGTCAGGACATTCTCCCATAACCTGTGCTGGCAACCTGGGACAGTTTCACACCGTTTTCAAATGGCTGTGTCACAATTCTCTCCAGGGAGGACAGGGCCAAATTCAACCCGAGCTGGAGCACCAAGAGACTGCCTGGTGGAAGGCTTCCATCCTCCAGCATGCTGTCATCTCCCTCCCCCCCAGGTTGGAGCTCCCTCCCTTCCCCTCCGCTCTTTGCCACGGTTGCCGACGTGGATAGCCGTCTCCCCGGCACAGATGCCGATCCGGAGGCCTGAGGACGTGTCTGCTCCTCCCAGCTGGAAGCTCCACCAAACCCACTTTTGGTGTGGGAGCCAGTAAGTAGCATCAGCTGATCTGCGAAGGAGGTGGAGGTGGTGGGGGGAGGACTTGGAGGAAAGCGGCCAAGATGAAAGAAAGCCTTCTCATTGGGGGCAGGGAAGGGATTGCAACGAGAGAGGGAGGAGACCGAAAGAATGGGGGCAGTGAGGAGAAAGAAAGGAAGGAAGGGCGGGGGGAAAGGGGGGGGAGAAACCAATCTGGGCACAGGAGCCGGCAGAAATTCCTCATGGCTTGGGTTTCCTTTTTGCAGCAGCAGCAGCAGCAGCAGCAGCAATGCATCTGCTTTCAATTACAGGATGTGCTCAGGATTTGCTGTACCGTGCGACACCGGTCGGCAAAGGATCTTGGGCGGATGGATCAGGGCCCTTCTCCCTCAGCCCTCTTCTTCCAAGTCCACTTTGCCCGCCAATGGACCCTCACCCCCTGCAACCCTCACACACAATTGGCAACGTGGATATATCTCAGTCCTCAGGAAGAAGAGTCTCCTCTTTGCATAGCTGTCAACTTTTCCCTTTTCTTGCGAGGAATCCTATTTGGAATAAGGGAATTTCCCTTTAAAAAAGGGAAAACATTGACAGCTATGCTTCTTTGCCCCCCTAAGACAACTCATCCCTCAGTCGAACTATTCTTCCAAGGAAGTTTTCCCCAGCGTAACCTAGAGCTGAGGTGAAACATTTCAGAGTGACAACTATTCTTCAGAGGAAATGTATATTTTTCTTTGTTTTACCTCTCCCTCTCACCCCACCCACTCCTATCCAAGGGGGGAAGGGCCACTGTGCAGAATTTTCTCCAGATTTTTTGGGGGGAGGCACGTCTCATACACACAAGGCCCTGGTGCGATGCTAGATTTGAGACAAAATGGCTGCCGGGCTGCCAGTACAGTGGCTCAGAGGTTGGGACAGAGCTGCTGCTCTAGCTTCCTAGCAGCTGGGTTGTTCGTTCTCACCAGGAGGGAGAGGGGCAGGGTGGTGGGGCACTTGGCAAAGCGCCAATGTTTGCCCACAACATCGACCTCCCTGCTGCCTCGGCCTTCCCCCTTCTGGTAAGCAACTGTGAGCTCCACCCCCTGCCCGGGAAGTGAGCTTTGGCAAGTGGCTACTGGTGCCCCCAAAAAAATATTTCTGGGGGAAAGGGAAGCATTGTGCTCCTACCACTGCTAATGATGAGCCCCACCCCAGAGAAACCATTGGGAGAATTTATCTTTCGGCTGTAGAGATTTAGTGAGCTGGTTTTCTCCAGCAGCTCTGCAATTTCTCTGTCCATAAATTAGGTGGAGAACTTCCAGAGGCCCTTGGGCACAGCTGCAGCATCAACAGTGCTGAGCTTAGGACCGCCCTACATCGGCACTTCGAGGTCTCTGTGTGGCATGACTTGGGGTCCTCCCTGGCAGCCTGAGGAATCGTTTGGGGGTGACACGTTGCAACAAGTTAGGGTTGATTCCTGGAGCGCAAGCTGCAAAGAGCGAAAGTCTTCATGTGCTATTGCGCTGCATTGTGGGAACTGTAGTTCCTTGCTCCCTCTGGGCAGACTGTGGCCAGCAGTGCAGGGAGAATCCTCCATACCCCACATCCCTAAGGAATGGAAGATTATCATTTCCCATGCACTCTGTCAGCACCTCACAGACCCGATAATCGCCACCCCTAACCCAAAAATGTGGTATGTTGGAGGCGGGAGACCTGCTAACACTGATCAGAGCTACAGTTCTTAGAGCCTGAATCTGAAAAGTGGAGAGAACCCAAATCTGCCGGGAGAGATTACTGCAGTGACCCAGGTAGCTAATGCAGAGAAGAGGAGCGATATGATATTAATAAAGGGGAAAGCAAGACAATGTTCTCCTCTCCCCGACACCCATTGGATCTTTAGTTATGCAGATGAAGGAGGGGAAGGAAGCGCCATCACCTTTCCCCAAAACAAAGGGTAGTCCGGTAAAGGATTCCGGGGGGGGGGGGGTGGCCTTGTCCTAAGCCTATGGAGGTGTGGGCCCATGGCACACCCCCGAGCGGTAACTCTGGGGAGAGCTCCTAGTTGACGTGCCTCAGCAGGACTCCCCCTACTGCCGGTTAATTGTTAGGACCAATGCCTAAGCCAATACCGCTCAATTCCTGTAATCAATAAAGTTGTGGCCTAATTTGACCCATTAACTTGAATTCTTGTGTCTTGTGTCTTTATTTCTGAGGGGGGAGGCGGGAACTCGCCACGCAATGTTCTCCTCTCCCAGACACCCAAACACCCAGCTGCAAGGGGAGAGCTTAGAAAAGAAAACCTCGAACAAAGTATCAACAGAAACTGAAGTTGCAGAACCTCTTGGTTCAACAGAGGTGTCACAAGCATAGGCATAGAGGTACATTTGTATTTTTCAAGAATGCCATGGGCACCATTCCCCAAAGTGGCTATTCTCCCACATTCCAGGCCCCCAGGACAGAGAGAGATAAAGTGTGCACAGACTTCACGTTCTGAGTGGGAAATCTGGAGTCAGTAGAATTAACCCTAGCCTCAAAAAGTATATAGAGTTGAAAGAGGAAGCGGGGAAGAGCGTCATTCTTCCAGCTTCCTCCTTCAGCTCTATGTACTATTTGAGGGAGGGAAGGGGACCTCATCACCGCATGGCCAAGGGAGCCATGAGTGGCAGGGCACTCTGAAGCTTTGCAGGTGCCAAGGGAAGACCTTGAGGGCTCTATTGCACTTGCAGGCGCCATGTTGATGACCCCTTGCCTTACTATAGGAAATCTCCATTAACAGTCATCCTATCGCCCCCCCCCTTTGCCAACACATGCAATTGCATGAGGAAGTACAAAGTGGGCCTGGAACTGTTCTCTTTCTTCCCCACCTGTAATTCAACCTTCAAGTACTTTAAAGGTTACCATTCAGTGGCACCGGCCAAACGTTTCTTCACAGCCAAGAGCAGAGCTGGAAACTTCGCAGGCTTTGCCAGAACACGATAAAAATAAAAAAACTGTCAGAATGAAAATAAAATAAAATAAGGGGCATTCTGGAGCCAGGCTTCCTTCTCTAGACTCTCCTATGGAACAGCAGTATTTGAAATAAAGTAGATATGTTGCATAAAGCAAGGGCAATTTCACTTCCACCCGAGGCACCAGCAAACATACCGTAATTTTTGCTCTATAAGACTCACTTTTTCCCTCCTAAAAAGTAAGGGGAAATGTGTGTGCGTCTTATGGAGCGAATGCAGGCTGCGCAGCTATCCCAGAAGCCGGAACAGCAAGAGGGATTGCTGCTTTCGCTGCACAGAGATCCCTCTTGCTGTTCTGGCTTCTGAGATTCAGAATATATTTTTTCTTGTTTTCCTCCTCCAAAAACTAGGTGCGTCTTGTGGTCTGGTGCATCTTATAGAGCGAAAAATACGGTAGCTAAAAGTCCAGGCAATGGTGTAGTTATTTTAGACTTAGTGGTCTTATTCCGCCCCCCGCTTGAGATGGCAATTCAAAATGTGGCAGAATGACCCTCATGTTCATTCTGCTAAGGGTGGTCCTGGGAATCTGCACAAATGTCCTATTTTGACAGCGCCACTGGGCCTAGGCGATTCTGGAGACTAAGATCTCTCTCTCCCTTTCTCTCTCCCTCCTTCTTTCTCCTTGAGCAATGCAGCTTGTGGACTATTTGACTTATCTGCATAGCAGCTGCTAAAATCACATTTGCCCATGCTTGTGGTCTCAAAGAATCATAAAATTTTAGAGTAGGAAGAGGTCCCTAGGATCATCTAGTTCAACCCTGGATGGTTACGTCCAGTCAAATGCGACTGTGGGGTTGTGGCGTTCATCTCGCTTTCAGGCCAAGGGAGCCGGTGTTTGTCCACAGACAGCTTTCTGGGTCATGTGGCCAGCATGATTAAACTGCTTCTGGTGCAGCGAGACACCATGACAGAAACCAGAGCACACGGAAACACCGTTTACCATCCCACCACAGTGGTACCTATTTATCTACTTGCACTGGCGTGCTTTCAAACTGCTAGGTTGGCAGGAGCTGGGACAGAGCAACGGGAGCTCACCCCATCACGGGGATTCGAACCGCTGACCTTCTGATTGGCAAGCCCAAGAGGCTCAGTGGTTTAGACCACCCTCTCTACCACCTACCCTAGGACACATCACCAGAATGGTGAATTGGTGGCAACATTTGAACGCTGCATATTGTGGATATTTGTTGCGATCAAAGGAAGTGGTGCAGCGTGTGTTTGCACACACACGTTAATGCGTTGCATACATGCAGATCTTGCAACACCTAAGTGTGGCAACATTGAAAACCTCCTGTTCTGGAATAAGTTTTGTGGAAAAGCAGGGCGTTTTTTGTTTTTTGCCGGCTGAAGTCACTGCCGTCCAAAGCAAAGGATGAGAATGGTACCAAGAAGAAAAGGCAGCGTTAAGAAGTTTCTCTTCTTTTTCAGCACAGGCGATGTTCTGCCAGACCACAATTCCCGGCATTTGGAACACGTGGCATCTGAGTTTCTCTCCCTTCTTTCTTGCCTGGAATGAGGTCAAAGCGAAGGGATGAAACCTGATGTATAAATTATTCCCCGCCACCCCACCCCCTTTTGTATGTGAAGCATTCGGAAGAGATGCTTCCCTCCCTTCTCTTGAAAACCTCTCCCCACTTGAGCGCCAGTTGCAAATTCTGCCGTGCCTGCCAGCTCCCCATCTCTCTCTCTCTGCTCCACTGGCTAGGCAGCCATTTCTCTCTCCCTACGCCTGGTGCAGCTGCTCTGAATCAAGGACCCCACTTTGGGCCAAGACTCCTTTAATGATGTGGCTGCTCTCACCCACCCCTGCCCCAAGTCTGCAACCATTCCTCCCTTCCAACCTCCCCCATTCCCCAATCTAGCTTGCATTCTCTCTTTATATAGTTCCAGTACGGATTTAATTATATTCATGGGAGGGCTAAGCAGTTTAGTTTCTGCCAGGCCTTCGTGTGTGTGTGTGTACGTGCGTGCACGTGTGTGCTAAATTCTGAAATCCAAATTCTACAATGGAAACCCAGCATTCTGTGTTTGGAATAAATTAAAAAACTAATAGATGGACACAAAGATAGGTTTGCCTAACTGCCTTGTAAAGTCTTCAAAACCATGGTCGTCTGCACATCTTCAGATTTCCCTGGGAGATGGCAACCTTCTCTTGTTTTCCAAATTAAAGTTACTTTTGTGTGCCTTTCATCTCTGTTATAGATTTCTGGTATGGGAGGGGATGTGGACAGTTTTTGTATATATGACCCTGTAGATTTCTGGTATCAGGAATCATATACTTGAGATGTTCTGTAAACACAAACATGCGTCCATGTTACAACACGTCAGGGATTAAAACAATGTACCATATTTTTCCGTGTATAGGACTAGGTTTCCCCCCTAAAAAATAATGTCCAAAATTTGGGGGCGACTTATACATGGATAAATCTTCCCCCATCTTCTTAAACCGTAGTCCCCAAAAATAGGGGCCGTCTTATACATGGGGTGTCTTATAGATGGAAAAATACAGCACTTTGAAGTGGGGTGGTGGAGAGTCTTTTGTTGTTGACAATTTAAAGTCAGAAACACTTGACAAGCTACTGCAGCTCATCCGGGGATCTAGCAGCAGATATATGCTGTACCTTCTGCTGTTCCTGTTCTAGGTAAAGAAGCGCTGACGTGACCAAGACTTTTCTTTTGTTTCCTTACGGCCAGATACTAGCCATTATGGATTTATCATGTGTTCATTCTTGCTTACAGCAAGTCCCCGCTGCTCCTCAACTTCCTCTGCAAATTTCACTGTCTTCAAAGTCACTGGCAGCAGGCTTTGCATTTTTGAAAAAAAAAGAGAGTATGAAGAATATGCCCAAAGTGGAAAACGTTCTCCGCAGCTGTTTCATCAGTTTTTCCATATTGAATCGCCAGACCTAGAGGCTAAGAATGCTGAGGAAGAAGCTGACAATCAAATAGCATCTCAGCTCGTGAGTGCAGAACTGCCACTGGTTCGCTCCAGAAGTCCTATCCCTGCCCATATCCCTGCTAGGTTCAGGTTGAAGGTGCAGCCAATGAAGGATGGTCCATCAGAGTGAATGGGGCCCTTCCCTAGCAAGCTCAGCCTGCCATCTGCTAGTCAGCACGGATAGGCAAACTAAGGCCTGGGGGCTGGATCAGGCCCAATCGCCTTCTAAATCTGGCCCGTGGAAGGTCCGGGAATCAGCGTGTTTTTACATGAGTAGAATGTGCCCTTTTACAGTGGTGCCCCGCAAGACGAATGCCTCGCAAGACGAAAAACTCGCTAGACGAAAGAGTTTTCCGTTTTTTGAGTCGTTCCGCAAGACGAATTTCCCTATGGTCTTGCGAGTTCTTGCGAGTTTGTTTCCTTTTTCTTAAAGCCGCTAAGCTGTTAATAGCCGCTAAGCCGTTAAGCCGCTAATAGCCGTGCTTCGCAAGACGAAAAAACCGCAAGACGAAGAGACTCGCGGAACGAATTAATTTCGTCTTGCGAGGCACCACTGTATTTAACATGCATCTCTGGATTATTTGTGGGGGCTGCCTGGTGTTTTTACATGAGTAGAATGTGTGCTTTTATTTTAAAATGCATCTCTGGGTTATTTGTGGGGCATAGGAATTCATTCATCCCCCCTCCTTCAAAATATAGTCCGCACCCCCCACAAGGTATGAGGCACAGTGGACTGGCCCCCTGCTGAAAAAGTTTGCTGACCCCTGTGCTAGTGCCCACTTGCCTGCTTATGACTGTCCAGACGATGGCGCTCAGGAGCGGTTGGCAAGGCAGGGTGCAGCAGCACTGATTATCTGGCTTCCCAGCACCGGGGGTGCTGTTGGTTATCAAGGGGTGAGGGGGTCTCAATGAATCATAGAGTTGGAAGGGACCCAGAGGATCATCTAGTCCAACAATGCAGGAATATGCAGCTGTCCCTTATGGGGATTGAACCTGCAACCTTGGCTTCGTGCTCTAACCAACTGAGCTATCCGCCTCCACCGAATTGGCAGGAAGGCTGGCTTGATGTAGGCACAGATTTGGGCAAGTAGATTGGCTCCATCGCTGCGCCTGGAGCACACTGACTTCCCCTCCTTCCTTGTGGCTCCAGCATCTATGGACCCCCTTCCAGTGGGGCTTACTTGCAGCAATGGGCAGGCACGGCATCAGTGTCTTGCACCAGGTGGCTGTGAGCTGCCTGCCCATATTGCCCCAACTCTTGGGCATTGGGCACTGTGTGGCCCACTGCTAGGGAAATGCAGAGTCAAGGGCAGCAGGCAGGTAGGTACAGCCAAACTGGAGCAGGCATCGCCACAACCCTCCTAACATTGCCAAAGCAGCTATCCGGGGATGGCAGGTGCTGAAACTAGCTCTTAGTACATGTCTTCTGGATGCAGCCCATGAACCATCACCAGGGAAAAAGTTGCAAGTGGGAGCAGTCTCCTTTCCTAGGTGCAGAAACATTATCTATTGAACTGCTATAGCAGAAAAGCACTCTGGCTTAAGTAAAAATTGAGGGCCCATTAGAGGCAGGGTTGAGTAGAGGGGGCAACAGTGATAAATATTTATTTTTATTTAATCATTTATTAGATGTCTATTCCACGTTTCTTCTAAGGAGCTCAAGATAGAATATAGGGTTCCTGCCCCTCACCATTTAATCCTCATAGTATGTGTGCGTCTTAGTTGTTAGGTAGGTAGAAGGGGTGGTGAAGGTGAGATGTGTGTTGTATGTTTTGTGTGTAACATATGTAATGTAATGTTAAGTGTATATTGTTTTGTAATGTATTGATATTTATAATACAGTGGTACCTCAGGTTACGTACTTAATTTGTTCCGGAGGTCCGTTCTTAACCTGAAACTGTTCTTAACTTGAAGCACCACTTTAGCTAATGGGGCTTCCTGCTGCCGCCGCGCCGTCGGAGCACGATTTCTGTTCTCATCCTGAAGCAAAGTTCTTAATCTGAAGCACTATTTCTGGGTTAGCGGAGTCTGTAACCTGAAGCGTATGTAACCTGAAGCGTATGTAACCCGAAGTACCACTGTAAAATGTTTAAAATTTTAAAAAATCCTCACAGTAACCCTGTGGTGTAGGTTATTGTGAGACAGCGAATGCCTTAAGGTCACCCAGCAGATTTGGGGCTCAGTGGATATTTGAGCCTTGGTGTCCCAGGTCTCAGGCTAGCACTCTAACCCAGTGCTTCCAAAATTTGGCCCTCCATATGTTTTTGGACTACAACTCCCATTATCCCTAGCTAGCAGGACCAGTGGTCAGGGATCGTGGGAGTTGTAGTCCAAAAACAGCGGGAGACCTAAGTTTGGGAAACCCTGCTCTAACAAAAACCTGCCTATTCTGAGCACCGAGGACTGATATGTTTCACTTTTTTAAAAAGGGAGGTTTTGTATGGCATACCCATACAAATTGGCTCTTTAAATGCAGTGGCCAGTCTTGGGATGCTGTGGCTTATGTCAAGATGTCAACTGACCGCATCCAAGCTCAGCCCACATTCCAGAGCTTTTCCAATCCTGGCTACTTTTTCAGTGCCAGAGCTGAGGCCTACAACATGTGAAGTAACAGATCTGCCAGCTTTCCCACTGTGATCCGGATCAGTGGGTCTGGGGGGAGGGAGGGAGGAAAGTTGACCCCCGCAATGTTGAAATGTGGGCCTGGTTCAAGCTTTTATCTAGGCCAAAGCTCCTGTTTCCCATGGTACGCCTTTCCATTGCACCCATAACTTAAGGTTATGAAACAGCATTCCATGCAGATGTCGATATACATAGTGAGCTGAATCACACATTCTTTCCTCTCCCACTTGGAGCTATGGCATCCCATTTGCATCATGAGCCTGCTGGATGGGGTCATGTGGGCATATTCCAGCACTCCAATTGGTCCCAAGTGGTTGGGTCTGGGATGCGTCACTGGAATGTCACATTTTGGGGGATTGTGGGAAATTAAAATGGCTGCACTCAGACTCCTGTTCAGGAAGCCATCGTTTTGATTTCCTATAGTACCGAGAAGTACGCCATATATCATACCCTCCAACATTTCTCCGATGAAAATAGGGACGTCCCATTCCATAATGATAATTTTACTATTTATACCCCACACATCTTATTGGGTTGCCCCAGCACTCTGGGCAGCTTCCGATGTATATAAAAACATAACAAAACATTAAACATAAAAAAAACTTCCCTATACAGGATCACCTTCAGATGGCTCAGGGGTTGGATAACACCATACCCTTCAACATTTCTCCTATGAAAATAGGGACAGCCTAAGGAAAAGCGAGACATTCCGGGATCAAATCAGAAACTGGAATGGGTTCTCTAAATCACAGACATCCCTAGAAAATAGGGACACTTGGAGGGTCTGTATATATTGGGGGCACTGTGAAAAACGTCAATGATTCCACTTTGTCACCTCAGGCAGCATTAGGCATATCTAGCTGTTGCCTCTGGTCTAAAGGGGTGAGGTGGTCCCCCATTTCCCTGCTCACCTCTCAGCCTTTTCTACCCCACTTCCCCAGCAGTGTTGACAGAAGTTGCCCACAATCCACCTAAGACATGGGTAGGCAAACTAAGGCCTGGGGGCCAGATCCAGCCCAATCGCCTTCTAAATCCGGCCTGTGGATGGTCTGGGAATCAGCATGTTTTTACATGAGTAGAATGTGTGCTTTTATTTAAAATGCATCTCTGGGTTATTTGTGGGGCATAGGAATTCATTCATTTCCCCCAAAAAATTATAGTCCGGCCCACCACATGGTCTGAGGGACAGTGGACCGGCCCCCTGCTGAAAAAAGTTTGCTGACCCCTGAGTTCTAAGACAACTGGGAGCCTGGTGACTTTAAGATAATTTTGGACTGCAACTCCCATCATCCCTGGTCTTTGACTATGCTGGCTGATGTCGATGGGAGTTGTAGTCTGACACAGGTAGGGAAACGTCTGCTCTGGGGCATTGTGGGAAATTAAAATGTTGGTTTCCCAATCTGGAAGCTTTTGAAAAGAGAGGCCCAGAATAGATTTCAGCAGTGGTGCCTAACCAAGGATGTCATGTGCTGGGTTCGCCACTCTCCCACATTGTAGGTGCTGCTACTAAGGAACAAGGGATAATGGCCAGATTTCTCCTTTGTCAACCAGTCACTTTCAGTTGGGACAAAAAGAGCAGTAAAATGGGGGGGGGGGTCCCCTTCCTACCTAGTCATCTTGTACAACCCTAGATTTTCATATATTCACCTGTGAAAGGTGTGCTCTAAATGTTACCTACCCATATGCTGAGAGCTTTGTGGAAGTCCCCTCTGTGCCCCTCCACATGGCCTTCTCTATGGTGGCACCAAGGCTGTGGCAGTCCCCGCCCTCACCCCCAGGTACTTCCTAGCTGGTCTTATGATGCCCAGCTAAGGTAACTGTCTTATAATTTTTGGGGTACTCCAACTGCTATTATTAATCACTGGGTCGCTTTCTGCTAACTCTACAGTAAGACCTGGTTTTATTATTCATGGGGAAATTTTCACTTGCTATTGTATTAGTAAGTTTTGTAAGTTGCTTTAGACATACATATATCAGAGAGAGGCCCCATCTGCACTATTCTTTTAAAGCAGTATCTTATCGCTTTAAACCGTCAAAGTTCCACCAAAAAAGAATCCTGGGAACTGTAGTTTGTTAAGGGTGCTGAGAGTTATTGAGAGTCCCCTCACAGAACTACAGTTCCCAAAGTAGTTTAATAGTCAATCTTTATATATACAGTGGTACCTCGGTTTTCGAACGTCTCAGAAGTCGAATGTTTTGATTTTCAAACGCCGTAAACCCAGAAGTAAATGCTTCTGTTTTCAAGCACTCCTCGGAAGTTGAACGACTTCTGCTGGGTGATTTGTTGGTTTTCTCAATTTTCTCTATTAAATTTGCAGTTATGTATTGGGTTTAACACATTTTATGTTACAAGGAGGAGTAGTAGTTTGGATTTGATATCCCGCTTTATCACTACCCGAAGGAGTCTCAAAGCGGCTAACATTCTCCTTTCCCTTCCTTCCCCACAACAAACACTCTGTGAGGTGAGTGAGGCTGAGAGACTTCAGAGAAGTGTGACTGGCCCAAGGTCACCCAGCAGCTGCATGTGGAGGAGCGGAGACGCAAACCCGGTTCACCAGATTACAAGACTACCGCTCTTAACCACTACACCACACTGGCTCTCACACTGGCACCACACAAGGCGCATTCTAACCAATCGTAGAAGCATTGGTAGACAAACGTTCTAATAGCAAGTAAGGGCAAGCTCTTTCAACTGTCAACGGTTCATGCTTGGCATTATTATCATGTTGTCCAGTCAGTTTGGTTCTTGTGTTCCCCGGGGGACACTGTGTACATCTGAAACTTGGGCCTGGACAGGGTTGGGTCCCTGGTATCATTGCCCGCTGTACAGGTCCAGTTTCCTACGAGGTAGGGTTGGAGGGGGAACTGGTTTGGAAGAGACACCTCGACCAGTTCAGAGCCAGGGCACCTCTGAACACGGAACTTCAAGCGGAACCAGAGGACAGAGAAATGGGTACTTTGGGAGAGTCTGTGCCAAGGCCAGGGTGGGAAACAGACAGGTTGCGGTGACTGAGTTACCCCAGCAGGGCGACTTCAGGCCAGAATCCTCAGTGGCTCCATTCGCAGTGACCCCTTCAGAGCCAGCCATGTTGACCGCCCCACTAAGTCCGCGGGTACTGGAGGAACCTCCGGGGTCACCCACTTGGGCACAGGAACCGCAACGGTCATAGCGGGAGCGGAAAAGGCCGGCACACCTTGATGACTATATTTATTCTTTTTTGGGGGGAAGTTGGGGGGGAGGAGTGTTATGTATTGGGTTTAACACATTTTATGTTACGTGGGTGGCGCTGTGCCTAGGACTTGCCGATCAGAAAGTCGGCAGTTTGAATCCCCGTGACGGGGTGAGCTCCCGTTGCTCGGTCCCAGCTCCTGCCAACCTAGCAGTTCGAAAGCACATCAAAGTGCAAGTAGATAAATAGGTACCGCTCTGGCGGGAAGGTAAACGGCGTTTCCATGCGCTGCTCTGGTTCGCCAGAAGCGGCTTAGTCATGCTGGCCACATGACCTGGAAGCTGTCTGCGGACAAATGCCGGCTCCCTCAGCCTATAGAGCAAGATGAGCGCGCAACCCCCGAGTTGGTCACGACTGGACCTAATGGTCAGGGATCCCTTTACCTTTACCTTTATGTTACAAGGAGTGTATCTAACCAGCAGCGTTGGTAATGAGAAGTAAGCACATGCACTTTCAACTGTCAACCGTCAACGGTCAATTCATGCTCAGGTTCATTATGGTGTTGTCCAGTCAGTTTGGTTCTCGTGTTCCTATGAGTGAGCTATTGTCACTGACAAATGTTGAATAAACTTAGTTGAGGAACTTATACTGCCTTGGGCTTCTGACTTTTTCCGAACATTTAACACAGTTATACCTCAGTTTACCAGTGTCTTGGAAGTCGAACATTTCAGGTTTTTAATGCTGTAAACCCAGAAGTAAATGCTTCCGTTTTCAAGCATGCCTCGGAAGTCGAATGACTTCCGCTGAGTGTATATGTTGTTTTTCTCAATTTTCTCTACTACATTTGCAGACCGCCCTTTGCGCCTCAGTTTTTGAACGTTTCGTAACTCGAACGGTCTTCCGGAACAGATTAAGTTCGAAAACCGAGGTACCACTGTATTTTGTAGTTTCGTTTTCTATTTTTCAGTTGTGAACTGCCCTGGAACCTTTGAGTGAAGGAGGGTAAACAAATGTTAATGATGATGAGGATGAGGATGAGGATGATGGATGGGCCACCTGTTGCCATCCAGATGTTTGAGTCCAATCAGGAATAAGGAAAAAACTTTTAACTGCCCATATGTTACCAAGCCAAACTAAGGACCTTTAAATTAATTTACAAAGCCTGTAACATCGAACGTTTCAGTTTTTGAACACCGAAAACCCGGAAAGAACTGCTTTGGTTTATGAATGCTTTTTGTAAGTTGAACTTGCCATGCAGCTTCTGTACTGAGTATTCCATAAGTAAATGCTTTGGTTTTCGAATGCTTTGGAACTCGAATGGTCTTCCGGAATGGATTACGTTCAAAAACCGAGATACCACTGTATTTATTTTGGTCAATAAAAGGTAGGAAGAAAAAGAGCACATAAAAGACAAGTTAATACAATAAGTACACTATTAAATGTAGAATTAAAAACAATGTAAAATATTTAAGAAACAGTGGGAAATATAAAATAATTACATTAAAATGGTAAAAAGCAACGTAAGGTGTTAATAATATTAAAAATAAGACAGGATTCTCTTCCTAGGGAATGCTTTATAGTACAAAGACAGAGCACCTGAGCATTCACAAGAGTGTTTCCCCACTCTTATTTAGCCCTTGCAATCTGGGATTTGTAGGGTAGAAGGTATCAGCTTCCTAGGTCTTTTAGGCAACATTGCTCCTCACTACTGCTATTTTGGGAAGTTGAGCTTTGAGCTTAACTCACAGGTTTCAGGCAGCTCCTTCGCTTTCTGAACTGGAAGGCGCTAGCCTTGACGTGTTTTCTGCCCAAACCTGTCTCGCGGCTCACCTGCTTTTCCATGTGGATGGTTTTCCTGAGCTAGTGCATCAATTGGGGGCCTACCTCAGCCCATGAACCAACTAGGGGTTGCCATGGCAATGGGGCCTCCACTACACAAGAATGAGCTCTGAGCAACAGCCTGTCTAGGGCCAGGTTGCATTCTCGGTTGATTTGTCCTGTGCTTTTTTTTCTGGGGGTACACAGGGGTACGCATACCCCTGTACATTTTGTGAATCTAAGTTTGGCCTCATTGAGGGGCAGTATTTCAATATGAGCAGGAAAATGAGAGTACAGTGGTACCTCGGGTTACAAACACTTCGGGTTACAGACTCCACTAACCCAGAAGTAGTACCTCAGGTTAAGAACTTTACCTCAGGATGAGAACAGAAATTGTGCTGCGGCGGTGCGGTGGCAGCAGGAGAGGCCCCATTAGCTAAAGTGGTGCTTCAGGTTAAGAACAGTTTCAGGTTAAGAACAGACCTCTGGAACGAATTAAATTCATAACCAGAGGTATACCACTGTAACCCTAAACATTTTTTTAGGAAAAAAGAACTTGATTTGTCTGTTTACTTGGCTCTATTGCCTTCTTGGTTCAAGCCACGAGTGGTTAGTTGAACACTCAGTGAAAACAAGCACCTGCGGCTGGAGTCCTCCCAGTATGGGGCTGGCTCCAGGAAGCAAAGATGGTCCTCCTCATTGATCAGTGGGTCACCTGGAGGGCTTCTCTAAAAGGGGAGGCCCAATGAGCATGTGCAGTGGCCAGAGAATGCTGAGTGACTAATGGAGAATAAAACGGGGGGGGGGGATGATTGGCAGCAGGGGAAGGGATGGAATGGAGTATGCTGAAACAGGGCACGGCTGGCTGAAACCCTGCATGGGAGCATTCCACATTGCAGACCCCCCACATGCCCCTATTATCCAGGGACAGTCCCGGATTTACAGAAGCTGTCCCAGTTTCTGACTGGATCCTGGAATATCCTGCTTTTCCTTAAGACATCCCTATTTTAATCGAAGAAATGTTGGTGGGTATGGAGTTATGCGAGTCCCTGAGCCATGGAGATAACCTTTAGAAGACACCTGAAGGCATGTAGGGAAGTTTAATGTTTTATTATGTTTTTATATATATTGGAAGCTGCCAGAGTGGCTGGGGCAGCACAGTCAGATGAACTGGGTATAGATAATAAAAACATTACAGAATAGGACACCCCTATTTTCATCAGAGAAATGTTGGAGGGTACGACTTGGTTCTGCCATGGTTGCCCCTTGATTCAACAGTGAGAAGGCCCCTTAGCCTATACTCGGAAGTGCGACACAGAACTCTGTCTCGAATTAAAAATGGGCGCAGCGATGCCTGAGGAATTTCTTGCTTTGTAAATCCCATTGCAAACTGACCTGCTTCAAACTGCCGCAGACTAATATGCAGACTTGATCAGTTCTTTATGATTTTAGAGAAAAAATATCGCTGTGATGTGTGTATGCACAAATACCTCACCACTCTTCTCCACTCTATGGACATTCACACACATAACACACACAGATTCCCCTCCTTCTACTCTTGTAATGCAACCCATCCCAGAGAGTCCTGTATTTGAAGAAACATTTCCTCTCTGCCCTGTCTCCTCCAAGGCTCTCTTTTAGGCCTTTGCTAATGGGCCTTGTGGCATTTTTGCAAGCAAGATTTCAATTAGGAGCTGGAAATAGCTTCTGAACCCTGCATGACTGATTGCCGGGTATCACCGGGCCAGCCACAATTAAGGAGGAAGAGAGAGGACGATTGTATGGTGGCCTGGCGGTAGGGACCATAATAGACCGGGCGTTGCCATCCATGTTGCCTGTGGTCAAACCTCCTACTGAATGGGAGGGATCACAAGAAAGAGACAGTCAGCAGATAGAACTGGCTGGGGAGGGGATTCCGGCTGACCTGCTTTGGGACAGAGAATTGCAGGATGGACAAAGGTTTTAATCTAAAGATGGGCCGGACAGCAGGATCTGTTTCCAGTTTCATGGCTCAGTCATGGGATGTTCTGGATTTATTCAGTTATTTATTAAATTTATTCACTGCCCTTCGTCTGAGGATCACGTGGCAGTTTGCAATATAAAAGCACAAAAATGCAAGACGTAATAACAAATAAAACAATCCCCCGCCCCCAGTTTTAAAGACCACCGATCATTTAATTAGCCAAAGGCTTGGGAGAATAGGAATGTTTTTGCATGGCACCTAAAGATATGTAATGAAGGCACCAGGTGAGCCTCCCTGGGGAGAGTATTCTATAAGCAGGGAGCCACCACGAAAGTGGTCCTTGAAGTGCTACGTTCCTGAGCCATTTAACAGACCCTCCAAGTGTCCCTATTATCCAGGGACAGTCCCAGATTTACAGAAGCCACCCCAGTTTCTGATTTGATCCCGGAATGTCCCGCTTTTCCTTAGGACGTCCCTGTTTTCATCGGAGAAATGTTGGAGGGTTTGGAGTTACATGACCCCTTGAGCCAAGGAGATACCGTATTTTTTGCTCTATAAGACTCACTTTTTCCCTCCTAAAAGGTAAGGGGAAATGTGTGTGCATCTTACGGAACGAATGCAGGCTGCGCAGCTATCCCAGAAGCCAGAACAGCAAGAGGGATTGCTGCTTTCGCTGCACAGAGATCCCTCTTGCTGTTCTGGCTTCTGAGATTCAGAATATATTTTTTCTTGTTTTCCTCCTCCAAAAACTAGGTGCGTCTTATGGTCTGGTGCGTCTTATAGAGCGAAAAATACGGTAAGTAACTATACAACTTTTAGAAGACATCTGAAGACAGCCCCGTATAGGGATGTTTTTAAATGTTTAATGTTTTCTCTCTTTTTCTTTTTTTTTACATATGTTGGAAGCCACCCAGAGTGGCTTGGGCAACCCAGTCAAGTGAGTGGGGTATAAATAATAAAATTATGATGATGATGGAATAGGACGTCCCTATTTTCATCAGAGAAATGTTGGAGGATATGCCAGCCACGGTCTCTATAACATCTCCACGGGACCCCTGGCAGTGTGGGGATGCCCTCCCACAAGTGGTCAAAGCTGACTAATTTTGACTGTCAGTGGGACACCCCCCCCCACGAGACAGGTTGACTGAACAAACTCAGTCAGAGGCAACTCTGGGATGTGTTTTCCCCTGCACCACTCTTTCTCCCTGAAGACAAAACTGGAGCAGATAAAGGGCATCTGGGATCTGTTAACTGGATTCAACACTGCAGAACACATGGGTTGCATTAAAGCAACTTTCCCCCCTCCCTCCTTTCGCGCTAGGAAAAATATATATATCTCCAGCGCTCCGTTCTGTTGCCACTTGGAAACTCTTCCTATCTCTGCAAACGTTTCCTTTTTTGCCAGACGAATTCAACTAACCCAGTTTCGTTCGTCTCTTTCTCTCTCTCCCTGCCCCCCCCCCGCCCCAGGCCGAGTCGTAGAAATGCAAGCCTGGCTGTAACTCTCACAAGTGGCCCTATCAGAGACAGCGATGGCTGGAGCAACCCAGATTTTAAGGGTTTCCTCAGGAGTGTTGCCTTGGCCCTGAAATGCGAGCTCTCGCCATATGTTCAGTTGTATAATGAATGGGTACAGGGAAGACCTACATTCATTCTGCGAGGAGCCCCCCATGGATGATCTAATGAACATAGGTGGGAGGTGGGAGGTCCCTTTCCCCATTCTAAATATATTCATTGGACACGGGTGGCACAGTGGTCTAAACCACTGAACTTCTTGAGCTTGCCGATCAGAAGGTTGGTGGTTCAAATCCCCGCAACGGAGTGAGCTCCCTTTGCTCTGTCCCAGCTCCTGCCAACCTAGCAGTTCGAAAGCACGCCAGTGCAAGTAGATAAATAGGTACCACTATGGCAGGAAGGTAAACAGTGTTTTCGTGCACTCTGGTTTCCTTCATGGTGTCCCATTGTGCCAGAAGTGGTTTAGTCATGCTGGCCACACGCCCCGGAAAGCTGTCTGTGGACAAACGCCAGCTCCCTCAGCCGGAAAGCAAGGTGAGTGCTGCAATCCCATAGTCGCCTTTGAATGGACTTAACTGCCCAGGGGTCCTTTACCTTTACCATTTTACCTGTTCCTCTATGTGCATCTCAACTTTCCACCTCCAAAACACCAAAGGCTTTCACCGGAGCAGAAGATGAACCAACACAGAAAAGCAAGAGGATGGGACAGGAATGGTCTGGTTTTCTAACCGGTGCTGGATTTACGTATAAGCTAAACAAGCTATAGCTTAGGGCCGCACTCTCTTGGGGTCCCCCCAAAAATTAAAGAAAAAAAAACTGGATGTACATTTCGAAAATATAAGATAAAAAACAAATCAAATAAAACCTATGTATTGCAACAGTGTTTTGTGTTGTTGAGGCTTCTATGATGTAAATAATGGGCCCACCTGCTAGCCTGCTCCCTAAAATACCACTGGTTTGCTCATTTCTATATATAGGTTGCCTACATTCTGCATGTGCAAATGGCTTTAGGTAACTATTAGGTCCATAAATTACCATATAGCATATATTCAAGACAAAAAAAGCGACAATTTGTTGTTGACAAAGGACAGCTGGACATATAAAGGGCCCCATTACCCTCAGTAGCTTAAATGTAAAGCTCCAGTCGTGGCCAACTCTGGGGTTGCGGCGCTCATCTTGCTTTATTGGCCAAGGGAGCTGGTGTACAGCTTCTGGGTCATGTGGCCAGCATGACTAAGCCGCTTCTGGCGAACCAGAGCAGTGCACGGAAACGCCGTTTACCTTCCTGCCGGAGCGGTACCTATTTATCTACTTGCACTTGATGTGCTTTCGAACTGCTAGGTTGGCAGGAGCAGGGACCGAGCAACGGGAGCTCACCCCGTTGCGGGGATTCAAACCGCCGACCTTCTGATCGGCAAGTCCTAGGCTCTGTGGTTTAACCCACAGCTCCACCTGCATCCCACCTCAGTAGCTTAGGGCCTCATCAAACTTAAATCCAGCCCTGTTTCTAATCTGGGAACATGATGGACTGGAAAACCACAGCTCTCTCAACACACGCCATGCTATGGTGCGATGCATCAGACTGGCAATGCCTCAGTCCTCGTGGAAGCGTACCTTGTTGACATTGTTGACTCTGCCTTTGTATTTTGTGAAAATCACAAATAAAATATATATCTTTAATTTCTAAGAATACAAATTTGCAACAGAACAAAAATTAACAATAAAACCTAGTCCAGTTAATAGTGGGAAGAGCCAAGTTATTTCCAGGAAAATTAACACTGGAAAGAGCCAAGATTAAGACGAGAAAACTCCACACAGCGGAAGCACTCATGAGGCAGTGGTGGAACACTAATAAAGTGAAGTGAACCATATGGGTTGTTTTATATTCGTTGCAAAACCAGTTGTGAGGTTTTACCCCCTACAGTCAAGTGATATATAAATTGTCTGAAATCAACATTGACGTGTTAGCTCTGCAGCCAGCACTGATGTGCCCGCTAGCCACAACCTGGCACGTTCAACATTAGCGTGAAGGAGGCCTACGCGTGTACAAACTTGCGTGCACAATGTCTGCTTGGCTCTTAAGATCATGTTGAGGGGGCTGTTCTCTGGGCGCTCCATCTCTGGTGTATGGGGAAGTGGGAACTGAGAACAGAGCCATTTCTGTGCTGGTGACCTCATTATGGAATACTCTGCCCAGAGACATCTACCTGGCACCAAGTAAGTTTCAGGTCCCAGGTCAAAACAATTTTCTTTCTATGTGGTTCCATGCCAATTTTTCTGTTGTTTTGTGTACCAATGGGAGTTTTTGAAAGGTAAGTCTGATTGCTGTGGAGGAAGGTGACTTTTGTGGGGGAATCACGTTCTCCATGGGCTGTGGTCCTGATGCCAATTGGCTTTCCTAGCCCTTGTTATTAAATGAACTATTAAGTTGTCGGTGAACATGTCAGGCGACACAGCGATTCTTCAAACAGCTCTTGTTTATTCCGAGGCCAGAACAGAACTGAACTGAAGAGCTCAGTCAGCCTGCTTATATAGAGCTCCAGTACGTTACTGTAGCAACTTTCTAAAACTATCCAATCACTGAACGTCACTTTCAATCCTTCATTTGCATACAAACTATCCAATCACTGAACGTCACTTTTGATCCTTCATTTGCATAACTACGTATCTACAGTATCCCCCTGCTGGCCCAGGGTGAGAACTTCAGTACATAACATCAACCCCCACCCTCCCAGCTTATGACAATGCACTCTAAGCATTTAATGTAGCCAGATCTCCTTCCTATTGCCAGATCTGCCCAAGGAACTTGGAAGGCTGTGATGGAGAATCTTGCCAGCAATGACCAGTGGTGAGGGGGGCTTTTCCCAAGGGTAAATATACATGAAACAAAAAACATTGGCTAGCTTGTCCAATATTCAAGGTATAGCTCAGCCGATAGAGCATGAAACTCTTAAGCCCAGGGTTGTGAGTTCGAACCCCACATTGGGCAAAAGATTCCTGCACTGGAGTACATTGTCACCAATATAAAAGTAAAGGTAAAGGACCCCTGGACAGTTATGTCCAGTCAAAGGCGACTATGGGATTGTGGCGCTCATCTTGCTTTCAGGCCGAGGGAGCCGGCGTTTGTCCACAGACAGCTTTCCGGGTCATGTGGCCAGCAGGACTAAACCGCTTCCAGCGCAACAGGACACAGTGACAGAAACCAGAGTGCACGAAAACGCCATTTACCTTTCCCCCCGCAGCCATTTACCTATTTATCTACTTGCACTGGCATGTTTTCGAACTGCTAGGTTGGCAGGAGCAGGGACCGAGCAACAGGAGCTCACCGGGTCACGGGGATTCGAACCGCTGACCTTCTGATCGGCAAGCCCAAGAGGCTCAGTGGTTTAGACCCCAGCGCCACCCGCAATATGCTGATGACACGCAGCTCTACTTTTCCTTTACAGAACCTCCTGGTTCATTATTTCCTATCAGCAGAAGCACAAAGATTTCCTATTTATAACTCTTGAGTATCTTGCATGTGTCCACAAGGCACATCTTTCATATATCTAAATATTTAAAAGAATAAGACATAAAAATGCTAACAACAACAACAACAATATATTCAGTACCTAAGAGAATGGGCAGAAATGTAAACAAGTACACACATAAGACGTTACAAGTTTGGGCTGCCTCAATTAACACAAATGAGTTTATCACTGTGATTTTTGCCAAGAAAAGATGATGGGTTATCAGGAATGTTAACAGAAGGACTTTAATGGGCCTTAATGGCCTTAAACTCTCCCCTCTCCACCCCTGGAATGTGACATTATAAGAGCAGAGGAAGGGATGGAGAGAAGCAAGTCAGTCAGAGCTGGAAAGCATTGGGAGCTGGCTGAGAAGTCCATGCTTCCTTCCCTGTTCCCAAATGCTCTCCTCGCATATTTGTAAACAAACAGATATGTCTTATCCAAAGGAAATTAAATCATGGACTTCTCAGTGTTCAAGAAAGTGAGGAGCACAGAAGAGTGCATTTTCTTTTCTCTTTCTTTCTTTCTTTCTTTCTTTCTTTCTTTCTTTCTTTCTTTCTTTCTTTCTTTCTCTTTCTTTCTTTCTTTCTTTCTTTCTTTCTTTCTTTCTTTCTTTCTTTCTTTCTTTCTCTCTCTCTCTCGCTCTTTCTTTCTTTCTAAAACAGACCTGAGGAACACAAGGATGAAAAAGTTGTGTTCTCCTACCAGAGAAGAACGGCAGATGAAGTTGATGGACTATGCTGAAATAGCTAAAATGACCGGAAGAATCGGAAACCTGCTTCACAGTGTTTACAATTTGAGAAGGATGTTCTCAAGCTGGAACGTGTGCAGAGGAGGGCGACCAAGATTATTATTATTATTATTATTATTATTATTATTATTAATAACAAAATTTATTTATACCCTGCCCTTCCCGGTTCAAAAACCGGGCTCAGGGTGGCCACCAATATATTTAAAACACTTTAAAACACTTAATTATAAAATCAGCATAAAATACAGTATAAAAACATGAATAACAATAAAATTCGAAAATCAAAAATCAGTTAGATAATCCCCAGGGCTAGCTGGCTGAATTGGTCCTACTTGGGCCAGCGAGGAGGCCAGGGGAGAATTAGCTGTGGGGTCACAGAGCGGGTGATCTTCATAAAAGGGGAGTGGGAGGGAAGAGAAGATCAAGGGTTTTGGAAACCAAGCCTTATGAGGAACGGTTGAGGAAAACGGATCTCTTTAGCCTAGTAAAGAGGAGTAACCTGAGTAACTCGGTCCAGGTCTGGTCCCAAATCCAAAGGGTTCCACGAGGAGTCAGGCCGGCAGGACACGAGGCAGCAAACCAGGCAAGGTCAGGCACAGGATCTCAGGCAGCTTCTGGCAAACAGCAATGTTGCTCCCACAACTTGGGGCGGGGTCCAACAGCCTTTTATCTCTGACAGGGTAACGGCCGGTCCTGATCCCCCCGTGACTCACCTCCCTGTTTCGCCCAAAGGCGAGCGCTCCTCCTGCGAATACTCAGGTCTCTCCTTCTCTCAGACCTTAGTCTCTGCAACTCAGGAGACGTCGGTGGGTTACTAGACCCAGGGGCCGCCTCAGCCTCCCCTGACCCAACCAGTAGTGGAGCAGCTGTAAGTGATGGCCCAGCTGAAGGCAACGAGGTAATCCCTGCATCTGGAGCCAGGGCAGGCTCAGGCCCCTGACTCGGCCCAGCTGGTGCTTGTTGCAGGGGAACCTGTGCAGACTGGGACTGTTCGACAGTAGAAAGGTCTCCCTCGGATGGTGGTGGACTCTTCTTCCTTGGAGGTTTATAAGCAGAGGTTGGGTGGCCATCTGTCATGGATGCTTTAGCTGAGATTCCTGCATTGCAGGGGGTTGGACTAGATGAATTCTACAATTCTATGATTCTCTTATATCCCCCCCCCATTATCGCCATGAAAACTTTAACCACTACACCACACTGCGTAAAAACGACTTTAGGAAATGGAGCTTTTACATATTCTTGGCTGCTGTGGGACACATAAGAGGAGCGCAACTTCCATATGCCTCATTTGTGAGCAGGGCCGTCTTTACCGGGGGTACAAGGGGTGCGGGGCACCCAGGCGCCAAATTCTGGGGGACGCCAGGCACCCGCTGCTGAAGCCGCCTAAGCTCTTAACTACCTACCTGTTATGAAATAATAATTTTGATCAAGCTAGAAAAACAAAATACATATATACCTAGGTACAGTGGACGCTCAGGTTGCGACCATGATCCGTGCAGGAAGCACATTTGCAACCTGCAGCGCCGCGTCTGCGCACATGCGGGTCATGATTCGGAAAGTCTGCGCATGCGCAAAGCATGATTTAGCGCTTCTGCGCATGCACAAGCACTGAAACCCGGAAATAACTCATTCCGGTACTTCTGGGTTCGGCGCGGTGCGCAACCCGAAAACGCACAACCTGAAGTGTCTGTAACCTGAGGTATGACTGTATTAGCGAAATGTATACCTACTGTTTCACTAAAGGACTTTTAACTTTGTGCGCGCATTTACCAAAGATGCGCCGTGCCAGCAGCGGCGCTTGCCATTCACAATGGTGGCGCTTGTCAGACTCAACAAGTATAAGTGTATTGTAAATAATTGAGCAAATAAAAAAGTTTGCTTCTTTTCCCTCCCTTCTTTCATAAACAAGAGATAAGGCGTAAGTGTGGTGTCTGACATAAGGATAATAAAAGTTAATTTGGGGGCTAAACTAAATTTGGGGACGCTGGGCAGATCTTTGCAGCCTGGTGGCGCATATGCTAAAGACTCCCCTGTTTGTGAGGTTTGGCTTCCTCTGTGCCAGGGTGCTGGGCTTTATGGGGGCATAAACTTCACATTTCACCAGAAGTTGTTTGAGAGGCACATTGAAAATACACAGAGCGCTATGGAGGAGAAGTGACAACTGTGATCCCAACTACTGGGAAATAGCTGCTCTGGTTTTCTACTATTTAACGTGCATTGGGCTATGTGTGCTCTACATTGCAGCTTTTTAGCTGGAATCGGGGTGCCAACTTGAATAAAATTTGGGGAGGGGCAGACAAGCCCCTCCCCACATAATCGATCACATGACGCAGCACACACACACCGTTTGAATGACAATGCATATCCACTTTGAGGGGTCCTTGACCCTCTCAAATATTTTATTGGGGGGGGCGAAGGGACCTTGGCCCCTAGGAGTTGGCTCTTATGGCCGGAATCTAAGTAGCTATCTTGACGCTCCATCAGCCAGCCTTAAAATGGGACCCATGGCGAACCTGGGCAATGTGGGGTGCTGCTGTTCAGAATGCTCCGTTCCTGGGCAGTTTGGTTTTTCGGCAAGCAAGCCAATCCAGGGCACTGAAAAAAGTCAAAAAGCCCCCTACCCCTGGTTTCCCTCCATGAAATGCTAACTGAAACCTGCAGGCGCCCAGGAGGTTTTGCAGCATAGGTACATAGATGGGGGTCAGTTGTTAAGAAGCCATTGAGAAGACATCAGAAGATGTCTTCGTGGGGAGACCCCAGCCACAAAGGCAAGCAGCAGCATCTGCGTTGCGCTCTCTGTCTGTTTCTCTCCCTTCCTAAGGAGAGGGTGACTATTCCTTTTCCTTCTTTCTCTTTCTCTCCCAGTGCATTCTCCTCTCTCCACCCCCACCCACCCCAGGCAAACCCATCACATTCCTGAGCCCAAACTGAGAACTCCAAGTGATGAGGTGGCGTCTCTCCCCCTTCTTAGCCCAGCCTCATCCCCCCTCATCCTTCTCATCCTCTCTTTACACACACACACACACACACACACACACACAATGGGATTCTTTTCTTTTTGGTCATGCTGCAAAAAAACCCCCAAAAAACAAAAATTAAAGACACATCTTCGTTCTGGAAAGCACCCAGCTTTTTTAAGCGTCCAAAAACCCAGTCAGGATAGAAGGGAGGAGGAGGCGTCTCCTGCAACGTGTGCGTTGCCGCAGTCAATCAAAGCCGGCGGGATTTTTTTTGCATCTGCGTTGCTGGAGGGAAGTGTCTTCCCTTGCTTTGGTGGAACTCTGGTGTGCATTTAATTGCAGCCTATTAAACCCACACAGAGCCTGCGCAGAAGGCTTCGCGGCTCCACTTCTGACGTGTCCCTTTTGAGTCGAGAAGAATACACGTGGATCTGAAAAGTGGAAATGCAGAAATGTTTTTTTACTTATTTATTTTTAGGGCAACCTGGAAGAGAGGAGCGCTCCGCGGAGCAAAGGGGGTGAGGAATACAAAGTGATCGATTTTTGCATCATCGTTAGCAAGGCCCGCCTGCGGAGGGTAGCAAGGTTGGGCATTTGCCAGTGTCTCAGGAAGTGGTGGAAATGGGGGAAATGCCACACACATTCAATGCCAATGCTGTCAACTGTGGCAGCCTGTAAATCTCCTTTTTGACCCAGGGAGATCATCGGATGCACATGGCGCTACGACTCTTCATTTCCCCAGAGTAGCTGGAGAAACCTTGCCAGATGGGCGGGGTAGAAATAATAAATAATAATAATAATAATAATAATAATAATAATTCATTGCCCTCATGCTACTGCAACCAGTTTCACTGCCTGGAAGTAGGTCATATGATTTGCAACCATCAAGGGCATTCAAGTCCACACAAGAGCTCCATCTCCCTCATTCAATGCAGGGGTAGTTAGAAGTGGCTGGACTACAGTTCCCATTAGCCCCGGCCGGCATGACCAATAGCCAGGGATGATGGGAGTTGTAGTCTAACAATATCTGCAGGGCACCACACTCACTACCCATGCAGCTGAAGCCATCGCCTAGGAGCGTTATTTAGATTTGTGGCCTTTTCCAGAGTTGCGATCCTTCTTTAAACGCAATCTATGGCATGAGAATCATTTTTTCATTCACCACCCCGACTTTCCTCTCCCCAGTTTTCTGATGCTTTTTTCTGGTGCAGTCATGGATGCACAATGGCAGCCATATTATCCCCTTGCACAGACAATGTGCATGTCTCTCCCCGCCCCCTTTGCACTCAACTCTTTCCTTAACTACCAGCAGCAAAGGAAACCATTTTTAAAAGAACAGGGAATGGTGGCAGTACTGCTGGTGCAGATCCACCTAAAACCAGGTGGCAATTCCACCAGTTGAAGGTCAATGATGGGAGGTTTCTAAAGTGTGGTCCGTGGACCACCAGTGGTCTATGAGTTTCATTCCAGTGGTCCATGGAAGATGCAGAAGTAAGAGGCTCTGCCTTCCTCGGAGGAACAAAGCCATGGCTGACGGCTTGGTGGGGGAAGGTCCCAAGCAGGGTAAAGAAGCTGGTGAGGTTCTTGAAAGGAGTTGGGGGGGGTCTATGCATGGCAAAGAAGGAAGCTGCAGGAAAGAGGGGAGGTTCTTAAGGAGAGAGCACAAGCAAGGCACAGGTGGGGGAAAACATTAAGTTGTCCGCCAAGACCAGGGGTCAGCAAACTTTTTCAGCAGGGGGCCGGTCCACTGTCCCTCAGACCTTCGGGTGGGGCAGATTATATTTTGGGGGGGGGGATGAATGAATTCATGTGCCCCACAAATAACCCAGAGATGCATTTTAAATAAAAGGGCACATTCTACTCGTGTAAAAACACTCTGATTCCCGGACCGTCTGCGGGCTGGATTTAGAAGGCGATTGGGCCTGATCCGGGCCTTAGTTTGCCTATCCGTGCTGACTAGCAGATGGCAGGCTGAGCTTGCTAGGGAAGGGCCCCATTCACTCTGATGGACCATCCTTCGTTGTCTGCACCTTCAATCTGAAGCTAGCAGGGATATGGGCAGGGATAGGACTTCTGGAGCGAACCAGTGGCAGTTCTGCACTCACGAGCTGAGATGCTATTTGATTGTCAGCTTCTTCCTCAGCATTCTTAGCTTCTACCGATGGCCAAGACCCTCAGCAATTTTCAGCTGGTCTTGGGGAAGGGAGTCAAATTTGGGAGCCACTGTGGGAATATTCAGGGTGGCAGGAGAGGATATATTGTTTATTAATATCCTTCCTAACTTGCGCTGGCAAGTTCCTTTATGTAGCAGAGTTACATTCCCCTTTTTACATGCACAGCAGATAGCTGCTTGCAGGCTCGTGTGAGCCTCTCACTATTATACAATTCAGTCTGTCTCGGATTGAATTGTACGTTCCTGGTAAGCTCCCTTGAATACCTCTTAAAAGAATAAAGACGTGACAATCTTTTTCAAAGTCAGTAAAAGAAGTTTACTCACATCAGTTCACAGTTGGATTCCAGAAGGCAGACTTAGTTACAAATATGTACATGTGGATCTACCCCTTATGGGGGGATAATGGCAGTGCTTCTGCTAGCTGAGAGCTAGCAGATCAGTCCTAGCTGAAAGCTGGTCAAATGAAGAAGGAAGTCAAAAAAAGAGGAAGTGTGCTGTGTGACTGGTCCTTTTGTTACCTGGACAGGTAAAGCCACGCCCACCTTCTACCACATGCAAAAGGAAGGATGCTCCAGCCAGGAGAAACAGGAAGTTTCGACTGGCTGGACCAAATATTCCCTCGCTTGTCTTCTCTAGCGTTACAAGGAATGTTGTACTTGACTGCCTCTCATGGATCACTTCCCACAGCCACTGCCCTTGACAATCTCTAAAATATATTCTGATCCGTGATCCATCCTTGTTTACAGTTGGTTCAAGGGATCCTGACCAGGCTGGCCCATTCATGAGGAATGCATCAAACCGTGCTTCTGCTTTCTCCTTGGCAGCCCCCCCTCCCTGCCCAGTGCCACCTCTACACTAGACCCTTGGCAAATAGGAGGTGCTGGTGGTCTCCTCCCATCCCTAAGGAGGAAATAGTGGGGTCTACCCTCTGGGGTCTCCCAAGCTCTGCAGCAACCCAGTGTGATTCAGAGCAAGCCCCTCTCCTTGCCATTGTCTTTGATCAACTTCAAAGGTTGATTAGATCCCTGTGTTTCTGCTGTATGCCATGTTTCTACGGGATTTGCCTGATGTGTGTGTGGGGGGGAGAGAGACATGCATTTTGCCTTGTGAGCCCACCCAATTCACACTTCCCGAAGCAATATGCCAACCGAAATGTAGGCGCCCTTCCAAAATCTGCTTTCCTCTGAATTTTGCAACGCAGTCAAAATACGGTCTCCGAAAACGCATACGTTCGGAGAGCGTGCGCATATAAATGCAAATACTGGTCAAAGTAACGTACAACTGTTGTGTTATACATGGTGGAATTGCTTGCAAATGTGCATTCATTAGGGGAAAGGTGCACTAAAGCTCTAACGATTTTTCATGATTTGTTGCGAAACTTTGTCGCGAAATTTTGAACGAAAAATTCATGAACTGGGGCAGAAATATGGCGAACCGGATTTAAGGAAAATAAGCAGAAATTGGACAGATTTGTCGGCTGCTGCTAAGATCCATTCTGCTGCCATCGTGATTATTAGGAGCATTAACTCATTCCAGAGTGTTCCTGTTTCATGGAATAGATGCATGTAAAACCTTAAAACTGCAAAGAAGCACAGAACTCAAATCCCGCTGCCTCTCCATGCTTCCAAGGATAAAGTCACACAATGATATTTCTCTCTACATTTTTTATTTCTCCGGGAAAAGTTTGCTCTCTTTCTCATGGTGTTTGCCTTGGGATGCCTTCCCTTTGGAATCTTCTTGGTCCTTATTTTAAAACCCAGAAGTTGAGAGGTTGGCCTGTTAAACATACATGCATGCATACGCACACATTTATATGCAGCGGTAATTACAGCTTCTAAAAACTGCAACGTATCTTGTGTGCTGTTGTCACGATGCTGCTTCTTTTTCCAACCAACGTGGCTCTTCACGCTTTCGAACAGTCATGGAAGTTTGCCATTCTTATTTTTTTTTTAAAAAAAGAAAAATGCCCTTGAGGTCCATCAGTGAGACAGAGTATACTAGCTAATAAGAAATCTGCCTTTGGATTTTTCCCTGAGCTTCCTGGAATGCTTTTATTTGAGTCACAACAACAAAGCAATCTTTGCAACTGGGATTTGATGGGTTCGATCATTCAAACCTTTGTGAAATAAGTGGTGGGAAGTTTGAGGGAGTCGTTTTTATTGATCAAAGGTTTGGGATACTCTTAGGGAAGTCTCGCTGAGGTTTCAGATTGGGATAGAAAGAGAAATACTGTGATTTTCTTTCTTTCTTTCTTTCTTTCTTTCTTTCTTTCTTTCTTTCTTTCTTTTTCACATCAGTACGAATAAAGGGACGGTTTGGAACGTGGGTAACATTGTGTACAATGGGAAAAACAACTTTGTATGGTTTTAACAATGTGTTTCAGGCTGCTATGTGCACATGTGAAAACTACCCTGCTCTGTTACACATCCTAACAGACAGGCAGCCATGAATATAGGTAAGCTCAGTGCTTTTTAACAGCAATGTTAAAAAGCATGGCACTTACTCCTGATGAGTACCGGCACTGGGTAAGCCATATCACACAGTGAAACACATGCCCCGGTAGCCTTCCTGTTGTTGTTTTTCACAGGGAGGGTGGTCAAAAATGGAAAGCCAAAACCCTGATACTTTGAGACACCCGACCGCAAACCTGTACTACCTGTGATCATAACTCATCGCTCCATTAGTGACTGCATTGCATGCAAGTTAAATCCCACCGATTTTTTCTATGGAATTCCCAAGCAAGATATGTTTTACTTCGCTGGGGTTGTAAACAAGACCAACTCCAGAACTTTCCTCTTTTCAAGCTGTCATAAGCAAATGTTTCCTGACGCAGAATCTCAGGTGTACTGCGATTCACCTACAGAGTCCCCATATGCATATGGTGTAGAAAAGGAACAGGGGGAACTTCGAAGGTCAGGAAATTCTGCGCAGAGCTGCTAAACACAGAGGGAGTTGAAGAGATATTCCTTTCCCCTGCAGTTTTGCCTATTTGCTTCTTTTCTTTTGGTCCTTTGTAGATCATTTCAAGCTCCCTTCTCATTTTTTTTAAATAGGACACTCTCCAAGCCACTATATACACTTTAAAGGTGTGTATATGAAATTAAGCGGCAATTATTTTTGAAAGGACAGCGAGAAAGAGCACAAGGCGGTGAAAGAAAGGATGGATATAAAATTAAAGCAAACAACAACATAGCAAGGATCAGATCGCATTTAGAGGAAGTTTGCAGGATCCCCAGAGTTTGGCTTTTTCTGTACTTAGAGAAGAAGAGAAAACAAGGACAAACAAATATACACTTTGCTCTACATCTCCCTCTGGTGCCTCACCTTCACAGGTGCGCTACTAGGTCGCACAAAACCTGCAAGCTCCATCTCACTACTATCTGATCTTGCATGCCTCTTAGTATTCAGCTTTTTCTTCCTAACGCTCCTGTAACTCCTATTCTTCAAATCAGTCTGCTCCCACTTTTCTTTTAACTCCCCCAGTCCACATACATCCATACACAAACGCATAAGCACCCTTCAATTCATACCCCATTACATTCCTCCCTTTTCCTGCAGAATCTACTGCCAACCCAGAAGATCCACTGGTTTTCTGGAAGAGAGGCTAGTGGGGTCCATTCTTTTTGTGATTGGTTAGAAAGGGGCTTGGCTTCGCTTCTCCACTTTTTGGGAGTGGGTGCGTGTGTGTGTGTCTGCGTGCGCCTTGGGGGCAGGCTGGGCTCCTCTGATTGGCTGAGGGGCTGGCCCAAGATCTCCCCCTCAGCACTCAGAAGCAAGCGAAGAAGGGATCCACCTCTGGGACACTGGACCGTATAAAAAGGGAGGCTAAAAACTTGACAGAGTCAGTAGGAAGTTTCTGCTGGGGTCTGGAGTGGAACTACATAAACCAGACCATCCCTGTATGACTGGACACTAAAGCAGAACCAAGGATACAAAGAGTCTTCATGTCTAATATTTAGACATGTTCAGCTTTGTGGATTCCCGGTTACTGCTCTTGATAGCAGCAACTGTTCTACTCACCAAAGGTCAAGGCGAAGAAGACCGTAAGTACAGCATCTTATGTACTCTCGCACAGTGTATACATGTTAAATGACAGTTTTTATTGTAGTCCTATGGATGGGGTGGTACTTGCCCCCATATTTCCTTCCCCCCATCTCTTTCTGTCGAATGCAAAACTATTTCCCCCCTCTGCGCCACCCAGAACTCCAGAAGTGCAAAAGACAGTAAGCACCAAATCATTTCTACCGAGCAGTTTGCCAAAGTCGGGGGAGAGGGGCGGCGGTGGAGGCTGAGTTGTGATTTTGCAATCTGTGCTTCCCTGTGGTTGTAATACTCGCAGCGTGTTGCGGTGGCTTGAGAGATGTAGATATAAGACCAGGCAAAGAGAGCGCTTGTTATATACGGTCTTGAGATTCCTTTAAAAAAGGAATTAAAAAAAATTGAGAAAGGTCAACACACGTTTGTGACCTTTCCGAACCTTCAGGAGTTGGCATGAAGGCAATGCGGGGAGGAAGGCTGAAGAGACTGAAAAAGAAGGTATCTCTCGCACCTCGCAGATTTCTCCTGAAAGTGCTCTATGGAGAAAACAAACCACTCTTCTAAAAGCAAAATTAGCCAGCTGTGCATAGCCTTGGGCGTGTTTCCTTTGGTCTCTCTCCCCCCCCTCCCTCCCTCCTTCTCTTCTCTTAACATGTCCCTTGGGGCCAGATAACAAGTTGGATCAATTAGAATCTCTGCACTGGCTTGCCAAGTTCAGGAAAGAGGGGCGGGAACTGCAACTGGGTTGTCACTGGAGGGGGGACAGGAAAGGGGAGCGCGGCAAATGATGGAAAACTCATTGTGCGTTCTTGGAAAGCCAAACGTTTGACAGGGAGGAGAGGCGAGGAGGACAAAGCTGTTTTCCCTGCCTTGTCGAAGAAGTCTGCAAAAGCCATCAGGAAAATATTAGGGGGGGGGAGAGGAGGAGGAGGAGAGAGAGAGAAGTTTCAGGATGATTCATAAGGAAAATGTTTCAGAAACTTATAAAGCGCAGGAGTCTAGACATCACTTCATAGACAAAGCCTTTTGGATGGTAAAGGATTGGAGGGAATCACTTTTGCTCACCGACCAAGTCCAATGGCGACATCTACTGGCCATCAAGGGACTCGCTTGTCCTTGGCATTCTTCTATAGACTTGCCAGGGGTGGGGTTGTGGGGAGTGGCCTTAAAATGGGTCAGCAATGATCAAAGGGAGTGTATTTCCGGGGTCGACAACTGAACAGGATTAGTAAACAACTCCTCACCGGAGGGAAATCAATTTACCATCAAGCAAGCAACATTTTTTGTGTGTAGTATATTCATCACTCCAATTATGGAAGTTTTGCTGCCATCTAGTGATGGGTGGGAAGTTTTCCTGCAGCATCCCAGGAGAGTGTTCTCAAACATGAGTTTCATGTTCCCAAAACAACTTGACTCCTTCCCCCTTTAATTTTTTCCTGAGAATAGCAGGTTTTCTTTCTCCCTCCCTGTCCAGTATCTGGTGGTTTTTTTATTTTTGCAGAAAATAAAAGGAGTTTTAAAAGGAGGAAATAATTTATAAAATGCACGGTCCCTCATTTAAAAAACAAAAACAAAATCTGCTAGAAAAGCAAATTCTTACTTCTTCTCCAGCATTCGTCCTTGGTCATATCTCTTGGTACCATCCTTAGCTCAGGTATGCTCCACAGTTAACATCCACGGTGCTACGAAACTCCTTGTTTCTGAGCAAGCTGGTGTCGGATTTCAGCCAAGGTGGGAGGCCTAGTGAGCCTGCCCTATTGTGATCCACACCTGCTGACTCCTCATCCTACCTAAATTGTTTGCGGTGGAGCTGATTTCCCAAGGCCACACGCCATCAGCGGGACGCAATTTCTTCTCTTACACGGGTCCTCCTCCAGTCCAAATTCCTGAGTCTCTCTCTCTCTCTCTCTCTCTCTCTCTCTCTCTCTCTCTCTCTCCCTCTCCTCTTTATCTCTTTTGCTTCTTAGAAGGCTGTGAATTTCTTTCTCCTTTCTGTGTTTGGCTTGGCTTCAGCTCAGAACGTTGAGGTTACCAAGTTGGATGCAACAACCGGCCAGAAGTTTTGCTTAAATTCCAAAGCAACTGGAAAGAGTTATTGTGAGGCTGGCTCGTTTCCTGTGTCATAGAGTTTGCTTGATGAAAAGCAGATGAGGGTTTTCTTAGAGCGCACGCACAAAATGTCAGCGTTAAGTGGAGAGCAGGAGGAGGAGGGAAGGGAGGCCAAACATCATAAACAATTTTTTTTTTTTAAATGTATGCGCTCTCCAGATCGATCCGTTGTAAGAAGTTCACATGTTTGCACCTTGGCCATTCTGCCGACACTGCTGGCTCCCAAAGGACCCTTCCCCTCTTCCCTTGCCCACCTCATTTCTTGTGTCACCTCCTTCTTTAGTGCCATCTGGAAGCTGCATACAGAACGGAATAACGTACAGTGACCGAGATGTTTGGAAAACATCCCCCTGCGACATCTGCGTGTGCGACAGCGGCAGTATCCTTTGCGACAGGGTGATCTGTGAACTCCCAGTAGACTGCCCAAATCCTGAGCTCCGCGATGGAGAATGCTGCCTTGTTTGCCCTGGTATGGATACTGACTTTACCTACTCTTCTTCCATCCACTCATACCATCAGTATTGCCTATGGTTCTGTCCGTCCATGGGCACTCAGTTTCCCCCCCTCCCCATTCCATTTAAGCATACCCCAATCAGTCTCCTGGAGAAACTGCCTGCCTGCAAATGTATTTACTCATTATATCTATTCCAGTTTTACTAATTCACCCATCTGCCCAAATGAAACATCCACCTTCTACTAATGTACACCAAAATCCATTTGTTTACCTATCTAGTTCCTCTTCTCCCTCTCTTCTCTTTACATCAACCAATCAACAGCCATCTAATCACCCATCCATTTATCCATCCACCTACAGCCCCATCACCTATTTAATTGTTTCTTTGTATCCACCCCTCTATGTGCTATCTAACCACTCATCCATCCATCCATCCATCCATCCACCACACGTCTGTCTCCTGGTTCAGTTGCCTGAGGTTTTGTTTTCATCGTAAACGACAATAACAAACCGCTGGTTTCATAGAGATATTTGCGTCCCTTCCTTGAGAGATTGCAGAAATTTGGCAAAGAAAATTCTGCAGAGTCAGGAAAGAGAGTGAAGAGTTGGGAGAGGACCTTTCAGGCATGTTAACTTTAGTTGATGCTATATTGGTGCATTGTGGGAAGAAACTGGGCTTTCTTTCCTTTCTTTGAAAAGTCAGCACTTCAAATAGGATTGCCCAAGTAGACTGGATGATGTGAATTCGGATGGTCCTTCAGATTGGCCCATTACATATTCTGATTAGGCCAATGATAGGAGTTGCCATTTCCTATCGACTTCTAAATGTACCTAGGAAAGAAGCCTGGTCTTCATTCAATGTTTATTAAGGGAAGGATGTTCTGATAGACCAGAGGGCATTGTGGGTGCAACGGAGGGGTTGCAATGGTATCAGGTGATGATGATAAATTCTGGGTGATGGGTCTGATTCATAATATTCCTTTTCCTTTTGTATTCAAGAAACCAGTGAACCTCCCCCAGAAGCCACTGGAGTAGAGGTAAATTATCTTTTGGTAACCCTAACTTCCATTTATTTGGATGCATCAATTTTGTTTTCTTTTTGATAACCAGCTAATCACTATTATCTTCCTAATTGGCAGGGTCCTCAGGGGGAACGAGGCCCTAAAGGAGACAGGGTAGGTATCTGTAATGAAACTTTGGCTGATAATAGTTCAAAGGGGAAAGGAAATAAAATTAATATGCAAGCATGCCAGAAAAATTGGTGGCAAGTAGTTGTGTGTGAATAGGACAGTCATAAAATATTCTTTGGCCGCATTTTGAAATTTCCATTCCTATACGCAAAAGAAATTCTGCCTACTTAGGTTGTTTAAAAGAACACTTGCCCCCTCTAACCTACAGAAAGGAGATTCAAATCTCCCTTTGCTTCTTCTTTTTAACAACATTTGAATTTCTTCAGCTCACATCAGCTTTTAACTAAACATCCCAAAGCTGTTGCAAAAAGACCCGGCCATTTTGGCATTCTTTACTATAGCATCACGGTGGTTCATATTTTGGGAGTGGGAGAATAAAAGGTCCCCCTTCAAATGTTGCTGGTGTGTGAGGAATTTCCAAACCAGTTTTGGTCTTCTAATATTGCCTTCTAATAATGGATAGCTTTAGCATACTTAGGAATCTGAAAGTTTTGTGTCTCTTTTGTAGGAAACGTATACATTTTTGTGCATTCAGCACCATATACTGCCACGGTTCTAACCTGCGACTTCCTGCTCTCTTTGTTTTCAGGGGCTTCCTGGTCCCCCAGGCAGAGATGGCATTCCTGGCCAACCCGGACTCCCTGGACCTCCAGGCCCCCCAGGCCCCCCAGGCCTTGGCGGAGTAAGTTGGGTTTCCTCCATAACTTTTGTTTTTCCAACAATTCATGGAGGATGCATTTTTAAGAACCTCAGCAACACCTTCTCTCTTCTCTCTTCCTTCTCCTCCTCTCCCCTTACAGAACTTCGCTCCTCAGATGGGTTACGGTTATGATGAAAAATCTGGTGGCCTTGCTCTTCCTGGCCCAATGGTAAGTGTTGACGGTCTCAGGGGATTTGAGCTTAGTGTGGAAGGGGAAAAGTGGGAAGATTGTAAAAGTATGAATGAAGAAGTCTGTTTCAGCCTTCTTGGTTCCTTAATCTCAGGACAGAATGGTGAGGCCACAGGTAGGGAGGTACATGTTGGTAACTGATGTCCGCCTGATGAGCTCTTAGTAGCAGAAACTGAAGTATCAAAGATACTACAACTTTATTCTTTTTGATTGGGCAGGCATCTCACTAATAAAGCTGAGTAACTAAGGGATAGCATTGCTTTTTTCCATGAGGAAAAGGGACATGGAATGTGGGTTCCATAAACTAATAATAAGCATCATGACAATGATAATTTTTTATGGTCCTAAGTGTTTACCATAGAGTTGGAAGGGAACTTGAGATTCATCTAGTTATATAACGTTAGATCCAGACTAAGTTGGTTAGACGCAGCTCCCAGTGAAACCCGTGGAACAAGTTAGTCATGAAAACTCATTTTAGTGGCGACAGTGGCTTGAGTTTGTGGGTTAGTACTCGCTTTCTTTAAAATACACCAGTTAATCTGGCTTGAAAAAGGAGCAGGGGACTTAAGGGTGAGCAAATCCCCACCAAGAAATTCCATCAGTCTTGCGGGAATCTTTTGAGTGTCTCTCATAGCTTCTCAGAAGTTATTCCATTGTAGGAACCTCCCATTTTGTGTTACGTTTCACTTTAGGCTAAATCTGATGGCAGCCCAACGCCTCTCAGCTGGGAGGTATCCAAACACGCTGACCACTCATATAGCAACTACAAAAACAGACATACCCCAACATCAACGTGGAACACTAGACCAAGAGAGACAAAATGGTTGTTTAAAGAGAGATGGAGGAAAAGCAATTTAGGAAATGACGTAAAAGTGGGTGGAGGTCAGAGTGAGGCCTAGTTAAGAGAAAAGGTCAAGAATGTATGGTTAGAGCAAGGCAGTACGAGAATGGATATCCACAAGGGTCAAGACAAGATGGCTCCAATTTCATTTACTTGAGAAACATGACTGATTCTTCTTGCTTTGGTTTGTAGGGTCCAGCTGGTCCCCGTGGTCTTCCTGGTCCTCCTGGCGCTCCCGTAAGTACTTCTTTGCTTCCATCTTAATAACAAATTCTCAATACATTTTAGACAAGGGGTTGTGCATTTGGGATTTCAGATGAGAGAGGTGCATTGTAAATGTACGGACCTCAGTACTTGAGGCAATGTTCACCAAGCAGAAATTCCCAGTTCTTTCCTTTGGTCCTATTCCTTCCTTTGGTTGGAGGAATGGGGCTAGTGGGGTTTCTAGTGCTCTGGAGAGCAAGGATTTTGTGCCATCTTTGTCTCTTTCCAGAAAATAATAATAATAATAATGCAGGCTAAATTCTGGAGTCGCAGAATTTACTTATCCTTGGCGCAGAGTAGGAGATTGCTTTGGTAGCAGGTTTCTTTCCTCTTTGCACGGAAGAAATAAGGTCCTCTCTTGAGAGGCCTACTCCATAGGCCTGGATGTTCACAGGCATTCACAGAAACTCTGGAGAGATGAGAGAAGGGAGCATGGAATACATAACCATTTCCACATTGATGTGTGAGGTGGTTACTTATTGACACTATTCCTTCTTAAAGCGGGTAGACCAACAGTGTGCAATGAAGTCAGGCAAAGGAACCAAAGTAATGTATCGCTTGCCTCTTAGAACAAGAGAGAGGGTGTGTATGTGCTGGACATGTAGGTGTCCTGAACTCCAATCCAAGATACATGAAGAATCTAGATATTCTGTAGAACACTCTGCCCATGCACAGTTTCTATTTCTTTGTTGAGCTCCCAGCACTGGTGACCTTTGGCTCCAGTTGACCTTTACTAGGAAGCTTATGCATCTATGTTGGGCAAACTGGGATGTAGGCCGGAATAGGACAAAGGTGGTTCAAGAAGAGATGCTTTGTAGCAGGGCAAGAGGGGTACAGGTTCATAGGGAAGAGGAATTTGCTTCTGGCCAGGAGAGCAGCGCAGCAGAAGTCATGGAGGTAGAGATGAAAGGAAGGGGGCACTCGGGGCTGACAAAACTCAGGTGGTCCATCATGGTCTACCCAAAACAAATAGGGGTGCAGTAGGTCATGGCCTTCCATCTAACATAGATGCTCTGATTTATCTTCCAGGGTCCCCAAGGTTTCCAAGGTCCCCCTGGTGAACCCGGAGAGCCTGGTGCTGCTGTGAGTACCATCTGAACTATTTATCGTATCTCTCGCATGCATTATTATAGCGAAGTTGAACGGCCTCCTTGGAGTCTGTTCCTCGGAGTTCTCTTTTTCCACCACTTGGGGGAGCTTTTGAACGTCGAATGCAGTAGACAGGTTTCCGTACTGGGGATTCTTTGGCCCACTTTTGAAAAATTCAACCAGCTTATAAATAGGAGCAGGGACGACTCGACTCAGATTTTAATGCATCTATTTCTTCTCAAACTCTAGGGTCCAATGGGTCCCCGTGGTCCACCTGGCCCACCTGGAAAGAATGGAGATGATGTGAGTGACTTATGTCTTTTTTTGGAGTGGGGGGCCCCCGGAAACTTCTTCTTTCCAATTATCCAAAGACGGAGTGTGCCCAAATAGCCACACCGTTTCAGTGTCAAGGTTACCCTCAACTTACAGACTTGAGTTGGCCGACTTATCCACCTGCCTTGCTTTGCCTCCAAGTAAAGCGAGTCAGGTCTAAAAAACTCGCAGTGTAAAAATAAAAAAAGCCTTATCTGCAATTAGTGACTTGAACTCCTAAGCAGCCCACCAAACCAGCACTTGATGGGAGACCCCCACAGTTTGTCAGTGCTGGGCCTTATCCATCCTTGCCCCTTACCACTTTCTCTGGCTTCTCCCTTTCTGCTGAGCAGAAGCACCAATCCTTAAGGAACACCTGTAGACGTTACAGGGTCATTTGGTTGCAAACCTTAATGCGAGGTCCAAGTCCCTTTTACAAACACAGTTCCCCAATCAGTGGTCTTTCATCCTCGCCTAGTGCGCTGTTTCTTGAGCATTGGCTCAGACCCTGTCTCCTCTTCTTTCTTCAAGGGGGAAGCTGGAAAACCTGGCCGTCCTGGCGAGCGTGGTGCCCAAGGTCCACAGGTAAGATGTCTCTCATCATGGGGTGGCTGTCAAGCACCTGTCTTTTTAGGAAGAGCTGCTCCTTGTCCTGGCATCCCTGGAGCCTTGAGATTACAACCTGTTGTTTAGGGAAAGTGATGCAATGTCTTACACTGGTGGCCTGAAAGGGTAGGTTTGATGATCGTATTAGCAAGAAGCAGCTTAAGTTTTTCAATTCCTGCTTCAGTACAGAGGGATGGTTCGTTTATAAACCCATCCTACAGCTGTCTCCAATCTCCAGATGTTTTGGACTACAACTCTTGTCACCCCCCACGACTGGCCATGATGGTGTCTGGGGCTGATGGGATTTGGAGTCCGGCAGCTCCTGTAGGACACGGGGTTGGCGAAGGGTGACATACAACCTATTCCCACCCCAAATGCTGTATTGCAATGCATCCCTACTTCAGTTCACCTTCCCGGCAATTTTGCAAGGTGGTTAGGTTTGACTGTGAAACAGTTTATGTGCCTAAGGCCTCAAAGATGGCTGGGTGAGATTTTGGAGCCCACATTTGAACACATCCACTCTGCCCACTAGACTGGGTGATCACTGACAGACTCCTTCCTAGATTGGAAATTTTGAGCTCTTGATGGGTGGTCCCAGCTGTACGGAGAACTAGGATGTTCAAGGAGATGTAAGGACATAGCACAAAACTAGCAGTAAAGATGCCGCCATCTGCCTTAGTGGCATTTCTTAATCCTTTTAAACTGAGTCCTACAGTGTTGTTGCTATTGATGAAAAGCACATTATGTATGTCCCAATCATAAACCAGCTGTTGGTGTGAAGAGATCCCACCCACTTGCCTAGAGAAGGCGAGAAAGGTGAGACACGTTTTCTTCTTCTTCTCTGACTCCTAAATAACTTTTTGTTCTCTTGCTTTAGGGTGCCCGTGGTCTTCCCGGAACAGCTGGCCTTCCAGGCATGAAGGGACACAGAGTAAGTGTGCTCCGATAGCTCAATGACCAAGAAAATTTGGAGATCTTGCAATTCAGAATGTCCCCTGGCTAGATTATTTACTTAGGAGTAGACATGCATCCCCTCTGGAGCTTTTAACGTTTACAGCCATCACAATACAAACAGCATCTGCCATTGCGAACATGGCACCTTCACTAGATAATGCCTGCCATGAAGGTGACAATAGCCATATGGTCACATGAACCTTGGGGTAAAGCCCCACCTAGAACTATTTATCTTAGGAGGCAGCCAAGGTCCAAGCTGAGAAGGGCATGAAACGAACCCTTAAAAATGTCTACTCAGGTGTTTCAAGTTGACCATTATATTATTATCTTGTATATTCATATCCTTGGTTCCAAGGTGGTCTTCCACCCAGGCTTCCTCAGCTTTTGCATGGTTGCCAATATGGAACCCGTAGTCTTTTCAGTTGAACAGTAAAATGAGGGACTACTAACCTTACAAATGTAGAATTAAGGCACGCCATTGCCTTTTTTATATCAACTACTTGGATTTTAATGTTCCTTTTTCTTCTTTTCCATCCGTTCTTCCATCCCACTACTTTAGGGTTTCAGCGGTCTTGATGGTGCTAAAGGTGATGCTGGTCCAGCTGGCCCCAAGGTGAGTGTCCACTTTTAAGTATGTGCCCCCTTCCGTTTATACCTAATTCTATCCCCTCCTGTTTCAGCAACAGGTTGGTGACATCTGCTCTGTTTCCTCTTTCAGGGTGAGCCTGGTAGCCCTGGTGAGAATGGTGCTCCTGGACAAGTTGTGAGTACCATTGTTCTTCTGCCCTTTGCTTTCATGAGTAGACCATCTTTCCAAATCTTACAAGCATAGGCTGGGTATCAGCAGAAATGGATTTGTTCAGGTGAAAGGATGATGAGGAAAGGAAAACTCCTAGTCACCAAAAGGGGGGGAGTAAGAGGACTTACTCATTGGTAGAGTGCATGCTTTGTGTCTCTGAATATCCCAGGATCAATCCCTAGCCTATTAAAAGGAACAAGGAACAGATGATGGGCAAAACCTCTGTCTGATCCTCAGGACCCCATAGACAATCTTTAGCTAGGTAGACCCATGGTCCGATTCAATATAAGGTGTCTCTGTTTGGTTTCTGCGTACTGTGATCACACCTTACATCCATTGTGTTCTGAGGATGGATTTGATCCCTAGCATGCTTTGTGGAGAATCAAGTGGAAATAATTTGTCTGAAGGCGTCCAAGTTCAGTATACTTCCTTTCATATGTTGTTCATGAAAACCCTTCAGGTGAACTAGTTCCATGCGATGGTTAACATGCAGTAACCCCAAAGGACAACGCAATAGCTCCATCTGAGTATGGCAATAGCAACCTACATGAGGGACAGGCGCGTTTTGACATAAAAGAAGACAAGGAGAAATATCCAGCGAGATGAAGCATTATTTCATAGCAGGGTTGGGGAAACCGAGGTACCCTCCTGATGTGGTTGGATTCTAGCTCCCATCAGTCCCAGTCGCCATGGCCATTTCGTCAGGAAGGGTGGGAAGTGTCGCTCAGCAACGTTTGGAGGGCTGTGAGTTCCTCAACTCTACTGTGCAGAGAACTATGTGTGAGATTTCAGACAGCAGGGCAGACGTCATGGGTGTGCGTAGCATCTGGGTGGCGAAAGCTACAGATCAAAGGCTCTTTCGCTTGGTCTAACGGATATATCATCCTTTTGCGTATAGTTGCAGCCAGATCCAGGAGAGCAAGAACACATAATGAGTCAGAGGGGATTGCATCAAGAAATGAGGGGGTAGATAAAAAACAATTTTAAGCTGAGGGCACTTGAGATGTATGAAGCAAAGACATGAAGAAGCAAGGCATGCTGGCATATACAAAGTCTTCGTTCTCACTTTATGGCTCCCTGGGGAACGAAGGAACCCATTAACACCAGTAGAGGCATTAGAAATGGTAGATGCTAAAGAACAGAATGGCTAATGAAAGGTTGGGTGGATGGTAACGGGGCATGGATCAAAACTACCTTCCCCTAAACTAAACTTGTTTCTCCTTATGCCTAGGGCCCACGTGGTCTTCCCGGTGAGAGAGGCCGCCCTGGACCTTCTGGCCCTGCTGTAAGTACATTGTTTTGTCTTGTGGGACATATTGTGGGGCTGGATGCAACTGGTACCAAGGCATCCTTGGTGTAGCATCCTCCAGGTCTGGTGTGGCCTGGAGAGATGGCAGTAACTGAAACGCCTTTCTCCCCCTCTTGTTCACCACAGGGTGCTCGTGGTAATGATGGTTCCCCCGGTGCTGCTGGTCCCCCAGTAAGTATTCCTGCAACCTGCAGTTTCTTCTCTGCTTAAGTGGTAATTATTTTCCTGTGGAGAGGGTTTGTCCTGCCAGACAAACATTGGCCGTTGCCAGACTCCATATCCTAAATGGGAATTTGCAGGACAACACACTCTGTAATTAAACCAGCCATGGGATGGAAGGCCTTGACTCTTGTTTCCCTTTCCCTGACATTTTAAATCGCAGACCAAACCTCTGGCCATTGCTGGGGTGGAGTTGGCCAGTGTTAAGAGGTTGCTAATTTGGGACTCCAAGGAAAATGCTATAATTGCCATTGCTTTCTTTCTTTCAGGGCCCCACTGGTCCAGCTGGTCCCCCTGGCTTCCCTGGTGCCGCTGGCCCTAAGGTAAAGACACTGGACGACACTGATGCTCAGAAGCAATTGTTTTGTATCAGGAACATCAAAAATTGTTGGGTTTAGACTCGATCAATATCTCAGGTGCCAGTCCTCATGCAAGCCAACATTGCACCATCAGTGCATAAGAGGGAGGTATCAGGAGGCTTAGGAGAATCCCAGTGTTTGCAGGTGTACAAAAATATTTAGGGGGAAATTCTTATAGGTAAAAATAAAGTAAAAATACCAACCGATAATGACTGTGCAGACTCGGTGCAGAATGATAAGAGACTGTTGGGGTGTGAAGAACAGAAATCTGGGCAGGTGATGAAGTAGAATGGAGTATCTGGAATCGTGGACAGACTGCAACATTTTGTTGCAGATCCCACTTGTCTTCTTGATTCCTCAGTCTATTGTTAATAATAATAATATTTTTAAAAGGGGGGGAGGGGAGAGACAGTCTTCCCCTTCTTAGACGAAAAGCTCTGTAGCACCAGCTCTAGATGAACTATTTCTTACCAAACCAGCTACAAGCACCTTAGTCTTCTGTGGGAATGATCACAGGCTATTTCTGAAAAGCCATGGCCCTCATAATGATTTGAAAGGCCCTCCTCCCTCCGAGTCTCTGTATTCCCTTATAGCCCTTCATTCAAGAATGGAGGGTGACACATCTACATGGGCCCAGTTCTTAAATTCCATTGTAGCCTTATGAGGCTACACCATGAGTGGTAGCTTTTCATCCTGCCCAGCAATGTCTGAAGCTTAGAGGCTACTTGAGAGGTGCCCGCAATGTTGCTTCCCGTTCCAGCCTCTCTTTCACACACAACAAGCAATGATGGTTTGGGAAGGAAGCCACCGCATTGCTAAACCTCCAGGGTGGCCTATGGGTTTCAGGTGTTCCCAGAGCAGCAAGATGGAAGTCTGTAAAGGACTAGTGACTGCCAAGTTCCTGCAGCATAAGCACTTAGTGGTAGACCCCAAAGAAGCTGTAGCAACAGCCCGCCTCAAGAGGACCAAGTAGTGTGCTTCAGGTGGCAGGCCTCAAACCTCTTGATTTCTGAGGGACAGGGTAGCAAAGGAAGGCCTGAGGCATTGTAGTACTGATCCAACGAGGCAAAACTGTGAAGCCTCAGAAGGGCTTGGTGTGGGATGGTGTAGTTTGACAGGGAGACGCTGCCACCATACCTGTGGAAGAGTACTTATGTCCCTTGTTCTTTTTTCTCTTATTGCACAGGGTGAAACCGGTCCCCAAGGTGCTCGTGGTAGTGAAGGCCCACAAGGGGCTCGTGGTGAACCTGGTCCCGCCGGTCCCGCTGGCGCTGCTGGTCCTTCTGTAAGCTGCACTACTGGCCGATTTTGGGCTTTTGTCGAATGCGCTTCGGGAGTTTCTAAGGAGCATCATCATAATGACTCTTCTCTTCTCTCCTCCTTCTCCTCTGCTTTAGGGCAACCCTGGTTCTGATGGTCAACCTGGTGCCAAAGGTGCAACTGTAAGTACCCTCCCATCGCTTTTCTTGTCTTCTCCAATGCCTTCCTTTCCCTGTTGCTTCACCAGTGTTGCTCTTTTCTCCTAGGGTGCTCCTGGAGCTTCTGGCGCCCCCGGCTTCCCCGGTCCTCGCGGCCCAGCTGGACCTCAGGGTCCCAGCGGCTCTCCTGGTCCCAAGGGTAACAGCGTAAGTCTCACCTGATCTCCCCTCACCTTTTGGCTCGTCATTTAAGTTGCGCCTGCCTTCAGAGGTCTTTGAAGAAATTAGAAATAGAGGCATCTGGGTGGGTTATCCAGGAAATCCAGACTTCTTTAGCCTAACTGGGAGAACGCAAGGAGGAGCCTACCATAACATAATTAATTCAGAAAATACCACCCTCTGCATATCCTCTCTGGACTGTGCTTGTTTAATAGCTAAAGCACTGTTTCTTAGTCTTTTTCAAACCATGACCTCCAATACTACCAATAATACCAGCTTTCCTGCCTTGGCATCATATAATACACTGGGTTTTAAAATTCTGAAAATGACAGTATTCCAGAGCAGCTAGATTTGTGTAGCAGGTAGGATAAAGGTATCAAAATGGTAGGCGATGGTGTACAAATCTCTTTTTTAAGGGTAGCAGTATCCAAGATTATTTAGCAGGGCGCTCCTTCTACCAAACCCCATTGTTAACTCTCATATGGTGGAGATTTACATCGAGTTGCATGTTCACTATTACATTCTCAAGTTCCCTTTCCTTGACTCTGCTTCCTATAAACCAGGCCTAGCCGGACTTGGCCCTCCAGATGTTTTGGGACTACAACTCCCATCATCCCTAGCTAACAGGACCAGTGGTCAGGGATGATGGGAATTGTAGTCCCAAAACATCTGGAGGGCCAAGTTTGCTCTAACCTGTCCCTTCTATTCAGGGCCCAAGCCCAAAATCACATGCATCAGCATCTTATCAAATCTCTTCCTCTGTGGATTGTCAGCCTGGATAACTCTACTGGTTGCATCATGGTGCTGATAACGCCAAGGCTTCAGGTTCGATCCCTGTATGGGACAACTGCATTGCAGGGGGTTGGACTAGATGATCCTCAGGGTCCCTTCCAACTCTGCAATTCTAAGTCTTGATAACAGATGCATGTTGAAAGCCATCTCAGAGAAGCCACATCCCCTTGTTCTCTCGTAGAAAAAAGGATTCATTCTTGCCTTCCTTGTGCTGAATGAGGTTTGTGATCATGTTGTTTTCTGTCCCTTTATATGCGTTTAGGGTGAACCCGGCGCTCCCGGAAACAAAGGAGATACTGGCTCTAAAGGCGAACCCGTAAGTATCCCTCTCACCTGGGATGTAGTTCTAAAACGGTGCATCTGTTCTTGTTTCATTTTCACTTTTGTTAACGCTTGCCTCTCCTTCCTTTTAACTTCCAGGGCCCCGCTGGTGTCCAAGGCCCCCCTGGTCCACCTGGTGAGGAAGGCAAGAGAGGATCTCGTGGTGAGCCTGGACCCGCTGGCTTGCCTGGACCTGCTGGTGAACGTGTACGTACCAACGTTGTTCTCCATATTACTGCCCTCTCGAACCAAAACTAGTCTCTCCTTAACTGCGGGCAGCAAGATCACACTCTCTTAGCAAGCAGACTAATTTGTGCACGGACCATGTATCTGTCTAACATACTCACAGTACATTATTAGATTAGTTAGGAATTGCTGGGTCAAATTACAAATGAAAGCAAAGCAGTCTGGAAAGGCAGCCTCAAGAAGCCTCTGTGAGTCAGAGGAGAGCTATTCTGCAGGGAAAAGCTGTTGCAAAAATAGAGTGCGCTGCAGCACTTCAAAGAAAACTGAATCTGCAGATGCCTTTGCCACTTATTAGGAACTGCCTCTTAAGGTGTCTAAGATGTGAGCCCAATTGGTATCATGTGTTCACTGTGGAGTGTTTTAAACCCACGAGGAAGCACTGTCTAGGCCCGGAGGTGGGCAGAACATTGCTGTCCTTTTCACTTAACAGATCACTGCCTTAAGAATCATCCACGGCTGAATTTAGAAAAAGAAACACCGTCATTCTTTTCTGTTCTCAAGTTGAAATCCCAGGGGAGTCCCACGAGAATTGATTTCATACAGAGAAATAAAAAACAACTGAGACCTTTGAGGTCAAAAGACCACTGCAATATAGCCAGGTCATCAGTTGTGTTTTGAACTTCAAACATTTGATCAAATCCAAACTTCCCTCTCACTTAGACAGTTTTCCTTGTTTACTTATGTTTCTTTGCTCCCTCTTATAATATGCCATCCAGTACTTTCGCTTGAGTTACCTGCAACTCTTTGCACACCTTTTCAGCCCCTGATCTCTATTTGTGGGTTGTGTCTTGCTGCTTTGAGATGGGGTTGGCAGGTGTGGGATCCTGTCTTCAACCTGGGCCCTAAACTAGGATTCTGAGATTCTTGAGATTATCCTGAATCTGAATTTACTTTCTTTGATCTGCATGTGATTCTGCCTTGTGCGATTTGTATTTTTGGTCCTTTCTGGCCAATCGATGTTTATTTTCCCTGTCCACTTTGATGGGAGAAACCAGTGCTGTGTATATGACATTAACCTGTTCTCCTCCTTACCATTCGCAGGGTGCTCCCGGAAGCCGTGGTTTCCCCGGATCTGATGGCATTGCTGGTCCCAAGGTAGGTTCTAGTCTCCTCATGCTGTCACTGCCTTCTCTACAGAAAAAAGGTATAAAAATAATGGCCTCTCCATCCATTGGCATCACTCCAATGGGCTGAGGTGGGAAGCCTCAGATAAGGCTCTGGGAATGTGGGTCAAGGCAGAGACAGTTAAACCAGGGAGAGATGGAATGTTCTCTTAGTAGAAAGGAGCCTGGAGCAATCTCAAATGCTACTGAATATTATTTTATTTTTGCTAGCTGTTACCTACATTAGGAATAGTTTAAAGGAGTTAAATGGGGGATGGAAAGAAAGCCTTCTACCTTGGAACTCCCCTTAATCTCAGGTGGCCTGAGCAGATTTTCACAACGTTGAGAAATGGCACTCTGCACATGTTCTAATGCTATGAAAACATGACTAGTTCTCGATTTCTTTCATTTCTTTCCTGCCCTGCCAATGCTGATAGTAGGGCTAGTGAAAGTAAAAACATCGAAAATAGCAATTTTCTTTTTTAAAAAAATTCAAAAATAAAGCTTCCAGCTCGAATTAACTTCATATTACTCCCATTTTAGAGGTGGGTGATGAGTGGGAATTTGACCAAGCTTCTGCTGAATAAGTTTGTGGCAGGCATGTGCCCAGATCTCTAAGATGGAAATCTAATTGTCCAGCAAATGTAGAAATCTAAGGAGCTCCTTTGCACTAAGTGAATCTGCTTTCCACCTCCCTCCAAAACTCCCTGAAGGAGCTGGGTAGTCTTGTGGAAATTTATAGGGGCCAGCAAGAGTTGCCTAATCATCTGAGAGCATCACACGTCATCCCTTTTGAAGACACTGCAGCCTCATCCTCAAGCCCCCAGATGAGTTGATCATTGCTCCCAGCTCTTGCTTAACAACACCAGTTGCTTTCATGTCTTCCCACTCCTGCAGTCCCAGGGGCTTTCTTGAGCTTTTTTCTATTCTTTTTTTAAAGGCACCAGATCTTGTCTGGAAGCCAGCTGTAGTCCCACCAACTCACCCACCCTTTGCCCTTCCCAGCCCAGCAACATTTCATTATTATATATCACACTTTACTATGTTCTCACGTTCTGGAATTCTCCAGCATAACCTCAAACCACTCACATATGCTCATCTGGCTAATGGAGAACCAGAGCCCCAGTAGTTATTGCTCATATTGTTGGGTTTGGGACTTTTTTATGGCTCATGTCTTATATTTTCTGCCCATGAAGATTAAGCCATCCACACAGAATCAGGCAGCCTGGTGTTGGTCTCCTTCCCTTGCTGTCCTCCTAGTGGTGCAGCAATAAAACTGCTAGCACACTTGCAAAGCTAAGCAGGGTCCGGTATGGTTTCAAAGTGGAGGGGAGACCACGTGCTCAGATTCCTGCATTGCAAAGGGGTTGGACTAGATGGCCCTCGAGGTCTACAGTTCTGGGAATCTTAGATTGAGCTCTGATATAACAGCCTTCTGAACCAGAAGAAGATGAAACAATGTCGGCATTTACCTGCAGTGCTTAATGGGATAACTTGACTGCTTTTCCTCTTCCAGGGCCCACCTGGCGAGCGTGGCTCTCCCGGCCCTGCTGGTCCCAAAGGAAACACTGGCGAAGCTGGACGCCCTGGTGAGCCTGGTCTCCCTGGAGCCAAGGTGAGTGGATTGCAAGAGATCTGGCAGAAGTGCAAAGGCGATCTGGCCACACGCTTTCCTGTTAGGCCCTGGGCAGTGGGGAATGAGGTGCATTCTGCCAGAAGCTCCCATGCCCTAGAAAGGAATTGAAAAACAAACTGTGTTAGGTAATCACAAGCTCCCCTTGTTGTTATAGTAATTGTACCTAGAAAATAACATAGGACTTTGAAGTATGCAAAGGACTTTGCACTCCCTGTCCTAACAACTTGGTAAGGAGCAGAGGCAGATTTCGGGCACCACGACCGGTTCTGCCACACTGGGCGCTGAGCTGGGGGGCATCGCAAATATGACATAGTGAATTGAGCAGAATGGGAGGTGAGGGCCAGGGGGCACCAAATTGTGGCCTTGCTGCAAAAATTTGAAAGACCACCCCTGCAAGGAAAGTCTGCAGTGGTCCCATTTTGCAGACAGGGAAGTGAGGCTGAGAAATGCATAAGTGAATTGAAAGGAGGAAGACTTTTGGCGACAGGTTTTAGTGTCCTCTTTTGGCTGTTCTTTTACGGAAGGGTCATGATGGGATAAGGGTAAGAATTTGCCCAGTTAGAATGCGGGTAATGGATGGCATTGTGGCACCCTGTAGCTCCCTATGTGATCCTTGATTGGTAAGGGTCATTTCTGGAAGCAGAAAAAGCCCTTAAAGAAATAGCAGCAATGTGGGGAAGCAATAGCTGCAAACAGCACCATCAAAGTAAATGCAAGGAATTTTTAGGGGGAAATTCAGCCTCCCTGAACACCCCATTTTTGCCAAGAACATATTCAGAGGCAAACGTTCAGTGCAACCCTAGAAAGACATGACTTGCCCAAGGGCACTAGAAAATTAAATACAGCATTGTAAATTTAACTCGGGGGCTTATTAGCCAAGCTGAAATACCCTTCTTACTGGGTCACACAAGCTCTCAAATCCTTCCTTGCTCAGTGATTTGAACCCTGCGTTCTACGCCCCCCACTTCAAGATGCAAAGGGGATCATTATGCCCATCTATCTAATGCATCCATCTACCACTTTCTCCCATGAGCTCAGGGCAACTTAGAACAAAATTAAAATCGGATTTTTTAAAAAAAACATGCACCAATTAATCTGAAATAAAACAAAACCAGAAGGAGGACAAGAAAGCAGGACTCGAACTGGAACTGATTTAAGAGAAACCAGCAACCCCTAGAATTTTTTTGGAAACAAAACAAAAGTCTTCCCCCGCCCCCTTATGGAAAAAAAAACACACCAACTGCAAGGGACACATTGGATTTATTAGCTACTCAGATATTCTGTACAGCTGGAGACTATTTAAGGGAAGGGCGAGGGCGAACACTTCCAGAAGGGGTTCGCAAAAGCTGTAAAGAAGCATTTAGGAGAACTGGGAATCATTCACAAAAGAGATGCACAATAAGGGGTTCCTATGACAAACAGATGTTTTCAAAACAGGGGTTGTAGAGCATTTAGGAATGACTGTGCTGAGTGGGGTGGCAAAGACAGAGCAATCCTACCTTACCCTTTCTAGGTCACAAACCCTCATTGTTATTGACCAAAGGATGTTTCCTAACTCACCTTCCTTTCCCCTCCCACCTGTAGGGTCTGACTGGTAGCCCTGGAAGCCCTGGCCCCGATGGCAAGACTGGACCCACTGTGAGTAGCAACAGGATGGCATTCTTCATTGTTTTACTTTGCTCAGAAATGAATTGTTCTTTTAAAACACACACACACACAAAAACTTATGGGCTTTTTTGTCTCCTAATAGGGCCCTGCTGGTCAAGATGGCCGCCCTGGACCTGCAGGTCCACCTGGTGCAAGAGGTCAAGCTGGTGTCATGGGATTCCCTGGACCTAAAGGCGCTGCTGTAAGTAACTGCTTCCTTTCCCTGAATCTTACACTCCCTTGGATGAAAATTCAAGGATGGCAAAATCCAGCTTTCTCCTCGCAGTGCCCAGTCTTTGCTTGAAGTTCAGCTTGCAGTGTTGCCATGAAAATGGCAGAACTTCATTTCAGAACTTCCTGAAATGGCTGCCTTCAAGTCTTCATGAAATAACGGATGGCAGTGCCTGTAACTGCAAGCTCCTTCTAGCTGCCCTCCTTACGTTTTTGAGCAACTAGAGGGACAAAAAAACCCCCAAAACTCTGGGTGTTCATAAAGACCTAAATTGTTGGTCATTTCTGTTCTTCATTGTGATTCTGCATCTGCTGTTACTGCCATGGGGCATCAGCATGGTTTCATGGTTTAGATGGCTCCCTTTCCAGAACTGAATCTTCAGTTCTTGTATTGGACCTTAGAATTAAGCAGATCATTGCAGTGATTCTGTTCTGGGTATGTGGTAAATCAGTTGCAGTCCAGCGATTCAGTGTGAGCAGTAGGCACACAAGACAAGTTATGGCTCCTTGTTCATTATTGTTTTGCAACATAAAGCTACCCTTCAGCCAAAAATCATTCCCAAGAATGCAGGCGCTGTGGTTTCCCCATAAATGGTTGTATCCATTTGTGGTCCAAATTTTGAACACAGCATACACATAACCTGGATTTGACTCGTTCTAGTATGACCCGAAGAGTGCAATGGAGTTCCACTGCTACGAATATCTTCTTGCTCACTGCTCGTCAAGTTGTCAATCCTGTCTCTGAAATGACCCCCTTTGTCCCCTTCTTCTTCTAGGGTGAGCCCGGCAAACCTGGCGAGAGAGGTGCTCCTGGACCTACCGGTGCCGTTGTAAGTATTTTGCTTAATGCCCTCTGCAGCCAGGTTCAGATATGGCTTTGCACACAGGGATTGTTAGATGAAAGCAAGAAATCTTGGGCACTTGTTCGCTATAGCAAGCCCTGTCGCAGCAAGGAAATGGATTTGACACCAAGACACTATATAGATGTCAGGGGCTGGTCTGGATCAGAAGACTGGGGGATGCAAATGCAGGGAGATCAGTTCCCAACAGAAGAGGAGGGGGAATATTTGACCCCGCCTGCTTCCAGCGTTTCCAGAAGCAGAGAGACAGGCAGAAATAGAAGCTGCATAGTTAGAGAGGAGCTACCCAGTTATGAGATAGTAGCTAAGCAACCAGAAGGGAGGGAGCAGCTGGGCGATACATCAGTCGAGAGTGGGAGGACGACACCCTCCCTCCCCCCAAACTCGGAGGTCTGATCATGTCAGAGACGCGGGGGGGGGGATGACTTCCCGTTGGCACACTTCTTGCTGCGGAAGTGGGGAGGAGTCAGAGTAGGCAACTGATATCCTTCTGGAGGGTTGCCTGCTTGTGCTGGTAACAGAATGCTGTAATAAAAGGACTATAAATCTACCAAACGCTCGTTAATTATTATCGGTGAGCCACCGGAAGGGAGAGGGGAACTCCCGTACTTGACAATAGAACATAGAAGTGATCACAACCCTAGCTTTCAATCTATGTAACAGAGAAGGCTGAGAGCAGAGGGAGAGGTTGGGGACTGATACATTTGTCCTGGGCCTTTATCCCACAAGCCAGTCAGAGAGCAGTGGAGGAGCAGGCAAGGCAAAGCTCTGGGAAGCCTTTACTAAGGACAAATCACAGATGAGATGCCTTTGTGTGGAGAGTCACACAAAGAAGAGCAGCGCAGACATTAGAGGCTGCAGGTTTGACAGTGGTATAGAGTGACAAGGAAGTCAATGCAATGAATTCAGAAGATCTGGACACAGGAGTAGAAAAACAATGGAGTGCTTTCAATGTAGACTGTTCTCCGAAGAGTCCATCCAGATACTCTCATCTCTGCCTTTTTGATCCTCTTCTCCCTTGCAGGGTGCTCCTGGTAAAGATGGTGAAACTGGTGCCCAGGGACCCCCTGGCCCAAGTGTAAGTATGAATTCTTCCCTGATCCCACTTTCTGTACCATTGATGGCTATTGTAGGAAACCACTTTTTGAAGCCTACCAACCTTTGAACTTTCCTTTGCTTCCCATCCTAGGGCCCTGCTGGAGAAAGAGGTGAACAAGGTCCCGGTGGAGCTCCCGGATTCCAGGTAAAAAAAAAGCTTTCCATGAATAGAGGCACATACAGAACTGTGTGTGTATTTTCTGCCGCAGCAAAACTTCAAATTTGGAAGCCGGCTGGATGGGGAAGAAACTTCAGGGATAGCAATAAACTTTGCAAACATAGTACATTTCTGCATTTTGCATGCTTAAACCTGCTCCTTTGCTTCAGGTTTTCAGATTTCTTTGCAAATTTTCTGGAAGGAGTGGGAGGCAACAGTATAATAGTTTCATGGGCACAACATGCAAATATGTTCTTCAAATCAAGGCTTTGAAGAAGAAAAAAGGAAAGCTGGGAAATTTAACTATGCAGAAACCATGACAACAGGCATCAATGCCTGTGCTTGTGCACACACACAAAATAATTGTGGGTGATCAAATTGTAGGATAGATATAGCTAAGCTCTTTGAAAAGCAAGATTTCAGTTCCTAATCTAACACCTTCTCCATCTCTGGTTTTCTCTTACAGGGTCTTCCCGGTCCTGCAGGTGCCCCTGGTGAATCTGGAAAGCCTGGTGAACAGGTAAGAAATGAGGCTGCACATAGAGAAATGTGAAGAAGAGACGGAGTTCAGAGATAGGTAGTTTAGGGTCTGATCTGAGCTTGCTGGCTCCCCAGTAAGCCTCGCTCCACATATAGATATGGCATTTGCATCTGCCTTCCTGAATACCTTCAGACAGAATGCAGTACTTACACCATACTATAGAAAGACGTAAGGATACCTTGAGGAGAACCGGATGGTCAAGCTTCTCCCCACTTAGCTTCTTCTGCTCGGTTATTCACAATCTAAGTGCACACACACAGCAGGGTGAGGTTTCTCCTCCTTTGAATAGCTGGAGGGAATTTCAGCAGGCAAAGTTTGCTCCTTCCTTTCAGGACCATGCCACAGCAAGCTTAGACTCCCTTAGCTCGGGTGGCTTTCTTTAGAAAGGCTTCATCCACTCCTTGCAAAAAAACCAGTACAGTGCTGGTGCTGAATCTATCCAGCAACATTCTGAGAACCACGCACCCTTTGCTTTGAATGAATTGGAAGCTGTGCAATCACAGCAGAGTCCGTGCCATGCCTGCTTTTCGTATGACGCATTTCTCATGCTCCCTTTGCAAAGCCAATGGACTTCCAGTTGATTGGCCAACAATAAAAATCCAGAGCACCTGCAAAGAAGTATATAGGGAGGGCGGGAAGGAAATATTTTCCTTTTGCATGGCCCAATGGCCATAGAAACCTCCCATATTGTAGGCAACAGATCTGTATCTCCCCCATGTCCTTCTCCTACTAGAGATAGGATTGATTGCTTGGACTAAAACTGGGATTTCAGGCATTCAAAGCACTGTAGATACTTGATGCTTCTTGTTCCTCAAGGGGACGTTGTCTCAGCGAGGTGAAGAGATGCTGAAACGAGTGGAGTCCTTAGTTTAGGCCTAGTGACTCTTTCAGTAAGCCATTGGATTGGGCACAACTTGATGATTCAGGAGCCCGTAATTTATGCTAATATTCTGTGGCTGAAGTTGGCATTTTAAAAGAGTCCATCTTCAGATCCTGTCCACTCATGTTTCCAACATGCGGTTTTGGAGAAGCCGTCAAGGGAGGTTTACAATGCATACCTCCTGAAGTGTTTCCTACCAAGCAGAAGAGAATAGCTAGATGCTTCTCATTGTGCTGTCCACTTTCCTCCATGCTTTCATATTCTAGAGACCCTGCCCACATCATGCAAATCCTGCCACTTCAGACTTGAGCTGTTCCTTCTGGAATTCCATAACTCAAAGGGACCATAAGTCCACACAGTCCTCAGCCGTGAAGCAGCAAAATTCACCCCCAGTGCTGCACAGCAGAACCATCCATCAGCCCCATCTTGGATTACCTATGACACCTGGATGCCAAAGATTCATTAACCAATGATTTTTCTTCTTCTGATAGGGTGTTCCTGGTGATGTTGGTCCTCCTGGTCCCTCTGGTGCAAGAGTAAGTGAAGATCTTCTTCTCCATACTGGTCTTCCATATGTATTTTCATTGGTCCGCTGCTGTTTACTGTGATGCTGGCGTTCTAACCAGATCTCTTTCCTCCCTCTAGGGCGAGAGAGGTTTCCCCGGTGAACGTGGTGTCCAAGGCCCCCCAGGTCCTCAGGGTGCCCGTGGTTCTAATGGTGCTCCTGGTAACGATGGTGCTAAGGTAAGGGTGCATGATAGGATGTAGTCCATCGCTTATTATTATTCATGTCCTTTATCTTCCTTGAAAATATCTTGCATGACAAATATAAAAATCAGTCTTGGATGCTTGGGATTTTTTTCAAATGATCAGAGTTAGGTTTTGAGCCACGTAGGCAACAAAACATCTATAATTCAAGAGGTGAAGGAAACAATCTATGCCTTCTGAAGCATCCCCTCACACCTCCTGTTTTCTCAACAAAGGTGATGTACAGTGCTCACCAGCTTAAGACAGAGTGGGACCACCTGTAGTATTCAGGGTCCTCTTATGAGCTTATGGAACTTGATAATAGTGCATTTCCACACACACAGAAAGAGAGGTTATAAGGATATTGGGCAAATCAGGAGTAGAGGCCCACAGCTGAGCTGTTTCATTTCACCAGGGTTGGGCTAAGTTTTGGAATCCAACCAAGCATCTGCCATGAAGTAGGACACAGCTTCGATTCTGCTACCTTATTACATTAGCCAGACCACATGGGACAAGCTCTGGGACCTTCTTTCTCTTTTCAGAACCTATAGGCACATTTCACTCCAAGCAAGGCAACTTTTGCACCCTAAAGCAAATAAGGAAAGTAATGGATTTCCCTTGGCATGGGCACATTCAGGAATCCTGTGCCTGTTCCTTAGTATCATCTACCCAATCCCTCTGAATCATTGCCTTCCTGGGTGCAACAAGGCTCTTCTTCCCTAGCATACAGACTGAAAATCTGAAAAAATAAATAAATGTTGTTTTGCAAATGTGTATGAGACAGACAGACAGAATTCAGAAGGGATTAGGTGCTGCCATCTATGCTGGGCCTGGTATCTTAGCTCTGTTTCTGATATGTGTTTGTTTGTTTGGCTCTGCTCCTCTAGGGTGATGCTGGTGCTCCTGGTGCCCCCGGAAACCAAGGTCCTGCTGGCCTTCAGGGTATGCCTGGCGAACGTGGTGCTGCTGGTCTGCCTGGTGCCAAGGGAGACAGAGTAAGTATCTGGTCCTTGGAAACAATGCCATCAAAATGGCAGCTCACTAACTTAACCGACCTATAAAGAAGGCGAACATGCAAACAACAACGGCAACAGCCCCCTGACTCTTCCAAATATAACCCTCCAGTTAGGAGGCTTTCCCAACTTCTCCTCGTATCTCTCTCCAGCCCGCTTTCACGGCGAACCACCATTACTGCAACTGTGCAGAGATAATCTTGACACAGATCCTCATGCCCACAGGTTCATATGAGGGTCATAGGGGGCCAGTGGATGGAAGACTTAATAAAAACAGGAGGTCACTTGCAAGGCTGTTGCTGTTTTGCAGGTGGGATTTACCTGCATGCCAACAAACTCAGACTGTGCAATTGAAATGTGTTTGGTGTTGTTTGGCAACACACCCACTTCCCTCCAAAACAGGACTTTTAGGTGATAAAGAAAGTGATAGGAAAACACACAGGGCTATTGACTGGCTTTGTAACACACCATTTCAATTGGGTAGGAAGTTTGTGGAAAAGTAACATCCGGAGTTGCCTTACACTGTGTCAGGGAACTGGTGCATCAAGCTCAGTACTCTGTCTATTTCAGCTGGCTACAGAGCTCCACCATATCTGGCTGAGATATTTCCCACTCCCAGCACATGGGATTTATTTTATTTTTTTAATGAAAAAAGGGGGCAGAAATCTAACCTAGGGCCTTCTCCATCCAAGGCCTGTAATCTGCCCCCAGACCTTCCTCTACTTGAAGTAGACTGCTTGCAGAATCGTAATGTGGGAAATAAGGAACAGGAAGATAATATTAAATTCTGCTTGCTGGTATTTAGAAACTCCCCTCCTTAAAATATCCAGTGGGCAGGCGACTCTTCCCTTCTGTATGGCCAAAGCAAGAGGATGGTTGGTGTAGCCCTCCAGATGTTGCTGGACTATAGCTGCCAGCATCCCTGACCATCATCCATGTTGGATAGAAACTCAACATCTGGAGGGGCACAGTTTCCCCACCTCTGGCTTGCAGGCTTTTGCCTTCAGGGTTGGAATGAAGGGCAGATCTCGGGGTGCTATCCAGCACCTAGTCCTTCTTCCATCAGTCTCCTTGAGATAAATTCCCTCGCGCCAAACTCGGCTTGACATCCTAATGCAGATTCTGCTAGATGGTCGGATCTCTCCCAAGACCTTCAGAGATGAGACACCTTGTATCGCCAACAGAGAGTTCTTCCTCCCAGTTTTTGCACCAGCTTGTTCCTTTCGGTGCTTCATGGTCTGCTCTGTTTCTCCTTCCTCCTAGGGTGACACTGGTCCCAAAGGTGCTGATGGTGCTCCTGGCAAGGATGGACTTAGAGGATTGACTGGACCTATTGGCCCACCTGGACCTTCTGGTGCTCCTGGTGACAAGGCAAGTGCTCCACTGACTTTATGTACCTCTTTTCCAGAAAAAGGTCTAGTGATCGCCAGTTGTCAGATGTCTAGGTGCATTTTCTGGCATATTAACAAATTTGTGAATGAGCTGGGAGCTATTTGGCGTCTTCCGACTTGGGCTTTGACGCCACTCCTTTGCAGAGCATGCAGTGGAGAGGCAGTTGGCAACTCTTTCCTGACCAGGTGTTCTGATGGCGTAGGGGTGCAGAGATCTAACCTGGCCCTTTCTAGTCAGCTCAGTGTCGCTGCCCTGCATGCTGATGGCAAGAATAGGGCAGCCATGGGGACAGCCCCCTTTCCCAAGAAATTCTAAGTATGAGAATCTCAGCATTGTGTGCCCTTATTGGATCCTGGGATTTTAGCCTATGATGACTGTCTTCATCTGAAGCCCTCAGTCTCCATGAGGTCAGCTGGGCTAGGCTTGGGCAGAGAGCAAGAGGCTAGTGGAATGTCACTCTATATCAGAACCTTTCTAGCTCATGTCCACATGGACCAGAGCTGATTTGACAGGGGCTAGTTTGAAATTAAAACAGTGGCCAGCAACTAGATTCAGTGATAGGTCAATCTGGAGTGGAGCACTGGGGGGAAGAGCTTAGCCCCTTCCTTCTCACCTTATTCACTTGATACCACCCGGACACCCATCGCTGGCTGAGGCTACAACCTCCACAACAGCATCGGCAGGACACTGGATGAAGGTTGTTGGCTGTGGAAAGAACACGTGGGGAGAAAGGGCTTCTTTTTGCCTGCAGAATTGCATGGGTGAGAGTGATGGGCCGACAGGTGATCATCCGCAGGTCACATTGTCTCATAGGCCACCCTGACTACGCAGTTAAAGGATTTTCCCAGCTCAACCTGCTATATTATGTATACCATTTAGGGGTGCTTTCAGGTCCTACAAATAGGCTAGGCTGAAAGGTATGGACATGACCAGCCTTCTAGTTTCTCCTCTCCAGCCTCATACAATCCAAGCGCCATTGACCCATCAACTTAGTACTGTCCACAATGAGTGGCACCACCTCTCCAGGGTTTCAGGCAAGTATCAGGGATCAACCCTTTGGAGGACCTTTGCTTACAGAGGATGTGCTCTACCACTGAGCTATGATCCTTCCCCATCCGTCCCCAATTTTGTTCTTCCAACCTGTCACTAATAAGCTTTCCCCCTCCTGTTTTCATACCATAAAACTCAGTGGCTGGCTCTCTCTCTCTCTCTCTCTCTGCTAGATATGAAGGCAAACGGTTCATGTTTTTCAATTCACATGTTGAACTTAGGCCTCCATGCGAGGCAGTGAGTACATGATTAGAAAAAGAGGCATTTATCCAACCTGGTGAGAGTAGCAAGGTATAAGAGAGGAACGTAACTAACCGGTAGGATTCTGCAGCTTTAGATCACAGATTTGTAGAATTGGAAGAAGGACCACAAGGGTCATCTTGTGTTCAACCTTCTGTGATGCAGGAATCTTTCATCCAATGTGGGGCTCAAACATACAACCCTGAGATTAAGAGTTTCATGCTCGACTGACTGAGCTATGCATCCTGGGTGGGTGTGGGTGTGCTTTTTTCCTACTTGTGTTACAGAGCCTTTTGTGGTTCCTCCTGGTTCCCTGGAGCTTAACCTCATCTCTATTTCTTTTCTTCCTCAACCAGGGTGAAGCTGGTCCTGCTGGTCCTGCTGGTCCCACCGGTGCTCGTGGTGCTCCCGTAAGTACTTTCTTTTCCATCCTAGAAACACAGAATTGTAGAGATGGAAGGTACCCCAAGGGTTATCCAGTCCAAACCCCCTGCAACGCAGGGATCTCATTCTTATCACCTTCTCTCATTCTTTGACCCTTCCTTTTATCACCACTGACAAAATGCATTTGTCTCATTTTCCTCCCCAGGGAGATCGTGGTGAGCCTGGCCCTGCTGGACCCGCTGGATTTGCCGGCCCCCCTGTGAGTATGATGACAAGTGTTCAGTTCTCATCAAACTGTTGATTCGTTGCATGTTGGGTGTTGGGTGCAGGGTGGACAATCCCTCCGCTTTGGTGCACATTGTGGCAAACAAGCAGCAACAGTTGACAGGCAAGGTTTGCGACCAGAAGCACCTGTAGATTGTTATCAAGTGATCTCTGGTAGGAGAAAGTTATACGTTCCAGGCATTGCAATTCCTCAGTTAGCAGTGCTCATAAAGTAAAGAAAATAGTCCCAATTTGGGGTATATTCATAGAATCATAGAACTGTAGGGTTGGAAGAAACGCCAAGGGTCTTCTAGTCCAACCCCCTGCAATGCAGGGATCTCGGCTAAAGCATCCGTGACAGATGGCCATCCAACCTCTGCGTATAAACCTCCAAGGAAGGAGAGTCCACCACCTTCCCAGGGAGACCTTTCTACTGTAGAACAATTGCTGTCAGGTTTTTGCTGATGTTTAGTTGGAATCTCCTCTCTTGTAACTTGAAGCCATTGATTCAAGTCCTACCCTTCAAAGCAGGATAAAACAAGCTTCCTCCAACTTCCAGCGCTTGAGATATTTGAAGATGGCTATCATACCTTCTCTCAGTCTCTCTCTTCTTTCCCAGGCTAAACATACACAGTTCCTTCAACTGTTCCTCATAAGGCTTGGAAGAACAATTTGGTTCTCCCTTACCTTCCTCCTAACTACAGCAATCAAGCAGGCATTAATTAGTGCACTGTTGGGGTGGCAAATTCTACCCAGCAGTGCCTTTTTTAGTGCCTTATGCCACTTTTAACCACTTTCACTGCCACCTTGAGGTCCTTTGGAGAACAAGGTAGGGTATGATTAAAATAAATAAAATAGGAGCCCAGACAGCAATCTTCCATGTCCTACTTGAATCCATTTTAGGAGTATTTTCCATAACTGGGTGAACTTGAGTGTAGAGCCACTAAAGAACTGGGTCAGTCAAGACAGTAAATCACAAGTTGATGTGGTTTCCATGCTGATTCTTGATGACATATGGATCTGCCAATTGCTTTGCAAGTGCTCATCCTCTTTGTCCTCCCAACAAATCCTTTGAGGTTGATTAAACTGTGAGAAAGGTGGTGCTTGAACCCAAAGCTGAGGAGTGGGCACTTGAACCTGGATTTCCCCATGTCCCAAGCTGAACTGCAACCGGGTTGACTCCACTATGTAACTGAGAGAGACTGGGAACTGAATCTCCCAAACCTGATTGAGAACCCTCCTCTCCATTTGCACCCTCCCTGTTCCAAGTTGTGCAAACCTTGCTTCTCATGCTGCCTCTTCCTGTTTGATTCACACCTGGCAGGTTATCAGAAGCAATGTGGTCCAACCTCCTCTGGCACAATGAGATCATTTAGTCAGATGTACTTGGACGATGCAGAGAAAGATCCATCAATATCTTCCATCTTAAGTAGATATGTCTTTCCTTTTCCATCCTTCACCACCACCTGCTCTGCTCTTACCTCCACAGGGTGCTGATGGACAACCTGGTGCTAAAGGTGAACAAGGTGATGCTGGTGCTAAAGGCGATGCTGGTCCTCCCGGACCTGCTGGTGCCACTGGACCTCCCGGACCCGCTGTAAGTGACCCTCTTGTTGCACCCCAATCTCTTTTGTGAACCCATCACCTTCCATCAGCCTTTGGCTTAACGCTGTCTCCCTCCCGCCTGTTGCAGGGTGCTGTTGGTGCTCCTGGACCCAAAGGTGCTCGTGGAAATGCAGGACCCCCTGTGAGTACCTCCTTCTTCTGCATTCTTAAGCTGGGTGCGAGTCAAAAATGCATTCATGTTCGAAACTCAGAGTTTTCACATCCTAAGGAAATCACTCCCAGTTCATCACCCTGGGACATTTAAAGCAGATCATGGGATAGAAAACTAATGCAGCTCTCGGCTGCAGCAGTGGGCTGCAGAAATAAACCATAGAAGGGATCGTGCAACCTCTGCCCAGAAAGATCACAGTCTATGCGAGGTGGGCAAGACAGGGCTCTTTAGCACCTGATCCAAAATAGTTAATCGGTATTCACAGCAGACCAGCTTCACCGTGGTGAGGAAAAGTCTCTGTGTATGTTCAGAGGCTCTCACTAGCTAGCCTAAACCCATCTAACACACAAGAAGGGGGAGGGGGAATCACATTCCAGAGCTTGCCACTGGCAGGTTTTAGGCTGAAATTAAGCCCAAGCTGATTGCAATGCAATTAACCTCAATCACGTCATCCAAACTGGTTTAGCTGCATGATGTATGAGGATCTCTAGCTGGTAGAAACAAATAATAAAATAAAATAAAATTGGCACCCTTTTTCTGCATACCCAGAAGCAGTAGTGACAAGATGCTAGAAGAGCTGAGATATCATTATCTTTCCGTGGCAAGGAGCTTCGGCATTGCAAAGAGGTTGCCGAACTGAGAAATTAAGACGAAATCCATTGCAGGATCCTACTAAGTGGGGAATCTGTGTTAGAATCACACGTACAGTTCCTGCTTGGTAGGGGAGGAGTTATTGAAAAGGAACCTTCTCTTTCGTTCCTTTCATAGGGTGCTACTGGATTCCCTGGAGCTGCTGGAAGAGTCGGACCCCCTGGCCCATCTGTAAGTACCCTCCCACAAAACACACACATGCCGGCATTGTGGGCAACAATTTAGAAAGCTGTTACACAACCCCGAGGTAGCTGGTGGTGGGAGAGGATGCTCAGTAGGAAGTCCCTTAGAGCCTACATTAGAGGACCTACAAAGATATATGTTGACTCTCTTGGCAGCAGAGAGGATGGGAAAAGAGGGCCATAAGGCAGAAAAGATACAGATTGAGAATAGTGCTGAATCAATTCCTATCTAAATATATACAATGGTTTTAGCCCGAACCAGAAGCATTCCTTATAGAATTGGAAAAGTTGGAAGGGAACACAAGAGTGATCTAGTACAACCCCCTTCAAGTAGTCTTTGTACATCCACTTTTATTTTTATACTCCCAAGTTTGCAAACTGGATATCCAGGTTTCCCCCCCAAATTTTTAGCTCCATCCCCCCCACAATAATAATAAAAAAAGCCTTCAGACACAGCAGAAATTGTTGGGCCTTATGGATTATTATGGCACACAAGAATCTCTAAGTATTTTTATACCACTATCTTAATGGCCATTCCTTCTTCGTGGAATTGCAGCTGGGGAGGAGAGGCCAAGGGTCTTTTAGCATTAAGTTCTCAGCATCCTTGCCCAATCTGCAGTCCACAGGATTTGCTGGAGCAAACCACGACATTTAAATGACACTGTCACATAAGCATGGGCAGGCTTTTCCTTTCAGTTTGCTCTGCTTGGAGCTGCACCTGATTCGAAATGCGGTGGCCCAAGCTTTTGGCTGTCTCTAGGAACATGCAACCCAATGCAAAAACGAGCTGGTGGGATGGAAACTCCTCATTCTCAGTGACCCACTAGAACCTCACTGGGGTGGGGTGGGGGTCCTTCCTCAAAGATGCTTCATTTGGGGCCACTGTTCCCAAACTCAACACACGGCCTGTGAGTGTCACTGATTTCCTTGTCCTCTTTTCTTTCCCCCCAAAGGGTAACATCGGCCTTCCCGGCCCCCCAGGCCCTGGTGGAAAGGAAGGTGCCAAAGGACCCCGTGGTGAGACTGGACCTGCTGGACGCCCTGGTGAAGCTGGACCTGCTGGCCCACCCGGACCTCCTGGCGAGAAGGGCTCTCCTGGTTCCGATGGACCTGCTGTAAGTAAATGCCACCTCTTACCTTTCATTCCTCTTGAACGGGGTTGCTTGAGCCAAAGTTGGGCGCCCCCTCCATGGGGTTATCTCCCTGTCGCAACATCTGGCTCCCTGATGGCAGCCCAGCTGCCATGTTAACGATTTCTCTGCCTTAAATTGGCTTTGGAATTTCCCACTGCTTATGCAAATCTTTATGGCTGCACCTCTTCAGTGGCGATGTTCTAGTGAGCATCGTTGAAATGCCACATAATGGCTTCCTACATTATAGACCAGATCCATTAGTTCAGATTGTTGCTTGCCAAGTGTTTGGGTTTTTTTAATGTGGGATGTGTTTCAGTGGAAAAGGTAGTCCTTGCCATGCGTGGTCACACTTTGCTTAAAGAGAGCCTGAAGGAAAATCCCCTAGCCAGCCAAGATACAACAAGGTGTGGGCTCCTTTAGGCAAGGATAGAAAGCCTCATGGGCATTACTCACAACGTAAAGTGGAGTCAGGACATCCAACAGTTCTTCTGCTTCAAGCAAGCCCACCATGTTCTTATTTCCCAGCCTGTCTGGGGTCTTCTTTCTTCTTCGGTGATCACTTGTAGCTGAGTAAGATTGTCTTCCATAAACACGGTTTAACAGTGAGTCTGTAAGTGACCGTGGAGGCCAATTCTGGATCCACACGTCCTTCCACAGTGTCTGGGTTATGCCCAGCTCACCTCCAACTCTTCTGCAGTGCAGCATAATGCTGGCAAAAACGAAATGTGTTTTTCCAACCAGGAGCTTCTCTGTTGACATCTCATGCTCATGTCCGTTTTCCTCCTGTAGGGCGCACCTGGTACTCCTGGCCCACAAGGTATTGCTGGACAGCGTGGTGTCGTTGGTCTTCCTGGACAAAGAGGCGAGAGAGGTTTCCCTGGTCTTCCCGGACCATCTGTGAGTGCTCCCCTTCAGCTTTTCTCTGACAACTCTGCGCAGAAAGTCTGTGTTCAGTTTCCTTCTGGGGCTGGTGTTTGTGGGCTGGGGAACAGCGAGGAAATTTTTATTTGAGGGGGGAATGTTTCTTAAGTGGACTCAGCCACACAGAAGGCTGAAAACGCAAGGATACATAAAAGCAAAATAGACACACACACCCCGAGTCTAACTGGAATATATGACCCAAGTATACCCAGCGCCCGCAATTAGAAGTTTAGTTATCAATTGGCAAAGCACTCAATTGCATCAACTCCAAAGGTGCAAGAATCTAGCTAGCTGAACAGGTCCTCCTTCAGACCTGTGATCTGTCCCAGCAGTTGCAGCAGCAGTGCACCATGCCTCCTCCAGCCCATTTACACCACCACCTCGGGACATGGTGCATGCAAGCAACCAGTGACTTTTCCTGCGTGTCATGTCCGGCTGCTCCTGTCCCTTTAAGCCCCTCCTCATCCTTGGAGACAGTGCAGGAGGGGACAGAGGAGATTTGATTCCCTGCAGCTGTTCCCCTGTCTCTGACTGCCCAGCCTCTTCCTTTCCCCGCTGCCTCATTGGTGGCACAGAATGTCACAAATAACTGGCCCTTCCCCTGGATCATTCTCCTGCCCTGCTGCCTCCTCTGCCCGTCCCTTCAGACTCCTGCCTCTCCCTGACAATATACTTCAGTGTCTGATGACTCAGCCTGAAGTCTATGCTTGGCATACGAGGCCCAAAGAACAGGAGGGAACACAGCAAAGTTTCAATTTGAGTTGCTTGTTCAGGTTTAGTCTTCAGCACTCTTGTACTAAACACATTTACATAGAAGTCAACATCAGCGGTACATCTGCAGATACGAGGGATTTGGATCGCAGCTCGGGTCTCAAAGCAAGGCTTCTTTTCATCCTTTGCTGCTCTTTGTTTCTGCTCCTAATATAATGCATAATAACTATGGGCTCTGTCGTCGTTTTCCTTAGTGGCAGTATGAGTGTGCATTAACCCAGATAATCGCTTTTGTTTCCTCCAAGGCCAAGAATAAAAAATAAATAAAAGGTCAATACCATTCTCCTGTAGAAACAGAGCAACATGTTTTCTATATTGCATCTATGGGTTAGGGTTACCTTACCTTTTGCCCCGGGCTTTCTTAGGCACAAGTCTTGCGTTTTAAAGCTCTGTATCCAAGAGTGGTTGTTTCCCCCACCACCACCACCACTTTCCCCAGGAAAACCTGCTCTTTAAAGCTGAATTGGAACAAACAGCAATTCAGGTTTTCTGTAGATTGCTGTTTGCTCCAATTCAGCAGTTCAGAGTGGGTTTTTGCAGGGAAAGTGCAAGGACAACAACAACAAAATGCTCTAACACAGAGATTTGAAATGTGGACCTGTGCCTAGAAAAATGGCCCAAAAGGAAGTCTGGATGAGCTAAGACAAAGCACTGTTTATTGTTTTAGCTTGCTCACAAATACCTGCACAGCCCCTGGCCGAATTGCTGAAAAGTGAAGGCTAAACCCTGGAATTCAGTTCCAAATCTTCCCTACCCCATCAAAAAGACTTATCATTCAACCACAAGTTCTGTGAATTGTCAAAAGAAAGAAACATTTCTAGGGAATCCTGTTGATCATATTAATTGTAAGCCCCAAGAAAGGACATCCCGAAAGATGTAGTAACATTCATCTGTTCAGGTTTTTAATATGAGCATCTTGCTAGGTCTTTGAAATGCATTTGACATATTTTCTGTGTTTTAAGGGCAGATGTTGTTGTTTTTTGAGGAGTGCAACTGTTTCTTAGAAGCAGCTCACAAATTTTTGGAATTCTGTTTTAAAAGAACCATCCACAGCTCCCCAGAACAGAAAAAAAACACAGCTGTGTGTACTGGAAATGAAAATAATTCTGGGGGGAAAGTTCTCAAGCAAGTTCCTCTAGCTGAATCTTGACTCTGTCCTCTCTTAATGAGGATTTGTCTCACAGCCTAGACCGCTAAAGATGTAGCTGGATTAAGGGGTACAGGATAGGGGACAAGGTGGGGAGGAGTTAAAATATTGAACTTGGTCAGTTATAACTTAATATTGTTGCCTTAAGCACTGATCAAGAAGACAAAAAAATTTGGTTTTGCAAAGTGTTTTATAAATCTCAGTTTTCAAAGCTGAAACAGATTCAATTTGTAAAATGCAAATCTGGTTTGAAAAAACTTCCTGGATTCTCAATATCAGGAAGTGAGCGAGCTTTCATAAGTAGAACAGTGCTCTGGGTTCTGCGGTATCTAGAAAAGTGATGTAAGCCATACAAAACAAAACTCCATAGAAATCTATTATCTGAGACTAGCCCATGCTTTATACAACAGATGCTTCCCTAGTTCTGAAATGCAGAGCTATATATTTCAAGTGATATAGAACCCTATGGAGAAGATAACCTTCCCTGGCCCCATCCCATAACCCATGTTGCATTGAAAGTTCTTCTTTAGTGCTTTCTGAGATCCCAGGGAACAGAATTCAAACTCTGCCTAGACTAGGCTCCTTCTTTCGCTCTTTTTAACTGTAGTTAACCGTGGTCAAGCATGATGTGTGAATGCGAGTCCTCTCCTGCTGTCTTCCTCCTGCCTCCTTCTGTATCTCAACAACTGGATTCTTTTTGTTCTAACTGGGACTGATCTCCACAGGGCGAGCCTGGCAAACAAGGCCCATCTGGTCCTTCTGGTGAACGCGGTCCTCCCGGCCCAATGGGACCACCTGGCTTGGCCGGACCCCCTGGTGAATCTGGACGTGAGGCAAGTCTTCCAATTTCCATGGGAGCTCCGGACTCCTAAATTTGTTCACCTTTCTCTGTCAAACCCCAGTCTCTTACCATTGATCAGAAATATGGTCCAAGTCAAACTGTGCAGTCAGTGGTAAAATGCAGGTGCAGAATGCCTTGGCATCCCCCAGCTAAAATAAGCTTTGATAAGAACCTCTATCTGGAGCCTTGGAAAGTAAGGCAATACTGGGCTAAATAGACCAATGGTCTGGCTCAGAGCAGTGTAGCTTCGTGAGGGACCATGATCAGGGTCATGCTTTACTTGCAGAAGATACCATGTTTGTTCCTTAGCATCTCCTGTTAAAAGGGTATTCAAGCAGGCTGCTGCCTGAGACCTTGGAGATATGGTGCCTGATTTTTTTTTGTCCTTACAGAGGATAGACAATACTGCTAGGTAGACCAGTAGTCCTCCTTAGTTAATAATAATAATAATAATAATAATAATAATAATAATAATAATTTATTATTTATACCCTGCCCATTTGGCTGGGCTTCCCCAGCCACTCTGGGCAGCTTCCAACAAAATATTAAAATACAGTAATGCATCAAACATTAAAAGCTTCCCTAAACAGGGCTGCCTTCAGATGTCATCTAAAAGTCTAAAAGGTAGTTGTTGTTCTCTTTGACATCTGGTGGAAGGGCATTCCACAGGGCGGGTGCCACTACCGAGAAGGCCCTCTGCCTGCTTCCCTGTAACTTGGCTTCTCACAGTGGGGGAACCGCCAGAAGGCCCTCAGCGCTGGACCTCAGTGTCCGGGTAGAACGACATACAGCAACTTCATATGTCCGTAAATCCTTACTAGTAGATGTGCATTGAATAATATAGTTCAGTTACAGAGCTGAATAGTTTTAACTCAGTTCTAGATCTCCCATCGGTAGCTAGAGAGTTCTAGAGTTTCAACACCACCACAATCTCAGTCTCACCATCTTTCTTCTTGGCTGACAGGGCTCTCCTGGTGCAGAAGGTGCTCCCGGTCGCGATGGTGCTGCTGGTCCCAAGGTGAGTTGAACATGCATGTGTGTATGCAGCAGGTGTCCGGAACGGGCCGGTGTCGCAAGACCCAGGTCCGATAACTTTGCAAAACGAAAGACTTGATTTCACAAACGCACACCGGTTCTGAGCTTTGATCGCCTCTTCTTGCCTTTCCCTTTCCCAAACAGGGTGATCGTGGTGAGACTGGCCCAGCTGGTGCCCCTGGCGCTCCCGGTGCCCCTGGTGCCCCTGGCCCAGTTGGCCCTGCTGGCAAGAATGGCGACCGCGGCGAGACTGTAAGTGGCGCTTCCTTTCCTTCTGCTACAACGTTTTCTGAATCTTTCATTTTTCCAAATTCCACTAGGCCACATATATGCAAACCGACTTATTCCAGATCAGTGGATCTGAAATAATGCCAGTCATTCACAACTTTCCGCTTTCATGATCAGTAAAGATGCAGGCAAGATGGGTATCCGTTTGCAGATGACATAGGCATACCCTCCACACCCAGCTTCAGGATCTTACATATTTCAGGAGCGTGCCTTCATACTTAATTAACATGGAACGCATGCCACTTCTGGTCCTGTGCTCACATTCGCTAAAGGGGCTCTCTTTCACGCTGCTTTAATTAACTTGGATTGGCATCCACCTATGGCTCCTCATTTGTTAGTTTGAAATAATTACTCGAGCCATATGAGAGCGCCGTGGGGGAACCTCTTCCATTACACTCTCCCCATCCTTATTGCAACTCTGCCAGAGGATTAATGAGGTCACTCATTTGTGATCTTCCACTCAAATCCTATGGAACATCCCAGGATTTCGCTAGCAAATGCAGGAATAGACAACTCCCAGATTTATTCGTTGGCGTGCTTATATCCTGCCTTTTTCGTCTTTGGAACTCGAGGCAGTCTGCGTGGGGGTTCCCAGGTGGTCCCCCATGCGAATCCTGAGCAGACCTAAATTTGCTTAGCTTCAGAAAGGTGGATGCAGCCATCTGGTGGCCATATATGCCCACCTACACATCCTAAACATCAGGCTGGCTGCAATAGTGAATACACTTTATAACTAAGAATCCAACAAACAGATAGACAGATAGATGGACAGACTCTACAGACAGACTCGAGCTCTTCCTGCTATGATTGCCCTCCCTTCCAAGCACTGGGCTCCTAAAGGAATAAGTTGCATGCTCAATTACATGCGGAATTTTAAAAGCGATGATATGTACATTTTCTCCTTTTCTCTTTCCCTCTAGGGTCCCGCTGGCCCTGCTGGCCCCGCTGGCCCTGCTGGTGCTCGTGGTCCTGCAGTAAGTTTGGGCTCTGAAATGTCCTCTCTCTTTCTCTCTTTCTTTTCATAAAATCATAGAATTGGAAGGGGTCGCAAGGGCCATCTAGTCCAACCCCCTGCAATGCAGGAATCTTTGGCCCGGCATGGGATTCGAACCCATGAGCGTGAGAGTAAGAGTCTCGTGCTCTATCAGCTCAGCTATGTTATACTGGTAAAATATATAATATGCTATTCAATAAGGCTGAATGGATATACTTGGACACTTCCTGTCTGTATAATCTCTGCTACCTTTGCCTTATGGTTGAAATACAACTGGAAATAAGCACTCCAAGTTCATATCCCGAGTTACGCAGAGTGACTTGCTGATAGGCATTTCCTTCCTTTCTCCTTTGTGAAAGCCCAATAAGCCAATTTTTAAAAATAAAAATTAAAATCTTGCTTTCCGTTTCTAGGGCCCACAAGGTGCTCGTGGTGACAAGGGTGAGACTGGCGAACAAGGTGACAGAGGAATGAAGGGTCACAGAGGATTCTCTGGTCTCCAGGGTCCCCCTGGCCCCCCTGTAAGTACCAGAAAGCTCTTTGCCATTTTTGGTGTAGAGAAGCTCCAGACGTCACAGATCTCCATACCCTCTGACATTTCTCAAATAGGGACGTCCTAAGGAAAAGTGGGACCAAATCCAGGATCAAATCAGAAACTAGGACAGCTTCTCTTAAGTCAGGGGCATCCCTGGAAAATAGGGACACATGGAGGGTCTTGCTTTAAGGCTTTAGTCCTCGTGAAGGAGAGAAATGTCCTCACACAAATTAGAGCCTTGCACCTCTGATCTAGAGAGCTAGAGCTTTCCTATCTCATTTCTGTGGCTTAAGACGGTCTGGAAAAGAATGAAGAACAAACCTTTCTTTCAATAGCCACAATAACTTAAATTGAGCCTCTGCATTCAGAGGAAACCTGCCTCCTTCCCCACCCTGTTTTCTGAACTCCCCAGAGGCCTCTGACTAGCCACTATTCAGAGACAGGTGGATCTCGGTCCAGTTGTTTAATGAGCAAAAGCTACCGTCGCTTTCTGCAAGGAAATTCCACCTTTGGATACCTTTTTGATGAAACATCTAGTCAGGGGGTGGAGGAAAGAAAAGAGGGAGCTTTGACATCTATTTGGCCTGTACGACTGCAGATCCTTGAAGGTTCCCCAAAGCCCTCGCCCATTAATCGGCTTCCGTTTACAATTCCATCCAGATCTCCTATTGCACCAACTTACTTAAATCAAAACTTGTAATTCCAGTTTTCCAACTTTTAGAGACAGAGGGCAGGCTAACGAGCAACAATTTTGTTCCTAAATTTCTTCAGCTACCCATATGTATTTTTTCCCCCTTCCCCTTACAGACGTCAGTTTTGTCACGCCATGCATTTTGCAAATAAGTGCTTGCCTGCGTTCATGCACATCTCCATTTGTTCCACGCATTCCTCCGTCCAGAAAGGCTTTGAGCCTGCCATGTGGTCGAAAGCAGCAGTGGGCCTCAGCTGTCACTCGGTGTATAGTTGTTGTCACTGAGCAGTGGCCAAGGCAGGCTTGGGCCTACCTTAGCAGCATAGAAATAAGAACTTTAAAGATGGAGGCCTTAGATTGCTATGGCTTCCTTTGGGTCCCTCGTTAACGCAGCCCTCTTAATTACACAGTGGCAAGATTGGAGAAGATGTATTTAGACCTCCACACACCCCAAAGCAATCTGCATTTGATATACATTTCTTCCTGGTCCCAAATGCAAATACAGTATGCGACCCAGTAGTTGTGACGAACTTGGGCAAGGCATATGAAAAATAGGCCACAAAAATATTGCCTATCCTTCTTTCCACCCAAGACCTAGAAATCTAAATGCTGAAAGGCTTCCATTTGAGATATACCCAGTTTCCATTGTACTGAATGAAACCTTTTTTAAAAAAAATATAGGGTTGCCATGTTTCAAAAAGTAAAAACCAGGACACCCCCCCCCAAAGCGATTTTTCTATTGACTTGCCTAAGATCCAGAACAAAGCGCCGCCTTTCGGAATTTCCTCCCTGACGTCAGTTCCACCTTTGAAATTCCAGTAATGTCTGGGAAAATCCAGACATATGGCAGCATAGATATCATTTTATTTTATTTTATTTTGTACTGAGTGAACCTATTGGTTCCCGTTGCCACTTGGAAGAGTAGATTGATGAAGGAACACATGTGAGATTGGCATGGACAGAAGCTAGATTGATACTTCCTCTCTGTAACTGAACAGGATTGCATTTTCTGCCATTTAAATAAACCTGTTTCCCCCCAGATGATCATCAAAGCTGACAATTTTTTCTTTTGTGCAGGGCTCTCCTGGTGAACAAGGTCCCTCTGGTGCTTCTGGTCCTGCTGGTCCAAGAGTAAGTATGGATTGGGCTGTAAAGCGCAGCATTATAGCTATTAGCTATTACTGCTAGACTTTAGTCCTTCTATGCACCTGTTGTTGTTGCCGCCGCTGCTGCATTCATGTTAACAACGAAAGCTTCACTCATGGTACATTTTTGTTCTGCGTTCCTGACAGGGTCCCCCTGGCTCTTCCGGTGCCGCTGGCAAAGACGGTCTGAATGGTCTTCCCGGCCCCATTGGCCCACCTGGTCCCCGTGGTCGCACTGGTGATGTTGGTCCTGCTGTACGTATTCCTTCTCACTGTACAAAGCTCATAGTTATCAGCACAATGGGTGGATGAGATCTTTGCCTACCTACTCTTCTTCTTTTCCTTCTCCAGGGTCCTCCCGGACCTCCTGGACCACCCGGTCCCCCAGGCCCACCCAGCGGCGGCTTTGACTTCAGCTTCCTGCCCCAGCCTCCTCAGGAGAAAGCTCACGATGGTGGCCGCTACTACAGAGCTGACGATGCAAACGTGATGCGCGACCGTGACCTGGAAGTCGACACTACCCTCAAGAGCCTGTCCATGCAGATTGAGAACATCCGCAGCCCTGACGGAACCCGTAAGAATCCAGCCCGCACTTGCCGCGACCTGAAGATGTGCCACGGAGACTGGAAGAGTGGTGAGTACAGTCGGGGGGGGGGGCGACAATTCTCAGGTGCATCTCTTAAATGCCATGAATTCTCCTTTTTTCTGGACCACGTCCGTTGGCAGAATGGCTCTGCCCTGCTCTTTCCTTCCCCGTATATCAATCTTCTCACTTCCCCTCTCTTCTCTGCCATGTTGACCTTTCACTTGGGGATTGTTTGCACAGCCAAGCATATAGTTGTTTTCTCAGGTCCAGGGCCAGGAATGGATTTTCCACCGGAGCTGACTGGGCAGTGATTTGGGTGCCTTTTCTCACAGCCTCTTCCCTAAATAACATGCTTGAGTCAAGCAGAACGATTAATTCTCCCAAGTAGCTTCTATCTGCAGAATGTGACTTGCATTTACTTAGGTCCTAAAGGGTGAAGTGGGCCTTCTAAGTTGCTGTAGAGCTTCTAGCTCCAGCCCAGGCTCTTCTCTGGCCCCTCTCCCTTCTCCTACAAAAAAAAAATATGCTTAGGAAGCAGAATGTCATTTCTTGTGTAGATAATTAATGCTGGGAAGTGATGGGGCAACCATCTATTTTTTATAATACACATCCACCTCCCCCTGTTCCCTGGCTCTCTGAAGTCCATCTCAGCCATACATAGGTAGTTCTCTTTTCTATTCTTTTGTTTTTAGCTGTTTGCCTCCTCGTCTTGTATGGAGTAAGGCTTGGGCAGATATTTTCCTGACCCACTTGGGCAAGTCTGAGAACTCATTGCATGGGGGGTGGGATCTGTGAGATAGGAAAAAGCAGGAGGGGGCAAATGGTTGGCCAGCCCCTTTTAGATCAGGTTGGCGTAAATTGATGTTTTGTTTTGTTTTGCTCCTGTGATCCGTTCTCCATCATCCCCATTCACTTGACCCCATTCCTCACCAGGCGAGTACTGGATTGACCCCAACCAAGGCTGCAACCTGGATGCCATCAAGGTCTACTGTAACATGGAGACTGGAGAGACTTGTGTCCAAGCTTCTCAGCCTACCATCCCCCAGAAGAACTGGTACATCAGCAAGAACCCCAAGGAGAAGAAGCATGTCTGGTTTGGCGAAAGCATGTCCGATGGCTTCCAGGTGAGACCAGGAATCGGTGAGGCAGCGACAGTTAACCAGCAAGTGGCTTAGCTGGGACTGTATTCTGAGTTGGGACCGGAGAGTTATTTCAGGGTCAGGTTTCCTCTAAGTCACCTGCTGAACTAGAATGGATATGAATTCCATGTGCGGAAAGAATGTCACAGGCAGAAGAACCTGGTGACTGTTTGGTTGTTTCAATGGAAGCTCTGGGTCTGTTTAGCAAGAGGATGAAAAGACTGAGAATAGATAACCGCCTTAATGCACAGGTAGGAGCGGCCTCAATGAGACTGAGAAATCCATGTCGACTTTCCATGTCTGCCATGGAATCTGCTCAGATTGTAACCAGAAAGATTAAGTTGCCCATTGAGAAAGGGCCTTTAGCTGTAAAAGGTGGAAGAGCCCTCGAATTGGCTGCCTGGGGAGGCCTGGGCATCATTGGGCTTCATTGGAATGGGCTTGATTCACAAGGCAGAACCTGGATGGTGGCTTGCTGTCACTTCCAACCTTTATCCAAGGATGTTGAACACAACAGATGAAAAATGGACAGGAAGAGGGAATTTATGTTGTCCAAGGAGCCTCAAAGTACAATTCCTGGTGCTTGCAGTTGGGCTTGCTCCTTAAATCACTTCTAATTCTATGATACTTGGAAGCAAAAGGGAGAGGGGAAGATCATTGGTTAAAAGCAAACATAGGCCAGTTTTCAAGTGATATATTCCAGAGGTTCAGCTGGGTTCAAAGGTCCCTTGACTTAGCATGCTGGAGTAGTCTAGCTCAAAGAAGCTGTAGATGCTGCAACTTGGAAAAGCAGTCTGTCAAGAAGAATGTATACCTGTTGCCTCATCTATCTCTCTACATCTCATTTCCAAGCTGGATTTTGGGCAGCAGTCAGCTTAACTGGCTTTGCCCATTATTGCATTACTTCCTGCCTCGGCCCTCTGAGCATGAAGAGAAAGCAAAGGAGCTGGTTAGATTCCTAGATATAGCAGGGGGTGGGGTTCCTAGAGGACATGACACGAGCGCTAACCAATTCCTTGCTTCCTCCTTCCCTCCATCTCCAATGTCAGTTCGAATATGGTGGCGAGGGATCCGACCCAGCTGATGTTTCCATTCAACTGACCTTCCTGCGGTTGATGTCCACTGAAGCTTCCCAGAACATCACCTACCACTGCAAGAACAGCGTGGCTTACATGAACGCAGAGACCGGCAACCTGCAGAACGCTCTGCTCCTCCAAGGCTCCAACGAGATCGAGATCAGAGCAGAGGGCAACAGCCGCTTCCTCTATGGAGTCCCCAAGGATGGTTGCACGGTGAGCGATTGGGTCTTTAGATGTGGGGTGGGGGGTACAATAGATTCTCTCTCTCTCTGACTGGAGACCTTGTGCATAAGCTGCAGTGTTTTACTCACAGCTGGCAGGGGTGTTCCCCTTCTATACCTCCTGCTAAAACCATGCTTTGGAACTGGGAGACAATCCATATAAAACAACGCCATATGTAAGAATGGCCAGAGGCAGGGGGAAATAGGGGTAGGCAGGTGTGGCTGAGGAAGTCAGGACTGCAGGTTGACCTCTCAGTGCTGTGATTCCTATCTGTGTTTGGAAACACGTACACTGGGTGCTTTTCAGTGCTGAAGCATGGCAGATGAGGGATGGAATATCCCTATTCAGCAAAAGAACCCTCTGAAAGATCTCAGGACGGAGAAGCCGTGGCCCGCCAGAAGTTTGTCGGACTTCAGTTCCCATCAGCTCCATGAGCAGTGCTCAGGAGTGATGGGGGTTACAGTCCAATAATATCTGGAAGGCCGCAGTCTCCATACTGCTGCCATAATAAATCCTCAGAACCTGCAAAGGTGTATCTTCGCTTAGTATAGCGGTCCCTACTTGCTTGTGCTCTTGACATCTGGATCGGGGACAGACTCTTGGACGTTTTAGTGTTTCCCTTTGAAGGCACATCCTGCTTTTTGAGCCAAAAGGCCTTCAAGGCAAGAGAGGGTCCAGATGGCTGAGTCCACAGTAGCTTAAATCCATCAGAAGACAGTGATAGCTCAAGATCAGATGGTGTGATTGCTCCCCCTGGCTATTCATGGTGGCTTCCTCTGGACTTAAGGATCTGGATTCTGGTCATGCAGAAGTTAGACCATAACATATCCTCCAACTTCTATGTTGGTTCTGCCTCTTCTCTCACAGTGCCCTGAATCCCTGAAGTTCTAAATGCCGGAGTAATTATGTGGCACAATGGGATGGGCATCCAGGGTGGGGAAGGCAGGAGCCAGCTTTTAGGAGCACGGTTGACCAGGGAGAAAGTTCAGGTCGGATGTGGGGAGGGGGTGTCATTCCTCTGTACTCGGAAGCTTCAAAAGTCTATGGAGCCAAAAACAAAATTCTGATTTCTAAATTCTGATTTTTCCCTCCCTCTGCAGCGTCACACTGGCAGTTGGGACAAGACAGTCATCGAATACAAGACAACAAAAACTTCCCGGTTGCCCATCATTGATGTGGCTCCCATGGACATTGGTGGCAGAGACCAGGAATTCGGCTTTGAGATTGGACCAGTCTGCTTCTTGTAAACCCAAAAGGAAACCTGACAGTTTAAAAAATAAAATAAAAAACAGCCAAAAAAGAAGGAAATTTCACATGGACTTGAATTTGTGTCTTTTTCTATCCATCATCTCTAAAACTATTTTTGTTTCCGTTAAAAAAACAACAAAAAAAGCATTAAACCAAAAAAATAAAAATAAATGACTTTTCAAAAATAATTAAGGAAGTGCATCCACTTGCTTGACTTTATTATTATTATTAAAATCCCCAAAGACAGAATGGTTTGATTTTATCTTCTTCTTTTAAAAAAAAGAGCAAGTAATATTGTGGGACCAATATTTGTACATTCCAAAAAATACATATATAAAAACCATACAAAATGACAAAATCAGTCGAAACCAAGCAACACCTGAAATACATCTGTATGAAAATCTGGTGTGTCTTTTTATCTTCCTGGCAGCAATCAGAGCAATACTAAACTTAGTGGTAGAACCTGCCCATCACAACCCCATCAAAAATAACCTCCCCTCCTCTCAGCCCAGAGCTGTAATAATAAATAAATCCCAAAATCTACCTATAGACCATCTTTCTCTGCCGGTACCTGATAGAAAGAGATTTATCTTTCTCTCTCTTTTTTATTTTTACTCGGAGCAATGCCACTGAAAAGATGATTCTTTCAGCCATTTTAAATGTACGTTTTTTTCAGTTTTGTTCAGTCGGCAACAGGGATAAATTTGGCGAAGTTATCATAAAAAAAAGGTGTGGCACTAAGCGGTTTTTCGAAACAGAAACCTGTTTGAAGGAAAAGAACAGGTGCTTGTCCCTCTCAGAGACATCAGGTAGGGGGGGGGAAAGACAGGTTTAAGAGCTTTAATTATTTTGTCGGTGAGCAACTGAAAGAAAAAAATGGCCAATAATACCAGAAAGCAGAGAAAATGTAATGTTTAAATGTATATTATTGTTGTATGGATGGCTACCTCACCATTGTCTTTTTCAAGTTCTTTGGGGTAGTTTTGGGGTCTTTTTTTTAATACTAGCATCAGCTTGCATGGAGGGGGGGCGAAGAAACTGGGCAGAGTTTCAGGTTTAGATAAAGGTGCTACCTGTGTCTTTCATATATCTTTTTTTTTTTTTAGTCTGCTATGTTAATAATTTTCAGGTCCCATGAACTTTTTATTTTTTTTTTTTTTGAGGTGACAAAACCTAGAAAAACCTCGCCCCAAGCACAGCTTTGCTGAAAAGGGGGCCATTTGGTGCTATAGAAATGAGATTATTGGAGGGGAAAAGCAAACTGGATGCCTTGCTGCCCAGAGATACTTGTGAATTTTTTCTTTCAAAAGGTGCTATTTCTTTTTTAACAAGCAAAAATAATAATTAAAAAAATCGAGGATGAGGAAAAAAATAAATCAAACATTGCTACAAGGGATCAAGGTCTCAGCAGTTTCTGTCTTTCTCTTGTAAAGCAGGTGGATTCTCTTTTGGCTTGTATTTTCTCCCCCATTCCCTCAGTTCTTCTCCTCCATCACCACCTCTCTCTCTTTTTCTCTCTTTCTTCCATCTTTCGTCCCATCCCACAAGCAAACACTTTTGCTCATCGCCCTCCCTCGTTGCTGATTCATTCTTCCCTTTCTTATCCACCTCTTTCTCCTCAGCTCTGCCAACATCACCCCTCATCTCTCTTTTTCTCCCCCCCCCTCCACTTTCTGTCTTTCGTTGGGTTTCCGACTCAAGCAAAAAAACCCATAATTCCTCTCTTTCTCACAAGAGGCAGATGTTGTAGGGAGTGTGAGCGGCCGAAGATTCTGTACCTATTTTGTATATGTATAATAATTTGAGATGTTTTTAATTATTTTGACTGCTGAAATAAAGCATGTGAAATGATCCAACACACCGGTTGTTCTTCAGACTTTTTCTGTCACGCAAGGCCAGGGCGTCGGTTGGGAGAATGGGGCAAAGGCTTCCTGCACTTTTACTGGTGTGCCTAACATTTCAAACGTGAGCCGCTTTGGGAAATTATCATTACTAACCAGTGCTATTTTTTTTTCTAGAAAAAGAGGTGCCGGAACTCACCATGAACACCTCCCTTGTTGTCTTATAATGGCACCCATCTGAAGGGTGCCAGAACTGAGTTCCGGCGAGTTCCGGCTAGATAAAAAATGCCCTGTTCTTAATTGTCATGGCTTTCCTCAAGGAACCAAGGGGAACACAGTTGTGTGAGGGCATAGAGATAATTTTCTGTCAGAGACAGGGAAGAGGAGCCCAGGTCCTTCATATGTTCCTGGACTTCCAAGTCCCATCAGCCCCTGGTCAGAAATGGTGGGACTTGTAACCCGCAAGATCTTGAAGGCCACAGAATCCTTGCTTTGGGGAGAAACATGTCCCTGCGTTTCTCACTGGGAGCCCCACCAATTGACATTTGCAGTGTGGGCACGCTGTAGCCTGAGGGAAAGGAGTCTGAGTTTTGTTCCTTCGCTTAGTTCTTCTGACAACTTCTCCCTTTGCATGGTCCTGTCTCATCCTCGCTCTCTTCTTGTATGCCTGGTTATTTCCTCCCACCCCACAACTTCTTCTAGAACTGGTCAATATGTCCCTTGCCCCACCCAATGCTGTTATTAGGCTTGGCAACTTCTAACTGCCTGGCTCCCATATGTTTTAACACAGAGAGACGGGGGGGGGGGGGACTTAAGCAGGTAAAGCGCTCATCGTTTTAAGTCCCTGCGAAGAAAAATGCCTCTTGTCACTTCGTGGGTCACACTCCTCCCAGCAAAAACGCACCACACCTGTCCTCCTGGCTGCCACCCTCATCCTCAGTTTGACAGATTCATTTTGATTCAGTTTTTTCCCTCCCTGTCTCCAGATATTTCACCTCAGACATTTGCCCCCACAGGAATTCCCTGCTGGTTTTCAGCCACCGTGAAATTTCTCTTTTAACCCTCCCTCCCCACCATCTCAAAACCCCCAGAGAGCTGGAAGAAACAAGCAAACAGTCAACCCACCACCCAACCATTCGGTTTCATAAAAGAGTGGCAATGAATTCAGGACAAAGAAACATATAAAAACTAAAAACTTAGCAAAATGCTGAGGAAGATGGTACTCCTCGAGGCAGGAGGCTTAAATTCCGACAAATATTTATAAAGCAAAAAAACTTTCTGAGAATATTCCACCCTGAAAATTTCTTTTTCACACTCACATTTCTCCCCTCATATATTTCCCCCCTCCCTCTTCGCTATGAGCCGGAGAACACCTTTCTTTTAAAGGAAGCTGAACAAATTCAAGAAACCAAAAGCCCATCTCCCCTCCCACAAACAAAATATCAGTTCCATTTTTAAAAAAGCTGCCCCAACACCACAATGGTCACCTTCCCATCCTGCAATACATTCTTGCAAAGTGTGATTTATGAGGGTGAAAGGCCAGAGCTTGAGTTTGCCTAGCGGCCAATGCCATCTTACCCTTGAAGCCTCGTGCAATGATCCAAACTGTATGGGAGAGAGAATAAAAGGCACTCTGTGCATGCTCAGAAACACTTATCCGTGGCACTGAAAAGAGATTTCAAGGCTGTGGAGGCACATGCGAAGCTGTGGGATCCTGTCTGCAGATGCTCAAAGCCAGAAGGAGCAAGCTTCGCAGCCTCATTGCTTCACCTCAACATCCACCAGCCTCTCTTTCTTGGGTTTCTTCTTCCTCTTATCCATTGTCCAGGAACCATCCTTGCCTCTGGTCTCCTTTTCCAGTCTGCCATTATGTCAGATATGCACCAGTTGCAGCCCATCTCCCCAACACCCTACCAGCTCTCTCATGTACTCAGCATTTCTGAGATCTTTGCAAACCGGACAGAGCTTCCCATTCCTTTTGCTTACCTGACGCTCTAAACAGGAAAGGGAGAAGGTTGTGTGAGGGGGGAGAGAACCCTCCTCCTCCCTCACCAAACGCGAGAGCTGGCGTCTTCTCCCCACACGCCAGGAAAGCTGGACGGCGTTCAATGGTCCTCATTCAGTAGCTAGCGAGAAGAGGGGCTCTTTGCATCAAAGGGTGCTTTGTCAAAGGGGAAAACGCACAGCAAGGGCATCATGCGCAAACATGCGCATGGTGGATATTCTGCCCCCTTCCAAAGAGGCCTGGTTGTGAAGGCGGAAAAAGCACAGCCGCTCGGACGGCTGCTCATGAATAAGAAGCTTTTGGAAACACAAAGGATGGATGGAGCGTTTTCAAAACAACCAACATCTGTCTGGGAAACCCCAAGGCCTAAATGGAGTGGGGTGAAAACCAGTCTTGGCAGTTTCTGCCTTGATGTTGCTGCGTAGCTGTCTTATACAGGATCAGACCATTTGCCCATCACAGGGCCGGATTTAGGTTGGATGAGGCCCTAAGCTACTGAAGGTAATGGGGCCCTTTATATGTCCAGCTGTCCTTTGTCAACAACAAATTGTCACTTTTGTGTGTGTTGAATATATGCTCTATGGTAATTTATGGACGTCATAGGTATCTAAAGCCATTTGCACATGTTGCCAGGCAACCAGTCCATGCAAAATGTAGGCACCCTATATATAGTAAAGGTAAAGGGACCCCTGACCATTAGGTCCAGTCGTGACCGACTCTGGGGTTGCGGTGCTCATCTCGCTTTATTGGCCAAGGGAGCCGGCGTACAGCTTCCGGGTCATGTGGCCAGCATGACTAAGCCGCTTCTGGGGAACCAGAGCAGCGCACGGAAACGCCGTTTACCTTCCTGCCAGAGCGGTACCTATTTATCTACTTGCACTTTGACGTGCTTTCGAACTGCTAGGTTGGCAGGAGCAGGGACCGAGCAACGGGAGCTCACCCCGTTGCGGGGATTCGAACCACCGACCTTCTGATCGGCAAGTCCTAGGCTCTGTGGTTTAACCCACAGCGCCACCCACGTCCCAGCCCTATATATAAATAAAGCGAGATGAGCTTCACAACCCCCAATAAAGCGAGATGAGCGCCACAACCCCAGAGTCGGTCACGACTGGACGTAATGGTCAGGGGTCCCTTTATCTTTTAAGGGAAAGTGGGTCATTCCAGGATCAAATCAGAAACCGGGACGGCTTCTCTAAATCAGGGACATCCCTGGAAAATAGGGGCACTCAGAGGGTCTGTTCAAGATGACCCTAACTACATGTAGACTAGCCCCAAAACACCCACTGCCCAGAAATGTATCCATCATCAATATTAAGACTGATCTGAAATGCCCACTTAGCAATGATGCGCTCTCAGGACAGGAAGAACTGCAACAGAGTCCGTATAATGCTCCAACTATTCATTTACAATGAAGCTTCTGTGCCGAGTTTTCCGGAGGCCCTTCAACTTGGACTGGGGGTGGGATATCTTTGCAGCATACTCTGAATTTGCTCCTTCAGAACTCAGGCAATGCTTGCTGTGCAGCAACTAGAGGAGGAAAATCTGTGCTCCGTTCAGCAGAAAATGGATTTTACAAAATGAAAAATGATCGTGAAATGGCGAGGCGTTGCTGCAAAAAGGACCGCCTTTGTGTTTATTCTCATGCATTTATCCATTTCTGCTCCTAGCTTCAGAATCAAGGTGCAAGGTATATGAGATGTACAGTATGCGCCTTCATATTTGCCTTATTAAATCAAACTTTTCACACGGCTGCTCCACAGATTCGGAGGCAGGGCATGCTCCTCTGGTGATGTCACAGAGACTGGCCAATCAGCAGCTACCACAACCACACATATATCTGGGAGATCAAGCTTATAATCTGTTTCTTTCCCCAGGTAGAGCTTGAAGCGTGCTGAAGATCTGCAAAAACCCGTTTGCTCTGAGCAGACGACAGTTAGACAGAAAAGCTGTATTCCATATTGTGGGCTATGGAGACTCCTCCACTTTTCTGCAACTGAATGGAATGGGGACAAGGATAGGAACATGTTGCTTTTTCGTGGATTATGTGCTTTCATGTTATGGACCTTGGTTAGCCAGTGAACCAGAAAAGGAAAGAAAAAGCTGGCTTGCTTTTTTTCTGGATGCAGGCTAAAAAGAGAGCCAATACTTTCGGGAGATGGAGGAGGAGGAGAAGAAGAATCCTGGACATTCTGCTCCAATCAACTGCCATGGCATTAAATTTGTAGGTTGTTGTTCTTCAGATGACTCTTGATTCCTCCCAGAACTAAAGACTTAAAAGCACCAAATAGACTTTTTAAAAATATTGCTTTAATCACTGTTCAGAGTTCACTTGTTGTGGCATCACAGTGCGTCCGTTAACAATGAAAGGTTATTATTTAGTTTGGTGGTAGTGCAAAGGTAAGTATAGTGTGTGTGTGTGTGTGAGAGAGAGAGAGAGAGAGAGAGAGAGAGAGAGAGAGAGAGAGAGAGAGAGAGAGAGAGAGAGAGAGAGAGAGAGAGAGAGGAAGGAAGGAAGGAAGGAAGGAAGGAAGGAAGGTTTTTCTTTTAACGAGAGTGTCATATTTAAAGTACAAAACTGTAAAATGTTTTTATTGAAGTGTTCTGTGAATTGTGAAAGCTGACATATACAGATCTCACCTCTTCCAATACAAAGGGGGTAATTTTGCATTAGTTGTCATTTTAGGATTTTAAAACCGGGGGGTGGGGGGTGGACCTGTACTCTTTGAAGACAAGGGGCTTCCATAATGTTCTGTTTGACAGTTTCTGATGTCCAGCTGCGACATACTGTGTGGTCCAGGAGTATAGAACATTTGAATCTATAGGTCGGGGTGTCTGTGAGCATGTGGCAGTCAAAGGTGTTGAGGTTTTCTTTGTACTGAGCAGGAAGTAGGATTGGGTGAATATGTCCATTTTGGATTCTCTCTGTTTTTCATTTTTCTAGTCTTAAACTCAATTCTCCACCCTGCCACATGAGTTTTTATTCATTAAAAAAATAAGTCAGAGTGAAAATTAATCAGCATCTTAGTGCAAATTTCTCCATATACACACGTCAATGCAATTTTATGCACGTTTTTGCAAGCAATTTCCCCTAATGTAATGCAATTTGATATGTCAGTTTCCATAATCACACATTTCAGCGTATGTGCATTTTCTTTACTCATTACCTGTCTGGAGAACTGCACGGCAAGATCCAGAGAACAGTGAATTCTGAAGGATGCTTCAGGTCACCTTATGTTCAGTGAAGTGTGATTTATGTATGTTTGCCTTTAAATGCGAACTGAACCAAATTTATCTCCATTCCTAGCTGGGGAGGCAGCCTTCTCAGAATATGAGGTATTGAGGATTTCTCTGTGTGAAATGAGAGAGTAGGCTGTGCAAGGACACAGCATGTGCTAAGGGTGTGTGGGAGATTTATTATATGCATTAATAGGTCCATGCTGAAGTGTGTGCAGGTAAAAAAAAAAAAAAAAGGTAAAGGACCCCTGGACGGTTACATCCAGTCAAATTCGACTATGGGATTGCAACGCTCATCTCGCTTTCAGGCCGAGGGAGCCGGCGTTTATTGTGTGTGTGTGTTTGTACACTCTGGCAGGATATAAACAAATATTTTGAAAATAAACGTTTGAGTTGTGTGTTGGAAATGAATGTTTCTCAGTGGTGGCTAGGCAGTGCCTTTGTTGGAAGTAGAGATAAGGTAGAAATTCAATTCGGCTTCCATTCAAAGCCCGATCTATCAAATCTGCACTTACCAAAACCACGTGAGAGCCAAAACAAAGCCATTTTTTTGAAGTTAGCACTTATCCAAGTTTTGCAGTGTAGCTCCCCAACCTATCCATGGTTACAAAAATGCATATATCAGGGGAAAGTATGCATTAGAATGAATATATTCATGAAAACTCGATACAAAAGTGCATTATATTAGGAAAAATTGCTTGGAAACGTGCATATCAGTCAAACCTGCATACAAAAATGTGCTTATTAGGAGAAATTTGCACTAAATTGCTGAAGAATTTTTATGAGGATTTATTTTATTTTTTTACAAAGAAAATTGCCAATTGTTGCAGAAATATGGAGGACAGAATTGAAGACTGGAAGAATGAGAAGCTGGGAGAACCAAAATGGACAGACCTTTCCATCCATTGCTGGAAAGTATTTACACCCATTGTACAAATGTGTGCGGGTGAAAATTAATGTGTGTGTGTGTGTGTGTGGTGCCATTTGGCACAGCATGTGTGTTGAAGTTGTGCATGAGGTTTTAGCATACCTTTAGTCTCCACTCTGATTTATGGGAGGTTTTCCAAGTTGAACCCATCAAAGCTGCATAACAGTTACGGAATGTGACGCTAACCAAGAAATCCAGCCTTTTGAAGGCTCTTAATTGGGGAGAAGGTAAATAAAAATAAAATAAAATAAATAAAAACAATACAAAGAAGCGTGTTCAACCTTTTATCACAACAAGGTGCAAAATGGTAATCAAAGGACTCTTTGATCGCAGTCACTCTATGGGTTCAAAGAGGTATTGTCGTGATGTTACCCACAGAACTCTGAGCACTGTAGTTCTGTGACCAAGGTTATGTACCCACAATGCCTGGCACCAGCAGCTCTGAACTACGCACCCACCACTTGGATATGTAGCAAAAACACAAAAACAGCATTGCCCCGGGAGTCAAAATGCTTAACCCTACAAACATACGCACAGAGTTACCGAATCCCCACCATTACCCCAATTTCCACCATTATCAAAGTGGAAACAAGCAGGAAAGCAAAATCCACTCTCCCGAGTTTCAAGAGAAGTTGCCTCAATATTGAGAGAAGTCTTTGGTGGGGACATTCTCCACAGCCTGGCCGGATTTGACCTGTTGGAGGGAAAGAGGAGGGGGGAGTTTAATACCACATGCTTTTCTTTGGCTTCCATTACTGAGTAGGGGGAACGGAGACTACAAGAGGGGTCATTCATCCACCAGAAGGTTTCTGTGTCTTTGTACAGTGGTACCTCGGGTTACATATGCTTCAGGTTACATACGCTTCAGGTTACAGACTCCGCTAACCCAGAAATAGTGCTTCAGGTTAAGAACTTTGCTTCAGGATGAGAACAGAAATCGTGCTCCGGCAGCGCGGCAGCAGCAGGAGGCCCCATTAGCTAAAGTGGTGCTTCAGGTTAAGAACAGTTTCAGGTTAAGTACGGACCTCCGGAAAGAATTAAGTACTTAACCTGAGGTACCACTGTACTTGCAAAAAAGAAAGAAAGAAAAAGGTTCCCCACCCCTGGAAAAAGGACAGGGTTAAATCCTGCCTTGACTGAGCACTAGCGTTATAACTTTTTGACTTTTTTTTTAAAAAATCACACCTCTTTCCTGTATCATAAAGGGATGAACTTTTGCTTAGAAACACTGAAAAAGGGACTAATTCTTCTCAGTTGCGAAAAAAAGGTCACCCCGAAATGAAAATGTAATGGGTTTAGGGGTTGCTCGTGCGTAAGTTGCCGCCACTCCTGGCTAGGTTACCTGGTTAACCCTTTCTGACTGAACAGCCTCCAGCATCGTGACTGTCTCAGTCGCTGGCAGAATCCGTCAGTGGGCGTTTCTTAAACTTCTTCCAGCACAAAAGTTCCTTGACACCAAGTCTCCTCCTACTCTCCCTGCGTGGAAGTCTTCTGCGCAGGGAGGGTGTGGGCAGCGGAGGACCCGTACTCTCTCCGCTGGTCTCCGGCGAGGAGTCTTGGAGCCTCCTCCCCGATTCCCCCATCTGCCCCCCTTCTCTACTGGTGTTACACTGATTTCCTTCCCCAGCAGACGGGCTCCCTCTCTCCCCACTGGGACCCTCTCCGCCATCCCTTTGGAGCCTTCCCTCCGCTTCCAGCTCCGATGGCAGTTCCCTGACAGAAAAGTTGGTATCACCATATATGTAACATTGCTACTCATAAGTATTAGCAATTTTTAAAACTTTATGGGACTGTTTAGAACTTTTACAGCTATCTGGAATTTCCTAAAACTGTATTGGAGAATCACTGGAAGCAGGAGCCATCTGTACTCCAGATACCAAGAAGTAATCAGTGCGCAGAATGCGCAATCAAAAGCGATGCGGGAATTTTATGGTGCTCGAGGCAGAAACAAAGACAAACTGCAACCTCGATTTATTCTAAGCAGTAAGAAATGATGTACAATGTACAAGGCATTATAAACTTTGCAATGATGTACAATGTACAAAGCACAAGTATTATAAACTTTGCAATCTCTGTTTTCCCTGTATACATGCTGTGCGCATTACAGAATACACTACAGTTGTAGCTTGGTTGTCAAACTTAATCCATTCCGGGAGTCCGTTCGATTCCCAGAACCGTTTGAAAACCAAGGCGCAGTTCTGATTGGCTGCAGGAGCTTCCTGCAGTCAATCGGAAGCCGCGTCGGACATTCGGCTCCCAAGAAACGTTCACAAACCGAAACACACACTTCTGGGTTTGCGGCGTCCGGGAGCCGATTTCTTTGGGAGCCAAGCCGTTCTACAACCAAGGTACCACTGTACCATTTTTGCTACATGTGCAAAAATCAATTTATTGATTTTGCGGTGAAATTTTTTTTCCAAACGATTTGGAAATGACAGTTCATTCCATTGTTTTTAGGCCAAAGTTCGTCTATCTAAGCTACAGGAACATGAGGTTGTAAAAAAATATATGTTATAACCCTACTGAACATGCCTGTTCCCAGGCATTCAAGGCCCCATTCACCTCTATGGCTCTGCAGTGGCTGTGGAGGAACTCACCTGACAAACGTTCACTGCTGAGCCAGGATGAGAGGCACCTGGGCAGTGTCAAAGCGGGCGCTTCTCATGGGATTGGTCCTCTCGCCTGTGCGGACGTTGAACATGGGCATGGTGGAGAGGGGCCTGGGAACATCTCGGGTGCTGGCCATCTCCCTCAGCTCCTCAGTGTTGTCGTGGATTGTGTGGTGGTGCACCATTTGGATGCTGAGGAAGAAAAGAAATGGTATTATCCCAACAGGGTTGATGTGGGAATAAAATGGGGAGGGAGGGAACCATGTACAATGGTACCTTGGTTCTCAAACTTAATCCATTCCGGAAGTCCGTTCCAAAACCTAAGCATTCCAAAACCAAGGCGCACTTTCCCGTAGAAAATAATGCAAAATGGATTAGCGTATTTTTTGCCCCATAGGACGCACTTTTCCCCCCTCCAAAAATGAAGGGGAAATGTGTGTGCGTCCTATAGGGCGAATGCAGGCTTCCGCTGAAGCCTGGAGAGCGAGAGGCATCGGGGCGCACCGACCCCTCTCGCTCTCCAGGCTTCAGGAAGCTATCCGCAAGCCTTGCAAGCCCGGCGGGAGTTCCCGTGGGCTCACAAGGCTTGCGGGCAGCAGCCTGCTGCCCAAAGCACGGGGAGCCCTCTGGAGGGCGCCCCGTGCTTCGGGCAGGTTACGCAAGGCTTGGGGCGGCACCCGCGGCTGGGGGGAAATAATTTTTTTTTATTCATTCCCCCCCCCCAAAATGAAGTGCATCCTATGGGCCGGTGCGCCCTATAGGACGAAAAATACGGTAATCTGTTCCAGACAATTAAAAACAACTCGTAAAACAGCAGTTTAACCTGAATTTTACTATCTTGCGAAACCGTTGATCCATAAAATGAAAGCAGTAAACAATGTACTGCAGTCACACAATCAATCAATCAATCAATCAATCAGTAACTGATCTGGGTTCCACACAGTCACAAAAACAAAACAAAAAAGAGCTGCAAAAACAAGAAAAATGCAAAATAAATAGCAAAAACAGACAGACCTCAGCATAACACTTAAAACGGAAGTGTGGCCATCAATTCGGAAGCGTAACACTCAAAACGGAGAATGTTCAGCTTCCGAAAAAAGTTCGCAAACTGGAACACTTACTTCCAGGTTTGCAGTGTTTGGATTCCAAGTTGCTTGAGTACCAAGGCGTTTGAGAACCAAGATACCACTGTACATGACTGAGAAGGAGAAGTGAGATATAAACAGGGCCAACCCACCCATGAGGCAAGGTGAGGTGACCGCCTCAGGTGGCAGGATCCATAGGGTCAGCAGATCCCAATGTAGATATTTAGTCCCCTCTTGTTCCTGATGTAGATCTTCCCTCATCCCTTCTTCCCTGGCAGGGAGGGAGGTGCCATTTTGAGGTCCTCCTCAGTCGCCAAAATGTCTTGGGCCGGCTGTGGCTATAAATGTGGTAATAGTAATAATAATCACGGGGCACAAGGACCAGTTGACCTGGCTTTACGATGATGCATGAAATGTATCCCACTTTAACTAGCAGCACCCCTCCAACAGCCAAGGTGGGAGTCTTCTTGTGGCCCTGCTTACCTGGAGATTAAACCTGGGCCCTTTTCTATGCTACATATTCTCTCCATCACTCAGCTGACATGTGGACACTGAGGTCCACCTCCCAGGGCCTTCTGGAGGTTCCCTCACTGTGAGAAGTGAGATTATAGGGAACCAGGCAGAGGGCAGTAGTGGTGCCCGCCCTGTGGAATGCCCTCCCATCAGATGTACAAGGAGATAAGTAACTATACAACTTTTAGAAGGCATCTGAAGGAAGGCCGGTATTGGGAAGTTGTTAATGTTTGATGTTTTATTGTGTTTTTATAGATGCTGGAAGCTTCTCAGAGTGGCTGGGGCAACCCCAGTCAGATGGATGGGATACAAATATTATTATTATTATTATTATTATTATTATTATTATTACTACTACTACTACTCTCATTTGTTGAGTTAACAAATAGTTCAATGTGTGTGTTTTTTTAAAAGAAAATAGCAAACCATTAAGTGGAAGAGGCAGGCGTGTGATGCAATACCTCAGGCAGTATCCTCGTGGCATCATAGAGCACTAAGCTGACATCACAGAGCATCCAGCTTTGTTCCCATGACAACTAGCTGGACCTAAATACTCAAATTGTGCCTGAGAGATGGACAGGATTGATTTGCCTTGCAGCTGAGCACCATCAACTTGAAATCCTCTACCCACCAAGGCAAGCAAACTCAAAAGTACTGTTGAGAGAGGTTGAAAAGAGATAACTGTTTATTCAGGAAACCCCAAGTATCGCAGCAAGGATTGGGTGAGTGTGCGGGCGAGTCAAGTTGTGAATGTGACAAGATATTCGGAGCCACAAAATCTCCAAACCTGTTTACGTTAAAAGACAGACGTGGTAGACACGTGTGGACAATACAGACCAAGAGAGAAAGACAAAAGCAACACCCCCGTTGACTTTCTTTAAATCTGAGAAGGGAGTGAGACACATTTCCCTCCCAGATAGAAACGAACCGACAGAACTATCCACCCAGAAACAACAACAAGAAGGGGGTCAAACAGAAGGCACTTTCTGAGCAATATGATGGAGTCAAAAGAATTTGCGGACGTTCCTTCGGCTGATGCATCTGAAACTGGCTCAACCAACGGAGACTCAGCTCCAGAAGACACTGAAGAATCTGATGTTTCTCCAAACATGCAATCCTCGGGTTCCTCTGAGGACCCTTCTTCCCTGGATCCTTCCTTGCAGAGAGGCAGAAGAACTCCTGGGGCAAAGACTGCTTCTGACCGCAATCCAACGAGAGCCGCTGTGCCCAAGCCACCGACCACCCACCTTTCCTTGCTGATATTTACAGCCGTGGCCACCTGCCGGAGAAAGACTGGGCTTTCCCTGCAATCTCTCCAGAAGACCGTGACCGACATGGGCTACGACATGGAGGAGAAGAAGCACTACTTCATGAGGTCCATCAACAACATGGTGTCCAAAGGGCAACTCTGGCAAGTGAAAGGGAAGGGAGCCACAGGCTTCTTCAAGGTCAACCCCAACATCGTCAAGAAGTACCAGCCCAAGATGAGAGGCCGGAAGGCCAAGGAAGCCGCCAAGAAAAAAGGCAGCCAAGCCACGTCCAAGAGTGGCAGGAACAAGAAGCAAGGGAAGGCAGAGTCCGGCCGAGGCGCAAAGAGAAGCAGGGCTCTCTCTCTCCCAGCTGCCCAGAATCAGGTCAAAGTGTGAAGGGTGCTTGCTGTGTCCTCCAGAGTGACTTCCGCATCCTTATGACGAATAAAGCAAGCCCTGTATTTAAAATTCACCGGTGTCTGTAATTTTTCCCATTCCTCAAAAAATCAAAATCACATATAAGTGGGGAAGGGGGAGGACAAAACTGAAAAACGGTGTGGGGGTGGGTGAATTGTCTTTTTCCAGTCTGTAGGTTCCATCATCATCATTTAAATTTGTATACCGCCCTATACCCGCAGGTCTCAGGATGGTTCGCGGGATATAATCCAAACACAGAAATGCGAAACGCACAATCAAAAGAAAAACAAAAAACCCAGTAACACTGCCAACACATTTTAAAAGGGCATCGGATGTTCATTGGCCAAAGGCCTCGTTAAAAAGGAATGTTTTTGTCTGGCTCTCAAAGGCTTATAATGAAGGTGCCAGGTGAACCTCACTGGGGAGAGCATTCCACAGATGGGAGCCACTACCAAAAGGGCCCGTTCTCATGTTATAGTAATAATAATAATATATTATTTATACCCCGCCCATCTGGCTGGGTTTCCCCAGCCACTCTGGGCAGCTTCCAACAAAATATTAAAATACAATAGTCTATTAAACATTAAAAGCTTCCCTAAACAGGGCTGCCTTCAGATGTCTTCTAAAAGTCTGGTAGTTGTTCTTCTCTTTGACATCTGGTGGGAGGGCGTTCCACAGAGCAGGCGCCACTACCGAGAAGGCCCTCTGCCTGGTTCCCTGTAACTTGGCTTCTCTCAGCGAGGGAACCGCCAGAAGGCCCCCGGCACTGGACCTCAGTGTTGTTACGCTCTGGAGCTGTCGTGGACGAGGCCTCCTTTTTCACCCACAATTTACTCACCATGTGGCTGTCGTTTTTCCTTGGTGGATGTTTTTTAATTGTACTTATTCTTTACTGTGAAATCACTTCAAGGAAGGCTTTCATGAATGAGAAGGGGGGAAATGCTATTCAATCCCCTTTCTGCATTAAACTGCAGTTTTGGTGGCGGGTGTGCGGGTGTTAATCTCAAAATGTGTATTTAAGATGTACTTTAATAGATTATCTACAGGCATCGTTTACCTCAGAATGCATAATTTAAATGTGCTTTGCTCTTGAAAGGAGTTGGGTACATTGGCAACATTTTTAATTGCCAGTAACTGCACTGCATTGAGATCTGGCGGTTAGCAAAGTACTTATCTGCGCATCAGTCCAAAAGGTGTAGGAAATTTCATGTAGGAATTTGCAGAGTTTGGATTCCTCGAGCATCCCTAAGGGCAGAATCACCTACCACATCAGAGGAGCTAGGAGCTACCAGTGTACAGTTGTACCTCAGAAGTCAAACACCTTGCGACGTGAACGTTTCGGCTCCCGAACGCCACAAACCCAGAAGTGAGTGTTCCGGTCTGCGAACCTTATTTGGAACCCGAATGTCCGACACGGCTTCCGATTGGCTGCAGGAGCTTCTTGCAGCCAATCGGAAGCTGCGCCTTGGTTCCCGAATGCTTTGGAAGTTGAACGGACTTCCAGAACGGATTCCCATGAGCCTCCACAGTGGCCGGAGGGGACGGGAAAACATTCTAAAATGGCGCTGTTCATCTGGGCGAGAGAGAGAGAGATGAGGGACCGCGTCAGGCCACAACCGCCAGTCACGGGAAAGACGGTGAGCAGCCATTATATTAGGACTTGCAGCTTTGAGGGAAAAGTGTGGCTACGGGAGGAAACGATGGACATACGTTCGCAAAAGCGGTGGATAACCTGATTTTTTTTTTTAAAAAAAGTATTAAATTAATTTAGTTTGATTTGTTGGTAATTTGGAAAACTAATAAAAATAGTTTTTTAAAACATTTATATTAGACAAAAATGCATATAAATGCTTATTTTGAAAGAAATCTGCACCAATGTGCTGATGATTTTCCACGAGGATTTTATTTTTTTAAAGCAAACAGATGTGGAAATGTGGAGAACTGGATTTATGACTGAAGCAGCAAGAAACTGAAAGTGACAGATTTGCTGATCCATCCCCAGCGGTGGGTGAACAGGCAATGTTCACTTCTGTCCCAAGACATCATGCCATGTGAACATACGTCTTGTCACACTATATGAGATTGCAGGAACTGGGCCACTTTCTACCCTCAAATTTTTTTCTGCTGGGTTAGGAAGTCCCGGCCACCAGTAGAGACAGTCTGCCACTCTGCTCCCCTGCCTTAGGGATACACACACACACACACGTGAATTCCCACTTTCCACCAAAGCTTGGTGGGCTGCCTTGAAATACTGGCTTAAGATCACAGTATTTGGCCTGGGGAAGGGATTACTTGTACATCTAACCAACAAAGAGTTTATCAGTCCATGGCTGAAAACTATGGCCAGAAAAGCCACCTCGATTGGACTGTCACCATCCCTTCTGTATCAACTGGGCTGTGATACCGCCCTTGTATCCCTGAGGCAAAGGCTTTGGGACATCTCACATAGCGACCAGCGATCCAGATCCAATGTAATCCAATGTGGCCCGATTGCAGCTGGAATCCAATACGGGCACGACTTCCAGTTAGCCTCTTATCTTAGGAATTTGTCCGTACCCACCTATCGGCGTTTATTTACCAAAGCTGGATTAACTGTATTTCCATCAGAAGTTCTAAACGGTAGACTGAGAGGCATCCCCTATCAGAATGAGCAAGCAAGGGATCAGCTGATCAAACCCTTACTAGCAAATTTGCCGGGAAAATCTGAAGCCTCCCATATTAAAAGCCTTCTGGAGGATAGGTCAAACGATATTACACTGACCATGGCAAAGTTTCTTTTGGAGGTCACAAGAAACAGAGACCATCATGCTCTAGACATAGCAAAATGACTACCTCGGTCTCTTTTGCCTGTTGTTTGGTTGTCTCAACTGTATCTTGTTTTGAAACTGTTTTGTGGGTCTATGGACCACAATAAAGATAGATAGATAGATAGATAGATAGATAGATAGATAGATAGATAGATACACAAACACATTTTGTGTATCAGACCTCTGGTTGCATCAGACCTCCATCTCAAAAGACTGAGAAGAAGCTGTCCTTTCTCATGTCTTTGGATCAGATGTTAACCATCTCAAATAAGAGGCACAAAAACAGAGGCACTTCAAATACGACACTTTATTCTTTTTCCTCCTTACACACAGCGTCAGCTATGGGAACCTGTCATCAGCATAGGACTCTGCAAGTCAGTCGGCTTAGATGTCATCCTCTTGGTCTTCTTCTTCCTCCTCTTTCTGCTCTTCCTCTTTTTCTTCTTGGGTACTTGCTTCGGCTTGAGATCTGGCAAGGCCTTCCCCTTCCCTTTCCCCTTCCCCTTCCCCCTTCTCCTCCTCTTCTGGCTCCTCCTCCTCAGCAACCTCATCATCATCCGGCTGATGGCGTAGCAGCCCGTGAGCCCTCGGCCAGTCAGCTTCCGCAGAACACCTTTGGCCACCAAGGCCCTCAAGACCCTCTTGAAGTAGCTCTTCTTCTTCTCAAGGTCGTATCCGGTGGCCGCCACACTCTTCTTGAGGGCTTGCAGGGAGACGCCATGACGTTTCTCTCCTGAGGCCACCACCTGGAAAATGAGCTTGGAGACACCGCGCTTCGGAAAGAGGAATTTCCAGGGGAAGGAAGGTTTGTGGAGCTCTCTGCTTTTCGTCTTGGACTTGGAGGTAGCTTTCAGGTGTTCGCCGGAACATGACGGCTGAGGCTCCCTTAAGGCCTGGTCTTCCTGATGTGCCGGGGGGTCAAAGATGTCTGCCGATATCTTCTCCTCTGAGCACTCCTCATTATTAACCAAGAAATCAATCTGCGTTTCGCCTAAGGCACTCATCTTCTCCTTAAGCCTGGCTTGTGTTGGTACATCCCTACGCTACCTGCCTCGCAGCTGAGGAAGATGTTGGGTGGTGATATCCTGTGCAAGGCAGATATGACAAAGCCATCCTGCTTTGCCAGAGGTTATGAGGTTACAGGGGAGGGACTTGGACTAAATGGTTGCCATGGAAACAGCTCGGTGCATTGTGGGATCACAAGCCCCCTGTGATGCTGCTCCCGTGTGATGATGTCATCAACAAAGGCACATTTCTATTCATGCATGGTAAGCTCCAAGACATGTCCAATGGCCCCAAGACATCCCTATCCTGTTCCAGACCAGGATATTTATTTTATTCAGACACCAGTGATGTCCCCCATTGTGACCAAGGGCAGTAGGCCCATTTAGGCTGTGCAAGACAGGTGTCAGGCTCCGGGCACTCAACTTCCTCCCTCCCCCTTTCACTGCAGGACAAAACGAAAAGAGTCCCTGACCATTTAAAGCAAGCATAGGCAAACTCTGCCCTCCAGATGTTTTGGGACTACAACTCCCATCATCCCTGACCACTGGTCCTGTTAGCTAGGGATGATTGGAGTTGTAGTTCCAAAGCATCTGGAGGGCCGAGTTTGCCTATGCCTGATTTAAAGAGTCTTTAATCATCACAGCAAAGGAACAAAGCATCCATTCTTGGAATTGAAGGTGTTCCCAATTCCCAGCTTGTGGGAAGTTTGGGAGATGGAGAAAATCTGATTCCCATTCTTTTGAGGGGAAATATCAATTTGAAAGAACTAATTTTACCAAGATTGCTATCATAGTAGTTGGGAGCTTGAGCTGACTCTGACCTACAAAAAGACTTAAAATCCATTTTCTCTCTTTGAATTTTATAAGAGACATAAAGACCAGGAAGAGTGATATACTTTACTCTGGAACTTTAAAGTCCCCTCAGAAATTTGCTCCTGGGGCCACGGGCCCCCTGCATCCCATGCTACACCACTGCATGGAACACACAGCTCCATCACCCCCAACACCACTCCCCACTCATAGCCCATTCACTGAGTATCCACTCTAACTAGTTTGCAAGGACGTCAGGTGACTTCCACTATTTACCGAGCATCCGTTCACCATCACTTTCCTAACCGCATAAAGTCAAAGCTTTGGGGGAAGTGGGTTTGTCGCAAAAAAGGTCCAGATAAATGCTAAAATTTGCCAGCCTGTGGTTGAATCTCACCCAGAAATATCAACTGTCTGGAAGTGACCTCAGCCTGTCTAATGGTGGGGCTGGCCCTGTAGTCATGGCACGTAAGGCAGGAATTTCAAAATGATTGCAAGGGTTTGGTCAACAGAAGAAGAAGAAATTCATACTTTCAATACCCGTGACTATATAACGCTGACGTGTGGGTTTTGTTTTATCCACATTTTCAAATAAGGTGTGTACTTTGGATCGCCTCACTTTTAAAAGACGACAATAGAAAATACAAAAAAGGGTGTGGCTGAAAGGGGAAAAGCAATTCTGAAATACAGACACTGGGTGTGGGGTATGTGGAAGTAATGATTTCACATTTTCACAAACCACTCACATGCAAATGGAGGCACAACTACTTACTCTGAGGTCTTCTGGTCCCTTTTCTGCCTACAATTTTAAAAAGGGAGAAAACTGGGGTTAGGTCCAATTTGGCAACAGAAAACCTTGAATTTAGTATACTCAGGGCTGTACGAAGATAACAACCATCCTGTATACTCTAGCTGAACATTTTCTGGACCTGTCCTTGGTAAATCACTGTCAGATTTTAACCCATTTTTGCCTTTTGGGAGACTGTGACCATGAAGAAAAAGTACTGACCAGAGAAGAGTGGCAGACCAAGCTGATGGAATGAATATGCAGAGGTGGCAAGACTGGTGGGAAAGATCAGAAATCAGAAAGACCGAGTATTTTCAAAAGACTGGAATGACTTTCTGACATATTTGAGAGATCACTGAAAACAGTTCAAATCATTGGCAGGAATACAGTGACACCCGTAATGTAACATTGGGTACTATGATTATATAACAGATAGAATACAGTAAAGTATGCAGGAATAAAATTTAGAATTGGAACCTATGGAGGAAGGAAGGAGGTCTCAAGGTTCAAAAGAATCCTTTTCTTTTTAATGTGTGAAAATGTTGTGTTTATGGTGTATAACTTTTTTGTAATGTACTACAGTAGCACCTCGGGTTACGTCACCCTTGGTAACGTAAACTTCAGGTTGCAAAAGCAGCAAACCCAGAAGTTTTTCACTGCGCACGCATGCGCAGAAGTGGTCTACCGCCGCGCGCATGCGTATAACAGTGATCCTCAGGTTGCGAAAACCTCGGGATCCGGCCAGACCTCCGGAATGGATCCCTTTCACAACCGGAGCCACCACTGTATTATGAAATGCCCATGGGAGGCTGTGGCCTCCCTCAGACTCAGACTTACACGCCTTCCCGTCGGCAGCACATGATGTAGGCCAGGAGGAGAGCGAGGAGGAGCGCCAGGAGGAAAGGGAGGAGGAAAGTGAGCAGGAAGTCGCTGAAGAACTCCCTGTCGGGGGCGTCATCCGGAGGATTGAATTCGCTGCCTTCCTCTAGCACTCCGTCTCCATAGATGGTCACTGCTTCCGTGGTGTATATATTGGTGAGATCTATCTGAGGAGCAGAAAAAAGGGGGTTGGAAGGACAGAGGGGGAGTGAGCATCTCTGGGATGGCCTAGCGCATGCCACCACCCACTTTCTCTAGCTTCCTCTCTCACCAAGGTGAGGTTGCACCAGTCGATCTGGAACCGAGGGCTGAAGGTGTCATAACAGATGAGGGCCGGCTGTTGCTGCAGCTTGCACCGGTTGCGGTTGGCAGGGGACATGACCTTGGTTAAGCACTCGTTGAATGGCTCCTTGGAGCCCACCTTGATGAACACCCTGCAAGAAGGAGAAGAAGGCCACCGAGACCATATAACACCGGTCCTGAAAGACCTACATTGGCTCCCAGTACATTTCCAAGCACAATTCCAAGTGTTGGTGCTGACCTTTAAAGCCCTAAATGGCCTGGGAGCTGGACCTCAGTGAATGATGGGGGGGTGGAAATGCTCCTTCAGGTATACTGGGCTGAGGCCAAAGGAAAGCAGGGCAATATGTTTGGCACCAGCTGGGCTGCAGGAGTTGCTGGAAGGAGGCATAAAAGACACCATCCAACTGTCTTAGTGACACCACTCTGGATTTGTGTAGGGTTTACTCCCAAGCCTTTTCTTCTCCCAAAATATCCCACAAGGCAGCGGAGGTTTAGGACCAGAGTTTTCCTTCTCCTAGATGGGCTACCTTCCCTGGTGGGCGAGTCCCATCTGCCCCTCACTTCCCTCTACAGGTCATGGAGAAACTGCCTTCTTGACCATTGAACCCACACTTGGTCTTGTCTGCTCAATCCACTGGAGCCTGTCTTCGCATGCAGAGGGAAGTCCTTATCTCACGTGGGATTTGAGACCCAGACTGACACCTTTGGTATTGGGCAATGCAGAAGAGGCTTTCAATGAGCAGCTTTCCGATCTGCAGTGCTAGCAAGCCAGAAAACGTGTACAGTTGAGCCTTGCTGTTCAACAGATAAATACTCCTTTTCCTGTTATTTGGCCTCCCAATTTACAGTTTCTGAGGGCGGTGGAACAACCAAGTGGGGCCCCTCTGTGATCTTCGCATCTGCCAGGTGTGGAGAGTCCGCCTCCCCTCCAGGAATTTCACAGATAAGAATTAACAGGCAGTTTATATTTTAGTCCATGGGTGGCGCTGTGGTCCATACCACAGAGCCTAGGGCTTGCCGATCAGAAGGTCGGCGGTTCGAATCCCTGTGACGAGGTGAGATCCCGTTGCTCGGTCCCTGCTCCTGCGAACCTAGCAGTTCGAAAGCATATCAAAGTGCAAGTAGATAAATAGGTACCACTCCGGCGGGAAGGTAAGCAGCATTTCTGTGCACTGCTCTGGTTCGCCAGAAGCGGCTTAGTCATGCTGGCCACATGACCCGGAAGCTGTACGCCAGCTCCCTTGGCCAATAAAGCGAGATGAGCGTCGCAACCCCAGAGTCGTCTGCGACTGGACCTGATGGTCAGGGGTCCCTTTACCTTTACCTTATATTTTATAGTTCTTTTATACGTTTATATTTTTATAAGTTTATGCAGTGGTACCTTGGGTTAAGAACTTAATCCATTTCGGAGGTCCGTTCTTAACCTGAAACTGTTCTTAACCCGAGATACCACTTTAGCTAATGGGGCCTCGCGCCGCCGCGCAATTTCTGTTTTCATCCTGAAGCAAAGTTCTTAACCCGAGGTACTATTTCTGGGTTAGCGGCGTCTGTAACCTGAAGCCTATGTAACCTGAAGCATCTGTCACCTGAGGTACCACTGTATTTTATAGTTCAGGCATCAGGATGCAAGCAAAAATCCACATCCCTCCCCAAGGAGAGCAGTTGGCTTCTCTAACTTTTGCCCCTTCCCCCTTCCGCAAGTAATAGGTGCCAACGGGAGATTCCTCCTTCTCTCTGCAACCTTTGTTCTCTAATACATTTGGATCTCCAAGTTCATGGAGGGAGTGTCCCCCACTCTTTCTAATGACGTCTCTGCTATCTGTCCCCTCCCTTCTGTTCCCCTTGCCATTATCTCCCAGCTAGGTAACTCCTGCCTAAACTGCTCTGTGTCTGTGTCTGTCTCGGCTTCTGAGACAACTGTAGGCAACGGGGGGGGGGGGGGGGAGGGTGAATCTTCCGCCTCCAGCTCCTTTTCTGAGAGAAGCTGCTCTGCTGGGAATGCATCCCCCATCCCTTTGCTTCAGACCATTCCCTGGCAGAATCTGAGGAGATTCTGTAGAAAAGGAGGCAGCCTTTCCAGTACAGTGGTACCTCGGGTTACATACGCTTCAGGTTACATACGCTTCAGGTTACACACCCCGCTAACCCAGAAATAGTGCTTCAGGTTAAGAACTTTGCTTCAGGATGAGAACAGAAATCGCGCAGCGGCGGCGTGGCGGCAGTGGGAGGCCCCATTAGCTAAAGTGGTGCTTCAGGTTAAGAACAGTTTCAGGTTAAGAACGGACCTCCGGAATGAATTAAGTACTTAATCCGAGGTACCACTGTATTGGGGACCATTTCTACAGCCTGCAAGAGACTCCCTTCCTCTTACCCTTCCTTCCGGTTTTCAATGGGCAAAGGTACACGGCCTCCCCGGTCCAATGCTGAGGTAATATTGACGACGGTCAGGCCATCTTGTTCCCACATGCTGTCCACAGCTTGCTGGAAAAGATCCTGGATATCTGCTGGCAGTACTTCCTCCACATCCCAGTTCTTCACCAGGAAATCCGCCTGGTATGGCATTTCTCCATCTACAGAAAGAGTTTATAGTTAGGATTAGGGTTAGGGGATATATGCATTACTTCCCACCACAAAAAGTCCTGGTCCATCTGCCCAGCCCACCTCTGTCTGCCCTCATCCAGCTGCCCCATACGGGGATCGAACCTGCAACCTTGAGCGTTATCAGCACTGTGCTGCAGGACTGACCTGCTGGGAACCTGAAGGGCCCTGCCCTGCCTCTCTTCACCTGGCTTGGGGCGGGGCCTGACAGGCTCCATGAAGGACTGCTGCTGCTGCTGGGCAGAGAGGCCTCCATTTTTGTTTTTAATTGCTTTTATTTTTTTATCTATGTCATTTTGATGTGTGCCATTTGATGTAAGGAAGTGAGAGCTGGACCATAAAGAAGGCTGATCGCCGAAGAATTGATGCTTTTGAATTATGGTGCTGGAGGAGACTCTTAAGAGTCCCATGGACTGCAAGTAGATCAAACCTCTCCATTCTGAAGGAAATAACCCCTGAGTGCTCACTGGGAGGACAGATCCTGAAGCTGAGGCTCCAATACTTTGGCCATCTCATGAGAAGAGAAGACTCCCTGGAAAAGAACCTGATGTTGGGAAAGATAGAGGGCAGAAGGAGAAGGAGACGACAGAGGACGAGATGGTTGGACAGTGTTCTCGTAGCCACCAGCATGAGTTTGACCAAACTGCGGGAGGCAGTGGAAGACAAGAGTGCCTGGCGTGCTCTGGTCCATGGGGTCACGAAAAGTCGGACACGACTAAGCGACTAAACAACAACACCATGTTATTTTAAATTGTGATTAATATTAATGCTGTATTTTTAGTCTTAGATTGTGTGATTTATGTGGAAATTGTTTTCCCTTTGGTTGTGTATTTTTTGATGTGTTTTATTTATTATGACTTTTGTTATGTTGATAATTATGTACATTTTGTCATGTTGTAAGCTGCCTTGAGCACTGTTTTAACTATGGAAAGGCGGCGTACAAATAAAATGATGATGAAGATGATGATGAAGAAGATGATGATGATGATGATGCTCTAACCAACAGAGCAGAATAGGCCCCGCAACTCACCATTTGTTGGGGATAATTTGGACGGAAATTCCCAGGTGTCAAAAAAGGTTATTTATGTATGTCACAGTTGCAGCCCATATTTTGTTAGCCCCAAAATGGAAAACGAGTGAAGTCCCAACTAAAGAAGAATGGCAACTTAAACTGATGGAATATGCACGTCTTGCAGATCTAACTTATAGAATAAGAGAACAAGAAGAACATACATTTAAGGAAGATTGGAAAATGTGTATTGGAGTGGTACTGTCTACCATTCATGTAAAGAAACACCTCTTTCTCTCTGTTCTTCCCTGTTTGTTCCTTGACTCCCACAAACTGTCCCTTCTATTTAGGGTCTAAGCCCATGATCCCATGTATCAGCTGACTCCCAGCATCCAATCAAATCTCTTCCTCTGTGGATTGTGAGCCTAGACCGCTCAGTTGGTTAGAGCGAGGTGCTGATAAGGCCAAGGTTGCAGGTTCGAAACCTGTATGGGACATCTGCCATTGCAGGGGGTTGAACTAGACGGTCCTCTTTCAACTCTACAATTCTAAGAAAGGGAAGGCAGGGCTCTCTCAAGCCACTTTCCCCATACTGCTCAAAAACTGATAAACCTCTATCATGCTCTTTTGCTTTATACTAAGCTTAAAAGCTTCAATTTAGCCTTTGCTTGCAGGCAAAAGCGCTCCAACTCTTTGATCATTTCCCCCTAGCGCTATTACATCCTTTTGAGACAGGGAGATGATATTCTATTTGAAGCCACACTGCAGCCGCCTGGCAGAAAGGCATTGCGATGCCTGCTGTTTCCTTTCCAGTTCCTTTCATAATCGCTCCAAAGCCTGACGCGTCATTTGACACATACTTGCAGAGTGATAATCCTGAGCCCGTTTGCTAGAGAGAGAAAGCGCTACGGAACACGGCGAGGCTTATTATTCCTGAGTAAACCAGCACAGGGGGGAGATTGGATAGCTCAGTCGGTAGAGAATGAGACTTTAAATCTTAGGGTGGCCGGTTCGAGCCCCACATTGGGCAAATGATTTCTGTATTGGACTAGATGACTCTCATGATGGTAACTTCCAACTGTACAGTTCTAGGATTATGCAGTGGGGAAGGGACATAGATCAGTGGAAGAGCACTTTAAATGGATGTGCTTTAAATATATGATGTTGATCTGCCCCGATACATGTTTAAGGCAAAAGGTCTAGGGTGGAGGGGACCCCTCACATTTGCCTCATGAGGGTCTCACATTTGAGCTGTGGGCAGGTAAAAACACAGCTAGATTCTTGGACCAGTAAAAGTATTGGGAAATAATCCACAATGAATTGAAAAAAAAAAAGTGTTTAGAAGTACTTTTCCAAAAAAAACCTGAGTCCTTTTTGTTAGGGATAATTTAGATGGAAATTCCCAGGTGTCAAAAACATTTATGTATGCCACAGCTGCAGCCCGTATTTTGTTAGCCCCCAAATGGAAAATGAGCGAGATCCCAACTAAAGAAGAATGGCAACTTAAACTGATGGAATATGCGCGTCTTGCAGATCTAACTTACAGAATAAGAGAACAAGAAGAACATACACTTAAGGAAGATTGGAAAATGTTTTTTGAATATATGGGGGGAATTGTGTACACTTGAAAATGTTGGCAGCAGTAAGATAAATTCAACCATGTAAATAAGTTTTGTCGGATGTAATAATGGAATACTGAATGGTTTAGCTTCTGTAAAATATGCAGGGATTTATGTTATGCAAAATGAACCATGGAAAGAGAAGAAGGGAAGTCATTGACATTTTAAGGTTGTTTAAATGAGTATTCTAAAGTGTAAAACAGAAATAAACACACACACAGAGAGAGAGAGAGCTAGATTTGATTCCTCATCACTGGCCCAGGAGAGGGCCAAGCCATCACTGGCATCAATAAGCCCAAATAATGCATATATATACATTGGGCCTAAATGGATTTGGAAGTCTTCTCCAACTTTCCTGGCTCGGGTCGACATCTGCTCACCCACCTTCCCGCAAAAGCCCAACAAAGGCCTTTCATGGGAGTCCAGGCAATGAGGAATTTGCACCCAGCCAAGATCCAGTATCCCCACCAAAGTCAATTGTAAGGAAATACAGCTGAATTTGCCCCATATACTTCATGGAGGAGGGGGAATTACCTGAAGATGGGGCGACGGTGATGATCATGGTTTGCCTCGCAGTCTCATAAGTGTATCTGTTATATGCCTTCACCTGTCACAAATAAGAGAAAGAGATTTGGGGGTTAATTTAATTTTTCTTAAAACACATGCCCAAACACACCGGACCTTCCAAATGTCCCTATTTTCCAGGGAGATATACAGAAACCATCCCAGCTTCTAATCTGATCCCAGAATGTCCCACTTTTCCTTAGGACACCCCTATTTTCACTGGAGAAATATTGGAGGGTATGGCCCACACACCGTTGTATCTCAGCCTTCAAAGGGAAAAAAAGCAGGTTTCCAATAAGGAGAACAGCAAATAAATAGTTTCTGGGCCGATGGCTACCACAAAGGCTGGAAGCAGAAGCAATCATATCCTGTGTCTGAGTGGAACTGGCTCTTCAAAGCTGGTACTGGAGATATCTGGTTACAGGTACGTAGGTAGCCATGTTGGTCTGTGTTATGTACTGAAGTTCTCACCCTGGGCCAGCAGGGGGATACTGTAGATAGTTTTCACTCAGGTCCGCATATGCAAATAAGGGATTGAAAGTGACGTTCAGTGATTGGATAGTTACAGAAAGTTGTTACTGTTGCTTTGTAGTTGAGCTCTATATAAGCAGGCTGGCTGAACCCTTCAGTTCAGTTCTGTTCTTGCCTGTGAATAAACAAGAGCTGTCTGAAGAATCTCTGTGTTGTCTGATATGTTCACCCACAACTTAACAGTCTGCCGTAGTCAAAACAAAATAAAAAAATTCCTTCCAGTAGCACCTTAAAGACCAATTAAGTTTGTAAGTGGTATGAGCTTTTGTGTGCATGCATGAAGGTATCTGAAGAAGTGTGCATGCACACGAAAGCTCATACCAATAACCAACTAAGTTGGTCTCTAAGGTGCTACTGGAAGGAATTTTTTAATTTTGGAGATATCTGGCTGCAGCTAGTAGCGATGGCTGGTGCCGGGATTCCCCCATCAGCTGGGAGGCATGGGGCATTCTTGGCATGACAGAGTGAGTCCAGCAGGTCCCAGTCAGCTTAGTCCACCGAGACCCAGGGCAAATGTACCCAGCTACCCCCTACTAGGGCAGAAGGCATGGACGCCATGACAAGCTGAGCCAGCAAATTCTTGCTTTGTCCCTTTTCTCTGCTGATTTCAACAAGACAAGGCTGAGACTAAGGAGGAGGAGGAGGAGGAGGAGGAGGGGAAGGAGGGAGAGGGGGAGAGGACAGGCGGTGCCCAGTGCCAGATTTACGTATAAGCTAAACAAGCTATAGCTTAGGGCCCCACTCTCTTGGGAGCCCCCAAAAAATTAAAGGGAAAAAACCCTGGATGAACATTTCCAAAATATAAGATAAAAAACAAATGAAACAAAACCTACATGGAGCAACAGTGTTTTGTGTTGTGTAGGCTCCTATGATGTAAGTCATGGGCCCCACCTGCTAGCCTGCTCCCTAAAATATCACTGGTTTGCACATTTCTATATATAGGGTGCCTACATTCTGCATGGACTGGTTGCAGGGCAACATGTGCAAATGGCTTTAGGTACCTACGAGGTCCATAAATTACCAGATAACATATATTCAACAACAAAAACAGTGACCATTTATTGTTGATAAAGGATAGCTAGGCATATAAAGGGAACCATTACCTTCAGTAACTTAGGGCCTCATCAGACCTAAAACCCTCCACTGGAGGGGCGGGGAGGGGAGGAACAGGGTTTAATTTGGTTTGAATTTCATTGCAGACCAACTTAATTAAGGGCTTGTCCACACTTACGTTTGCCAGTGATTTCTAGTCATGGGTTTTAGCCATACCCCCCAATATTCCTCAGGTGAAAATAGGGACATGCTGTACATCAGTGCTCCACTGCTGGTGCTGTCCCACAGGGGCAGAGATGCAGTTGCAGGGCCCAATCCATGGCACCAGGTTGCCCCCAAAATTCAGGGGCATTGGCGTGTGGTGCATGTGTTTGACGTCAAGATTCTCCCCCCCCCCCCAAAAAAATAAAAAAATCTTGGGAACTGTAGCTTGTTAAGGGTGCTGGCGATTGTAGTTCTGTGATGGGCAAACTACCATTCCCATTGTGGTGTTTTTTTTGGGGGGGGGGAGCCATATGTTATAAATATGCTTTAGCTATAGGATGTGGGCATGACTTCAGGCTCAGCCTGGACCTGGGCTTCTGCCCAGGACGCTCTCAAGTGAATCTTGAGCAAAATAGATGACCACCCCCCTGTCCGTCAGGGAATTATAGAACATGCACGCACCTCAATTGTTTGCTTGCCGAGTTCTTTGCTTGTGGGGGACCCGTAGAGATATCCCGTCTGGTAGGGGGTGCGTTGAATGTAGCGCAGCCAGCGGGGCAAGTCTGGGTGATCCAGAAGATTGGTGTGGAAAGTGACAGGGGCCTCAGGCGGTTCTGTAAGATTTCAGACCCAAATTGAGCTAATGTTGTGCTTCTTCTGCGCTCCCTGGGAGATGGAGATGCTATCCTGAAGCTTGTTCCTTGAAACACCTAGGCTACACTGTATAGGGTTGATCTCTATGGAGGCAGGACTAACAACAACAACACAGTGGTACCTTAGTTCTCGAACGTAATCCGTTCCGGAAAACCGTTCGACTTCCGAAACGTTCGAAAGCCGAGTTGCAAAGGGCTGGCTGCAAGTTCAATTGAGAAAACTGAAAATCATGCAGCAGAAGCCGTTCGACTTCCAAGGCACGTTTGAAAACGGAAGCGTTTACTTCCGGGCTTCCAGCGTTCGGAAACCGAACGTGTTAGATTGTAAGCACTCGGGGCAGGGACCTGTCCTTTTGTAGTCTTGGCATCAAAGAGCGCTTCACACAAGCTTGCTGCAGATCACTCTTAGGATTCAGCTGAAATAATATACTACTGTGATTGACAAAGCAGAGCAGCTAGCTCCATGAATAATAATAATAATAATAATAATAATTACTTTGTTTGTTAATCACAGCAACATATATAGATCTAGGTACACAGACACATGCCATTATGTAGACAAAACCGTATCTGTAGAAAGGCAGCTAGCTATTTAACTGTGCCTGGGATGGATTGAAAGGAAACCGCTCCTGGTTACCCTTACCATTTTCGTCCATGGAGGAGGGAAAGGCATCCTTAAAGTCGTCTATTTCAAACTCGTGGACAAAGATCTCCCCAACCACGGCATAGAGATTGAGGACAGGGAGGCTGACAGCCAGGCCCCGGCTGAAGAGGAGCCCTAAGACAGAGCAGAGAAGACACGGGATTAGATCCAGAATCCGGATTCGTATGACACAAAAGACAAACTCTCAATGTTCTCCACTGCCTTTTGCTTTTCAGCAAACTGAGGGTTTTTGCACAGCCCAAGACGGAGCTTAAAATCGCTGGGAAGCCTGCACACTCAACCGAAAGAGTCATCAAAGTTGGTACCATATTTTTCGCTCTATAAGACGCACCAGACCACAAAACGCACCTAGTTTTTGGAGGAGGAAAACAAGAAAAAAAATATTCTGAATCTCAGAAGCCAGAACAGCAAGAGGGATCTCTGCGCAGTGAAAGCAGCAATCCATCTTGCTGTTCTGGCTTCTGGGATAGCTGCACAGCATGCATTTGCTCCATAAGATGCAGACACATTTCCCCTTACTTTTTAGGAGGGGAAAAGTGAGTCTTATAGAGCAAAAAATACGGTAATTATCCGCTTTGGAACGTGACTTGGCTGAGCTCGTAACGCCCAGAATGCTTCTTCACCGGGCAAATGGTTTCTCAGTCCTCTGTAAATTGACATTATTGCGCTGTGCTTGCTTTTCATTTCCATCAACTGCCTTTATACCATTATACTGTAGCGTTTTGCAAGTTGTTTTAATTTCCCTGTTATTTTAACTTTTCGTAAGCTGCCCTGGGGGCCTTTTGAGGGGCAAGACAGAAATCCCTAAAATAAAATAAAGCCGGGGGCAAGCTTTCAAACTGCACATGTGTCAAACCAAATTGGCCTTTGTTTGATTCATTCTTCACCTCATGTGCTTTGTTCTCTGACTCTGCCATTCGAATGATGGCTGTTTCCTTTTTCTTCTTCCTGGCCTTCATAGGGTCGGGACATCTAAATGTTGCTAAGGCAATAGATTTTTCTTACCCTTTGCTTCTTTTATACCCAAGACAACAGGTTTTTCCTTTTCTTTTACAGTATTGTCCCTGGAGAGAAATTGTCACTTCCTTGCAAGAGCAAAGCTCATTTGCAGTCTGATTTAATAACATTCATATCTTGCCACCACACCTCACACAATGCAGCAGGGTAGTTCAAGGTCTTGTCAAGCACAACAAGTTCTATATATCTTGGTTCATAGATAGATAGATAGATAGATAGATAGATAGATAGATAGAGATAGATATGTTTTATAATTTAAAGTACCGTATTTTTCGTCCTATAGGACGCACTTTTTCCCCTCCAAAAATGAAGGGGAAATCTGTGTGCGTCCTATGGGGCGAATGCAGGCTTTTGCTGAAGCTTGGAGAGCGAGAGGGGTCAGTGCGCACTCTCCAGGTTTCAGGAAGCTATCAGCAAGCCTGGGGAGCCCGCGGGAGTTCCCGCAGGGCTCCCTAGGCTGCGGATAGCAGCCTGCTGCACGGAGCGCGGGGTGCACTGGAAGCAGAGCGCCCGGCGCTTCGGGAAGACATCCGCAGCCTGCTGCACGGAGCGCAGGGAGCGCTGAAGCAGAGCGCCCCACACTTCGGACAGACATCGGGCAGCCCCACAAGCTCGGGGGACAGTGGGGAGGCGAAGCGCCGCCATCCCGCTGTTCCTCGACCTGGTTTGGAGGCTGGCGCTGGGGAGAAGCGCGCTTCTCCCCAGTGCCAGCCCCACAAGCTCGGGGGACAGCGGGGAAGCGGAGCGTTGCCATCCCGCTATTCCCCAACCTGGTTTGGATTCCCCGACCTGGTTTTGGGGGGGGAAATAAAGGGGAAATTTTTTTCCTTTATTTCCCCCCAAAAAAACTAGGTGCGTCCTATGGGACGAAAAATACGGTACTCATTTTTACAGCCTTAAGATATCAATGACGTTCCTTCTTCTCTTTCCATGGTTTATTTTGCATATCATAAATCCCTGCATATTTCACAAAAACTATACCTTAAAGTACAGTGGTACCTTGGGTTAAGAACTTAATTCATTCCAGAGGTCCCTTCTTAACCTGAAACGGTTCTTAACCTGAGGTACCACTTTAGCTAATGGGGGCCTCCTGCTGCCGCCGTGCTGCCGGAGCACGATTTCTGTTCTCATCCTGAAGCAAAATTCTTAACCCGAGGAACTATTTCTGGGTTAGCAGAGTCTGTAACCTGAAGTGTCTGTAACCTGAAGTGTCTGTAACCCGAGGTACCACTGTATTCTGTTATTACATCCATCATAACTTATTTATACTGTTGAATTTATCTTAATGCTGCCAACATTTTCAGCTGTACACAGTTATTTCTCATATATTCAATAAACGTTTTCCAATCTCCCCTAAACATATGTTCTTCTTGCTTTCTTCTTCTATATGTCAGCTCTGAGAGTTGTGCATATTCTGTCAAGTTGCCATTCGTCTTTGGTTGGGACCTCACTTGTTTTCCATTTTGGGGCTAACAAAACATGGGCCGCAGCAGTGGCATACATAAAGAACCATTTTTGACACCTGGGAATTTCAGTCTGAATTATCTCCAACAGAAAGGACTCTGGGGGTTTTTTTGGGGGGGGGAAGCACTTTTGAATATTTTTTTCCAATTCATTATGTATCATTTCCCAATACTGTTTTACCCTTTTACAAGTCCACCACATATGAAAGAACTTTGCTTCAACCTCTTTGCATTTCCAGCACTTATCTGATTCAGTCTTACACAACTTAGCAAGCCTACTCAGAGTTAAATACCATCTGTAAATCATTTTCAAGTAGTTCTCCTTGGTTCCCCTTTCTTAAGCCCTTTTCTCAAGTATCTACCCCTGTGACACATGCTACACGATGGAAAGATCCCACATGTACCAGTAGATTCTGCTAAAGTTACCTACTTGGTTATGAGAAACACCACTTGTGCAATTAATGTGTATTCTTTAGCAGGATTGTGAAACCGCATTACTCCTCAGTTTTGTTTTGTTTCCATTCCTGGGTCCTTACTTAACGTTGGTGCGCCAGCTGCTGCTGCAAAGGGCATATTTGGAAATGCAACCGAAAGCATTTTAAAAGATTTTGCCACTGCCCCTGCTCTCCCTCACAAATATGGCAACAGCTGTCTCTGCGCCAAGCGGCAAACGAAAGGGGCTGCAGCCTGAGACTAAAATTAGAAGGCGTTGCAAAAGAGAGGAAGCAAGAAAAAGCAGGCAAACTTCCTGGTCCCCAAGAATTTTAGGCACACGGGTCCTGCTAAAAATTGTACCGAAAGACACACAGCAGGGTGAAAAACGTACATGTAGCTACTTCTTTCTTGACTAGAGTGGAGCTCTTCTTCAAAAAAAAAGTTTGGAATAGCCTTTGATACAGTGTCTGACCAACATCTCTTTCCGTGGCTACTCATCCTGTTCTAAAACAGGTCCTATGGCATTCCTATTCCAAATCCTATAAGTGGAGCCTAAAGATAAAGGCACACAAACACACAGATACCCTCTGCTGCACAGCAGATTCCTGTATGCTCCCATACAAAATCCAGAAACTTGCCTGCAAGGAAGCAGCTCGCAATCAGGCGCTGTCCTGCCATCTTTCAAGAGGAAAGTTTTGATCGACAGAGGCAGGTTGCGATCACAGGCGGTGGGAGGGTGTGCGCGCCTTGTGTCAGACAGAGGGGGTTAGGAGAATGGGTGTCAGCAGAGTCCCGAGCATCAGGCCCTGTCACTGCCTCAAGGGGGCACTGCAAGACTGCCAAAACAGCAGGCGACGAGATGGTCCCATTGCTGAGCAAAACTGCAGGATACAGACTGCACCAGCCACCCCTGTAGAAGCCACTTGCATGGTTAATATCATGACGATGTAACACAGCAAGGTGGAACAAATAATACAGGCTGTGTGAAGCCTGGCAAACGGAGGGTTAATCCAGACAAGACAGGGGTGCACCTTGGCTAGAAGGAAAGGATGTAGCTCAGGAGTAGAGCATCTGCCTTCTGCAGCAAGTCCCAGGTTTGATTCTCAACATCTCCAGTTAGGGCTGGAAATATCGCCTACCTAAAACACCCGACAGGGACACGGGTGGCACTGTGGGTTAAACCACAGAGCCTAGGACTTGCCGATCAGAAGGTCGGCAGTTCGAATCCCTGCGATGGGGTGAGCTCCCGTTGCTCAGTCCCTGCTCCTGCCAACCTAGCAGTTTGAAAGCAGGTCAAAGTGCAAGTAGATAGATAGGTACCGCTCCAGCGGGAAGATAAACAGCGTTTCCATGCGCTGCTCTGGTTCGCCAGAAGCGGCTTAGTCATGCTGGCCACATGACCCTGTACGCCGGCTCCCTCGGCCAGTAAAGTGAGATGAGCGCCACAACCCCAGAGTTGGTTACGACTGGACCTAATGGTCAGGGGGTCCCTTTACCTTTACCTTAAAACACCCGACAGCTGCTGCTGGCCCGTGTTGACAATACAGATGGACCAATTATCTGAATCATTAAGAGCACACAGCTCTTTATTGTGGGGAAAGGGCAGGTCTAATTGCTCATGCCACCTCGGCAGCTGCAAAATTATTAGGGGTGGCAAGGAATCACCATGCAATCAAGAGGCGAAAGGCAGGATGGAATCGCAAAAATAAAAGCACGCAATTTTTCGCAGTGTATTCTTATTTTGAATACTGGAAAGAAATGAAAACAAAAGACCCAGGGAGCACAATCGACATGTACATATATACAAGACAAAGCTCATCATATTAATCCACAATTTAACAAGCCAGGTGTATCAGCTAGAAATTCATCCCTAAACCTTCGTAATGCATCCCCCAAATATTCGTTCACGAAACTTCCTGTCAACGCTGAACCCAAAACAACACACAACATTTGGAACATTTAAAGAGATTAGGGGTATCACCTGTAGCAAGAAATCTTAGGTGCTTCATCTATGTCCAACTAAATCCCTATACACTTGCATATGGCTAATACATGCTTTTAAAAAAGTATTCCTCTTTTATATCATAGATGCGCAACCTGTGGCCTTACTACAATGACCAAAGTCCCTGATCACTGACCAACCTGGCAGGACAGATGAGAGTTGCAGTCTAACACCCAAAGGTGCATGTATAAAGCTACTAACTTGTACACTTTAATTCAGCAATAATTCCCATTAAACTCACTAGGACTTACTTCTGAGCAGAAATGTATAGGGTTGCAACAGACACCATTGTAGGAGAAGCGTTTTTTTCACCGTGTGAGAATAAAGAGTACAGACCTCTTCTGAAATGATGGCTATCACTATGGATGAAAGAGAAATTGAATTCTGTCCTCATTTAAAGCCAGATCGATCAAATTTGAACTTTATTAAACAATGTGGGAACCGAAACACAGCCACCCTTCAAAATTCACACCCATCCGAATTTTGCGATGCTGTTCTCCAACCAAACAAGGGTTACAAAAATCCATGCATGAGTGAAAATAATGCTAAAAATGCATTGTCTAAAGGAGAATTGCCTGCCAAACAGTGTACATTGCCCACCCAAAACTATTAAAAAATGTGTTTATTAGGAGAAATTTGCGCTAATGTAATACTTGGAAAAAGGGACGTGGGTGGCGCTGTGGATTAAACCACAGAGCCTAGGACTTGTTGATCAGAAGGCTGGCAGTTCGAATCTCCGTGACGGGGTGAGCTCCCATTGCTCGGTCCCTGCTCCTGCCAACCTGGCAGTTCAAAAGTACGTCAAACTGCAAGTAGATAAATAGGCAGGAAGGTAAACGGCGTTTCCGTACGCTGCTCTGGTTCGCCAGAAGTGGCTTAGTCATGCTGGCCACATGACCCGAAAGCTCAGCCAATAAAGCGAGATGAGCGCCACAACCCCAGAATCGGTCACAACTGGACCTAATAGTCAGGGGTCCCTTTACCTTTACTTAATACTTGAAAATGAAATCCATCTTCCTGGCAAAGCTCAGACCCAATGAAAAGGCTAGCAAACCTTGAAGTGTCCAGGATTTTGGGAGGTACCACAGCTGTTTGAGAGAGCAGACCAGCAGATGGCAGATTGGGGAAGGTTACGGAAAACAAATTTGAAATTCACGGCATGTTGTACGCTGAAAGAAAATCATATGGAAATGAAGTGCCAGTGGTATTTGACTCCTAGTCAGTTAGCAAAAATGTATAGAACAAGTACAAATACCTGCTGGAAATGTAGAGAAAAAGAAGGTAACTTCTATCATATGTGGTGGTTGAGTAAGGTAATAAAAGCTTTCTGGGAGATGATATATAATGAAATGGGAAAAAAAGGTTTAAAATAGTCTTTGTTAAAAATCCAGAAGCTTTCTTATTAGGATTTATACATACCGATATCCAAAAGGAGTAGAAGATACTTTTTTATGTATGGGACAACAGCCTCACGGTTGCTACTAGCCCAGAGATGGAAAGAAGATAAAGTCCTAACCAGAGAGGAATGGCAAACCAAGCTGATGGACTACACTGAAATGGCAAAACTGACCGGGAAGTTCAGGAACCAATCAGACAAAAACTTTTTTAAAAGAATGGGATTTTTAAAAAACTTATCTAAGAGACCACTGTAAGCAGATGAAAATATTAGCAGGATTTGAACCCCACTTGTAAAGTAACAAATACTATGGACAATATGGGTTGACATAAAATATAGAATGTGGAATAATATGCAGTTGTAAAGGTTGACAATAGGACCCGTGGAGGAGATGGGGGGAAGTCTCGAGATTCAGAGTAATCTCTGTATACAGTGGTACCTCAGATTACAGATGCTTCAGGTTACAAACACTTCAGGTTACAGACGCTTCAGGTTACAGACTCTGCTAACCCAGAAATAGTACCTCAGGTTAAGAACTTTGCTTCAGGATGAGAATAGATATCACACGCCGGCAGTGGGAGGCCCCATTAGCTAAAGTGGTACCTCAGGTTAAGAACAGTTTCAGGTTAAGAATGGACCTCCGGAACGAATTAAGTTCTTAACCTGAGGTACCACTGTATATGGATATGCATTTGGAATGTTATAACTTCATATTTGTAAAAGAGAGAGAGAGAGAGAGAGAGCAGGCCAGCAAATTGAGCTGAAGAAGGAAAGATTTGGAAAGCCAGGGACATTGCAAGAGGAATGACGAAGAGAGGGAGGAGCTGGAAAGATCTGTTTCAAATCTAGGCCATCCCCGACAATCAAGGACACCTGACACAGAGGGACAACCAGCTAAAAATGCCTTTCGTGTAACTGTCTCCTGATGTCTTGAGTCTCCGTGTGACGGCTTGGTGTAGGCTACAGAGAGATGCACTTCCTGGTGCTTACATGCCGAAGCACCCCGGCTGATTTCTTTTTTTAAAAGATGGTTTTGAGACCCAGGATCTTTCTAGAGGTCAGCCCTCTGGTCGGGTGGGGATGGGGGCAGCTGCCAGCTCAGCGCGCATCCTCAGAAGCACTCTGCGCATGCTGTTCTTTTCTGATCATTCGGCATGTTTCCGAGTGGGGTCACCATGGCAGCAAAGTGATGGTTTCGTGAGTCGGGTCCAGAGGCTCCTGTGCTCAAACTGAGCCACGTCACACGGCGGAGGTGTCCCCATGTCCGACTTAATACATTGCAGTCCTCTTATTTTCAAGGGCTTTCAGATGGCACTCCTCTGTTTGAAGGGGTCTGCTATTTGAAGGGCTGTCCGTCCAAGTAGGGTTTAAAGATGCAGAGCAGAGAGCAGGAGGGGACCTTGAAGTTGCCCACCAGAATGGACAGGCACACAGGAAACCCAATCGACAGTCCTCCCCCACTGTGGTGTGATGTACTGAACTTCTATTTAAATCAGAGTAATAACGTCTAAATTTGGATCCGCACATGTAAATTAGGCTTTGCAATCCTCTTCTGCAAATTTGTGTCTGCTTATGTTAGCTTTCTTTAGTGATAAGTAACCAGCCGCTCGCTGTGGGTTAAACCACTGAGCCTAGGACTTGCCGATCAGAAGGTCATGCTGGCCACATGACCTGGAAGCTGTACGCCGGCTCCTTCGGCCACTAAAGCGAGATGAGCGCCACAACCCCAGAGTCGGCCATGACTGGACCTAATGGTCAGGGGTCCTTTTACCTTTCCCTATCCAGCCGCTCTATCCCACAGTCAAGGGTCTTCCTTAGAATCACAGAATTGTAGAGCTGGAAGGGACCCTAGGGGTCATCTAGTCCAACCCCATGCAATGCAGGAATATGCAGCTGCCCCATACAGGGATTGAACCTGCAACCTTGGCGTTATCAGCACCACGCTCTAACCAAGTGAGCTATCCAGGCTTTATAGCACAAAATAGGAAACGGATGACTCTTTACTGGAGGATTGGACCCCAAGACCCATATGATCATAGAGCTGCAAGGGACCTCTAGGATCTTTTAATCCAACCCCCTGCAATGCAGGAATATTTCACCTCATGTGGGGCTCAAACCCAAGATCCTGAGATTAAGAGTCTCATGCTCTACCAACTGAGCTATGTTTTGCTGCTGTGCCACTCACACAGAGGTGAATCTACTATGAAACTAACAAAGCTTAAGCTTCAGGGTCCCTGATCCCAGAGGAGTCCCAGAAGCGACTTTCATTGCTTAAAAGCTTTGGGTCTAGTAGACCCAATTTGAGTCACACGACTCAATTTGATTCATTTTTTGTTGATTCAACAATCCCGAGGTTTGAGTCAGTAGCACGGATGTTGTAAAGGTGTGGCGATCTGTTGTGGAACAACCCCATTGGAGAAGATAACAGTGGTTTTAAAAAAAAGGTAAAGGACCCCTAGACGGCTAAGTCCAGTCAAAGGCGACTATGGGGTTGCGGCACTCATCTCGCTTTCTTTTTTTTTTTTTAAATAATATTTATTAATAGTTTCAAAATTACAGAAAAAAAAGAAGAAATTAAAAACAACACTACAATACATAAAAAAGAAGAAGAAAAGCAAAGCATAAAAACCAATGCAACAATACAGCAAAAAGATAAAAAAGAAAGAAAAAAAAGACACAAATCCCATATTACATATCTTTAACTTCCATTTGCTTGTTTCATTGACCTCCTCACACCTCCCTTTTTGTATTCTAGTTTGATTAGTTATTTCAGCAAATTCTTTCCATCTTTCTCAATTTTTATTAAATAATTTATCTTAACAATTTAACCTATTAATTAACTCAACAAATCCTTTACATCTTTCCCCCATATTCTGTTATTCAAATTACCTTAATTTATATAACCTTATCTTACCGTAAAATACTTTAGAGCTTAAAGCTTAATACTCGATTATACATAACTCCTGATATCATTTCTACTAGAGTCATATAGCTTCATTCCAACATTTTCCCTAATATTCATTAATTTTAGGCTAATTCCCTAGAAAAAAAAAATTCTTTATAAATTTTCTTCCTATCTTCATCCAACGTCTCTTCTTCCTGGTCTCGGGTCATGTCAGTCCTTACTGTCCATTCCATCTAGTCCATCAACCTGGTAATCTTATGTCCGAGGCCCTTAAATCTCTTCCATGTCCCTTCTGCAGATCTTCTTCTTCTTGTTTATACTTGCCCTTTTCCTTGTCTTTTGTTGGTCTCTTTCTTAATTTCTTTCCTTTCTCATTGAGGAGTAGGTCTCTGGGGGATTCCAACCCAAAATTATCTCCGTCTCCCTTCATCAAACCAGCCCATTCCCCACAGTCCCACTCCCCACAGTCATCAATGTAATCCAAAAATATTTAAAAGCATATTTCAAGGTCTCTCCAAAGTTAAGAACCTCCTCAGCTCCAGGCTCCCTCTGGCCCACTCCAACTTCAATCTTCAAAGACAGCGGCTTATGCTCCTGTAGGGCCTTGGGTCTCTCCATTTGTATTATTTGAGGTGCAACCGCAACCTCCTCCATTATCTTCTGCACTTGCCCAGTCAGTACAGGTTCCTGAGTTGGTCCCTGAATAGTTTCTGTATCAATATTCCCTGTTTGTCCACAGTTATTAACCACAACACTCATCAAATCCATTTTCTCATTCATCAAATCCACCTTCTCATGCATCTGTTCCAACAAGGCACTTGTCTTGCATAAAGCAAGCACCAAAACTTCCTCCCAGCTCATATTTAGTCAAGGTCAAAAAGGACTGGTCCCACGATCTTAATCTCACAGCTGTAGAGTCCTCAAGTAGACTGCAGCAACAATTTAGCAAGTTCCCTCTAGAGGAGACAATTTCTATTTGTATCGATTTTTTTAAGGCAAGTCCAACAAAGGAAAATTACTTTCATTTTTCAGATATTTTGTTTCTTTAGAATGCAAAAGGCAACATTGGAATCAGTTTATTGACTTTGACTATCTGTCAAAGTATTCCATTCACAGTCAATGAACCTCTCCAACAATTTCTGTCTCTGACACCCCGTTCCCAGGTTAGAGATGGTGGAAACTTATCTTTCTTCACTCCCTCTCCTGCAGGCGTTAAACAAAGTCCCCCCCCCCCGTTTTCTCCTGCTTCCAAGGGGGTTTCAGTAGATATAAATGAAGGAAATTTAGACTTTTTTAACGACTTTCCCGGCTTTAGCTTACAAGGTTTTTGCTTCAGTCTATATACAAAAAGCGGAAGGCGGACTTCCTGTTTTGAACCTTCCCACTTCGGTGCCAAATTAAGATATTTCTTGATCCAATTTTCCGTTTCTACTCACGGGTACTTGTTTTGAATCCAATTGTCCACAGGAAAAAGTCAGCGCTCTCCGGCAATGGCTGTGCGGCTTCACTCCGTGAAAGTAGCAATCAGTTCGCAGCACCGTGCCGCTCACCCCACTTCACACCGGACCCCCAAAATGGGGTTTCCGGTGAGTGGGGGGGCGCACCTGGTGCCCTGCCGAACCCCACGTTCCCAGGCTTCCTCCGCCTGGGATTTCTAGCGGGTCCCCACCTTCGCCACGGCGGGAAGACCCAGTTTCCACGGAGCCAGTTCCTCCAGTCGGAGGAACTCCGCCATTCGCCGATGGCGCTAACCCGGAAGTCGGCACTCATCTCGCTTTCAGGCTGAGGGAGCCGGCGTTTGTCCACAGACAGCTTTCCGGGTCATGTGGCCAGCAGGACTAAACTGCTTCTGGTGCAATGGAACACTGTGACGGAAACCAGAGCGCACAGAAATGCCGCTTACCTTCCCACCGCAGCGGTACCTATTTATCTACTTGCACTGGCGTGCTTTCGAACTGCTAGGTTGGCAGGAGATGGGACTGAACAACAGGAGCTTACCCCATCACAGGGATTTGAACTGCCGACCTTCTGTTCAGCAAGCCCAAGAGGCTCAGTGGTTTAGATCACAGCGCCACCCACACCCCAGATCTCATTGCTGGTTGTGAAGGGGTCCCCAAAACAGTTCAAGCTTCAGGGCTCCCAAAATGTAGGTCCGCCACTGCACTCACCTACATCTGAGCATGCACAAAGTGCTTTTCCTTCGCCGTGGGGTAACCACAGTATTTGCCCTCCAGCATCTGGGAAGGAGGGGGGAGTCTCCTGAATGGGAGAAGTGGCTTGCTACAGGAACAATTTGAGTTCCATTGCCCTTTCTTTCATTTTTTAAAAAATAAATTCAGTCTTAACTGCAGGCCTTGATGGAACCGATCTTGCTGCTGGGATCTGAGTAGGTGCTTGCTGCTTCGGCTTTCTTTCTAGGATAGTATCTGAAAGCAGGAAAAGACAAAGAATCCGTGTGCTCAAGACATCGATTCCATAAAACATATTTTCTTGCATTGTGCAAAATATGAGCAAGCCAGGGCTGAACTGATACTACCCTTGCTGGTACCTTTCCTGGGAAAATCAGAGGCTCACTATGTTAGGTTCCTGTTGGAAGACCGGACAAATGCTAGAACATTAGCAGTGGCAAAGTGTTTCTTGGTGGTTGCAAGAACAAATTATCCCTATATTCTGAACAAAATGCTTGTTTAACCTGGAGGTAGGCTGTATGAATTGTGTATTGCTTTGTAATGATTTGTTGGGTCTCTGGACCATAATAAAGATTGATAAAAAAGACAAAGAATCAGGATTTTTTTTTATTAAAAAAAGAGCTTGAGGAGGAGATGGATTTCCATATATGCAGAGAGGAGGCGGTTGCACTGGAACCAATTAGAGCACACAGCGCATGGAAAACTCATCTTGATGCCCTACTGCTTCACACCTCTCCCACCGAAAGCCACAGCTCTGGCCCCCCAGTCCCCAAAGCACCTTCCATTACCCGCCTGCTGTCGATATTTAGGTCAGCAAGTTTCCTCTTCTCCCTTAAGGAGGAATGTCAACATGTCCCAGTGCAGGCAGGCTGCAATCAGAGATGCCAGCCGACCTTTACAGGAAGAGAGCAGTACTGGTTTCGTCCTGCTGTGTGTGAGCAAGAGAACAGATCTGCTGGGGTTTTTTTGTTTTTAAGGCGAATGACAGTGATCACCACTGGCTGATCTCGCCAATGAGGCTGTGTGCCGTTCTAAAGGCATCTGCTCTCTCTTCTGCAGATTGAGAAATGGAACGTCAACAAAAATCCAGTTAGGCATAAGTGTTTGAGGCAGCAGGGCCAATGGCCAGGGATGACGGATGTAGTCCAGCAACATCTGCTTCAAAGGTTCCCCACACCTGAAATGAATAAAGGGCACCGATGGGAACGTTCTGATCTGTACCTGCCATCTCTCAGACATTATGATTTAAACTGTTTTATAATCTATTGAGTTTACCACTGCGGTGTGATTTTATTGTTGGAATCACACCGACGTTGCAAACTGCCTCCAATTAAGTGCTCAAAGCAGAGGCAGGAAAATATTAAGCCATGGGTAGGCAAACTAAGGCCCAGGGGCCGGATTAGGCCCTATCCCCTTCTAAATCCAGCCCGCGGACAGTCCAGGAATCAGTGTGTTTATACATGAGTGGAATGTGTGCTTTTATTTAAAATGCATCTCTGGGTTATTTGTGGGGAATAGGAATTTGTTCTTTTTTTTCCCCAAAATATAGTCTGCCCCCCCCCCCCCCAAGGTCTGAGGGACAGTGGACCAGCCCTCTGCTGAAAAAGTTTGCTGACCCCTGTATTAAACGCAGGTAGTAAGATAGTGAGATTACCGTTGTGCAAAAGACAGCCCAAAGCACTCTGCAAATTAAAATTTGCATTGTATTAAGTAAGGCTAACTAAGGGTGCTTCCTGATAGGGGATTAATATCGTAACCGGGTCACTCAGATATCACAAGCAGGAAATTGGCAATGGGTTTTTTTGGGTGGAATCTACTGGGTTTGCTGTGGAAAGGGTAAATCCAGATTAAATGGGGCTGGGTGGGAAATACAGGCAAGCCGTTTGGTTGCTAGTAATGCTGCTTGGATAATGTGGGGAAAGTTGCAAGAATGATCTCCCCCTTCCCACACAAAAAAACCCCACCTTCAGATTAATAGCTAACCGTTCAGCTATAAAGGTTGCCATCCCTCCTCAAAACAGTACACTGAGCAGGTGAGTGCTATATGCTAGCCTTGTTGTTGTTTAGTCGTTTAGACATGTCCAACTCTTCGTCAACCCATGGACCAGAGCACGCCAGGCACTTCTGTCTTCCACTGCCTCCCGCAATTTGGTCAAAGTCATGCTGGTAGCTTCGAGAAGACTATCCAACCATCTCGTCCTCTGTAGTCCCCTTCTCCTTGTGCCCTCCATCTTTCCCAACATCAGGGTCTTTTCCAGGGAGTCTTCTCTTCTCATGAGGTGGCCAAAGTATTGGAGCCTCAGCTTCGGGATCTGTCCTTCCAGTGAGCACTCAGGGCTGATTTCCTTCAGAATGGAGAGGTTTGATCTTCTTGCAGTCCCTGGGACTCTCAAGAGTCTCCTCCAGCACCATAATTCAAAAGCATCAATTCTTCGGCGATCAGCCTTCTTTATGGTCCAGCTCTCACTTCCATACATCACTACGGGGAAAACCATAGCACAAGACAAGCTATTCCAGAACCATTCCGTTCAGAAAGCTATTTTTCAACAGACCATCTGGTCCACTTGATGCAGGGGGGACCAGGACCGAGCATCGTTAAACAACAACAACATGTGTCTGTCTGCCTTTAAAACCAGGCCGGGTACTTCTATTGGTACAAAATGCAGCTGCCATGATGTTCAGGTGGGCCAAATTTTCAGATTGAATACCTGCTATTTGCTTGGCTTACCTATTTGTTTCAGGAATTGGTTGAAATCGCTGGCTTTGATGCTCTAAACCAGGGGCGTGGAAACTCTGACCCTCCAAATCTCTTCAGCTGGCCCTTAGGACTTTCACCATGCCACAAATCCTTCCTCCACCAACTCCCTCACCTACTTTGCTTTGCACCCCTCTCGAGTGCTCTTGTCTGCTACAGTTGCAAAAGGTTTACACTGGGACCTCGGGTTACAGACGCTTCAGGTTACAGACACTTCAGGTTATAGATTCCGCTAACCCAGAAATAGTACCTCAGGTTAAAAACTTTGCTTCAGGATAAGAACAGAAATCGTGCGGTGGCAGCGGGAGGCCCCATTAGCTAAAGTGGTACCTCAGGTTAAGAACAGTTTCAGGTTAAGAACGGACCTCCGGAACGAATTAAGTTCTTAACCCAAGGTACCACTGTATTATCAAAATTTTCGGGCTTTCAGCTGTTTGCAATGAGCAAATCAAACAAATGCAATTGAAATAGCTCAACACAACAGATGCTTCCAGCGGTTTCCCCCAAATTCAGCAGAAAACGCAACTGTATCTCTCTTGCTTATCATGGGATGTCTCCCTATCTTTCACCTCCACTTCCCTCTGTCATAGTGTTCCCAAACACCTGCTCCTGGTATAACAGAACAACATCATCCCCCCCAACCCAGATTTTGGGGTAGAATAATAAATTCATGTTTATGAAGTGGCAGAAGGTTGCATTGCGTTGTCCAGAGAAAGACGAGGCTTGTCCTGGTTTGCAGATGGACAAGGCTTGTTTTTGATCTTTGTTTTTAATTTAAGGTTACATCTTATGAAGTGAATGTGCTTGAGGGCTTTGTTTTGCCATCCCTCTTCTCCCCATGCCCATTCTCTGTTTCAGCCAGAGAAACAGAAATCAGGAAATGAAGAATTCCAGAGGCATTTGCTTCTCTGGGAGGAATTCAAGAAACTACAGACTTGATCTTTTAGTCCTTGCAAACCACAATTGAGGATATATCTGGGCTGTACCATTTTGTTTTGTTTTTTCCATTGTGTTTTATCAAATTTTCAAAAAGAGTCACATATACATTCCAACACATAATAAATTTTTCATTTGTTTTGTTGACCCCTGACCCCATTTTTCGTGGCATTTTTTTTATTTCTCCCCCTTGCTGCACATCTCTCTCATATACCATAACAATAATACAATAATCCCTAATTCCTTCTGTTGCTCCTGGTTCAAATCCTGATCGCAAATTCATCATACTATAATATTTCTTTTGATAGTCTGAAAGGGGCTTCCATTCCTCCACAAAACAATCATTAGGTTCTCTTATTTTAGCTGTTAACTTTGCAAATTCCACATAGTCCGTCTTATCCATTCTTCTTTGGTGGGAACTTCTTCTTCCTGGACCATGCCACTTTGAATTGCAAGTCAGATGGGTGGGGTATAAATAATAAAGTTGTTGTTGTTGTTGTTGTTGTTGTTGTTGTTGTTGTTGTTGAACAGGATATCCCTACTTTCATCAAAGAAAACTGAGGCAGATATCTCTGGACACGTGTTTGAAGATGCAACAAAATAGACACTCTACATAAATAAGTGTTGCATTTATGTATGCAACAACTGAGCCCCGTGTTTCGTTAGCCTCAAAATGGAAAACGAGCGAGGTCCCAACCAAAGAAGAATGGCAACTTAAGTTGATGGAATATGCACAACTTGCAGACTAAACATATAGAATAAGAGAACATACATTTAAAGAAGATTGGAAAACGTTTATTGAATATATGGGAAATAATTGTGTACAGCTGAAAACGCTGGCAGCATGAAGATAAATTCAACAGTGTGAATAAATTTTGATGGGTGCAATAATGGATTACTGAATGGTTTCGTTTTTGTAAAATATGCAGGGATTTATGAAGGTCCAGTGTGAGTGCCTGGAGGCGGTTGAAGGATGGATGGCAGCTAACAGATTGAGGTTGAATCCTGACAAGACAGAAGTACTGTTTCTGGGGGACATGGGGTGGGCAGGTGTGGAGGACTCCCTGGTCCTGAATGGGGTAACTGTGCCCTTGAAGGACCAGGTGTGCAGCCTGGGAGTCATTTTGGACTCACAGCTGTCCATGGAGGCGCAGGTCAATTCTGTGTCCAGGGCAGCTGTCTACCAGCTCCATGTGGGATGCAGGCTGAGACACTACCTGCCTGCAGACTGCCTCGCCAGAGTGGTGCATGCTCTAGTTATCTCCCACTTGGCTACTGCAATGCGCTCTGTGTGGGGCTACCTTTGAAGGTGACCCAGAAACTACAACTAATCCGGAATGCGGCAGCTAGACTGGTGACTGGGAGTAGCTGCCAAGACCATTTAACATTGGTCCTGAAAGACCTACATTGGCTCCCAGTATGTTTCCGAGCACAATTCAAAGTGTTGGTACTGACCTCTAAATCCCTAAATGGCCCAGTATACCTGAAAGAGCATCTCCACCTCCACACTGAGGTCCAGCTCCAAGGGCCTTCTGGTGGTTTCCTCACTGTGAGAAGTGAGGTTCCAGGGAACCAGGCAGAGGGCCTTCTCAGTAGCAGCGCCTGCCTTGTGGAATGCCCTCCTATCAGATGTCAAGGAAATAAACAACTATCTGACTTTTAGAAGACATCTGAAGGCAGCCCTGTTTAGGGAAGTTTTTAATGTTTGATGTTTTATTCTGTTTTAATATTCTGTTGGGAGCTGCCCAGAGTGGCTGGGAAAACCCAGTCCAATGGGCGGGGTATAAATAATAATAAGTTGTTTTTGTTGTTAATGATATGTAAAATGAACCATGGAAAGGGAAGTAGGGAAGTCATTGATATTTTAAGGATGTAAAACTGAGTATTTTAAATTGCAAAACATATAATTAAATAAGAATGTGTGTGTGTGTGTGTGTGTGTGTGTGTGTGTGTGTGGACACTTTGTGTTTTTACATGCATATGGGTACCCGTGCACATCTGCGTAGCAGGAATTTTACTACTCCTATGTCTGAAAAGGGTTGTGTGTGCAGCAGCCTTCAGAGACAACACACCAATCTCTGTCTCTGTCTCTGTCTCTGTCTCTCTCTCTCTCTCTGCTTAGCACACTTGCTGTGTTGCCTAAAGGGGAAACAGCTTAGGTAGCACGCTTCAAAAATGGGTATTAGAATTACAGCAGTGGGAGGGGGGGTGACTCTGTGTGCGCGGCGAAGCAGAGATTTTCATTGATGAGTGGGCATGAAACGTTGGCAGCCGCAAGCGAAAAAGGCAAAGAAAGAGGATGGAGGGGGGGGGGCTGTTTCCTGTATTCTGCCACTGTGAGACACCATTACAAGCTCCCAGGCAGAGGAAGACTAAAAGGGAGCTTGAACTCCTTCTTTGGGGGGGGGGGGCTGTCTCCTCACATTCTCCCACCCCGTGGTAGCCATTACAGTCCCTCTGCGCGCCCAACCCAAAATTTGATGAATGCGACTAAATTCAAGCCCCCTGAATGATTGCAAGCACTCAATAAGTGTTTTGTTCTCAGAGTTGCAAGAGTTTCTAAATCACGCTTTCTTTTGCCCTTTGAATTGTTGCAAGCAGCTCTGCGTGATCTCTCAGACAATGAGAATTCTGTGCCAGCGGAACACCAGATCCTGCAAGCTGGATACATTTTGTAAGTCAAGCCAGTTTCCATCAAAAGCTAGATAGGATTTCAGACAGGAGCAAGCTTGGAAAGGACCTTCACCTCCCACCATCAGAAGCCATGCCCAATCTTGGCTGAATCACTCAAAATTTGATGTCGGTACATAATCACGTTGTTGTTTTCTGCCCCTGTACCAAAATAGCACCTGAAAACCAGAGGTGTTGATTCAGTTCCAACACCACCCCAAACCATGGTTTGCACTAACTATACTTTACAAACCACATGATAACTTGAACCTCAGAACATACAGAACATACTGTTGTTTCAAGCTACAGGCACCCCCCGAACTGCACAGGGGTTACATGCCATGTCATCATGTGTGATGGTTATGCCCTGTTATGCACCCCCCCCCCGTTACTCTCCCTTTTCGGGCCACTTCTGGGTCTCCGTGATGTGTACGTGCATGGTCATGCGTCAATTGGACATTCGTCAATTGGTCGTTGTCTGTATCCAGGTAAAGGTAAAGGGACCCCTGGCCATTAGGTCCAGTTGTGACTGACTCTGGGGTTGCGGCGCTCATCTCGCTTTATTGGCCGAGGGAGCCGGCGTACAGCTTCCGGGTCATGTGGCCAGCATGACTAAGCCACTTCTGGCAAACCAGAGCAGCATACGGAAACGCCGTTTACCTTCCCACCAGAGTGGTACCTATTTATCTACTTGCACTTTGATGTGCTTTTGAACTGCTAGGTTGGCAGGAGCAGGGACCAAGCAACGGGAGCTCCATTGCGGGGATTCGAACAGCCGACCTTCTCATCAGCAAGCCCTAGGCTCGGTGGTTTAACCCACAGCACCACTGCCTTCAAATCCTATCAGTCCAGCTCTCCAAACTTTTTTACTTCATTCTTGGGGCCTCTGCCAGTTGTAGCAATGGCTTGTCCATTCAAACATCTCACCAAACCACAGTTAGCAGAAACCATTTCAAACCAGGGTTTCTGATTGTTGCAGGAATTTATGTATAGGTTGGGGGGGGGGGTTGCTTCTCCAGCAGATATCATGCACATGCAGCCCACTACCAAAATCAGCACAATCACTTTTGTGATTTTTGTGATTTGTCCCCACAAAACACTTCATCACAGTTTCTTCCTATCTGTTCAAAGGGCCTTTGCTGCACGATACCAAATGTAACAATTCACTGATAAATGTATCTATGTACTGGCTCACAGAGAAAACTTCAGAAATTCATATAGACATGTGAGCTCAGCTACTCAGCAGCCCCTCTGCCTGAGTGATAATTCCTGGCATCCTGATACCTGAGTGCCAGACAGGTAGCCATTCCAGAAATAACAAACCCAGATGAAGACAAAAGGGTGTGATTAACTTGGCTGGGAAACAGGGAAATGTAAATATCTCTTTTGTTACACTTGATGGGTATTTGGTGGAGGGCAAGGAGAACCATGGGGCAGGGTCCAGGATGCTCAGATTACTGCCACCAGACCTCCCCTTTCATGATGTAACCATGATGTATTAGTGATGTAGTTTGGGGGGTGTAACATGGGGATTAGCAGCTAATAAAAGTTTGGGGGCTCTTTTGTTCAGGGCTTCCATCTTGTTCCACCTTGTGGCAGGTGGGAGTCCTGTCGCGACAGTCTTCAATAAAGACCAAACCTACAGGCTGCTGTTTTGTTCCAATTTTCCTGGTTGGTGTCTTTGCTTTTTGTCCAAGGGAGCCCTCGGATTTCTCCGTTAACATTATGGCTTGATTATGGCATAATGTGATGTCAGAACTGAGCCACTGACCTCTGTAACTTCGATTCTGATGTCTAGCAACATGCCCTTTACTAAAAACAACCTCTGGAGATGTTAGAAGCTAGTGGCTCAGCTGCTTAGGTTTTTGTTTTTGTTCAGCATTCATTACAGTACGAGATGTAGTTTTGCCTCCCAGCATCCCATCACACCTCACTGGTCCAGCAGCCTCTAGCCAAGCAGCCCATACAGGAGATCTACAAAGTAGGAACCTGATTTCATATGCATTTGCTGGACATTGCTGAAAAAAGCTTCGGTTCGGGTCTCTCAGAGCCAAATCAATTCACAGCTTGGGATGTTCTAATCTCGGCGCTGCGGATGCAATTGTTCCCTGGTTACAATTAACAAAGCTCAAATAATCTACATGCATTTTTCATGCCTCAGAACGCTCACAAGTATCAGAGAGTTGCTTCTTCCACAGCCCTGCTGAGTTAGGAGCAGAATGAGTTTGATTTGGGGAGGGGTTCGCTTATTTGAACAGAAGCTTCTCTGTCTCCCTGGGGGTGGGATCGCCCTGGCAAAGGAACTATCACGGCTATTAATAACTTGATGAATAATTAATTGTGGGCCGCCACCGTTTATCTTGGCCCTTTCATCTCTACATCCCCCCCCCTGACTGTCTCAATAAAGTTTTTTTCCGCATCTGATGGATGTTCAGTCTCGTTTTCTTGTTTGTTTTTCACTGTTGCATGGCTTCCCCCAAATCTTGCAGGAGTCTTCCTGGCTAGTCTTGGTTTGCAGAGGAAGAGAAAGCAGCCTGGGAAGTGGGGAAGTGAGGTGACAGATTAACCAGAAATTTGTTTGGAATAGGCTGTCCTGGTTTGCCATGAGTTTTGGTTTTTTTGCTTTGTTTTGTTTTCGCTTGCATCGGCATGTGAAAATAAGTTGGCGGGTTTCTCGCAAGAAAATCTGCACAAAGGGGTTTTGTCTATCTGGAGAAAACACCCCTGCCTTAGCCTTACCCATGTGTATTCCATGATTCCTGCGGAGGGATGCGGGTGGTGCTGTGGCCTAAACCACTGAGCCTCTTGGGATTGCCGATCAGAAGGTCTGCAGTTCGAATCCCTGTGATGGGGTGAGCTCCCATTACTCTGTCCAACTCCTGCCAACCTAGCAGTTCGGAAGCACACCAGTGCAAGTAGATAAATAGGTACCACTACGGTGGGAAGGTAAACGGTGTTTCTGTGCACTCTGGTTTCCGTCACGGTGTCCTGTTGCACCAGAAGAGGTTTAGTCATTCTGGCCACACGACCTGGAAAGCTGTCTGTGGACAAACGCTGGCTCCCTCAGCCTGAAAGCGAGATGAGTGCCGCAACCCCATAGTTGCCTTTGACTGGACTTAACCGCCAGGGGTCCTTTACCTTTACCTTCTTGCAGAGGGGCCACAGGTGCTGTGGTGGTTAGAGTACGTACTGGACTAGGACCTGGGAAGCTGGGATTCAGATCCCCAATCGGCCATGAAGCTCACCAGCTTTCAGAGGCTCTGAAGTCCGCAGGTAAGTGCAGCCTTCTGCTAGCTGCAGGAAGGCCCAGCGGGGCCCGGCGGGCTGAGGAATATTGAAGGGCCCCAACCATCACATCATTTGCCATCAGGCCACACAGCAAATATATTTTCACTTCCACAAAATAGTCCTTTAAATGAATATAGCATTTGGATGCCGAATTTGGGAATGGGTGCCAGATTGGTTTTGCTTGGTGCACACTGTTGCTTTTAGCACAAAGTATAGACCGGTCTGGTCTATTACCCTGTGAGATTGTCACAGGATAATGTGCGTTCTGTTCCTAATGTACTCAGCTGGAGACAGTAGCCTTCAGAGAATTCAGAGACTCCCGGACCGAATGTTTCATCTGCACGATAACGTCAGAGCATCTCTGCTTTGCCCACTGTTTGAAACAAGTTCAGTGAATTAATACCGCAGACAGCGGGGACTTACACCATTTCAATTTTTGTTTCTGTCTTTTGCATGCTTTTCGAATTTCCAATTGACAGTGAAGAGGGGGAATGGGGGCAAGTATTGCTCCATTGGTGCATGTTTAGTTCTGATATTGAACTTGTTAGTGGGGCTCTGATGTCTTTTAACACTATGAATTATTTCCTAGCATCTTAGCACCTTTGAACATTTAAAGCCAACCTTTCTAGCGAACAGCGTTGAACTCAGACACCAGGTGCGACATAGGTAAAGTTCTGAAAGACGACACTTTGTTCTGGATCTTAGGCAAGCCAATAGAAAAATCATGGGTAAAGCTCAACAATTTTGAGGTCTCCCGGTTTTTACTTTTTGAAATATGGCAACCCTATCTTTAAAAGGTAAAGGGGCCCCTGACCATTAGGTCCAGTCGTGGCCGACTCTGGGGCTCATCTCGCTTTATTGGCTGAGGGAGCCGGCGTACAGCTTCCGGGTCATGTGGCCAGCATGACTAAGCCACTTCTGGCAAACCAGAGCAGCGCACAGAAACGCCGTTTACCTACCCGCCGGAGCGTTACCTATTTATCTACTTGCACTTTGACGTGCTTTCGAAGTGCTAGGGATTCGAACCACGACCTTCTGATCGGCAAGCCCTAGGCTCTGTGGTTTAACCCACAGCGCCACCTGCATCCCCTGCTAGACTAGAGCTCCCATCAGCTCCCATCAATCATGACCCTTGGCTATGCTGGTTGGGGCTGATGAGTCCAGCAACGCCCAGAGCGCAACAGGTCTCCCAACGCTGCTACGTAAAACCGACACCCCAAGCTTCAAAGGGAGCTTCCACAGGCCTCATTGTTGGCATCTGCAGCCAACAAAAAAAGGAGGAACATGCCCTCCCAGCATCACCCACCATCCAGGTTCTCCAAGGAAGAGTACACAGTGTTCCCAATCCGTCGCCCAAACCATCTGCGCGGAGGACAGGCATGAAAAAAAAGAAAATCTCCATGGAGTTTTCTGCACAAGCTGTGCCAGGCAAAGTAAAGTAATGTAATTATTTTAAGAAGCGGAAGAGGCACGGGGTTGCTTCTAGGTTCGTTGTGGCAACTGAGATCTCCATGTTGTGAAGGAACCCTGGCACAACAAAACATCCCCTGGCTACAGCGGCCCAAGCACCAGGTCTGTTGCCTGCCCCTTCTGCCCTTCTCCCTTTCTTTTAAAATGTTCTCCCTTTATATTTCTCTGTCTAGTGCCGGCCCACCCATGAGGCAAGATGAGGCAGCCGCCTCGGACAGCAGGATCCACAAAGGCAGCAGACCCCGATGTAGATTTTTATCCCCTCGCCCTTGTTCCTGATGTAGATCTTCACTCACCCCTTCTCCCCTGGCAGGGAGGGAAGAACCATTTTGCAGCTCACTTCAGGTGCCAAAATATCTTGGGCCAGACCTGCCTATATCTATACCGATAGGCTAGAGAGAAAGATATGGAAATTTGCAAAGAGGATCCTTTGAAATGTGTCCTGAATTTGTATCTGTACATTAATCGTCATCAGCATATGTTAAGCAAGTCGTAAGGATCTAGCAGTGTGTGTGGGGAGAGAAAGAATAATTTCTAAACACTGAAACAATGCCACCCCCCCCCCAGGAAAACATCGTGGAGAAGTAAAGAAGAAGCAGAATATCCCACATTTTAAATTTTGTTGGAGGCAACTTACATAAGAGGATGGATCCCTGCTGCTGCACCAGACTGATGACCTATTCAGTCCCACATCCTGTTTCCCACGGGTGGCACTGTGGTCTAAACCACTGAGATTCTTGGGCTTGCTGATTGGAAGGTCAGCGGTTTGAATCCCTGTGGCAGGCTGAGCTCCCGTTGCTCTTTCCCAGCTCCTGCCAATCTAGGAGTTTGAAAACATGCCAGTGCAAGTAGATAAATAGGTACCACTGCAGCGGGAAGGTAAACAGCATTTCTGTGCGCTTTGGTTTCCGTCATGATGTCTCACTGCACCGGAAGTGGTTTAGTCATGCTGGCCACACAACCCGGAAAGCTGTCTGTGGACAAACGCCGGCTCCCTCGGCCTGAACGTGAGATGAGCGCCACAACCCCCTAGTCACCTTTGACTGGACTTAACTGTCCAGGGGTCCTTTACCTTTACCTTTTTTTGCCTCTGGGAATCCTACAAGCAGGACAGCAGTGAGGGCCTTTAAGTCTGGAGGCAGAGGACAGCCATCATTTCTAGCAGTCTCTTGTTCTCCATCAACATTGTCTCACATCCTCTTTCAAAGTCATCTAACCCCACATCTTCAAATAAGCAGGCAGAGGATAGGAGGGCTATTTAAATCTCCAAATTATGATTGAGTTATAATGTGAAAAACATCTTTCGGGTCCATCAATGACCATCAACTATAAGGGACCATCAATCCTCATTGGAATTTAAGAACGGTGTGTTTGAAGAGGGCAGAGCTTGCCCCCACCCACCCTGGCACCATCTTTAAAAGGAACATAAGGTAGGGTTGAGGGATGCGGGTGGCGCTGTGGGTTAAAACACAGAGCCTAGGACTTGCTGATAAGAAGGTCGGCGGTTTGAATCCCTGCAACGGGGTGAGCTCCTGTTGCTCGGTCCCTGCTCCTGCCAACCTAGCAGTTCGAAAGCACGTCAAAGTGCAAGTAGATAAATAGGTACCACTCCGGCGGGAAGGTAAACAGCATTTCCGTGTGCTGCTCTGGTTCGCCAGAAGCGGCTTAGTCCTGCTGGCCACATGACCCGGAAGCTGTACGCCGGCTCCCTCGGCCAATAAAGCGAGATGAGCGCCACAACCCCAGAGTTGGCTACGACTGGACCTTTACCTTTACCTAGTCTAGCAGATCTAGAGGACCTACATTATGGTGCTGTGTTGCTTATTCCTTTGGCGCGGATGAGGGGAATTTCTGCCTGCAAAGTTTTTAACGGGAAAACAGCTGTCTTAGGAGGAAATGCGATGTGATGCATGCTCCGATTTTTAAAACTGTCCAAACCTAAAAGGCGTGACTTCTGACAGGGGCCGCAGTGCTGCCTTAAGTCCTGCATTTGTTTCGAGACCATGTGCCGTCCTTTGCACCCCCTCAAACAGTGCTCAAGCCTGCTATTAGAACAGGGGTAGGCAACCTAAGGTCCGCGGGCCGGATGTGGCCCAATCACCTTCTCAATCCAGCCTGCGGACCGTCTGGGAATCAGCATGTTTTTACATGAGTAGAATGTGTCCTTTTATTTAAAATGCATCTCTGGGTTATTTGTGGGGCATAGGAATTCGTACATTTCCCCCACCCAAAATATAGTCTGGCCCACCACATGGTCTGAGGGATGGTGGACCGGCCCACGGCTGAAAAAGGTTGCTGACCCCTGTATTAGAACCTGAAAACCGCACATCTCTAAGTTAAGGGGTGTGTGGGCTGCAGGCACTCTGCACATGCTCAGGTACACCACAGTGACTCTCCCCCGGACAATGAAAATGGATTCTGGGGCTCAGTCTTGTTTACACACCTCCAGAACTACAACTGAACATGGACACCCAAGACATCTCTCTCTCTCTCTATCTATCTATCTATCTATCTCTCCCTCTCTCTCTCTCTCTCTCTCTCTCTCTCTATCATCTAACTATCATCTATCTATCTATCTATCTATCTGTCTATCATCTATCTATCTCTCATCTCTCTCATCTCTCTCTCTCTCTCTCTCTCTCATCTACCAGGCAGAGGGCCTTCTCGGTAGTGGCACCCGCCCTGTGGAACGCCCTCCCACCAGATGTCAAAGAGAAAAACAACTACCAGACTTTTAGAAGACATCTGAAGGCAGCCCTGTTTAGGGAAACCTTTAATGTTTGATGGACTATTGTATTTTAATATTTTGTTGGAAGCCACCCAGAGTGGCTGGGGAAACTCAGCCAGATGGGCGGGGTATAAATAAATAAATTATTATTATTATTATTATTATTATTATTATTATTATTATCTATCATTGCCAGGGCTTCTGTACCACAGGGGTCTGAAGCCTGTTGTTGGGCTATAATTTCAGATTTTGTTGGGCTACAACTTGTGCCCAGTGCTGGTGCCAAGCTATTTTGCAGCCTTGGCAAGGCTAACTACAAACCCTCCAACATTTCTCTGATGAAAAAGGGACAGCCTATTCCATACCCTCCAACATTTCTCCGATGAAAATAGAGACGTCCTAAGGGAAAGTGGGACATTCTGGGATCAAATCAGAAACCAGGGCGGCTTCTGTAAATCCAGGATTGTCCCTGGAAAATAGGGACACTTGGAGGGTCTGTAACTACTTGCACACACTCCCAAAATTGCTAACTTCTACTTTCAAAAACAGATGCCTTGCAGAAATGAGAAAACTCTTCAAAATGTAAAAGTAAAATATTATCAGAAGCATTTTCTTACCACTGCAAGCAAAATAAAACACCTGAGTTGTAGTTATGGCCTCAGGACTGGCCTCAGGACCATGCCTGCATCTTCAGAAATGTTCCCGCCTTTAAGCACAATGTATATTCAAGCCTGTGGGACGCGGGTGGCGCTGTGAGTTAAACCACAGAGCCTAGGACTTGCTGATCAGAACGTCGGCGGTTCGAATCCCCGTGACGGGGTGAGCTCCCGTTGCTCGGTCCGTGCTCCTGCCAACCTAGCAGTTTGAAAGGACGTCAAAGTGCAAGTAGATAAATACGTACTGCTCTAGCGGGAAAGTAAACGGCATTTCTGTGCGCTGCTCTGGTTGGCCAGAAGCGGCTTAGTCATGCTGGCCACATGACCCGGAAGCTGTGCGCCGGCTCCCTTGGCCAATAAAGCGAGATGAGCGCTGCAACCCCAGAGTCGTCCATGACTGGACCTAATGGTCAGGGGTCCCTTTACCTTTACTATATTCATGCATCTTATTAAACTTGATAATTTGCTTGCACTACATTTGTCTCTATCCAAGTGTATGTGGCATTTCGAATGCTTAAAAACCAATGGACCTGCTCTTAGTTTGCTAAGCCTTAGGCCTCAAGCCATTCTCTTGCAGCATTCTGGTGTGTCGTCGACAATTATGATACAGTTCTCTTTGTTTCTCAGTTTGTATTTTTGATATTTTAAGACCGCAGTTGCTGCAAGTTGGGCTTTAGCTTCTGTTAAGTCACTTTAAAGTCCTCTTTGTGGAAAAGCAGCTTATGAATGCAAATCTAACATATTAAAGAAAACATTACTGTATAGCATTTAATTTTGAAACCCAAATATCTACTATTAGTTTTTGATGTTCTCTCTCTCTCTCTCTCTCTCTCTCTCTCTCTCTCTCTCTCTGTGTGTGTGTGTGTATTTGTGTGTGTATTCCCCCAAATTTCATCTGAACTCTATTTAAAAATATAAAGAAGAATTGCTAAAAAGTCAAGGAGAGACTTTAGGGGAGACTGCCTATGACAACACGGGATGAATACCCCTGCTCTTTATCAAACTGTATGGAAACCAATTATTACGAGACAGTAATAGCCAAGAGTTTGGCATTAAACCTCACCCCCCTCCTCTTCTTCACAGCAACATATCATTGGTGGGTGGACAGATGAATCAGAACTGCTGACTCAGTGTTTTGATTCCAGCTTTTCTTCTTGCCCTGCGCTGAAGGGTATTTCCTCCTTTTTAAAAAATAAAAATAATATTAATATTGCTTTTTTAATAGAGAATCTAACAAAGAGAAAGAAAAACAAGAGAGGGTTGGAGAAAGGGGAAAGCAATACAGAAAGCAACACTGGTGTGGGGGTTAGGGTGTCAGACTAGGACCTGGGAGATCAGGGTTCGAATCCCCCACTCAACAAGACACAACCACTTCAGACCGAAAATAATATATGTCTCGCATCATAAGCCTCAATCGGGTATTTTTGTCGTTAAACCTCCAGCACCTACCTACCTGTATTAAGACGGTGCTTTCCTGGAAAGTCAATATGGGTCAATATTTCCTCCGTAAGGCCCTGCTACAAATAGCCAGCTAGCCCTGCGGCAGGTGTATTACAGGTAACAGCCCCAGGTGGGCGGGTCCCCTTCCACACAGCACCGTTCTATTCCAGGACTGGATTAGCACACCTAAATCCTAACGGAAGGCTATTCTAGGAGCCTTGTGCCCAGGTATTTCCCCTCATGACCTACAAGCCCATGTGGAGGTTGAACACACAGTCGGCTGCCACGGAACTGTCCACGTTTAGCAGCAGGACGCTGTCTGCACACTGCTGCACCGCCAGAGACGTCGTTGCGTGTGAGTGCGCAGGATGCAATAGGGGACTCCAGGCAGGGTGCAAAACTTTAAGGGGTGGTTTCTACCCAGCAAGCCTTTGCATTCATGATGCAGTTTGGGTGGCCTACTTTGCAGAGGACAATCCAGAAGATAGCAGAGAGGTCATATGGTCAAAACCTTCCCTGCTAGTGAAAGATGTACAGACCCTCCAAGTGTCCCTATTTTCCAGGGATGTCTCTGATTTACAGAAGCCATCCCGGTTTCTGATTTGATCCCGGAATGTCCCACTTTTCCTTAAAGGTAAAGGGACTCCTGACCATTAGGTCCAGTCGCGGACGACTCTGGGGTTGCGGCGCTCATCTCTCTTTACTGGCCGAGGGAGCCGGCATACAGCTTCCGGGTCATGTGGCCAGCATGACTAAGCCACTTCTGGCGAACCAGAGCAGCGCATGGAAACGCCGTTTACCTTCCCGCCGGAGTGGTACCTATTTATCTACTTGCACTTTGATGTGCTTTCGAACTGCTAGGTTGGCAGGAGCAGGGACCGAGCAATGGGAGCTCACCCCGTCGCGGGGATTCGAACCGCCAACCTTCTGATCGGCAAGTCCTAGGCTCTGTGGTTTAACCTACAGCGCCACCCGCGTCCCACTTTTCTTTAGGATGTCCCTGTTTTCATTGGAGAAATGTTGGAAGGTATGTTGTTATCTGACCCTCCCCCCCCCCTGATTGTCTGAAGACAATCCTGTATGGGGAAGGTTGTTTAATATCTTATTGTGTTTTTATATATACAGTGGTACCTCGGGTTACATAAGCTTCAGTTTACAGACGCTTCAGGTTACAGAGTCTGCTAACCCAGAAATAGTACCTCGGGTTAAGAACTTTGCTTCAGGATGAGAACAGAAATTGTGCAGCGGCGCAGTGGCCCCATTAGCTAAAGTGGTGCTTCAGGTTAAGAACAGTTTCAGGTTAAGAACAGACCTCCAGAGCGAATTAAGTTCTTAACCTGAGGTACCACTGTATTTGAAGCTGCCCAGAGTGGCTGGGGCAACCCAGTAAGATGTGTGTGGTATAAATAGTAAAATTATCATTATGTATTGAGATGTCCCTATTTTCATCAGAGAAATGTTGGCAGGGGGCCTGGGGGGTATGCGTGGTGTATTGTTTGCATATCTATTAAAATGGTTGTGATGGTTTCTAAATTTGCACATGTATATTACTCAGATTCCATGCCCGCCTGCGTCCTCGGTCACATCTGAGCCACTAGGCTCTACTTATGCTCCTAGTCCTCAGTGAGGTGGAAATTGGGAAGGCACCAGCTGTAGCTTTGAGAAATGGCAGTTTCTCCCTCTGTCACATGGAGTCTTTCCCCGTCATGTGTGTCTGCTGTGGCTTTGGGTGTTCAAGAAGCGGTAGTAGAGGGAGGAAGTGCCAGTGAAAGCATCTGCGGTTTGCATTTCCTCTTTCACATTTCCTGTGCAATATGTGCAGCAGGGGCTTGCGATACATGAGTTCCACCCACCTGGGGATTTTTTTTGCATGGCAATTGCATTGTCACTCTTTTGTGTTTTTTTGCAGAATTTTGAGCAGACCTTTATGTAAGAAGAGAAACATACAGTAGTGGGAAATGGAGGGAAGGAGAGAGGGGCCGGCCATCGGAAAGGGATGTGAGGCACACCAGGGGAATATACAGTGGTACCTTGGTTTAAGAACAGCCCTGTTTACGAACGATTCGGTTTACAGACTCTGCAAAACCAGAAGTAGTGTCCCGGTTTGCGAACTTTACCTCAGTCTAAGAACGGAATCCGAACGGTGGAAGGGCACTGGCGGTGGGAGGCCTCATTAGGGAAAGCGCGCCTCGGTTTAAGAACGGTTTCGGTTTAAGAACAGACTTCTGGAATGGATTAAGTTTGTAAACCGAGGTACAACTGTAACCAGAGGCCATGTGGCAGAGAGGGAGAAATTATGCAAGTGGCCAAACCTACAAGTTCTGTGCCTTTCCCATTTCCACATCACTCTCGTCCCCAGTCTCAAGGCACCCGGTACTAATGAAACAGTAATTTAGAAGCGAGTGCCTCTGAGCATGCGTGGAGTGCCTTCCACTTCCCGCAGAGAAAAGCCGCTTCCAAAAGCATCCTGGAAATGGAGGTGAACATTCAGGCCCCTCTGAGCTTTGAGAGCTATAGAAGAAGGAGCCCATACCACCTCCCCAAGCAAGCAGAGCCTTTCCTTCAAAGAATTCTGGGAATTGTGGTTTACCCTTCACGGGGTTACTATTCCCAGCGACCCTTAGCAAACTACAGCACCCAGAATTCTTTGGGGTGGGGGGGTTGGAAGAATGTGCTTTGCGCTTTAAAGGTGTAGGCAGCCAAAATAACTGGCTCCAGCTCGTGTGTGTGGAGAAAATTGATGCGTCCTCCTCCACTCTCGTTGGAGAATCTGCAGCAGCTGATAAGACTGACGGCAAAAGAGGAAACGGGAAAGAGGACTCCTTTGCGCACACGCCAAAAAAGGGGGAAAAGATGCAGGAAACCGCGTAGCCTGGGAGGGAAGCTTTGCTCAGGCATTTTCCCGCAGGGTCCTTGCGCCCTCAGCATCTCTGCGTAGCTTCGGGGGTGATGGGCGCTTCTGTGGCTGACCGGGGGCTCGCTTGCTTGTTTGCTTGCTTGTTTGCTTTGGCCACGCTGCACAATCCCCGTGCTGTTGGGGATCGATATTTTCCCAACAAGAAGCAACGACCCAGAGCTTGCTGGACGAGCTGAAGGGAAGCTGCTGCACGCATCAGTTTTCTTCAGCTCGTGGGGAAACGGTGCAAACTTGGGGTGCACTGTGATCCTTAGGAGCAAACCATTAATAACCCTTCCCCTCTCTTCATAAACAGGCTCTTGTACACTGGGGGTTGCGTACACACCATATATTTAAAGTCCCCCTCCAAAGAAGCATGAGAACTATAGTTTCAGCGTGCTGGGAATTGTAGTTCTGTGGGGGGTAAACTAAAGTTCCCAGGATTCTTCGCAGGGGTTTGTGTAGGTTAAATGTATACTTGCTCTGGTTGTGAAGGCAGCCTGCTTCCACACATGGCTGGCTTTCACTTGAGGATCACAGCTTTTCCCAAACCTCCATTTGTTTGAGACTACAACCTCCATCAGGACGCGGGTGGCGCTGTGGGTTAAACCATAGAGCCTAGGACTTACCGACCAGAAGGTCAGCAGTTCAAATCCCCACGACGGGGTGAGCTCCCGTTGCTCGGTCCCTGCTCCTGCCAACCTAGCAGTTTGAAAGCACATCAAAGTGCAAGTAGATAAATAGGTACCGCTCTGGCGGGAAGGTAAACGGCGTTTCCGTGCACTGCTCTGGTTCGCCAGAAGCAGCTTAGTCATGCTGGCCACATGACCCGGAAGCTGTACGCCAGCTCCTAGGGCCAATAAAGTGAGATGAGCGTTGCAACCCCAGCGTCGGTCACGACTGGACCTAATGGTCAGGGGTCCTTTTACCTTTTTACAACCTCCATCAGCCCCAGCCAGCATGTGCTGATCCCAGGGGCTGATGGGCTGTTGTAGTTCCAAAGCATCTGGAGGGCACTCAGGTCGGGAAAAGCCTGGGCAATGGGTATAAACTACAGAAAAGTCGACTGAGGTTCAACAGTCGGGAGGTGGGGCTCACTAAAATCAGCGCAGTCATAGGGGAAGCTGCCAAGAGAAGTTGCAGTACAGAACAGCAAACCCCTATGTTGCAACAAACCCCTGTGAGCAGTGGTTACATATCCACATGACCACTGCTCCTTGTGCATTTTTCTAATGTATGGGTTGTGCTGAAGAAGATTCCAGCGAAACAGTCAGATTATCCGGGATCACTGTCCGTTGTTATTCACCTACTACTTCGGCACCATGGACGCCTAAAAAAAGTTTTACTGCTTAGCCCAGAGGGTAGCATCTATTACTTTGTTTCAACCATAGACTTATTATACTTCTGCGGACTTTCAAAGATTGACAGACGTGTGTTCAAGTGATTTCAAATATATTAGAGAGTTTACAAGTGCACACCTTTAGTTTTTGTTACTAAATCATGTAGATTATGCAATAAGAATTACAGTGCTATCTAGTATACTGGTCTGCCTGTTGCTTGTATTGTTTGTTGTGTTAAGAGAAGTTTCAGAACAGCTGCCCTTGGAAGTTCCTAAAGGGGGAACTGACTGCAACATACATTTACAAATTTACTTGTTGGTGAACCGCAGCCTAATGGATATATCTACCCTCAGTGGGAAACTTGGCTCTGCTGCTGCTTAATATGTGAAAAGGCAGTGAAATGGAAAGGATGCCCAATTGGTTGTATCCAATAATACTCAGAGGAGACCCATTGAAATGAATGGACCTAACAAACGTAGGTCCGTTAATTTTAATAGGTATTTTTCTAAGCAGAACATAGGTACGGCCCACTGGCGAGGATCCTCTAGCATATTCTCCCAGACATTTGACAGATAATACTGATTTTGCTGTTGATGGATTCCATGTTTTTCTTGCTGTTTTACTGGGTCATTGGATTTTTTAAAAATCACGATGTATTGCTCCTTTGTTATGCTTTATGCCAGGCATAGGCAACCTCGGTCCTCCAGATGTTTTTGGGACTACAACTCCCATCATCCCTAGCTAACAAGACCAGGGGTCAGGGATGATGGGAGTTGTAGTCCAAAAAACATCTGGAGGGCCGAGTTTGCCTATGCCTGCTTTATGCTCTTAAATTTGTGTAAGTTGCTCGGAAGCACCGTAAGTGGCAAGTGACTAATAAACCAAAAAATAAAATAAACAAAGCAGGCGCTCAATTTAAAAGTGCTGCCTTCCCCATTCTCTCCTGCATTGTGATTCATAAAGGACACACTTCAGATTAAAACAGAGGCTTTCAGCATCACATGTAGGGAAGCAAGGCTGTAGCTAGGAGGTGGTGAAGTGGGGCCCCTTTGGGGCGCAGGTGAGGAAGGGGCACAAAATCAGCTTAAAATATGTTCATAAATATGTCTATAAACAAAAATCAATAATTGCCTCATAAGAAAAGGTTTTAAACGGGGTGAATTGAATGGGTGGAGGGTGGGGGGTGGGAGGAGAGGCGGAAAGAAGAGCTGATTTGTCTGTGGCTAGGGGGCACAATCCCCTTCATGGATCACTGCCTTGCCGTGGCGAAGGGGCTTGAATAACTCAGAGAAGCTATGAACTATGCCATGCAAGGCCACCCAAGATGGACAGGTCATGATGGAGAGTTTTTACCAAACGTGATCCACGTGGAGCAGGAACCAGCAAGCCACTCCAGTATTCCTGCCAAGAAAACTCCATGGACAAAGACAACACAATGACAAACCTAGACAGCATGTTAAAAAGCAGAGACATCACCTTGCCAACAAAGGTCCGTATAGTTAAAGCTATGGTTTTCCCAGTCGTGATGTATGGAAGTGAGAGCTGGACCATAAAGAAGGCTGATCGCCGAAGAACTGATGCTTTTGAATTATGGTGCTGGAGGAGACTCTTGAGAGTCCCATGAACTGCAAGAAGATCAAACCAATCAAATCAGCCCTGAGTGCTCACTGGAAGGACAGAACCTGAAGCTGAGGCTCCAATACTTTGGTCACCTCATGAGAAGAGAAGACTCCCTGGAAAAGACCCTGATGTTGGGAAAGATGGAGGGCACAAGGAGAAGGGGATGACAGAGGATGAGATGGTTGGACAGTGTTCTCGAAGCTACCAGCATGAGTTTGACCAAACTGTGGGAGGCAGTGGAAGACAGGAGTGCCTGGCATGCTCTGGTCCATGGGGTCACGAAGAGTCGGACACGACTAAACAACAAAAGGGGGTGCAATCTGGACGGTTCTGCCAGGGGTGCAAGATCACCCAGCTACGGCTCTGTAGGGGCCATAGCTCAGCAGCTGAGCATCCGATTTGCACGCAGAAGGCCTTAGGTTCAACCCCCTGGCATCTCCAGGTAGCACTACCTGAAACCCTGGATGGCTGCTGCCGGCCACTACTGAGCTAGATGGACTAATGGTCTGACTCAGTATAAGTCATCTTCAAATGCTCCCATCGGTCCATTGGAGCTGTGTTTAGTGTGGAAGCATCTGTGCCAGTATAGAATATCAGACTACAGCAGGGAAGACATAGCATAGAAATCCAAACCTAGTTGCTGCTGGATCTGCCAGTGCTTCTGAGAAAGTCAGCCCAGGCTGGGACAATTCTCTAGGAGCTGAAGAGATGTCCCTGACCAAAATCTTGAGGCAGCGATGCAATATGGGTTAAAGCACAGAGCCTAGGTCTTGCCGATCAGAAGGTCGGTGGTTCGAATTCCCGCGACGGGGTGAGCTCCCGGTGCTCAGTCCCAGCTCCTGCCAACCTAGCAGTTCGAAAGCACGTCAAAGTGCAAGTAGATAAATAGGTACCGCTCCGGCGGGAAGATAAACGGCGTTTCCGTGCACTGCTCTGGTTTGCCAGAAGCGGCTTAGTCATGCTGGCCACATGACCCAAAGCTGTACGCCGGCTCCCTCTGCCAGTAAAGCGAGATGGACGCTGCAACCCCAGAGTCGGCCACGACTGGACCTAATGGTCAGGGGTCCGTCCCTTTACGTTTACCTTAAGCCCTTGTTGCAAAGCAGTCTGGGATAGCTGCCACAACACTTGCACACGTCGTGAGTAGTTCACACCCAGGCAAGCGGGAATCGCTCAAGGTAACTGGAACGCACTGTGTGAGCACTAGAGATCTTATATTACGTGACCACATGCAGTGCCAGATTTATGTATAAGCTAAACAAGCTATAGCTTAGGGCCCTACTCTCTTGGCCCCCACCCCCCCAAAAAAAATTAGGGGGGGGGAAGCACTGGGTGTACATTTCTAAAATATAAGATAAAAAACAAATCAAATTAAACCTACATACAGCAACAGTGTTTTGTGTTGTGTAGGCTCCTATGATGTAAGTCATGGGCCCCGCCTGCTAGCCTGCTCCCTAAAATATCACTGGTTTGCTCCTTTCTGTATATAGGGTGCCTACATTCTGCATGGACTAGTTGCCTGGCAACATGTGCAAATGGCTTTAGATACCTATTAGGTCCGTAAATTACCATATATGATATATTCAACACAAAAAACAGTGATGATTTGTTGTTGACAAAGGACAGCTGGACATATAAAGGGCCCCATTACCTTCAGTAGCTTAGGACCTCATCATACCTCAATCCAGCCCAGACCACATGCATACAATAATGGGGTTTGCTTTTTGTTTGTTTGTTTTTCTGAAAAAGGTAATTGTATATGAGGTAACTAGAGGCTATTTCAAAAGAAACTCTCGCCATATAGAGGCCACTTGAAGCTGCCTTCATGGCACCATGCTGTGAACAATTTCAGATTCATCAGTCAATGCTCAACGTATTTATTTATATTTTTTTTTAAAAAAAACACTTCTTTGCTGCAATTGCATAAAAACATTTATTACCAAAGCATTGGACAAAAAATATATATAAACACATTAAAAACTACACAAAAGCCAAAATCACAGTGGCAGAAACAATTTTCCATTGTGGTTTTTTTTTTGGTGGTTTGTTTTTTGGTTTTGGTTTTTTGCCATTTTGCAATGGTAGTCCCTTAATAAAACCCACAAACTGTACTGCCAAGCCCCCTTGCTGCCCTAAGCTGCCCACAGCCTACCTCACAGGGGGGTTGTGAGAATGAACAAGCAAACGGCTGAGAAACAGTGTGCTGTCAATCAGCATTGCTATTCTAAGCTCTCGATAATGGATTGTCCATGATAAACATACAGCGGTTAAAAACTGGGATCAGCTCAATTTGCCACTGTCCAAACAAGCCAGCTGCATTGGCCTATTTTGGAGTAGGATAATACATAGCAAACTATGTTAGAGGAGCTGGTGATCTCAGCAGTGTTAGAAACTGAGATATGAAAGCTAGGAGCTAAATGGCACCTTAAGCCTAGGGTTATGGGCGCAACAACGGAATGTCTAGGCGCACTTTTTTATACGTATATAAGAACACAAAGCTGAAAAATGAATGAACTGCAGCTAAAATGTTATGTTCATTTTTCATATGGTCTGCTCCTTCCCCTGCCCACCCTCCTAATATTCTTAAGAGGGTCTCTTCTCTAGTTTCCAGAGAGTAGCTGGAAGTGGGGAGGCAGAAAAAGGTCCTCTTTTCCTTCCACTCTGCAGTTTTCATCTGAAATCTTAGGCGTGGTACTATGTCCAGTGCTCAGAAACTGCTGGCACTAATGAAATTCCCTGTCGCAAAATGCGCCTAGAAAAACGGGAGTTTCCAAAACTGGGCTTCAGGTCCTTTCAAGACATTGTATAGAATCTAAGATTTCATTTACGCTAATTAGAATAGCTGTCTTATGAATAGAGGTCCTCAGTACAAATCATATTTTCTCACTAGTTGAGGCACATTATATATTTATACTTTTGTTTGCTTTTTTTTTTAAAGCACCTAGTTAAGCAGTTGCATATTTGCAATAATGGGGAGAAGAGTTGGCCCATGAGAATTAACAAACCCCCCCCCCCAATATTCCATGGTGAAGCACTACCGTTATATTAGGGCCAGCTAAAAATTCACCAAACAATAGCGAGCCAGCTTCCTCCTAATTTTGTGACATTTCCAGTTCGGCCTCGTAAAGGTCTCCTTTCCGTTCCCGAGGCTTTTGCAACACCGCCAGAGATCCCGGGGCGTTCTCTCCTCTCCGATGGATCTGTCCCGCCCGCCCCCCCAACAATCTGCAGCCGGATCCCGGGGTTACACGTCCCCAACTGCGCGCTAGGGATCAGGGTGGCAAATCTCCCCGGCCGCGCTTGATCCTATTTCGGAGCAAGTGCAGGGCGCGCGTTGCTTTACGCACTTTAGCGCAAAAACGCGTGGAAGAAGGGGTTGGATTGCATCGCTTGATGTTATTTTTTTTTAATAATCCGTCGGCCGGGGAGGGGGCGGGGAAGGGATAGGATGGCTGTGCCTGCCTCCCTCCCTGTTGCAACGGGGTGGATGAGTTCAGTGGGTTTTTCTCTCTTTCAATGGCGAGGGGGGCGGAGGGCGGCGCGGACGCGCAGGGGGAGGAGGAAGAAGAACGCGTCGCTGGCTGCCGTTTAGCTTCCTTTCCTGCCACAGCAGAGAAAAGGGGGGTGGACAAGGCGCGCGAGAGAGGGGTGAGAATCTGATCTCTTTAAGACCCAGCGGGAATTTTCTCTCGGGTTTGCCCCCCCTCCCTTCTCTCTCTCCCCTCCTCTCTTCCCCCAACCTTATCATTATTATATTTTTAATTTATTTTCTTTAGGAGCGACAGGCTGCGCCGTTCGCAGAAGCGCCGGGTCTCCGCCACCATCGGGCTGCAAAGACTGAGAGAGCGACCAGAAACAAGAGGAGGAAGAAGAAGAAGAGAGGGAGGCAAAGGGATGAAGGGGAGGCGTAACGCATCCGAGCAGCCGGCGACAGTGGGCCTGAGCTGATCCGAGCCTGAAGGGTCGCGCTTCCCTGTAACCATCGGTAAGGAAAAGAAGCCTCTCTCTTTTTGGAAACGTTCTCTCCTCCGCCCCCGCTGACCACATTTCCCTGACACAATGAACGCCGTGTTGTAGGAGGAAGAAGGAGAAGCGTGCATTAGCTCCCCCCCCCCCCCCGCTTCCCCTCCATCCCTTGTTTCTCGCGATGTGAATCCGCTGCCGCAGCTCGTCTGAGAAGAGGCAGTTCGGAGGGGGAATCGGAGGAAGGGTGTGCGCGTGGAAAGAGGACCAAACGTGGGGCTATGTGGTGTCCAGGACACCCGAAGATTCGCTGAACCATGATGAAGACTGAGCCCCAGAATAGTCCTGGTGGCAGTAGCAGCAGCAGTGGCAGTGGTGGTGGCGGCGGCAACAACGGCGGCAGTGGAGGAGGGAGCCTACGGAGTGCCTCGCCTCACCGGAACGCCTACGAAGCTGGCATCCAGGCCTTGAAAGCCACCAAGGATGCCCTTGGCAACGCCGAGAGCGAGGAGGCCAAGAAAGCCCGGAACAAGAAGTATGGCTCCAACGTCCACCGGATCAAGAACATGTTCCTGCAGATGGGGACGGCGGGCCCCGCCGGGGAGGGCGCCATGGACCTGGCCAAGATGAAGGAGAAGCCCGTGCGGCTGTCCTTGCCCCGGGCCAGCAGCCTGAACGAAAACGTGGACCACAGCGCCCTTCTGAAGCTGGGCACCAGCGTGTCCGAGAGGGTGAGCCGCTTCGACTCCAAGACGGACAAACCGCTCTCCAAGCTGCAGGAGACGAGGAAGATCTTTGAGAGGAGCCTGCAGGAGAAGGAGACCAGCAACAAGCTTCTGCTGAGGAAGGAGAGGGCCGGGTTCCAGGACAGGAAGCTGGACGTGGTGGTGAGGTTCAATGGCAGCACCGAGTCCTTGGACAAGCTGGACACCGAGGCTGTGTCGCCCACCGTCAGCCAGCTCAGTGCCGTCTTTGAGAAGGCCGACTTGAGGAACAACCTCCACAAGGCCCCTGGGAAAGTTGGGCCCCTCAACTCCAAGATTGTCCCCAAGAGGCCCAGGGTTTTCCTTCAGGCCCCAGAAGGGGCCAAAGCAGAAGGGAGAAGTAGTAGTAGTAGTAGCGACGGGCCTACTGCTCTCCAGGCGAGAGGCAGGCTGCCTGAGGCCGACAAGAGCCAGGCCAAACTTCCTGCTGGCGGAGGGGCAACGGCGAAGCCGGGGGATGGCAACGCGGGAGGTCTGCATCCCCAGAAGGTCCAGGAGGTGCGCAAGATCAAGCCCGTGGAAGTGGAGGAGAGCGGGGACTCGGAGCAGGAGTTTGAGGCGGCCGAGGTGGCCGTGGAGGCGGCAATTGCCGAAGAGCGCAGCAAGGCCGCTTCCAAGGGGCTTGGCGAGGCGAACCGGGCAGAGGTGATCCAGGCCGAGGTCACGGTGCACGCCGCCTTGGAGAACGGCCGGCCGGGTGGCGAGAGGCACCTGGAGACGCCAGACCCTCTGGCGGACGCTTTCGGCGAGGAAGGGGCCAAGGCGGAAGGGCCGGAGGAGAATGACTTGTGCGACGAGTCGAAGAGAGAGGACTTCTCCGAGGCTGACCTGGTGGACATCAGTGCCTACAGCGGGCTGGGGGAGGATTCGGGAGGGAGCGGGCTGGACGAAGACGAAGACGCCGATGGACTGTACGCGCCGGAATCCAGCTGCATGGAGATCGCTGGGCTGTCGGAAGAGGAGGAGGCCGCCCCCAACCGCAAGATCCATTTCAGCACTGCTCCCATCCAGGTAGGCCAAGGCATGAGATGTTCTGAGCAGGTAGGACGTACAACTGGGCTTGGCAAGGCTCAGCTGTTCTTGGATCTGGGAAGTCCGTCGCCTGCTGGGGGTCACTGTCAGTGAGTTTTCCGAGCTAGAATCTTCAAATCGTTTTGTCCAATGCCCTGCAGTGCAGGAATATATTGCCCAATGTGGGGCTCAAACCCACGACCCTGAGATTAAGAGTTCTCATGCTCTACCAACTGAGCTACCCCTCAGTTTGGCCTATCTGGGTTTGGCCTAGTTCTCACATGTAGCTTATGAGGTGGGGAAGGGCCACAGCTCAGGGATAGTGTATCTGCTTTGCATGCAAGAGGTCTCAGGTGCAGCCCTTGACATTGACAGGTAGGAGAGACCCTTGCCTGAAATCCTGGGGGGCTGCTGCCAGTCAGTGTAGACAATACTGAGGAAGATGGTCAGAGGTCTCACCCAGTGTAAGGTGGCTTTCTGAGTCCCTGTATCTCGATTGTACCTCCACAAAGGCTGCAAGCCGAGTTTGCTTGATGGGGTGGCTCCTCCATCCAAAAATTACCTTGCGTTTGATAAATATGTTCCCTGTACATGCCATGCCAAGGAGAAGGCATGAAGCTCCACCTTCTTCCTGATCAGCTAGATTTCTACATGAAAGGAAAGGCGTGTAAAAAGACATGCGCTTGTTTGTGTGGAGCTGCATTAACCTGCCATCTGGATTGGCCCAGTCATGGCACAGCCTCCCACAACCCACTGGCCTGTTGGGGAGGACCAGGCCTAAAGATGGGCTTTCTCCCCACACCAACCCTCTCCTCAGGAAGATTTCCAATGAGAAGGCCTCGATATCGAAAAGCCTATAGCAAACGATTACTTGAGAACTACAGACCGACAGGAAAGGGGTTGTGTGTCCCCCTTTTGCATATATGTATTTTTATTTTGAACTTTAGGAGCTCTGGAAACACTGGAGGGAAGGTTCTGTTCAAGAACAGCAAAGCAAAACTCTCATCCTAAGGGCTAGTGGCAGAAAAAAGGGGCCTGGTTGCTGCTTTTAACAGGGCTGGCCTCTCTCTGAGGCAGATCTACAGGACTCAAGACTATCTGTGCAAAGGTGGTTTTAGGACCAATAGGCCAGACAGTATCATGGCAGATAGTGACAGTGTTTTGGAGTGCCCCCGCCCCTACTCTCACTCAATCCCCCCCCTTTTTTTCCTTTCCATTGTAGAATCCTAGGGAGAGAGAAAGAATATTTGTCTAGGGTGGAAAATCAGGGAATGGGTGGGGTTGAAGGAGACCGTTCCCTAGCCTGAGATTTCGGCAGACAGGGAGATGCTGCTGAGGTGACTTGATATTGCAAAGCAGTCTGGGGGTGGAAGAGGGAGAAACCATTCTCCATCCCTCCCCCCTTTTTTTTGCAAAACCACTGCTTTTATGGAATGCTCAGGGCGAGGGAGGGATTATTAATGAACCCGTTTCTGTCTGGCTGCTGGTAGTAAAGGGGATAACACATTGGATGTGAAATCTCCGTTTCTCACACTCCATCCCACCTCGGCTGGGGGCTGCATGTTTCTGGAAGAAGGAGGGAGAGGGGAGGGGTGGGCTGGGGAGAGAGATGTCACCAACACAAATTCAGGGAGATGGCTCATCGCCATCTGTTCCTTTCTAGCCCTCCTGCTGCCCCAATGCCCCTTATTCCCTCTCGGAGTTGCTATCGATTGGCTACCTTTCCGCTCTTCAACACCTTGCAAGGATCAAAGGCGTACTGACCATCATTCCCAAACAGTTAGCTCGGTTTTGTCCCCTGCAAAAGGCCAGCTTTGCCAGGGGTGAATCTGGAGGCAGGAAGACTCTCTAGTCTTCCCCAGATGAGGGAAATGAATGGCAGCTCTCCTGTTCTGCTGGGGACTGGGGCCCACAGGGAGAGGGGCAATCAATAACCAGAGCCTGGTCCAGGGGTGTGGTAAGGTGAGGCAAATCAGGACCACGGACAGCTCCGACTAGGCCCTGCGTGCTGAGCTTGGGGAGATGTTGTCTCAGCAGAAGGCTTAGGGTCATCTGAAGCCTTTGAAAGGACAGCAGGGTTTGACTTTCCAGTAGCTCTGCCCCCCTGCCCCGACCCCAGAGAGCTGTTGGCAATATTTAAAGGGCCTGTAGCCTGTTCTTCAGTCACAGGAGATTCTACATGGGGATCATCTTCATATGCAAGAGCTACCTCTTCAGGCCTGGTCAGTGTAGAAGGGGCTGTTGCTAAAGGGTCTCCCCTCCAGTGGGTTGACAGGTTTGTCATCCGAATGAGATCCATGTTCAGGCCATCACTGGGAACGTGAGACAGGGGGACATGACAGCCCTCTGGCGGGTGCCCATGAGGTCATAGACCTGGATAGAAGAAGATGGTCAATCAGGCCAACATTTTCAAGTTCTGAGATAGGATTCAACATGGATCATTAACTCAGGTTGCCCATGATATCTCCACTTAATGGTTGGTGTGTTGTAGTGGTTAGTGGGTTGCAGCTGGGCCAGCAAGACCCTGGTTGAAATCCCTGTTCGGCTGCAAAGCTTCCTGGGTCTGTCGCCCATCTCTCAGCCTAACCCACCTCGCTAGGTTGTCATGAAGATAAAGGGGGAGAAGCACAGGTCGTTTTGAGTTCTTTGGGTAGTTGGGACAAAAAGGGAATATGTCTGGAGAGAGATTAGAACGTAGGAACATGGGTGAATGTCCCACGAGCAGATGGCAGGGGCAAAGAAGCAGTGTTCAAAATTTACCAGGTGTGAGTCCGGTTGTGACTATGTAGAGTTTTCTGGGTGCCAGGCTATCAACCATAGTTTAGGAAACCTCTGCCTTGGTCCACAGTTAATACCAATTCCGTTCCCCCTGTGTGTGATTCTCCTTCTTGCATTCTGGGACAAGTGAACTGTTGCTGGACTAAGCTACAGCCCATCAATGTTGTCGAGATCATAGCATCATGGAATTGTAGCATTGGAAGGGAACCCAAGGGCCATCTAGTCCAGCCCCAGACATTCCATTGTGGTGACCGTAACCTACGTAGGTTTAAGATGCCATGGGGCGCCTACCTTATATATATCCTGAGTTTCTAACGCTGCGAAGAAGGTGCCCTGCACCAATAAGTTAACAGGAACAGGAGAGCGATGTTGCAGCCGTGCTCTTTCCATAGGAATCTAGTTGGTTGCTGTGGGGTCAGGATGCTGGGCTAGACAGACCTTTGATGTGAAGCAGCAAAGCTCTTAGCTTCTCAGAGTGCATTGTTACTCTGTGGAACTCACTCCCTCAGGAGGGATTCAAATTCACCAATTTGTGTGAATTTAAAAGATTGGACAAATTCTTGGAGGAGAGAGGGCTGTCAGTGGCTACTCGCCATGATGACTCTGCTCTGCCCTCGACGCCTGGAGGCAGTAATACTTCTGAATACAGTGGACGCTCAGGTTGCAAATGTGATCCATGCGGGAGGCACGTTCGCAACCTGCAGTGCTGCTTCTGTGCATGCGCATGTTGTGATTCGGTGCTTCTGCGCATGCGCAAAGCACAATTTCACGCTTCTGTGCATGCGCAAGCGCTGAAACACAGAAGTAACCTGTTCCGATACTTCTGGGTTTTGGCGGGTCTGTAACCCGAAAAAACGCAACTTGAAGTGTCTGTAACCCGAGGTATGACTGTACCAATTGATGGAGACTACAGGAAGGGAGAGTGATCTTCTGCTCTGGCCTTGCGAGTTTCCCCACAGGCATCTGGGTGGCTACTGTGAGAACAGGATGCTGGCGTGGACCTGATCCAACAGGCTTTTCTTATGTTCTTTGGCCTTCTGGCATTGTTCTGTCTTAGCCAACATCCTGGCACCAGGTCATGGCATATGGGACTGCTCGCTGGCAGAAGAGGAAGCATTACTCCAGTCAGGCTGCCATAAGAGAGTTCAGGTCCCTGGGAGCTGACAGAATGCGCTAGCTTATAGGCTCAAGGGTCAGATTTTAAGACCCTGGGGTTTTAAGATCCCTGATCACCAACTCCAAAAGAGGGGCCACCGCAATTTACATGTGAACAGAGCCGTCTTGCTTTATGTGTTTTAACCATGGAAGAGAGCTGAGTGTTAGACCCCCGCAAAGAACAATTAAATCTGCCAAATGCCAACACAACAAGAAAACAAAAATGTTCCTCAGGGAGATAAAGCAGGTAACCTTGACCTAGTCTAGGACATTGGCAAGGCCGGCTCTGTCATTGGCCAGACTGAATCAGATGCCTCAGGCATGGTTACTTTTGTGGTATTTTTTGCTCCCTAGGAGAGGTGCTTGTGGGATGTTCTGTCTCAGGTAGCAAAATGTAAACCTGGTCAGCCTTTGGGGGACAGTGCATTTTGTCCTTCTCTGGAGTTGGGGGCAGCGATTGTTGTTGCTCCCCGGGCAGCGAGGCGTCTTAGGCAGCGAGGACTTCCATGGAAAGCGGCAGGATGCCTGGCAAGTCTTTTGTGCTCGTGAAATTCCTTTTAGGGAGACTCCGTGGGCGAACCTTGTGCCGAACAGAAGGCACGACATTTGCCGCATGTGTGGCTGGGAAGGAAACCTCCCCCGTTGCCGGTGACCCTGAAGGGTGGGTCTTCTTTGGTCTTTTTCCTGTTTCTCCTGCTTGGTGGGCTTGGCCTGGATTCGCCCCTCGTCCCCTTTGGGTCTCTGCTGATAGGTTAGTGCAGGGGGGAAGGAACTATTCTTAGCTCAAGGACCACATTTCCAGCTTTCCAGGGGCTGTGGGCCAGTGGCGGGTGGGAACAGAGGTGCAGGTCAATTCTGTATCCAGGGCAGCCGCCTACCAGCTCCATCTGGTATGCAGGCTGAGACCCTACCTGTCCGCAGACTGTCTTGCCAGAATGGTGCATGCTCTGGTTATCTCCCGCTTGGACTACTCCAATGCACTCTACGTGGGGCTACCTTTGAAGGTGACCTGGAAACTACAACTAATCCAGAATGCGGCAGCTAGGCTGGTGACTGGGAGCAGCCGCCGAGACCACATAACACCAGTCCTGAAAGACTTACATTGGCTCCCAGTACGTTTCCAAACACAATTCAAAGTGTTGGTGCTGACCTTTAAAGCCCTAAACGGCCTCGGCCAGTATACCTGAAGGAGCGTCTCCACCTCCACTGAGGTCCAGCTCCAAGGGCCTTTTGATGGTTCCCTCACTGCAAGAAGTGAAGTTACAGGGAACCAGGCAGAGGGCCTTCTTGGTAGTGGTGCCCTCCCTGTGGAACACCCTCCCATCAGATGTAAAGGAAATAAACAACTATCTGAAGACACCTGAAGGCAGCCCTGTTTAGGGAAGTTTTTAATGTTTGATGTTTTGTTGTGTTTTTAACATTCTGTTGGAAGCCACCTAGAGTGGTTGGGGAAGCCCGGCCAGATGGGCAGGGTATGAGTAATAAATCATCATCATCATTAAACTGGTGGGGCAATGAATGCAAATTTCACCTTTGTGCAGTAGGCTAGTTTCTGCACACACTCACATGCTCCTCTATAACCTCCGAGCAGACCAGCAAAAGGCACAATCAGCACTCAAGGACACATCCCAGCCAGGCAAAAACGCTTGCACTATGAAGCAGGGCCAGCGAGGGGTGAGGCCTGGAGAGAGTTTAGAGAGTCAGAAAGAGATGGGAAGGATGCTTTTGGCTCTTGGGGCTGAGGTTTCCTACGCCTGTGTTAGTGGATGAAGAGATTTGGTTAACGGTGAATCCTACCTTGAAAGGAAATACCGCTGGTCCCAGCCCCTATGGTGGTGAGAAATCTGTTCCTGTCTTCTTTTATTCAAGCTAGTTCTGAAGATGAACTGTGGTCTGTACGAAGAGCAGCTTGTCATATTCCTGCTCCAGCCTGTGCCCTCCCAACAGTTGACTGTATATTAGCTTGGAGAGCTTCATTGCCAATGGTTTAGATGCAGGTTTATTACATCGCTCACTGGGGCAAGGAGGTTTGAGCATATTACACTGATCCAGGCCCAATTGCACTGGCTGCCAATTAGTTTTTTGGGCCCAGTTCAAAGTGCTGGTTTTGACCTATCAAGCTTTAAATGGCTCAGGACCACCGCACCTCAAGGACAGCCTTTCTCCATATGAACTGACCCAGACCCTGCAACCATCATCTGAGGCCCTTCTTCGCATACCTCCTCTGCCCAGAGGTGGAAAGAGAAGAACTGGGCCTTTTCTGTGTTGGCTCCCCATTTGTGGCATGCTCTCCCCAGGGAGACTCGGCTGGTGCCGTCATTATACACAATTAGGCACCAGGCGAAAATGTTCCTCTTCAACCAGGCCTTGGGCTGATTGCCATCCGATGCCCTTTTAAATGTGTTGTGGGATGGGGCTGGGGTTATTGGTCTGTTTTTGTTTTTATTATGTATGTTGTGTGTTTTCATGTTGTGATTTTATGTTGTGAACTGCCCTGAGAGCTGTGGATGAAGGGCAAATTTAAATAACAACAACAACAATATATTGCTTCCCACTAAAAAATACCACAAAGTCATTTATAGCCGAGTAAAAAACAATCACCAATGATAAAATCAGATAGGATATTAAAAACAGATCTAACACTACAGCAGCATTTGTGCTTCCCAAGTGCCTGGGAAAATAAAAATGTTATTTTCATGGCACTGAAACAATGACAAGGTTGGCACCAGGCAGGCCTTCCGGGGGAGAGCATTCCAGAAACAGGGGGCCACTACAGAGAAGGCCCAGTCTCTCCTCACCACCTTCTGAAGTTCCCTGGGATGTGGTGTTCACAGAAGAGCCTCAGGTGATGTTCTCAGCCTCCAGGCAGGTTCATAATGGGGAAAGGCAGCTCTTTAGGTGTAGCCCCAAACAACTCTTCTTTGAACAGCAACAAATACAATGAGGGGGCGAGATGGCATGGTGCATGTTGCCCGCCAGAGTCACACAATGCTTTGCTACCCTTGCCAGTCAAATGTGCCACCCAGGAGGAAGGAGACATTCTTTCAGGCAGTGTATTCCCAGCAGTGGCACTACACCAAGGTTGCAATGGCAGGGGGCAAATCACTCCTGTGAAAAACAGCTTAATTTAATAAACTAGATTCAGATCTTGTGGTTAGGAGGGAATGTTCCTGCTTTGTTTCATACTAGCAGCCGCATACCCGGCTTTGCTCAGGAATACTAAGCAACAAAAACAGCACAGTTTTGAAATTGGTGTTTCAAACCAGCTTTGGAAGGTTCAGTCCGCCATCTTGATTCAAAATGGCGCCCGTTTGTATCCAAACATTGACAAAAAAACCAACAACCCTGCTCCTTGGTCCCTAGAACTTTAAGGCAAAATTTGGTTGTGATATCATAAGAGGCATCCAAGCGGATGGCGAAACAACTTTCTGAAACATGTAATCAATCATAGAATTGAAGAGTTTGAAGGCACCCCAAGGTTCATCTAGTCTAACCCCAGGCAATGCAGTAATCTTTTGCCTGATGTTAGGCTCGAACCCATGACCCTGAGATTAAGAGTCTCATCTTTAAGATTTTATTTTTCCTCACATGTGGAAACGCAGTGTTTTCACATCTGGCATACAAGAGCCAAAGCAGGTTTCAAAGTTGAGACAAGTATACGAGATGAGTTGGCACATGTTTGCTAGTGGAAAATGCATCACCATGAAAGGGAAGCTTCCTGCTTCTTTTAAGGTCCAAACTGAAAGGGAAAGCCATCTTTAAATATGTTTTGCGACTTCTGCAGAAAGGGGAAAGAGGAAGATAGCCTGCCTGTGTGCATATGAGATCTACTCAGTGGTATGTCCTTTAGTCAACCCCAGTGTCAGGGGCGGGGTGGTGGGTTTTAGTCTCTGATGAAAGCTTCAGTGGAAAGAGGATGCAATTAAACATTACAGCCTCTCATGCTAACTTATAATCAGACGTTACCATGAAGCTTCTGACTGATGCTCTGGCTTGCTTCAGAAGTTTTTTGTTGTTTTTTTGCAACTACAGTGGTACCTCGGGTTACAGACACCTCGGGTTACAGACACTTCAGGTTACAGACTCCGCTAACCCAGAAGTAGTACTTCGGGTTAAGAACTTTACCTCAGGATGAAAATAGAAATCGTGCTGCGGCGGCAGTGAGAGGCCCTATTAGCTAAAGTGGTACCTCAGGTTAAGAACGGTTTCAGGTTATGAACGGATCTCCAGAACGAATTAAGTTCTTAACCAGAGGTACCACTGTAGTTGAGCTCTTGTTGCTGAATTCAGATTCTGAAGCAGAGTCTTGGCTCAAATGAAGACCTGGTCAAAAATGAATTCATTACTCTTACTCGTTCATGAGTGGCTTCCATAGTCACCTTCCCCTTTCTCCTGACAACAACCCTGTGAGGTAGGCGAGGAGAAAGAGAGAGCGAATGGGCAAGATCATAGCTGAGCAGGGATTTGATTCAAGCCTCCCTGTCCTGGTGTGATCACGACATCACACTTTGGCTCTCTTCAGGGATGGGCAGTTTGATTTGAAATTCTGCTTTCAGCAGTTGTGCCAAATTCTGCACCTTTTCCAGCTTCTCTTCCTTTGTCAACACCCTTTCTTCTCCCAACAGCTCGCAGCCCCAACAATTCCCAGATGCTGTGTAACATTTCCTCACTAGCTGGGCCTATCCTTTCAATTTCCTGACAGGAACCTGCACTGATGGGGATAATATTCCATTGCTGTCAGCTTCCCCCTGATCAGTTAGAACATTTGTGAACATGTCATAATTACACATTTGCTCAGCGACTGATGTGCGGGGAAGCAAAGACATTCCAGTTTCAGAGCGTTTTCGGTACGTTATATTCCTATACAAAACTCCATATTTTACAGGGGGGAAACTGAGGTTGAAAAACTGCAGTAATTTCAAGGCCCTATAACAGTTCCAAGGTAGATCTGGGAAATAAATCCAGATTTCCCAGTCCCTGTTTGGAATACATCAATGAGCTCTACTTGGGGCTACCTTTGAAGGTGACTTGGAAATTACAACTACCGTATTTTTTGCACCATAACACTCACTTTTTTCCTCCTATAAAGTAAGGGGAAATGTCTGTGCATGTTATGGAGCGAATGCCTGCGGGTGGTGGTGGGGATCTGCTGCAGTCGTGAGCAGAGGATCCATGGTTCCCCTTCCTTCCCTCCTCCGTGGTTACAAAGCATGGATCCACATGGATCCTCAGGATTTTTGCATTGGGCTACTCCAAACTCACTGTCAGATCACATGTCTGTGGCCACAGCATGAACCACAAAAATCATATATCCACTATTTCGTTTAGAATATTTTTTTCCTTGTTTTCCTCCTCTAAAAACTATGTGCGTGTTATGGTCTGGTGCGTGTTATAGAGCGAAAAATACGGTAATCCAGAATGCGGCAGGTAGACTGGTGTCTGGGAGTGGCTGCCAGGACCATATAACACAGGTCCTAAAGGATCTACATTGGCTCTCAGTACGTTTCCAAACACAATTCAAAGTTTAAATGCTGATATTTAAAGCCCTAAATGGCCTCGGCCCTGTATACCTGAAGGAGTGTCTCCACCCCCATCATTCACTGAGGTCCAGCTCTGAGAGCCTTTTGGAGGCTCCCTCACTGTGAGGTTACAGGGAACCAGGCAGAGGGCCTTCTTGGTAGTGGCACCCGCCCTGCGGAATGCCCTCCCCTCTGATGTTTAGGGAAGTTTTTAATGTGTGGTGTTTTACTGTGGTTTTATAATTGGTTGGAAGCTACACAGAGTGGCTGAGGCCACTCAGTCAGATGGGCGGTGTAGTATTATGTATTATTATTATTATTATTATTATTATTATTATTACAGCGGTCCATCCCTCCCACTCCATGAAACCAGAAATCTCAAGATTCCCTTCATGTTATGAGCATAAGAGCCTTGCTGGATCAGACCATAGGTCTACCTAGTCCAGTGCCCCAAAAGATGCTTATGGGCTATCTACTAGCAGAACATGAGTCTCATAGTGGAGCAAATATTGTTGTCATAGCTAGTAGCCAATGATAGCTCTAGCCTCTGTGAATCTGTCCAACTTGTTTTCAAAGCCATCCAAGTTGGTTGATGCAAAGGATAAAGAGGCAGCCCATTTTGTGGAATATTTAAAATGGCACATCACCAATCCTAGATGTGTGTGGTTGGGTCATGTCAAGCTGCCAGGGTCATGGCAGCTGCCCAAGGGTGCTAGGTGCTTATTCTGAGTCTGGTAACGGGGGCCAGGGTTCCTTGGAAGGTAAACCAAAGTAGAAAGCCTTTGCTGAAGACAGTTCAGCATCCGCCTTCATATACCAGCTATCAGCAGGGTGAGATGCTAAATACCGCTGCACGTCAGCGACGGATCACTGTCAAATATCAACCTGCAAGATACCAAAACAATGAAATCAGATAGGGTGGGGTGTTGACGACAGCTGGCAAACATGCAGCCGTTTACAGGCTTGGCAGAATTAGCAAATGAGAATTGCGAGCGATAGTGGACAGCCAGGTGGGGAGAAGGCGCTTACCTGTCCTGGCAGGCGGATCGATACGATACGATATCTTTATTGTCATTGTCCCATGCAGAACAATGAAATTGAAAAATCTACCTAAAACCTCTGAAACCCCATTTTAAAATACAATATAGTTCTATAGAGATTCCTTATCCTGTGTTTAAAAACAGAATTGCATTTGGGTAGATCATGGCTGCTTATTGGGAGGGACATGGTGGTGGCAAGATGGGTGCAGTACAGACGCATCAGCAGAGCCAATCCGGAGTTCCTGCTGCCGCGACCGCACTGTGCCACCCTCCCTGCCACCTCCTCCTTTCGTAGGGCAGCCCCCACAAAGCCACCCGCTACTGTTTTTTTGAGGATAGTTTTCAGGAGCAAAATTGGTCCGGCCCTATCACGTTCGTGTAAGGAAATTGGAACTGAGCCACATATCCTGCAGCAGTGCTCTCTCTCACACGCTATGTTGGCCCACAAGGTTCCTTGGAGTGGTGTTATTGTCTGCTGTCGTTAACCCCCTGCTGCTATAATCCTCCCACGCCCCCCCACCCCAGGAGAGGATGCTGGGTTATCCTCTTCCTAGGTGGCCCCCATTTTCAGGCTGATGGGCCATCTGCTCAGCCTTGCAACGTAGCATCAGGTGGACACTTTGTGCACTGGGGATAAGCCAAACAGCACAAATTATTAAACAATAGCCCCTTTTCCCGTTCCTGCTGGCCAGCTTTAGTTGCTCTCCACTTCCCTCGATCTGGATGGTCAAGGGAAGGGTATATAAGTCTGGAAGGAGGAGAGACCCGCGTCCTGTGACAAACGGCCTAACAAGAATTCAAGATCAGAGGGGCTGATGGGGAAGAGGGTGTGCTGTTCGCCTATAAAGCAGGCAGCCCGACAGGTGTCCACAAGGCCTGGCAGCAGGGGAAAGGTACCTGTGCCCCCAAGGAGGATGGACTGCAAGGGTCCACAATGCTTGCGAGGACGGGCTGCTAGGTCTTGGAGGACCGCTCTAGAGAAGATAGAAAAACAAAGTAATCCAGGCAGAACGCATAGATCGGGGGGGACAGGACGGATGGACCTTGCAGACATCCAAATGTTGTTCGACTACTGGCTGGGGCTGATGGGAGTTGGAGTTTGACAACGTCCCCAGGGCCTCAGCATCCCCACTTCCGTTTTAAAGCCATCCGAGATGTTGGCTGGCACCGTATTGTGCGGCAATGAATTCGACAAATTAATTGCATGCTGTGCAAAGAAGTGCTTCCTTTTGTCTGTCCTGAACTTCCCGTCAATCAATTTCATCGGGTAACCACAAGTCGTAGCATTATGAGAGCAGGTGGGGGGGGGCTGAGGACTTCCATCTCTCTCTCTCTCTTTCTCTCTCTCCCTCTTTCTCCTTCCCTCCCTCCCTCCCCTCATTTGCTCAATACTGTGCATAATTTTTATGCACTATCTCTCCCGTTCCCCCCCTTTCACTGTCTTTCCCCTAAACTAAAAAGACCCAACCGTTATAACTTTTCCTTCTCAGGGAATTGCCCCAGCTCCCTCCCTGATCAAATTTGGTTGTCCTTTCCTTCACCTTTATCCAGCTCTTCTTCTTCTTCTTCTTCTTCTTCTTCTTCATCATCATCATCATCTTCCTCGGGATGTTTCGACTTGGGACTTTGAGGTGATGTTAAGGGCAGAAGCATGAGTGAGGCAGGCTCAGTTTGACCCCATCTGCTCAGATGTCCCAATTTGCACAACCCATCAAGGATCAAGGAAGGGTCAGCTGGCAATGGGCTCCTGCTCATTTCAACCGAACTTTCACCAGAGCACTTCTCAGTGAGTTGTGCTTTGTGTAAATTAACAGAGGCGTATGTCGGCACACGTGCAGCAGACAGCAGTGACCGGCAGGGTGTCAAGTGGGTGGGAGCCAGGAGCAGGCCAGTAAGAAGTCACACGCAGCGTCAGTGAAGTTAACTCTTTATTCAAAGACACAAACAGCTCTGGAGACCAGGCCTAGTCAGCACAGCAACTCACTTGTTGCTCTTGCCTCCCCAAAGCTCTTTGAGTCGCCTCCTCCCCCAGTTCCTTCCCAAACAATCTGAGACTCCTTTGTCTTATCTCTATTTGCTCTGCCCTCTTCATTCCTCTTCGGGTTCTGGGAAGACCAGGCGGAGGGGAGCTGGTCACAGCAGGAGGGGGAGACCCCCTGGCTTCTTCAGCAGCCGGCCAGATCTCTGCCTCTTGCCCCCCTCCTCTCCAGCCACTGCTCCTGCCTCTGATTCTGAACTGCCCTCTGCCACAGCTCCTTCCTGCTCACAAAACCCTGTTACCTCTTCAACTTCTGACACCTCCTCCCATTCTGCTCCCTCTGAACATGGCCTTCTCGGTAGTGGTGCCCTCCCTGTGGAACACCCTCTCTTCAGATGTCAAGGAAGTAAACAGCTATCAGACTTTTAGAAGATGTCTGAAGGCAGCCCTGTATAAGGAAGTTTTTTAATGTTTGATGTTTTAGTATGTTCTGACATGTGCTGCAAGCCGCCCAGAGTGGCTGGGGAAGCCCAGCCAGATGGGCTGGGTATAAATATTGTTGTTGTTGTTGTCCCACCCCTACTCCCTGGGCTCTGAGCCTTCTTCCCTTGGGGGTTCCCCAGCTGGTTCCTCCCACCATTCCTTTGCACCCAGCCATGACATGGGGTTCCTTCATTCACCGGACCTCCCAGCAGCAGCCCTGCTGCAGTTTACCAAGAGGGAGAGGAACACGATAGCAGCGAGGCCAGTATGGTGCAAACACACGATACTGGAACTTTGGGTTGGCTCCACCAATGCATTTGCACCATGTCAGCCTCACCACCGCCTGCCCCCTCTCCCTCCCAGTAAGTCACAGTGACACCAGTGCTAGGAGGTCAGCTGAGCGTTGCTATCCTACCAACAGCTACCAGCAGTAACCTTGGGTGGCATGCTGCTCGGAGTTTATGCGTCAGGCTGCAAAATGTCACAGGGCAGCTCTGGAGATGAAAATTTCCACAGAAGCCCTAGGCGGGGGCAACAGCTTCCTGTTTTCTGACTTGTATTTCAGTTTTGGTTCCTGTAACAAACGGCAAAGCGGCTCTCAGCACCATCAGACAAGTAGGAGCATCAACACACACACAGCCTACCCATAGCTTTTTGAGGAGCGAATTTCATGGCGATATTTGGGGTTTTTTTGTTTTGTTATTACACTGCTCAGATGGTACAGCATGGACAGTCCACTGTCCCTCAGACCTTGTGGGGGGCCAGACTATATTTTGGGGGGAAAATATGAACGAATTCCTATGCCCCACAAATAACCCAGAGATGCATTTTAAATAAAAGGACACATTCTACTCATGTAAAAACACGCTGATTCCCGGACTGTCCGTGGGCCGGATTGAGAAGGCAATTGGGCCACATCCGGCCCCCGAGCCTTAGTTTGCTTACCCATGGGTTAGACTGAAAGGCAGCTATCAGCCCAAGGTCACCCAGTGAGCTTCACAGCCAAGTGGGGATTCAAACCCTTCTCTCCCAGGTTTCCTGGTCCAACAGGCTCCCCAGTTCACCACTGCTTGCTCTCTGTCTGGACACAGAACCATGCCGGCCTTTCGCCTTCCTCAGTCGTGAAAGGAGTTAAAAAACACACACACAACACACCTTGGTTTCAGGAAGGTCAGCGGTCCAAAAGGGAGCTGGCAGCCCTCTATCCAACCCTGCGGAAAGGGACAGCGTGCCTTTGGTGATTGTGAACAGCACTGCGGTTAGGTAATTTTAGACCCTGCACTCGAATGCCCTCCCCGTCCCCTTTGAAGATGCCCTACCTTACAGAGGACAGTCCTCTGTTTGAAGAGCTGCCCTGTCTAAGTCCGGCTGGAAGCACAATGAGAACTGTCAGGGATCTTGGATTTCCCCATCAACAGTTAGGAGCACAGAATGAGCAGGGATGCAGGCCATACTTGCCCTCTTCTCCACTGCGGTCAGATGTATCATATCTCAACTCTAGACACGCTCCCCAAATTTGCTACTATATATATATAAATTGGTGCATTGAGTTCTTATGCAAAACTTGCCTGTGGTTTCAAGGGGGTGATGTGTGAATGGACCTCATCTGTGCATTATTTCATTGACTTCAACATGTGCTCAGCTGCTCTACTGTGTGGTTGTGGTTGTTTGGGTTGGGGCTCCTGTTCGTTTTGCTTCATGAGGCTCCAGTCCTCTCCCCCAAAATCCTGCCCTGATGGTGCCACAGAACGTGAAGGGGAGGGAAAATAGAACATGCTTTTTTCTGAACACGCACAGCTTTGAGAGAGCTTTCAGAAAGACAAAGGGCAAGTTTTCTTTCTTTAAATAATCGTATTTCTGAGTTAGTGTTGTGGAGAAAAGATGCTGCTTTTTAGTTGCTATGCGCAGACTTAGGTCAGAATGACATTTTTGTTGCAGAGCCCCCCCCTGGGAGGGCATCTGAAGGCTTGAAACAGCAGATGTTTGCAGGGATTAATCCTTTTGCTGTTTCTCCTAGGCACCCGCCACCTCCTGCCACATTGCTTTTGACCACTTGATCAGTCATCACCAAGGTGTGGAGGCACCACAGTTCAGGAGTAATAATAATAATAATAATAATAATAATAATAATTTATTTATACCCTGCAAATCTGGCTGGGTTTTCCCAGCCACTCTGAGCAGCTCCCAACAGAATATTAAAGACATGATAAAACATCAAACATTAAAAACTTCCCTAAACAGGGCTGCCTTCAGATGTCTTCTAAAAGTCAGAGAGTTGTTTATTTTCTTGACATCTGGTGGGAGGGCGTTCCACAGGACGGGCGCCACTACTGAGAAGGCCCTCTGCCTGGTTCCCTGCAACCTCACTTCTCACAGTGAGGGAACCGCCAGAAGGCCCTCGGAGCTGGACCTCCGTGTCTAGGTTGAATGAGAGGAGTGGAGACACTCCTTCAGGTATACTGGACCGAGGCCATTTAGAGCTTTAAAGGTCAGCACCAACACTTTGAATTGTGCTCGGAAACGTATTGGAAGCCAATGTAGGTCTTTGAGGACTGGTGTTCTATGGTCTCGGCAGCCACTCACAGTCACCAGTCTCACTGCCGCATTCTGGATTAGTTGTAGTTTCCGGGTCACCTTCAAAGGTAGCCCCACGTAGAGCGCATTGCAGTAGTCCAAGCGGGAGATAACCAGAGCATGCACCACTCTGGCGAGACAGTCCGCGGGCAAGTAGGGTCTCAGCCTGCGTACCAGATGTCATGTGTCGTGTGCGCTCTGTGGTAATCTCTGGGTCACAGGAACCCAGGATGTTGTGGCGGCAACTTGAATAGAATACTGGGGGGCTGTCCCCTGCTGCAAGTTCACCAGAAGGATGGAGGGAGCGAGGGAGGCTGGAGCCAAGCGAGCACAGCCGAGTGTGAGGCTGTTCTGCCTTCCTCCCTCGTCCAGGCTTCCAAGGCCCAGGCAGTCAGGCTCTGGGCATGAGAGGCATTGCTGTCTGGGCTGGGTCTGGCGCTGAGAGGCTGAGCCAGGGGGCTTGCAAGGGGACAATGGCAGGAACAGCCCTCACACTGTATCGTCATCTCCCTGCCTAGATGCCAGCAAGCGGCAGACAAGTCTCCTTTGTGGCGGGGGAATCGTGGGGCATTAGGTCCATGCCAAGGCTGTCAGAGGATAGGAAGGAGTTCGCCCCTGGAGAGAGGGGGACAAGTCGTCAACTGGTTGCCTTACTTGCGCTCACACACAGTGGTGGCGGCAGAGGAACCTGGGATGGCTCAGCAGAGTCAATTGGGGGAGCAAATTTTTTTTGGGGGGGGATGCTGAAGGGGTCTGGGCCCCATAGAGTGGGCCCCTATGCCAGGAAGCTGCTTTCTACCAAGTCACAGACGATTTGGTCCATCTAGCTCAGCATTGTTGATCCTGGCCGGCAGAAAGTTTCCAGGTTTCCACGCAGGAGAGTCTTTCGCAGCCAGGCTTGGAGATACTGGGGGTATAACTGGGGACCTTTTACAAGCAAGGCATATGCTCTAGCATCTGGTCAGCTCCCTTCCCTAGTAGCTTGTGGTGTCCTTGAAATAATCTTGTTGACTGAGATCCAGGCAGCTACTTCAAGAAGAAGCTGGAGGGAGCCTTTCTTTTTAAAATAACAGACTCCCACCATATCCTAGATGCAGACTCACCTGAGTTTCAAAAGTAGTTTAGCTTGAGGAGGAATGCACTGCTGTTTCACAAATCCAGAACCTGGCCAGAATGATGAAACTGGTCATTCAGTCCTTTGGATAGTGACCTTTATTTATAAATCTGCAGTCTGCTCAGTTATTTGCCCAGTTTGGATGATTATATCTCGGCTTAATAAGCCAAGATGTAAACAACGATTCTGGCTCCACATGCCACCCCTTCCCTCCTCTCTTCTTGGTGTGCCTTGGTGCAGCCTTCAATTAACCACAATTTCCTGTTTCGTTTGAACTGGGAAACTGTGGTTATCAGCCTCAAAACAAGCCATGATAATAACACTAACACACACACACAATTTGAAGATCCTTTGAGATTCTGGCTTCTTCCGAGGCTTATAACCATAGAGTCCTGGTCTGGGTGTAAAATGAAACTATGGTTACTTAAAGAGTTCTGGGTTTATTTCTGGTGTATTGAGAAAAGGGAGGAAGGAGCGGGTGCTACACGAAGCTAATGTAAGCCAAGATAGGATCATGTGAACCGGGTCATGATCTGTCTAGCAGCAAACACCTTGTGACCCTGTAATATGGATTTCGTTCAGGTCACTGAAATTTTGATCAGCTCCACACACAGCAAACCAAAACTCTTCTTACAAATGTAAACCTGGAGAATGTCTTCAGCTGCCGAGAGATTCCCAGGTATGTTTGGCCCGCCAAATGGCATCTTGTTGCAACTAATTACCCATTAATCAGCTTCATTGTCCCATCCATGATGCTTAGGTGAAGAGATTTCTCTGCCGTGCTTGACTGAAGCATAGACTCATCAGCAGAATAGTGAAGGCCAGATGCAGCATTTGGAGAGCAGGGGATACAGTCTGAAAACATTTTGTGCAGTGCCAAGACCCCTTTTCTACGCCATTCCCCCTTGCAGTAAAACAATGCACTGTACGTTTATAAGGGGAGGAACAAACCGCCATCAAAGGTACTTATTGGCCAGCATCTGTGACATCACCAACTCCGTGGAGCAGTTTTACAGAGGTTGTTAACATGCTCATAATACTGTGTGTGTGAAAAGGTGAAGAATGAGTTTATACAGATACCTATGCTACTTTACACTTTTTAAATTTTGTTTTAAGCAGACTTGAAGCATAGGGACAAGACCAAGAGCTGAACCATTTCAGGTTGCTAGTATAATTGTGACCTTGCAACTGACCCTCTCTCCACCTCCACCTTGCTTACTGCTCCTATGTCCGTGGCATTTGTTGTAGCTCAAGATGGTGAGGTGGGGGGTGCTCAGATAGAGGGGCCCATGGAGATCAGGTGGGGAGTGGGGACATGGTACAATGGGGGGATGGGGCTGTTGAGAGGTGGACGAAGCCGTTTCTCTTTTGCCTCCCAAAGCAGAGGGGGCAGCTGCTGTACGTGAAGAAGTGCCATGAAGTTCATTTTGTGCAAACCGGCGCAGAGGGAAATGGCAACAATAGGAATTCTCAAGAGCGGGGAAGGCAGATAAGGAGGGGTAACGGGCTGGAGGAGGAGAGGAAGATCACTGTGAAAGGAGAACCTTGTTTTCTGTTTCCAAACTATACATTCTATCTGTAACGATGCTCCATGGTTTTGCTGGACATACATAGAGAAGGTGGTGGTGTTGGGACACACAAACACCACGAAACGTGGTACTAGTCCTTTTGACTCTCTTCCTACTTTGTGCATGAGGGTTCCATTGTGATTCATACTTGCCTTATATTGAGCCACACCACAGCTTAGAATTGTCTACTGCAATGCGCTCTACGTGGGGCTACCTTTGAAGGTGACCTGGAAACTACAACTAATCCAGAATGCGGCAGCTAGACTGGTGACTGGGAGTGGCCACCGAGACCATATAACACTGGTCCTGAAAGACCTACATTGGCTCCCAGTAGGTTTCCGAGCATAATTCAAAGTGTTGGTGCTGACCTTTAAAGCCCTAAATGGCCTCGGCCCAGTATACCTGAAGAAGCGTCTCCACCCCCATCGTTCAGCCCGGACACAGAGATCCAGCTCTGAGGGCCTTCTGGCAGTTGCCTCCCTGCGAGAAGTGAGTTTGCAGGGAACCAGGCAGAGGGCCTTCTCGGTAGTGGCGCCTGCCCTGTGGAACTTCCTCCCACCAGATGTCAAGGAAATAAACAACTATCTGACTTTTAAAAGACATCTGAAGGCAGCCTTGTTTAGGGAAGTTTTTAATGTTTGATGTTTTAGCGTGTTTTTAATATTCTGCTGGAAGCCACCCAGAGTGCCAGATGGGCAGGGTATAAATAATAAATTATTATTATTATTACTCAGATTGGCAATAGCTCTCCAGGGTTTCAGATCAAGCTCTCTCCCTGCCATACCTGGAGATGCCAGGGCTTGAACCTGCGACCTTCTGTATGCAAGGCAGTTGCTCTGCCACTGAGCTATGGTGCTGCAGGGTGGGGGCTCAGGCCTCTAAAGAAAGAAGTCACGTCCTCTGCACACAGCTCACTTACTCCCAGGGTGCAGAGGTGGTGTGTGTGTGTGTGTGTGTGTGTGTGTGTGTGTGTGTGTGTGTTTTGAAAGCAAACTCTGTCTATGCCCAGAGGCAGTCTGCTGATTGTGACCTCCCATTTCAAAGCTCAGCCTTGGCATTTAACAACAAGTTCTCCTTTTGGGTCAAGCGATTGATTTGTCAGAAATGGGAGGTACCCGGATCAGACTTGCCTGCGAATCACAAACCCTCTGATCTTAAAGCCCTCACCCCCCCAAGTCCATGGCAGGGGCGGACTTTGGTCTTTCAAATTTCAATGGTGCCCTGTGCGAGGACAAAATTTGTCACCCGCCTCCTCTTGCCTTCTCTTCTGTGCATGTCATGGTTGTGACGCCCTGTGGTGCCCACTTTGTCTTGGCACCCAGTGCGAGGGAACCGGTCGTGCTGCCCTAAATCCCGTCTCTGTCCATGCTGTTACAGCTTGTCTGTGGATATCTACGGGGCACTCCTCTCATGCTCAGAAGCACACTCTCCTTGATAGTTACCTCAGTTGTCCCTGGGACAACCCTAGCATTCAAAGCAGACTTAATAGTCCATAATAAGGCTACGTGCAACTTGATGAGCTGTGATAGTTAAGTGGATTCCTGATCAGAGCCACCAGATACAATTATAATTTTGTTATTTATATGCTGCCTATCTGACTGGATTGCCTAGCCACTCTGGGCAGCTCCCAACAAAATATTAAAAACACAGTAAAACATCAACCGTTAAAAACTTCCCTGAACAAGGCTGCCTTCAGATGTCTTCTGAAAGTTAGATAGTTGTTTATCTGTTTGGCATCTGATGGGAGGGTGTTCCACAAGGCAGGTGCCACTACCGAGAAGGCCCTCTACCTGGTTCCCTGCAGCTTCATGTCTCAAAGTAAGGGAATTGCTAGAACATGGGTAGGCAAACTAAAGCCCGGGGGCCAGATCCGGCCCAATCGCCTTCTAAATCCAGCCCGCGGACGGTCCGGGAATCAGCATGTTTTTACATGAGTAGAATGTGTCCTTTTATTTAAAATGCATCTTTGGGTATTTGTGGGGCATAGGAATTCATTCTCCCCCCCCATATAGTCTGCCCCCCCCCAAGGTCTGAGGGACAGTGAACTGGCCCCCTGCTGAAAAAGTTTGCTGACCCCTGCACTAGAAGGTCCTCAGAGCTGGACCTCAGTGTCCGGGCTGGATGGTATATTTTGTTCTCCCCATTTCCCATGCAAATAGGATATTCGGGGCAATGCAACAGGGCTGCTTTTCCTGTGTAGGAGATTCTGGCTGCTGTCTTTGCAAACCACGTCCATGGGAAACGGCGAAAGGATGCCTCTCTGGTGATTCGAATTGAAACTGACTGTGGCTTGTTTACAAGAGATGGTGTGCAGGGCAGCAAGTGGGGGGCAGGGTCAGGGGAATTAGCAGTATTATTGGAGCATCTACGCATGGACAGCTGGCTGAGATCGATACTCCCTCCTCCATCCTTTTGTCTAGGTTATGCACAAGTAAAATCCTGCCTCACTTTGCCCGCCCCCTCCTGTGCTGCTTCATCATTCGTTTACACATGTCCGGTTCAGGCTCAGCTGCTTCATTTAGGGATATTGTCTCTTCCCAAAGCAAAGCTGGTGTGCAAAAGGAAACCAGGAATGGGGGTTCTGCTACTGCATCTGGAGGATGAAGGTCCTGAAAGGTCACCCACATGGGATATAAAATAACTTTTCAACTGTCATAGTGCAAGGCCAGCAGTGTTGCTGGTGTGAGCTGTGAATGGTGCACCTCCCTTTTCTATTTTGTTTTCAGTATCTCACTAACCCTTGAAAAGACACGCTACATCTTGCAAGGCAAAGCAATTTCCTCTGGTTCCTTGGCAGGCGCCATTCAAGGCGCTCTTTCTCTTAAAGGTAAAGGGACCCCTGACCATTAGGTCCAGTTGTGGACGATTCTGGGGTTGCTGCGCTCATCTCGCTTTATTTGCCGAGGGAGCCGGCGTACAGCTTCTGGGTCATGTGGCCAGCATGACTAAGCCACTTCTGGCAAACCAGAGCAGTGCACGGAAACGCCGTTTACCTTCCCGCCAGAGCGGTACCTATTTATCTACTTGCACTTTGATGTGTTTTTGAACTGCTAGGTTGGCAGGAGCAGGGACCGAGCAACGGGAGCTCACCCCGTCGCAGGGATTTGAACCGCCGACCTTCTGATCGGCAAGTCCTAGGCTCTGAGGTTTAACCCACAGCGCCACCCGCGTCCCATTCCGCCTCTTACGTTGCAGCATAAGGGATGCCACAGTCACATGCAAAGTGCATGCTTGGGGATGAGGTTCGGGACGGTTGTGGGGATCTGAGTTTGCACAGGTGCAGGGACTCTGGGGGAGAAGGTGAAGAGAGAAATGTTGTTTTCTCCCTCGTAACACTTGGACATCCAGTGAAGCACCAAACATTTGATGGCTGGATCATCAAAGTGTTGTTGTTTGCAGCGCAGGCGGGTCATTGTGTTGACCGAGAAGCAAATGTTGAAAAAGCAGAGTAAGTTTCTAAGTAAGCAAGTAAGTAAGCAAGCAACTTCCGCCCTCACACCTGCCACTGCTTCCCATTTTGTCTGAGTGCTGCGTTGCAAAAACACTTATCAGCCACGAAAATGCAATGACTAAGGCTGTGCCAGGGCTTCCTGTAGCGTCTGATTATACCAAAGTTGAACAAATGGTTGCTTCAGCATCTGTGTATATGTGTGCTTTATATATATATATACTTCTGCATGCAATGACAGGCTCAGGCAGATTGAGCGGACGAGACCAATAGTGGGTCCAGCAGTCAAGAAGGCATCTTCTTCACAAGTTGTAGGAGGAAGTGAGGGGCAGATAGAGCTTAGGAGAAGGAAAATTCTGATCCTAAACCTCTGCTGTCTAGCTGAATATCTTCAGGAGAAGAAAAGGCTAAGACATAAATCTAAATAATGCGTACAGAAATGCATCTACTAAGTAAAGCGTGCATAGAAATGAATCTTCTAGTAAAAATAACAAAGACACATTGCATAGTAGGGTAAACTGCTTGCAGAAATGCATATATTAGGCAAATTTGTCTCTTAGGAGAAATTTGCAATAAAATACTGACATGTCTTCATGAGTGCAGTATTTTAGTGCAAATTTCTGTTTTTTAACAGTTGCAAACTGATGTCAGAATGTGGAGAAGTAAAGGCAGGAAAAAGGAGAAAGTGAGATGGAAGGATCCACCTGTTCCTCGCAGAAGGTAGATCTCCAGGTAGTTTGCAGTAGATAATAATAATAAAAGTAATAATAATTTATTATTTATACCCCGCCCATCTGGCTGGGCTTCCCCAGCCACTCTGGGCGGCTTCCAACAAAATATTAAAATACAGTAATGCATCAAACATTAAAAGCTTCCCTAAACAGGGCTGCCATCAGATGTCTTCTAAAAGCCTGGTAGTTGTTGTTCTCTTTGACATTCTGGTGGGAGGGCGTTCCACAGGGCAGGTGCCACTACTGAGAAGGCCCTCTGCCTGGTTCCTTGTAACCTCGCTTCTCGCAGGGAGGGAACCACCAGAAGGCCCTTGGCGCTGGACCTCAGTGTCCGGGTAGAACGATGGGGGTGGAGACGCTCCTTCAGGTATACTGGAATGAGGGCGTTTAGGGCATGGGTTTTTCCAGCTGTTTAACAATAGCAACAACAAGCCAACTTCCCCACCTAAATTAGGCTACTTGAAACGAAGAAAGCTTACTAAGAACAGACTTTCACGTAAAAGGGCGGAGAACTCTTTTTCAGATCTGCAAACGGATTACTCGGCTCAACAGGCGCTCAGAGGTGCCCTGTTCTTTAATTCCATGCATTTTGCACCCAGTTGCAGAGGCATCACTAATGAATGGCATTCAGGGATGCTGACTTGAGCCTCAGGTTATGGGTGTCCAATGGTGCCCATGATGTAACATGATGTCATGACATCACGTTGTGTCGGTGGCACAGCGGCGCTTCTGAGGCCTCTTAGGGCCTACCTGGACACTGAGGTCCAGCGCCGAGGGCCTTCTGGCGGTTCCCTCACTACGAGAAGCCAAGTTACAGGGAACCAGGCAGAGGGCCTTCTCGGTAGTGGCACCCGCCCTGTGGAACGCCCTCCCACCAGATGTCAAAGAGAACAACAACTACCAGACCTTTGGAAGACATCTGAAGGCAGCCCTGTTTAGGGAAGCTTTTAATGTTTGATGCATTACTGTATTTTAATATTTTGTTGGAAACCACCCAGAGTGGCTGGGGAACCCCAGCCAGATGGGCAGGGTATAAATTTATTATTATTATTATTATTATTATTATTATTATTATTATTACAGTGGTACCTCTGGATGCGAACGGGATCTGTTCTGGAGCCCCGTTCGCATCCAGAAGTGAACGCTCTACGCATCAGCACGTGCGCGGGTCGTGATTCGCAGCTTCCATGCATGCGCGTGACGTCATTTTGACCGTCTGCACATGCGTGAGCGGCGAAACCCAGAAGTAACGCGCTCCGTTACTTCCAGTTCGCCGCAGCATGCAACCCGAAAATACTTATCCCGAAGCTACTTCAACCCAAGGTATAGCTGTATTATTAAGTCTGAGGCCTCATGAGACCTCCTGCGCAACTTCCTGTTTCTACCGGAAATCGGGTTTGGAGGCCTGGCAGGGCCTCTGGCGTCATCTGGGAGGTCAGAGCCCTGACCCAACTTCCAGTAGAAATCGGAAGTCACATCAGAACCCTGCATTGTGGGTGCTAAGCACCCACAATTTATGTGTATGTATGTAGGTGCCCCGGTTCTTGTTTTGCCACCTTAGTGCCGTCGGGTAGGAATCCTGGTCTGGATTCCTGAAGATGTCCTGGCCTCCGTTAGCTCGCAGGCGTGACTTCCACCATATGTGTGCCTGCTGAGTCACGGCACTGCTTGGCAGGTTGGCACACTCCTTCCCAGGGCTTGGCAGCTTGTGAGTGGGCAGACTCTTTTGGTACAGCTCGGCTCAGTTCTTCGCTGTTCCAGGGAAAGGCGAGAGGAGTCATCTGTCAGGATGGGGGTGGAGGACAAGAGATGGAGCACGAGGCCATTCCAGACTGACCAGGCCTCTTCCACCCCAAGGGGGTTTGGAGAGACATCTGGCTACTTTCGCTTCCACCTTTGACCACCTTTGAGATGTCGAGATTTTCCCTGAGGCCTGTCTATTATTATTATTATTATTATTATTATTATTATTATTATTATTAGTCTTCCTTTAATACTCACAAGTATATCTTTACATCATAACTTTACATCTTGCAATTATGCATATTCTTATTTTCAAAGTAGGTTCATGATTGTTATTATCATAGATCGGCAAACATTGCTGTACACAAGGAAGAAGAAGAAGAAAGGGGGAAAAGGAGGGAAAAAAGAAGGATTTTTAGTAGTTTCTGTGGATAACAATTCTAAAAGGAAAATTGATATATAAGAAAACATTATAAATAAAAAGACGATGAATATAGGCGGTAAGTTTATTGGTACAAAATGGAAGAGACGGGAAGTCACTTGTTTATGAAGAATATTATCAGTTTAAAATTACATCTCCCCCCCCCCTTTTCCCTGAGGCCTGTCATGGGCCATGGCCACCACTTCGGATGGCTTTAAAAGAGGATCAGACAAATTCACGGAGAATTAGGCAGAAACAACAATTACAACAACAGCAACAATAATTTTATTATTTATATCCCGCCCATCTAGCTGGGTTTCCCCAGCCACTATGGCTACTAAGGATCTCAAAGGATCTACGTTGGGTCCCAGTGCATTTCCAAGCACAATTCAAAGTGTTGTTGCTGACCTAATTTGAAGCCCTAAGCAGCTTTGACCCTGCATACCTGAAGGAGCATCTCTAACCCCATCATTCAGCCCAGACGCTGAGATCCAGACACATTCAGCCTGGACACTTCTGGTGGTTCTCTCATTGCAAGAAGCAAAGTTACAGGGAACCAGGCAGAGGGCCTTCTCGGTAGTGGCGCCCATCCAGATGTCAAGGAAATAAACAACTATCTGACTTTCAGAAGACATCTGAAGGCAGCCCTGTATAGGGAAGTTTTTAATGTTTGATGTCTTATTGTGTTTTAATTTGGTGGGAGCTGTCCAGAGTGGCTAGGGTAATCCAGTTAGATGAAAGACATATAAATTATTATTATTATTATTATTATTATTATTATTATTATTATTACCAGAGTGGCTATATTCTGCCTCCACAGTTTGAGGCAGTATGCCTCTGAATGACAGTTGCTGGGAATCCCCTGCAGGGACTGTGCTGTTGCATTCAGATTCTGCTTGCAGGCTCCCCATAGGCAACCAGGAGAACAGACTGTTGGACTAGATGGGCCTTGGCCTGATCCAGCACTCTCTTCTTACGTCCATGTCTTTAGATACCCAGAGTTGAATTGTCAGCCCATCTGTTTTTATACTTTTTGCCATTGGCTCTGCAAGCTCCTTGCCCAATTCTCTCTGTTCATAGTACAGTCGTACCTCGGAAGTCGAACGGAATCCATTCCGGAAGTCCGTTCGACTTCCAAAACGTTCGGAAACCAAGACGCAGCTTGCGATTGGCTGCAGGAAGCTCCTGCAGACAATTGGAAGGTGCGACGGACATTTGGGTTCCAAAGAATGTTCACAAAGCAGAACAGTCACTTCCAGGTTTGCAGCGTTCGGGAACCAAAATGTTAATCTCACAAGGCATTTGACTTCCCAGGTACGACTGTACACCATCACGGGGAATTTTAAAGGATAAAATGCAGAAGGGAGGGGCTGGTCTGTGACGGGTAAGATTTTTTCTTTCATTTATTTTTAGTTAACAAGATTTGTATCCAAAACCTCTCAAGCAGGGCACGTGACATTTTAAACATCCATTAAAACGTACCAATAAAATCGAAAGTTGCACAAGATTTGAAATGTGAAACCAGGAGTTTTAAATAAAATAGACACAATAAAATGACATGTTAAAATTATGTATTAACGTTATACAGTGGTACCTCGGGTTACAGACGCTTCAGGTTACAGACACTTCAGGTTACAGACTCCGCTAACCCAGAAATAGTATCTTGGGTTAAGAACTTTGCTTCAGGATGAGAACAGAAATCGTGCGCTGGGAGCTGGAGGCCCCATTAGCTAAAGTGGTACCTCGTGTTAAGAACCGTTTCAGGTTAAGAACGGACCTCCGGAACGAATTAAGTTCTTAACCCGAGGTACCACTGTATTTCTGGGTAGCCTTGCCTAAACAAAGAAGTTTTTTTAGCAGGTGCTGAAAACCACACAACAAAGGACGCTGCCTAGTGTTAATTTGCAGGGAGTGTGCCAGAGAGGGAATGGGTGGGCGCAGCTTCTGAATCTTTGAGTCTATAATCCCAACCAGTCTGTTTCTGCAAGATTCTCGGGCTTTGAGGTACCTCCTTGGCAAGGGAAGGTCCATCAATATGGAGCAAGCCGTCTTTTCGCAGCAAGTGTAAAAATCCACCCATATCATAACTACGCAGAGCACATAAAAGCCGAAAGCAGCTTTCTGCAGTGATGTCCAAACTGCTTGGTCTGGTCTGGGTTCCTGCTATGCCAGACACTTACTTCTCTGCTATGTCTAGGGGGCTGAGCTATGCAATAAATGTTAAGAACTCAGTAATTGCCTTGCTGGATTACCACCAGATCCATCTCGCTCAGCATTCGGTTTCCAATAGCAACCAGCCTCTGGGAAGCTTCCAAGCAAGGCGCAAAGGAGGTCGCCACCTTTGAGTTGCTGCTTCTGCCCGGCGCCTGGTCCTCGGAGGTAGATTACCTCTAAATACAGAGGGTCCATTTGTCCATTTGTCCAACACAATAGCCATTAGTGTACCTGTGCTCCCTGAACTGAACTGGTGCTGTGTGCGTTTAAGAACTGCTTGTGTGAGCAGTCGAATCCCCGCGACGGGGATTGCTCTGTCCCAGCTCCTGCCAACCACCAGTTTTTGTTTTTTTTTTATAATAATTTTTATTAAAGTTTCAATCAAAAATTAAACAACAAAAAAAGAAAAGAAAAACATCAAAAAAATACACAAATACACCATACAAATCTCAAAGAGAAAATAAAAAAAACACAAAAGACAAAAATCAACAATAAAAAAAAAGCACATAACAATTAAAAAACAATATCTCTTTTCCATTTCCGTTTTTAAATTTACTTATTTTCTGGACTTCCTCATACCTCCCTCTTTTGTATTCCAATCCAAATTGTTTGTCCAGCAATTTCTTTTCCACTTTTTTAATCCCAGTCTTTAATTTAATATAATATTGAAATATATAGCTTCAACTTCTTTAAACCTAATCTTTAGTCTTAATGTAATGTAACATTAAAATTTTACCTCTTAATTGTCAAATTTCCATTTCATTAAACATCTTTAATCCTAATCTTTAGTCTTAATCTATCATTAACCTTAACCTATACAGCTGGAAACCACTTATTTTCAGTCCAACATCACTCTAACATTCTTTAATTTTGCAATGTTTCTGAAGATAGTCTTTGAATTTCTTCCAACTGCCAACCACCAGTTTGAAAGCACACCAGTGCAAGTAGATACAGTGGTACCTCAGGTTACAAACACTTTGGGTTACAAACACTTTGGGTTACAGACTCCACTAACCCGGACGTAGTACCTCAGGTTAAGAACATTACCTCAGGATGAGAACAGAAATTGCGCGGCAGCGGAAGGCCCCATTAGCTAAAGTGCTACCTCAGGTTAAGAATGGTTTCAGGTTAAGAATGGACCTCCGAAACGAATTAAGTTCGCAACCACTGTAAATAGGTACCGCTGTGGCGGGAAGGTAAACGGCGTTTCTGTGCGCTGCTCTGGTTTCCGTCACAGTGTCGCGTTGCACCAGAAGCGGTTTAGCCATGCTGGCCACATGACCCGGAAAGCTGTCTGTGGACAAATGCTGGCTCCCTCGGCCTGAAAGCGAGATGAGCGCCGCAACCCCATAGTCGCCTTTGACTGGACTTAACCGTCCAGGGGTCCTTGCCATTTTTACCTTTGCAAGGAAGGACCGGACTCAGTAAAGCAGATCATATTATGCAGCAACAGAGCAGAGGTGAGTGTTTTAGCCAGGCTGGAATATGTCCCTGAACTCTGAGAATGCTTCTTACTTGCCTGGATGAAGGATTGTGTGTTTGTCGGTGTGTGAAGAAATCAGCCTAGGATACAAAAGCAAAATTCACATGGCATACCGGCTCCTGGGAGGCTGCCCAGAGGGGAATGTGGCCCTCGGGCTCCTCCCACCCTGACACAGAACAAGGAAACAAGACACAGACATGCCCCGTTCCCAGAAGTGTTGGTACTGCATCATTTCTCTTTTCATCCGTTGCACAACTTCATACGAGCAGGCTGCGTATATAGGAGCCGACAAACGTGAACTTCAGGTGAGAGCGGAGAATGCGCAGGTCAGCCCTAAATATAGCCATGAGCCATGGTGATTTCCCACGATGCCCTGCACAATGAACAAGGGCATTGTGGGAAATATATATATATATACCAATTCCTTTTTATTGGTTTTACAAATACAAAGTACAAATAAACACAAACTAGTAAAAACATATCTGTATCAAGAGATTCTCTGAATCTCGAGACTTCCCCCCATCCCTTCCTTGGAGTCTTATTTTAAGCATCTGCAACTGTATATTCATGCATACTCCAATTCTTATATCAAACCATATTATCCATAGTATTTTTTTCACTACTAGTGAGTCAAAATCCTGCTCTTGTTTCCATCTGCTTACAGTGGTCTCCTAGGTAACTTATAATTCCCCCCCCCCCCATTCTTTTATAAAGTTTTTCTCCTCTTGGTTTCTGAATTTTCCAGTCAGCTTTGCTATCTCAGCATAGTCCATCAGCTTGGTTTGCCGTTGTCCTCTGGTAGAGACTTTGTCTTCTTTCCAGCTCGGGCTAGTAGCATCCGGACGGCTGTTGTTCCACACATAAAAAGTCTTTTCTGATCCTTTGGGATGTTGGTTCCTAATAGAAAAGCTTCTGGTTTCTTCACAAAAGTTGGCGTAACAGAAAATGGCGGCCATGAGGGCATGGAATAACGCAAGATACCACCTCTGAAAGAGCAGAAAAGAGACCTCCATGCACACAGGGCCGGATTGAGGTTTGATGAGGTCCTAAGCTACTGAAGGTAACGGAGCCCTTATATGTCCAGCTGTCCTTTGTCAACAACAAATGGTCGCTGTTTTTTGTTGTTGAATATATGCTATATGGCAATGTATGGACCTAATAGGTATCTGTTTTTTTTAAAATGATATTTATTAAAGTTTCACGAAGAAAAAATCACATCAACAAAAAAGAAAAGTTCAAGAATATAAAGAAAAGTACACAATACAAAATACAAAAAGAAAAAAGAAAAAACAGTTAAAAACAATTCCATCTTTTCATCACTACTTTTACATTTACTTGTTTCCCGGACCTCCTCATACCTCCCTCTTTTGTATTCCAATTCAGTTTGTTAGTCCAGCAATTCCTTTCCCTCCTTTTTAATCCCAGTCCTTAATCTTAATATAACATTAAATTTTTACCTATTAAAAACCAATTTTCCATTCTTTTAACCTTTTTAATCCTAATCCTTAATCTTAATCTATTTATAACTTTAAAGCCTATACAGCTAGAAGCCACTTAATTTCAATCCAAAATCACTCTAACATTCATTAATTTTGCAATATTTCTGTAAATAATCTTTAAATTTCTTCCAATCTTCTTCCACCGACTTTTCTCCCTGGTCACGGATTCTGGGACCTAATAGGTATCTAAAGCCATTTGCATATAACAAAATATGTATTTTTTCAAAGTAATTGTTGAACTGAAATACAATTAAGAAGAAGTACAGTATATTCATAGTGAAATTGGTTTTGGAACAGACTTCTGGAATGGATTAAGTTTGAGAACCAAGGTACCACTGTACAGTATATAGAAATGAGCAAACCCGTGATATTTTAGGGAGCAGGCTAGCAGGTGGGGCCCATGTCTTACATCATAGAAGCCAACAAAACACTGTTGCTGTATGTAGGTTTTATTTGATTTGATTTTTATCTTACATTTTGGAAATGTACATCCAGTTTTGTTTCCCTTTAATTTTTGGCGGGGCCTCCAAGAGAGTGGGGCCCTAAACTGTAGCTTGTTTAGCTTATATGTAAATCTGGCACTACATGTACCCCTCCTCATACATTAGCCGTACATGTTGTGTTTGGAACAGATGAGAGGGTGGGCAGCAAATCCTGGCAACCGGTGAAGGTTGGGTATGTTTAAGAGGATGTGTTCAGTGTAGGAGAGGCAAAGTCAGTGCTAACACGAACTGAACAGCAAGAGCCAACAATCTCTCATGCGTTGTGGATTTTTGAGGAGATATTTACTGAAGCCTGTTGTGGGCGCAGCAGGATGTATTGGTGGGTGCCATATTGTTAATCACTTGAGCAGAGAAGGTGCTGTTGCATCAGGAATCCCCTCAGACTGTGTAAAGAGATGGCTCACATAAGTGAGCCCAGCTATGTATTATTAGAGAATGAAATGATGAAATAAAAGTGACTATTACCCATTCTGACGAGAGAGGGATTTCCTTCCAGACCACATATGTATAGGCAAGAGTGCCCTTGACATGGGAGTGGAGAGGAAAATGAGTCTAGAAGGATGAAAAAGGAAAATCCATAGTTTCCTAAGGAAAAATAGGATTTTTCTTCTTATTATTGATATTTCATTAGAAGAATTTCATTTATGAAAAGGTAGAATGAGAAAAAAAGAAAGGAAAGAGTGAGAGTGGAAAAAGAAAAATACTGTTGTGCAAGAATATACAGATGTGCATATTCTTATTAGCCAAATACACACGTAATTGTCAATAAACTAATATATTCTGTGTAACTTCATTCCAGATATCATTGTATTTATCCAAGCTGTCCTTTCATATGCTGCCAAAGTTATCGTATTGTCAAACCATTGATTAAGGGGAACCGTATCTTTATTCTTCCAATTCATCAGTGTTGGTCCCTTGGCCACCATTAGGGTGCATAGAATCCATTTTCGCTGTCCTGTTGTCAATTTCTGTACAATGAGTACAGTTCAAAAACAGGAAAACTAGGGGGGAATCCCATGAATGCGCCTAAACCACTTGCGCTCCCTCTCCCAGCTGCGTTTTAATCTCCTGACAGGTCTATTTTGAGTAATAATTTTCTGAGCCCAACGGATCTGCTGAGGGTTTTACTAAACCCTGAGAGGCAGGGGAGACGGGGCTAATCAGGACTCATATTAATTCCAAACTTCCATTCTCTTCCCACACATGAGCTCAGAAAGCGTGTGTTTTCCTCCTATTTTATTTTCCGTGTTCCTTTGCATCCATAGATGGGACTGAATGTGGTGGAGACCCCCCACTCCCTGTCCTTGACTAGGCATCGCAGGTGGTGGGTGCAAAGGCAAGGCAGGGGCAGGCCGAACGGCTACCCTGGCAGCTTAATTGATGCCACCGTGGGTTTTGGGAGCGGGGTGTTTTCGTGCTTTCTGTCTCTGGCTGTGACAGCCTTTGCGGCTTTGATTACAGGATAGAGCGAGCCTGAGAGGATTGGAGGCGGAAGAGGATGGAAGTTGCAAAGGGGCGGGGATGAATCTCCTAAGCAGGGAAGCGTACGTACAGGGATGGCAGCTAAATCGGGATCTGAGGAGGGCTCAAAGTGTGTGTTTGGCGGGGCGGGACGGATACGTGAGCTTTCCGAAGTCAAGGGGAAAGAGCGAGAAAGCTAAAGGGAAAGAATTCGTCCTTTGATCTGTGAAAAGAAGGCAGGAAAGGGTGAACAAATGTAGGAGAGATTTTGGGCCGGCCCTGCCATTAGGCAGAGTGAAGCTGCCGCCTCAGGTGGTGCATTCTTGGGGGTTGGGGAGTGGCAATAAGGCGTTGGAGGAAAGAGCTATGTTGTGCCAGTCGGCTTGCCCTTCATCTCCTAAGCTAGTGGAGGATGCTGTCTTGTCACCTGTGTTGAAGTAACGTTCAAGTCAATTAAGGTTGCCCTATGAATCAACTCAGGTTCTGTATGTGGATCAGGGAAAACTTGGTCTTGTGCTTTGCCCTAGATAGCAAAATGCCTTGGAATGGCCCCAAGAGAGAGCATTTAAGGAAGAAAGGGGAATGAGGACTATTCAAGTAACAGCAAAAGATTGAGGCCCTAGTTCCCACTCCTATCCCTCCACATGCTCATTTAACTCCTTCTTGAAATGCCTGGAGATGTCAGAAGGTTTGCTTGTTTGTTCGGCCAGTTGGGAACAGTGGTACCTTGGGTTAAGTACTTAATTTGTTCCAGAGGTCCGTTCTTAACCTGAAACTATTCTTAACCTGAAGCACCATTTTAGCTAATGGGGCCTCCTGCTGCCACTGCGCCGCCGGAGCACGATTTCTGTTTTCATCCTGAAGCAAAGTTCTTAACCCGAGGTACTATTTCTAGGTTAGCGGACTCTGTAACCTGAAGTGTATGTAACCTGAAGTGTATGTAACCCGAGGTACCACTGTACATTTGAAATTTTGAGGCAGTTCCGTGGGCGCCATTCGCAAAATGGCTGACGTAGGGGATGCGGCATAACATAAAATGGCTGCCTCATGTAAAAGAGCAGAAAAAGAGACAGGAAGACAAAATATTGTTGTTGTAATTTATTAAGTCTGTATACTGCCCTATACCCGTAAGTCTCAGGGCGGTTCACAGGATACAATTACGATGTAAAAACACAAAATACATAATCAAAATAGAAATAACCAAATAACGCTCCCTCCCACACAGGCACTTTAAAAGGGCATTGGAAGGTACTGTTGCAGCTCTCAGTAGAAAACAGGCACCCGCATGCTCTTTGCGTCTCTCTGTTCAGAACAGAAGGTCAAGTGGACATGTTGAGTGAGGCATGTTAAATATAGGAGATGCCGACCGGAAAGAGCAAGCCATCTCATGCATGGTGTGTGAAGTGTGAAGTGTAGGTGGGTTTCCTCAAGTCAAGACACAGTGATAACATCAAGAACTTCTATCGAACTATCAGAACTGAACAACAGGGGCAAAGCAACAGCTTATATACATTTCTGAAGGCCTGGGCCACTCCCACTCCCAACGTGATTGGCTGTCTAAACTTCCAAGCTGCGAATCATGACTCAGAGTTTAAGGGCCAATGGCAGAGGCCCAAATCATGAAATGTTCTGTGATTGGATATCATGTATCGAATCAGAACACAGGGGCTCAGAATCCTTAGTCCAGACTCAAGCTCAGGCACAGACCCCACTGAATGCATAACAGGGGATTTCCGAGAGGATATTTTCGGAGAACTTTCATGAGCTGCAGTAGAGGTACTGAAAGGCACATTGGTGCCCGCAGGCACTGGGTTGGCGACCTGTGGCTTACACAGAATGGTCTAAATACAGTACCAGGTGGGTTATTCATTCACTCTGTGTTTCTAAATTGTGCAGTGAAACAGCAAACCTGGGCCATGGAAACAAGTCTCGGTTGTAATCATGTAGAGGGGTTGATTGGGGTGACCTCCCTGCATCTGTGCTCAGCTGTCAACTGTCTGCGATGTTGGCAACTCACATCAAGGCAAGCACAGAGCTGCTGGGGAAGTGATGCCATCAGTTAATTTCGTGTTGTAATTACAGATGGATGCGAGGGGGCAAAACAAGCGAAGAGATATCACTTATTCATGATTACATGGGGCTTTTCGGTAACTAAAGTTTTGCCTGTTCAGAGGGCAAAGGAGCCCTGCAACAAACAAACAAAAACAAACAAACTCATGAGTGAAACCATGGCTCCATAATCCCTGGATTCCCTTTTGGCAAGCCTCTTGCCTTCTACAATGAGAGAAATGAGGCAAAATGGTGTAAACGCGAATTCTGCTCATTCATTCGGCAAGAAACTAGCCTGCCCCAGCCTTTCAATGTTTTAAACCAATGAATGAAGTAATTTAGGGAAGTGGATCTAGCCAATAAAACAAAGAGAAGGCAACTAGAATGATGCTCCTGTCATCTGGAGAAGAAACTTCTTGGGTCATTTTTAAGCCTTTAATTTTCGTCCTTGGTAGAGAAGTGATTGCTGCGCCATATAAAACAATTCAGATGTCCAAAGTTTTAGTAAGTTTGTGTGTCTACCTAAAAACAAATGTAGCAGCAAAGAGAGGAGTTCACCATTTTTCTACCTCAGCTCAAATTCTAACACTTTGAATTGTGCTTGGAAACGTACTGGGAACCGACGTAGGTCTTTCAGGACCAGTGTTATATGGTCCCACTCAGTCACCAGTCTGGCAGTTGCATTCTGGATTAGTTGTAGGTTTTTAGTCACCTTCAAAGGTAGCCCCTCGTGGAGTGCATTGCAGCAGTCAAAGCATTGCAAACTGAATTCACCTTGCATTCAAACAACTAGTCACTTTACCAAATCAATGTACCATGTCAAACCGAATTAACGCCACTTATCCGGTATTGCTCAAATTAAGGACAAGTTACAAATTTTATTTAAGCATATACCAGCACTTTTGGTATGGCAGACCCAGAAGTCAGCTTGCAATAAAAGCAAATTTCAATTCTAGAACGATAGAAGTAGGGAGTTTGAAAGGTTAAATACTGAACAGATTCATTACAAATTCATCCCAGGGATAAGGACTGTTTCGTGTGAATATGAGAGGATATATAAATATGGATTCTGACTTAGGAGGTAAGAAGTGAGAGCCAGTTTGCCTTGTGAGATGGCGGAACAAGGAATCAAGCCCTGTTTGTCGAAGGCTATGGGCGTAGGATTTTGAACACTCCTTGCTTTAGCTGTCACTAAGGTCTCCCTCCAAATCCCATCCAAAGTACACCAAAATCACCTCCCTTCTCCATTGTTCAGTGTCTCGAATTTTCCTTCCTGTGATCTCTTCCTGAATTCCTAAGTTGTGTTTTCCACGCTGTACACGGAGAAAGAGACTTCCCTGTCACAGCACAGAACTTGACAAAGGGAAGTGCTTTTCTTAACGGACAATGTATGTGTGTGTGTGTACATAAGAAGAGAGAATTGAATATAAGAAGAGTGTTGCTGGATTAGGCCAGTGTCCCATCTAGTCCAGGGACACGGCTGGCACTGTGGTCTTACCACTGAGCCTCTTGAGCTTGCTGATCGGAAGGTTGGCGGTTCGAATCCCGGTGACGGAGTGAGCTCCCATTGCTCTGTCCCAGCTCCTGCCAACCTAGCAGTTCAAAAGCACACCAGTGCAAGTAGATAAATAGGTACCACTGCGGCAGGAAGGTAAACAGCATTTCCGTGCGCTCTGGCTTCCATTACGGTGTTCCATTGTGCCATTGTGTTCATATCTTTTCTCTCTCTGTCCAGGTTTTTAGCACCTATTCCAACGAGGAATATGACCGGCGGAACGAAGATGTCGATCCCATGGCTGCCTCGGCAGAGTATGAACTCGAGAAGCGGGTGGAGAGGCTAGACCTCTTTCCCGTGGAACTAGATAAAGGTAATGGAGAAATCTGGTACGGATGTGAGGTAAAAATGGTTTTTCTGGAGTGGAGAAGGTGGGAGCCTATTTGTTGATTCAGCCAGCTGGGGAATGTGTTGGAAAGTAAGGTGTTTCTTTACATTCACACACACATCACCCAGGAAGGTCTTTGTCAGAGATTTTCAGCTGAGGAATGGCCTGGCCACTAAATTTCAATGCATCCAATAGTTCATTTCTTTCCATTTGGGCCTGAATAGCGACAATGGTTTCCTAGCCCCACTGCAAGTGCTAATGTTCAGATGATTTTGTTGTCACCCGCCGCTGCCGCTGTGAAGTGTCACGGCCATGTTCATTCCACATACATTTAAGCTCTGATTTACTCAGGGATGCTGAGATTACTGTGTTATCGCCAGCTACTGCTGCTGAGAAGGGTAATTTTGCATACATTTACATTCTAATTAAATTGTCCCAGACGGTATTTTGCATTCCGTTGTCATTAACACCAGCCTTTACATTCCCTCCCCTTCTTTATTTATTTATTTGTTTGTCTAAGGATTTACAAACTGTCTTCCCCAAAAAGTGATTTCGAACCAGTGTGTGTGTGACGGAAATATTTAAAAAGCAACAAAATAGGTAGCAAAAATGTGCATAACCATCTGAAAAGCAGATCTTAAAAACCCAGGTGTTGTGTGGTATACAATGTAAAATGGCTGAGTCACTCTTCAGGGAAAGCCATTGTTTAAAAAGAAGAAGAAGAAGAGTTTGGACTTGATATCCCGCCTTTCACTCCCCTTAAGGAGTCTCAAAGCGGCTAACAATCTCCTTTCCCTTCCTCCCCCACAACAAACACTCTGTGAGGTGAGTGGGGCTGAGAGACTTCAGAGAAGTGTGACTGGCCCAAGGTCACGCAGCAGCTGCATGTGGAGGAGTGGAGACGCGAACCCGGTTCCCCATATTACGAATCTACTGCTCTTAACCACTACACCACGCACCACGCTGGAGAGAGAGAGAGAGAGAGAGAGAGAGAGAGAGAGACAGAGAGACAGAGAGAGACAGAGAGAGAGAACTTATTTGATAGCTGCCTAAGAGTAAAAATGAAAGGAGATCAAGAGCTGATTCCACAGAGCTGGAGCCGCAAAACTAAAATCCTAGTATCTAGTTGATGTCAAGCATATCTAAGTGTATGGGACTCTAAACCATGTCCCATCGGAGGAACACAATTGGCTCCAAGTTGTATAGCTCTCAGAATGCTAAAAGAAAAACCTTGAACTGAGCCCAGTGGCATAAAGGGCAGCCTAGTGGCAGCTTGTGAACTACAGTGGTACCTTGGTTCTTAAACTTAATCCGTTCCGGAAGTCTGTTCCAAAACCAAAGCATTCCAAAACCAAGGCGCGCTTTCCCATAGAAAGCAATGCAGAATGGATTAATCTGTTCCAGACTTTTAAAAACAACCCCTAGAACAGCAATATAACATGAATTTTGCTATCTAACGAGACCATGGATCCATAAAATGAAAGCAATAAGCAATGTACTACAGTCACACAGTCAATCAATCAGTAGCTGAACTGGGTTCCACACAAAACAAAAAGAGAGAGCAACAAAAACGCAAAATAAATAGCAAAAACAGACAGACCTCAGCGTCACACTCAAAACGGAAATGTGGCACTCAAAATAGAAGCTTAACACTCAAAACAGAGCACGTTCAGCATCCAAAAAAGTTCGCAAACCAGAACACTTACTTCTGGGTTTGCAGTGTTTGGGTTCCGAGTTGTTTGAGAACCAAGGCATTTGAGAACTAAGGTACCACTGTAATGGAGTTGTGAAGTTATCTGTTCTTGAGGTAACTAACATCTTGACCATATTGGCCAAACTGTTCCTCTGCAGGAATGACCACAGCTGTGTTAGCAGCAAAGCTTTACCACTTGTATGGGTGTGTGTGTGTGTGCATGTGTGTGTTTGTGTTTGTTCATAAAACCTGGCTACCTGTTACACCCACCTTGTCCTATCCTTTTGGGGGTTTTTTCTTACCTTAACAGCTAATTTTTCATAGAAACTGGGATGTGGTTGAAGCAAGGAAAGTAAACAACTCGGGAAATAAACAACAAATAAGGGAAAGGCCTTTAATGCAATGTTTCCTCCACCCTACCACCAAGAATGTTAATCCTTAGGACCTGAAGCACTGATACATCAACCATTCCTAATTTGCATGTCCTGGTTTTCTTGGTGTGGTGTAGTGGTTAAGAGTGGTAGACTCATAATCTGGTGAACTGGGTTCGCTTCCCTGCTCCTCCACATGCAGCTGCTGGGTGACCTTGGGCCAGTCACACTTCTCTGAAGTCTCTCAGCCTCACTCACCTCACAGAGTGTTTGTTGTGGAGAAGAAAGGGAAAGGAGAATGTTAGCCGCTTTGAGACTCTTTCGGGTAGTGAAAAAGCAGGATATCAAATCCAAACTCCTCCTCCTCCTCCTCCTCCTCCTCCTCCTCCTCCTCCTCCTCCTCTTCTTCTTCTTCTTCTTTGCTTCTAATTTCATGGGCGATGCTTGGATCTTCTTGCCTGTGGTCCGGTCCGTGTTCAGGGTGCACCGCAATGCAAGCAGAGAAGTTTCCACCCGTTTTCCCTGCTATTAGTTTACATCTACAATGTGAAAAGCATTGTGATTGTCTGACTTAGTAGTTCAAAGGAGTTTTTTGTTGACTAATCTTTGTGCTTATCTGTTGTATTTGTTGCAGTATGCTGTCCAGGGCTGTAACTTGCCCTGTGACCTAATTCTGGTAACTCCCCTGGAACCTCGTGTTCTTAAGAAAATCACCTTTTGCTTTCCCTCATGCAGATTCTGAGGGGCTCGGAATCAGCATCATCGGGATGGGAGCCGGTGCTGATATGGGCCTAGAAAAACTTGGCATCTTTGTCAAGACGGTGACAGAAGGAGGAGCAGCTCACCGAGATGGCAGGTCAGTCTGGTTGGCATTGAACCCACTGCCAACGCCCTAACTTTGACTCACAGAAGGGGGTACTGGGAGCAGGGGAAAGAAAAACCCTGCCAGCTGTGATGTGACGTGTTTCTCTGCTACCATAAGCAAGCATTCCATGCCCCTGGGTTAGCACTTCCCAAACTTGGGTCTCCAGCTGTTGCTGGACTACAACTCCCATCATCCCTAGCTAGCAGGACCAGTGGGATGGGAATTATAGTCAGGGCTGGATTTAGGTTTGATGAGGCCCTAAGCTACTGAAGGTAATGGTGCCCTTTATATGTCCAGCTGTCCTTTGTCAACAACAGATTGTCACTCTTTTTTGTGTTGAATATACTGTATTTTTCGCTCTATAAGAAACACCTAGTTTTTAGAGGAGGAAAACAAGAAAAAAAATATTCTGAACAAAACAGTGGATGTATGATTTTTGTGGGTCATGCTGTGGCCACAGACATGATATGTGATTTGACAGTGAGTTTGGGGTAGCCCAATGCAAAAATCCTGAGGATCCATGTGGATCTGTGCTTTGTAACCATGTTTTTGTGCCATTGTGGCCCGACAGTGGATGTGTGGCTTTTTGAGTGTAGGTTGTAGCCATGGACATGCTATGTGATCTGATGGTGAATTTGGGGTGACCCAGTGCAAAAATCCTGAGGATCCATGGGCTTTTACCTCCCCACTCACTCCCAGACAGCCTCCTTTATCGCTAGCATCCCTTATCTCCCTCCCAATCGCTTGCCAGTCAGCTGCTCAGCGGCTTTGTTTCGACACCCCCTTCCCTCTTTAAAAAAAAAAAAAGTGCACAATCTGCTTTTTGCCCCAGGCAATTCGGCTCCAGGGACCGCGCATTCACTCCATAAGACGCACAGACATTTCCCCTTACTTTTTAGGAGGAAGAAAGTGCGTCTTGTGGAGCGAAAAATACGGTATGCTATATGGTAATTTATGGACCTAATAGGTATCTAAAGCCATTTGCACATAACAAAATCTGTATTTTATCAAAGTAATTGTTGAACTGAAATACAATTAAGAAGTATATTAATAGTGAAATACAATTCTTTTCCTTTCGATTTTTTTTGGGCCCCCAAGAAAGTGGGGCCCTAAGCTATAGCTTGTTTCGCTTATATGTAAATCCAGCACTGATTGTAGTCCCAAAACAGCTGGAGACCCAAGTTTGGGAAACCCAGCTCTGGGTGACGGGATACTTGCAAGCAATCATACGTACCCCGCCTTTTCCCCAGACAGGGACTCAAGGCGGCTGACAGGTAAGAACAACTAAAAACAGAGAAAACAAAGATATTGGGAAAGAAATGGAGAACACAGGTGGCTGATGAGTGCTTATCTGTTTTTGGAAGTGAAACACGGGAGGAGAGGGAGCATTCAGATTACAGTGGTACCTCGGGTTAAGTACTTAATTCCTTCCGGAGGTCCGTACTTAACCTGAAACTGTTCTTAACCTGAAGCATCACTTTAGCTAACGGGGCCTCCTGCTGCCGCCGCGCCGCTTGAGCACGATTTCTGTTCTCATCCTGAAGCAAAGTTCTTAACCTGAAGCACTATTTCTGGGTTAGCGGAGTCTGTAACCTGAAGCGTATGTAACCTGAAGTGTATGTAGCCTGAGGTACCACTGTATATTCAATGTTCAAACATGTTATACTCACTGCACGAGAGCAGACAATTCTGCTGAAAATAATGAAGTACTTTCCCCCTTCCTCTTCAACAGGCAGGGAAAGCTGCAGGGGATAAACGTCACGCATACACAGAGTGAAAAAGGAGTTTCTTGCTGCCTTTCTCCATCTGTTCTTTATCCCTCTGCTCAGAAAATTCCTAACTTTCCTTAGGAACTGGGAACAGACGCAGCAGGGAGAACAATCTGCTAAGGAGAGATAAAGAACAGAGAGGAAAGGCCTCCAGAGGCCACACACACACATTGTACATACGAAGCACCTTTAAAGCACATTGTCGTCGTCCCCCAAGAATCCTGGGAACTGTAGTTTGGCCCTTCGCCGAACTACAATTCCCAGCTCTCCCATTCCTAGGATTCTTTGGGGAAAGCAGCATGCTTTAAATGTACAGTGTTTTGATATGACATGAGTCTCTTCCTTCACCATCTTGTGTGCGTGTGTATATATATATGCCTGTGGTTTTTCTGTTCCCTCCAACTTTCTTGGCTTGTTCATGGGAGAGCAAACAGAATTCTCAGCAGGCAAAAAACTTTCGCATGGCGGGGATGCTCTCATGCAGTGAGTGTTAGTTTGCGGCCAGGCTCTCAGAGTCTTTCAGTGTGATCCTAAGCACCGAGTTGAAGGGCAGTTTACTGAGTTACTGACTTGATTCCCTTATAAATGTGTTGAGGGCTGCATGTTTGTTTCAATAAGAAATAAATAAAGAGATGGAATGTTTTTGTGGAAGGCAGGGTTATTTAACCAACTGCTTTCCTGGTTTCATAATATACCCGAACATATCATAAAACAATGATATGGCGAAGCAACAATTCTCGTACTGTTCTGCAATGAAGAGCCAACCTTTTTCCCCCGAGCAAATTTTTAAGATGGCAGAAAGCATGCTCTGTTGCAGCAGCACCTTATCCATTGTTGACAGTTTTCTGGAAGGTTAACCCTTCACCTTCCAATTGTTTTTCTCTTAAACTGCACCCCGCCTCCATTTTTAATTTCCCCCCTCCAAAAGTGCTTTGGAAAGAAGAATGGATTTGGGTGGCTTTGTTATACTTGACCACAACGTAGCAGAGATTCTTGATCTCAATACGGTAGGTCACAATTAGGGGAACACTTATTGAAATAACAGTTGGAACATGTCCTATGATTTATAATTTTGTTTCCCCAGGGAAAATTAAAAAGGCATGTTTCTGATTAATCGGAAGCGTCTCCTGAGCAGTGTAACCTTCTTCCGTTTAGCTTTGAACCCTGAAAACATTTTCATATTAGAGGAAGTCAAACTGTACACACCTTACTGTGCTATTTTTAATTGCTGGGCTTACACCTGCCATTGCAGGATTCACTCTCTGCCCAAAATAGTTTGAGGTGAAATCACGGCTGGAAGATCTGTAGTATGAAGAGAGCAATTAAAACCTTGAAGACTATGGCCTTGTACAAGGAATAAAAAATTCCATGGGTTGACAGCAATGAGATAATGAGTTGTGGCATTTGTGATGTGTTTTGTATTTGAGTAATCACAAGGTGTGGGATTTGCTATTATAGAAAGGTAGTTACATGGATATTTATTTATTTTCATTTTATTCATTCATTTCATACAATTTATGCACTGCTTGATTGTAAAGAACCTCAAAGCGGTTAACAATAAAATCAAGAAAAAAACCACGACTGTACTTTTAAAACACACAAAAGTTAAAATATTAAAACAGATTAAAATCACCTCAGCTGTGAAATAAACAAGGAGCGTTGTAAATTATTGCTGCCTTTCTAGATCAGCCCAACACTTCCAAAGGGAGCCTGTCAGATGCTCCAGGTCTCTGTCAAACAATGTCATCCAGTTTCCACTGTTTATACCAATCAGCTGTTAATCAGAGGTATAACACCATTACTGAAATCAAGGGGTCCATTTTCCTGTCATATCTGTTGATTTCGCCACTGGAACGCGTCTAGTCGTTAGTCATTGCGCACCTTGTAGCAGAGAGGTCCGCAGGCTTAGCTGTGTGAAGAACTTCCTCCTGTTCTGAACTCGGGACCCGCTGCCAAGGGATGGGATTGGGTGACCCTGAGTTCTAGAACTGCGCAAGAATCATTTTGGAAACTTCCTTCATGCCTTTCGCCCTCCCCTTCCCCCCCAACTTGGCTTGTTTTCATAGATAAGCTAAAAAAAAATACCCTCAGGGATCACGAGAACGAGGAATTGTGATGAAGGGGCAAAGGGCAATCAGAGGTGCAAAAGGGGCAGAGATGAGCAGCGCCTTCTATCAGTGGCATACTGCATTTCTGTGCAAGGCTCAGAGGAAGGACTTCTCTCCTCTGACAGCCTGATAGGGACAGGGCCATAGCTGTCAACCATCCCTTATTTGGCGGGAAACTCCCTTATCCCAGAGCCGGGTCCCGCTGCTGTCCCGGATTGATGCTGTCCCTTAAATTTCCCGGGTTTCATGCTCGCCCGGCTCGGGAGGCAAGCAGCGGCTCGGGGTCCTCCACCGCGCGAGAGAGAACGTGCACGAGCTGCCGCGTCTCCGTCTCTCCCTTTTCCCCCTCAGGGGTGCATCGTGAAGAGACGGGTGGTGGCAGGCAGGCAAGCAGCCCGTCTCTTGCGAGACTTCCGCCACACTGCCAGGCGAAGCCGGAGGCGGCTGAGGAGGTGGCCTGAGGGAGGAGGAAGAGGAGGGGATGGGGAGGGACGCAGAAGGGCGGCGCTTCAGCGGCCACCGCGGCACCGCAACCGCCTCATGCCGGGCTCACGGGTGAGAGTCTCTCTTCCTCCCTCCCTCTCTCTTGGGCGGTGAAGGGCCAATGGAATAATAATAATAATAATAATAATAATAATAATAATAATAATAATAATTTATTATTTGTACGATGGAATTCCTCATGCCAGGACGACGGCAGCCCCGACAAGCACAAGCTAACCAAAATCCCTTATTTTGGCTGCCAATCCCTTATTTTCAAGGCTGCTGGTCCCTTATTTTCAAATCTGTAAGCTGACAGCTATGGACAGGGCACTTCATCTATTCTCCTCCACCAGCCTCCTCACTTGCCTGCATGTGATTTCTTGTCACCTGCGGCTATTGGCTTAAACACAAGGCTGAATAAGCAGAATTCAAAACAAAGCAGACCCTGTCAGGTCCCAGTACAGTCGATAAGCAGATGGAGCACTCTGGCATGTCTTTCTGCGGTGCTACAGTATATGATAAATAAATGATTCCCTCCTCCTGCAAAACGTTTCAATCGTTTGCTCTCAGATTCTTTTAAGCAGTAGTTAGGCCTTTCCATTGGCAAATCGATCCTCTGGATCTCTCTCAATTCTATCCTGCTGTTGCACCCGTGTCCTGGCTTGCAGGCTTCTCCACGGACATCTGGTTGGCCACTCTGAGAACAGGATGCTGGACTTTGGTTTGGCCCAGCGGGGCTCTTCTTCTTGTGTCCTTGGCCCGGCAGGTGCAATCAGTGTGGGGAACTCGAACTCGCAGCCGAGCCGGCAGGCTTGAAATACCATCTGCACCGGCAGCGATTTCAGACCTGCTTCCTGCAGGGATTCGCTGCACGATCAAGTTTGCAATGGAGAACTTGGTTGCGCAGTCAATCCTGACATCACATATGACACATCTAGATCTCAGGGTCATGAGTTCGAGCCCCATGTTGGGCAAAAGATTCCCGCATTGAAAGGGGTTGGACTAAATGACCGTTGTGGTCCCAGCTCTGCAGTGCTATGTTTACAGTGGTACCTCAGGTTACAGACGCTTCAGGTTACAGACGCTTCAGGTTACAGACTCCACTAACCCAGAAATAGTACCTCGGGTTAAGAACTTTGCTTCAGGATGAGGACAGAAATCGTGCGGCGGCAGCGGGAGGCCCCATTAGCTAAAGTGGTACTTCAGGTTAAGAACGGTTTCAGGTTAAGAACGGACCCCCAGAACGAATTAAGTTCTTAACCCGAGGTACCACTGTATATGGGTCAGGCGGGCATGGTTTGGGGAAAACAGCTTCGCAGGCCAAATTTGGGCTGGACATTCTCCAATCCTGCTATATGCTGTTAACCTAATTGGAATGGGCTTTTAGGGGCTAAGGTCGAAATGCTTCAGGGCTGGCATGCTTTTCATTGATTGCTCGCTCCAAGTTTTTAAGTAGTATTTTAGCGTTTTTAACGTGCCGTTCCCCATCATGAAGTTTTGGGAAGGGGCAGAAGCTGAAATAAATATATACGACACAGAATGTTACAATAATAGATCCTTAACCAGCCCTTACCCATCCCAGGCCACCAATTTAAATCAAGAAGCAACCACTGTCTCTTTGCTGGAACTGAACGCCTTAATGCTCCCTGTGTGTTTTGTCACAGAATTGAAATGTGTGGGGGGGGGGGAGATGAAGGGGTGGCGGTGGGGGAGAGGAAAAGCAACTCTGGTGCAAAATGCCAGCAGGGCTGCTGCTCGCTGTCATAGCAACAAGCATGGCTGCCTGCCCAGTTCCAGGGGCACCAGTGAAATATAAACAGGGGGTATTCATGGGAGAACGCTTGGTAAGATTACAGAAACCGCTCACCAAGTTGCATCTGGCAAAGGATCTTTCGCATGCTCGAGATGTTCTTGTTTTTGCTTTTTTTTTACCTCTGGTCAAACAATGTGTGGACACCACCTAATCTCTTTTAAAACTGACCTGCCTGGGTTTTCTTTTCCACCTGCTCATCTGCTTTTTCTGTTTGCTTCTCTGTTTAATCTTGGAAAAAAGTAGTGTTTCTGTTTTCCCGTGGAAAGGCCTATGCAGGCTCATCCAGCCTGCCCCCTCTAACAAGAGTGGCCCGGTGGTGGCAATTCTGCCTTCGCATTGTGAACTGTAGTGGCATGAATGCAAAGAGCGATATAAATGTCCTTATCAGTGCCTTAAAGTCACACAGAGAGAGAGCTGTGTATGGGGATTGGGGTGTGGGTGTGTGTTATAGTGAAAAAAAATGTTCGTTTTGAACAGAGGAGAGCAAATATTACCTTGGGCAAGTCATGTCACTATGTTGCATACTAACTTACTGGCAACTAAGTAAGAGAGTATGAAGTCCTTCATATACGGGAAAGTGTTAAAGAACTGACTGATAAAAAACAACCCCAGTATTGCAGATTGATTAAAAAAAAACCCATGTCTTCCATTTTCTCCACAAATGAGAACATGGCCAACTTCCATGATGCTCGCTGGGTTTTAAAAATACAGTGGTACCTTGGTTTTCGAACCATCTCCATTGAGAAACTTTTCAGTTTTCGAATGCCGAAACACGAAAGTAAATGCTTCCGTTTTCGAACGCACCTTCTGCTGCATGTTTTTCAGTTTTCTCAATTGAATTTGCAGACAGCCAACTTTGTGCCTCGGTTTTTGAATGTTTCGGAACTCGGAATGGTCTTCCAGAACGGATTACAGTGGTACCTCGGGTTACAGACACTGCAGGTTACAGACTCCACTAACCCAGAAATAGTACCTCAGGTTAAGAACTTTGCTTCAGGATGAGAACAGAAATTGTGCTCCGGCGGCGTGGCAGCAGCAGGAGGCCCCATTAGCTAAAGTGGTACCTCAGGTTAAGAACAGTTTCAGGTTAAGAACGGACCTCCAGAACAAATTAAGTTCGTAACCAGAGGTACCACTGTACGTTCGAAAACCTAGGTGCCGCTGTATATGCAAGTTTGGCACAGATGTGCTTTCCGATAGTTAAAGAATGCAGAAGGCCTTTCCTTTGGCTTTGCACAAATATATATTACAACTGAATGGTCAGTCCCCTTCTAACTTTCTCCATCCTTTTTCTCCCTCAGGATCCAGGTAAACGACCTTATCGTCGAGGTGGATGGCACCAGTCTGGTGGGTGTGACCCAAAGCTTTGCTGCCTCCGTGCTGAGGAATACCAAGGGTAGAGTCCGGTAGGGGAACGGTGTGCACCCCAGTTTTGTGATGGGACCAGAATTTGTTTTGTTTGTCTGTCTGGGGAAAAAACCAAAACCAGATCTAGAGAAGAGCAGAAGTATTGCCTCAGAGAGAGCTCTCTGATGCATCATGGGAAAATGTTCTCAGAGCAGTCATTTTGTTTGCCGTGAAATGGTTGTGGGTGTAAGATGGCAGCTGGAAGGTTTTCCTAGCAGCCGTGGTACTGCTGCTTCTGCTTATTTATGTAGAGTTGGGCAGATATAGAACTGTGTTGCCTTGGTGAGTTCATTACATCAAGGGGCTACCTTCTTAATGGTCCTCTGCAGATATTTCTTGCTCCCAATTGAAGTTCGAATGCTCTGTGTGTGAAGCAACACCAACGGAAATGCATAGGAATGGATTTAAAAACCATATAAAGCAGGCAGGGTTAGAAGCTCCCTTTCATTGCAGTGCTTTCAGCTAATTATGCCAAAGCGTATAAAAGAACCTAGACGATGATGACATTTTTTTCCCCCTGGCAGAGTTCACATCTTTTCTTTTTCTTCTTTCCTCTGGAGGGGCTACCGAGTTTCTAAATGCCTTCTGCCAGACACAAGGGCAACAGATGGAGGCATTTCCTGTTAAATTGCTACCTGTCACTTGGTTGCTGTTGTTCTCGTTGTTGTTTTCAAGGCGCTAAAATGTAGCTTGAAGGCTCCCTTTTTGTTGTGGCGTTTTGAAAGCAGAGAACAAACTGCACAGGGTTAAAAACAGAGGAAGAGGCAGGGGCAGTTGTGTCTGTTAAGTTTGGGATACACAGAAGTTCAACTGGTTTGGCTTTTCCCCATCGTGGCTGTATGGTGGGAGACAGCCAGCACCTTTGGAATTTCTGCTTATTATGCTGTCTTTTAAAGGTATATTTCTTTTAAATGAATATTTCAAAGCATATTCTCAGCGGGTACTTGTACCTATATGTAAAAGCCTACTTCAATTCTGACAGGGGGCAGGTTTCAAATCTGCATCTCAGCCTCTTAAAGTCCTGGTTCAACACTCCTCATTTCATTTCCTGGTCAAGTGGACTCTCCTCACTTTTGCTGTTCCTTCCAGGTCTGAGTGCCTAATTCGTATCTCCTTTTTCCTGCCTCTCTGGCAAATCTCCCTCAACCTCAACAGAAAGTTAAATGTTGCCTGACGTTCTGCCAATTTGATAGCATTACTTGAAAAGCCAGAGGGGAACCAAGGCTCTGAAACACTTATTCTTTATAAACTCTTGTATGTTAAGAGGACACGTACTGGCTAAATTCACACATCACAGTGAGTAAGGATTTCAGACCCGCCATGTGTCCCTATTTTCCAGGGACAGTCTCAGATTTACAGAAGCCACCACAGTTTCTGATCTGATCCCAGAATGTCCCGCTTTTCCTTAGGACGTCCCTATTTTCATCAGAGAAATGTTGAAGGAGAAATCTCTATTTTCATCAGAGAAATGTTGGAGGGTATGGAATAGGAAGTGCCTATTTTCACTGGGAAAATGTTGGAGGGTGTGGGATTTCTGACTTCACTGAAAAAGCACGCAGGCCATTGGCTTCAAATTCACTTCTCCCTTCACGCAAACAGTGTTAGTGCGAACCCACAATCCTAGTTTGTTACCCCCCCCCCAACAAGCCAATATTGTGAAACAAGGTTTTAAAATTAGCCTGCAAAGTCTGGCTGGTTTGGGACCAACAGATAGGGACCCTGCATTCATACATCACGCAAAGCTGGCCCCTTTGGGTTCATCGCATGAACTAACATGCTGCTCTTTTGCAGTAAACCACGACATGCAAACCCATGATATGAAAATGGCAGGTTTTTTTACATCTCTACTGCCCCTCAGAATTTATGCTTTTGAATTATGGTGTTGGAGGAGACTCTTGAGAGTCCCATGGACTGCAAGAAGATCAAACCTATCCATTCTTCAGGAAATCAGCCCGGAGTGCTCACTGGAAGGACAGATCCTGAAGCTGAGGCTCCAATACTTTGGCCACCTCATGAGAAGAGAAGACTCCCTGGAAAAGACCCTGATGTTGGGAAAGATTGAGGGCACAAGGAGAAGGGGACGACAGAGGACGAGATGGTTGGACAGTGTTCTCGAAGCTACCAGCATGAGTTTGACCAAACTGCGGGAGGCAGTGGAAGACAGGAGTGCCTGGCGTGCTCTGGTCCATAGGGTCATGAAGAGTCGGACATGACTAAACGACTAAACAACAACAACAACAACTGCCCCTCACGCTCACCACCAACTCGGCGTTCCTTTTCACCTTCGAAATCCCCGAATCCTAACCCTGCCATCAAGCGAGGAAAAGGGGAGGGAGAGAAAATAAAGCGAGATTAGCACTGCGTTAGCACAGCAATGAAAGCCACCCACTAAACCTCCTTGCTTGGCCTGTTTTTCATCCCACCCAGTTATTCGTATATCTCTCTTTCCACTGCTCTGGCCCAGCAGTGCCCAGAGAACTGCAACTAGAAGGGCGTCTGCGAACAGGCCTTTGGCATCCTAGGAAATGGGCAGCGGCTGGCAGCATTGCCCAGTCAGCATTTGGTTCCATTTTAAACTGGGGAGCAGTGCCCATTGCTCCCCAGAATGCGCCCCGATGCACCATGGGAAAGTGTCCCATGTCATGCCCGTTTTATTATTTCCTACGAAACGAAACAAGGGTTCGGTTCAATGGAAATGTGTATATGTGCGCGTGAGGGAGACCGTAGGGCTGTGGGCTGTTGAATTATCCTGTCAGCTGTGGTTCTTCTGTTTTTGTCCTTTTATCTATACGACTGCCTCTGTGGCCCCCCTTTTTCTCTCTCTTTTAAATCTCACCAGAGGCATTTGGCCTGACTTTTCCTGGCAGCTTTAAGAATGAGAGGTTTGGCCCCATCCCAGGATCCTTGCGTCGGTGGTTTTTGAAAGAATGGAAATCAAGCCAGAAAACCTCTCTCACACTCGCTCTGTCACACACACACGGGGGGGGGGGCACATATGGGCCCTCCCTGGTTCCTTCAACAAAAAGGGCGGTGCAGTTTTTTGGGAGGGTTACACCTAGAACCTAGCCCATTCCTCTGAGTTTTGAGTGCTGATCGGTTCCCAAGCGACGGGAACCTCAACTACGAGAATGTGTTGCTAGGCAACTAGTTTCCTCCATACTCCACAGGCACCATTCTGCCTTCCCAGATAGAAAGGCCCTGTTAACCAGTTAAAGGATTTGGTAATCTGTTTAACTGGTGCTCCGGCCCATATATTTTTTATCACTGCTAAAAAAAACCACATACGCACACCCCTTGACACTGTGCCGCGTGAACTCAGGTTGCACAAACACAAGACCCATGCCTAAATGTCACTTTCGGGAAACAGGAGTTAGCAAACCTTCCAGAAAATAAGACCTTCTATGGATGTTGAATAGAATTTCCTTCCCCCCCCCCCCCGGGGATGCGAGTTGTGTCAGGAAGTCACTTCCTCTCATCTAGAAGCCCTAGTCCTGATCCCATTTGGGAGCAGGCAACTGGATGTAGTAAGGGACGTGGGTGGCGCTGTGGGTTAAACCACAGAGCCTAGGACTTGCCGATCAGAAGGTTGGTGGTTCAAATCCCCGTGACGGGGTGAGCTCCCGTTGCTCGGTCCCTGCTCCTGCCAACCTAGCAGTTCGAAGGCACGTCAAAGTGCAAGTAGATAAATAGGTACCGCTCTGGCGGGAAGGTAAATGGCATTTCTGTGCGTTGCTCTGGTTCGCCAGAAGTGGCTTAGTCATGCTGGCAACATGACCCGGAAGCTGTACGCCGGCTCCCTCGGCCAATAAAGCGAGATGAGCGCTGCAACCCCAGAGTCGGTCACGACTGGACCTAATGGTCAGGGGTCCCTTTACCTTTACCTTTAACTGGATGTAGTAGCTGCCCACTTGGGAAAGAAATGCACTCTGCACATGCTCAGGGGCGCTTGTCATTATACTTTCCCCATTGCAACCAGTTTCTGAGCCTTGCCGTTGAGCATTGCTTTCAGACACGGGCTGTGGCAGGCCTCAGGCTAAGACCGGGCTCCTGAAATCTGTATGGCTTTCTGGTTCTGTATCCATGGGACATATACCCACGGCCTCCTTGGTTAGTTGATTGCAACAACTCTCTTTTCCCGCCCCCCGCCTAAGAACAATGGGTAGCAACTTGTCAAATATTGGGGACCCAATAGATACAACAAGAAAGATTTGTTTATTTATATACTGCTCTTAATTTTAAAAAAACCCCAAAGCAGAAGATCTGTCTAGAGCAGCCTTTCTCAACCTGTGGGTACCCAGATGTTGTTGAACTACAACTCCCATCACCCCTGGCTAGCAAGGCCAGAGTTCAGGGATGATGGGAGTTATAGTCCAACAACATCTGGGGACCCACAGGTTGAGAACTGCTGGTCTAGAGCATGGGTAGGCAAACTAAGGCCCGGGGGCCAGATCAGGCCCAATCACCTTCTAAATCTGGCCCGCAGACGGACTGGGAATCAGTGTGTTTTATACATGAGTAGAATGTGTCCTTTTATTTAAAATGCATCTCTGGGTTATTTGTGGGGCCTGCCTGGTGTTTTTACATGAGTAGAATGTGCGCTTTTATTTAAAATGCATCTCTGGGTTATTTGTGGGGTATAGGAATTTGTTCATTTTTTTATATAGTCTGGCCCACCACATGGTCTGAGGGACGGTGGACCGACCCCCTGCTGAAAAAGTTTGCTGACGCCTCGTCTAGAGTACTGTGGCAGTGGGACTCCCAATTGTTAGTGAATCAGTGGATCTGGTTGGAGGGGTTTTTAACCCTTTGACATGATTTCCTCAACCAAAATCCCACACACCCAAAGGTGCCATAAGTACTGCTGTGGGAGAAAGACAGGCACAATACAATATCTATATTCCCCCCCACCCCCCATTGGAACTTAGGTGGTGGGAGAGTTAGATGAGGGGAAACGAGGAACAGTTTAACCTCCCCTCCCTCATCAGCAACACTCTCCCAATCAAAATCAGCGAGCTCTGGCAACTGTTTTTAAGTTTAAAAACGCCAAAATATCTAATCACAGATTCCCCCACAGTGCAGCTATTATAGTATAGCTGTCAACTTTTCCCTTTTCTTGCGAGGAATCCTATTCGGAATAAGGGAATTTCCCTTAAAAAAAGGGAAACATTATCAGCTATGTATTATAGCCCTCAAAAATGGTGGCGGAGTAGGGCTTCCACTCAGTGGGATGAGGGGACTTCAGTCCTCGGCGTACTTCCTTGTCCTCCTTGCTTGACCGAAGAAGAATTGATTGTACAAAATAAGGAAATCCGTTCCAATTGTATCACGGCTCAGAAGCTGATTGTGCTGGGATCTTTTTGAGCCCAGTGCATATATGTGTATATATATAGCCTGGCCGCATAACTCCTGGTGTGTTGACCCACTTCTTTGAGATCCGTACTCTTATCCCCCTCTCTCCCACCTCTTTCATTTTCCTTAGGTTCCTGATTGGGAGAGAGAAGCCGGGTGAGCAAAGCGAGGTGGCTCAACTCATCCAACAGACGCTGGAGCAGGAACGATGGCAGCGGGAAATGATGGAGCAGAGGTATACCCAGTACACGGAGGAGGACGAAGAAGTAAGTGGGACGGGTTTCTCTCAGCCTGTTGGGGAGAGGAGGAAAAGGACACGGCGCCCCGATTCCCCTCCTCGTTCCTCTTGTCAGCGCTTTGAACATAAAGGAGAGCCAGAGGAAGTTGTGGTTCCCTTGCTGACTCTTTGTGATGGCTACGTTTTTGGCTGAAACCGAGGCCTACTCCGGACAAATTCTTTTCATTGTGCATTCACAGCAATTTATTGTGCTGTTATTGGGGCGGCCCTGCACAGTCCCGCTTTCAATACTGCTCTGTGTCTGGCAAAGGTTTTGGCACAGTCATGAAGCTTCCTTTCCGATTGGCGCATTTCCTGTCACTTTTCATACCACAGGTGTTCTGAGGGGGCTTTTTCGTCTGGTCCCGACTTCTGCCGCTCTGTAGCCTCTTCAAACAGCAGCAATGTGGCTGCACTGGGGGAGCAACTAAAAAAGCAGGGTGGTGCGTGAATGAATCTGCTATTAATGCACTATTATTGTGTCAATGACATGTTGCAAAACGAGAAATAAAAAGCCACAAAATGCCAGTCAAGAGGGGCCCTGAATAAAGAAACGGAATAAATCGATAGCATCAAGCCTTGCCTACTTTTTCGCACACAATTGGAGCCCTTCTTAAGTTTCTAGTTCGTCTTTAAAGCTGTCTGCTGTCTCCTCCTTCATCTCCCCTTCCATGCCTCCTCCATGCCTCTCCCTTCCCATCCCTCTGCCCTGTTGCTCCTTGTGCCCGGAAGGGCAGTCTTCCATCCCTGTCCTATTCTTCCAGCCACTTCCCTCTTTCCCACCCTCTTTCTGTCTCTCCCCCTCCCTAATTTTTTTGTAAGCTGACTACCAAAAGTCCCCTTTGTCCCTTCTTCCACTCATATTCCCAGGCCTCTTGTCATGCTTGCTACCCATGTCCGAAACCAGTCTTTGGAAGAAAAAATAATAATTCAGATTCCTGTGTGCCATCCTTAAATGGGTAAGCTTTGGTTTCTTTTAAAGTGGTAGCTGAGAATTACGCTTGTCTCCAGCAGAGGCCAATGTACTAGCTGAATGGGTGCTAGAGGGTTCGCCACCATCTCTGCCAGTCAGGGCTGTCTGAAGCATATGTGGCGCCGGGGTGCAAAGGTCCACCTGATACGCACCTCCAGTTTGCCCAGTCCCAGGTGCACAGGAGGGTTGGCCAACTGCCTCAACATCTCACTGGCTCGGTTGCCCCCAAATTCGCAGTGCAGAGCCGCCCGCAGCAGAAGAGCATGCCACGGTGCTCCGACCGATGGGTGGGCTCTTCCCCGGTCTCAACTCTTGGGCCCCGGACTCTCGGCCTGGCGCCCCTGAGAGCCCGGCGCCCGGGTTCCCCGCACCCCTAGCACCTATGGGTAAGACGGCCCTGCTGCCAGTCATCGCAAAATTCTGTACCACATTACAGTTCAGATTGTTTGCTGTAAGGCCTAGGTCAGCATGAGGTTAACTGTCTCGGGGTAAGAAACCAAAGTGCATTCTGCTTTTGACAATACCTGTTAACAGAAGGCAGGTCTGTCATTGGCTATTAACCATGAGAGCTAAGAATGGAACCTCCATTCCCAATAGCAGGATACCTGCTAGGTACAAACAATATAGAGAATGGCTTTCTCCACTGAACCAGCCTGTTGGAAGTTTCATGGAGGTCCCTGGCTTGCCACGGTTGAAGACAGGGGAACAATCAGCCTGCTTTCTTGTATCAAGACATTGAATACCAAAGGAGTACAGTATTTGTGCTGGAGATCATAGAAGGGCCATTGGTGTCTCCTCCTCTGGCTACTCCTAACGTTTTAAGCCTGCTGCGTTTATGTGTATGGTTTCAGACATTCAATGCTGGGAGAGAGGAAGTACAAGCAAGCTCCACTTGCTGTTTTTACATGGTAACATTTGAAAAGAGAGTGGCTTTGGGGAGATGTGCAAGTCCCCTGGTGTGGAATTAGTTTGTACATTTCCTCCACTCATCCCTTTTCGGTATTACTCGAGCCATGTGAAAACTGAAAGCATGACTCACTTTTACATCTCTCTCTCTTTGTTAAGTTTCCAGACGCGTAGCTGGGTAAAGTCTGTTTTGCAGCAAAAACAGCAAAGAGTATTTGTGGTGCCTTAAAGACTCAACTATTGCATTGTGGCACAAGTTTTCATAGACTGTACAGTCATACCTCGGGTTGAATATGCTTCATGTTGAGCGTGTTCGAGTTGCGCTCCGCGGCAACCTGGAAGTAACGGAGCGTGTTACTTCCGGGTTTCGCCGCTCGCGCATGCATAGACGCTCAAAATGACGTCAAAGGCATGTGCAGAAGTGGCAAAAAGCGACACGCACGTGCACAGACGTGCCATCACTAGTTATGTTTGCTTGTGGATGCAAACCGGGCTCCGGAACGGATCCCGTTCATATCCAGAAGTACCACTGTAGTCCAATCAAAGAAGAATACAGTGGTACCTCAGGTTAAGTACTTAATTTGTTCCGGAGGTCTGTTCTTAACCTGAAACTGTTCTTAACCTGAAGCACCACTTTAGCTAATGGGGCCTCCTGCTGCTGCCGCACCACCAGAGCCCGATTTCTGTTCTTATCCTGAAGCAAAGTTCTTAACCTGAAGCACTATTTCTGGGTTAGTGGAGTGTGTAACCTGAAGCGTATGTAACCTGAAGCATATGTAACCCGAGGTACCACTGTAATCACAAATCTGGCATCAGAAGTGGCAAGGCTTGACGGCATTGCTGATGTGGGATTTATGACCAACAACAAAGCGAATACAAAAGCTTATGCCATAATGAGTACCTTGGTTTTTAAAGTTCCACAAGACCTTTTGTTGTTTCCCCCTCTTCCTGGGTCTCAGGGCGCTATCTGAACATACACTTGGTTCTGTCCAGTATTGATGTTACCGTAACTTTAAAAGCCAAACCATAAAGCTTGCCTGTTTTGCAATTTGCAGACGGGTGAATACGCCACAGACGAAGATGAGGAGATGAGTCCCATGTTCCCCAGCAGCGAGATGGCCATTGAGGTCTTTGAGCTGGCTGAAAATGAAGACATGCTGTCTCCAGTTGAGATGGACCCTGAAAAGCTTGTGCATAAATTTAAGGAGGTAAGGAAAGGCCTAAAAAGCAAGGATAAGGAACCCGTAAGCTTTTCAATGTTGTTGGGCTCCAGGCTCCCATCAGTCTCAGCCAGCAGGACTGTGATGATGGGGAGTGAAGTCCAACAAACTCTAGAAGGCCACATATTCCTCACTTGGGGACCTAAAAGGGATACAGTGGCTTCCGTGGCTGATGGAAGTGTCACATGACTAATGAAAACATCCGTGGAACCTTTCCTTGTTTCTAAGCACACCACAGAAATGACCCCAGCTACCTGCAGCTTAAGGGACGCGGGTGGCGCTGTGGGTTAAACCACAGAGCCTAGGACTTGCCGATCAGAAGGTCGGCGGTTCGAATCCCTATGATGGGTGAGCTCCCGTTGTTCGGTCCCTGCTCCTGCCAACCTAGCAGTTCGAAAGCACGTCAAAGTGCAAGTAGATAAATAGGTACCACTCCGGTGGGAAGGTAAATGGCGTTTCCGTGCACTGCTGTGGTTCACCAGAAGTGGCTTAGTCATGCTGGCCACATGACCCGGAAGCTGTATGCCGGCTCCCTCGGCTAATAAAGCGAGATGAGCGCCGCAACCCCAGAGCTGGCCACGACTGGACCTAATGGTCAGGGTTCCCTTTACCTTTACCTTTACCTTTACCTGCAGCTTAGGGAACTGAAAACCTTTGTTCTTTGACTCAAACAAACAGGGAACGGTGCTGTTTGCTGAGTTGCGGAGGTGGCTGCAGAAGCACCTGAGCACATGGGTTGTGCATATGCGCACTTCGCTTCTCAGAAGGGAGTGGTGGTGTTGGGGAAAGGCAGTTGAATCTGCTAATATATTTTAAACACATGCAAATTTAACATTGCCAGCAGCTGCATTGCCTAGTCTGGGTTTAAAAATAAACATTCTCCAGAAGCAAGAGGGGTGGGAGACGAGAAAAGCCAGACTTTGTAATGGATGAGGCACAATTGGCAAAAACCCGGTAAGACAGTGGCAGGCCATAACTGCCAGCTGATCCCACTTCCTAGCTCAGGTTAGAGAAGCAAGAAGATCCAGGAAGCAGATATGAGGAGTAGAGTGCAGTCTTTAACTGGTTAACTGGCTAGATTAAACAATTTAAAAAACTTTAACTGACTAAAAAAATGCAGTTTGCTTTTGTGATCACATAGCAGTCACAGTGGCTTGAGAGATAGGAGATAGTCGCATAAATTCAATTTATTTTCATAGGAAGTGGGAGCAAACAGCACTGGAGATTTTTGTGATGGGGGCAAAGAGATTTGGCAAAAGATACTGACCTTTCGAGTGGGTGGGGATTTTCTCCATGGGAATGGTCTAATCTGGGAGCAAGGTTGTTCCATGACATGGCCATAGTATCTTCCCAGTCTTGGTAAACATATCTCTCTTTTATGGTGTGTTTTTTTAAGGATGCACCTGCAAATGACACACACCTCACGCATGTAAAGCGCATGACTTCTCCACAAAGAATCCTGGGAACCACAGTTTGTTAAGGGTGCTGGGAATTGTAGCACCACGAGGGAGTAAACTACAGTTCCCCAGATCTTTGGGAGAAGTCGTGCTTGGAATGTGTGCCACCTATGTCTGAAGGAGGAACACCATTGGGCTTCTACTTATGGCAGTTCTGGCACCCCTTGAACCATAGAAATGTCGCGTTGAAACACAAGGAAAGAAGAGAATGGCTTGTGTCGATCTGCCCAGCCCAGCAAGGGGGAATCAGTTAAACCTTCCGGCGGTGAGGTGGGAAGGAAACAAGGCCGGTGAGCGTGGAGAGGAAGGAAGTGGCGACAGCCAAACTGCCACGAGGCTCCTTGTGTTTTATGTGCGGTTTGCGAGAAATCGGTGCCTCTGTGCTTTTCATATCCCTGGCCCACAGCTGCACGGCTGACCCCTAGCGGCCGACGCAGCCCTCTGTTCTTGTCTCTAAGTATAGAGCATAACGCTTGATGGGAGCTGCTCCCCTCCGCATTTAGCTCAGCTGCGCAGAAACCGCGATGCCACACGGATGCTGCATGTGTGATACAAGTCTCCTAAAACGGCAGCCCCCTCCACATCCTTGCCAGGGGGAGGAATCGCTTTCAGGCACCTCGCTGGGGGTTGCTTTGTGCGTAGCTGTTGTGGAAGCTAGCAAACGTTATGCTTCATACGTCTGCTTCTTTGTTTTCCAATTTTTTTTATTGATTTTCACAGAAATTTAAACACACAAACAAATAAACAAACAAACACACATAAATCATAACTTTAGTAAAACTAATCCAATTAACATTGTTAAGTGACTTCCTCGTATCCCCCTGGTTGGATTTCAGTGTACAGTGGTACCTCAGGTTACATACGCTTCAGGTTACATACGCTTCAGGTTACAGACTCCGCTAACCCAGAAATAGTGCTTCAGGTTAAGAACTTTGCTTCAGGATGAGAACAGAAATTTTGCTCCGGCGGCGCGGCAGCAGCAGGGAGCCCCATTAGCTAAAGTGGTGCTTCAGGTTAAGAACAGTTTCAGGTTAAGTACAGACCTCTAGAACGAATTAAGTACTTAACCCGAGGTACCACTGTATATCATTTTAACGGTTTTCCAAATCAATATTCTTATAAAATTAACCTGGTCACTTAACATCTTTCTTTCTTCCCAATTCGGTATTAAACATATTAGTTCATCACATTACATATTTGAATCCTAAGCCTATCCGGTATTTGCAAGCTTTTCCCAATTAATTTAACTTAACGTATTTAACTAAATAGTCATTAAAGTTCGTCCATTCTTCCTGGTACTCCTCCTCCTTCTGGTCAGGGACTCTTCCAGTCAGGTCGGCTAGCTCCGAAAAATCCATCATCTTCATCTGCCATTCTTCCAGTGTTGGTACTTCCTGCGTTTTCCGTACGTCTGCTTCTGCCCAGCGGCGTCTGAGGAGGTTACCCCTTTCCTCCCTCAACCCACCCCCCATAAATATATGTGGCCAAGTGTAATGAACAGCCGCAGGCAGCTCTAACTCTCCCTTGCCGTCTTCTGCAGTGTGTAAGTGGCAATTAAAGACAAGAGAAAGGCAGCCTGGGAGGCGCTAAATTTTAATGTCTCTGCTTCTTCTGTAATGTGGGTAGTGGCCTCTAGTTGACCCTGGAATGTGTGTCAGCAAGCTTCCATTTAGACACCTAGAATCAAGCCAGCCCCAGTGCTGGCTTGCTGACACGCTGTGCTGGATTTCAAGAGACACACAGACACACAGACACAAGAGACACACAGACACATGGACCAGAGCACACCAGGCACTCCTGTCTTCCACTGCCTCCCACAGTTTGGTCAAACTCATGCTGGTAGCTTCGAGAACACTGTCCAACCATCTCGTCCTCTGTCGTCCCCTTCTCCTTGTGCCCTCCATCTTTCCCAACATCAGGGTCTTTTCCAGGGAGTCTTCTCTTCTCGTGAGGTGGCCAAAGTATTGGAGCCTCAGCTTCAGGATCTGTCCTTCCAGTGAGCACTCCGGGCTGATTTCCTTCAGAATGGATCGGTTTGATCTTCTTGCAGTCCATGGGACTCTCAAGAGTCTCCTCCAGCACCATAATTCAAAAGCATCAATTCTTTGGCGATTGCCTTCTTTATTGTGCAGCTCTCACTTCCATACATCACTACTGGGAAAACCATAGCTTTAACCTTTTGTTCTTTAGAGGTATGCAATATTGTTTTGTAAATGTATGGGCAGGAATTGATAAAGCGGCAACTATTGGATAAAGGGAATGGGATATAAGGAACAGAGGCAGGATTTACATTTGCTTCCGTGTTCTGCTTTCACCTCTGGCCTCGCCCACCGCAGTGGCCCCCGGAAGGCTGCGCAGCTGGGAATGTGGCCCTCAGCCTGAAAAAGGTTTCTCCGCCCTGAACTCTCTGTTCTTCTCTTTTGGCAGCTCCAGATCAAGCATGCCGTGACTGAGGCTGAAATACAGCAACTGAAAAGAAAGGTAAGCTATGAGATCCCTTTCCCTCCCCTTGGAGACTTGCCCAAATCCATGGCTGAGAGTGTTTTCCACAAGCGCTGTAAGAGCTTCTTCCCGAGTTGGCTTTTAATAGCAGGGCTATTTTTAATCTGTTTTCATAGGGTTTGGAGTGGGGAGGCCCTGCCCCACCCTCATGGTCACAATCCCGAGATTCTTCTCTTGCAAAGATAAAATAGAAACAGCCCCCATAAAAGCCACCATGAGCTTCTTGGGGGAAGGGTGAGACCAAAGCGATGTGCCTGAAATAAAATGCTTGAATGGATCTAATATTTTGCCAGTTGGTTTGACTGTCCTTGCTAGGGATGGTGGAGGAATCCTTATCAAATGGAGTTACCGTACTTTTCCGTGTCCAGTCATACCTCATGTTACGTTTGCTTCAGGCTACGTTTTTTCAGGTTGCGTCCCGCAGCGACCTGGAAGTACCGGAAAGGGTTACTTCCGAGTATCGCCGCTCGGGCATGTGCAGACGCGCAAAATGACACCACGCGCATGCGCAGAAGTGGCAAATCGTGACCCGTGCATGCGCAGACGCACCGCTGCTGGTTGTGTTCTATTCATGTTGTGAACGGGCCTCCAGAACGGATCCTGTTTGCGACCAGAAGTACCACTGTATTAGATGAGGGGTTTTTTAAATTTAAAAAGTACAGTGGTACCTCTGGTTACATACGCTTCAGGTTACATACGCCTCAGGTTACAGACTCCGCTAACCCAGAAATATTACCTCGGGTTAAGAACTTTGCTTTAGGATGAGAACAGAAATCGTGCTCCGGCGGCACGGCAGCAGCCCCATTAGCTAAAGTGGTGCTTCAGGTTAAGAACAGTTTCAGGTTAAGAATGGACCTCCGGAACAAGTTAAATACGTAACCAGAGGTACCACTGTATGATAAAAATTGGGGGTCATCTTATACATGGATAATAGTGCATAGGGGGGGATGTGTGATTGGTTGCTGCCACGAGCTGGAGATTGTCAGCGGCATGTTATTGGTGGCTTCGGCAAGGGCTGGTGTTGATTGGCTGTCGCTGCGGCAATAGGGTGGGCGATTAGCGGCTTCCGTCGGCGTGGGGACAGACGATAGCTGGAGGGTAAGTGACTTTCGGCAATCCACCCTAAAAAAAAGCTGAACAATTATGGGCCACCGCCACCCCCCAAAAAGCTCAAACGTTATGGGCAATCCTCCCCCCAAAAAAAGTTCCATAACTCTGGGCAATCTCCCCCTATTTTCTTAATTTTTAGTCCCCCAAAATAGGGGGTGTCTTATACACGGGGGTGTGGTATACACGAGAAATACGGTAATGCAGGGATTTTGGCAGCTCTGACCACATCAGACCATCAAGTACCTCCTTATTTTCCAACCACTTGCGCGCTGTTGTGTGTGTGCTTAAACAGCTAATTAGATGAAAAATGATACACACACAAAATTCAAATATTATAGGTATAATAGGTATGGAAAACTCCAGGCAGCACTACATTTCCATAGCATAATTTTCTAATCATGAATACTTAAGTGTGTTTTTATAAAGTTGCCTTCCCATTTTTATGTGCCGTTTAACTTTGGGGAACCTGGAATGCGTCTGTGTTTAATATGGGTATATTATGCCTATAGTAAAGGCATATATAGGGACGCGTGTGGCGCTGTGGGTTAAACCACAGAGCCTAGGACTTGCCAATCAGAAGGTCGGCGGTTCAAATCCCTGCGATGGGGTAAGCTCCTGTTGCTCGGTCCCTGCTCCTGCCCTCCTAGCAGTTCGAAAGCACATCAAAGTGCAAGTAGATAAATAGGTACCACTCCAGCGGGAAGGTAAACGGCGTTTCCGTGCACTGTTCTGGTTCGCCAGAAGCAGCTTAGTCATGCTGGCCACATGACCCAGAAGCTGTACACCGGCTCCCTTGGCCCATAGAGCGAGATGAGCGCCGCAACCCCAGAATCAGTCACGACTGGACCTAATGGTCAGGGGTCCCTTTACCTTCACTAAAGGCTTATATAATGTGCGAAAATTGTTTGTGTTTCTCGTGGGGGGGGCAGTAGCTCGCTTCTTGACAAGCTCAAGGAGCAAGAAGGGAAACAGCCATGCATTTAAAGCAGACGAGGAATATTGGGAACTGTAGGGTGCTAGGGGTGCTGGGAACTGTAGCGGTGAACTACAGTTCGTGGGATTCTTTGGGGGAAGCCATGTGCTTTAACTGCATGGTGTGTACATGTCCTTAGGGAGAAATGTGTGCAGACGCAAAGGTTTTTGAAAAGTCCCATTCCTTGCCCTGAGCTGTTTAGGTCTGGAGTCCTAAATATGCCAGGGGCCACCCACTAGGTAGCTTCCTGGCATCTACCTTTCTAGGAATGCTGCCCAGCCTAGCAAAACTGCCTGTCTTATCTCACCTCACCTCCCATCCTTGCTTGCCAGAAGCACACTGAGAGCCAGTGTGGTGTAGTGGTTAAGAGCGGTAGACTTGTAATCTGGTGAACTGGGTTTGCGTCTCCGCTCCTCCACATGCAGCTGTTGGGTGACCTTGGGCTAGTCACACTTCTCTGAAGTCTCTCAGCCCCACTCACCTCACAGAGTGTTTGTTGTGGGGGAGGAAGGGATAGGAGAATGTTAGCCGCTTTGAGACTCCTTAAAGGGAGTGAAAGGCGGGATATCAAATCCAAACTCTTCTTCTCACTGTGAGATATACCTGTTTCTGCCAAGAAAAGGAGGCCTCAAGGAGCATTGGAGGCAGTGTGGATGAAAATCAATGTTTTTTTAATAAAAAAATCAGATTATTTTTTAAAATTTAAATCAGATTTTTTAAAATTTAAATTGTTTCTTTTTTTTATTTAAATTGGATTTTAAAAATGAAATGCTTTTGGAGGAAAAATCTTTCTAAAGGTAGTTTTCTATTTAGGTTACATTATAGTCCAAAGGCTATCAGGAAATAAGGATTTGTTTTAAGTTTTCCATGTATGCTAAAACTCAGTCTAAGGTTTTTTTGTTTTGTTTTTTGTTTATGTTTAACCACATCAGTTAACAAACATGGATACATATGCTATAATGTTATTGCTTTACTTAAATAAATTGTTTAAATTCTTATTAAGGAAATGATTGTTTTTCTCCTTCCAATAAAGTACAGCATAAAAGTTGTCCAAATATAAACAGTTAACTTATTAAAGCTCACAATAATTTCATAATTATCTGTCTATGTATTTCTAAGAGTATAACCAAATCAGTAATTTTTTATATAACTGTAAAAAACCACTCTGAAAATTTATTATTCCAAAAATGAAACCTTCATCTGGTTGTAAGATTATACCAGCAAGAATGAGTTTTTCTGTGAAAAAACCCACACGATTTAAATCAAGTCTTACTGACTAGTGATTTAAATTGATTTGATTTAAATCAAGTCCAGCCTGATTGGAGGGAGGCTTGACTGACCTCTGCAGGGAACAGGGCCTCCTCGGTTGCTGCCCCAGTTGCTCAGCTGAGCACCCTCCTGCGATTTCCACTCCTTATATGTTTGCTGCTGCTTTTCGTGTCGATTTCTGACTTTCGCTGAGATGACTCTCGGCTACGTCGCTGCCGTCCATTTTGTTGTTGTTGTTTTTTAAATTTTTTATTGAATTTTACAAGAAAAGAAAAAGAAAGATAAACAAAGAACAATACATAACACTATAAACACATTTATATACATATTTTCCAAAATACAAACTGAAAAAAGAAAAAAGACAAATGATAAAAGAAAAAAATACTTTTCATAACCAATAATATTACCAAATTCGTGCTTCAAACATTACAATATATAAATCTTAGTTAAAATATTATAAAAGGCTTTCACCGCATTCACCGCACGTCTCTTAGTTACCGTATTTTTCGCACCAGACCACAAGCTGCACCTAGTTTTTGGAGGAGGAAAACAAGAAAAAACATATTCTGAATCTCAGAAGCCAGAACAGCAAGAGGGATCGCTGCGCAGTGAAAGCAGCAATCCCTCTTGCTGTTCTGGCTTCTGGGATAGCTGCACAGCCTGCATTCGCTCCAAAAGACGCACACACGTTTCCCCTTACTTTTTAGGAGGGAAAAAGTGAGTCTTATAGAGCAAAAAATACGGTATCTTGCTCGCCTTTACATCTGTTCTTTAATCATTTCCCTTCCTTAGATTCTTTCATAGTCAGTCAAATCTTTATGTTCACCATCCGTTTTGTTTTAATTACGGCTCAAAGCAGTGCACCGATTTAGTTAGCTTCTGAGAAAACGAGTAAGCCTCTCCCTCGCGCTGTCTTCCCTCAGCTGCAGTCCATCGAACAAGAGAAATCCCGCTGGCGCCTCGAGAAAGCCCAGCTAGAACAGAGCGTGGAGGAGAACAAGGAGCGGATGGAGAAGCTGGAGGGGTACTGGATGGAAGCCCAGAACTTGTGCCAGGCTGTGGACGAGCACTTGAAAGAAACCCAAGCCCAGTATCAGACTCTGGAGAGGAAGTACAGCAAAGCCAAGAGGCTCATCAAGGAGTATCAGCAGAAGTAAGGACTCCCTTTCCAGAGCCCTGTCCCGTAAACGGCAATGATATGCATGCCTGCTAAGAATCATGAAACCATAGTGTGCTGGGCCCGGGGGTAACCCGTGAAATGCAGTCCAGGACCAGTCCAGAATCCGCAGGTTCCGCTGGGAGTCAGTCCAACAGGGCCAAGGCAGGACACAAGGCAAGGACAGGTACAAGATCTCAGGCAGCATCTAGCATACAGCAATGTTGCTCCCGCAACCTGGGGCAGGGTCCGACAGCCTTTTATCTTTGTCAGGGTAGCAGCCGGTCCTGATCCCCCGGCGACTCACCTCCCTGTTTCGCCCGAAGGCGAGTACCCCTCCTGTGAGTACTCAGGTCTCTTCTTCTCTCAGACCTTAGTCTCTGCAGCTCAGGAGACGTCGGTGGGTTACCAGATCCAGGAGCGGCCTCAGCCTCCCCTGACCCAACTGGTAGTGGAGCAGCTGTAAGTGATGGCCCAGCTGAAGGCAATGAGGCAATCCCCACATCTGGAGCCAGGGCAGGCTCAGGCCCCTGACTCGGCCCAGCTGGTGTTTGTTGCAAGGGAACCTGTGCAGACTGGGACTCTTCGGGATCAGGCCCCAGACTTGGTTCAGATGATGCCTGAGGCAAAGGATCTGGTGCAGACTGAGTCTCCTCTGGTTCCAAGTCCAAGCCCGAGTCCCAGGCCATCACACATAGAATTGTAAGAGAGAATGCCTTCATCAACCTTTTTAGGCCCACTTTCGTTTGAGATAGAAGTACTGCATTGTTTTGGTATAATAATACAGTGGAACCTCGGTTCCCAAACACCTCCATTCTCATATGTTTCGGTTCCCAAACGCCAAAACCCCAGAAATAAATGCTTCCATTTTCGAACGGTTTTTTTGGAACCTGAGCGTGCAATGTGGCTTCCGCTGAGTGCAAGAAGCTCTTGAAACCAATAGGAAGCCGTGCCTCAGTTTTGAAAAGTTTCAGAAGCTTCCGGAACAGATTTCGTTCATGAACCAAGGTTCCACTGTACAGAGCAGTGATGGCCAAACTGGGCCCTCCAGCTGTTTGGGGACTACAACTCCCATCACCCCTAGCTAACAGGACCATTGGTCAGGGATGATGTGAACTGTAGTCCCAAAACAGCTTGAGGGCCGAGTTTGGCCATCACTGGTATAGAGGATGGCTATTCTGGCCAATTTAGGGCCATTATACTCTGGGGATGTTAAACTCTGGACAATATCATTTATATATAAATTAAACAGTGCAAAGGAAAAAGCGTCTCAAAGCGCCAAAATTCTGACATGCTTTTTCCATACGAAAGGTGGCAATCCCATACCATCAGTCCTTGAAGTGTTTAAAGCTAAACCCCTAGCACAGTTATATTATATGGGGCTCAGATTTGGACAGGCACTCACCTTGGATCTACAGAAGCTGTACAATCTTAAGTTCCTAAGGCATTTTTCCTGTTCCATCCTGTTTTCCAAATGCTTCATTGCGCTTGAAGGCTAATCTCCCCTCCGCTGAATTACAGATTTGGTGTAGGACATTTCATTATTGGCTTCAGCTAAATTTAAACCCCACTGGTCTACTACCCTTAGTATTGCAAGATTGTCATGAGAGTGGACTATTTCAGGAGAACGGGACCCTGGTGGGAACAAGGTGGGAGAGTCCTGAGGTGGTGGAATGGACTGAACCGCTTCAGACTATAGGTGTGGAATGATGTTTTGAATGCTTCCCCATGTAAAAGGTTGCCTGCAAATAAAACTAGTCAAGAAGGGAGAACAAGAACCTTTCTCTCTGGTAGGCTAGTTATGGTTGTTCTTGTACTTCCAAGGAGGAGTTTGTGTGTGTTTTTTAACATGGAGAAAGCATATGAAAAGGGCATTTCCCACCTCTAGCCTAAAACGGACCAATTCACTTTGCCAACTCAGCATACTGAGACGTGGGTGGCGCTGTGGTCTAAACCACTGAGCCTCTTGGGCTTGCCGATCGGAAGGTTGACGGTTCGAATCCCCATGACGTGGTGAGCTCCCGTTGCTCTGTCCCAGCTCCTGCCAACCTAGTAGTTTGAAAGCACACCAGTGCTAGTAGATAAATAGGTACCACTGCGGCGGGGAGGTAAACAGCGTTTCTGTACGCTCTGGTTTCCGTCACGGTGTTCTGTAGTGCCAGAAGCAGTTTAGTCATGCTATCCACATGACTAGAAAGCTGTCTGTGGACAAACGCTGGCTCCCTCGGCCTGAAGCGAGATGAGCACTGCAACCCCGTAGTCGCCTTTGACTGGACTTAACTGTCCAGGGGTCCTTTACCTTTACCTCTGCTATGTCCTGCTGCATATGTAGTAATATCATCATCATCATATGCTGCCCATCTGACTGGGTTGCCCCTGCCACTCTGGGCAGCTTCCAACCGATCTGAACGAGAGCCAGTGTGGTGTAGTGGTTAAGAGCGGTAGACTCGCAATCTGGTGAACCGGGTTCGCGTCTCCGCTCCTCCACATGCAGCTGCTGGGTGACCTTGGGCCAGTCACACTTCTCTGAAGTCTCTCAGCCCCACTCACATCACAGACTGTTTGTTGTGGGGGAGGAAGGGAAAGGAGAATGTTAGCCGTTTTGAGACTCCTTCGGGTAGTGATAAAGTGGGATGTCAAATCCAAACTCTTCTTCTGAACTTTTCTCATGGCCCTAAGGTTAGACCATTTCCCAACATTCAGGAGACTCCCCCTGCTTGCCTCTTAACCAGCCCCCTCTGGAGGCAGGAATGGGGAGCCTCTAGGATAGCTAGATGTTGCTGGACTGCAGCTCACCTCATCCCTGACCATCCCTGGTCCATACTGACTGGAGCTGGTGGGATTTAGAGTCCCATCATATCCGGAGGCCACTGGTTGCCCCTCCTTGCTTTAAGGACCTACGGGACCGCCTCTCCTGGTATGCCCCGTGGAGGACCTTAAGGTCCACAAATAACAACACTTTGAAGGTCCGGAGCCTCAAGGAGGTTAGATTGGTTTCAACTAGGGCCAGGGCCTTTTCAGCATTGGCCCCAACATGGTGGAACGCTCTGTCACAAGAGACTAGGGCCCTGTGGGACGTGACATCTTTGCACAGGGCCTGCAAGACAGAGCTGTTCCGCCTGGCCTTTGGTTTGGACTCGGTCTGACCCTGATGTTTCCCTCCCCTTATGGTCTTGATTTATCGACTACTTTAAAATGAGGCTGCATTTTAAATTGCATTTTCACCTGTATTTTAAATTGGTGTCCCCCCTCTCTTTTCCCCCTATTATGTTTTTACTGTGATTTTATTGTTGTTAGCTCTGGCCGGGGAGGTCGGGGGTATAAATAAAATTTATTATTATTATTATTAAAGAGTGCTTCTGACTCTGGCTCTTCCCCTCTTACAGAGAGATTGAGTTCCTGAAGAAGGAGACAGCTCAGCGTCGCATCCAGGAGGAGTCTGAGCTGGCCCACAAGGAGGAAGTGGACAAGTTGCAGGAGAAGGTGGGCATCAAGGACAGCACTGGGGGTTTGCCTTGAGCCCCCGAGGAAAAGAAAGAAAGAAAGAAAGAAAGAAAGAAAGAAAGAAAGAAAGAAAGAAAGGGCTTTGCTGTGACTGGAGAGGCCTTGGTTCAGTTCAGCTCAGGGATACATGTGAGATGTGTGCACTTGGAAGGGGCCTGGTTGTTGACGTGGGTAGAGGAAGGGTTGGGGCGAGAGGGACACTCCCATCTTTCTGAACTCCTGTAGAGTTGGGCATCAATGCTTGAGTCTTGTAGGACCTTGTGTCACGTGCTGGATCACTCATTAAGCAGATCCTGCTGCTCAAAGGCAGGGGGTGGGAAGACTGATCTTTTTGAATTCCACATTGAGAACACATCCCACGCCTATATCACACTCAGATTTTTTGGGGTGTTGGTGGCCGGGGTGTCCTTTCTACAGAGTCCCGTTGAAACTTCCACCAGGACAAAGTGGATCTTTACAAGCCCACGCTCGCCCACCTTCCCCAGATCCTGTGATGTGAGATTCCGCATCCCAGATCTACAGGGATCTCTTAAGGTTGTGCAGTGTTCTATTTAGCTTGCAGACACTTGATCCTAGATCAAACGCCGTCTCTCCACCACGTATACATGGGCGTTGGGCCTTCACTTGATCCTGCAACAGGTCTCGAGTCAAATCTATATCTCTCCTTGCTGGGCCAGTTGCAGATCCCTGCCACACCCTGGTTCCTACATCAGGCAGTGGTTCATGTCAGACTCGTCAGGTTGTTCTCATGCCTCTGTGTGTTAAATGTGTGCATTTTGTGTGTGTGTGTGTGTGTGTGTGTGTGAATGCACCTGGGTTTCTGTACTGCGGCTACACTGATCGGAGAGCAACGTAGAATCTCTCTCTTCCAACATCCAGGAGATTCCCCATGCTCCCTCTGGAGGACATCACTTGTACTGCAGCTCCTAGAAGCCCCCTCCAAAACCCAAATCACAGCGGCAGGTCTCAGTGTGTTCTTCTTCTTTGCACAGAACACTGAACGCAACTCACACATACCCCTGCGCCATTCATCTCCATTGAGGTTGACCAGGCTAGCACATGCATTTGAGCACTGCCACCACTGCTGCTCTTCAGCATTTACAAAGTGCCAAGCTCTTAAGGAAAGAGTGAGGATCACCTGCACAGGGCCCAGAATAAGCAGAGGTGCACATTTTGCCAGGACCGCATTGTGCTTTGCACAGTCATTTCACTCCTACATGGCTCTGGCCTGCCACTCGACGGAGAACAGGCAGCATGAACCACATTCTACATGGCTAGAGCACTAGGCGGCAGCAATTGCCACGACTGTGGTGGATGGAAAAAACAAGGCCATGAGACAGTTGGAGCGGGGTGGGTGGGTAACCACCAACCTCTCCCTGCAAACAGAAAACTAGCAAGGAGAAACCTTCTATTTGTGAGTTTTTAGCATAAGGGAACATTCAGCATTGGCAGCCTCCCACATTGTCTGATGTGGTACAATCCGCATAATAATAATAATAATAATAATAATAATAATAATAATAATACATTTTATTTATACTCCGCCCTCCCCGGCCAGAGCCAGGCTCAGGGCGACTAACACCAATAAAATAAAATCGCAGTAAAAACATAATAGGATAATAATAAGGATATAGCCACCTATCAAGCCATCACCTCCCCTTCACCTTAATTGTGATCTCCCTATTTTCTTAGAATGCTTTCTGCTGACTGTGTCTGAATTCGTCCTGGGCTGACTTCTTTCTAATGAATAAAAAAATGGTGAATTAGTCTACCAAACAGCAGCCTGCCCACATCAGGACACTGCTCCCATCTCCGAATGTGTTATACCTTTGATTTGACCCAAGCATCAGACCAAAGGCTTCCGCCATGCTTATTTTCTCAACCATGTCCATCGGCTCTCATTCCCCAACCATTACTTCACCCCATCACCCCACTGATTTCTCCTGGAACTGCTCCTGGCCAACTTTCCACCTCTGATTTGCCCTTTGAGCCTTCAGTCATTTCATTCCCTTATTTAGTTTTAACTATCCATTATTCATGTGTTTCATTACATATACCTTTAAAGCCCTAATGGCCTTGGCCCAGTATACCTGAAGGAGCGTCTCCATCTCCATCGTTCTGCCCGGACACTGAGGTCCAGCACCGAGGGCCTTCTGGCGGTTCCCTCACTGCGAGAAGCCAAGTTACAGGGAACCAGGCAGAGGGCCTTCTCGGTAGTGGCGCCTGCCCTTGTGGAATGCCCTCCCTTCAGATGTGAAGGAAATAAATCTTTAAAAGACATCTAAAGGCAGCCCTGTTTAGGGAAGTTTTTAATATTTAATGCTGTATTGTTTTTAACACTCGATTGGAAGCCACCCAGAGTGGCTGAGGAAACTCAGCCAGATGGGTGGGGTATAAATAATAAATTATTATTATTATTATTATTATTATTATTATTATTATTATTATACCCATGCAGCTTACAATACAGAAAGTGCTTCAACGTTCGGTTCCCAGAAGCAGAGCTGATTATACAAAGCTTATCTGGCGTATGCAACTTTTAACTGGATCTGCATAGTTTACGCTGTGCGGCCTTTTGCCGAACTCAGAGCAGAGGAACCCGTCTCAAAACGGACGTGGAGCAGACTGCAAGCCTAAACGTTCAGAAGCCGTGTTAATGAGCTCCCCCCCCCCCACGTCATTTGTATCCATACAATTCTCCTTTGGCGTGCCCCTTCATCCCCCTTTTTCACAGCCTATTCCCGTTGCTGTTAATGGCGCTGAGCCAGCCAGCCAATTTCCACCGTGTCTCCTTCCCTCGTGTCTTCCCATCTCCCCCCCCCCCCCCCCGCTATTTTTCTACCTGGAAATCTCCTCTTCACCCCCTTTCTGTTGTGTGTTTTTCAGATCTCTGAACTGGAGGCGAAGCTGCAGACTTTGAAAAATTCCAACCCGACTTAAAAAAAGAGAGAGAGCAGGAAAAAAAAACCACATATAAACCAACCAGAGCAATTAATTCTTCTCATTACTATTACTACTACTACTACTACTACTACTACTATCATTTGCAAGGGACCTGTTTAGAAATGCCTCCTGCCAGTTCTCCACTCTTTTATTCTTCCCTCATCCCCTGCCCGGTTTTCCCAGCAGGGAAGTGTTAAGACCCTGACACAGTCAGAAGAACTACGGCAAGCGAGAGTAGCCAACGGCCTTGCCTTCTCTTGAGGGTGAGGGAGAGACAAAGGCCGGGACGGGTCAGGCAGGATGGCGAAAGTCAAAGTGGGCCGCAGAGGCGAAACCCAGACACCTTGACAAGGGTGGTGAATCACTTGTCAGTTTTCCATGTCCGGTGTGCGTCTTGTGTCAACTGGATCGACAAACCGTGGAGGGTGGGGAGGCGGTGGTCCCGTGTGTCCGGCCATTTGTGTCCCCTGTCCTCTCTGCCTGATGAGAACCTTGCGCCAGCCATTGCAGATTGGGATCGAGACTGTCTTCACGTGGAGCAGGGGACAAAACTGGAACGCAGCAGGACTCTGCTGGCAAGAAGCGAGACCAGCTCTCTCTATCTGTTTTTGTTTTCTTTCCTGAATCTTAAACTTTTGAGCGAGGGGTTATGGGGTTGGGAGTGGGGGGGGGTCTTATTGTTGGGATTTGGTGAGGGTGGGGAGGGTTGGATGATCTTGCCTTTAATTTTCCATCCTTTTGGACAATATGGAATCCATTATTCTCTATGTTTCGTGCGATGGTGGGAAATATGTCTGTGTTTTTTAAGGAGGGTTTCCGCGGGCGATTTTGCCAGTCGCCACCTTTGCGACTGAGGAGAGGCTCCGGCCTCCGGAACCCCTGTCGACATCTGAATAGACACTACGGCTGACTTTTTACAACCAGGAAAAGAGCATTCGCCTTGTTTCTTTCCCCTCCTCACTGCATTTTTATTCACGTTTGTCTTGTTGAATTTCTGGGAATCAACGCCCAGGAGGTTTATGAACTGGACCCTCCCAAGGGAGCTGAGTATTAAAACCTAAGAGCCGGGAGCAAACGCATCAAAGGTATCGAGCCAGGAGCTGAAGCTAGAGACTTTGGAGAGAGAAAAAATGGAACTGAGCAGGGAAGAAATAATTGGTCCCGCTCTTGAGCAAGCCTTCAGTTTCATGGTTCTGCACCAGCCATTCTGCATTTGACTGGAAGAAAGCTGTGAAGGGCAGCACCTTTTTGGAAGCCGAACACCTTGACAGGGTTCTGCTTTGCTGCTGTCAATACCAGGGTTTGTTGTGGAAGTGGGTGTGCTTACAGCCGGGGGACAGCAAAAGATAAAAACAGAGGCACAAGTGCCTTAGACGCACAGGTAATGAGGAGCCAGTCTCTAAGATCATTAGATTGTAAGAGGTATTGCCTGGTTCCTTCTTTGTTCCTTAATTTATGAGGTCAACCTTTGTCCCAGGACAAAACACTGGACCATCGTAGATATCCCTTTGTTTCACATCACCCCCATTTCCAGCAATTGAGCTGCACGGGTGCATTTAGTTTGGGTTTTTTACATGGCATCTCTAGCCGGCAGGGAATTCCTCTCTGAAGCAACACAACGGCGTCATAACTGTTGCTGCAGTGGCCAGCCAGTCAGCACCTTGCCTTCCGCATTTTACGCCCCTTTCTAGAGAAATAGTTGGGATCGTTATTAGTAGCCAGAAAGCCAGAAAGTGTTGGGTCACCTTAGTGGTAAACTGGATGGATGGGTGGGGGATATCTTACAGCGCAAGCCTTCATAACAGGTGCCGGCAGCGAGTTACAAAAGCTGTTCATCTCTAAGGTGCCAGAGGGTTTTGCAGCTTCTTTCTTCCTCATCTGTTTAATCTGACAAGAGCAGAAGTCACTGACTGCAGCTCCTTCGCTGCCCATGCTTTTACACCCTAACCCAGGCATCAGGGCCCAAGCCAAAACATTACACTGACATACACAGAGGCACCAAAACAACACTTCCATAGAGCTGCACTTTGCCCAGTGGGCCAAGATGTTAGAAGGGTGCTCTCTATATGGCACCAAACTTATAGGGAGTTTCTTTCTGTATCAGCATCCGTGGCACCAGAAGGATGCAGTTTGGCCTGATGGCAATGTCTGTGTGTTGTGTGTAATGTTGGAATCAGGTTCTTAAGGGGAAGAGTCAGAAAACATCTTACCTTAAATATGGCAAGGTGAAGCTTTGTGTGAACACATTTGGAGGCTTCCTTTGCCTGCATTTTGGCCTCTCTGACCTTTCGCTATCCCCGTCCTTGGGCGTGGTTTTTGGCCACCATGATTCATTCATGCCCTGGAGCTTGGCTGAGTGTGTCACATTGCTCAACCCAACTTGGAAATAACACAGGTACTCACAATCGAGTACCACTGGGGGCCTCTCCCAACCTGGGGCCTTCCTGATGTTTGGACTATAGCTTCCACCATCCCCAGCCAACATGGCCAATGGTCAGGGATGCTGAGGATACCTGGATTGCACCTGTTTGGGAAAGGCTGTTATAAACTGAGCTGGTGGGAGATGCGTCACATAGACATTCACTGGTCCTCTTTCAGCTGTTTGAGAGATATATTTATTAACCTAGATTAAGTTTTATATTTAAAAAAACGATGCAAATCGGGTGACGTTTCCTCTACCCACTCAAGCAGGACTCCACCTACTGCAACATCTACAAACTTTTTGACAGTATTATTTTTCCAGCATGGCCATTAGCCAAGGCTGCTGTGGAACGTCTATGTAAAGTGGAACTGGACGTACGTTTTGTAAAGCGGTTGCTGGGAAAAGTTGCTTCCCCCTGCTCCCTCAAAAAGAGCCAAAATAATGCCGATACAAAAGCCTGTATGTTTTGTTTGGTTTAAAGCAGTATTCTGCCAGGAAAAGCTATGCCTTTGGGTTTTCACCTCTAAACTGGATTTTGTGAAGGGAGTGGGAAATGCTGTCCCCTTCACAAGGTTTCCACTTTGAAGGAAAGGGGGAGAAAGAACAACAGGGTGTTTTCCTCCTGTTTACTTGAGAGGTACCCACCCCTTTTATTGTTTATTTCTTGTGGGCTTTAATAGTGGCTGCTTTGGAAGAAAGACATCCTTTGCTCATCCCGGTGTCTCTTGCTGTGATTCAGACAGAAACTCGGTGTGAATTTCAGCAGTCTGCATGATAGCTTTGATTCGGGGAAGAAGCACCAAAGGGGTTCATTTTGAACTTCGAACCAGTCTTTCCTCCAATTTCGATGGACCTAGCCCAGAAATGTCCGGATCCCATAATGAGGATAACTTCAGGATAGATGTCTCCCATGTTTCCTTCATAACTTTGAATTCACAGTTCCCTGTTTTGTCTTATCATGGGACGAAAACAGTTCATGGCAATGATGTGCAGAATGTGTCCCACTCAAGACAACATAATGTGGGTAGATTTGCCTTCATGAGCTTTCACAATCCATTTGTACTCCCCCAGAGTATTAAATACTGTGATAAAATGGTGGGTCGGTTTTCCAGGGTATGTTTCTGTGGACTGGAGTGGGGATTCTAATCCACATATCATGATCTGGGAGTAGAGAACCTGGGCATGGCAAATATCCTGGATCCAACAATCCAAAATTAAAAGGTGACATGTTGTGTCCTTTATCCCAGAGCTGGGCAATGTGTTTCAGGGGGGTTTGACTGCTTCCCCATCTCCTTTAAACCTCAGCGGTCAAATTGTGTGTGTGTTGCTACATGAACGCCCTGAAACACAGCCCTGCTTCTGGAGGTAAGCAGCTCTCTCATTCACACATGCACACACACACCCTTTACAGAATGTGAATTCTTGTGTTCCACGGTGGCAGAGTCCACAAAAGGCTTGGCCATTTTGTGATGCAGTGACATCGTCTGAAACGGGCACCGTCTCCAGCTCGCCATTTGCTCGCTGCAACACGCTGCCATTACACCTGCCAAACGCAGAGCTTCCAGACTGTTAGTGGTGGTGACCACAGAGGCAGGCAAAACTGGCCAGCTGCCAGTGAATTCTCCTCCCATCCCTTTACCCCGTGAGGGCTGCAAGGAATGATTCTCTAGGTGACAAGGTGTCTCCACGCCACCGCCATCCTGGGTTACATAGAGGATGAAACAGATTTTGCACCCCCCCCCAAAAAAAAAGTCGGTTCAAGAGGTGTACAGTGTACTGTAAACAGTAAATGGGTGCAGGATCAGAGCATGGGGGTGGAGAATGACACGCAGATGTAATGTTCTGAAAAACAAATGAGTTTTTTAAAAGATCATCTTAAATTTTAATTTAATCTCCTTTACACAGGTATAAATGTGTATGTATATATATAATATATATATGTATGTATGTATGTACGTATTGTTCCTGGTTTTGTATTCCAATTGTCCTATCATCCGGTCATATCAGATAAACTGCAGGTCTTTGTTTCCACCCTGTTCGGTTTTTCAAATGCCACTATGTGCTCTTGGGGGAGTTGGGATGGGGGGGGCAGAGCTATGGGTGTCCACTGCTGGAATTTCTAGAGATCTTCAAGGCAGCCCTTCCATATATATAGGTATGTATGTATGTAAATGAGATGCGGGTGGTGCTGTGGGTTAAACCACAGAGCCTAGGACTTGCCAATCAGAAGGTCGGCAGTTCGAATCCCCGCGATGGGGTGAGCTCCCGTTGCTCAGTCCCTGCTCCTGCCAACTTAGCAGTTCAAAAGCATGTCAAAGTGCAAGTAGATAAATAGGTACCGCTCCGGCGGGAAGGTAAATGGCGTTTCCGTGCGCTGCTCTGGTTCACCAGAAGCGGCTTAGTCATGCTGGCCACATGACCCAGAAGCTGTACACCAGCTCCCTCGGCCAATAAAGCGAGATGAGCTCTGCAACCCCAGAGTCGGCCACGACTGGACCTAATGGTCAGGGGTCCCTTTACCTTTACTATGTATGTAAATGCTTTTGAGGTGAACAGTAGGGCTGGGCAATATCTGGTGTTCAACATTGTGATATATCACCAGCTAAACACGTTGTGGTTTTCTTGCATAGCACACACACACATCATGATTCATAATATATTGCCAGGTCGGAAATTATGAAACCAATATTACGATATGGACTTCAAAGCAGTTTTGGACGATATAGCGATATATCTCCTAGCCACTACACCAGGTATGTCCAATTTCTTTAGGAATAAGTGCAATCAAACCATCATGGAGAGCTCCTGCTGCACAGGTGGCTGTTGATCTTGAGAAATGTCTTCTCCTATAACACATTGCACCATTGGCTATGGAAGGGAATGTTCTCAAAATACAGGGCACGGCACAGCTAGCCATTATTTCCCCATAACAAAAAACCCAGTTGCAGGATAACCATGTTAAACTGGTTGCCTTTTAAAAAAGAGAGAGGGTGGGGTGTTATACAGAAGGGTTATACAGAATCAGAAACTTTATGGATAGATGGAGACCCATAAAGCCAATGCCTTATGTGACAAGCTCCAGTTTTTCCTGGTTTCAGCTGCTACAGATTATGACATTCCTTAAAAGCTTATTCAGGGAAGGGACTAGTCTGTGCCGCACGATGGCTTTTGAACATCGTTCGATCCAATCTGCTTCATAATTGAAGAGTTATTCTTTTATTTATAAATTGCTGATTGACTGTAGGATGGGAAATGCAAATAGAGAGAGCCAGGCATAGGAGTACAACCTAGGCAGAACAACAGACCAAAATGCTTGGGCTAAAATAGGGACAAAGCCTCCTATGAAGACCATTTCGGCCGTAGTCCAGGAGGCAGTGCTGAGGGTAGTTTTCTCTGGTACTGGACTCTGGTCAAGCTCCCTCACATCACCTCTGTGACTTCATTCCAACACTAGCAGGGCTGTAACACAAGAAGAACCCTCATGGTGGAAGTGTATCAAGATTACTGGGCTCCTGATGTTGTTTCTAATATTATTTGTCAATCATTTAACCCAGGGGTCGGCAACCTTTTTCAGCCATGGGCCGGTCCACCATCCCTCAGACCATGTGGTGGGCCAGACTATATTTTGGAGCTAAAAATGAACGAATTCCTATGCCCCACAAATAACCCAGAGGCGCATTTTAAAATAAAGCACACATTCTACTCATGTAAAAACACGCTGATTCCCGGACCACCTGCAGGCCGGATTGAGAAGGTGATTGGGCCGCATTCGGCCCCTGGGCCTTAGGCTGCCTACCCCTGATTTAACCCAAACACTATTGCATTGTGCTGGAAAGAACATTACCAGCATCTTCTTAACCGCAACTCCACCGTAGCTGCTGATGTCCTCTCACAAATTCCACAAAAAGAAATTAGAGATGAGCTTGCAGTATTTTCAAATCTGGGAGAGTTGTGTACAGCTATTAACCAAATGACAAACACTGACAACTGCGAGACACTGGCCTGTGAACGCTCCAGTTGGAGAACAGCCTTTACCAAAGTTGTCATGGGCTTTCAAGATGCTCAAACTCAGGATGAAAGGGAGAAACGTGCTAAGACAGGCATGTCCAAAGTCCGTTTCGGGGGCCTAACTTCAATCCTACAAAAGGTCAACAACTTTGGTCAGCCCCCACGGCCCTTCACTTCATCAAATCTGGCCCTCTTTGAAAAAGGTTTGGACACCACTGTGCTAAGAGGAAGGCACATTTGGGAAACCCTCACCTTGGGACGTGGGTGGCGCTGTGGGTTAAACCACAGAGCCTAGGACTTGCCGATCAGAAGGTCGGTGGTTTGAATCCCCACAAAGGGGTGAGCTCCCGTTGCTCGGTCCCTGCATTTCGAAAGCACGTCAAAGTGCAAGTAGATAAATAGGTACCGCTCCAGCGGGAAGGTAAACGGCGTTTCCGTGCACTGCTCTGGTTCGCCAGAAGTGGCTTAGTCATGCTGGCCACATGACCTGGAAGCTGTATGCTGGCTCCCTTGGCCAATAAAGTGAGATGAGCGCCACAACCCCAGAGTCGGTCATGACTGGACCTAATGGTCAGGGGTCCCTTTACTTTACCTTTTACCACCTTGATCAACTCCTGCCTGGAAACCTATGTCCCCACTATGGAAGGATGTGAGGATCCAGAATTGGCCTCCACAGTCACTTACAGACTCACTGTTAAGAATGTGTTCATGGAAGAAATCTTACTCAGCTATGAGTGTTCACTGATGAAGAAGAGACTGACTGGCAGGAGGTCTCCTGAAGCCTTTCTCATTCATGAGATACTGGAGATTGGAGATTTGAACCTGGAACCTCCACAAGTGAATCATGTGTTGTATAAGATAGATGCAGTGGTCATGTAAGCAGTTTGCATGAACAAAGTTCCATGTTTAATAATAATAATAATAATAATAATAATAATAATAATAATACCCCACTCATCTGGCTGGGTTTCCCCAGCCACTCTGCATGGCTCCCCAGTCCCTGGCATCCCCTCTTCAGAAAGGATTGAGTGATAATGGGAAAGACCTTTTGCTGCCAGCGACCCTGGAAAGCTTCTGTCAGAGCAGACCATGCTGGGCTAAATCGACATCTTCCTAATTTACCTCTAATCGCAACAGCAATCCTATTAATATACTGACTAGAACTGTTTACCCAGGTCCAAATGTGAAACAGATGGCAGGTCTCCCTAGAACAATAGTCATTTGACACATAATAAACAATGCAGGTCTTATGTAGGTCAAACTTAAGGAGGCAGACTCCTCTTAGCATCCTCCTTGCGCGCACAGAGGGGGGCAGGGTCTGAAATCTGATGGGCTGCCTCCTCATCCCCCTCGCAACCCCTCGGAAGAATCTTGCTTCTGGAAGTGACATTGGCAAGGGCTTAGAGCAGACCTGTGAGGCCGATAAAAAGGTTTGAGGAGACCATTCCTAATAATAGCAGGGTAAAGGTTGAAGAGGGATGCGGGAGACGCTGTGGGTTAAACCACAGAGCCTAGGACTTGCCGATCAGAAGGTCGGCGGTTCGAATCCCCACGATGGGGTGAGCTCCTGTTGCTCGGTCCCTGCTCCTGCCCACCTAGCAGTTCGAAAGCACGTCAAAGTGCAAGTAGATAAATAGGTACCGCTCCGGCAGGAAGGTAAACGGTGTTTCCCTCTTGGAGGGTTTAATGTAGAAGATGGATAGGCCTCTGATATGGTCATCTTGGCTCAGAACGAACACTGAATAATAATAATAATAATAATAATAATAATAATAATAATAATTTATTTTTTGTACCCCGTCCATCTGGCTGGGTTTCCCCAGCCTCTCTGGGCGACTTCCAACAAAGATGAAAAATACATTAAAATGTCACACATTAATTCGATTGTAGGTCAGCAACTAGAGACCCCTGGGCCCAAACTAGCCTAATGTGATGTGCTACAGGACCTCCTAGTTGCCAGAGTTATCTTTCCTCTCCAATTCCTGAGACTAGAATCATAGAATCATAGAATCATAGAGTTGGAAGAGACCACAAGGGCCATGGAGTCCAACCCCCTGCCGGGCAGGAAACACCATCAGAGCACTCCTGACATATGGTTGTCAAGCCTCTGCTTAAAGACCTCCAAAGAAGGAGACTCCACCACACTCCTTGGCAGCAAATTCCACTGTCAAACAGCTCTTACTGTCAGGAAGTTCTTCCTAATGTTTAGGTGGAATCTTCTTTCTTGTAGTTTGGATCCATTGCTCCGTGTCCGCTTCTCTGGAGCAGCAGAAAACAACCTTTCTCCCTCCTCTATGTGACATCCTTTTATATATTTGAACATGGCTATCATATCACCCCTTAACCTCCTCTTCTCCAGGCTAAACATGCCCAGCTCTCTTAGCCGTTCCTCATAAGGCATCGTTTCCAGGCCTTTGACCATTTTGGTTGCCCTCCTCTGGACACGTTCCAGTTTGTCAATGTCCTTCTTGAACTGTGGTGCCCAGAACTGGACACAGTACTCCAGGTGAGGTCTGACCAGAGCAGAATACAGTGGCACTATTACTTCCCTTGATCTAGATGCTATACTCCTATTGATGCAGCCCAGAATTGCATTGGCTTTTTTAGCTGCCGCGTCACACTGTTGGCTCATGTCAAGTTTGTGGTCAACCAAGACTCCTAGATCCTTTTCACATATACTGCTCTCAAGCCAGGTGTCCCCCATCTTGTATTTGTGCCTCTCATTTTTTTTGCCCAAGTGCAATACTTTACATTTCTCCCTGTTAAAATTCATCTTGTTTGTTTTGGCCCAGTTCTCTAATCTGTCAAGGTCGTTTTGAAGTGTGATCCTGTCCTCTGCGGTGTTAGCCACCCCTCCCAGTTTGGTGTCATCTGCAAATTTGATCAGGATGCCCTTGAGTCCATCATCCAAGTCGTTGATAAAGATGTTGAATAAGACCGGGCCCAAGACAGAACCCTGTGGCACCCCACTAGTCACTCTTCTCCAGGATGAAGAGGAACCATTGATGAGCACCCTTTGGGTTCGGTCAGTCAGCCAGTTACAAATCCACTGAGTGGTAGCATAGTCAAGACCGCATTTTACCAGCTTCTTTACAAGAATATCATGGGGCACCTTGTCAAATGCCTTGCTGAAATCAAGGTAGGCTACATCCACTGCGTTCCCTTCATCTACCAGGCTTGTAATTCTGTCAAAAAATGAGATCAGGTTAGTCTGACATGACTTATTTTTCAGAAATCCATGCTGACTATTGGTGATCACAGCATTCCTTTCTAGGTGCTCACAGACTGTTTGCTTAATGATCTGCTCCAGAATCTTCCCTGGTATTGATGTCAGACTGACTGGGCGGTAATTATTTGGGTCCTCTCTTTTCCCCTTTTTGAAAATAGGGACAACATTTGCCCTCCTCCAGTCTGCCGGGACTTCACCTGTTCTCCAGGAATTCTCAAAGATGACTGCCAGTGGTTCTGAGATCACATCTGCCAGTTCTTTTAATACTCTTGGATGCAGTTCATCTGGCCCTGGAGACTTGAATACATCTAAACTAGCCAAGTATTCTTGTACTATCTCCTTAGTTATTCTGGGCTGTGTTTCCTTTGCTGAATCATTTGCTCCAAATTCTTCAGGTCGGGCATTGTTTTCTTTATCGGAGAAGACTGAGGCAAAGAAGGCATTGAGGAGTTCAGCCCTTTCTGTGTCCCCTGTTTGCATTTCACCATCTTCTCCTCTGAGTGACCCCACTGTTTCTTTGTTCTTCCTTTTGCTACGAACATACCCATAAAAGCCTTTTTTGTTGCTTTTAACCTCTCTAGCAAGCCTGAGTTCATTCTGTGCTTTAGCTTTTCTGACTTTGTGTCTACACGTGCTGGCTATTTGTTTGAATTCCTCTTTGGTGGTTTCCCCCCTTTTCCATTTTTTGTACACATCCTTTTTTAATCTTAACTCAGTTAAAAGGTCTTTAGATAGCCACCCTGGCTTCTTTAGGCACCTTCCATGTTTCCGTCTCATTGGTATTGCCTGACGTTGTGCTTTTAGTATCTCCCTCTTAACAAACTCCCAGCCATCATGAACTCCCTTTCCTTTTAGTATTATTGTCCATGGGATCTCACCCAGCACTTCCCTAAGTTTTATAAAGTCGGCTTTCTTAAAGTCAAGAAACTGAGTCCTAGTATGCTTGGCTGCTCCTTTCCGCTGTATAGTAACTAGGTAGAGAAGGAAAAGGTTGGACCTCTCCCTCCCTCTTGATTTTTTTTTTAAATGACATTTATACTACCCTTTCTCCAAAGGAGCCCCAGGCGGTAAACATGTCAATACTAAAACAATACAGTGAAAATTTCTAAAAACAGTTAAAAGTTGCCTTTCAAAAAACAGTTAAAAGCAATCAGTTGTTCTTAAATTAATAATTTCAGAGTTGCCTGAGACTTATCTGTCGCTACTAGTTTTGCTATTGCACTGTGACGGTCACTCAGTGTTAACAGAAAACTCCTCAAACGTATTTATTTTATGTTCATTATTTATTGACTTTATTTTTATACTATTGTTCCTCTCAAATGGGAGCCCAGGGTGGAATGAAATCATGTCTTTCTACCTGAACACCCGTTTTACTGCTGGAACTCATTGTAGCTTTTCAGCATGTATATATCATACAGCATACAGTGGGGCCTATTCAGCACTGTCAGATCAATGGAGGGTTTCCAGCTAATGCCTCTGTGACATTGTTTCCTATATACACTGCTATTTTTCTAGAAAAAGAGGTGCCGGAACTCACCATGAACTCCGCCCTTGTTCTCTTAGAATGGCAATAGCGCCCACCTGAGAGGTGCCAGAACTGAGTTCCTGTGAGTTCCGGCTGACAAAAAGCCCTGCCCATATTTGTTGTTGTTGTTTAGTAATTTAGTCATGTCCGACTCTTTGTGACCCCATGGACCAGAGCACACCAGGCACTCCTGTCTTCCACTGCCTCCCGCAGTTTGGTCAAACGCATGTTAGTAGCTTCAAGAACACTGTCCAACCATCTCATCCTCTGTTGTCCCCTTCTCCTTGTGCCCTCCATCTTTCCCAGCATCAGAGTCTTTTCCAGGGAGTCTTCTCTTCTCATGAGGTGGCCAAAGTATTGGAGCATCAGCTTCAGGATCTGTCATTCCAGTGAGCACTCAGGGCTGATTTCCTTAAGAATAGTTTTGATCTTCTTGCAGTCCCTGGGACTCTCAAGAGTCTCCTCCAGCACCATAATTCAAAAGCATCAATTCTTTGGCCATCAGTCTTCTTTATGGTCCAGCTCTCACTTCCATACATCACTACTGGGAAAACCATAGCTTTAACTATACGGATCTTTGTTGGCAAGGTGATGTCTCTGCTTTTTAAGATGCTGTCTAGGTTTGTCATTGCTTTTCTCCCAAGAAGCAGGCGTCTTTTAATTTCGTGACTGCTGTCACCATCTGCAGTGATCATGGAGCCCAAGAAAGTAAAATCTCTCACTGCCTCCATTCCCCCCCCCCCCTTCTATTTGCCAGGAGGTGATGGGACCAGTGGCCATGATCTTAGTTTTTTTGATGTTGAGCTTCAGACCATATTCTGCGCTCTCCTCTTTCAACCTCATTAAGAGGTTGTTTAATTCCTCCTCACTTTCTGCCATCAAAGTTGTGTCATCTGCATATGGGAATTGTCTTATATTCATATCAGCTCCTCTGTTGCAGCAGAAATTATAATAAAACAAAACAAGAGCATGGCAGCACCTTAAGGACTAATAAAGCAGAGCCAATTGAATGTGTTATATTTTAATATCTACTACATCAGGACTTTTAAATCCCATTTCAATTAGTTGTAGCCAGCAGAGATGACCCTGGTTTCACACATATCCTTACAAAATATTTCTTTGATCTAGTGGTGTTTTTCTAAATGCCCAGGCGAGCAGCTCTCTAGCGGATAATGGCTGATTAGATTAGCCAGAAGTCTCACCTATTTGGATATCCTGGAGAGTCCACATTTTAAAAGAAAATGTGTTTTTTTGTAATTTATCCACCTTTGCATTTTAATTAAAAACTCTGCAAGAGGTGAACCTCAAAGATCTGTACCGGATTGGTCAGAAACTGAAACATGTCTCAAAGTGAAACAATGGACCTCTCAGATTGGCTGGACACTGTGGGAATCAGATTGTATCTTCCCTCTCTGTCTGGGATTCTGCCTTTTTTTTGTTTAGAATATTTAACTGCATGTAACAAAATACTAGGGACGCGGGTGGTGCTGTGGGTTAAACCACAGAGCCTAAGACTTGCCGATCAGAAGGTTGGTGGTTCGAATCCCCGCAACAGGGTGAGCTCCCCTTGCTCGGCCCCTGCTCCTGCCAACCTAGCAGTTCAAAAGTACATCAAGGTGCAAGTAGATAAATAGGTACCGCTCCGGCAGGAAGATAAACGGCGTTTCTGTGCACTGCTCTGGTTCGCCAGAGCTTAGTCCTGCTGGCCACATGACCCGGAAGCTGTACACCGGCTCCCTTGGCCAATAAAGCGAAATGAGCGCCACAACCCCAGAGTCGGCCACGACTGTACCTAATGGCCAGGGGTCCCTTTACCTTTTTAACAAAATACTTAAATGTAAATCAACAACATCAGCCCGCAAGACGGGTTTCCTTCTTATCCTCTTCTGCAAGCTGGTTGAGCAGTTTTTTTGGAGCTGTCCATTCAGCACCAGCTATTCTCCCCATCACCAGCAAATTCTTACCTTAATTCTCATACCCAGTTTTTCATTCCCAAGAGCCAGCCGCTCCAGGAAGGTGCTGGAAGAACTTGAGTTCAAGTCTCAGTTTGGAGGAGGTGTGTATCTCAGTTCCTTCATCTTAGGGAAACAAGAATAATTATGGGGGATAATCTATGCAGGATCAGAGCCAGGAATTAATAGGCCAAATAATTGATCTGCTAAGGAGAGGTTGCACATAACCTATTCATCTTGAGATGAGTATGCAAGATATTTTCAACCTCTGAATTGTTTACCTTATATTCATAAGGCACAATAGAGAGAGAAGTAGGGTAAATACAAGAGAGGGTGGGGGTGTTGTGTTGTGCCTTGTCAAGATGGATTCCAAAACCCATGTGAGAAAGCACTTGGGTTTGCCAAATCATCAAGCTGGATGTTACAGAAAGCATGGGGAAAGATGAAGAGGGAAGAGGGGGAGAAACACTCCAAAGCAACAAAATCACGTCTCCAAAATTAAAATATGCAATGACATTAAAACATTGTTAATTAAAATATACACTGAAACAAACCATTAAAAAGCACAAACATTAAAGCAGTGAAGCAAAGACAGTTACACTATAGAATCATAGAGCTGGAAAGGACCACAAGGGTGGTCCAGTCCAAACACCCCTGCAATGCAAGAATCTTTTGCCCAACATGGGGTTCAAACCCATGACCTTAAGATTAAGGGTCTCATGCTCTACCAGCTGAGTTACTCAGATATACCCTAGTGTTGTCCAGAATTGCTAGGGACTCATTGCGAGGTTGTGGGCAAGGCATTATCTCTCAGCCTCAGTTCCTCAGTCTGGAAAATGGGAATACAGTGGCCTATCTCAGTGGACCATGATGAAGAAAGATATATGACCCCCAGCAAGATCAGCCCATTAAGTCCAGCATCCTAGTTCTCACAGTGACCAACCACATGCCAGTGGGAAGCCCACAACAAGGACAAGAGGACAATAACGTTCTCCTTCTGTTAAGCCACAGAAATGGGGATCCCACGGCATATGGCCTCTGAATCAAGAAGGTGCCTATAGCCATCGCGACCTGTAGTCATGGATGGACTCATCCTCCAGGAATTGGCCCAATCTGCTTTTAAAAAGCCATCTAAACATGTGGCCATCAAGTACAATCTGCAATTTGCAAAATGGAGATGAAAACGCTAATGGACAATAACTGTAGTGATCCTCTAAACAGCCCCTCCAGATCTTTCATGAGAGATTTCATCTGGGGGTGGAGTGGAGTGAGTAGAATTATGGGGACAGAAGGCGGCTACTAGCAGGATTAAACACATTCGCTGCCTGGGTGTAAATAACAAGATAAATACGGTACATCTATGACCACCTTCCCTACAGAAAGTGTACAGCAGCAACACTAATTTGGATATTAGGGAGGCTTAGGGCTGGTCCATCCACAATGTATCTCTAAAGAACTGTTATAACTTAAAAACTGGCATCTGAATGGGTGAACTGGCCCCACCGGGGATTCTGTTATTGGAGTGATTAATGGTTTATCTGTGATATTATATGTAGGAATAAATGAAAAGTTGGACCAATGGCTTATCCAGTTTAGAACCTTGTTTAACAATGGCAAACTGGATGAAAGTTACTTATTTTTCTTTTATTTAAAAGCATTTATATACTTCTTAAGGTTTAAAACTAAGCGATGCACAACATAGAAGCAAAACAATGTCGTGGAAGCAAAAACACAACATGAAACTACTAAAATGGTAGCGTCAAGGCATATAAAACAGGAACCTGGGTACTTCAAACACATTAACGAAGCTCAAACTTTCCCCTGGCCAAAAAAGTATATTTTTATGAGTGATCTGAAACAACTGGTGGCTGCTGTTTCACATAGCAGTGAAAAGGGCATCCCATAATCCAAGGGAAATAGTGTGAAATGCCAACTTTTGGGTCACTGCCCTATGATATTCTGTAAGGTACGGTACCACGAGGGCATTTTGCCCAGATGATCATCAACTTGTTCAGACCCAGAACCCACGTTTAACCCAAACATGCGTCTGGGGACCCCTTTTCTTAACCCCAGTGTGCCAACCTGAATAAAATCAAATAAAATAGGGGAGGCAGCTAAGCGTTGCCTTGCATAGTCAATCACAAGAGGCAGCACACATGCACCATTTGAATGGCAATGCCCATCAACTTTGCCCCCCCCCCCATAAATATTTTGTTGGGGGGAGCCAAGGGACCTCAGCCCCTAATAGTTGGCTCCTATCCTTTCACCCTAGATTTGCATGCTGGCAGTGCTCCTGCTGCTCCCCACCTGAGATCTGGCTGCAACCCCCCAGTGAGCCTTTAAGTGACCTTCCAGGTCCACCCAGGGGTGGGCAGCCTTCTAGGCAACATGATTTGATCCCTTGATGTTTCAACCACCAGGAGATGAACAGGCATCTCTGAAAGCCCAAACCAAGGAGATGATGCTTAGGACCCAGGGGGTGGTGGGTTCACCTGCGAGCTCAAGGCAGACCCTCCAAGTGTCCCTATTTTCAAGGGACAGTCACAGATTTACAGAAGCCGTCCCAGTTTCTGATTTGATTCCGGAATGTCCCACTTTTCCTTAGGATGTCCCTATTTTCATCGGAGAAATGTTGGAGGTTATGGAGTTATGTGACCCCTGAGCCAAGACATCTGAAGGCACATACAGTGGTACCTCGGGTTAAGAACTTAATTCATTCTGGAGGTCCGTTCTTAACCTGAAACTGTTCTTAACCTGAGCTAATGGGGCCTCCAGCTGCTGCTGCACCGCTGCAGCACGATTTCTGTTCTCATCCTGAAGCAAAGTTCTTAACCCGAGGTACTATTTCTGGGTTAGCCGAGTCTGTAACCTGAAGCATCTGTAACCCAAGGTGCCACTGTACAGGGAAGTTAAAAAAAAAAGTTTAATGTTTTATTATGTTTTTATATGTGTTGGAAGGCGTCTAAAATGGCTTGGGCAACCCAGTCAGATTGGTGGGGGTATAGATAGTATGATGATGATGATGATGATGATGATGGAACAGGACGCTCCTCTTTTCATCGGAGAAACGTTGGAGGGCATGTCAGCGCGAAGACTCTGCAACCTTTCCCTGCGCTTTCGTCTCCTTGCACCCTCACCCCTTTCCCATCTCTTTCCCCTCCATCCAGCCCCTTTATTCCTTCCCCTTCCCTGCTGCCCTCAGGAGGCAGGCGAGCCTCGCGTCGTCAGCTCGCATCCCGGGCTCCTGGGAATACACAGGAGCCGAGCCAAGCGAGAGCATCTGGGCGGGGATTTCAGGAAAAGCAGCGCAGTGAGCGCGCCTTGCTCCGGATGACTTCCAGCCAAGCTGCTGCTGCTGCTGCTTCCGGGTTCCAGTTACTCCCCGCCTCCTCCCCCTCCCCCTATCTCCCTGGGACCATCCCAATCCCAGTTTGGCGAATTCACAGGTCCCTTTGAAAAAAAACCAAAACCGAGGAGCCTCACAGAAAAAAATCCAGCACCGCAAAGTAGTTGCAACCTGTCTGTGTTTCTCCCTCCTTCTCTCCTCCGGCTTCGCCTCCCGATGATGCTTTGATTTTTTTTTTGAGGCAAACATCGCAAGGACCAGAAGATAAAGCATCGGGAGAACGACCGGCGGGAGACTAACAGAGAAGGGAATGGCAGGCAAAGGAAAATGGCCCTGGCAGCCGGGCGTGGGATTTGTAGGAGACCTTTAGGCGTTTGCTGAGGATGCCTCCGCGCGCCAGGTAAGCCACGCTCGCCCTTCCTTGGTGGGTTTTATCCATTTCAATTTCCCCTCGCCCCACCCGGACTTTGAGAGAGTCCTTAACAGCGAAAGTGGGGGGGGGGGGGGCTAAGAATTGGAAACAGTGCTGTTTACAGGGGGGAAATCACGAATGAATGAAGGCCCTTGAATTCAGCGGCTCACTTTCTCTTGACGCTCATCTTTCCATCATTCCTCCTTCCTCCTTTTTCCTTGCCTTGGATCTGGGCTGCTGCTGCTGCTGCTGCTGCATTGTCGCTCGCTGGAGATTTCCCATGACCATCAACATCACCATTATTATCTCACTTGCCCTTTTGGCCCTGCGAAATATCTCTTCCCCCTTTTTTCTTCCTTTCTGCTCTCACTGGGAAAGGCTGGCTGGCTGCAGGATTTCCCGCACGTCGGATCAGAATGGGAAACACAAGGAAATTTGCCTTCGTTCGTTCCCGGCCTCTTATTATTGTGGTGGCCCGGGGACAGGGACATGTTTTCGTTTTCTTTTTTGCATATTTGGGAGTCCCCATGCATAGCCCTGCAGGTTTGGACATTCAAACCAGTATTTTATCATCATTTCTGCAGTACAGAGAATATTTGGAAATTCTCCTTTCATCGACCTCATTAGTATAATCCTAAAACTATGCCCATACCTGAGATGTGGACAGTATTTCGAATTGCCTTCCTACTTTGTGTTTTTTCCCCTTTCCTTTCTTTCTCTTTCCTGTTATTCTTTACGCTAGTCTATAGGCGGGCCTTTGACTGTGTGTCATGGTGTGTGCGTGATTTATTACAGTATTATTATTTACAGTGCAATTATAAGCATGTTTGCTCAAAAACAAGCCTTGTTCTGTTTACTCCCTAGTAAGTGTGCTGAGGGTTCCACTGCCATTTATTCAAGCCCCTTTCCTGGCCTTCAACACTAGCCATTCCACACTGTGTTTTTAAAATCCAATTTGTGGGTGGATTTCCTCTCCCCCTTTCCCTTCGTTCTGTTGCCTTTCTTCAACCCTGGAAGAGATTCTGAGCAGCTAATCGCCCCCCCCCCCCCCGCATGTCACTGTGAATTCAGAGGGTTAGGAAGACATGGTGCATTGGCTACAATGTTTGGCTTAGGTGTAGGGAAAGCAGGTTTGGGTCCCCGCTGGGTGGCCTTTTCAATATCTCCCTCTTTCCCTCTCTTAGCTTAATCTACCATCCAAGGTTGTTGTGAGGCTGAACTGTTGCTGTGAGCTACGCGGAAGGGTGGAACAGAGAAATGCAACACAAAAATGAGGCTCTTACTTTTGGATAGCACATCGCTTTTCCTTATTTGCAAGAAAAGGGTCGGGTTGTTTAATGCTGCTGTGTGCTGAGTTAGTAGAGGGCTGACAGCTCAGATCTAGGCCTTGGGTGTGATCCTGGCCCAGTTACCGTTTTTCATGTGTCTTGAGTGCTATTGCATGAATCAAGGACCTTCGGCCTATGCATCAATTCCCCCTTCTTCTCATCCTCCATTCTCCATCTCTGCAGACCTACTCTTTTCTGAATCCCTTCTTCCCCCTCCTCTTTTGTTTTCATGCACACAGGCGTTTCCACAAGCTCTTCCATCCCTCTCTGCTTTTTCCTCCCCATTTCCCCCTCCTGAATCTCTCTCTGTCAGGTGCCTGGGAAGGAAGTGAATAATAATCAGAAGCTCTACACCTCTAAAGGGAAAACTGACCCTGCAAATGTGCTAACCTGAGCTTTTGCGAGCACATCTGGAAGCAGCTGTGCCCTGTACAAGATGCCTCTTGGGACAAAAGGCAATTTCTGGGGGATACTGCATGTGCAGCTCTTTGCATATTTCCCATAAAAGGTCTCCCTCCACATGTTCCAACTACAAGCAATTTTAGCAGTGTTTCTCTTTGGAAACAACAGGCTGCTTCATTTGTTTTCTGGACTGGGACGGGTATGAAGTTCATATGCACCAAAAGAATGGGCATTTTGAGAAAAACCTGCAGTGGTTATTTACTTGTTTATATCCTTCATGGCTTAGGGACGCAGGTGGCGCTGTGGGTTAAACCACTGAGCCTAGGACTTGCCGATCAGAAGGTTGGCGGTTCGACTCCGCGCGACGGGGTGAGCTCCCATTGCTCGGTGCCAACCTAGCAGTTCGAAAGCATGTCAAAGTGCAAGTAGATAAATAGGTACCGTCAGTGGCGTAGCGTGGGGGGTGCAGGGGGGGCCGGCCGCACCGGGCGCAACATCTGAGGGTTAGGGTTAGGGGGCGCAAATTCACGGGTTAGGGGGTGCAAATCCACAGGTTAGGGGGCGCAAATTACTTGCCTTGCCCCGGGTGCTGACAACCCACGCTACGCCACTGGGTACCGTTCCGGCGGGAAGGTAAACGGCGTTTCCGTGCGCTGCTCTGGTTCGCCAGAAGCGGCTTAGTCATGCTGGCCACATGACCCGGAAGCTGTACGCCGGCTCCCTCAGCCAATAAAGCGAGATGAGCGCCGCAACCCCAGAGCCGGCCACGACTGGACCTAATGGTCAGGAGTCCCTTTACCTTTACCTATCCTTCATGGCTTAGAAAGAATACGTCAGATAAGCTAGCTTGGCCTTTATAATGTCAGGCAGATCTAAAATACACCCCCTTTTTTGCAAAAGTGCAGCTGGGACATGATGGGTGAGAACAAAAATGCAGCTTGGGACATGGGAGGTGTTGCGCATGCTACAACTTTTTGCTATCCAGGCCATCAGAAAACAGACAATGATATATTGCTCTGTGGTTGAAGGCCATAGTAGAGCATCTAGGTTTGCACGCAGAAGGTCCCAGGTTTAACCCCCAGCTTCTCCATGTAGGCCTGGGGGTGTCCTCTGCCTGAAACCTAAGATAGGCAATGCAAGAACCTTCTGAACTAGGTTCTATGTTTCTATGTGTACTATGTGACTCAGTATAAAGCAGATTCCTGTGTAGTTAAACAAATCTTTTCTCCTACCCCACCCAAAGTTACTGGTAGGTCAAAGTTGCTGGTAGACAGGCCTAAGCAATAGTTCACTGTGAGTTCAGATATAATTATTATTATTATTATTATTATTATTATTATTATTATTTATTTATACCCCACCCATCTGGCTGGGTTTCCACAGCCAATCTGGGCAACTCCCAACAGAATATTAAAAACACAATCAAACATTAATAACTTACCTAAACAAGGCTCTCTTCGGATGTTTTCTAAAAGTCAGATAGTTGTTTATTTCCTTGACATCTGGTGGGAGGGTGTTCCACAGGGCGGGCACCACTACCGAGAAGGTCCTCTGCCTGGTTCCCTGTCACCTCACTTCTCACAGTGAGGGAACCGCCAGAAGGCCATTGGAGCTGGACCTCAGTGTCCAGGCTGAACGATGGGGATGGAGATGCTCCTTCAGGTATACAGGGTTGAGGCCATTTAGGGCTTTAAAGGTCAGCAACAATACTTTGAATTGTGCTCGGAAATGTACTGGGAGCCAATGTAGGTCTTTCAGGACCAGTGTTATGTGGTCTTGCCGGCCACTCCCAGCCTCCAGTCTAGCTGCCGCATTCTGGATTAGTTGTCGTTTCCGGGTCACCTTCAAAGGTAGCCCCACGTAGAGCGCATTGCAGTAGTCCAAGTGGGAGATAACCAGAGCATGCACCACTCTGGTGAGACAGTCTGTGGGCAGGTAGGGTCTCAGCCTGCGTACTAGATGGAGCTGGTAGGCGGCTGCCCTGGACACAGAATTGTATTTTCACCATTTCTTTGGTCCCCCCCCCCCCCCCGTCAGCCCTAGGAAATGGACGCAACTTTTGCATCAAGGCAGAGGGTGGGATTAGATGAGGAGGTTTGAATTATTTTCTCCCCTGCCCCAACCCAAGGCTGGTGGATACCAGAGATGTTGACTAGGCAGGCAGCTGGCTGTTCGCTATTGGTCAGGCCCTGTTGAGTGATGGCGTGTTGTGATGCAAGACTTGAACACACAGAGTATGTTCTCCAGGGACGGCAGCAGCAAAAGCAATCAAATCCATTAAGGTGCCTTATTCAGATCCATTTGGCCAATAAGTGTGAATCCCTGCTTCCCTTCCTTCCTGTCCCACCCCAGCAGCTGAAAAGCAGAAGCAGCACGCAGGGGCAGAAGGCAGAAGGCAGGCTGTCTCACAAGGCACTACAGTGGTACCTTGGTTCTCAAACACACTGGTACTCAAACAGCTTAGAACTGAATCCTGCAAACCCGGAAGTAACTGTTCCGGTTTGCGAACTTTTTTTTGGAAGCCGAACGTGCTCCATTCTGACTGCCACACTTCTGTTTAGAGTGTTACGCTGAGGTCTGTCTGTTTTTGCTATTTATTTTGTGTTTTTGAGGCTTTTTTTGTTTTGTTTTTGTGACCATGTGGGACCCAGTTCAGCTCCTGATTGATTGATTGTGTATGTGACTGCTGTACATTGTTTATTGGTTTCATTTTGTGGATCAGTGGTCTCCTTAGAGAGTAAAATTCATGTGAAATTGCTATTTTAGGGGTTGTTATTAAAAGTCTGGAATGGATTAATCCGTTTTGCATTACTTTCTATGGGAAAGCGCGCCTTGTTTTTGGAATGCTTTGGTTTTGGAACGGACTTCTGGAACGGATTAAGCTTGAGAACCAAGGTACCACTGTATCACAGTTGAAGAAGACATTCCAGTTGGGAAGGGCATGGGAAAGGGTTGAATAGGAGGTGTGACTTATAGGGACTCCCATGTGCCAGACAGGGAGGTCTAGCGATTCCTCATGCCAGTTGTAAAGACTGACAACTGTTTCTCTTTCTCTCTCCCTCCCTCCATCTCTCTCTTCCTTCACAGATTTACTTCATTATGTCTTCCTCCAAACTCCAAGATGCGGATGAGGTTTTCGGTAAGCTCCTTATTCCTCCCCGGCCTCTCCCGATCCCTGCGCCACCCAGGGGCTGCGCCTAAAAAGAAGCATTTGTAAACCTCCTAGGACCCTCACTACAGGTGGCATGTTGGTGGGAGGGTGGAGGTTTTTTTGGGGGGGGTCTTTTTATATTGCAAACTGCCCTGTGACCTTCGGATGAAGGGCGGGATAGACGTTTAAACAATAACAACAAAAATAACGTGGCAAGGGAAACATTCTGCATGTGCTCAGAGACACTCTCACATTCATAAGGCACCCATAAAAAGGTAAAAGGACCCCTGACTGTTAGGTCCAGTCTCGGATGACTCTGGGGTTGTGGCGCTCATCTCGCTTTATTGGCTGAGGGAGCAGGCATACAGCTTCCGGGTCATGCCACTTCTGGCAAACCAGAGCAGTGCACAGAAATGCCATTTACCTTCCCGCCGGAGTGGTACCTATTTATCTACTTGCACTTTGATGTGCTTTCAAACTGCTTGGTTGGCAGAAGCAGGAACTGAGTAACGGGAACTCACTCCGTCGCGGGGATTCAAACCACCGACCTTCTAATCGGCAAGCCATAGGCTCTGTGGTTTAACCCACAGCACCACCTGTGTCCCTTTCATAAGGCCCCCATAGAGATGGCAAGTTGGAGACACACAATTCCCGTGAATTGTTCTCACATTGGCGGCACGTATTCTATTACACTGTGGTTCAAAAGCCTGTGTGCAGTGACTCCTTGCAGGGACTGAGGCAGTTTCCCAAGCAAACACACCGAGCACAACGTTCATCCAGGGCCCTAGATTTTAAATCGCAGGCCCTGCCCTGAGCGCAGTGTGAATTAACTCTTCTCTTTTTTTTAAAGATATTTATTGAAATTTTCAAAGTGTTACAAAAAATAAAATAGAAGCAGAAGAAAATACAAATAAAAATAGTTGACAAAGTAGAAAAAGAAAAAAAAAAACCCTTCCCACCATATGAGTAAAAATTCAAAATAAAAAAAGTGACAGAAAAAAAAGAAAAATACAAAAATACATCACAAACCGTTAAAAACATTTAAAAACAAATTCATTATTTTCAAATCCTTAACTGTCATTGCCTTCTTTCTTAGACCTCCTCCTCCTCCCTTTCTTTGTATCCTAGTTATTAATTATCCCAGCAAATCCTTTCCATGTTTCATAATATTCTGTCATTACATTACCCTAAACTGTTTTAATCTTATCTTTCTATAAAATAAACCTTAAAGCTTGAAACTTAAATCTTATCCTTACCAACTTCTCATAACCATAATATTCTTTCATAATTCTTTAAACATCTTTGCTAAAGCCAAGTAATTTCATTCCAAAATTTTTCTAACATTCATCAATTTTATAAAACAGTTCTAATGGTAGAGAAAAGAGATACAAACAAATCCAATCTTCATCCAACGTCCCTTCCTCCTGGTTCCGGGTTTTGTCAGTCCTTATTATCCCGTCGATCTAGCCCATTAACCTGGCAACCTTATATCCGAGGCCCTCAAGTCTCTTCCATGTCCCTTCCGCAGCTCTTTTTCATATTTGTAACTGTATTTTCCCTTGTCTCCTGCTCGTGGTAACTCCAGCTTGACAATGTTCTTAACCCTTCTCGACAGATCAGCCCCTTTTCCATATTCAACACTGAATTCCATGTAGTATTTAAAAGCATGTTTCAAAGACCCTCCAAAATTAAGAGCCCCCACAAACCCAAACATCTCACGGCCCATTGCCATATTTGAAAAGTCCAAACGTCCCAGCATAGGGGGGTCAATCCAGCCCCCCATTTCCAAGCCAAACCAAACTTTTCCTTTCCAAATCTGGCTTTTTCCAAGTTCATTTGTCAAATCCGAAAACTCATATTCCTGTTGGGCCTGTTCTGTCAAGACACACTCCTGATTTAATTCCTGAGTGGGCTCCACATATTTTCCCACTGTCTGTTCAAAATTTCCCACTGCCTGTTCAAAATTTCTAGTCGAAGTCGCCATCCAATTCACCTTCTCGTGTAATTGTTCCAGTAGGGCATTTGTTTTATAGAGAGCACACAACAAAGCTTCTGAATACATTGTCCTGCAAGGTCAGATGCCTGTTCCCACAGTTGTAATCTGTAACAGCTGCCGACTCCCTGGAGTTGGTTACAGTTTCACAGACTCCCTCTAGGGGGAAAACTTCTATTTGTTCTTGCAACAAAGTTTCCCTTTTTGAGATACTTTGTCAATATATATTCCTTTAAAATGCGAAGGGGAACAGTGGAATCACTATGTTTCTCTTCTTTTAGCTATCTGTCAAAAACACTTGTCTTTGGTCAATGAACTTCAAACGTCAGTCCTGACACCCCACTCCAGGATCAGGACGGAGGAAAGTTACTTTACTTTAAAGTCACTTTAAACAGTCCAAAAAGATCCCCCCCCCTTCTCCTGCTGTCGAAGGGGGGTTCCACAATTTTAAATGGTGAAATCCAATCCTTTAAAGACGATTTTCTGAGCTCTAGTTTAAATTGTCTTTGCTTTATTCTGTTTACAAAGGAACGGAAGGCTGACTTCCTGTTTAGACCTTCCCGTTCTGTACCAAATTAGAGTAAGTTTTTAAAATCCAATTCTTTTCTACTCGTTAGTCCTTATTTGATGTCCAATTGTTCAAAGTCTAAGTACTCACGGGTGCTTATTTTAAAGTCCAAATTGTCCCAGGAAAAAGGCAGCGCTCTCCGGCAACGGCTATGCGGCTTCGCTCCACGGAAATAGCAGTTGACTCACAGCACCGCGCCACTTCCTCCTCTTCACTTCGGAGACCGTTAGTGGGTTCCTTAGCGGGTTGGGGGGGCGCTAATGGTGCCCGCCGAGCCCCATGGTCACAGGCTTCATCCGCCTGTGATTTTTAAAAGGGTCCCCGCTTCGCCGTAGCGGAGAAGACCCGTTTCCCGCGGAGCTAGTCCCTCCAGTTCAGAGGGAGTCTGCCATTGCTGGTGGCGCCACCCCGGAAGTCCAGTGTGAATTAACTCTAAACACAGCTACAAACCAAGCTATTGGGGGTTAAGGATGGAGCAAAATGACCCAAAACAAAATGCCAATGCTCAGCCACACTCATTGTTGGATGAAGAATTTGATGCTGCTGGCATGGTGCCCATTGCTGCCTGTTGGGCATTTTCCATTTCTGTGCTTTTGAGCTTACAAACCTGGCGTCTGGGGGAGGAGGCAGAGAGGCAGGGCTTGGGGTCACCATCCTAGCTTCTCATCTGCATCTTGAATCTGGGGGGGGGGGGGGGAGGAATGTCACTTTCTGCACGTTCTAGCATGACCCAGAAGAATTTATTCCTTGTGCGATGCCCCCTTCTTCCTTTTCAAATACTCATATCCTGACCATTTGGCATGTTAAGACACAGCTGGAACATAAATGGGGTTGCAAGCTCCTCCCATCACCTCTAACCATTGGCCATGATGGCTGGAGCTGATGGGACTGCGCTTGAGGGTCTGCAGTTCCCCAGCTCTTCTTTATGAACTCAGGCAAGAGAAAATCCTTCTCATTACCTGCTACCTGATCCTTTTAAGTGGAGATGCTGTGAGATTGAAGTTGGGGCCTTCTGCAGTCAAAGCATGCGCTCTATGGCTTCGCCACCCTGAACACGTGCTAGATATGAGTTGGGGGAAATAGCAGTGCCATATTATTTTAGTACATCTATACAGTGGTACTTCGGGTTACAGACGCTTCAGGTTACAGACTCCGCTAACCCAGAAATAGTACCTTGGGTTAAGAACATTACCTCAGGATGAGAACAGAAATCATGTGGCGGCAGTGGGAGGCCCCATTAGCTAAAGCGGTACCTCAGGTTAAGAACAGTTTCAGGTTAAGAACTGACCTCCAGAATGAATTAAGTTCTTAACCTGAGGTACCACTGTATATATCTTAAGTCCCCCATCACCATTAGAAGCTCAAGGTGGCATGCCTGCTTCCCGCCACCCATTTTATTTTCACAACAACCCTGTAAGGTGGGTTATAGGCCGAGAGAAAACAGCTGGCTCAAGGTCACTCAGTGAGCTTCACAGTGAGGTGGGGATTTGAACCCGTGTCTTCCCAGTGCTCGTCCTTCCCAGCACTTTAACCACTATACCACATCCCCACTAGCTTTAGATAGAAAGAGGAGTGGAACCTAAAAATGATTTCTTCCCCTTTATTTTAAACAAAACATTAAAAGAATGTAGATAAACGAAACTTTAACCAAGTGGGAGGGGGAATAAAAGGTAAAGGGACCCCTGACCATTAGGTCCAGTCGTGGCCGACTCTGGGGTTGTGGCGCTCATCTCGCTTTACTGGCCGAGGGAGCCGGCGTACAGCTTCCGGGTCATGTGGCCAACATGACTAAGCCGCTTCTGGCGAAGCAGAGCAGTGCACGGAAACCCCATTTACCTTCCCGCCAGAGCGGTACCTATTTATCTACTTGCACTTTGACGTGCTTATGAACTGCTAGGTTGGCAGGAGCAGGGACCAAGCAACGGGAGCTTACCCTGTCACGGGGAGGGGGATAGTCGTCTGCATTTTTCTGGCACTTAAAAAAATGGTTAGTTAAGACTTCCGTCTTAAAACTGTTCAATGGGCAACTAAAGAACTAAAACAAAATGAATAAAACTCTTTAAAGAGTCACAAAGCAGTGCAAACATTGTAGGGGAAAAGGGTAGCCTTACTCATTCTGAATCACAGAGGTGCATTTGGAACCTCACCGTGCAAAAACTTTCTGGGGTGGCATGATTTAGAAGGAATGGAAAGAGGATGGAGGTTAGGCTCTCAGTACCTACAACCAAAACATGGCCATAATATGCCGTTAGTTAAGAAATTGTAATTAAGAATCCAGGCATTAACTTATACCTGAGCATGCCTGTTTCCTCCTCCCTCACCAATCCAATTTCCTTTTGTGCCATGGTTTTTCAGATTGTAATCTCGAGGGCAGTCTTTCTCCCTCTTTTTAAAAAAATCACCCTGTAAGCCGTTCTGGAAGGAAACCTTTTTTGGCTGCAGTGCAGGCTAAAAATTACTTAAATAAAATATGAATGTGTGGGCTCCCTCCATGATGTCAAACACTGATAAAAACTCATTGGGACGTACCTTTCTATGCTATGTATTTCATTCTTGCATTTTAATTTTACTTGTGTACCACCTTGGAAAGTTTTATATCCTGAAAGCTATGGTTGGATGGAAATGAGTGCTGGAGAGGGCTGACTCACCCAGTCACTCCGATTGTACAGTGATGCTTTTCTTCCTGCCTGAACAATCGTGGCAATGCTCATGGTAAACAATTCAGAATATCTGGTTGCAATGAGGGCAAGCTGAATCTAGGCGGTGCAAAAAACTACATCTGCTCCACATTCTTCTGTTCCTCATCCTATTATTCACCCAGAGCCAGATTTTCCCCAGCTTTTTCAAATCTATGCCCAAATTAGATTTCTGCATATGTACGCATGCATATTTCATGTAAGGGGCTGCATTACGAAAGCATCTCTGAGCATGTGCAGAAAACTCTCAGGTAAAGGACCCCTGGACGGTTAAGTCCAGTCAAAGGTGACTATGGGGTTGCGGCGCTCATCTCGCTTTCAGGCCGAGGGAGCCGGCGTTTGTCCACAGACAGCTTTCCGGGTCATGTGGCCAGCATGACTAAACCGCTTCTGGTGCAATGGAACACCGTGATGGAAACCAGAGCACATGGAAACGCTGTTTACCTTCCTGCCACAGTGGTACCTATTTATCTACTTGCACTGGCGTGCTTTCGAACTGCTAGGTTGGCAGGAGCTGGGACAGAGCAATGGGAGCTCACCCTGTTGTGCGGATTCGAACCACCAACCTTCTGATTGGCAAGCCCAAGAAGCTCAGTGGTTTAGACCACAGAGCCACCTGCACCACTACAATCAGCCTCGACGCAGTTGGGATATGGGGAGCAGGTGCCCTATGGCTGAGAGCATCCATGCAACCCGAGCCCTTTCTAAAACTAAGCAGTGTTGTGTTTTGTCTTGTATGTGCAAGCACATGTTCTCTGCCACCTCTCCAACTTTGCTTGCTGATGTTTCATGTCTCCCGATACCGTTGTTCCTCGTTTCCCACTCCCGGCATCCCTGTGTAGTCAATTAAGCGATGGCTGACTTTTTGCTCCCGGGAGACACCTCGCCGCACACATGGCTACACGCACAGCGACACACACACTCACACAAACAAGCGAGCCCCTCGCGCTTCCTGCCTCAAGATGCCTTGCGGATCTGATTAATTCATGAGGCTGTTCTGTATGCAGGGAAGGCGCTGTTGGGAGATGGCGCAAACATGCGTTGCAAACGGCAAGGGAGATAGGACTACTGTACCGTTGATGTGTGGGCATAATTGGAGCATTTGAGGGCCCAGGCAAGCGTGTGTGGGTGTCTGTTTGTGTGAAAGAGAGAGGTATGTACGGATAAATGGTTTTGTCTCAGAACTGAAATCTGCGCATGGCGGGGTCAAAGTCCGCGGTCAAACTGCGAACGTGGGGAACTGTAATCTGACAGCTACGTTTGTTTGCTTTAAAAGCCACTTCAGAAGGACATGATTGCAAAAGTGGCACAGAGGGAAGGTGCTTAACCTTTCTTCAGCCGTCATTTCCCCCTACTAAATCACACACACACACACACATCAATAGCATTCCTCCATGAAAGATGCTGAATGTATATTTGCAGGGGGGGGGGAGGAAGAAAGAGAGCAAAATAGTGTTTGTGTACAGCAGCAACAAAAGTAAAAATATGTGTGAGAAATACAGAGGTGGACATATGTGTCTATGTATAGCTCTCATGTACTTCTGTGTCTGAAGGGGGGGAAAATGAATGAAAAAGAAATATGTTTCTCTATGTGAGGCTTGGTCTGCAGCTGGGAATTTGCCCCATTGAACTTGACAGAACTTACTTCTGAGTAGAAATAAGATGTCTGTATTAAGAGTGGGGAAATGCTTCTTTGGGAACGCAGTGTGTTTGTGTTACATCTGGGATTTGACTGCATGATACTCATATTTCACAGCCGATTTGCACTAGATTCAGGGTGACCACATGCACATCACCAGAAAAAGAGGAAATAATAATAATAATAATAATAATAATACTCTGGGCAGCTCCCAACAGAATTAACGATGATAATGATGATGATGATGATAATAATAAAGCGATAAAACATCAGATAGTAAAAGCTTCCCTAAACAGGGCTGCCTTCAGATGTCTTCTGAAAGTCAGGTGGTTGTTTATTTCCTTAACATCTGATGGGAGGGCGTACCACGGGGAGGGCGCCTCTACCGAGAAGGCCCTCTGCCTGTTTCCCTGTAACCTCACTTATCACATATAGGGAACCTCCAGAATGCCCTCAGCGCTGGACCTCAGTGTCTGGGCTGAACAATGGGGGTGGAGATGCTCCTTCAGGTATACTGGACCGAGGCCGCTTAGGGCTTTTAAAGGTCAGCACTTTGAATTTTGCTCAGAAATGTACTGGAAACCAATGTAGGTCTTTTAGGACCGGTGTTATATGGTCTCATCGGCCACTCCCAATCACCAGTCTAGCTGCTGTATTCTGGATTAGTTGTAGTTTCCTCCACCGCTACCTTGTGGCATAGATTTGCATAAAATTTGCACATGTTGATTTATAGGAATAGAAGAAAATTTAGAAAGAATTATTATAATTTAAACTGAAATACAGTGCATTTTATTACTTAGTTGGGACATTTGTAATCCTCGGCACATTTGGGAAGGCTCACACTAAAAAATAAATCAGAAGCAGTGGAGTCTAAAACACTGACTGTAAAAAAACGGTAAGAAAACTTTTTTTAAAAAACCCCACAAGACATTCTGTCAGCCCAGTGCTTCAGACCCAAGACATTTTGCTGCTTAAGGCAGAACAGAAATGGTGCCTCTACCTAAGGTCTAGTTCTTCTGCCACCTGAGGTGGAAAAATCCTATAGGAAGTGGAGTAATAACAGCAGCAATAACAGCAGCAACTTGCTGCCCTTTCCATTCAGTTGCTGCCGTTTCTAAAACACACGCCGGGTGCCATTTTGAAAAGGAGTCCTGACAGCCAAACTATGTTGCTTCAGCCGTGTTTCTTGTTCACGCTGCCTTCCTCGTTCGTGTGTAAAGTGAGGGGTGGGTGGAACATAGTTTTTAAATCAAAATGGGAAGAGCTGAGATTTCCTAACTTCAACGGGGTCCCCCAGCCCTGCGGTAGGGGCAAGTTAAACAAGTCTCCACATGTAAACCCTCTAACATTTCTCCGATAAAATAACAATAAAAATAATAAATTTTATTTATACCCCGCCCTCCCTGGCCAGAGCCGGGCTCAGGGCGGCTAACACCAGTAAAATTACAATAAAAACATAATAGGAAGGGGGGGGACCCAATTTAAAATACAGTTTAAAATGCAGCCTCATTTTAAAAGTAGCCCATAGATCAAAACCGTAAGGGGAGGGAAACATAAGGGTCAGACTGATTCCAAACCAAAGGCCAGGCGGAACAGCTCTGTCTTGCAGGCCCTGAGGAAAGATGTCAAGTCCCGCAGGGCCCTAGTCTCTTGTGACAGAGCTTCCACCAAGTCGGGGCCAGTACTAAAAAGGCCGTGGCCCTAGTTGAGAGCAATCTAACCAATAGGGACACTGTATTCAATAATAATAATAATAATAATAATAATAATAATAATAATACCTTGCCCATCTGACTGGCTTGCCCCAGCCACTCTGGGGGGCTTCCAACATACCGGTAAATAAGAACAACAAAACATTAACATTTTTAAAAACTTCCCTGAAGGGCTGCCTTCAGGTGTCTTCTAAAGGTTGTCTAGTTACCTCCTTGGTTGGGGGGGGGTCGCATAACTCCATCCCCTCTGACATTTCTCCGATGAACATAGGGACGTCCTAAGGAAAAGCGGGACATTCCGGGATCAAATCAGAAACTGGCATGGCTTCTGGAAAAACGGGACTGTCCCTGGAAAGTAGGGACATTTCGAGGGTCTCCCAGGCCAATAGGTGTAATAGGATGCCCGCCCTATAGGTAGCCTGTTCTGTTCTGGGAGGTCATGTCTTTGAAAGGATACTACTGAATGACGACTGTGCTCTTCTCTTCTCTGAATGCTCTCTCTGTGTGTCTCCTTCCCTTCTTGCCCTCCATTCCACCACCCCTTTTCTGTGTCCCCCTTACTCGGTGGGGCTTGAATTTCACTCGTTTGCCCCCTCCCCGCTTCCCTACTTCCTTCCTTTACGTTGCATCTTGCCCTCTCCGCACTCCATCCTTCCTCCCGCGGCCGCCCCCCCGGCCGCTTCTATGCTGACCTCTTCCTCTCACGCTCGCTTTTCCTCGCCTGCCACCGCTCTGCCCCCCTTCCCGTTTCTCTCTTTCACCCCCAGATTTTAATGATGTGATTCCAGAGACCCAGAGGCTGGACAGCAGCTTGCAGAAGGCCCGAGCCCAGCTCTCCGCCAAAGGCAGGCGGCAGCGCCCCTCCAGGTCCCGGTTGAGAGACAGTGTCAGCTCCACAGAAGGGGATGATATCCTGGAGAAAAAGGTCAGTGTTAAGTTGTGGGTGAACATATCAGACGACACAGCGATTCTTCAAACAGCTCTTGTTTATTCCCAGGCCAAAACAGAACTGTACTGAAGGGTTCAGCCAGCCTGCTTATATAGAGCTCCACTACAATGCAACAGTAACCACTTTCTGTAACTAGCCAATCACGGAACGTCACTTTCAATTCCTTATTTGCATATGTGGACCTGAGTGAAAACTATCTACAGTATCCCCCTGCTGGCCCAGGGTGAGAACTTCAGTACATAACAGTCAGTGCCCGGCCGATGCCCCACCAAATATCTACCTATGCATTACTCTCGCTTTCAGACCCTCCAACATCCCACGGATGAAAACAGGGATATTTCTCACTCCCTCCACCAACGGACCAAGGTGGATAAAAATCAATGAATTAAAAAAAATAAAAAAACCTCATATTTTTAAAATTTAAATAAGATTTTTTTAAAATTTAAATTGGATTTTTAAAATTTAAATCGGATTTTTTAAAAATAAAATGCTTTTGGAGGAAAATTTTTCTAATGATAGTTTTCTATTGAAGTTACCTTATAGTCCAAAGGCTATTCATCAGGTAATAAGGATTTGTTTTAAGTTTTTCCATGTGTGCTAAACTTCAGACTAAGCTTTTAAAAAAATAAAAATAAAAAATTGTTTAACCACATCAGTTAACAAACATGGATACATATGCTATAATGTTATTGTTTCAGTTAAACAAATTATTTAAATTGTTATGAAGGAAATGATTGTTTTTCTCCTTCCAATAAAGTATAGCAGAAAAGTTGTCCAAATATAAACTGTTAACTCATTAAACCTCAAAATAATTTTATAATTATCTGCCTATGTATTTCTAATAGTATAACCAAATCAGTAATTTTTGATATTACTGTAAAAATGACTGAAAATTTATCATTCCAAAAATGAAACCTTTGTCTGGTTGTAAATATTAAGATTATACCAGCAAGAGTGAGTCTTTCTGTAAAAAAATGATTTAAATCAAGTCTTACTGACTAGTGATATAAATCAAGTTTCACTGACTCATGATTTAAATCATGATTTAAATCGATTTGATTTAAATCAAGTCTACCCTGCAACGAACCCTCCTCAACCCCCAACGCACACACCCCGCGGGGTGGAGCCTCAGTAACGACAGTCTCTCCCAGGTCCGGATTTAGGTTTGATGAGGCCCTAAGCTACTGAAGGTAATGGGGCCCTTTACATGTCTGCTGTCCTTTGTCAACAACAAATTGCTGCTGCTTTTTTGAGTTGAATATATGCTATATGGTAATTTATGGACCTAATAGGTATCTCAAGCCATTTGCACATCTTACTATGCAACCAGTCCATGGCGAATGTGGGCACCCTATATATAGAAAGGAGCAAACCGGTGATATTTTAGGCTAGCAGGCAGGGCCCATTACTTACATCATAAGAGCCTACACAACACAAAACACTGTTGCTGTATGTAGGTTTTATTTACTTTGCTTTTTATCTTATATTTTGGAAATGTACATCCAGGTTTTTTTCCTTTTTAATTTTTTGGGCACCCCCAAGAGAGTGGGGCCCTAAGCTATAGCTTGTTTAGCTTATACGTAAATCCGGCACTGGTCTCTTCCATACACTCCAACATTTCTCTGACGAAAATAGGGACTTCCTAAGGTAGGGACGCTGGTGGTGCTGTGGGTTAAACCACTGAGCCTAGGACTTGCTGATCAGAAGGTTGGCAGTTCGAATCCCCGTGACGGGGTGAGCTCCCGTTGCTCAGTCCCTGCTCCTGCCTACCTAGCAGTTCAAAAGCATGTCAAAGTGCAAGTAGATAAATAGGTACCGCTCTGGTGGGAAGGTAAACGGCGTTTCCGTGCGCTGCTCTGGTTCACCAGAAGCGGCTTAGTCATGCTGTATGCCGGCTCCCTTGGCCAATAAAGCGAGATGAGCGCCACAACCCCAGAGTCGGTCACGACTGGACCTAATGGTCAGGGGTCCCTTTACTTTACCTTTTACCACCTTGATGTCAAAGTGCATGTCAAAGTGCAAGTAGATAAATAGGTACCACTCCGGCGGGAAGGTAAACGGCGTTTCCGTGCACTGCTCTGGTTTGCCAGAAGCGGCTTGGTCATGCTGGCCACATGACCCGGAAGCTGTATGCCGGCTCCCTCGGCCAGTAAACCGAGTTGAGCGCCGGAACCCCAGAGTCGGTCACGACTGAACCTAATGGTCAGGGGTCCCTTTACCTTTAAGGAAAAGTGGGACATCCCGTACTAAAATCAGAAACTGGGACAGCTTCTGTAAATCTGTGACTGTCCCTTGAAAATAGGGACACTTGGAGCGTCTGCCTTGAGCTCGCAGGTGAACCCACCACCCCCTGTATCCTAAGCATCATCTCCTTGGTTTGGGCTTTCAGAGATGCCTGTTCATCTCCTGGTGGTTGAAACATCAAGGGATCAAATCATGTTGCCTAGAAGGCTGCCCACCCCTGGGTGGACCTGGAAGGTCACTGACAGGCCCACTGGGGGGTTGCAGCCAGATCTCAGGTGGGGCGCAGCAGGAGCACTGCCAGCATGCAAATCTAGGGTGAAAGGATAGGAGCCAACTCCTGGGGGCTGAGGTCCCTTTGCTCCCCCCCCCCCAATAAAATATTTGAGGGGAGAACCCAAAGTTGATGGGCATTGCCATTCAAATGGTGCATGTGTGCTGCCTCTTGTGATTGACTATGCAAGGCAAGGCTTAGCTGCCTCCCCTATTTTATTTGATTTTATTCAGGTTGGCACTGGGGTTAAGAAAAGGGGTCCCAGAGGCATATTTGGGTTAAAAATGGTTTCTGGGTCTGAACAGGTTGACGATCATCTGGGCAAAATACCCTCGTGGTACCGTACCTTACAGAATATCATAGGGCAGTGACCCAAAAGTTGGCATTTCACACTATTTCCCTTGGATTATGGGATGCCCTTTTCACTGCTATGTGAAACAGCAGCCACCAGTTGTTTCAGATCACTTGTGGAAAATATACCTTTTTGCCCAGGTGAAAGTTTGAGCGTTCATTAAGTACCCAAGCTCTTGTTTTATATGCCTCGACATAACCATTTTAATAGTTTTATGTTGTGTTCTTGCTTCCACGACATTGTTTTGCTTCTGTGTCGTGCATCGCTTAGTTTTAAACATTAAGCAGTAAATAAACGCTTTTAAATAAAAGGAAAATAAGTAACTTTCATCTGGTTTGCCATTGTTAAACAAGGTTCTAAACTGGATAAGCCTTTGGTCCAACTTTTCATTTATTCCTACATATAATATCACAGATAAACCATTAATCACCCCAATAACAGAATCCCTGGTGGGGCCAGTTCACCCATTCAGATGCCAGTTTTTAAGTTATAACAGTTCTATAGAGATACATTTATTGTCCATTAGCGTTTTCATCTCTATTTTGCAAATTGCAGATTGTACTTGATGGCCACATGTTTAGATGGCTTTTTAAAAGCAGATTGGGCCAATTCCTGGAGGATGAGTCCATCCATGACTACAGGTCACGATGGCTATAGGCACCTTCTAGATTCAGAGGCCGTATGATGTGGGACCCTCATTTCTGTGGCCTAAGAGAAGGAGAACGTTATTGTCCTCTTGTCCTTGTTGTGGGCTTCCCACTGGCATGTGGTTGGTCACTGTGAGAACTAAGATGCTGAACTTAATGGGCTGATCTCGCTGGGGGTCTTATGTCTTTCCTCATTCTAGTCCAGTGAGATAGGCCACAGTATCCCCATTTTCTAGACTGAGGAACTGAGGCTGAGAGATAATGCCTTGCCCACAACCTCATAATGAGTCCCTAGCAATTCTGGACGGCACTAGGGTACAGTGGTATCTCGGGTTACATATGATTCAGGTTACATACGCTTCAGGTTACAGACTCCGCTAACCCAGAAATAGTACCTCGGGTTAAGAACTTTGCTTCAGGATGAGAACAGAAATCGTGCTCCAGTGGCATGGCAGCAGCAGGAGGCCCCATTAGCTAAAGTGGTGCTTCAGGTTAAGAACAGTTTCAGGTTAAGTACAGACCTCCGGAACGAATTAAGTACTTAACCTGAGGTCCCACTGTATATCTGAATCCTACTGAATGCTAGTAGCTGCCTTCTGTCCCCATAATGTACTCACTGCACTCCAGCCCTCAGATGAAATCTCTAAGAAAAGATCTGGAGGTGCCGATTAGAGAATTACTACAATCCCAGCACATAGAGGGGAGGAAGTGTGTGCATCTCCTTCTTGCTAAGCACCCAGTTTGCCAGCCCCACCTGTACAAAGAGAGACAGAATGTCCAAAAGTCACCTACATATGCACAGTTAAGCATGCATAGGCAAAAGATATGTGGATCCAGATTCCATTAGAATATGAATCAAGTGACGCTTGCTTGCATTTGCAGGTGTCATTACTTCCCTCCATGTTTGGGCCATATCAAGGTAGAAGCATCATCCGGCACAACCTGCAATTTCACATTTTCATTTTCACATTAATGAAACAGGTTGTGAGCCATGAAGCTGTGCCCTGCCTAGCTGTTTTGAGTCGGTATTTATTTCCCAAACAGTAAGTGGCTTGAAAGTTCTCACCCATTTAACCGATCAGGAAACACCATGTGAAATTGGTGGCCAAAACCAGAACAGTCAGGAAACAGCCAACAGCAGCCCTCTCTAACCTGGTGCCCTCTGCAGTTCTGTTGGACTACAACTCCCATCATCCCTGATCATTGGCTATGCTGGCTAGGGCTGATGGGAGCTGTAGTTCAAAACATTTTATGGGCACCTACCAGCATGAGTTTGACCAAACTGCGGGAGGCAGTGGAAGACAGAAGTGCCTGGCGTGCTCTGGTCGATGGGGTCACGAAGAGTCGGACACGACTAAACGACTAAACAACAACAAATTTTGGGGGAAGGCTGGCCTAAGTAGGGAGTTTCCCGGACATATCCGGAATACTGCAGTCGGAAGCAGTGTCCGGGCAGAAATCCTGTTCTCACCTGGTTTACTGGGTGCTGTGTTGGCCTCTCTCCAACCAAGATCGCAAATGACATCTGCTTTTCCAGACTATTGGGCGTTTTCAAGACGCTATCTTGGGAGTCATTTTGGACTCACAGTTGTCCATGGAGGCGCAGGTCAATTCTGTGTCCAGGGCAGCCGTCTACCAGCTTCATCTGGTACGCAGGCTGAGACCCTACCTGCCTGCAGACTGTCTCGCCAGAGTGGTGCATGCTCTGGTTATCTCCTGCTTGGACTACTGCAATGCGCTCTACGTGGGGCTACCTTTGAATGTGACCCAGAAACTACAACTAATCCAGAATGCGGCAGCCAGACTGGTGACTGGGAGTGGCCGCTGGGACCATGAAACACCGGTCCTGAAATACTTACATTGGCTCCCAGGATGTTTCTGAGCACAATTCAAAGTGTTGGTGCTGACTTTTAAAGCCCTAATGGCCTTGGCCCAGTATACCTGAAAGAGCATCTCCATCCCCATCGTTCTGCCCAGACGCTAAGGTCCAGCTCCAAGGGCCTTCTGGTGGTTCCCTCACTGGGAGAATGAGGTTGCAGAGAACCAGGCAGAGGGCCTTCTTGGTAGTGGCACCTGACCTGTGGAACGCCCTCCCTTCAGATGTCAAGGAAATAAACAACTCTCTGACTTTCAGAAAACATCTGAAGACAGCCCTGTTTAGGGAAGTTTATAATGTTTGATGTTTTATCGTGTTTTTAAGATTTTATTGTGAACGGTCCAGAGTGGCTGGGGAAACCCAACCAGATGGGCGGGGTATGAATGAATGAATATTACAGTCATATCTCATGTTACGTTTGCTTCATGTTACGTTCTTTCAGGTTACGTTCTGTGGCGACCCGGAAGTATTGGAAAGGGTTACTTCCAGGTTTTGCCGCTGGTACATGCACGGAAGTGCTAAATCGCGCTTCGCGCATGAGCACAAACACCAAATCACGCTGTACACCTGCGCAGGTATGGTGCTTCAGGTTGCGCTCTTTTTATGTTGCGAACGGGCCTCCGGATCGGATCCCGTTCTCAACCAGAGGTACCACTGTATTATTATTATTATTATTAATATTATTATTATTATCATCATCATTATCATTATTACAGTGTTACCTCGGGTTAAGTACTTAATTCATTCTGGAGGTCCGTTCTTAACCTGAAACTGTTCTTAACCTGAAGCACCACTTTAGCTAATGGGGCCTCCTGCTGCTACCGCGCCGCCGGAGCACGATTTCTGTTCTCATCCTGAAGCAAAGTTCTTAACCTGAAGCACTATTTCTGGGTTAGTGGAGTCTGTAACCTGAAGCGTATGCAACCTGAAGCGTATGTAACCCAAGGTACCACTATATTACTACTGTATTAGTATCGTTACCATGGATGGTTAGGTGGCTATTTGTTGTCCTCTGAGACCCCCCTCCTGGTCCACTGGGCATGCAAGTCCATCTGCAGTCAGAATGCCCGGGCAGCTGGACTCTTTTCTATCTGCTTCTCCTTGCAGGCGGGTGATAGCTGTGGAAGCCCTCTCCACCGCCTGAGGTCTCCTCTCCACGGTTCCCTCCAGGCCTCATCTCCTCTCTCCGGTTCCTCGCCCTTCACTCGCGCCGGCGAGTTCTCCTTTGATGCCCCGACAGTCCGGAGGTCGGTGGAGCAGGAAGAGCAGCCGTCGTCGCCCCTCATCCGTTACCGACCTCTGACCAACACCTCCTCCCAGGAGGCCTTAGGGGGCACCCCCACCAGCTCCTCGCCCAAGTCCTGCCACAGTTCAGACAGCTCACCCATCTATGCACGCAGGGAGAGGCACAGTGAAGGTAAGCAGGGGCTCTGGGCAGCTTGGGGCTGGGGGAAACCATAGACCTTGCCACAAAACATGTCATCATTGAGGAAAGAAGTACCTAAAGGGCACATAACCTGTCTGCAGATGCACAAACCTACCTGCAGATTGATTTGATGCAGAAAAGGTTATACCTCCATCCTCCCAGAAATATCCTGTAAGTTCTTAAAGAAAGTAAACACACAATAACCTCAAGAAAAGGTTATTTCTGTATGCCACCAGTGTTTTGTTAGTCCCCAAATTGAAAATGAGCAAAGTCCCAACTAGAGAAGAATGGCAACTTAAAACTGACAGAATATATGCAGCTTGCGGAACTAACATATAGAATAAGAGAACAAGAAGCACATAAGTTTAAAGAAGATTGGAAAATGTTTACTGAATATATGGGAGGAAATTGTGTACACTTGAAAACGTTGGCAGCATTAAGATAAATTCAGCAGTGTAAATAAGTTTTGATGGATGTAATAATGGAATAAAAGGTAAAGGTAAAGGTACCCCTGACCGTTAGGTCCAGTCGCGGACAACTCTGGGGTTGCACACTCATCTCGCTCTATAGGCCGAGGGAGCCAAAGTTTGTCCGCAGACAGCTTCTGGGTCTTGTGGCCAGCATGACACAGCTGCTTCTGGTGAACCAGAGCAGCGCACGGAAACGCCGTTTACCTTCCCGCCGGAGCGGTACCTATTTATCTACTTATACTGTGATGTGCTTTTGAACTGCTAGGTGGGCAGGAATTGAGACTGAACAATGGGAGCTCACTCCGTCGCGGGGATTCAAACCACTGACCTTCCGATGGGCAAGCCTTAGGCTCTGTGTTTAGACCACAGCGCCACTGAATGGTATAGTTTATGTAAAATATGCAGAGATTTATGTTATGCAAAATGAACCATGAAAAGAAAAGAAGGGAAGTAATTGATGTTTTAAGGTTATTTAAATGAATACATTAATTGTAAAACATTTGCGCTTGAATAATATTCCTTACACATCTTTCCAAGCCTTCATTTCAGCCAGGGCTTCATTTCAGAGCTTAGTTTTCCAACCCCAGGCCATATGCGCAGAACACGGGAAATATTAGTAAAAACAACAGAGCTCTTGAGCATGTGCAGAAAGTTGGTTGGCGGGCGGGGGGAGTAGAAAAAGGAGAATTTCCCAGATGCCAAAATCCAGGTTTGGCAGCAAGAAATCTTTGGTGAAAGAACCCCAGCAGATATTTAAAACCACAAAATATGCAACAACGCAAAGCATGTAATATAGGCTTCTGTGCCTTTAAAATATGCTCTTCTAAGGTCCTTCTAAAGTCTTCCATTTTCCGTAGCACAGAAAAAGACCACACATTTGGAAAGCTAATAATGTTTACTTACAAACTCTTCAAAGGTCAGGTTCATGTGCTTTTCCATACAGCAGTCAGAAAACACAGGCATCAAAACTTAGGCTAATTCAAAAGTGGTTAAAATCCCTACATTATTTGTGTATCAGGCTTTGGCCTAAGCACTTCTCATTTCAGAAATTAAACACTGTTCCCTCTCACCTCCCCGTTTCCCCTTCCAGATGACAGCCGGGACACGAGCCCGCCAGATCCTGCAAGCCCAACTATTGGTCTCGACAAGAAAACCCGACGGAAGTTTCTGGATTTAGGGTGAGTCTTGAAAGCTGGCTATTCAGAGACAAGGAGTGGACCACACTGATTCATTTGGTATCTTTGGGGTCTCTTTCACAGCCCCCTCTGCTTGTGTGCTTTCTACATATCTCAGAACTGCACCTGATTTTTCCACATGTGCCTAATTGTCCCCTTCCTGATGCACAGGGTCACCCTCCGAAGGGCATCTTCTGGGAAGAGCAGGAAAGAAAAAGGGGGCAATCGTCTCTCCATGGGCAACAGGTAAGCAATTGGCAATTTCCTGAGGCTCCTCTCAAACTGATTTCTCGTGGAACCCTGGAAATTATGTGGAAGGTGGGTGATACACAGACATGCGCACGCACACACATAATAGAGGGGCGTCAGAAACATCCACCCAAAAAAGTGCCATGCAATTGTGTCCCTAGTGATAGCTTTTATAGGTTTTCCCAAACTTGGGTTTCCAGCTGTTTTTTTTGACTACAGTTCCTATTATCCTTAGCTAGCAGGTCCAGTGGTCAGGGATGAGGGATGTAGTCCCCAAACAGTGGGAGCAGCGTCGGATTTACGTATAAGCTAAACAAGCTATAGCTTAGGCCCCCACAAAATTTAGAGGGGAAAAAACTGGATGTACATTTCCAAAATATAAGATAAAAAACAAATCAAATAAAACCTACATACAGCAACAATGTTTTGTGTTGTGTAGGCCCCTATGATGTAAGTCATGGGCCCCGCCTGCTAGCCTGCTCCCTAAAATATCACTGGTTTGCTCCTTTCTATATATAGGGTGCCTACATTCTGCTATTCATAATCAGTAGTAGTTTGCATCATATATTTACACCTATTATTATTTCATGTTATAGCAAGTTTCTAGGGACTAGATTATGAGTCTTTGTACATTGCGTTTCTAAAGGAACTTTTGTTATTGCCAAATACCAATGTGTTTGCATTATTAAGTTTGTTATGAATAAAAAAATCATTTTAGGCTAGTTTAATAATTATTTCAGTATTAATATACTTCTTAATTGTATTTCAGTTCAATAATTACTATGATAAAATACATATTCTGTTATGTGCAAATGGCTCTAGATACCTATTAGGTCCATAAATTACCATATAGCATATATCCAACACGAAAAACAGCGACAATTTGTTGTTGACAAAGGACAGCTAGACATATAAAGGGCCCCATTACCTTCAGTAGCGTAGGGCCTCATCAAACTTAAATCTGGGGGGAGAGTTTGGGAAATTTCACAACTGTGCTGAGGCATATATGTGAAACTAATCCATCTCTGACCATGTTTCATATTTGGATTCATGCTCCCCATCCTGATCACAATAAAAATAAATAAAAATTAAGATTTATTTTTTAAGTGAATCTTGTACAGATAGAATAAGGAAATATAGCTAAATGCAACAAAATACCATGCAGTTTATTGGTTCTTTTAACAGTACAGTGGTACCTTGGTTCCCGAATGGCTTAGATGTCGAACAAATCGGCTCCCAAACGCTGCAGACCCGGAAGTAAGTGTTCCGGTTTGCGAACGTTTTTTGGAAGCTGAATGTCCAACACAGCTTCCACGGCTTCCAATTGGCTGCAGGAAGCTCCTGCAGCCAATTGGAAGCTGTGCCTTGGTTTCTGAACGGTTTCGGGAGTCGAACGGACTCCTGGAACGGATTAAGTTCGAGAACCAAGGTTCCACTATATAATGATTGTATCAGTTCAGATTATTTATCATTTCTCACTTGCGTGACTGAAATTGCTTCCAATACTGCTTTTCCAGCACCTTAGCACTTAGTTCTGATCCCAGTATTGCACAAAGGACGTGGGTGGCGCTGTGGGCTAAACCACAGAGCCTAGGACTTGCTGATCAGAAGGTTGGCGGTTCGAATCCCCGTGACGGGGTGAGCTCCCGTTGCTCGGTCCCTGCTCCTGCCAACCTAGCAGTTCGAAAGCATGTCAAAGTGCAAGTAGATAAATAGGTACCACTCCGGTGGGAAGGTAAACGGCGTTTCCGTGTGCTGCTCTGGTTCGCCAGAAGCGGCTTAGTCATGCTGGCCACATGACCCGGAAGCTGTACGCCGGCTTCCTCGGCCAGTAAAGCGAGATGAGCGCCGCAACCCCAGAGTCAGTCACGACTGGACCTGATGGTCAGGGGTCCCTTTACCTTTACCTATGTCAGTATTCCAGTGGAAGTCTCTTTTCCAATCCCGCGACCCCCCCCAGATTTTTCTTATCGCAAGTTATATCGTCAGCTTTGCAACCCCATTTCCTTGCTGTTTATACTTGTCCCCCTTCCCTGCAGGGAGCTGATGGAGGGCCCCAGCCGCTCCTCTGCCTCGACCTTCATGCCTTTCTCCTGGTTCACGGACAGCGGCAAAGGCTCCGCCTCCTCAGGAAGCACTGCCTCCCCCACCTCCTCCCCCAAGAATGAGGCCTTCAGCCGCAAGAAGTCTGCCTCGCAGGTTATGAGTCCGTCTGATGGGTAATGGGCTGGTATCCCAAGCCCCATACTAGGGCATGGTTGGCAGTGGTGTAGCGTGTGTGTAGGGGATCACAGGGGCGGTTGCCCCAGGTGCAAGATTGTTAGGGGGCACAAAATGTCAGCACCTGGTGCTGCCTCAATACAGTCGCTGGGCTCCGTTGAAAACGGCTTCTCTGTGCAAACCAGGAAGGGACCTTTCCAGACAACTTCCTGGGCGCTGTTGGTGCCACTAGGCAGTTGAATGTGCATGTGTAATCCGTCCTTTTCCCTCCCTCCCACCCTCTCCACACTGCCCCGAGCACTGACAACCCATGCTACACCACTGACAGCTTCTGCTGTTTTGGCGAGGCTGAGAAAGGGCAGCCTTTCCTAGCAAGCGTGAGCTGGGTTATTGGAAATGAGGAAATTCATCGCCAAATGAGGAGACCCAGATTTGCATACAGTTTGTGTATGCAGACATTGTGTGTCGTCAACCCCTCCCCCCCCCCGGTTATATGTGATCAGCTCGTGTGCAACCACGAATACGCGTGGCACTGGTAAATAAATAAATAGGTTCAAACCAGGAAATGGAGAGCTCGAGACTCCTTGTGCTTGAGAGGACATCCTCCCCGGAGCCCAGAGAGGATGTCAATGAAGGCAGAAGATGCCCAAAGAGAGCAGAGGTGCCCCATTCATTTAGGCTGCTCAGCCTCCCTGCCTAGCAGCTGACTTATGGGGTAGCGTAGCAGCTTTAGTTGAGGAGAGAGTTGTGTGTAGAGAGAGAGCAGGAGCAAGAGCAGAAAGGAACAGGCATTTAGAGGCCTGACATGGGTGGCGCTGTGGGTTAAACCACAGAGCCTAGGACTTGCCGATCAGAAGGTCGGCAGTTCGAATCCCCGCAACAGGGTGAGCTCCTGTTGCTCGGTCCCTGCTCCTGCCAACTTAGCAGTTCGAAAGCATGTCAAAGTGCAAGTAGATAAATAGGTACCACTCCGGTGGGAAGGTAAATGGTGTTTCCATGCGCTGCTCTGGTTCGCCAGAAGCAACTTAGTCATGCTGGCCACATGACCCGGAAGCTGTACGCCGGCTCCCTCGGCAAATAAAGCGAGATGAGTGCAGCAACCCCAGAGTCGGCCACGACTGGACCTAATGGTCAGGGGTCCCTTTACTTTTACCTAGCCTCTTGCATGATTTTTGCATTTGTGCAGGCCTCCAGAATATAACCCCCATATGAGTGTTATTCCTGCATAAGACTGGTGTGTCCGTATGTCCCCCCCGCCTGCCTCCAGTACAATAATTGTTTTTCCATGTGCCACTTTTCTGCAGTAAACCATGCTCAATGTACCGCATACCATCAAAAACGACCAGCTAATTCTGTAAGAACTGCAATCTACCATTTATAAACAGTAATGCAAATATAAGCAATATTATTTATTTATTTATATTTATACCCCGCCCTCCCCGGCCAAGACTGGGCTCAGGGCGGCTAACATCAACTATAAAAACAATTGATTAAAATACAACTTAAAAACAGGATTAAAGTACAACTTAAAATGCAGCCTCATTTCAGTGGAAGCTCAGATCAAAAACTGTTTTGGGGTGAGAAAACGTCAAATCTTCACCAAGGCCAACTATCCAGACTGGTCCTACGTGGGCCAGAAAAAAGCAAAAAGCCAGGGAAGTCCCCAAATAGGGGTTCCGTCACAGAAGGAAAAGGAAAGAGGGGGATCAGGCTGGTTCCAAGCCAAAGGCCAGGCAGAACAACTCTGTCTTACAGGCCCTGCAGAAAGAAATCAGATCCCGCAGGGTCCTGGTCTCATGAGACAGAGCGTTCCACCAGTCCGGAGCCAGTGCTGATAAGGCCCTGGCTCTGGTTGAGGCTAATCTGACTGCCTTAGGGCCCGGGATCTTTAGAGTATTGCTATTTATGGACCTTAAGGTCCTCTGCGGGGCATACCAGGAGAGGCGGTCCCGTAGGTACGAGGGTTCTAGGCTCCTATGAATAAATATTCAGTAAAGCACTCGCCGATAGCAAGAGCTAACAATAAAGAATAAGATACGGATAAGTAGCAAACTAGAACACATATCCCAAACTGAATCTTGACTCCAGAAGCAATCCCTAATTGATATCTCGCCCCGATGTTTTCTGCTAGGAACCATAGGCAGCAGAAGCAGCCTTTGTAGCTGGAGTCAGTCAGCCCACCCCCACCCCCAGCCTGGTCAAAAAGGGCCAGGCTGAGAGTCGCCTTGCAGGACTTTTCCTTAACCCTTCTCTGTCCTGCCAACAGGAATCTACCCTGAGTGATGACTCTACCCCTCCCAGCAGTAGCAGCAGCCCCAAGACCCTGAGTGGAGCTCATCCTGAGACGACAAAGTGCTCCTACCCCTACCACACCCTGTCCCAGTCGTCTGATGAGGTAAGTCCCCTGGCAAGCGATGCCCTGGTGCACCTGGGTCTTTAGAACCACCTGCACAATGCCACCGATATCTCCACCAGGGTGGAGCTGTGGTCTAAACCACTGAGCCTCTTGGGCTTGCCGATCAGAAGGTTGGCGGTTCGAATCCGTGTGATGGTGAGCTCCCATTGCTCTGTCCCAGCTCCTGCCAACCTAGCAGCTCGAAAGCACGCCAGTGCAAGTAGATGAATAGGTACCACTGTGGCGGGGAGGTAAACGGCATTTCCGTGCGCTCTGGTTTCCGTCACAGTGTTCCGCTGCACCAGAAGCAATTTAGTCATGCTGGCCACATGACCTGGAAAGCTGTCTGTGGACAAACGCCAGCTCCCTCGGCCTGAAAGCGAGACGAGCGCTGCAACCCCATCGTCACCTTTGACTGGACTTAACCATCCAGGGATCCTTTACCTTTTTACCTCCCTCCAGTCTGCCCTTTAATGAGGACTAGTAACTTTTTTTCTCTTGGATCCTGAGTGCACCTGTCTTTGGCTCAACCTGCTGTTCTGAGAGCCGATATCTTGAGCAAAGGCTCACCAGCACTGAACCATGTGAACAACTAATAAAAAAACAAGGCCCTTTGAGCATGGGCAGAATACACCACTTGCTACCGACGACGGCCCAAGCTGGATGATGGTCTCTCCTTTTATACTGCTAACCGCCCTGCAATCCTCAGATGGATAAATTTAATCAGTGCTGGTTTTTTGGAAAAATAGTGCCAGAACTCATCATGAACACCACCCATTGGTGCCCACCTGAGAGGTGCCGCAACCGAGTTCCAGTGTATTCCAGCTGGGGGGGGGGGGAGTCCTGAATTTAATAAATAAGTAAAAACAAAAACATCAAGATGCGTTATCATCATCATCAGTGCTTTTCTTCTAGGGGGGAAAAAAGGTGCCGGTACCATGTACCCCTGAGTACCCTCAGAAAAAACAACAACACTGATTATTATCATCATCATCATTCATTGCATACTCTCATAATCCTCTCTGCAGTTCCTGGATGAGCCTCTGAGTGCAGCTTCGACGTGGAGCAGTCAGAAAGTGGGGCAGTGGTTGGAGAGCTTGAACCTGGAGCAATACATGGCAGAATTTGCCGCCCAGGAAGTGGACGGCCAGCAGCTCCTCCTCCTCGATGGAACCAAGCTGAAGGTGATGGAGAAGAGGGGCGAGGGGGGTTGCATCACAGCCACACTCCTGCTTTGCAGTCGCTGCTGGCGGGGTGGCAATGCTTTTCTGCTTTAGTGGACTGCAGAGAGCTTTGGGGTTCTTCCTTTGAGCAGTGGGTGGCTGGGGAGCCGCTGGTGTATACCACTAAGATGGGTTGGGCTCTGACGTGGCCGCTAGGGATAGCCTAACTACTGTTGTCTGTGCTTGGGTAACCCTCAAGGTTAGATTACTGCAATGCGTTATACGTAGGGCTGCCTTTGAAGATGGTCTGGAACTTCAGCTGGTGCAGAATTCAGCAGCCAGGTTGCTCACTGGAGCAAGATGGTTTGAGCATATTATACCGATCCTGGTCCGACTGCACTGGCTACCAATTAGTTTCCCAATTCAAAGTGCTGGTTTTGACCTATAAAGCCATAAACGGCTCAGGACCGCAATACCTCAAGGACCGCCTCTTCCCATATAAACCCACCCGGACCCTGAGATCATCTTCTGAGACCCTCCTTCATGTGCCTCCTCCTTGAGAGGTCTGGAGGGTGGCAACAGGAGAACGGGGCCTTCTCTGCAGTGGCTCCCCGTCTTTGGAATGCTTCTCCTCAGGGAAGTTCGCCTGGCACCTTCATTACACACCTTTAGGCACCAGGCAAAAACGTTCCTTTTTAACCAGGCCTTTGGTTGATCCAATTTACATCCTATGCCCTTTTAAAATGTGGCTCTTTGGGGGGTGGGGTATTATTGGGTTATTGCTTTTATTTTTATTTTATATACTGTGATCCTTTTATGCTAACTGCCTTGAGACCTCTGGGTATAATAAAATAGTAATAATAATAATAATATCCACCTTGCAGATAAGGTTCGATACAGATACACAGAACCTAATTTTTTTTAGTGTTTACTAGCGAGGACCTAATTAACTTTTGCTGACCCTGCAAAAAAAGGTGGCAAAAGTTAACTAGGACGGCACATGCAGAATTAAAATGAACTCAGGAACTTTCAACGGGCAAGGAATCCTAGGAGTACATGAAGCTGTTTTGTCCGGAATATTTGTCCATGTAACCCAGTACCGTCTACTCCAGCCGTTGCCAGGATGGTGCCATCATCCCTGCTGGAAACGCTGGCTTGGGGTTATGAGAGTCATTGTTCAAAAAATCGGGACGGGTATCACTGTGGCTACCCTTGGCCTGCTGTACCCAGCAGGGACTGTCACAGGGTCTCAGCTTTCCCAACACTGGCATTTGATTTTTTTAAACCAATGAAGCCAGGGGTTGAGTACAGGACTCTTTTTTGACAAGATGGCACTTTAGGATGAGAAAGGGGAAAGAAGAGCAGGTGTACCATAATGTCAGAGACTGGCAGGCCACTGGGACGGAGGACTGGTGTCTGACTTGGGAAAAGGGGTCATTGATTTGGGGGGAAATCAGAGGCAGGGGAAGTTTCAGAGCTGGAGGGTTGAGCACAGCATAGGTCGGAAGAAGGGGAAGAAGAGGCAGGTCAGGCAAAGGAAGGACCCAGGTGCTTCCCCACCCTCTCCTGCACCATTTCTCTGGAACCAGGAGGGGACTGAAGAGGGAGGAGCAGAGGAAGTTTCCACTCAGGCCAGGTCTCAGCTCGTCAGGGGAGGTACATAAACCGGTGGAGGGAGAGTGGTCCCCTGTTGCTGTAACTGCTCCATAGAGCGTGGACCTGGGAATAGCTGTCTAGACGCTAGATTGTCGTGTGTAGTTATCCAGAGCTGCAGAAGTGGCAGGGTTATCTTAAACAATAGAGACTTAACTATCTGCCATGTTCATTCCTTTGGCTGCGAAGTGCCCTTGACACACATTTGAGTGTCTGACCGCAGCTTATCGCCTAGTCAGCCAGCTTAAGAACCTCTTCTGTGAAGGTGGTGTCTGAGCCCTGACCTCCACTGCAGGAAGAACGGAGATACAGAAAGCGATGCTATTGCTGATATTCAGGAGTGCCAGCTTGCGCCCACGACTGTGGGTGCCTGGGGACATGGGTGCCTTGCAGTGTGCACTGAAATTTGTGGGTGCCCAGCCCTTTCATGGGGAATTTTGTGGGTGCTCGGGCACCCAGGGCCCCAGGAAGTTGGCACCTATGTGGATATTTGTTTGTGTGTGTGTGTGTGTGTGTGTGTGTGCTGAGGACACAAACTTCTGAACTTTGCATGTTCCAAATTCTCCCGTCACGTCCCTGCAGGCTCTCGGCGTCAGCAACTCTCACGACCGTTCCCTCCTCAAGAGGAAGCTGAAGGAGCTGAACGCGGCCGTCGAGAAGGAGAGGAAAGCTCAGGAGAAAGTAGAGAAGCAAAAGAAGCAGAAGAAGAAAGAGCGGGAACTGGAACAGAAGAAGAGCTAAGATAAACGGAGTGTGGGGGGCGGGAAATACGGGGGTGGCCGCTTCCAGGCGCACGGGGCTCACACCCTCTTCACCCACGGAGCATTTCTAGGGTGGGGGTGGGACGGATCATCTGCAAACTGGGAAACGGACGGGGGAGGGACCAGAAGCAGGCAGCGCACTGCCGGCAAAGGTTAAGGGTTTGGGTGGGGGCTGAACCTGCTGTGGAACCGGGCATGACGGAGATGGCGGTGGCAGCCGGACACCACCGCCGATGGCCGAGTTGGGCCACGGAGGAGAAGGCGATACCTCTGCCCAGTGGCGTCCTCACCCCCTTTCATTGCCTGGACGGTCCAACCGCATGTTCAGCGGGCCCACGAGCCCTCCTGCTGCTGTGATGTGGGAAGGGCGGTGGTGCAGATGCGAACCGAGGCCCCGACCTGCGAACATCTTCCGATCACACCTCCCGTCGACTCCATTCCGTTCCCTCCAGCGGCCCGGATGTGTCCGTGCCCGATCGGTGCCATTTGGGTGTCCCCTCACGCCGCCTCGTTCCTGCGAGGCGGGCCACGGCTGCCTCAAGAGACACAAGCCACAGGTACACTTGTGCGCACAAACACACTCACACACAATTTCCCCAAACGGAAAAGGACGAGATGAATGCACAACACCACTACCTTGTCTGTCTCTCCCCACTCCCCAGCCCTGCATCCTCCCTCCTGAACGGGTTCTGCATCAGGTCTACTCAGGCCTGACTACTTCCCCACCCCGCTCCACCTACCTGGCGACCTGCATTGCGGAGAAAGGGGGCAGGGGGAGGCGGGGGCAGGCTCAGCCGAGAGGAAGAACTGTGTGAGATTGCCACAGATGTCTGGTGAATACACAATGAGGAACCACAAGGAATAAAAGAAAGTTTTAAATTGTTCCCAGGATGTGCTCCTATTTTTATTATTATTATTATTTTAATTTAATTTTTTTTTTTTGCATTGAAGAAGTGGCAGGGTGTTGTTGTTGTTTAGTCGTTTAGTCAGGTCCGACTCTTCGTGACCCCATGGACCAGAGCACGCCAGGCACTCCTGTCTTCCACTGCCTCCCGCAGTTTGGTCAAATGCATGCTGGTGCCTTTGTTTCACAACCTCAGTTGTCTTCAGGACCTCATAACTCTAGCTATGTTTTCTTGTAAGCATTTTCTAGATCTTTTTACCTTTACCTTACCTTATCTACATCATGTATATGGGGGGGGGTATTTATCCTGATGGGCCAGATCCTTATCTTCTCTCATCTCCTGTATCAACTTCAGCAGCTGGGTGGGACAGCCCCCTTCTCAAGTTATCTGACATCTGGTGATTGACACCTATCAAAAGTCCCTTATGCAATGCTTCACAAGCACCCAGCAAGCTGCCAGTTCCCAGGTGGTTTCTCACCCCATATCCAGTTGATGGGCAGGTTCTGCCTCTCAAAGCGTTCTGAACATTGATGTGCAGTTTTAATTTTAGGATATTGCTGGAGAATTTCTGGGCCTCCCTGCTCTGCTCCTCCTCCTATCATCACACCTTCAAAAAGAATTCTCCTGGCTGCAATGAGGCCTAGAAACCTAGATTTTGAAAGTGTTGCAAACCATGCCCTTTCTCTAACAGTTAAGTCTCGTCTCTTCAAGACTCTGCAGATCATACCCACTTTTAGCAAAGTCTTTGCTTTAGCAACCCAGCCAGATATAAATATTATTATTGTTGTTATTATTAGCTTAGCTCTTGTGTTTGCCTGTGAACTCATAGCAAGGACACAGACTCCTGTCCCCACATCACAGTGTGAATTCCAGCCTGCTTTATTTTTAGAGCTTGAAATGTCAGGCTGCGGTGTGATTTATATATGAAAAATTTCATGTATGTGTTTTTAAAGACACGTGACAGGCACAAGTTGTCACTGCCTGGGCTGCTGTGATGTCACTTGATGATCTCACCAGTTGCAAGTGCTGAAAAGTAGAAATAAGTTGATTGCTTAAATTGGATGGCCATCTGTCATGGATGCTTTAGCTGAGATTCCTGCATTGCAGTGGGTTGGACTGAACCATGATTCTACAACGGATAAGTGTGTGCCTTTTAGCTTCTAGGATTCCACCCACACAGACTGTCACACCTTGAACCTGCAGTATCTGGGGAGATACTGTATTTTTCCATGTATAAGACTAGTTTCCCCCCCTTAAAAATAATGTCTAAAATCAGGGGGTGTCTTATACATGGGGCCATCTCTCCCCATTTTCTTAAAACTGAGTCCCCCCCCCCAAAAGGGGGCATCTTATTGCCAAAAAAATGTGGTAATTTGGATCTATTATTTCTTCAAAGCTCAAGGCACAATAGTCCACAGAGGGATGTCCACACATGCTGAGCACGTTCCACGGTTATTCATTCTTAGAATACAACTCCATGCAATAAAGGAGCACAAACACACAAGCTTTGCTGGCTGAATAAGAGGACTCAGTGTCGTTTTTTTTAAAAAATAATTCCATGCATATGACACTGGGAGTTTGGCGTCTGCAGAGAACAGAAGCCAAAGCTGCAGGGAACAGGAAAGAGCTCCAACGGATCAAAGGGACTCAAAGCACCAACGCAAGACACACCTTGGGACCAGCGGTCGTGGGAGGAGACACAACAGTGCCTTTGCACCGGGTACATTGCGTCTCAGAAAACTGCCCTTGCAGAGTGTCTTTCGGCATCCAAAGAAAGGACAGGAAAGGAGGAGTCCCTTTTCAAGGGCACTCCCTAAAATGCTTCATCAGCTTGCCCACGCCACCAGGAAGAACGTGCCAAGACTGGGTGCTCTTCAGCGACTTTGCTCCAGAATAAAAAAAATTGAAGCAAGAGAAGCCATACGTGGCAGCTTGCTGATGGGACATCTATTCCCAAGGGTGCCCCGATGACTGAAGGGTACTGCCCCTTGGGTCAAAGAGGCCTGAAAAGAGACGGTGGACGGAGTAGACGTCCATGGAAGGAACAGCCAAGAGCCCCTTTCCCATGGGGAGTTTTTCTTTCCTTCTCCGCGGGATGACAAAAGCAAAGCATAAATCCGTAACTCAATCCCCACCAAAGGAGCCAAACTATATGGGATATCAATGGCATGGATCTTTCTGCATGCCCAAATGTTGCACCATCAAACGGTCCCGGTTTCTAAGCAGGATGGGGACAGTGTGTCCTTCAGGATGGTGCTGGGCTTCCAACGCCAGTCATTCCTGGCCGTTGCTAATGCCAGCTAGAGCCAAAGGAGTCCGACGTCATCGGGAAGGCCACATGACCTCCCGTCGCTGAGATAACAGGGGTGGGTATTTACACCTGCATGTATTTTTGTGTTTCTTGCCAACGGAACTATCACAGGTTTCCAGAGAAGCCGGCAAGCCCCAGCGGCTCTCGTGTGTTACTCGACAGGCCTTTTGTTCGCTAGCATTGCCCACTGCCCGTGTGTGTCTGTGTGTGTTCCCAATGCCTGCTTGGATCAATATACACAGCCAAACCTTGGTTGTCGAACATAATCCATTCCAGAAGCCCATTCGGTTTCCGAACCGTTCAACAACCAAGGCGCAGCTTCCGATTGGTTGCGAGAGCTTCTTGCACTCAAGCGGAAGCCACATCGGACGTTTGGCTTCCAAAAAAGTTCGAAAACCGGAGCGTTTACTTCCGGGTTTTCGGCGTTCAGGAGCTGAAACGTTCCAAAACGGAGCCGTTCAGGAACCGAGGTTTGACTGTAACATCATTCATCCTCTTAAAACAATTTGTAAACCATTTTTCATAAAAAGGTCCACCACGTGGCACCAGGGTATGTCAACATCATCTCTCCAAAAGCCTTCATGATGCTCTACCACATGGCTCAGCAAACTTTTTCAGCAGGGGGCCAGTCTACTGTCCCTCAGACCTTGTGGGGGGCCGGACTATATTTTTTGGGGTGGGGTGGGGGAATGATCGAATTCCTGTGCCCCACAAATAACCCAGAGATGCACTTTAAATAAAAGCACACATTCTACTCATGTAAAAACACCAGGCAGGCCCCACAAATAACCCAGAGATGCATTTTAAATAAAAGGACACATTCTACTCATGTAAAAAAAATCACACTGATTCCCAGACCGTCCGTGGGGTGAATTTAGAAGGCGATTGGGCCGGATCCGGCCCCTGGGCCTTAGTTTGCCTACCCATGCTCTACCACATGGGAAGACTTTCGGAGAGATGATTTTGATTACTCAAACATAACCATGGTTTGAGCCAATGCTTAAAGCATTCATCGCGCGCACACACACACACGGTGAATAGGTGGTGCCATTTTTGCAAGCCTTACAGCCATGTCCTAATAACGTCAGGATTCCTTCCGCTTTCTGCCACACCTAATGGAGCCCTCACTCTGCAGCTCCTCGAGCCACGAAGCACAGAGGAAAGTGATGAGAACATGCAGCTGGAGGTATAATGCAGTGTTTCTCAAACGACAACCCTAATGGCTGCTTCTTTCATAAACCAAAGAGAAGGGGAAAGCGCCATTACAGGAACCAGTGACCAAGAATCTGTCCGATGACCTGCATCTTGCTAGCCAAGTGCATTTCAGAGACAGACTCCAAATCTGAGCTTCAGATGCACAAGGGGGTGAACCAAGCCTCTAACAGAGCATTCTCCCGTTCTACAATTCCTCGAAAAGTCAGTAAACGTGGAGCGACGAAAACCCAACACCAAAAAGTCAATCCGCAATGAAGCAACGCGTCACACAACCAGGGAGGTAGGGTTTAAAATGTAATGGTTCTTTCCCCCGATGGTTCGTCAGCGAGCAAAGAATACTGCGGCAGTTTTTGTGTGTCCGTGGTTCCACCCAGAGAATAAAATAGATCTATCTATGTACATGGAAACTTCCAGACAATTCGAGAGCGTGCCATGCAGGAGGTTCCAAGCAAAGGCTGGCTGGCAGTTGCTTGGGGAGCCAGAAGGTGAGATCAGAAGAATTTGGGGGAGGAGTGCAGGCGATTCCTGCTCAGATGAATTGGGGAAGCGGCCGGAATGGAAAGCAATGACAGGAGTCAGATGGGGACACTTTGCCCACAAACCCATCACCATTCCCATTTGCTTCGAACGAGGACCAGAAATGAGGGACCCTGGCAGGAGCTACAGGAGAAGGAAGGAGGCCTGGCAGAGGGAGGTCCTACAGTCTTTGCACCTCTCAAACTGGGCGCCAATACTGCAAACAGTGACTTCTGCCTATCACTTCCAAGCACCGTAGTCGAGGAGACAATCCCTTTCTTCTCTGGGCAGAGACCCCCACTTGCTCCACCGGAGTTGAAGGGGGAAGCCCTCAACACTCCCCACCCCAGCCTCTCCCTCACCCACCACAACCCACTGAACTAGGCCCAGTTGCTTACGCAGCCATGTTTTTCCCACAAGGCTTTGCTACAGCGCCTCAAGCGACCTAGCAGCTCTGTGTGGCTCCTGCAAGCATCACGTGGGAATTCTGGCATTGCAAGGCTCGCCCAAACTGCCCACCCCGTTTGGGGGCAACGCTTTGGCTCACAGAGAACAGGGTGCGCAGGATTTTTTCCCCACCACGAAGGGAAGCATGTCAGCATGAGCCTCACTAGGAGCAGATCTGCGCTGTCACGAAACCATTTCAGCCAATGGTGGGTGGACAAGCCGATTTGAGCAGGGAGCCACCAGTGAAATTTTGAGCCCTCCTTCCAACGCTGGCACAGATCCCACTGCACACCTATGGTCTGTCTGCCCCTAGTGTGGGTACCCATTTCCCACCTACCCAACCCACAGTTAAAACAGCCTCTTTTTCATGTCAGTCCTCCGTAGCTGGGGAGTCATACACATTGGGAAAGGTACAGAATGTAACGCAAGGGTTTCTGTGTACCAGAAACCCCCCTCCCTCTTCTGCTTGCGTTGAAAAGCAACCCAGGTGGCCTTGAATTTTCTCAAACTTGCCTGCTCGTTTCAATAGGTTTATCTGCCTATGGTTGCCACTTCCCCTCTGTCCGCCATGTCAGGAAATGAACACAGACCACATGCGCCAGCTGCTCTGACATTCCTTTTCTTCTTGTAGACTCCCCCCCTTTGACTTTTCTCTAAATCTTAAGTGCCCAATCCTTTAAGCTCTTCCATTTTACGGTATAATAATAATAATAATAATAATAATAATAATAATAATAATAGATGGTGTGCAAAACACTTAAGTATGATCCAAACCACTCGTGGAAGGCAAACTCCAATCGGCTAGGCCAGAGGGCAGTTCTGAGGGTGGGGCAAGGAGAAGGAGAAGAAGTTCCATGCAGGGCTGTGGCAATATTTGTGAAGGAGATCTAGGCTACGTACTTCCAAAAATCAAATCTGAGAAGCTGCCAGGCTCCAGGCCAGCCATGAGCTCTTGCAGAACGAGGTGGGTTTGTGCTGGTGATGATCATCCCGTGTTGCTCTTTCCCGCCCCAAAGTTTTGGTGCCTCTGTCATCGAGGCCGGGCGTCAAGACACTGTTCCCTCGAGTGAGCAAAAGTCACGGTCTTAGGTCACCCTGTACGTGGAGGTGTTCTTGGGCTCCGTACTGGGCACACACCAGTCGTCGGCTTCCTGGATGGTCTGGTAGTGGCGCCAAGCCGATTTGTTGTATACGGGAAGCCGCTCCACAGAGTCTGTTGACAAGGCCTGGGAAAGGGACAAAAGCAGCATGGGATGAGGGGCTCCTGGCAGGGCCAGGTGCACGGCCAACACACCTCCAATGGCAGCTCTGGGGCTGTAAGTGCCCAATCCACCGTGCCTTCAACTCCCTGTACCTGGCAGTGCCCACAGGGACCACCAGGTGACCACTGTGGGCCCTGCAAGTTGGAGAGCTCACTCTAAAAGGGAGAGCCAGTGTGGTGCCCTGCAGATGCTGGACTACAACTCGCATGATCCTCAGCCACTGGCCAAACTGGCTCAGGGAGATGGGCGTTGTAGCAGTATGGATTTTTCCAATGCCAGGTTGTATCTTTGGGGTGTGTGTGTTTTTAAAAGGTATGTGTGGGGAGGGAGAGACAGAAAAAGTAACAGCCTTCCCACAGTCCCTATTTTAATAGTAACAGGAGACTCATATGGAGTTCTTGTGCAGAGTCAACGGCTGAAGGAGGGTCACAAAAACTCTCGTAGAGGTTCTCCTAACCCAAACATGCATCCAAAACTAAGGTCCTCTTCGCCCGGGCTTCTTTTGGAATTCCCAGTGACACTTCAGGGCTTTCGGAAGAAAGGACAGTGAGGGGGGGAAAGTATTTGATCCCCTGCTAAATTTGCCCGTTTGGCCCCTGACTAAGAAATGACCAGTCCATAATTTTTATGGTAGGTTTATTGTACCTGTGAGAGACAGAATAACAACAGGAAAAAACCCCAGAAACCCAGAAGACAAAAGTCAGAGATTGATGTGCATTCTAATGAGTGAAATAAGTATCTGAAATAAGTACCTATCAACCAGCCAGATGTCAGGCTACCTGGTCTCTTCACTGTATGTAACGAGCTGAGATTAGAAGCCCCTGCTGTAAGGGAGAGGTCTTACCTGTAATCCCAGCTCGTTACAGTACCTGTACAAAAGACACCCGTCAACAGAAGCAATCAATCCAGCAGATTCCAAAGTGGCCACTGTGGCCAAGACCAAAGAGCCGTCCAAGGATGTCAGGGACAAAACTGTAGACATGCACAAGGCTGGACTGGGCTACAAGACTAAATTCCAATGAAAATGTCTCTTACAGCTAAAATAAACCTACCAATAAAATTATGGACTAGTCATTTCTTTGTCAGGGGGCAAATGGGCAAATTTAGCAGGGGATCAAATACTTCCCCCCCTCACTGTTAACACGTGTGGCAAAGTTAACGCCCATCCTTTAAGCCACCACCTAACCAGAAAGGTTACGAGTGCTCGGAAGTGGCTTTCCCTACCACGCCCACTTTCATAGGCACTATGAGGCAATGACCCAACTGATGTCACTCGTGGACTCTCTGCCCTTGGTTTTGTTCCAAGGCAAATGACCTCAGGAGCATAAGGTGCACAAGTCCTTGGGCCTTGGCTCAGCTGAGCCGCTCCAAAGCAGATGGCCTGCAGAGCGAACATCCCTAAGCTTTCGTTTTGAACGCGTGTTACGCTTTTCATTACCTGGCCGTGTTTACCACGCCACTGCTTCCTTGTGGTTTAAAAATTTTACCTGATTGAGAAATAATTGTTTCAATCTGCTTTTAATACTGGATTTTAAATTGTGGTAACCTGCGCCCTGGGACCTTAGGATGAACAGCGGGGTAAAGAAACCAAACTGATAACGATAATAACGGCAACTACAGCCTCTCGCGGAGAGATCCACAAAAAGACAAGCGTGTTAAAAGGAACTGAGATCCAGCTCCAAGGGCCTTCTGGTGGTTCCCTCGTTGCAAGAAGCCAAGTTACAGGGAACCAGGCAGAGGGCCTTCTCGGTAGTGGCACCCGCCCTGTGGAACGCCCTCCCACCAGATGTCAAAGAGAACAACAACTACCAGACTTTTAGAAGACATCTGAAGGCAGCCCTGTTTAGGGAAGCTTTTAATGTTTAACAGACTATTGTATTTTAATATTCTGTTGGAAGCAGCCCAGAGTGGCTGGGGAAACCCAGCCAGATGTAAGGTAAAGGTGAAGGGACCCCTGACCATTAGTCCAGTCGTGACCGACTCTGGGGTTACGACGCTCATCTCGCTTTATTGGCTTCGGGAGCCGGCGTACAGCTTCCAGGTCATGTGGCCAGCATGACTAAGCCGCTTCTGGCGAACTAGAGCAGCGCACGGAAATGCCATTTACCTTCCCAGCAGAGCGGTACCTATTTATCTACTTGCACTCTGATGTGCATAAATAATAAATTATTATTATTATTACATTCATCTCTCCTGAGAAGCAGGAAAGGAACAGCTCCTCAGTGGGTCAATATGTGAAGAAACCAGGTCAGCCCTCAAAAGAAGGAAGTCACATTTGTGGGTGGGGGAAGGAAGACAAGGACAAGACCAACTCACCTTCAAATAGATGACAGCATCCGTCCCAAACCCCTCCATGGAGAAGAGCTGAAGGTCACCTTGGAAATACTTGGCATAGAGTCTGGAAATTGGCAAGCCGTACCCAAAGCCAGCCTGGTTTTAGCAGGAGGAAAGGACAAGAATGTGGTTAGTAAATGGTCTTCTCTCTCTCTCCCCCCCCCCCACCACTCTGGGCCCAGTTAAGAGCACATACCAGGGGCGTCCCTCCGGTCCCCAACTCTGGCTTGGGTGCTGTGGAATACATATAGCTGAAGAGTCGCTCTATCTTGCGCAGAGGGACCCCACCTCCGCGGTCGCTCATCTGCTCCAAGACAGGGAGGGGAAATAGCATCAATTGTGATGGCGGTAGGGGGGGGCAGTTACTGCTGCTAGATGATGATGATGAAAAATAATAATAATGATGACGATGATGATAATTTATTATTTATAACCTGCCCATCTGGCTGAGTTTATTATTTATACCCCGCCACTCTGGGCGTCTCCCAATCGAGTGTTAAAAACAATACAGCATTAGATATTAAAAACTTCCCTAAACAGGGCTGCCTTCAGATGTCTTTTAAAGATAAGATAGCTGCTTATTTTCTTGACATCTGATGGGAGGGTGTTCCACAGGGCGGGCGCCACTACCAAGAAGGCCCTCTGCCTGGTTCCCTGTAACCACACTTCTCGCAATGAGGGAACCACCAGAAGGCCTTCGGCGCTGGACCTCAGTGAATGATGGGGGTGGAGACGCTCCTTCAGGGATATAGGACCAAGGCCGTTTAGGGCTTCAAAGGTCAGCACCAACACTTTGAATTGTGCTCGGGAACGTACTGGGAGACAATGCAGATCTCTCAGGACCGGCGTTATGTGGTTCTGGCGGCCACGCCTTCTGAAAGATTTCCTTCTGAAACTCCTCCCTTCCCAGTCTCCCCGCTTACCCTGATGGAGAGGTCTTCTTGGCCCAGCGACACCATCACCTTGATGGGCGGTAACGTGAGGCTGGACTCGTGGCTTTCTACGGTGGCTCTCATGGCATTCTGGAAGGCAATGGAAAAACAAGGTCTCCCCTAGCCAGACTTTTCTAAATCAGACCTCCCTGCACCACTGGGTTGAATATTTCAGCTTTCAAATTCCAAAAAATGTTGCAACAAGACTTGGGCATTCAAAAGACACTTTGGTTGAATTAATATAATTTAGCGTTGCTCGGTAAGTAAACAGCAGGTAAAATTGCATAGAAATCATTAAAAATGATCCCCAAGTACTTGCAGTTATATATTATTATTAGTTAGCATGACCTGACATTTTCAGAAGGTAAAATCAAAATTACTTGGTTTTCTAAAAGCAGCTTAGGTGATTCTTCATCAAACCTAGACTTAGCAAGCTAAACACTGTCCAACCACAAAAGTAACAGAAGACTGGAATTCCTCACACCCAAAAGCATATTTTTAAGACCCTTCGCTGAATAAATTTGGAAGAATTAAGCTTCACGCCCCTAAAAGGGAACACCCAACTGCCACAGGTTTGCTTCCTGCAGTTAGAATGTACCTCAGCAGTCGGCCATTAAGGACAACAAGGAAATGCATACTGGGGGGGAAATGGCCGACTGCCATCAAGGTAACTCAAGCACGTAACTCGCTATGGATCCACAAAGGGATTAGGATTCCACTGGAAAAGTCAGGCGACAGTTTCCTCCAATTACTCTTTTGCTCAGTAATATTTATTGTATTAAACAGACATGCGCGTTTGAGAATTTTTTAAAAAATGGTTATTAATCTCCTAAGTGTGACTTTGATTTATCGAAAGTACCAAGACTGCTTCCCATGCCAGAATAAGCAACGAAAAGAGGGACTTCCAATGACTGGTATTAGCAATTGTATTATAATTGGCATTGTTATAATGAGGCTATTATTGGACTGTAATAAATAGATAAATAATAATAATTATTATTTATACCCTGCCTATCTGGCTGCGTTTCCCCAGCCACTCTCGGCGGCTCCCAACAAAATAGTAATAATAATTTTAAAAGCTATAAAACATCAATCATTAAAAACTTCCCTAAACAGGGCTGCCTTCAGATGTCTTCTAAAAGTCAGAGAGCTGTTTATTTCCTTGACATGTGATGAGAGGGCGTTCCACAGGGAGGGTGCCACTACTGAGAAGGCCCTCTGCCTGCTTCCCTGTAACCTCACTTCCCGCTAGGAGGGAACCGCCAGAAGGCCCTCGGCGCTGGACCTCTGTGTCTGGGCTGAACAATGGCGGTGGAGACGCTCCTTCAGGTATTATTATTTTTATCAAAACCGCAGGGAAAAATTACCTTGAACAGCTCGAAGAGCATGTGGTACAGGTGAGACGGGACATACACCATGTGGATGGACTGGTCAGGTTGGTTAGCTAGGAAGCAGGAGAGGAGAGGAGAGGTCATTGAAAGCACAACGGCTGCTATTCTCTACCTTCCCTTCCACCAACCCGCCACGTGCAAGTCGCCCATGCTTCCTGCTGCATTTACCTGCCAGTTTTCAGAAATGCTGCTTTAGCCACACAGATTCCATGTTCAAGGTTAGATGTTCTGGCTCATGTCAGGCGCTGCCCCCAAGACACCACACCCCCAACGCCGTCATGCCAAAATACAGGATGCCTCAGCCACTCAATCAAGCAAAGAAGGGCTCCCAAGCAGAGGAGACTCCTTGCATTTCTCTGCTCCCTAAAGCCTTTCCCCTGGCTCCTAGTTTGGCTCCCTGGGTGGCTGGGAGCCCTCCAAGACTTCCTTCTTTTAGCTCCCCATCAGGCTGACATTGGGATGCGGGTGGCGCTGTGGGTTAAACCACAGAGCCTAGGAATTGCCGATCAGAAGGTCGGCGGTTCGAATCCCCATGACGGGGTGAGCTCCCGTTGCTCAGTCCCTGCTCCTGCCAACCTAGCAGTTCGAAAGCACATCCAAGTGCAAGTAGATAAATAGGTACCGCTCTGGCGGGAAGGTAAACGGCGTTTCCGTGCGCTGCTCTGGTTTGCCAGAAGCAGCTTAGTCATGCTGGCCACATGAGACGGAAGCTGTATGCCGGCTCCCTCAGCCAATAAAGCAAGATGAGCACCGCAACCCCAGAGTCGGCCACGACTGGACCTAATGGTCAGGGGTCCCTTTATCTTTACCGGCTGACATGTCAGCGTTTCTATTGCTCTTCACAAGTCCTCCCCCCCCCCACACACACTTCGACATGCACAAAACTGCTCCCATTTCCCACAAGCACAATCCCCAAATGCCTCTACAGTCGTACCTCGGAAGCAGTGCCAGATTTATGTATAAGCTAAACAAGCTATAGCTTAGGGCCCCACTCTCTTGGATGCCCCCCAAAAAATTAAAGGGAAAAAAACAACTGGATGTACATTTCCAAAATATAAGATAAAAAACAAATAAAATAAAACCTGCATGCCGCAACAGTGTTTTGTGTTGTGTATGGACATATTAGGTCCATAAATTACCGTATAGCATATATTCAACACAAAAAAACAGCGACAATTTGTTGACAAAGGACAGCTGGACATATAAACGGCCCCATTACCTTCAGTAGCTTAGGGCCTCGTCAAACCTAAATCCGGCCCTGCTCGGAAGTCGAATAGAATCCGTTCTGGAAGTCCGTTCGACTTCCAAAACGTTCAGAAACCAAAGTGCGGCTTCTGGAAGCTCCTGCAGCCAATCGGAAGCCGTGGAAGCCCCGTTGGACGTTTGGCTTCCCATAATAGTCTGCAATCTGGAACACTGACTTCCGGGTTTGCGGCGTTCGGGAGCCAAAACATTCGAGAACTAAGCTGTTCGAAAACCAACGTACGACTGTACGTAATTCTAGTTCCTGCAGAACCATCAGATTTTGCAAGCTAGTATAAAGCAGCGTTGGAGGTTATGCACGTTTATTCAATGGCAGAATGCAACCATTTGGCTGTCTGATATCAAATGCGTGCTGATATGTGTTCCCCTTTCATGAGCTGGACTCTCCATCCCCCCCCCCCCAAATACTACTGAATGGTTGGGAGGGTCCACTTGCGGGCTAAATGCTTTTACCATCCTGAGCAGAGTGCCGCTGAAACAGACCAAAGATCCCTCCAATCAAACATCGTGGGCCGAACAGATGCCTCTGGAAAGCCCACAAGCCAAGCATGACTGCAACAGCCCTCCCATTCAAACTCAAATCCGGGGTATACTGCTCTTGAACATGGAAGCTTGATCAATTTAGCCACTGCAGCTTCATAGTTTTGGGCAGACTTCTCCTACGTGAATCGGGGTTGTCTGCTGTTAGTTAGTGGAACTTGGATGCTTTAATACATGGGTGATGAAAGTGGTTTGTTTACCCCTTGGTGATACCTGAGAAGCAGAACCACTATCTGCCCCTGTCTAGTTTATCTTGCTTATCTCCCACCGCAAACCCAGAAAAAAGAGACCTATTGCTAATAAATTGTAGGGCTCTTCCTTCCTTCCAGAATGAACACGATGGGCTGCATAACTGTGAGGGAGAGATTGTTTGACTGCAAATGACCACTGAAAAATAGCAAACGAGAGCTTGTGTTTTTCTGTCTTTTATTATTTCAAGATCAGTATTTGCGTTCTGTCAAAAGGCTGCTCTGTATTTATTAGAAAATACTGGAAAAGTGCAAAAGCAATATCCTTATTAAACCGATTCAGTCCTGAATGCAAAAAATAAAATAAAAAAGCAAACATGCCCCCAAGTCTTGATGAAAGAGATAAGTTAAGCATCTACTCTAAGTTGTCCGTTAACTAGGATCGCCGGTTACTGCAACTTCCACGTTGCAAAGAGCTGCACCTGTTGAATTCTCCATGCCATGCCACCAAGTAAAGGGACGGGAGCTGCTATCATTTGGTTTAGGAGGCAATTAAAAAAAAGCCATAAGGAAGGAAGCCGGGATTCTAGCAAAGCTTTAGCCACTGAGCCACAATGCTAACCTTCAGGACAGCCTGCTGACTGAATGATTTACTTACTAGGCCACGGGTGAGGTCCTGTTCCAGAGGCTGAATTAAAAGGGGGAGGAAATGAATGAGGCCAAGAGTTGCTCTACAAGCTGAAAGGATGGACTTTCTCTCTTTTATTTCATTTAAAAAGGGAAGCCTGGAGAGAAAGTTTCGAAGTCCAAAACAGAAACAGACTACCCTGGGGCATTTTCCACCTGTCAGAATGCTGTTACGAAGCCCATTTCCCCAAAATTACACTCCAGCGTAAATTAAGGTCCTGTCTCTGCAACATTTATGATTATGAGCCTCATATTCAGATGGAGGAGTAGCACCTCTGTTTATCAGGAGCCTTGCAAAACCTGTCTGCAGTCGAGAGGACCTTCCACAGCTGGCCTGCAAGCACAGTACTGATCACGTCTACTTAGAAGTAAGCTCCGCTGAGTACGACAGGCTTGCTCCCAGGTGAAGCAGAGTTAGGACAACGGCCTTTGTCGATGCCCACCAGCTCTTGGCCTATGCACCCCCGGAGCACCCATGTTTCCTTTCTCACCCTAAGTTTAAATGAACCCCCTTTTCAATTTTGCCGCCCTTCCTTCTGGCTCTGCCCCCTGCAGGACTCACCGTTCACTTCCTGGATCTCCAGGTCGGGAGAAGCCATGTAGTATTTGTCACACAACAGCTTGGACATGTCGTAAGCATCTGCGGCAGGAAGAGACACCCAACATTTTAGGTTGCTGCAGGAGCACAGTCTGCTTTTTTAATAATAATAATAATAATAATAATAATAATAATAGTAATATTTTTATTCATTTTTCAATAAAAATCTTCCTATTATTAACAAATCAGATCAAATCATATGCATTAGCGCCAATTATAAATTCCAAATTAAATAATTTCCAGGGACTCCCCATGTCCTGGTTTCTAGAGGTAATATATTTTATTTCTATTTTGCTTTCTTGCTTGTTGGTTCCAATTTCATAATTCTGATTGTCCATCTTCATTTTATCAATTTGTCAGTCTCCGGTAAAGGTAAAGGTAAAAGGTAAAGGGACCCCTGACCATTAGGTCCAGTCGTGGCCGACTCTGGGGTTGTGGCGCTCATCTTGCTTTATCGGCTGAGGGAGCTGGCGTACAACCTCCAGGTCACATGGCCAGCATGACTAAGCTGCTTCTGGCGAACCAGAGCAGCGCACTGAAACGCCGTTTACCTTCCCGCCGGAGCGGTACCTATTTATCCACTTGCACTTTGACGTGCTTTCGTACTGCTAGGTTGGCAGGAGCAGGGACCGAGCCATGGGAGCTCACCCCATTGTGTGGATCTGAACCGCCGACCTTCTGATCGGCAAGCCCTAGGCTCTGTGGTTTAACCCACAGCGCCACCTGCGTCCCGCTTCAGTCCGCTATGTGACTCAAAATCTTGTTTTAACAAGTCTTTAGATTTAATTAGCACAGTCTGCTTTTGGAACTCTTTTAACATGATGGTTTTGCTGCACGCTGGTATGAATTAGCAGGAGCGGCTGCTACAAGATGAGATTAGGGAGTATTTTTTCCCTGATCTTCCCCTTAAAGACCCAGCTGGCCCCCCAAGTAATAAAATCACCATTCATCAAGTAATAAAAAGAGAAATAGGAGGCAGCGTGAGTTGTATGGCTTCTGTTTCTTTACCACGATAGACTCTCTCTCCTCTTCTCTCTTGGTATTTCCCTTTGAATTGCTCTTTGGGAACACTCAAACTCAGCTATGAAAGAACTGCCTGGCTTCGGTTGTCTGTGCCCCTGGTAACCTGCAGGTTAGACTACCACCAAGCATTGCATGTGGGGCTGCCCTTGAAGACAGTTGCGAATGAGGCAAGATTAATTGACCCAAGGCCTTGGGTAAACAGGAAAAGTCTTAGCTTGGTGTGGAAATGTCAACAAGGCCGGCGCCAGGCGTGTCTATCTGTGGAGAGAATTCCACAGACTCCTGAAATGGCCTGTTCTCATGTGGCAATCCTCCTCACAGCCCTCAGGTGAAGGCCGTGTTCGAAACTCCCACTGTCCTAGGTGCATTTTGTGACAGGGAATTTCATTAGCAAGGGCAGTTTCTGAGCTCTGGGCACAGTACTGCACCAAAGATTTCAGATGAAAACTGTAGAGTGAAAGGAAACAAGGACCGTTTTCCTCCTCTACTTCCAGCTACTCTCTGAAGAGAAGAGACCCTCTTAAGAATATTAGGGGGGTGAGCAGGGGGAAGGACTAGACCATGTGAAAAATGAACATAATACAGTGGTACCTCGCTTTCCGAACGTAATCTGTTCCGGAAGACTGTTCGAGTTCCGGAACATTCAAAAACTCAATACAGAAGCCTCAATATGGAAAACACAATACGGAAGCCGCGTGGCATGTTCGACTTCTGAGGCATGTTCAAAAACCAAAGCATTTACTTCCAGGTTTACAGCGTTTGAAAACTGAAATGTTTGTCAACGGAGACGTTCGAAAACCAAGGTTCCGCTGCATTTTAGCTGCAGTTCATTCATTTTCAGGAAGGAGCAGGAGGGGTGGGGAGACACAGAAGATAAAAGCCCACCAACCTCTGACCACATCTGAGACGTTGCAGTTGGGATCGATGCTCCCAATATGCTTGGGGTGGGCCGGGTTGGTGCTGCCGTCGAAAATCAAGGCTGTAAGGGAGGGAAAGGGTGAAGTAAACAAAGGCAGAAACCATGGCATGTGGCAACCATGACAGGACAGGCCTGAGGAGATCCTGGCGCACCAGGAATGGGGGTCGGGCTGCCCCACGCACAGGCGACTTCACTTTGAGGCGGTGACAGGCCCCAGGATATGCAGAAGGGGAAAAAAAATTTAAACTGTTTTAAGTAAAGGATTGGGAAGCATGTAGGTAAAAGGTAAAGGGCCACCGGACGGTTAAGTCCAATCAAAGGTGACTATGGGGTTGTGGCCCTCATCTCACTTTCAGGCCAAGGGAGCCGGCGTTTGTCCACAGACAGCTTTCCGGGTTGTGTGGCCAGCAGGACTAAACCGCTTCTGGCAGAACGGGACACCGTGACAGAAACCAGAGCACACAGAAACGCTGTTTACCTTCCCCGCCGCAGCGGTACCACTTTATCTACTTGCACTGGTGTGCTTTCGAAGTGCTAGGTTGGCAGGACCTGGGACAGAGCAACAGGAGCTCACTCCATCGCGGGGATTCGAACTGCTGACCTTCTGACTGGCAAGCCCAAGAGGCTCAGTGGTTTAGACCACAGCACCACTACTATGATACAGCAATAAGGGGAGAGAAGGGAACTGCTGCGAAAAACAGGGTGGGAAGACAACTTTAGATTTGTATTGAATTGTATTAATTGGATGTAAATGCGTCAATTTTTTTGAAACCTGATAAAAATTAATTAGCAAAAAAAGAAAAGAAAGCAAAAGGAATTGCACAAGCAGTGTTACAGACCAGGAACAAGGAGGATGAGGATTGGACAAGAATCCAATATGGCTGCCACTGAACTCACTGTGCTGGTTAATCAACATGCGGATGGAAATGCGGCTCAGGTAGAAGCGGTCCAGGAAGTACTGGATGTTTTGGTTGGTGACGGGGTCGTCCCCATAAGCTTCTTTGTACTCGATCACGCCTTGCGCCATGGTGGGGACCACGTCGTTGTGGCGGTTACGGATCGTGACCAGGGCATTCGTGAATCTGGGAGGAGACAGGTCACAAAGGGGGTGGGGAGAGAGAGAGAAAGAAGAAGATATTCTCAAAAATGGGAGGTAGGTCTTCTGTCTGAGAGCGGAACAATGTCCTTCAAATTTTCCTGACAAGGCAAGGGCCCAGGTCTCCTACTCTTCACTGTGTGCTAGAGGAAAATCACACACCCTGCCCCATTATGGCATCTCATTGGGGATGTGAGGAATTCCAATCTGCTATTATTTATGTGGTAAGTTTATGTCTGATAAAGATGCACCTAAAACCGCTTTCGGATTTTAATACTACCTTCAGAAAATATTAATACATAACTGCAAGTACTTGTCAATCATTTTGAATGATTTCTGTGCAATTTTACAAACCTCTTGCTTCCCAAGCAAAGCTAAATTATATTGATTTAATCAAAATATTATTTTGAATTCCCAAGTCATGTTCCAATGGGAGGAGACCAAAGATTGTTGATATTCTCCATGCAGGAAAGGTGTCACATAAAAAGTGCAGTGATGCTGTGAGGTGGGGTTCTTGTATGTGCTGTGCTCAACAGCCTCCTCCCTCCCCCAAAAACCCAAACTCACTGTCCCAACGTCCCTTGGTCCTCAGGGTCTTTGTCCAGGAACACCATTATGTCCAGCAAGCTCTGCACGTACCTGGTAGGAGGAAGAGAGAAAGAAGAGTAGGGAGCACTTGGATGGAAAAGAAGTTTGTGAAGAGTTGCCTGCAGCCTTCATGGACTGGGTATGTGAAGACCGCCAAGACCACATAACACCGGTTCTGAAAGACCTGCATTGGCTCCCAGTACGTTTCCAAGCACAATTCCAAGTGTTGGTGCTGACCTTTGAAGCCCTAAATGGCCTCTGTCCAGTATACCTGAAGGCGTGTCTCCACCCCCATCATTCTGCCCGGACACTGAGGTCCAGCACTGAGGGCCTTCTGGCGGTTCCCTCAGTGCGAGAAGTGAGGTTGCAGGGAACCAGGCAGAGGGCCTTCTCGGTAGTGGCACCCGCCCTGTGAAACGCCCTCCCATCAGATGTCAAGTAAATGAGCAACTATCTGACTTTTAGAAGACATCTGAAGGCAGTCCTGTTTAGGGAAGTTCTTAATGTTAGGTGGTGTTTTTAATAATCTGTTGGGAGCTGCCCAGAGTGGTTTGGGAAACCCAGCCAGGTGGGTGGGGTATAAAAATATATTATTATTATTATTATTATTATTATTATTATTAGTGTTAGGGCAAGAGGCTAAAGGAGAGGCACATATCTTTAGACCACAGAATCAAAGAATCATAGAGTTTGAAGGAATTGTGAGGGTCCTCAAGTCCAACCCCCTGCAATGCAGGAATCTTTTGCCCCACATGGGGTTCGAACCCACAACCCTGAGATCAAGAGTCTCGTGCTCTACTGACTTAGCTACACTCAGGGCTGTGGATTTGAGCCCCACGCTTGGCAAAAGATTCCTGCCTTGCATGGGAGGGGGTGGACTTGCATGACCCTCATGGTCCTTTCCAACGCTACAATTCTAAGATTCTAAGATATATCTATACAGTGGTACCTCGGGTTAAGTACTTAATTTGTTCCGGAGGTCCGTTCTTAACCTGAAACTGTTCTTAACCTGAGGTACCACTTTAGCTAATGGGGCCTCCTGCTGCTGCCGCGCTGCCGCAGCACAATTTCTGTTCTCATCCTGAAGCAAAGTTCTTAACCCGAGGTATTATTTCTGTGATCCGTGTGGGATGCAAGTTCGCGACCCGCAGCGTTCGCGACCCGCGTCTGCACACGTGCAGGTTGCGATTCAGCGCTTCTGCGCATGCGCAAAGCACAATCTAGCGCTTCTGCGCATGCACGACCGCCAAAACCCAGAAGTAACCCGTTCTGGTACTTCTGGGTTTCGGCAGTCCGCAACCCGAAAAAAACACAACCTGAAGCAGCTGTAACCTGAGGAATGACTGAATTTGTGTTTGTGTGAATGTACATGCACAACAGCATCACCTATATTCCACCTGCATCTCTCCTTTGGGTTTTGATCTGTGGGAAAGAGAGAGAGATGGCTGCATGGAAGGAAAAAAGCATATTTATTAATAATAAAGTATAGCAAGGAGGCGATGATAAGGAAACAGGCAGGTTTCAAAGCCAGCTTGGGCACTGGGTGGGTGCAGGGAGAGAGGGTTTGCTACTATCAACTTGCCGCTTTTCTCTGCAGTGGGGGAACCGCGGTTTTCCTACGCTGCATTTCTCCGGCAACTGCGAAGGGATGTTGAGAACAGGGCGAAGCGAAGCAAACAAACAGTCCCTCATCACGTGCTTCCCTCAAAGTAGGACAAAGTTCGTGCAAGCAGCTTAAAAGCAGCGGCACCTTCAGGCAAAGTGAAAACAAAACAAAAACCCTTTCCTAAAAAGGGGCGGGGGGGAGGAAGAAAAGGGGAATGAGGGAAACAGAAGTTAAAAGACCAAGGCAGGCAGGCAGGCAACCGGCCAAGCATCTTCCTTCCTTGGGAAACGGATCTGACAAGGTGCTACACTTTTCTGAGCATGCGTAGGGAGCCATGTGAGTGTGCCGCAGCAAGAAAACAAACGCAGAGTGTTGCGGCACCGTGAAGCCTCCTTTGCCAACCTGCCGCCCTCCTGATGTACTGAGGCGTTCACAAAGGAAGGATTGAACTCTGATTAATAAGAATACACACAGAGGCTTGAACCAGCAAGACTCTGGGAAGGGTGCGTATAATAATCTCTCTCTCTCTCTCTCTCTGAGTCTCTCCACCCCTCGGCCCAGGTCGTTTTAGTCACAAAAGAACTTTTTACAGAGTGTTCGTAAGAACCAATCAGATTTCCTCTGAGCATTTCCACAAACCCTATGTGGGGAAAAGTTAAACTAATTAAAACTAATTAGCATGCATATTTCTGGGGTAAACAAAGAACAGAACTACAAAGGAGAACATTTGGCAACCCCTGAGGTCATAAACAAGCAATATCCATGATAAGGAGGATGGCCAGGAGGACAGAGATCATTATCACCTTTATGTGAAACCTGTTTCCTGACCCTAAGATTAACATCCTGAGATTAACATAGTGGAAAGGCTACTTCAAAGAAGCTTGCCCACTATCTTTGATGACCCAGGAGCCTGCCTGGCGGAGCAACTGGGCTGTGTACGTGACTGGTAAAGAAAGAGAAATGGAACAGGGATGCAGAGGTGTGGATTGATCAAGAATCATATCAAAATAGTTTAAACCCAGTCAACGCAATGCTTTCATTGCTGACACAGATGGCTTACTCTATATTTGTTATAATTCCTCATAGCAATCCCACCTGATCACTACAATGTACCTGGACTGAAACGCCCATCCGTTCCGCTGAGGCTGGTGCCACTTGCATGTGGAGGGTACCAGGTTGGCGATGGATGCTTTAAAGGCCAACAGATTTATTGTGGCATCAGGTTCCAAGCACAGACCTCACCTGTTCTCTTGTATGTTTACAGAGGTACCTCAGGTTACAGACGCTTCCGGTTACAGACCCAGAAATAGTACCTCGGGTTAAGAACTTTATCTCAGGATGAGAACAGAAATCGCGCGGTGGCGGCGGGAGGCTCCATTAGCTAAAGTGGTACCTCAGGTTAAGAACAGTTTCAGGTTAAGAACAGACCTCCGGAACGAATTAAGTTCTTAACCCGAGGTACCACTATATTTCTTAAGAGTCAGCCGCCAGGTTCACCCACCCAAAGGCTCACAGCTGCTGAAAGTGTTTTAGAGCACAATCTGGGCGTTTGAAACTACATGACAATCCCTCCCCAGCCCCGTTGAGACAGGCCACATCCCTCCTCAATGCCTTAGAATATTTAAAAATATTTTAAAAATCGGATTTTTTAAAATTTAAATTGGATTTTTAAAATAAAATGCTTTTGGAGGAAAAATCTTTCTAAAGATAGTTTTCTATTTAAGTTACATTATAGTCCAGAGGCTATTCATCAGGGAATAAGGATTTGTTTTAAGTTTTTCATGTGTGCTAAAACTCAGTTGGTTTTTTTAAAAAACAACAATGTTTAACCACATCAGTTAACAAACATGGATACATATGCTATAATGTTACTGTTTTAGTTAAATAAATTGTTTAAATTGTTATTAAGGAAATGATTGTTTTTCTCCTTCCAGTAAAGTACAGCAGAAAAGTTGTCCAAATATAAAGAGTTAACTTATTAAACCTGACAATAATTTCATAATTATCTATGTGTTTCTAACAGTATAACCAAATCAGTAATTTTTGATATAACTGTAAAACTACTCTGAAAATTTATTATTCCAAAAATAAACTGGTTGTAAATATTAAGATTATACCAGCAAGAGTGAGTCTATCTGTAAAAAAATGATTTAAATCAAGTCTTCCTGACTAGTGATTTAAATCAAGTCTTCCTGACTAGTGATTTAAATCGTGATTTAAATCAATTTGATTTAAATCAAATCCACCCTGCTTAAAACCTATTTCCACTCTGACACACAGACAGACACAAACACACTTTTGCAGATCAGGGCAAGAAAAACACTGCATTATCCTATGTGCTCCAAATCATTATTCCTAAACATATCTACATGACCCCAAGCAGCCAGTCCCATTACTGCAGGAGGCCAGCACGGCTGATGGGAGTTGTAATTCAGGGGATGATGGGAGTTGTAGTCCAGCAACATCTGCTGGTCCCTCTGTTGTTTCTTGTTTCTCTCACATAACAGCTCCCTGATCTCCACCAAAACCACCGGTCCTTCTAACTCAGAGCTGCCACCTTACCACCAAAAAAACCCACAAAAAACCAGCAGCCATATCTTCGGTTTGAGAGATTGCAAAAAGCCCGTGTGCTTCCAAGGCAAAAAAGGGGGGGGGGAGCACCTTGACAACTCAATTATTGAAACGTAAGCTCTTGTGGAGGGACGCGGGTGGCGCTGTGGGTTAAACCACACAGCCTAGGACTTGCCGATCTGAGGGTCGGCGGTTCGAATCCCCGCGACGGGGTGAGCTCCTGTTGCTCGGTCCCTGCTCCTGCCAACCTAGCAGTTCGAAAGCATGTCAAATCACAAGTTAATAATTTCTTCTGGAGGTCTGTTCTTAACCTAAAACTGTTCTTAACCTGAGGTACCACTTTAGTTAATGGGGCCTCCCGCTGCCGCACAATTTCTGTTCTCACCCTGAAGCAAAGTTCTTAACCCAAGGTACTATTTCTGGGTTAGCAGAGTCTGTAACCTGAAGCGTCTGTAACATGAAGCGTCTGTAACCCGAGGTACCACTGTACATCTTTTAAAAACTCTGTGTGTGAGTCATGATATACCAAAAGACAAGCCCCGAAGAGAAAAGTTTCTCTGCTTTGGTTTTTGGGTGCCAAGATGACAATTCTACAGAGGGTTAAAAGGTAAAGGTAAAGGTACCCCTTAACCATTAGGTCCAGTCGTGACCGACTCTGGGGTTGCGGCGCTCATCTTGCTTTACTGGCCGGCGTACAGCTTCTGGGTCATGTGGCCAGCATAACTAAGCCGCTTCTGGCGAACCAGAGCAGCGCATGGAAACGGCGTTTACCTTCCCCGCCAGAGTGGTACCTATTTATCTACTTGCACTTTGAGGTGCTTTCGAACTGCTAGGTTGGCAGGAGCTGGGACCGAACAACAGGAGCTCACCCCGTCACGGGGATTCAAACCGCCGACCTTCTGATCAGCAAGTCCTAGGCTCTGTGGTTTAACCCTTCAGCGCCACCTGCATCCCTTCTACACAGGGTTACCCGAGAGTAAACCCCTTTGAACTGAACAGGACTGATTGATTGATTGATTGAATTGAATTTATATGTCACCCTTCATCAAAAGATCTCAGGGCGGTTGACAGAATAAAATACAAGACAAAACACAAGAAAATAATTAAACCAAAACAACAAGAAGAAAACCTCAGTTTGCCCAGACATATTTAAAAGGCTGTAGAGTATTAATCAGCCAAAGGCCTGGTTTAAGAGGAACGTTTTTGCCTGGAGGTTAAAACTATATAATGAAGGTGCCAGGCAGGCCTTCCTGGGGAGAGCATTCCACAAACGAGGAGCCACCACAAAGAAGGCCCTTCTCGTGTTGCCAGATCCAGACCTTACGCAGAGGAGGCACACGAAAAAGGGCCACAGAGGATGAACACAGAGTTTATATTTCTGAGTAGACTTGTGCAGAATGGCTCTGTAAAAGAGCCCTGTGAATGAGAAGCCCCTAGGGAACTGCTGAAGGGTGCCGGGCACTGTGAAACTGCCTTATATCGAGCCAGAAGACCTACTCCTCCAGCCGAGTAACATCCGCTTCAGGGCTGGAAAGTCACATTGGTTTGGCAGGCTGGATACTAAAGGAGCCTCTGATCACCCTCAGAGGCCTGTCTTCGTGTGTCTCCTCCACTGGAGGGTGGCAACACAAGAACAGGGCCTTTGCTGCAGTGGCTCCCCGTCTATGGAATGCTCTCCCCAGGGAGTTTTGGCTGGCACCTTCATCATACACCTTTAGGTGCCAGGCAGCAATTGTTCCTCTTCAGGCAGGGTGACTGACAGCCGATGAACTTTTAAATGTGCCGTGGGAGGGGGCGTGTTTTTTTTTTCTTTTTTAAACTATCAATTCTTTATTGATTAAAAGATTTTCATGTCTATACAAAGATTATGTACTATCTCTTAAAAGGTAAAGAAAGAAAGAAAGAAAGAAAGAAAGAAAGAAAGAAAGAAAGAAAGAAAATTATATAAAATAGAAAATTTATAAAGAAAAAAATAAAGAATTAACAAAGAAATCAAATAAAAAAGGGGGGAAGAGACAAAGTAAAAGTACTCATCCGCAGAATACTTCCCATCCTTCTCATTATACTGTTTGATATAACATTCTTTTTTACACAGGTTTACATTGTATAATATCATTTCTTTCTGCTTTGTATACATTCCTTTGATCTTTCCCTTTACAAATATCACTCAATTTCTGCTAATATGGAGTTATTTGTACAATAAAGTTTTACATAATTCTTAAATATGATCCATTCTCTAGTTGTTTTTTGTTTCGCTATTCCTCTAACTGATCCCGTCAGTTTTGCTAATTGCAGATATTCTAAAATGAGTATCTATTGGTTTGTTTTCGTTCTTGTTTTTATTGTGTACGTTTTTATATATATATATATTGTGATTTTATCTGCCCATAAACATCTAAACAAACAGAAGGGACTCACCAGCTTTGCACCAGCTGAACGGAAGGGGTGCTGAGCACACGGTCTGGGAGAAGGTTGATTTCCTTCATGATGTTTGCCAGCCGGACAGGGAGTTCTTGGCGGAGGAAAGTGAATGAGGTCTTCTCGCAGGCATTGCTGGATCCTGAAAAGAAAAACACACCCTGCTATCAGCTGTTCTGGCGCATGCCCCAAGGAAAAGGTTACGCCAGCCAATATTTATTTATTTGGCTGCTGCGTTTCTATCCCTTCTATTTTTTCCCCTCCAGGAGCTCAAGGTGTTATGCATGGGTTATGCCAGTGTGGTGTAGTGGTTAAGAGCGGTAGTCTCGTAATCTGGGGAACCGGGTTCGCTTCCCCGCTCCTCCACATGCAGCTGCTGGGTGACCTTGGGCCAGTCACACTTCTTTGAAGTCTCTCAGCCCCACTCACCTCACAGAGTGTTTGTTGTGGAGGAGAAAGGGAAAGGAGGATGTTAGCCACTTTGAGACTCCTTAAAGGGAGTGAAAGGCGGGATATCAAATCCAAACTCTTCTTCCTCTTCTTCTTCTTCTTCTTCTCCTCCCCTTCCTCAAATAGCCCCCACAACAACCCTGTGAGGTAGGTTAGACTGAGAGGCAGCGACCGGCCCAAGGCTTTATGTCGGGTGGGGATTTGAACCCTGGTCAGGATCCCAGGTGCCACTCTGGAATGTTACTGCAAACCAGCCTGCGATCCCCAACAAAGGCCCCCTAATCAGAGGATAATCTATAAAATTCTAGCCTTGTAAGATCCAGATCAGGCATAGGCAAACTCGGCCCGCCAGATGTTTTGGGACTACAACTCCCATCATCCCTAACAGGACCAGTGGTCAGGGATGACGGGAGTTGTAGTCCCAAAACATCTGGAGGGCCGAGTTTGCCTATGCCTGTTCCAGATCCTGCAATTAACTATGTTACCACGTACCTACAGTATTACAAGCGCAATATGCATGCACGCACGCACACAAACACACAAATTTTGTATCTTCCTTCACTGTCCCCTCCATATTTATGACGACAAAGGTTCTCATCAGGGAAAGCTCAGGTGACGCTCTTAGTTATTTAAGGTGTCTTAATGGCTCTCTGTTGCTTTTGCTATGTTGGAGTAAGATAACGAACACGGAATAAGCTAGCTGCTCAGGCTCTGCTCCTTGAAAGTTGCTAGACCTCATGATTGTAGAGAACAAACTGCAAAGAAAAGGGGGGCAAGTTTCTGCTCAAGATTTAGAAACAAAATGGTAGATTCAAGCAGTCAGGCGCCAAGAGTTTGCATAGCCACACACTTTGCCATTTCAGCTGCCAACAAATCCATTCACCCAGCTGCTACAGCTCCATTTCTGGGGTGGATTTCCAACATCTGCTATGGATTACCTCGGATTTCAATGCTTTCCATGTTCCCTTACTCAATGGCCACTAAAACCACTTCCTGGGGTAGATGGAAGTGCAGGAACGGAGAAAAACAGCACAAACCTAACCACGTCTACTCATAAGTAAGTCTTCTTCAGTTCAAAGGATCTTAAAAGGTAAAGGACCCCTGACAGTTAAGTCCAGTCGCGGACGACTCTGGGGTTGCAGCGCTCATCTCGCTTTACTGGCCGAGGGAGCAGACGTTTGTCCGCAGACAATTTTTCTGGGTCATGTGACCAGCACGACTAAGCCGCTTCTGGCAAAACCAGAGCAGTGCATGGAAACGCCATTTACCTTCCCACCGGAGCACTGGTGTGCTTTCGAACTGGCAGGAGCTGGGACAGAGCGACGGGAGCTCGGAATTCGAACCGCCGACCTTCCAACTGGCAAGCCCAAGAGGCTCACTGGTTTAGACCACAGCACCACCCGCATCCCTTTCAAAGGATCTTACTCCCAGGCAAATGAATTAGCATAGCAGGCTTTAATCCCTCACATGCAACTGCTGGAATTTGTTTTCGGTGGCGCAGCTTGACCTTGAAATCCAAGGTGGTTTAAAAAAATACCCGGCTTATTTCACAAAAGTCCTGAGAGCTTAAAAAAAAGAAAAGCAGAAACCACTGTAATGCATTAGTAAGAAGCACGGGGTGGGGGTGGGGAACCAGCTTTCCAAAAACAAACGCAGGATCAGATGGTGTTATTTCAAAGCCCTGCCACCTCTGAATTCTATAAATCAAACTGTATGGAAACAGGGAATTTCTCTACTAACAGGAGGAAGGTCTGCAGACAGCAGGGACGTGATGTGTTTATTACTGAAGCAGATGTGTGGAAGCAATTTATGCTGTCAAAAAAAGGAGGAAGAACCCAAGGTGAGAGCGTTGGGCAAGGACAGGGAAACAGGGAGCTGTTCAGCAAACAGAGGAGACAGAAAAGCAAGCAGAGGATGTAGGAGAAGGCAAGCTGGGCCCCGTACATCCAAAGGTTTTTCCCACCGCCCCCACCCCTTCCATCCAAACTCTCCACGGAAGGAAACCTGCACACAGGTCAAAGCACTAAGCAGCAAGCTGAGCTGTGCAAGCAACTGCTGGAAAGGGAGACAAGGAATCCATTGTGCATGTTTCCGTTTGCTACCGAGGCAAAGAGTGCGGAGTTCTTTATTTAGCCCTGCTGTTTTGAAAAGAGCGTCAGACACCATCCTCGCAGGCTTGGAATGAAGCACTGCAGGGAAAACAGAGGGAGGGGGAAATTGGCCAGAAAAACCGGCAAGTGGGGCTAGGGGAGGTCTTGACGCTGAGGATCCCCCAATCAGCACCGCTTGTCCTTCATAGCCTTCAGAGGGCATCACACAAAACTCCCCCCTCCCAAATCACCAGCATAAACCCAGAGCGAGGAGGCAAGGTCTTTGCAATTCACAAGAATTGCTTCTGCCATCAGGGAACTTTGAAATATTCTCCGTCCTGCTCCCTCCCTCTCATTCATCTCTGATGTCCTTTCGAAAAAGCAGTGTGTCTGGGGAGATGTTGATCCAGGTAGACAAGTGAGCAAATCCTGGCAAAAGGGCACTGTTGGGAACAGAACTTTAGAAGTTGTACCTGCCCAGATTTAGTCCAGGTGTTTGGCTTGCAACCTTGTGGATATAGGGACACGGAGATGCTGTCACCATTCAGATTTGGGTCATTTAGCAGCATTGAAACTATATGGCAAAGAGGCTAGCCCCCTGCAGGTAAAACTGCTGAACCAAATGACAATTTGGGGGGTAGGGGGCTGAATGCAGCAATTCCCTAGCTCAAATATATACATATTTAGCCCCCAGGAAACACTGGTCCCGTATTTAAGAATAGCCTTCTGCACATCACAAATCTCTCAGAACCATGGCAATGGATTAGCAAGGAAGGGCACAATAATTCTACACCAAACATTATGTTTATGTACAGAAACGGGAACGATGCCCCATTTATCTGAGATACACAGGACATATTTACTTATGGAAGTGCACTCTGTGACTTGTGGAAGCACAGAGATCAGCCTGAAGTATCTAGTTGTGGAAATGGGTGTGTGTGTGTTAAAGGCATGGGAGCACGCAGGAGGAAGAGATTTACTGGCCTGCACGGGAGGCAAAGAACAGGCTAAATTTGAGGAAAGTTGGGTGGCTGCACACTTATGGCGGTGGAGTGGTGAGTTGCATGTGCATAGGAATGTTTATCTACTTATATAATCTTTTAACTGGAGATGTCATTGAACCTGAGACCTTCTGCACACAAAGCGAGCTATGCTCCCAATCTTCTCTCTCTCTCACACACACACACACAAACAAGAGGAAAGATCACCTGTTCCGGCTGCCGGACATTCCTCCATAGGTAAATAGGGAATGCTGTTCAGAGAGCCAGATTAAAGTGTTCCTTGGTATATTTACGCAGAGGGGAGGTGTTCTGAGGTCATCTCATGATTCACCTGGTTACACTGAACTGTTTGATCCACAACTGATCTACCGGGTGCCAATTCTGTAGGCAAACTGACCTGGCAGCCAATTCCACTCAACTCAACAGGACTTGCTTCTACTCACACTTGCACAAGACCACCACCCTGTCAAACCTGTTCAGGTACCAGGGACTTAGAACACCTGAAACAGAATAACTCAACTTTGATGAAGTCCCAAGCGCAGGGGATGGGCTTAACAAGGTTAGGGAGGCCAAAGGAGAAGCGGGTCCTTAATCCAGTTTAGCTGGGCGCAGGAGGGTGGGGGGCAGCCGGTTCTCGCTTCCCTAAAGCATGCATATTATCTCACTTTCCCCCCTACAAAACACCCAAGGCAGCTAAGAAAAACAACGCAGCAACCAGTGGCTACAACTCTACATGCACTTACCTGGGAGCGAGTCCCCATCCCCCTCAAATCAGGTCTTCCTTCTGAACTCACTCGCAAGACAGGAATGTGCTCCAAAACTCCCCCTCCCTTTTAATTCACCATTAAAATAAATAATAATCTATGGAGCAGAAGCAAAGCAGAAACGCATCCAAAGCTTCCCACTCCTTTTGTTTACCATTAAAAAAAACTTATTGTCTGTCGCTGTTGTTTAAGTAGCAACAGAGCAGATGCAAAGAGATTTAAACACACATTTGTGCGGATTGACTTGTTATTTTTGGAGACAGCAGGGAGACCCGGCTGGTGGCCCGCGATAAGCCCGGCAATGCGCCTCCTTCCCCTGCCTGCCCGCCTCCCTCTGCCCGTCCACGCACCGAAGTCCAGGAACTGCTTCATGGAAAGCGGGGACGGCGAGAACTTGCTGAAGTGCTCGATGTACTTGGGCGCCCCGGCCAGCGCCGAATGGCCCTTCAGCAGGCAGCGCAGGAGGCGCATCGCGGCGGCGGCGGCGGCGGCGGCTGCACTGGCACCAGCCAGGCCCCGGCAGGCCAACTCAGCGGCCCTCCCGCCTTGCAAGAGCCGACCCGCACTCTCGGGCGGCTCAGAGAGCGACTGGCAACAGCCCTGGAGGAGCCGCCAACCCCGGAAAGGCACAGCCCCGCCCTCGCCTGCTCCCGGCCAATCCGAGGCGGGGGCCCGCCCACCCACTCCGACGGGCGGCCGCGGCGGAAAAAAACAAGACGTGGCCGGCCAATGGGAAGGCGCTCTGCACCACGTGGAAAAGGAAAGGGCCCATTTAACTCTTCCTTTTTCTGCCTGTTAGTGTTGCCGTCGTCGTAAGGTGCCGTTCTAGAAGTCGTCCGATTTGTAATTGCATGTTTATCGCTTATTGCATCTATTATATCCAGGGCCGGATTTAGGTTTGATGAGGCCCTAAGCTACTGAAGGTAATGGGGCCCTTTGTATGTCCAGCTGTCCTTTGTCAACAACAAATTGTCGCTGTTTTTTGTGTTGAATATATGCAGAATTTATGGACCTAATAGGTATCTAAAGTCATTTGCACATCAGAATGTAGGCACCCTATATATAGAAATGAGCAAACCAGTGATATTTTAGGGAGCAGGCTAGCAGGCCTTACATCATACTTACTTAGGAGGCTAGGCAACACAGAACACTGTTGCTGTATGTAGGTTTTATTTTACTTGTTTTTTATCTTATATTTTGGAAATGTACATCCAGTTAGGTAAAGGTAAAGGGACCCCTGACCATTAGGTCCAGTTGTGACCGACTCTGGGGCTGCGGCACTCATCTCGCTTTATTGGCCGAGGGAGCCGGCATACAGCTTCCGGGTCATGTGGCCAGAATGACTAAGCGCACGGAAATGCCGTTTACCTTCCCGCCGGAGCGGTGCCTATTTATCTACTTGCACTTTGACGTGCTTTCAAACTGCTAGGTTGGCAGGAGCAGGGACCGAGCAACGGAAGCTCACCCCGTCGCGGGGATTTGAACCGCCGACCTTCTGATCGGCAAGCCCTAGGCTCTGTGGTTTAACCCACAGCGCCACCCACGTCCCTAGCAAGAGTTACTTCTGAGTAAAACACAGACGTGATTGGTCTGAGTGTGAGCTCCTTCTTTCCTCTTAGTTTACCAAACTTTGTCCTACACTTCCTCTTCCCACCTCTGATAAATCCATGAGTTGCATCATGTGCGCTGTGTGGCTCACAAGACTATCCATTCACTGATGTCAGGTGATATTTTATTAATTGCACTTTGGTCAGAGCTTACATGTTCCACCTTCTTTGCTATTTGAGTAGTGTCCCCTTTATTTCTGCTGTGTTGCAAGCTGTCGCCTGGACTGCCAGGGCCTGTGCACAAGTATTACTGGTAAACAAGGCAGCCTGGATAGCCCAGCCTGGTTCGAGCGTGGTGCTGATAACACCAAGGTATTGCAGGTTCAGTCCCCGTATGGGGCAGCTGCATATTCCTGCATTGCAGGGGGTTGGAATAGATGGTTCTCAGGGTCCCTTCCAACTCTAAGATTCTACAATTCTATTTGTGAAACCCGGCGTGTATGGGAAGACTGCAATGAATGAGAAAAATTGTGCTAACTTCTGTTCATGGAATAAGTCCACATTACTTCAACAACCTTTGGCCTACAGCAGTCTCTGGCATTCTTTAATCATATATAGCTGGGCCATTACGTATAAAACCTGACTTCAGAGATGTAACATCAGAAACATGGGACTTCTCTCTTTTGTATAATGTGGAATAATCCTCTTCTTAGGAATGGAACTCTTGACCCCAGGCTTTTTAGATACTACGCACCGATATCTAAAATGAGAGACACGCAGGCTTAAGTGCTAAAGGGACGTTGGTGGTGCTGTGGTCTAAAATGCTGAGCTTCTTGGGCTTGCCGATCGGAAGGTCGGCGGTTTGAATCCCCATGACGGGGTGAGCTCCCGTTGCTCTTTCCCAGCTCCTGCCAACCTAGCAGTTCAAAAGCACACCAGTGCAAGTAGATAAATAGGTACTGCTGCAGCGGGAAGGTAAACAGCATTTCCATGTGCTCTGGTTTCTGTCACAGTGTCCCGTTGCACCAGAAGCGGTTTAGTCATGCTCGCCGCATGACGCGGAAAGCTGTCTGTGGACAAATGCCAGCTCCCTCGGCCTGAAAGCGAGGTGAGCACCGCAACCCCATAGTCCCCTTTGATTGGACTTAACCGCCCGTGGGTCTTTTGCCCTTTTCTAAACCAGCTTCAATCAAAATTGAGAAAAGCTGTCTGTGGACAAATGCTGGCTGCCTCGGCCTGGAAGCAAGATGAGCGTCACAACCCCATAGTCGCCTTTGAGTGGACTTAACCGTTCAGGGGTCCTTTACCTTTTTTTACCTAAGTGCTAAAGACCGTTACCATTTCCCAGACGTACAGGGAGAGCTGGGATTGTTTACCCTGGTTCTATTTGATCTGGGTGTGTTGGCTGGGCTATACGGATTGGCTAAGCCCTTTGTCCAAATTGTCTTCTCACTGGAAGCCCCAGTTTAGAGACGATCAACTCAAGTCAGGGGTGTTATCCTGCGTTCATGGAATACTTCTGTGTACCTCGAGCCATCGCCAGCAAAGCCACAGTTTTTCAGCAGACCCTGCCCTCCTTTGAATGCGCAAACATAAATCAGAGGCTGCTGAAGTGAGCTTGGGGATTCTCATTCATTAAATTAAAACAAAAACCTGAAGCCGCAAGTTACAAATCAGAGTCATTTTTTTATTCATAAAATAAAATAGCCACTCAAGCTTATTTACAACCAAGGCACAATGATTCCAGACCTCCAGTACCATAAACAGTGGTAAATTCCAGTGAGCAACAAATATATATATATATTTATATACACATAGCTATAGTTAAGTACATTCTTAATAATTTAATATACAGCTGGGAAATGAGGAGAGAGGGCAGAGGGTGTGTGCTCATTCTCTGATATTCAACACAACCGTAGTTTCCTTAACTGTGATGTGTGGAAGGGGATATTTCAGATTTTCTCCCCCCTTTTTTTTTGCAGCCCAGATCAGTAGTTTCCATTGGTGCCAACCACACTTGTAAAACAGTGAGGAACTGTGTCTTACGAACAGGTCAACACTTTGGATATTTAGATACGAAACCTGAAAATGGAAACATGCTTTTATAAAGAACCCCAAATCCAGCTTCAGTAAGTTCTCCGAGTCAGACACGGGCAAGGGATGTTTTGAAATGAAAGCATCGCGGACTGAACTGTCATGGGCACCTACTTCTTGGCAAGACGGGCGGCTGTGCTGCCCAATCGCAGAAGCAGTTGCCCTCAAACCCCGCCCCTTTCTGATGCGGAACGTGGAGCACACGGGGCCAACTTTTCCTCAGGATTCAAAATGGCGGCTGGGCAGTGGGGGAGAAGCGGGGAGCAAGTCTCGTTCTGCCTTGCTGTATTCCACTGAAATGCAGGCTGTCCCTACCATCCCATCCTTTCTCCACAAGCGCTGAGCAATGTCTGAAACGGGAGCTTTAAGCCTGCCCATTCTTGGCATTCACAAACGCCCCATCCCCATGAACTGGCTGCAGCTGGTCAGTTTTGAGAGAGAGAGAAACCCTTATTACTAACACACCTTCCAGGGCCAACTGTTTTGGCCAAGACGACCAGCATCCTGCGGCAGCTAGCGCCTCAGTAGGGCCCATGAATGACACTTCCTCTGGAACTCTTCATTAAACAAAAAGCTGCCCAGGCGCTCGAAGCAGCTCTACTTACCAGTTACACTTCACATAATATTCATGGCATTGTGTTCCTGTGAGGCACTGTGAGGAATTAAGTTGGTGGCTAGACCTAGTTCCCCATATCATCGTATTTTTCGCTCTATAGGACGCACTCGACCATAGGACGCACCTTGTTTTAGAGGGGGAGAACAAGAAAAAAAAATTCTCCCCTTCTCTGCTTAGCGCCCCTTCAGCGAAGCGGCAGGAGAAATGGAGCCCCTTCCATTTCTCCTCCCGCTTCGCTGAAGGGGCGCTGCGCAGCTCTCCCTCTCTGTTGAAGCCAGGAGAGTCTTGCTCTCCCGGCTTCAGCAAAAGGAACCCGAAGCCTTTGGAACGCAGCGCAAGTTCCCGCTGTGCTCTAAAGGCTTCAGGCGGCTATCCCTGAAGCCTGGAGAGCGAGAGGGGTCGGTGCGCACCGACCCCTCTCGCTCTCCAGGCTTCAGCAAAAGCAACGCAAAGCCTCCGGAGTGTGGAGGGTGTGCTCCCTCTGTGCTTCGGAGGCTTCGCGTTGCTATCGCTGAAGCCAAGGAGCCTGCATTCGCTCCATAGGATGCACACACATTTCCCCTTAATTTTTGGAGGGGAAAAAGTGCGTCCTATAGAGTGAAAAATACGGTACTTGTAGCACGGTCACCCAGAAGTAAACTAGGGGTGGGCAACTTCCTGGACCTAACTAGGTCCAGCATGGATCCCAATTTGGCCCCCCAAACTATGCCCACCAGCCGCACCCCGGAGGACATAATACAGGGGCTTTGAAGTGTGCTTTGAAGTAGCACCTTGGCAAGGGGTGTTTGCTGCCAGCGCCAATCAGCTGGCAGGTGCTGACTTCAAGCGCACTGGGATGAGCTTTGCTGCGGGGCTTGCTAGGTGCTACTGACCAAGCCTGAACTCCACAGCACAGCAGAACCCTGCAGGAAGCATGACTTGAAACCAGCTGATCGGCTGTGACGTCAAGCCCGGCTTGGGTTTTCCTTGGCAGTGTGACTCGAACACAAGCCACGCTACAAAGGAAAAACGGGTCACCTGATGCCATGGTGATATCTGGTGACTGACAGGTCAGCAGCCTCACCCACCTGTCTGAGTGGGTTGGCAGGAGTGGGGGAACCCAGGATCTGGCCCACTGGCTTGAGAACAATTCCTGCCCCAGAGGTAAGCCAACCGGGGCTCGCAGATCGAGGAGAGAACCCGCCAAAGAGTACATTGCCCAGGGCCTCCTCAGACACAAAGCCTGCCCTGCGTAGAGCCCTCTTCCCTGGCATTCCCCAAAGTGCAGAAAGTGGCTTCACATCTTTTCCAACAGAATGAGCAGAAAGGGGTTTCAAAAGGAATCATTATAATATTTCTGCCCACTCCCCGCATTTCAAGCTCAGAAGTCTCCTTTGCGCTCCTTAAGAAGCTGGACCGCAGTAAGTAGTAAAAACCACTTTCTCTCCCTCCAAAGAATTGTGGAGGGGATACAAGAAACGGCACAGTGATTAAAAAAGGATCAGTAGTTTTTGGCATAGTCAGAGCTCCAGTGGCAATACATCCAGTGTTTTTGCGGTATAGCAATATGGGGTTGGGGAAGGAGGCAGCTGAAGCCATAGCACAGGGACTGAAGTCCGTTCAACCTTCTCTCCAAATTATGCTTAGTCTAGGGTCGTTCCCACATTACATCCAACAAGTGTACAATCTGTGTACATACGTAGCTGATTTGTACATTCATAGTTACTCACATTCAGTAAGTGTACTGTAAGTCTATCACTGGAGCCAATTCCTAGGGGCTGTGGGGGCTTCGGTCCCCACAATAAAATATATGGGGGGCCGGGCCCCTGCAAAGTTGATTGGCATTCCCATTCAAATGAGGTGTGTGCACTGCATCATATGATCGATTATGCAGGGTGGGGCTTACCTTATTGTATTCAACTTGGCACCTCCCTGCGGTCTATGCGTGCAACAGCTGAGCTGTACAAATCAACAAGTTGTGTCCAGTCTTTCACACAAACACTTGTACATGTGCCAAAATGGCTTGCGTTCAGTGTAATGTCTATAACAAGGCCCTGGGTGCATATGTGTCGGAGGGAAGAGAATTAAGATAGACGGGTGTCATCTATAGCAAGGCCCCAAAGGAAGGATGTTGGAATCCCTGGTTTCTCAGCAATAAAAAAAAAAATGAACCAAAGGGGGGGGGGAGAGAAAGTGTAAACATCAAAGATAATGCTATCAGGGGAAAGTACATGAAAGCTTACTTGTACGCATCTGCATTAGCCAAGCTAACTCACACCATGGCACACGCGGCTGTCCATGCACAAGAGGTTTTGCACAAGTGTCTGCAGAAGGTGCCTGGTTCAGCCCTCACCTCCAGGTGCAGCTGAGAAAGACGCTTCTCTGAAGCTCTGGGCAGCTGCTGCCAGTCAGTGTAGACAATACAAACCTAGATAGACCGAGGATCTGACTCAATACAAGGCAGCTTCCGATGTTCCCAAAGTTTGCATAAAAGTTTGCATAAGAGGAACCATCTGGCTGCCCAGAGAACAGTTGGTAGAGCATGAGACGCTCAATCTCAGGGCCCCACATTGGGCAAAAGATTCCTGCACTGGAGGGGGTTGGACTAGATGACCCCTGGAGTCCCTTCCAATTCTACGATACAGTCTCACCACTAAGCTGGCATGACTCTGCAAGCTGCCGGGATGGGAGGCAGAAGCGTACCTGGGACCCCTTGCACCCTCGACAAGAAGCTGTGTCAGCGTATCCGCTCCCCCCGTGAGAAAAAAGGAAATCACTTTAAAGCAATTGCCACATTAGAAATTGCTACATTTTAGCCACCCAAGTACTCAAAAGCGTCTGGAGTGAGGGCAAAGCGAGGAGGAAGGGCAAAAATAATAATAATTGTAAGCCTTTGTTCTACATGAAGCATGGGGATCTTCTCCTGCATTTGATCTCACCGCAACAGTGGCAGTGTGTCACATATACATCACACAGTCTAGTCTCAGAGGTGGTTTTTGTGGGGGGACCCTGGGACTGCATTCCTGGCGGGGCTGCTTTCACCAACCCCTAGGTACACCTCTGATGGGAGACGGCCTAAGAGCCGTTCGGAAATTGCTCCGTGCCTTCTGGAGGGAAGGTAAAGGGATCCCTGGCCATTAGGTCCAGTCGTGACCGACTCTGGGGTTGCGGCGCTCATCTCGCTTTATTGGCCGAGGGAGCCGGCGTACAGCTTCCAGGTCATGTGGCCAGCATGACTAAGCCGCTTCTGGTGAACCAGAGCAGCGCACAGAAACGCCATTTACCTTCCCGCCGGAGCGGTACCTATTTATCTACTTGCACTTTGACGTGCTTTCGAACTGCTAGGTGGGCAGGAGCAGGGACCGAGCAACAGGAGCTCACCCCATCGCGGGGATTCAAACCACCGACCTTCTGATCGGCAAGTCCTAGGCTCTGTGGTTTAACCCACAGTGCCACCCACAGTCTTTCCGGAGGGAAAGCGGAGTGTAAATGCAAGAAGCAGTGGCCGTGTGAAACAACAATGGCATCTGAGAAGCCACAGCTGAGAGAGAGAGAAAGAGAGAGAGATGTCTTTGTGTTTCGGTCACCAAGACAACTTCAACACAGCTGACTTGGGTCGATCTGTCCAGAATGAAGCTAAGCTGATGGTCATACCTCACAGAAATGCAGTCCTCAGGACCCTGGTGGTGGTGGGTTGTGGGTGGGGAAATAAATAACTGGTGTAAGTGAAAAAGCTGCCCCTTTGAGCTTTGTATTTTGGGGGGTGAGGGTAAAGGGACTCAAGCCCAGGTGCCAAATGCAGACCCCTCCAGACTTTTACCAGGACACAGCCTTCCACATCTCCTCAGTCCCCTTCCTAGCTGGCAGATGTCCTTGAACCGGAATGGAGAGTTAGGAGGCCTCCAGCTTTTGCGTGGCTGGAACGCAGCCTGTTGCACAAAGGTGAGAATCACACCTGTTGCTCTGTCCAATTTTTGCCTCGGGCCCCACCAGGCTGCCCCACAAAGACTGAAAAAGCTTCTCCCCCCCTCATCCCAGCAGGGAACATCCCCTTCCTAAGATTGCTGCGTCCAGAGAAAGCTCTTGGGTCGTGGTCACCGACCTGAGTCACATAACTTAGGGTTTCAATAGCCATTTTGTCGTTGGTTCAACGCCAAGTCCAGAAGGGAGTGAAGCAGCTGGCAAGGGTGGAGGGGGTGGGGGAGAGGAAGGCAAGCGTCAGTAGTAACTCCCCGTCTCCTGCCAGCTTGTGACCCACTGCTTCTTGTGCCTCGGAGCCAGGAAGCCGCCGGCCGGCTGGTAGCGCTCCTCCTGCCGGATCCGGATGGCGTGGTATTTGGGCATGATTCGGTAGTAGCGGGTCCGCTTGAAAAAGTTGCACTGCGCAGGGAGAGGAGGGGAAAAGAGACGCATTAGTGGCGGAACACGTTGACCGAAGTTGGGAATTTGAGCAAAGGGACGCTATGGAGAGTAGAGGCAAGGCGAAAGAGAGGGCGAGAGAGGAAGAGGGGAGGTAGCGGAGAAGGCCGGTTCATTGGACCAGTTTCCTGTGGTGGCTGAAAGGCTGAAAAGGCACAAAATTGGTTCCAAAACGGAGAAACTAGGGTTGTGTACACACTCTACTCTGCCTCCAGTGGTTTGGGAAGTCGTGTGCACACAGTATTCACCACAACCTGTTTCTATTTTGTCGGTTCTTATAAAAGGTTGCATTTTGATGTGTCCCTCTGCCCCCAAACCAAACCTCTGCCCCAAACCATAGCTGTCAACTTTCCCCTTTTTTAAAGGGAAATTCCCTTATTCCGAATAGGATTCCTTGCAAGAAAAGGGAAAAGTTGACAGCTATGCCCCAAACATGGGTGGTGCTGTGGTCTAAACCGCTGAGCCTCTTGGGCTTGCCGATCAGAAGGTCGGCGGTTTGAATCCCCGCAACGGGGTGAGCTCCCGTTGCTCTGTCCTAGCTCCTGCCAACCTAGCAGTTCAAAAGCACGTCAGTGCAAGTAGATAGATAGGTACCGCTGTGGTGGGAAGGTAAATGGCGTTTCCGTGCACTCTGGTTTCTGTCACAGTGTCCTGTTGCGCCAGAAGCGGTTTAGTCATGCTGTCATGACCCGGAAAGCTGTCTGCAGACAAACGCTGGCTCCCTCTGGCTGAAAGTGAGATGAGCACCACAACCCCATAGTCGCCTTTGACTGGACTTAACTGTCCAGGCGTCGTTTACCCTTTTTTACCTCTAAACCAGCTTCAATCAAAATTGAGAAAAAGAATGACCTCATTATCCTCTCTCATGTGTTGGGAGTAGTTGTCTGCCATAGACGGCCCTAAGGTAAGACTATTTTTGCAGCTTGGGGAGGAAAAGGCAGCAGTGACGTGGCCCGCCATGTTGTTTTCTGAGTGAGAGCCAACAAAATGGCAACTTGGCAACCAAGAGGTTGGTTCAAAATTGGTTTGGAACTTGGTCGGCTCGAAACTTGGTTCAAAGTTTTGCTAATTCTTTTTTATGTTGTCCTTCAGTGGTGGTGTGGCGAAGGCACAATGAATTAAATGGTTTAGCACTGGGATTGGCCACTGATCTTTGACACCTACCAGGATTCTGTAGAAAAACTGTGTGTGCATGTAGCAACTCAAAATATGTAAGGGTGAGCTGCCAATCTGGGTATATATTAGAGCACGGTTTCCCAAACTTGGGTCTCCAGCTTTTTCTGGACTACAATTCCCATCATCCATGACCACTGGTCCTGCTAGCTAGGGATGATGGGAGTTGTAGTCCAAAAACAGCTAGAGACCGAAGCTTGGGGAAACCCTGTATTAGAGCGTTCGCTAGACTGACTCCTGTATCAAAGTCAACCCCCGCCAGTGTTGCCAACTCAGCACCACCTCAGAACGGTCACTTGGAATGAATGGCCCAGTGAACAGAAAGAAGATTGAGAGTAAAGAGAGAGAAAGAGGAAAGTCCCTTGTCAGAGTGAGGAGGTGCCACCTCAGAAGCCACCTGAAACATAGGTGGTTCTTAAAGCCTAGGAAAAGAAACACATTTGGGTTAGTGAGACGGACAGGTAAAACAAAGAGGCCAACAGACATGACACCTGGAGACACCTGGGGGAGAGCATTAAGCGCAATGTGTGAAGAACATGCCTTGAAGACAACTAAGAGAGGGAGGGCCTGCAATGCCTGGTGCTAACTGGTGTTGAGAGGGCTGGTTTTGGAAATCTGGACGCCTCAGATGTTGGATGCTGAGAGAAATGTCCAGACAAGGGCTGAGGCCAGATGTGCTTCTCTGCCACCTGCAAATCCAGGCTCTTATCTCAGGGTCCTTGGCTTCGATAGTCAGAGTTGGGAGGTGGGAAAGGAACAGGCAGAATTCTCTGCCCCATAGACAACAAGGGTAGGCTCTTGGTTTTCCTACTGGGCACAGCCAATCCAGGGGCTTTGTACTACCTCCCAATCGCAAGGCTCCGTGTTGCACACCTGCATTTCCTCCTGCGCCGAAAGAGGGCTCTGAAGCAGGAGCACCCATAGTAGCTCATTAGAGTAGAGCCAAGGCGTAGGGCCCAGTCACACAGGAGAGTCATAATCAGATTTTCTTTTTTTCTTTTTTTTTTAAAAAGGTTTTAAAAGAGGCAGGGGCACCTCTGAATTTGATCAGAGCAGCAGAGGTGTGTGGGGGTTGCTTAACCATTCCTCCCCATACAGGGGCATAGTGTAGTGGGTGGCCAAGAGGGCTGTAGCCCCAGGTACACAATTTTGAAGGGGCGCGAACCAGGCACCCCTACACCCATCCTGCCCAGACACATCGGAGGGGTTGCTGTTCTCAGTTCCCCATTCTTCCCTGCCAACCGCCGGGGGTCTCTGGGCCCCAGCTTGGCCTGGCTGCTAGGTGCACTCCCCAGACTGTGAGCGAGAGTGGATGGAGAGAGATGGGCAAGGGATTCACCTGGCAAAGGCCACTTTGGCCAACTGGGCTCCCCCCTGTGCAGCCCCGCTTGCCCCCAGGTGGGGAGTGGCTAAGAATACCGATTATTGTGGTTATTAGTTGTGCTCTGTGAGTGGAGCGGACGTAAGTTGGTCCTGTCCGTTCGTTTAAATGGGCCAGCGCTTAGACCCATATACAGTCAAACTTCGGTTGTCAAACGTAATCCATTCAGGAAGCCCGTTCGACTTCCGAAACGTTCAACAACCGAGGCGCGGCTTCGGATTGGTCGCAAGAGCTTCCTGCACTCAAGCAGAAGCCATGCCAATGTTCAGGTTCCGAAAAACGTTTGAAAACCGGAGCATTTACTTCCGGGTTTTCGCCGTTCAGGAGCCAAAACGTTCGAAAACGGTGCCGTTCGCGAACCGAGGTTTGACTGTACAGAGGTACCTCGGGTTAAGTACTTAATTCATTCCAGAGGTCCGTTCTTAACCTGAAACTGTTCTTAACCTGAAGCACCACTTTAGCTAATGGGGCCTCCTGCTGCCACCACGCCACCAGAACACGATTTCTGTTCTCATCCTGAAGCAAAGTTCTTAACCCGAGGTACTTTTTCTGGGTTAGCGGAGTCTGTAACCTGAAGCGTATGTAACCTGAAGCGTATGAAACCTGAGGTACCACTGTAACTCAAACAGTATAAAGTCCACTTTCCCTGAACCAGCACTGGGGCAGAGCTCTCAACGCCAGGGTCTTATGGGAAGGATTAAGAAGTGGAGAGGTTGACAGAGACAGTGAACAGGAGGAGTAGACCTGCTGCAAGAGCTTGATTTACCAAGAGACAGGGCAAAGGGGTGGGCAGTTTCCCCTCCCCCTGAGACAGGAGCTAGTAGCTGTCGGTCAGCCGCTTAGTTTCAGATGGCTGGATCTTCATCATGGCTTTCTGGCCCTTGGCTTCGTACATGGCTCGTGTGCTTGCCCGCCGGAAGAAGCCGCACTATGAGGAAGCAGGGGGTCAGAGGTCAAGCACAACAAGGAAACAATGCGCAATGGGTTGGGGAGACAACCAGCTCATGCGCTCCAGCCCCTTTGTTGCAAAGGATATAACTTTCAACATGCAGATGGGATTGGTCTCCTTTTATTGCCAGGCGCCAGGAGTGATAGTTTTGGGGGTTGCCAAATGCACACAATCTGGGGCTGCTGTGGGCTCCTCCGCAAGGCTACAATTCCAAGGCAAAAAATACCAAGCAGAATTGATAAGAAGTGAGCCGACACCACTGAGAAAATGGCGAATCTGGTGCCGCAAGGATGCCACATGCAGTGGTCAAAACTTCAAGCGTGCCCTTGCATTCACCTGCACAGAACCAAAGGTCAACTTCCATACTACCCTCTTAAGAAAGGTGCAGGTATATTCATGACCCATCTTGCCTGTAGTGATCTTCCGGAGGAGAGCTTTCCACAGCAGCCAATACAGGCAACCACAGTTGGAGAGCACTTACAGGATTCACTTTCTATATTCTGAGCATCTTGGCTGCTGAATTTGCAGCACACAAAGATATTAAGCCACAGGGAGGAGCAGGAAAACATCCTCTCGGGCGGTGGTTGTTTTCCTGTGTTCAGTTGTCACTAGAGTAAATGAGATGTTTTTTGCCACTTCAGCTGGGCTGGTGAAACTCCCCACTTGAATATGGCCAGTTATTTCTGGGAGTTGGAATGCAACACAGAACTAGTGGAGACTTAGCTTTGGAAGTGCTCTGCAAGCCATGACTGCCTCCACATTTTTAATCTGCATTTGGTACTCTAGGAACAGGAGGTATGAATCCTTCCCCCCCCCCCTTTCTGGGAACCAATACAAGCAGAGGGAGGCTTGAAAACACACATTCCCTCAATGACAAGGTAATGGTTGGAGTTGCTCTGGAAAAACGGGCCAATTTAGGCTTGCGCCCCGGGAAGGTCACTTTGGTACTGCTAACGCAGCAGTTTGACTTCACCCCTGGAGGTGCACTCCATTGTCTCTTGAGACAGACAGATGCCAACAACTAAGGGATTTCTGAAAAGGGTCAGGCACACAGGCAGTACGCAGCATGCTCCAAGCAACAACAAAGTAAACTGCTTAAGAACAAGTTCAGATACCCGCTGGACATGTAAAGAAAAAGATGGTACCTATTATCATATGTGGTGGGAGTGTAAAATAATTAAAAAATTCTGGGAGATGATATATAATGAAATGAAAAAAAATATTTAAAATAACTTTTGTTAAAAAACCAGAAGCCTTCTTATTAGGAATTACAGGTACCGAGATACCAAAGGACCAAAAAAGACTGTTTATGTACGCAACAACAGCCGCACGGATGCTATTAGCCCAGAGATGGAAGGAAGAAACAACCCCGACCAGAGAAGAAGAGGACAAGAACTTTTAAAAAAATGGGAAAAGTTTACAATCTATTTACAAGACCATTGTAAGCAGGTTAAAACATTAGCAGGATTTTAACCACACTTGCAAACTAACGAAAGTATGGATAATTTGGAAGGATAAAACTTGGATACTATTGATATGCAGTTGTAAATTTTACCACTAGTACCCATGGAAGGGATGGGGGAAGTCAAGATATTCAGAGCAATCTTGGTATTCGGATCATGAATTTTTTGTTGTTGTATGTTTATATTTTTAAAAATCATATCTATCATCTGTCTATCTCCAGTGGTACCTCAGGTTAAGTACTTAATTCTTTCCGGAGGTCCGTACTTAACCTGAAACTGTTCTTAACCTGAAGCACCACTTTAGCTAATGGGGCCTCCTGCTGCCGCCGCGCCGCTGGAGCCCGATTTCTGTTCTCATCCTGAAGCAAAGTTCTTAACCTGAAGCCCTATTTCTGGGTTAGTGGAGTCTGTAACCTGAAGCGTATGTAACCTGAAGCGTATGTAACCTGAGGTACCACTGTATCTATCTATCTATCTATCTATCTATCTATCTATCTATCATCTATCTGTTATCTATCTATCTATCTATATCTATCTATCGCTCAATGAGTTGGTGAAGGACCGACCATAATACAGATGACTATTGTTATCATCTTATCCTGAGGTATGCACCAAAGGACCCCAAATACTCAGCTGATGCCTTGGTTAATCAGGTTCTAAATATAGTTTCCTCCCAGTCCAACCGGTTTCTCTATGGTGACAAAAACGGCTATAGCAAGAATCCCACAGATACACGGAGCTGCTTGGCTGTTCTCCAATATTAACTGCACAAGCTAAATGCAAACACCCAAGTCAGAGCAGATTACATCACTTCTGGATAAAGCTGGGGCAGGAAGCAGTTAACTTCCTGCCTGGTCCATTTCAAACTGGCTTGGCTAGTTTGTTTGTTTTTTTGTGACGGCTGAATGCCTGAACATTTTGTTCTCCAGCGAGGCCAGCCCGCTTATAGCATATTTATATCAGCCCTGAAAATACTGCTAAGGCATTTGAGCTTGCCACAGAAAATTGTGTGGGTTGCTGCGTGTTTTCTTCTCTTTTGTGCGGCCCGGGTTGGCTTTGCAGAAGCAGTTTTGAGAGTGTCTCTCTACAAATGTGGGGGCCAAGAGGAAAGGAAGGAGCTGCTGTTTCTAGCCTGTCACCCCTTGCTCCCCAATTTCAAAGAAACCCTCCTCTTCTCACCTTCCACAGCAGTAAGACGATGACGCCCAAAAGCAGAAGTCCGGCTGCTACGGCAACCAGAACCAGCCAGAGCTCAATCTCGGTTGGTTGCTCCTCGATCAGCTCAGAGTCGATGGTCACCGAGAACTGAAGGAAGGGGGGAAAAGGGGAGAGATGGGTTTGCCTCAAGGGAGGAAGGGCAGAATGGAAGGGACACTGACTCAGCGCTGAATTTTTCAACTTTCAACTTCCCCAAATGAGGGGTGTAACATGACTTGGGAATTCGAAAGGTATTTTGGTTTAAATGAGTATAATTTACTTTTGCTTGGTAAATAAAATGTGTGTCAAGCTGCACAGAAATCATTAAAAATGATTGCCAAGTACAGTGGTACCTCGGGATAAGAACTTAATTCGTTCTGAAGGTCCGTTCTTAACCTGAAACTGTTCTTAACCTGAGGTACCACTTTAGCTAATGGGGCCTCCTGCTGCTGCTGCTGCATGATTTCTGTTCTTATCCTGAAGCAAAGTTCTTAACCCGAGGTACTATTTCTGGGTTAGCGGAGTCTGTAACCTGAAGCATCTGTACCTGAAGCATCTGTAACCTGAGGTACCATTGTACTTGCAGTTATATGATGTACTGATATTATTATTTATTACTGTACAGTGGTATCTCCAGTTAAGTACTTAATTCATTCTGAATGTCCGTTCTTAACCTGAAACTGTTCTTAACCTGAAGCACCACTTTAGCTAATGGGGCCTCCTGTTGCTGCTGCCACGCGATTTCTGTTCTTATCCTGAAGCAAAGTTCTTAACTCGAGGTACTATTTCTGGGTTAGCGGAGTCTGTAGCCTGAAGCATATGTAACCTGAAACGTATGTAACCTGAGGTACCACTGTACTGTTATTATTTAGCATCACCTGAATTGTCAGAAGGGGAAATTCATTAGTTTTCCCGAGAGCAGTTCACGTGCTCCTTCATCAAATGCTGATTTACCAAGCTGATTGTTGCCCAGTCATAAAAACAATGGCAGATTTGAATTCCTCACGCCCAAAAATATATTTTAAGGTTCCCATCCCCACTGAAGAAATGTGCAAAAATTAAGTTTCACCCCCTAAAACCTCATCGACCTGGTGTGTGGAGATCAACATGGCCACACCTGAGGTAGAAAGTGGGGTTCAAATGCTCCCAGCTCAGGCCTCGTATTCTCATCTGGGTAAATTAATTCATCAACATTGGGAAAAACATCCCATGCCTAGGCCTGAGTTTACAGATGCGGATGTGAGGGCAGCTTTGCTTTGAAAATGAATCAATTTCATTTGAATTAACAAAGCTGCTGCTCAAGAACTAACGGAGTTCGCTAATTATGGGAGTTTAACTGGGAGAGAAAAAGGAATGGTGACTGGGAGGCCTTCCATTGGGATTGGTAGTTGGACCTCAGGACTTTCTGACGTTTCCTCAGCCAACAAATCCAGTTTCACTCACCCACACAGTGTCGTTTTTCATGTTGATGGTGGAGGAGTTTGTCCTGAGAAACAGCGTGGCTTTTCCATCCACCTTCACGCGGTCAAAGTTGTTGTAGTCCTACATTTCCATGGGGGGTGGATAGGAAAGAGAGAGCATATCAAAAAGCAGCAACATAAACTCTTTTTCCAATGTACTCCCACCCACTGAACACAGGAAGATGCCTTCGAATGAGAGACCATTTCATTGAACATCCTGATTTGCTGACAAACAGCTTACTTGGAGGTTAGATTACATTCTGCCTTTATTGAGAAATTTGTTTCGGTTTGTTTACAGGGCAGTTATACGGTGACGAGCATCCATCTTGCATTCAACCCGATTTGCTTTTATGACTCTTCCCATCCCATCATTCGTTCATCCCAGTCACTTTCCAAGCCACAAGTCTCAGTTTGTGTGTTTTTTCATAGTGGGTTTGTTGTACTAGGGAGAAGGGTGCCTTTTCACCCACTTTAAATTATGTAAATTGGACATTCTGGAATGTTCCAGAACTGTCAGGGACCATGTTGAGGAGGGCTGCACTGAGGAAGAATGGTGGGAGCCTCCCCCTCCCCTGATCCTGAATCTTCCCAGGAGCAGGAGGACAGTATAGATTTGGAACAGTGGTTTGCAGAGGGGCATAGTTCAGAAGGCAGAAGCTGGGAAATACTGGATGGGGAACAGCTAGGAGAAGAAAGACTGGGAGAGAGAGAGTTAACAGATTCAGAGTCTCTGGACAGAATCCACCCGCCTCCCCCAAACTCCCGGAGAGCTCAGAAAGTGGCAGAACAGAAAGCGCAGAGGCTACAAACTCAGATTACAAAACATAGAAGTGACGCAGATTAATAGGGATGGGGGTGAGTGTGATCCTTAATTGGGAGCACTGCCATTTCTAGGAGATGGGTTCTTTGTTCTCTTGCTGTGATTATTAAAGATTCTGACTGGTAAGACGTTCCTTCCATTTGATCTCTTATCAACTGCTACGGGGGGAGGAAGCTGATTCCCCAAAGCCTGACAAGAACATTCCCTCTCTCGTTAACCAGAGAAAATCCTTGCGAGGGGACAGAACGAGCGTCTACCTCGATGAACGTGCTGTTCCAGACCCGGGCACGAACCATCACGTTTGTCACATCTGCAGCATCCCACAAGGGGCACTCAAACCAGATACAGCGACATGTTCCTTTGGAACAGCTCTGGAAACAAAGGAAGAGGGGATAATATAATAATAATAATAATAATAATAATAATAATAATAATAATAATAATAATTTTTTATTTGTACCCCGACCTTCCCGGTTCAAAAACCAGGCTCAGGGTGGCTAACAACAAATTTTAAACAATTATAAAAGCAGCATAAAATACAATATAAAAACACGAATTACAATAAAATTCAAAAATCCATTTAGGGGAAATAAGCATTAGATAACCCCCAGGGCTAGCTGGCTGAATTAGTCCTACTTGGGCCAGCGAGGAGGCCGGGGAGAATTAGCTGTGGGGTCTCAGAGCGGGTGATCTTCATAAAAGGGGAGGGAAAGGGAAGAGACCAGGCTGAATTCAAATTAAAGGCCAGGCGGAATAGCTCTGTCTTACAGGCCCGACAAAAGGAGGTTAAATCCTGAAGGGCCCTAGTTGCATGGGACAGAACATTCCACCAGGTTGGAGCCATCACCGAAAAGGCCCTGGCCCTGGTGGAGGATAGTCTGACTTCCTTAGGGCCCAGGACCTCTAAACTATGGTTATTCATGGACCTTAAGGTCCCCAGCGGGGCATATCAGGAGAGGCGTTTCCATAGATACGAGGGCCCAGCCGAGTGTCTGGATATTTCAGACAGGTGACAATCCCAGCCCGACCAGGAGATGACAGTGGGGATTGGACCAGGGAACATTACCATTGAGCTACAGCCCAGGAAAACTACAAGTCACTCCACACCACCAGGGACACTTCTGTACATCTCTGTTAGGTCCCCCCACCTTTCTTCCTAAACCAAATGCAGTAGCTCAGCTGATTGAGGTTGAGACTCTTAATCTCAGGGTCACCCCAGGGTCAGGGGTGTGAGCCTTACATTGGGGAAAAGATTCCTGCATTGCAGGGGGTTGGACTAGATGACTCTCGTGTTCCTTTCCAACTCTACAATTCTATGTGAAGTGTAGGGGGGTTCCCACAAGGCAAGACACAGAGATAACAGCAAGAACCTTTATTGAACTAACAGAACTGGACAACAGGGGCAAAGCAACTGCTTATATACATTCTTGAAGGCCTGGGCCACTCCCACTCCCAATATGATTGGCTGTCTAAACTTCCAAGCTGCGAATCATGACTCAGAGTTTAAGGGCCAATGGCAGAGGCCCAAATTCTGAAATGTTCTGTGATTGGATATCATGTATCGAATCAGAACACAGGGGCTCAGAATCCTTAGTCCAGACTCAAGCTCAGGCAAACACAGGCCCCACTGAATACATAACACTATGATTCTATGATCTGGAGGTATGGTGCAGGAATAAATGGCCGGTTATTAATTTGGAGGCCTTCACATGGGTACAATCTGAAACATTTGCATTTTTTCCCCAGTTGCCCTATAGGACACGGGGATATAGTCCAATTGAAGATTGTATCTGAAAATAGTCCAGAGGTGAAAAGGGTGCTCAGATCCCTAGAACTACTATGCTATTTCCTGCCTGAAAAAATGTACCACTCCCATTCAACCACTCACTGGCTAGGTTTGGATGGTCATAACTTGATTTAATAAGCTCTGATCTGACAAAGATTTGTGCCCGTGGATGCAGCTGACTCACCCCTCCCTTCATGCTGGCTGAGCAAACAAACCAAGAAGTCTTCAGCTAACCATGGTTTCTTGTATCGCCCAAATGAGGAAACAATGGTTAATGGCTCCAGAATATGAAGGCTTGTTTCTGAAGCTGTTTAACCATAGTTTCCAGCTTGGGACATACCTGCTCCTGAAAAGCCCTCCTGAACAGAAGTGGAAAAGACACAAGATGGCCAAAATGCTCACCAGTAACGTTTCTGACTTGGCTTTTTTGGAAGCTGGCAAGGTGACGGGAAGCTCACGCTTCGGAGATGTTTGCAGATCGCGCTTCCTCCGTGCTGAGGTCCTGCTCCAGTCATGTAGCTGGGAAAGGAGAAGAACTGGTCAGCTTTCTCTTCCTGAAAAAGCATGTGCTCAAGAAGACTATCCTCTCCTGTCGCACCAGTGCGACACACAACACCACTTGAGAACCACTGGTATAGCTAGTAAAGGTAAAGGATCCCTGGATGGTTAAGTCCAGTCAAAGGTGACTATGGGATTGAAGCGCTCATCTCACTTTCAGGCCAAGGGAGCTGGCGTTTGTCCACAGACAGCTTTCCTGGGCATGTGGCCAGCATGACTAAACTGGTTCTGGCACAACGGAACACTGTGACGTAAATCAGAGCTCACGGAAATGCCGTTTACCTTCCTGCCACAGCAGTACCTATTTATCTACTTGCACTAGTGTGCCTTAGAACTGCTAGGTTGGCAGGAGCTGGGACAGAGCAAAGGGAGTTCACCCCATCGCAGGGATTCGAACCGCCGACCCTCAAATCAGCAAGCCCAAGAGGCTCAGTGGTTTAGACCACAGCGCCACCTGCATCCCAGGTATAGCTAGTAGAAGTAGCTACATACACTACATGGTGGCAGGCCAAGGTGGAAGGTGTAGCCCATTGAAAAGGGTACAAAGAAAAAGGAGTAAATGGAGAGAGAGAGAGAGAGAGAGAGAGAGAGAGAGAGAGAGAGAGAGAGAGAGAGAGAATGCAAAAGGGAGAAAGGGCTCGCGCTAGAGATCAGACTCACTGTGAGGTTGCGGTTGTTGATGACTTCCCCGGGGGGTACACAGAGCCGACTCTCGTTCCCACTCCTTTTCACCAGGATCTGAGTTGGGTACAGCAGCCATTTCCCGTTGCTGGCCTCATAAGGCCATTCAAAGCCTAGCGTGATTGTTCCCGAGGATCCTAAAGACTCGCCTTTCGTGGTCACCTGAAAGACACGGGCCAGGGGACAAGATGAAGCCCCTTTTCAACCTCTGGTTGTGGTAGAAACAGTACAAAGAAGGACAACTCAAGGTGCAGCAGAGCAGAGGTCGCCCTGAAGAAAACCCTAGGCAAATGTGTGGGGGCAGGACAGGAGTTTATAAAACACACTCGGTGTCAAGATTATTCAGTTTCATCCTGTACTCTCAGAAATGGATAGAAGGAGAAGTATCAACCAAGGAGGTAATTTTCAAAAGTGAATGGACTATCTGGAAATGGCAAAACTGACAGCCAAAATAAGAGATAAAAGAGACACACATATTTGGGAAGACAAAGTGTAATAAATCAGTGCCAATACAACAGTTTCAAAAATCAAGGTCAAGGTATAAGAGCATATAGGAATTTGCCTTATACTGAGTTGGTGAATCCAGTTCAGTCCAGGCTGACTGGCAACCACTCTCCAGGTTTTCAGACTGAGGTCTATCCTATCCCTACCTGGGGATGTCAAGGATTATTATTATTTTATTACTATTTATTAAATTTATATACCGCCCTATATAGGTCGCAGGGCAGTTCACAGAACCTGCATGCAGGACTGATTCTCAACCACTGATCTATTGCCCTTCCTCAGAGTATCTTGGAAGAACCAGATTTGGGAGGAAATGTCAAGAATCCATTTCAACCAAGCAGTTTACCCTTCTGTTTCAGGCACAAATAGGAAGGGAAAGAGATCTTTTCAAATATTTGGCTTAACATTTTGCAGTGGGAGAAATAAGCAGACACACATGCCCTTCAGGAACCCTCTGTCTTGTGCTTGTACTCTCAACTCTACAAATTAACAAATCGCATTGGGATGGATTCAATCCTAGACTGTGTCTTAGTTACTTTCTAGACAAGGGATCAATGACCCTGTATGGAATCCAGCTCAAGTAAACAAGCCCATGTGGGTTTTTAACCATCAAGAGACTCAGAAGCAATTCTGGGATACCTCAGTTGGTAGAACATGAGATTCCAGGACTAGATGATCCTTGTGGTCCCTTCCAACTTTATGAGTCTATGCTTCAATTTTTAAGAGTATTAGCCTCACCTCTCAAGGAAGATCCTTACCTGGAAGTCAAATTCGATGGGACTGCCTACGTCTTCCTCATGCTTCATGGCTGACTCGCCCATGACTGTCCCACTGAAATGCGTCTGGAGCCAACGGTTGACTCTGCCACGGAGAGAGGAACACAGTGAGAGGTGAGAAGGATGGAAAAGTTTACAAAGTGAGGAACCGGGCTCTGTTCACAACTTGGATGAGCGGGTCACACTTTCCTAATTTAGTCAACCTACTAGAATTCATTTAGGAAACGTCTGCAATGTAGATTTATACTGCTGTCAGGGCTACTCGACTACCAAATCTGCCAATCGTGGAATCCTGGGAACTCAAGCAACTCCATAAAACAATATGGGGAACCATGAGAGTCAAAAGTAGACTCCCAGTACGTTTCTGAGCACAATTCAAAGTGTTGGTGCTGACCTTTAAAGCCCTAAACAGCCTTGGCCCAGTATACCTGAAGGAGCGTCTCCACTCCCATCATTCAACCCAGACACTGAGGTCCAGCGCTGAGGGCGTTCAGGTGGTTCCCTCACTGCAGGGAACCAGGCAGAGGGCCTTCTCGGTAGTGGCACCCGCCCTGTGGAATGCCCTCCCATCAGATGTCAAGGAAATAAACAGCTATCTTACTTTTAGAAGACATCTGAAGGCAGCCGTGTTTAGGGAAGTTCTTAATGTTTGATGTTTTATCGTGTTTTTAATATTCTGTTGGGAGCCGCCCAGAGTGGCAGAGGGCCTTCTTGGTAGTGGCATCCTCCCTGTGGAACACCCTCCCATCAGATGTCAAGGGAGATGAAGAACTACATAACTTATATATGCATGTGTGTGTGTGTGTGTGTGTGTCCGAAGTTTGATGGCATGGGTAATCGCGGCAGGCTGGAAGCTACCTGGATTTGTTATGAGGAGGGAGAAGCCTCAGCATAACACACTTCCCACTTTACAATCTCATCTTGAGAGGCATTTGTATACAGTCAAACCTTGGTTCCCGAATGCCTCCGTTATTGTACGTTTTGGCTTCTGAACGCCAAAAACCCGGAAGTAACTGCTCCGGTTTTTGAATGATTTTCGGAAACCGAATGTCAGACACGGCTTCCGTTTTGAGTTTCCCTATTGTATTGTGGCTTCCGCTTTCAGTTTTCGGTTGTCGAATGTTTCAGAAGTCAAATGGTCTTCCGGAATGGATTACATTCCACAACCAAGGTTTGATTGTATCACTTCTCTTTTAAACTCACGTCAAACATCGCGGTGGATACGCACATGCTCAAGGAAGCATCAATGGTGTAGTCTACCAACAGGACTGCCGACACAGGTACGAGATCTTCTTGATAGCTGATCCTATGAGAGACAGGACATTGTTCAGAGAGGTCAGTCGGAGCCTCTCAGATGGGATGCTTAACAGTCAACAAATACAGCGCCCCTTCCCTCCTCAGTAGAGTCACACGAGAAGCCCCAGGCCATGTGGGGTGAGTCCACACAGAGGTCCCTCCCCACGCCAGTCCTTCTAGGGTTGGCCCAAGACTTTGCAGCACCTGAGGCAAACCACAAAATGGCGTCCTACCCACCCGGGAAGAAGGATTGAGTGAATAGCTACATTGGGAAAGGGACCCACCCTGAATCATGTCAGGTGGGTGCAGACCGTAGGAGACCCCAGAGGACACCCCCTGCCATTTAGGAGAAGACTGGAAGCACCTCCTATTCTCCAAGAATCTGCTGTATTTTGGGGGTTGCCGAGGAGGTGACAGATCCAGCCTCCAAGGAGTGCACCAAAGCCGTCGCTGCCACCACAGCAATGGAGCAACAGTGAGCGACGCGTTCCTTGTGTGGCTTATGTGGATTTTGCTGCCCAAGGCGGTCACCTCACCTTGCCACATGGGTGGACTGGCCCTGCAGCCCTTCAGTCAATACTCAAGTAAAAGGTAAAGGTGAAGGTAAAGGACCCCTGGACAGTTAAGTCCAGTCAAAGGCAACTATGGGGTTGTGGCACTCATCTCGCTTTCAGGCCGAGGGAGCCGGTGTTTGTCCACAGACAGCTTTCTGGGTCATGTGGCCAGCATAACTAAACCACTTCTGGTGCAACGGAACACCGTGACGGAAACCAGAGCTCACGGAAACACCATTTACCTTCCCACCACAGCGGTACCTATTTATCTACTTGCACTGGCGTGCTTTCGAACTGCTATACCCAAGTACACTAGTACTGACTGGGCTTCCTGATGCACGTTCCCATTTCCACAACTATTTAGCCCCAGGGAGAAGACTCACGTGGAAGGCTCCACCTGCACGGTGACATCTTGAGTATTTAGAGTAACTCCAGTAACTTCAAACGTGATAGTCAGCTCTGCCTGGAAAGGAGGCAAGAGTGCACAAGCTGGTTACCCAGCATGCTTTGCTGCAGGTTGCAGAAGCAAATCAGAAGAACCAGCATTTCAGCTACTGGTCAAATAAGGGGATATAAACCTAACACCGCAGCAGCAACACCCTACATATGGAACTCCCTCTTAGTAGATATTCATTTATCTCCCCCCACCCGCCCTCAGCAGCACTCTTTAAATATAAAAGGAAAATGTTTTTATTTTACCCATTGTGTGGTATAGTACTCTGTTACCACTGATGGGTGATACTTTGATGGGATTTGATAGGTTTTTAACTATGGATATTTGACTTGCTTTTTTTATCAGATGGGTAAGGTGCAAAAATGTTGCATGAACAAACAGAAACCATTCCTTTTAAAAAAACCAAACATAAATAAATGAGATTAAAAATGTGCACCCCACCACTGAGACCATTCCATTGTAAGTATCCAACCTCCCAAAATTTCAACACCTCTTGCGATGGTTTGAGCCCTTTCCGTTTTAGCAGTACAAATTCTACAAACACCTTCCATATCTCCTCAAAATTGTTTCTTCTGCATATTCCCCATCTACGAAGATCATTCCTGAGGAATAATTACATGTGATCTGACTCTGGCACCGTATGTCTGCCCTCCCTCAATGGCACACTGGGGCTGCGCTCACACAATACACACCCCTCCCGCCAAGATTCCTGTTTACCCCAGAAAATATGAACACCCACACCATACATTGAGAAAACATTGAACACCTATTTAGAGCACAGGGCTTCCCACTCAAAGGATTCTAAGAAACATAGTTTACCCCTCACAGAACTATGATTCCCCAGCCCCCTTAGCAAACCACAGTTCCTGGGATTCTCTGTGTGGGCGAGAGAGCGCTTTAAATGTGAATGCAGGCCGGTAGCAGGTCAAAGGTTCCAGTGCTTTGTTATTTCCAAGTCCCAAGGGTCACTAAGGGGGCCAAACACATCTTTTGTGCTGGATGAGATGTCACAGTTCGGCTCTCCCACCTTGGAAGCCTTGCCTTTCTGGAGCACCTGGACCCAAAACAACTCACCCGCTGGTCCATTTTGAAAGGGTTGCCAAGCTCACATATCACCGTCTCCTCGAACCTGCAGGCGCCGCTCTGAAGAAAGAAAAAGCCACCTTGCTGAATATTGCCTTATTTCGTCGGCATTTCGACGCTTCTGTACAAAAGCAGACTCGATGTGGTGCAGCAAATGTTGCTCTCAGACAGGGGCAACTTCCACCAGCCCCATTGTCAGGAGTCCATTTCCCAGCTTGATAACACAGTGAGCGTAGTTAATTAAAAAGGGTGCTTTATTGTCAAAACAAACAGCCCCAGACGGCTTTAACACAGCCTCCGCCATCATCAATCAAGATGACCCTTCTGAAGACTGCTTCCGGCATGACCAGAAGAAACTGAACTTTCGCTTCATACGTCTTTTGTTTTCCTTCCTATCTTGCAGCCCTCCCATTCAGCGAGACCTTGGACTCAGTGGGTCAGCACCCGCCTCTTCCCCATTCTCTGAGAGGCTGTTTCTTTCCTGCCTGTTTGTTCTTCCTGAGAGCTTTGAATGCGTTCTAGCCTGCTCTCAGCCATTCCCTTATCAGCCGGCATTCCAAGGGATGGTGGAGTTGGCACTAGCTGATGCTCATCCTGCATGGCTGTTAACCCTCTCTGTTCCTGGCTGCTTTCTTCAGCTGGCTGCAACCTTTCTGTGGGAGCTGGCTGCAAACTATCCCTGGAAGCTGGCTCATTCATGACACCCATCAAGCCATGGCCAAGGATGATGGGGAAGTGTATGAGAGGTCCAAGGTTTTCCCCACTTACCCCAATCCAAACCCTCCTTCCCAGTCCTTGGATGGCCTTAGCAGGTTGCCAGATGAACCTACCTAACAGCTGAATACTATTATTCCATGCCACTCACCACTGGTCCTGTTAGCTAGGGATGATGGGAGTTGTAGTCCCAAAACATCTGGAGGGCCCAGTTTGCCTATGCCTGTATTAGGGCATCTTTGTATATATTCATATATATATATATATATATATATATATATATATATATATATTACTCTTTACAGTGTTTTGTGTACCTTTTCTCTTTTCGATTACTTTATTGCTTTATAATTGATTTTTTAAGGAAAAATTATATATACATATATTCTTATTTTTATATAAAAAGGGGGGGAGTCTCTCACCGGCCGAACAGAGGAAGGCAGCAGAGAGGGCGGGAACGTGATGTTGAGAAAAGCCTCATGAGCATCTTCTCCATTCGTGGGTGACGACGGTATATTTGTGACGCTGATGCCCAGGTTCAGCTTCTTGACATCCCGGCTGTACTGCAACACCTGCATCCCATTCCGCCTGTATCGGGGGAGATGGCACAGATGGGGGGGTGGCCAGAGGCAGAGCAGGGCTGTCCATCCACCCACCTCCTAGTTATCTCTCTGGAGGTGCCAGGGAAAGAAGGTCAGACGTGCAAAGTCTGCGTGCTGCTGCCCCTAGTGGTGAGCCAGTGAGGGTGCAAAGGGAACGTATTTCTCACCTGGGCAACTTCTGGTTCTGGTCATTTAAAAAGACAGCCTTAATCTTCAGGTTGCTGTTGCATTTGTTGTCTGTTCCACATTGCTTCTTGAACTGAATCTGAAAGCAATAGAGTTGTTGCTATTGTTACAATCTAGTCGATTTTTAAAAATTTCTGTATCAGCAATTATATACCAGTATACCACAGAAAGTATCAAACTAGTACCTATACATACAATAATAATAATCTATATACAGTGGTACCTTGGTTGTCAAACGGCCTGGCTCCTGAACAAATCGTCTTCTGAACGCCGCAAACCCAGAAGTGAACGTTCTGGTTTGCAAACGTTTTTCAGAAGCCAAACATTTGACGCGGCTTACAACTGAGTCCAGGAAGCTCCTGCAGCCAATCAGAAGCTGCGCCTTGGTTTTCGAATGGTTCCGGGAGTCGAACGGACTCTCGGAATGGATTAAGTTTGACAACCAAGGTGCCACTTGTAATACCATAATATTTCGACTTGCTCCATTGCTTTATGTGAACAAGGCACACTGGCATGGTGTGGCTGATCTAACCAGCTGGCGTAAGAGGCTTCCCATGCAGATCTACCACCCTGGGCTAGATCTACAATGATCTGGAAAACGGTATATTAAAAAAAGTGGTCTAGTTCTCAATACAACTTTACACTGATGATCAATCGCTGCTCCACAGCACACTCTGGTGTCACATTTTTATAATGTGTTTTAACGTTTTAACTGACCGGTGTAGATTAGTCCCTGGTTGGCTCCCTGGTTCACACATAACACTAAGCCAAACCATCACTAAGCATGAACAAAGGAGAAGAGAAGGTGTTTGGGGACTGAGAAGAAAAATTGCTGCCCCTGAACTACCCAGAGCTAAGCCGCATCTTGGCTTAACCATTACATCCAAACCTGCAAAAGGTCAACAAAAACTATTTCACAATCTTTAGGTAAGAGTGTTTGTATGTGTGCCACAGAGGTGAGAGGTGCATCAGTGAATGAAACCACCATGTTATTTCAGAGCAAGCCAGCCAGTCTCTCCAAAGCCAGGATTCACCTAGAGCAGTTGTGATGGCCACTCTGACCCCATCAAACATCCAGAGAACTAAGAGCTGCTGGGATGTGTGGGTGGTGTAAATGGTGATATGTTGCAAGCAGGGCTGGACTGAGGTTTGATGAGGCCCTAAGCTACTGAAGGTAATGGGGCCCTTTCTATGTCCTCTGTCATATATGCTATATGGTAATTTATGGACCTAATAGGTATCTAAAGCCATTTGCCCATGTTGCCATGCAAGCAGTCCATTGAGAATGTGGGCACCCTATATACAGAAAGGAGCAAACCAGTGATATTTTAGGGAGCAGGCTAGCAGGCGGGGCCCATGACTTACATCATACGAGCCTACACAACACAAAACACTGTTGCTGTATGTAGGTTTTATTTTATTTGTTTTTTATCTTATATTTTGGAAATGTACATCCAGGTTTTTTTCCTTTACATTTTTTGGGGGCTCCCAAGAGAGTGGGGCCCTAAGCTATAGTTTGTTTAGCTTATACATAAATCTGGCGTATAACTTGCAAGCCATCTTGAAGATCAGTCAACTGAATGTCGGGATATCAACCATCCAAACAAAATAAATATTGCGCTGCAAAGGGTCTCCCAAATTTTGGTTGGGCATATTTGACACAAAATACGAGCACATGTCAAAGTCATCACATGGCAACCACAAAGGCCAGCATCGCAGCAAGCTAGTCCACCTGCATGAGCCCATGCAACTCATTTTTCAGGATGTTATTTTGTTCTGTCTTTAAAATGATGGTGAACAGGCTTTCCCACCAGATGGTGCCAGAGGGCAAACTGGATGCTGGATCTACGAAGGCTGATGATGGGAAACCGGAGACAATTTCTCACAGATATTTGTCTGCGTTTGTACGTATGTGTGTGCATGCACATAACGCACCTTAGCGTGCATGTATTACCTGTTTGCAAGAGACCCTGACCTGCAGTCGGCTTAAGCTTAAGCTGCTGGAACAAATTTAGGAATATGCACAGACATTCTAACTGATGAGGGGGAAAGAGCCAGCAAAAGGAATGTTGGCAAATAGAACTGGCAAAGCTCACATCAATTATAAGGTATCAGTCAAATTAAAAATTTAAAAAGGAATGAAAATGTTTCGAAGATTATATGTTAAAGTATTGTTCTAAGAAAGATATGCTAATATGCTTACAATCAAAATGTAAAGTATATATGTGAAGTGGAAAAGAAAAGAGATAAAAGAAGGACAAATAACGATATATTTGGAGAATACAAGGATAAATGTGGAGATAGAGATTTAAAGAAGTCAAACTGTGGCGGAGCGAAGCTGCGGGTGGGTGGGGAATACTGTACAAATGTATTTGTTTTCAATGTTTTTGAACTGTGTTTTTTTTTCTTTGTAAATTTCTTTTTTTTCTGTTGATGTTCTGTTTTTGCTGTATTATTTAAATAAATAAATATTTTTTAAAAAAAGAATGTTGGCAAATATAGCAGCGCCTGCGGCATAACTGAAAGGTCGGTGCAATTAGCAGAACGTGGGGAGATCCTAGGGGCAGAAAGAAGAACAGTATGGGAAAACCGAGCTGTCCTGCCACACTGAGCAATCAGGCAGAAGGCAGAAGGCGGGGGGAGGAGACAAAGAAATTCAACAGCGAATGAGCTTGCGCAAAGCAGGGCGGTTTTGGGGAGGGGAAATGCTTTGGATTACTGCATGGCGCTCACCTCAGTCTGATTCTCACGGGATTGATCCTCATTCAAGATGGGAAACGCATCGAGCGAGCGCAGGCCCAACTGGAACCTCATGGGCTTCTCAGCAAGAGAATAGTTCATGGAGAACGCAATGGGGTGCAGCTTGTCCCGCATATCAGCCTGCAGAGCAAGGGAAGAGTTCATTGCAGAAAGCCCTCCACCCAGTTCTGAGTGATTGTACTCTGTCGAGGAATTTGAAAGCTCAGAGGGTCATCTCCAAGGCCGTCTTTAGCAGATGCGGCGCCGGGGTGCAAATATCCGCCCAGTGCCTCCAAATTACCATGGATAGTGTTGTGGTGGCCGTAGCTGCGCACTGCCAGCCATTGGGGGGCGCAAGTCTCCCCCATGCCGCTGAGAGAGAGCGATCCCTACAGAGGCTTGGGAGTGAAGTTGCGCCCCTCCCAAGCCTCCTCGTGAGGAGAGAGATCATCACAGAGGCTTGGGAGGGAAGCTGCGCGCCCGCCACCCATATGGTTGGCCAGGCACAGCTTCCATCCTAAGCCTCTGCGGGGATCAATCTCCTCCTGAGGAGGCTTGGGAGGGAAGCTGCATGCCCGCTAGCCTTATGGTTGGCGGGGTGCAGCTGGTGGGCGTGCAGGGAAAGGGGAGGGCGCCGGCAAAGGCACACAGCTCCCCCACTTGCTGAGGCGCCCCTGAGAGGCCGGTGCCCTGGCGCAACGCACCACTAAGCCCAGAGTGGCTGCGGAAACCCAGCCAGATGGGTGGGGTATAAATAATAAATTATTATTATTATTATTATTATTATTATTATTATTATTATTATGCCATGTTTCACTCACTCCCAGCCTTCCAAATGTATTGCTTAAATTGCCCACTGCCCTCACCTTACCCGCAAGAGGACTTCCAGGGTCTGACACTTCTCCCTTGGCATGGAAAACTGTCCCTTGTAGACAGCGGACTGCGTTCTGGCAAAATATACTCGAGGTGGACGGCGGTCCCGATCAGCTTCCACCAGGTAGTTCAACTCTGAAATGAGATGTGGAGGGGGAAGTGATAGGGTGGGGAAAACAGGCCGGAGGCACTGCCAAGATTCAGCAGGCAAGCTGAGGCACATGTGCACCCCACTCCCTCCACCCAGAAGCAGCCTGTCCCACTTTGCCACCTGAGGCAAAACAGGAAAATGTGGCTCCCGTCGTCTCCAACCCCCATCCTGCCGAATCCTCACTTACCAGGGGAGCGTGTGTTGGATAAATTAAAAAAGGGGTTCCTTGACTGGAGGTATCCCTCCCAGAAACCCAGTCGAAAAGGATGCAGGCTCCAAGTGAAAATAGAAGCCTTTATTGAAATACAAACAGGCAGAGGGACAGCCTCGAAAATAAGGAGGTGGCGGTGAAGAATCACATCCAAAGCAATGTTTCTTACACCCTTGGTGATTTCATTTCAGTCAAAGGATTACAGCAATCTCGGCAGTTGCCACCCAATGTTATCATCCTGAACCAATCGAAATCATTTTAGTCTGCAGGATCAGCCCTGGTCGTAACATCCTGTGATTAAAATCATTTTTCAATGTCTTTAGTAAGACTTTGGCTCATTTTTCTGTTCATTAAATGTCTCCCACTATCCTCTTTTGTTGGCAATTCAAGATTAATCACAATGACCATGCCTAGATGATTCCCTTCTCTTGCGTACAACGGCCGCCATAGATTCTAACAGTTTATGTTTTTTCCGCGTTCTGTTAGGGACATTTGCTACATACAGTGCCTGAAAACAACTAGTTCTGTACTGTAAAAAGAAGGCAGGCACAGGCCTTTTCAGTGTGAGCCGTAGAAAAGAAAACAGAATAACCAAAACGATACAGTTTATGAAATTATTGTTTTCTTTGTCACTTGGCAGCTTCTGGCGAGATCTCGTGAGATCTCGCAGAACTCTCATGAGATCACACCGGAAGGCGCAGCCATCACTGTCACGTGACCCCAATGGAAGCAGGGGCGGGCCGTGTGCCCGCGGGGTCGGTGCCCTATGGGATTCTGCCGCCCGAGGCATCTGCTTCACTCTGCCTCCTGGATGGGGCAGCCCTGCCTCCACCTCAGCTCGGCTGTTGTATTCTGGGCCTAAGCCCCTGGTAAGGGCTGGGTTCAAGTTGAAGTTATGAGAAAGCCCCAGAACAGAAAATGAGCTCTGGGTGCGATTTATATATTTATTTATTTATCTATCTATTCAATTTCTGCCCTGCTCTTCCTCCCGAAGCAGTGCTGGTAACGGTTTAACCTGAACTCGGGAAAAGGCAAGACTGAAAGAGGAAGGTGCCTCTGGGCATATCCAGAATGCCCACATACATTTAGGAGCGACAGTTCAAGCTCAGGTCTTGTGCAGCTGCCAGAGGATGAGCCCCCGAACTTCTCTCCTGAAAAATAAAATCCCTCTCAAATGGAACTTCTACTCACTTATGGTTTCCTTGTATGTTGGGTTTCCCGCGCTTTGGGAATAGGAGAAGCAGAGCTGCACCTTGATGCTGTTAGTCGAGGAGGGAAAGGAGAGAGAAAGAAAGAGAGAAATGTGATTGACCTGGAAGTCTTGGAGCAGGATGAGATGGGAGTAAACACAGATTCCTCCAGGCAGGGGTGTAGACCACATAACACCGGTCATGAAAGACCTACATTGGCTCCCAGTACATTTCCGAGCACAATTCAAAGTGTTGGTGCTGACCTTTAAAGCCCTAAACGGCCTCGGCCCAGTATTCCTGAAGGAGCATCTCCACACCCATCGTTCAGCCCAGACACTGAGGTCCAGCGCCGAGGGCCTTCTGGCGGTTCCCTCCCTGTGAGAAGTGAGGTTATAGGGAACCAGGCAGAGGGCCTTCTTGGTAGTGGCACCCGCCCTGTGGAACGCCCTCCCATCAGATGTCAAGGAAATAAACAACTACCTGACTTTTAGAAGACATCTAAAGGCAGCCCTGTTTAGGGAAGCTTTTAATGTTTGATGCATTACTGTATTTTAATATTTTGTTGGAAGCTGCCCAGAGTGGCTGTGGAAGCCCATCCAGATGGGCGGGGTATAAATAATAAATTATTATTACCGTATGTTCCGGCATACAAGACGACTTTTTATCCCTGGAAAATCACCCCAAAAGTTGGGGATCTTCTTATACGCCGGGTATACGCGTTGGAAAGAAGGAGAGGGAGCCAGTGAGCAGAGGCGCCCCTTCTGCCGTCGCTCCTCCTCCCTCCCCACGGACGCGGAAAGTCCTTTCGAGCGCAGCACTCAGCCGCCCGCCCGCCAAACACCTCGCCTCAGGCTGCTGCTGCTGCTACAACAGCTGAGGCATCAGAGGGGTGCATTCTCTGCCCCTGGCGGTGCTCAAACTCTATAACTCTAAAACTCTAAAACTGAACAGCAAAAGTTGGGGATCGTCTTATACACCCAGTCGCCTAATATGCCGGAATCTACAGTATTATTATTATTATTATTAGTGGTCTGGGATTGTGGAGGGTCAAAGACCTGCGACTATTTCTGCCGCATGGTCCCTGGTGAGTCCCTGTCTCCAGCCTTCAATCAGCAGGATCAAAGGGGACCGTTTTTTCAGCCACTCTAGCCTCCAAAGCTAAGCATTTAGGAGCACCGAAAACACAAGATGCTTTTGTTTCAAAAGAGCGATGTGCATCTTCTGTTACGTACGATGCAGTTTCATGGGACACAAACACAACTGAAGTCACTGCGAAAGCAGATCCTGGAGCACTCCAAATCATTTGCCCGTGTATGCGTGCAGAAAGTAGCACATCCAGGGCCGGAATTAGGTTTGATGAGACCCGAAGCTACTGAAGGTAATGGGGCCCTTTATATGTCCAGCTGTCCTTTGTCAACAACACATTGTCACTGTTTTTGTGTGTGTTGAATACAGTGGTACCTCGAGTTATAAATGCCTCAGATTACAAACACTTCAGGTTACAAACTCCACTAACCTGGAAGAGTTACCTCGAGTTGAGAACTTTGCCCCAGGATGAGAACGGAAATCGTGTGCCAGCGGCGCAGAGGCAGCAAGAGGCCCCATTAGCGAAAGCATGCCTCTGGTTAAGAACAGTTTCAGGTTAAGAACAGACCTCCGGAATGAATTAAGTTCGTAACTAGAGGTACCACTGTATATGCTATATGGTAATTTATGGACCTAATAGGTATCTCAAGCCATTTGCACATGTTGCGAGGCAACCAGTCCATGGAGAATGTGGGCACCCTATATATAGAAAGGAGCAAAGCAGTGATATTTTAGGGAGCAGGCTAGCAGGCAGGGCCCATTACTTACACCACAGGAGCCTACACAACACAAAACACTGTTGCTGTATGTAGGTTTTATTTTACTTGTTTTTTATCTTATATTTTGGAAATGTACATCCAGTTATTTTTCCTTTTATTTTTTTTGGGGGGCCCCCAAGAGTGTGGGGCCCTCAGCTAATAGCTTGTTCAGCTTATACGTAAATCTGGTACTGAGCACATCTATCTGAAAGGCAGCACATTTATTGTGGCACTGCATCACAAATTATTATTATTACTGTATAACCATAAGATTATTGCATTATTTTAGAAGGGGCACGGTTGAGACTCTCAGGAAGGAATCCAGCACTTCTCAGTTTGTTACTGCCTCCAGGCAAACCAAAACAGAGAAGTGATCACTTTTTAAAGGGAGGCGCAGAAGCACAAACCTATTCTGAAGCCACAGCAACCAACCTTGGAAGGCTCTACTCTAAACGCCCAGCGTACAATGGCATCCTAAAGATGTTTTGTATTGAAATGCATTCCTTGGATGCTCTTGTTATAGGACAGTGATTAATTTTCATGAGCGGCAAGTGGCATTTTGGGGGCATGGAGTTTTCTTTGAAAGAGCAGGAGTTTTCCCCCGCAGGAGAGGGAACTCCATTATTATTATTATTATTATTATTATCATTATCATTATTATTCCACAATTCATCCCCTCTTTCCTTCATTACATATCTTTAGGTGCCAGGCAAAAATGTTTCTCTATAACCAGGCCTTTGGCTGATTGAACAAGTTATGTTCAGGGAAGTTTTTAATGTTTGATGTTTTATCGCTTTACTATTATTATTATCATCATCATCATCATCATCATCATCATCAACAATTCTGTTGGGAGCTGCCCAGAATGGGTGGGGAAACCCAGCCAGGTGGGCGGGGTATAAATTATTATTATTATTATTATTATTATTATTATATTTTAAATGTGTTTGTGGGACAGAGGGTGTTATTGGTTTGTTTTTGCTTTATTACGTATTTTGTGCTCTCATTTTGTATTTTTATGTTGCCGACTGTGATCTTCAGATAAAGGGTAGTATACAATTTATTAATTATTATTATTATTAATTATTGAAATCATCCAAAGGAGGCGACTCTGCCACATCTCTATAAAGCTTGCTCCAGTGCGCTATACTGCTCTTAGTGACAGATGTTTTCTTCATTCACATTTAATCTGAATCCCGCCCTTTCTTGTGTAAACACTCCTACTTCTTGTCCCGCAATCGGCGGGGAGGGCAAACAATTGTTCTCCTGATTCTTTCCGACATCCCCTTAAACAAGCTGAAAATTGGCAGCGTGCTCCCCTTTCATCTTCCTTTCCTTAGGCTAAATATAACCAGTTCCATCGCATTTCTGCCGTCACACGCCTTTCAAAGAGCCCTGGAACCCGGGCAGGCGGGTGAGGAGAAAGAACTGTGAGGAGAGAACATAGAAGGAAGCTTTTACCAAGAGTCTTCGGTACAGCTGTTTGGGTCCAATGTGGTCGGGGTAACCGTGAACGACTTGTCTAAGATGTTGATCACCGGACGGGCTCTGCAGAGAGATAATGAGAAAAAAGGGAAATTAGTGGAGTACTGTTTAAGGATATTATTATTATTATTAATTGAATTCATGTACTGCCCTATAGGGACGCGGGTGGTGCTGTGGGTTAAACCACAGAGCCTAGGACTTGCCGATCAGAAGGTCAGCGGTTCGAATCCCTGCGACGGGGTGAGCTCCCGTTGCTCGGTCCCTGCTCCTGCCCACCAAGCAGTTCGAAAGCACATCAAAGTGCAAGTAGATAAATAGGTACCACTCCGGCAGTAAGGTAAACAGCGTTTCTGTGCACTGCTCTGGTTTGCCAGAAGCGGCTTTGTCATGCTGGCCACATGACCCGGAAGCTGTACGCCGGCTCCCTCAGTGAGATGAGCACCGCAACCCCAGAGTTGGTCACAACTGGACCTAATGGTCAGGGGTCCCTTTACCTTTACTGCCATATATCCGGAGGTCTCAGGGTGGTTCACAGAATAAAATCAAGATATAAAACCACAAAATACACAACAAAAATTAAAACAACAACCCAATAGCCCCCCCCCCCGGCAACAAAACACATCTTAAAAGGGCTTAGGATGTAAATCAGATCAAGCAAAGGCCTGGTTAAAAAGGAATGTTTTTGCCTGGCGCCTAAAGGTGTACAATGAAGGCGCCAGGTGAACTTCCCTGGGGAGAGCATTCCACAGACAGGGAGCCACTGCAGAGAAGGCCCTGTCCTTGTGTTGCCGCCCTCCATACCTCTTGAGGAGGAGCCACACGAAGAAGATGATCTCAGGGTCCAGGTAGGTTCATATGGATAGAGGCGGAGTCCATTTTACATGGAATTTGGTGGTTCTGAACTAACTGAGCTTTGGTTGCACTAGACTGCCATTTGCATCAAGCACCTGCTTACAGAATCGTAGGACTGTAGCATTGGAAGGGAACCCGAGGGTCATCAAGTCCAACCCCCCTGAAATTCAGGAATTTCAGCTAAAGCATCCATGACAGATGGCCACCCAACCTCTGCTTAAAAACTTCCAAGGAAGGAGAGTCTGAATTCCACTGTCAAACAGCTCCTACTGTCAGAAAGTTTTTCTTGATGTTTCGTCAAAATCTCCTTTCTTGTAACTTGAAGTTTGCACATCGGCAAGTGTTTTAAAAAGCGGCCTGATTAACTATATGCAAATATTATAAACGTATATAGTATATACAGTATAACAAATATCAAGTCCCATGCAGTACTATATACTTTTGGCAAAATGATATAAGTAGCAAAACGTAAGTATTTTTAATACAGTTATTTTTTTATTTTATTTTATTTTGTTTTGTTTTTTGTTTGGCTTCTAAGTGGTGCTAGTACATATCTGTTTATATGCTGGTTACTTTAGGAAACCTGGAATGTATCCATGCGTAATATCATACATAAGGTAAAAAGGTAAAGGCAAAGGACCCCTGGAAGGTTAAGTCCAGTCAAAGGGGTTGCGGCGCTCATCTCACTTTTCGGCCGAGGGAACCGGCATTTGTCTGTAGACAGCTTTCCGGGTCATGTGGCCAGCAGGACTAAACCACTTCTGGTGCATGGAAACGCTGTTTACCTTCCCGCTGCAGAGGTACCATTTATCTACTTGAACTGGTGTGCTTTTGAACTGCTAGGTTGGCAGGAGCTGGGATAGAGCAACGGGAGCTCACCCCGTTGCGGGGATTCGAACTGCCGACCTTCCGATCGGCAAGCCCAAGAGGCTCAGTGGTTTAGACCACAGCGCCACTCACGTCCCTATAGTACATACAATCGTGTGTGCAATAATGCATATAAAATGCAATGACTGTTTTAGTGGAAATAGTAAAAAAGAAGCTCACCTCATTGAGTGTTGGTGCTGACCTTTAAAGCCTTAAATGGCCTCGGTCCAGTATATCTGAAGGAGCGTCTCCACCCCCATCGTTCAGCCCAGACACTGAGGTTCAGCGCCGAGGGCCTCCTAGTGGTTCCCTCACTGCCAAGTTACAGGGAACCAGGCAGAGGGCCTTCTCGGTAGTGGCACCCGTCCTGTGGAATGCCCTCCCACCAGATGTCAAAGAGAACAACAACTACCAGACTTTTAGAAGACATCTGAAGGCAGCCCTGTTTAGGGAAGCTTTTAACGTTTGATGCATTACTGTATTTTAATATTTTGTTGGAAGCTGCCCAACAAAATATTATTATTATTATTATTATTATTATTAGTATTAGTATTAGTATTAAGCCGCAATATGCATGCCATTCTGACATCCTCGCAGAAGGAAGGTGGATATTAATACACAATAATAATAAAAGCCCAAATAGTCCCAGTCATCAGCAGTGGCTTTGGACAAGTCAGCCATGAGGGAAAAGAATTCTACAGACCCTCAGGGGTACATTAACTGTCCCTCTTTAAGTCTCCTCTCACCTGAGCAGTAGGATATTTTCTGAGAGTGTGCCCACCAAGAGATCGGGGTAGGAGTTCCCATCCACATCCATTCCGCCGCTGAAGGAGTAGCCAAAGGTCTTGATTCCGGGTCCGACGTCTTCGCCGCTGATAACCTGCAGAGGATGAGCAAATGAGGAAGGGCAGCCATCAAAAGGAGAAAGATCTATGTTGTGAGCTGTGCCTCAAGGTTGATGGTGCCTTGGCCAAGCATGTTGGGCTGGTGTGGGAGAGAGCAGGACTGCCACTGATGTCACCAGGCTATACCTTGCTTTCGAACAGAGAGTGCCTGCAACCAGTGTTCTTCATCCACACCCTGTTGGACTACAACTCCCAACAACCCCAGCCAGCTTAGTCAAGGATGATGGGAGTTGTAGTCCAACAGCATCTGGGGACCCAACACTGAACAACAGTGGTCTACACCAACAGCTGTCCAGAATTTTAGACAGGGTTTTTGTTTAAACACAGGTTGTGTTTTTGTATATTCTGTTGGAAGCCATCCAGAGTGGCTGGGGCAACACAGTCAGATGTGTGGGGTACAAAAATATATAGTGGTACCTCGGGTTAAGTACTTAATTCGTTCCGGAGGTCTGTTCTTAACCTGAAACTGTTCTTAACCTGAAGCACCACTTTAGCTAATGGGGCCTCCTGCTGTCGCCGCGCCGCCAGAGCACAATTTCTGTTCTCATCCTGAAGCAAAGTTCTTAACCTGAGGTACTATTTCTGGGTTAGTGTAGTCTGTAACCTGAAGCGTATGTAACCTGAAGTGTATGTAACCCAAGGTACCACTGTATATTGTTCTTATTTTCCAGGCCTATCTGGAGATGCCGGGAATTGAACTCACAGCCTTCTGCATGCAAAACATGTCCTCTACCGCTGAGCTATGACCCTTCTGTAGCTGCAGATGGTGCAGATCCATAATGGGCACTTAGCCTAGAAGTGCAGCCCCCCCAGCGGATCCATGTTGTGGGGCCACGCTCTGCTGAAACCCAGTCCCTGACTTCCTAATGCCTCCAGGCTTGCTGCATTAGCTGCAAAATGTGAGGAAGGCATTGCATGTGATCAGAGGCAGTTTTCTCGCCAAGCGTGGAGGGAAAAAATGATGAAGAGGAATAAGCAAAGTGAGCTTACCTGCTGGGGCTTATCAATAAGCCCTCCTGCACCACTGTGGTAGATGTAGACCTTCCCCGAACCTTCAAAAGGAGCTCCAACTGCGATATCTATGGAGGAAAGGAGGGAGGATAAGGGTCAGGTGGACTCGTTTGCCGGCTTTCCAAAGGAGGCATCTAAAACAAACCTATAGTCCAGGCATAGGCAAACTCGGCCCTCCAGATGTTTTGAGACTACAATTCCCATCATCCCTGACCACTGGTCCTGTTAGCTAGGGATGATGGGAGTTGTAGTCCCAGGCCTGAGGGCTGAGTTTCCCTGTGCCTGCTATAGTCACTCTTCAAAAGAAATCTCACTAAAATCTCCCATTGCCAGCAACAGCCTCCAAACTGCAGAACTTTGTTCTCCTTAAGCCAAAAAACAACAACAACCAAACACCACTTCATGAACTCTTTCTGGGGGTAGAAAATGAGAACGGCAGAGAGAGGGCTAAGCTAAAACTTTTCTCTATGATTACAGTTCTCCATGTCCATGATTCCCTTCTAATTACAGTGGTACCTTGGTTCCCCAATGGCTTAGTCACCGAACAAATGGGCTCCCAAATGCCGCAGACCCAGAAATAAGTGTTCCGGTTTGCCAATGTTTTCCAGAAGCCGAACATCTGATGCTGCTTCTGCTTGGGAGTCGAATGGACTCCTGGAACAAAGTTTGAGAACCAAGGTAAAGGTAAAGGTAAAGGGACCCCTGACCATTAGGTCCAGTTGTGACCAACTCTGGCATTGCAGCACTCATCTCGTTTTATTGGCCGAGGGAGCCGGCGTACAGCTTCCGGGTCATGTGGCCAGCATGACTAAGCCGCTTCTGGCAAACCAGAGCAGCGCACAGAAACGCCGTTTACCTTCCCGCTGGAGCGGTACCTATTTATCTACTTGCACTTTGACGTGCTTTCAAACTGCTAGGTTGGCAGGAGCAGGGACTGAGCAACGGGAGCTCACCCCATCGTGGGGATTCGAACCGCCAACCTTCTGATCGGCAAGCCCTAGGCTCTGTGGTTTAGCCCACAGCGCCACTGTACCACTGTATAAATACATTTTATTTGCATTTCCCCCCAAAATACACATTGTTTCAAAGCAATGTCCCCTAACAGAATGCATTTCCAGTAATGTATGCATGGGGGCAACAGTCGAAGGAGGAAGCCCCCCCCCCACCTTGGAAATCATCCTTATCGACGTCTCCGATGTTGGCCACGGCCAGGCCAAAGGCAGAGCTGCTGGGCCCTGTCAGGGTGATGTTGGGGCTGCTGTGGAACGTTCCCCCCAGGTTCATGTACACGTAGACGGCCCCACCCTTCTCCTCTTTCCGGTCAAAGTAGTAGGGTGCTCCGACAATCAAATCCTGCCACCTACCGATAGGAAGAGAGAGAGAGAGAGAGAGAGAGAGAGAGAGAGAGGTGTGATCACAGCCCCTCTGTTGGGCAAATGAGACATTGCTTCCCATTGGCTTTGCCGGCCAGCAGACTCACCCGTCATTGTTGAGGTCAGCCAGAGCAATGGAACTGCCAAAATAGGAGCCCACTTGCTCCCCGAAGATAATGAGTTTCCCCTGAAGAGTCGTGCCGCTGTCCGCTGCCATCAGGAAGACGGCTCCCGTGTGGTTAAACCGAGGGGCCCCACTGACTAAGGTGGTCTCGTTTTTGCGCAGAACCTCAGTTCTTGCTTCGACTGTGTAGCCTATGGATACGAGGGGTAGTGCATGAGTTCCTTCTTATCCTGATCACCCCCTTTCCAAAAGCATAATTCTCACTCACTGTCTTCCAGTCCTACGCCTTGGAAGTCAAATAGAATCTATTCCGAAAGTCTGTTTGACTTCCAAAATGTTCAGAAACCAAAGCACGGCTTCTGATTGGCTGCAGGAAACTCCTGCGTTAAGAAATCTTAGCTAGGTTGGGGTGTGTGTGTGATCCTATCACCATGTTTGTATGCGAGGAGGAAAGAAGGGAGATGTAGGCAGGCAAACAGGGCAGCGGACCAGGAAAAACCGTATTGGTTGCAGTTACCCAAATAGCTGTAGCTGTACTTCTGATCTGGATACGAGTAATCTTGCTGGTCCCATTCCCGGTCCCCTCGAAGGATCATGTAATCGGTTCCTATGCCAGAAAGAGAAAAGTTGCGACATTTTAACTCAACACAGACAAAGAGGCCCACCGCTTCCTTCCGCCCGGTGTCTATCAAGCCACTTGCTTTTCCAGAGAGAGAGGTCCTGGGTTTGAATCCTGCCTGGATGCTATTCCCTGTGTTTCAGAACCACACGTGTGTGTGGAGGTTCAGGGGCTCTAATTACAGAAGAAAAGAAGAGCACATGTCTTCCCCTCAACTGGGCTCTGCTCGGCCGCTTTTATTTCATCATTTAGTTTACCAGGTAAGGCTGCATTCCTGACCTCGTCCACCCAGAAGTAAATCCCACTAAATTTAATGGGGCTTATTTAACATCGGTCATTGACCACAAGGAAGAGATGCGATGGGACGGGGCTTATTTAGGGATGGGCGATTCTGTCCGTTTCAGTTTGTCTGCTTCTCTCTCTCTCTCTCTCTCTCTCTCTCTCTCTCTCTCTCTTAAAAAAAAATCTCTAGTTCAGAGTTTCCCAAACCTGGGTCTCCAGCCGTTTTTTGGACTACAACTCCCATCGTCTCTAGCTAGCAGGACCAGTGGTCAGGGATGACGGGAACTGTAGTCCAAAAAACAGTCTAGTTCAGTGTTCCCCACCCATATGGACCCCTGGGGCCCCCCAGGATATTCCAAGGGGGCCACAGGTGAAAAATGTGTAAATGGGGGGCTATAGCACAAGGTCAGGGGGCCATAGACGGAAGTGAGAAGTGAAGGGGGGGGGGAAATGTCCCCCCCCCAAATGGCTGGCTATCTGCCTAGCCAATCACAAACGTGTGTTTTCTTGGAGCAGTCCTGGTTTGTTTCTGGTGGGAGAGGGCTCTACTTTGACCAGTAGAGCCTGTGATCCAGAATCCCCAGGTCAGGCAAGTGCAGTGGTGGAATAGCAATGGGTAGGTCTGGGCAAGCCAGAGCTGCTTGTTGCTGCTGCCACTGCTGGGCCCGTTGGCAGCCTGGGCTTGACTCTGCAAGGCACAGGGTGCAATCCACCCCGGCACCTAGTGGATCAGGGCCTTTGGATGTTGCCAAGGGGTGCAGGGCCCGTTGGCAGCGTCGGCCCATCTCTGCAAGGTTTGGGGCGATTGGCTTCCAGCAGCCAATCAGAAGCTGCGCTTTGGAAGTCAAACGTTTCGGAAATCAAACGGACTTCCGGAAGGGATCCTGTTCGACTTCTGAGGTATGACTGTATACGGCCTGCGAATTAATGTGCTTTTGGCAATTTCCCACCTGCTTGGTTTCGTCTCTGGCTGAATTAACCCATTAAGCCACATATTTACACGGCGACACAGGAAGGAAGGGCTGAGGAAGTGTCACAAACCTTGCCAGTTGAAAGCACCGGGGGCTCCGAAATAAATGCTGTTGGCGGTGAAGCCGCCGCTGATGCCCATCTGACACATGCCCGTTACGTCCGAGTCGCTGTTGGTGTTGCACATCTCGTTGTGGAAATGCTGCCATTCATCCTGCTCCTGCAGCTGGAGGTTGTTTCCGTGGACGTAGCATTTCCCAACCATGCGCCTCTGGTCCTCATTGCCAGCCCACAAGACTCGGGTGTACCGGTGGGCACAAGCCTAGCAAAGTCAAGGAGACAAGGCTTTAGTTTGCACCGAAACGGGGTGGGGTGGGGTGAGGCTCTGGCCTTTCCTTGAAGGCACGCTTTCTGTTAGAATTCCTGCTCCATGATTGCAGTCATGGGATTGTTGTCATTCACATGACGGTATATATTTTAGCTCCACAGAGTGTGAAGTGACGGAAACAGGATGTTTGTGTTACTGTGTTGCGTGAAGTGGGACTATTGTCCTTTGTTCTTTTTCTCTTTGCTGTCTGATGCTAGAGAGAGAGGGAGCCATGTTGCAGTGCTCCATGTGTGTTTATATGTAAATAAAGTAGATTAGCCAAAATGCTGAGTTGCTGAGTTCTGTTACGCAAGTTGCGCAAACTCTGTGGATCCCTAAGTGTGCCGATGTCGGTTGGCATCGGTCGCTGTGATGTTCGGGCTGAAGAAAGCTCTTGAAGCTCCCGAACGATCAACCAGGAGGGAGAGAACATGCCAGTCGGGCATGTATCTTTGCCAGGGTCCTACTTGAGTGTAGGCTGAACTCCTGACACTTTCTGCCTTTCTAAGTCCATTCCATAGCCTTCATCATTCTCCTGACAGCAATTGGGATGTGTTTCTGTCGGTGCCATGCGAGTAAGCTGGCTCATGCAAGATCACGGCACTGCTGCACTCTAGCTCACACGGCACTCTAGCTCATCCCCAGGACATTCTGGGATCAAATCAGAAGCCTGGATGGCTCCTGTAATTCTGGAAATGTCCCAGGAAAATAGGGACGGTTGGAGGGTATGCCATACCCATGATTCCAGGTACTTTGGAGATATGTATGCATGGTCCGTGCATACTCAGCTTTAGCACTGAAAACCTTTCCATAGCCTAAGGTTCCCAAACATTTTTGGGTCACCATGCCCTTAGTTCCCTAAATTCATTCCCAGTGGCCCCTACCCTATAAAGAGCATCATTCAGAACAGCCGTTTGTGCGACTCACTAAAGAAGATAACGACACAACGAAATTCAAAGCAGGAGCGATTACTGTATTTTTTCGTCTGTAAGACGCCCCCATGTATAAGATGCCCCCTAGTTTGGGGGACTCAGATTTAAGAAAATGGGGGGGGGAGAGAGAGACTCTATCCGTGTATAAGACGCCCCCTAAATTTTGACACTATTTTTTAGGGGGGAAAACCAAGTCTTATACACGGAAAAATATGGCAATTGCACATTTATTCAGAATTCAATTAAAACTACAGTGGTACCTCGGGTTAAGTACTTAATTCGTTCCGGACGTCCGTTCTTAACCTGAAACTGTTCTTAACCTGAAGCACCACTTTAGCTAATGGGGCCTCCTGCTGCTGCTGTGCCATCGGAGCACGATTTCTGTTCTCATCCTGAAGCAAAGTTCTTAACCCGAGGTACTATTTCTGGGTTAGCAGAGTCTGTAACCTGAAGCATATGTAACCTGAAGCGTATGTAACCCGAGGTAACACTGTATTTAGTTGTCAAGGGCTAGATTGAGGAGGAATGGTGGGACCTGCCCTCCCCTCCTCTTCCTGCAACTTCCTGGGAAGACGAGGACAGTATAGATTTAGAACAGCGGTTTGCCGAAGGGCATAGTTCAGAGGCTGCAGAGGGGAGGAGCTTGGAAATATTGGAAGAGGAACAGGAGGAAGAAAAGGCACCAGGGGAGAGTCAGCCGACAGACTCAGTGTCCTTGGAGAACATTCCTGACCCCCCCTTCTCCCAGGACCAGCAGGACATTGAGGGTAGTAGAAGAGAAAGCTCAGAGGCAGAAAACACAGATCAACCAACACAAGGGTGATGTAGATTAGGTGAGATGGAGGGGGTGGGACTTTACTTGGAGCAACAGCATTATCTAAGAGAGACTGCATTCCTTTGTCTCTCTCTCTCTGTGACTATTGAATAAACCACTTGGTAAGAACTCCTCTTGTTGTTGTTTTTGCTTCTTGGCATCCCACTGTGGGAAGGGATAGGATTCTCTGAAGCCTTGACATTAGTTTAATTAATCTAACAAATTTATGAACTTGATTCAGTGATACCAGCTTTCGAAAGTCTGACAGTCATTTAAATGTTTTAATGTTTTAATGTATTTTAATCTTGTTTTTAAGTTGTATTCATTCAACTTGTTTTTATTATTGGTTGTTAGCTGCCCTGAGCCTGGCCTTGGCTGGGGAGGGCGGGGTATAAATAAAATGTATTAATTATTATTATTATTATTATTATTATTATTATTATTATTATTTGCAGCTCCAGAGCCCACTACCTTCCAAGGGAATCCGACCATCGAACGGCTCTGGCCATCACTTCCAACTCCCATCCTGAGCTGGCTGTGTGAGGGATAGACACTCTGCGCATGCTTACAGGTTCTCTCTTCTCTCATTGTATGTTACCAGGCTGACGGCTGGTATTGCAAACAGGCTAATTCTGACTGCACCCTGTGCTCAAATTAAGCTCTTCGCTGGGTGCTTTCTAATTCCACGATGCTGTCAAGAGCACTCTGTACATGCTCAGAGAAACTTTAACCTTCATAGCATTGAGTATTCTGGGACCTGTGATTGGCAAGGAAAACAAATTCCTGGCCTAACCTAGGATAAAATTAGCTGCAAGGGACCACAATGGAGACAGCGGATGACAAAACTAGTCTCCAATAAGCCAGGGAAAGGAATGGAACAGAAGCAGCAAGCTTCTCAAGAAACTTAAACCCACCCGAAAAGGAATTACCGCTGGCATTTTCTTATAAAGCAAAAAAGAACTGGCACCTGCATTCTGATCTCCAAGGTGCCTGGCCGTCTGGCTGCCACTGCCCAAAGCTATTTCTTGAATTTCAGCAAATGCCAGTGGAGATTGGTGGGGGGGTTTATGTTTGTTTTTAAACCATTTAAAGGCGCTGATGTGGCAGAGGATCAAAATAGCTACCGGGAGAGATTCAAGGATGCGAAGGGCTTTGGGGCAGAAGTCGGGAGGATGTTATCTAAGATGTACCAGGAAACGGAGGGCCAGTTAGTAGCAGGTTTCTGAAGATCTTATGGATGTGCATAGAGGCAGCTTTTTCCTGCTTGCAATATTTGGGAAGGAGCAGGAAAGAAAAGTGGGGCTCTTAGTGGGTCCAACCCACTGGTTCCCAAACTCCCCCACTCAGACCACTTGGAAATTACAAAGGGTCTTGGTGGTCCACTTATTGATTTTCCCACCTCTTGTGGAATTTGTAATGCACTTAGTTGCTGTATTATTTTTAGTTGTATTATGGTTGTATCTTTTATTTCATGTATATTGTGCAGCATTATATATATGTTGTATACCGCAATACAATGAAATACAATATTCTTCTTCTTCTTCTTCTTCTTCTTCTTCTTCTTCTTCTTCTTCTTCTATCTTTATGGGACTCTCTAAACAGATATTTACACAAGCAGGGCTCAAATGCGAAAGTTTGGTTGTGCTTAGACTAACCTTGTGAAGAATATAAAGAATACAAAGAATTGATGGCCTGTGAAAGAACTTAAGGAAAAGAAGTGACTGAAGAACAGATGTAAAGGTGAACTAGAAATTAAGAGACGTGTGGTAAATGAGGTGGAAGTCTTTTATAATATTTTAACTAGGATTTTTAAAATGTAATGTTTAAAGTATAAATTTGGTACTATTGATTATGGAAAGTAGTTATTTTTTCTTTATTTTTCCCTCTTTCTTTTTTCTTTTTCTTCTTTAGTCTGCATTTGGTAAATATGTAGACGGTTGTGTTTATATTGTTATGTATGGACTTTGTTTTTATTTTTCTCTTCTATTTACCTTGTAATATTTAATAAAACTAATAATAAAAATTAAAATTAAAAAAAGAAAAGAAATACAGTGGTACCTCGGGTTAAGTACTTAATTCGTTCCGAAGGTCCATTCTTAACCTGAAACTGTTCTTAACTTGAAGCACCACTTTAGCTAATGGGGCCTCCTGCTGCTGCTGCGCAGCCAGAGCACGATTTCTGTTCTCATCCTGAAGCAAAGCTGTTAACCCGAGGTACTATTTCTGGGTTAGCAGAGTGTGTAACCTGAAGCATATGTAACCTGAAGCGTATGTAACCCGAGGTACCACTGTACAATACAATATTTTTTTAAAATGCAATTTAAAATCAATGCGAATAATATTTCATGAAGTTGATGTGCCATCTCCCGTCTTCAGCCACGAATGTGCAGACATGCCATGGCCCTCTGTCATGGACGTTATAGCCTATGATTCTATCATAGGAGCCAACTCTGAAAACAGTGTTACCATTTTGAATCCGCCCTTAGAGCTATAATGCCAATGAGAACCAAGGCAATGGAGCAAATATGGGAGAAAAATGAATGCCAGTAGGGGTCATCCATCATTTTAACAGGGGAGAGGAAAGGAACTGGATTTGGCAGGCCATTTTGGGGTGACAGCCTCATGCCAAGTGTAACATGTAGTTTTGCCAAAAGCTTCTGACCCACCTTGGACTGGGCATGCCATCCTAGCAGCATTTTACCAAATGGATGGTATTTTCACATCACCTAGGAAGTGTACTGGAAGAAGGAAAGATCACCAGTGTCAAACTTCAACTTCTTTGGACTGGTCATGCTGTGGAGATACCTGATTATCGTCTTCCAAAGCAACTGCTCTATTCCGAACTCAAAAATGGTAAGTGTAATGCTGGAGGTCAACAAAAGAGTTTTAAAGACTCTCTCAAGGCAAATCTTTAAAAAATGTAGTATAAACACCGACAACTGGAAAACACTGGCCTGCAAGCGCTCCAATTGGAGAACAGCCTTTACCAAAGGTGTCATGGGCTTTGAAGATGCTTGAACTCAGGAAAAAAGGGAGAAACGCTCTAAGAGGAAGGCACATTTGGCAAACCCTCACCGTGATCAACTCCTGCCCAGAAACCTATGTCCCCACTGTGGAAGGACGTGTGGATCCAGAATTGGCCTCCACAGTCACTTACAGACTCACTTTTAAAACCGTGTTTATGGAAGACAATCTTAATCGGCTACGAGTGATCACCAAAGAAGAAGCAGTTCAACAACATCCAGGCAGCACCGGGTTCCTCATCCCTGCCATGGAAATGCTCCCTGCCCCATAAATACAAACTACTCACCATCACTCTCCCAGAAGACTCTCTCTGGCTTGCTATCGTCACCCCCAACCACATGTCTTCGACAATATTACTGTGGGGGTCGCCTGCGGGGAAAACAGAGGGGCAAAAAAGGGAGAAATGCAGTTAGGACACAATCCACCTTCCCACCATGTTCCAAACACCCCTGCCATGCAATCCTATGCATGCCTACTCAGAAGTAAGTCCCGTTGAGTGGAATAGGACTTCCTCCCCCATAAATGTGCAAAGGATTATTGCCAAGTCCTTTAAGGCACAGGTGGGGAATCTGTGGCCGCCCAGATGTTGCAGGGATTCCAACCTCCCTAGCCAGCATAGAAGCTGTGGTCCAGCATCTGAAGGGCTACAAGTTCTTCAGACCTAGGCTTCACACACAAAACGGGATGCAGTTTTCATAGCTGCGGAAAGACAGATACTATTGTATAGTTTAATTATGGATTAATTTAATAGTTATAGACCGCTTGGAAGTTGTTCTGGATTATAAGCAGTATATAAGAGGAGAGAAGGAAGGAAGGAAAGAAGGAAGGAAGATAAAAAATCACATATGAATGGATCTTGTTTGAAACCAGTAATCAAAGCTGTAGGCACTACAGAGCAAAGAGATATCCTGATAATTGATAAGCAGCTTCAAGCAAGTTTCATCTGGAAACCTAACAGGAACCAGCAGAGGAATAATCAGCGCTTGCTGTTTATCACTTCATTTGCAATAATAATAATCAGGGCTTTTTTTCGGGGGGGGGGGCGCAGGGGTACTCATACCCCTAAACATTTTGTGAAACAGTTTGGCTTCACTGAGGGGAAGTATTTCAATATGAGTAGGAAAATGAGAGTACCCCTAAACATTTTTTCCAGAAAATAATAATAATAATAATAATAATAATAATAATAACAATAATGTTTGCTTTGCATTTGCCCTCACAACTTCCCTGTGAGGTACCTGAGATGCTTGCTATATAAATGGGGAACAGAAGCCTTCCCTATGTGGAAGGATTGTAGCTGAAAAATATATCCATCATTATCATCATCATCATCATTATCTTCTTCTTCACCATCATTTTATTAGATTTAGTACTCATATTTCATTCGAAAGTGTCAGTGTAGGTTACAATGCCACCAGTAATGCAGTTTAAAACCAAATAAAAACAACAGTAAATACAAAAAACAATACATTAATTAACCATTTCCATAAAAGGAAATCATTTCACCAAAAAATAGTTTTCATCTGTCAAAGGCCAGAGTAAAGAGATAAAAGCTGGATAATGTTGATGTCAGGTGCACCTGTTTGGGGGCTGCCACAGAGAAAGCCCTCTTCTGCCCTTTACATTTTGAGAGTTGCATCTCTCCAAACAATATCTAATATGATACCAATTGCCTTCAATTTACCCTTTTTGCCTATTACACCAGCCATCTCCACCCATTCTGTATAGCCAATCTGCAACGTCCATCTTGGAACTGAGTCTACAAGCTGATCTCACAGCTACAACATCCGGTCTAATTTCTGTACTTTTCTGTCCTCCTTTTTTTAAAAAAAAAAAATTCCTCGTCTCCCCATCCCAGAACATTCCGCCTGTGACATTTGGGTTGGTCCTTCTCCTAATAAAGGCACACCACAATTATAGACAGAAGAATTTGTGCTGTCTTTCCTGCGAGTGGTGAGCACCCAGAAAACACATCACTCAGATTGCAGATGTACCATGAGATCTCTAGCCCAGTCTCTCCGCCCTTCATGAAACTTTGCAACCCGCCCTAGCGGGGGGGGGGGGCTCTCCTTTGAACATGCCCACGTACTTTTCACCTTGATGTCCACCCTCTCGCAGTCATCCGTGGCCGCTGTCAGAGGGCAAGCATACATGGCGCCCATTCGCGTGGCGTTCTCCATCCCTGTAGCCGTATCGCGAGGAGCTCCAGCAAGCAGCCTGAAGAAAGGGAGAATAAATAATAATGTTGAATTAGAGTCGATGGAAGGAGAGCACTTGCTCACAATGAGAAACCACGGCTGCAACGTAATTTGGAAGAGATGGTATGCTCATTCCCGTCTTGGGAAAAAATACTTCACAGAATCATAGAATTGTAGAGTTGGGTTTTTTAACAAAAGTATTTTTTAAACAAAATACTTTAAAAAACAACACTTTTATTAAAAAACCAGAAGCCTTTTTACTGGGTATAGTGGGTGAAGCGATACCATGGGAAGATAAAAGACCGTTTATGTATGCAACAACTGCGACAAGAATTCTTTTAGGCCCAAAATGGAAACTACAAAGAGTACCGACGAAAGAAGAGTGGTAGATGAAGATGAGGGACTTTGCAGAACTGGCAAAGCTGACAGGAAAAATCCAAAACCAGCACGATCAAGTATTCCAAAAGGATTGGGGTAAATTATCTCCCTAGTTATCTCCCACTTGGACTACTGCAGTGCACTCTATGTGGGGCTACCTTTGAAGGTGACCCAGAAACTGCAATTAATCCAGAATGCGGCAGCCAGACTGGTGACTGGGAGTGGCCGCTGAGACCATAGAACACCGGTCCTGAGAGATCTGCATTGGCTCCCAGTACGTTTCTGAGCACAATTCCAAGTGTTGGTGCTGACCTTTAAAGCCCTAAAAGGCCTCAGTCCTGTATACCTGAAGGAGTATCTTCACCCCCATCGTTCAGCCCGGACACTGAGGTCCAGCGCCGAGGGCCTTCTGGTGGTTCCCTCATTGCGAGAAGTGAGGTTACAGGGAACCAGGCAGAGGGCCTTCTCGGTAGTGGCACCCGCCCTGTGGAACGCCCTCCCTTCAGATGTGAAGGAAATAAGCAGTTATCCTATCTTTAAAAGACATCTGAAGGCAGCCCTGTTTAGGGAGGTTTTTAATATTTAATGCTGTATTGTTTTTAACACTCGATTGGGAGCCATCCAGAGTGGCTGAGGAAACTCAGCCAGATGGGTGGGGTATAAATAATAAATTATTATTATTATATAAATTTATATGATATCTGATTATTGATTATTGTAAGCAATTAACATCACTAGCAGGTGACTGAGCAGGTGAAGACCTGTAGTGAGAAATTTTCTCTTTCTATATTTATTTAAATTTTGATCCATTCTGTAATGAGTGTAATTAGAACTGGAAAACGTACAAAATGCAATGATATAAAGGTTCCTTTCAAAAGCTATGAGGCGGGAGGGAAGGAAGTTGATAGGCTCTAGAGAGCCAGGGCAGTAAAGTGGATAATGATGATGTGAATGTATAATATTAAATGGAAAATAACATCCCTGCCGCATGGCCGTTCAGCCTCTGCTTTAAAAACCTGCAAGGAAAGGCAGTCCATGATGCAGAAGTTTGTCTTTTTCCAGAGCCCTGTGGCTGAACCAGGGAGAGTCATAAAATGGTTTCTCCAGACACCTGGTCACTGTGGGGCCTAGTTTGGGCAACTGCTCATCACAACAAAATCTCGGTGTTTTTTTTTAATGCTAGGTCTATTCCACCTCAGTTCATGTTTTGAGAGAGACGGAAGTGTTTTTGGGTATGAGCAGAGTGCCTTTCCCTCCTTGCTGATCCGTGACTGGTGTTTCCAGGAAAGAGCACCCGGCTCAGAAAGCGGAACTTCCAAGCAAGTTGAAACTCAGCACTTCTTATTTTGGAAATCAAATACCACTTCGCACCAGCAACTTGACCTCCAAACCGCCTCCATTTGAAGCAGCACGCTTTGCCTGCTCTTCCTTCCTCCCCGCATTTGTTTTTAAAAAGAACATTTTAATCCCTCCTGATCTTTGGTAAAGCTCCAGGTGGCTCGTAACGGAAGTAAAAAAAATTAACCCTAACGCAAAATTGAAAACACATCAGCTCTAAAAGCAACCCACATTCCAGTCAGGCAAAAAAACATTCATGGAGGGTGAGAGGCAGGAATGGTAAGAGATGTAATTGAGGGGAGGCTGTTGAGGAGAGTCCTGAGGTACCAGAGGGAGACGTCTTGGAGGGCTGTATTTGGCCCATGGGACGGAGGTTGCCCACCTCAATCTTTAAATTCATATCTAATTTGATCAGGCATGAAACTACAGTGGCATCAGCTAGCCTGTCAAAGTAGCTAGTCCCCTGTGAGGAGAGGCTTCTTCCATTCCAGCAAAATATTACTCCTATCCTGGCACAGAGGCAGCTGGGGTGTGCGTTCCACCGCACTCTAAAAACACAGCTGTATTTTTTCAGTGTTGTGGGCAAGGCGCCTCTCGCGCTAGACAGGGGAAAGAAAGCAAAAAAACAACAACGCACCAAGGGAACATTTCACAGTGGCAGGTGGCAGGCGGGAGGAAAACATTAAGCACAAAAGTCATGGATGGATGGAATGTATGTGCATGAACTAGAGAGGGTATGAACTGGTACATGAGGTTGCACAGGTAAAGGAGAGTTTGGATGTAGAATTAGCATTTTAGTGTGCTACGTATGGGCCAAAAATATGCGCTGGTATTTGGGGCTCTGCCTTGTACAGTGCTACCTCAGTTTTCAAATGTCTCTGTTGGCTAACATTTCGGTTTCCAAACGCAGAAAACCCAGAAGTAAATGCTTCCATTTTCGAACGCGCCTTGGAAGTCGAACGGCTTCCGCTGAGGTACCACTGTATTTTTCTCATTTTTTTCTATTAGATTTGCAAACCACCCTTTGGGCCTCAGATTTTGAACATTTCAGAACATAAACAGTCTTCCGGAATGGATTACGTTCAAAAACCAAGGTTCCACTGTACTCAATTTCTTGAGCAAGTTACTAGTCCTTACCAAACTCCCATAGCACCCACTTCATGACCAGCCACTGGGGTTCTGGTTCCCCTCAATTTCTCATTTTCCCAACCTTAGGTTCAGTCTTCCACATTTCTGAATGAGTTTGCAATTTTTTTGGAAGTCCTTGTGAAAATTCACTAGCATTTTAGTGCAGGTTTCTCCTGATAGACCCATTTCTGCAAAGCAATTGTCCTTCATACAATGGATCTTTGTCTGTTGTTTCCACTAACATGTATATCAATGCAACTTTTGTTCTGGTATATGCATCTGTGTACACACTTGGTTGGAAAAGCACATTGCAAAATTTGGGGAAGTGCAAATTTCTCATGACAACCTGAATTTTCATTCTTGTATTGTTTCTGAAAGGGCAAACATGGAATGAATCGATTTTCTACCCCTTCCATGCCAGCTGCATGCCTCATTTCACATTTCCAAATGGATCCCAAATGGTTGGGGCTCCCTGCGGAGGGAGATTTAGGGGAGGGCTACCAGGCTGCTCAGGGACGCAGGTGGCACTGTGGGTTAAACTACAGAGCCTAGGACTTGCCGATCAGAAGGTCGGCGGTTCAAATCCCCGCAACGGGGTGAGCTCCCGTTGCTCGGTCCCTGCTCCTGCCAACCTAGCAGTTCGAAAGCATGTCAAGTGCAAGTAGATAAATAGGTACCGCTCCGACGGGAAGGTAAATGGTGTTTCCGTGCGCTACTCTGGTTTGCCAGAAGTGGATTAGTCATGCTGGCCACATGACCTGGAAGCTGTACGCCGGCTCCCTCGACCAATAAAGTGAGATGAGCACCGCAACCCCAGAGTCAGCCACGACTGGACCTAATGGTCAGGGGTCCCTTTACTTTTACCACTGTATAAGCAAGAAGTATTTATTCTCCCAGGGCATCGTTTAACTGTGGAGCTCAACGGCCTGGTTTGCATGCCAAACTGAGGAAAATATATTGCCAGCTAAATAGGTACAACTAGATGCTCCATTATTAGGTATAGGTTCCGTACCTACTGCCAACCTGCATCTACAAGGACAAAATAGGCATTCACAAAATCATAGAGTTGGAAGGGATCACCAGGGTCATCTAGTCCAACTCCCTGCAATGCAGGAATCTTTTGCTCAACGTGGGGCTCGAACCCACAACCCTGAGATTAAGAGTCTTACGCTCTACTGACTGAGCTATTCCTGAGTTGTTGAAACAGGTAGTGTAGGAAAGTTGCCAAATAAGGATTTCTGATGTCACCACCTCAAAAACCTGGAAAATACCATCACCGCTGTTTTCTGTTTAGGAAACATCCCTTTATTTGGGATACGAACCAGCCTTTCCTTAGAAATTCCTTAGTAATTCGTGGACTTGCTCCTAAGGTCATGTGGAGCTGATGGGGCAGAAGATGGGCTGAGATATTTGTACAAATGGCCGCCTCTGCAGATTGAAAGAGTGTTGGGTTTTTTTGCCAGTCCTCACATGTGAGAGATTAGAACTGAAGGGCTAGGCTAGAAAGTGGAGGCAGAGAGTATTGGGGAGCTGGAGCAAAGACAGAGGGATGATGCTCTCACTGCGATGGGAAAGGAACCTGCTCAGTGCCCAACAATATCTGAACGATATCTGGTTTTCAACATTGTGATATATCACCAGCTAAACCAGCTATGGAGAGCTGGACCATAAAGAAGGCTGATCGCCGAAGAATTGACGCTTTTGAATTATGGTGCTGGAGGAGACTCTTGAGAGTCCCATGGACTGCAAGAAGATCAAACCTATCTATTCTTAAGGAAATCAGCCCTGAGTGCTCACTGGAAGGACAGATCCTGAAGCTGAGACTCCAATAATTTGGCCACCTCATGAGAAGAGAAAACTCCCTGGAAAAGACCCTGATGTTGGGGAAGATTAAGGGCACAAGGAGGAGACGACACAGGACAAGATGATTGGACAGTGTTCTCGAAGCTACCAGCATGAGTTTGACCAAACTGCGGGAGGCAGTGGAAGACAGGAGTGCCTGGCGTGCTCTGGTCCATGGGGTCACGAAGAGTCGGACACGACTAAACGACTAAACAACAACAACAAAACCAGCTATTACGATGCACAATATTATTGCCAGGTCATAATCATGAAACTGAGATCATGATATGCACTCAAGCTGCACGTATAAAAAGAGGATCGTGTAAAAGAGAGGGCAAAACCTAAGAAGGGCAGGGAAGCCCATGCCCTTGGATTAATCCAGACCTCCCCCCCCCTGCATGGCTCTGGCAAGCTTTGCCAAGAAACCTCTTGACATACGGATGCTGCCTCTGTGAATCATTGTACTCTTTGTGCGCGAGAGATGTGATTTGTGCGGGAAATATTTTGCCTCCCAGATAAAAGGTACATGAGTCATCAGATGAAGCATGCTTTTCAGCTTCCCGCAGGGATGCCACATCCAGCCAGCCTAGCCCCCCAACAATGAATGGGTAAGAAACGGAAGCTGAGTGGCAGGCATCTCTCACCTGTCCTGACTCAATCTGTGAATCATTTGCAAGCGGCAACTTCCCCTCCTGCTCCTGCCAGCGCTTAGTAATCTGCTGTCTTATATCCTGACTGTGTGTGTGTGTAAGAGAGAGTGCCTGTAAGGCAAAAATTTATCAAACGTCTGCCCAGCGTATTGCTCAGTGCTAAAACTGCTGCTTCCTACACCTGGGAGGGGAGCACAGGTACAGCCCTTTGAAGTGCATGGGGGGGGGGTCAAATCCGTTTGCACCACAATTAGTAGTACAGTCGTACCTTGGATCCCGAATGCCTTGCAAGTCAAACTTTTTGGCTCCCAAACGCCGCAAAATGAGTGTTCTGGTTTGTGAACGTTCTTTGGAACCCATACGTCTGACGCGGCTTCCATGGCTTCCGATTGGCTGCAAGAGCTTCCTGCAGCCAATCAGAAGCCGTGCCTTGGTTTTCCGAACGTTTTGGAAGTCGAATGGATTTCCAGAATGTATTTCGTCTGACTTCTGAGGTACGACTGTAGTACATGTGGAAAGGATCTTGGGGTCTTAGTTAACCAGAATCTGAACACGAGTCAACAGTTTGATGCAGCAGCAGCAGCAGCAAAAAAGAGTTAATGCCATTCTAGGCTGCATCAACAGAAGTGTAGTGTTCAGATGCTGGACGCGGGTGGCGCTGTGGTCTAAGCCACTGAGCCTCTTGGACTTGCTGATTGGAAGGTCTGCGGTTTGAATCCCCATGATGGGGTGAGCGCCGTCCCAGCTCCTGCCAACCTAGCAGTTCAAAAGCATATATTGCTTAAAAATAAAATAAAAAATGCAGGTGTTTGAATAGAACAGGAGCATTTGGTTTCATACCAAATCAGACCCATTTCCCAACTAGGTCCACCACTGACTCTCCGGGGTCTTAGGCAGGGATAATTCTCAGCCCTGCCCGAAGATGGCAGAATTCAAACCCAGGACATTCTGCAATGCCGAGCATATGCTCTGCTGCCACCAAACTATGGGCCCCTCCCTCGAAGATGGCCGTCACCAGGCTGGGATCCTTTGATGTCGAAACGGACCCCGTGCCAAGACAAACTGTTTTATTAAGACAAATTGTTCTGCTATTGAGCTCTGGGACGTGACAGACAGGAAGCGCCCTTTGTCACACTTCTTTCACACCCTTTCACATTTCTGTCACGCCCTTCCTCCAAGAAGGTTGTGTGTGTGTGTGCCTGTGTGGCGGTGGCGGTGTCACTCCTTTCAAGCTCAAAGCAGGCCTGTGGTTTAGGCAGAGAGATTTGAGTGAGGCTGAAAAAATGCAACGTCCCCAAGGTGAGCCAGGTGGACATTTGAACCGGTCTCCTTCCCCTGCCGCCCTCTAAGGGCTCGACCATATTTTTGCTGGTTGTCTGCTTGCCCAGGGAAAAGGGCCCCCAGAATTTGAAGGAGGGGACCGGGCCTCCTCAATGTTCTGCAGTGACATGTGCGCCTGGTGCAAGGACATCACGTGGCATGCTCACGTCACTCATGTGTGCCGTTCAGCCTGGTCACATCATGCCCGCAAGCCATGCGGCATGCACACCCACACGTTGTGCATCACATGCGAGGGACGTGAACACACTGTGCGATGTGCTGCTGTCATAATTGCACTTCATGTGGTGCTGGCTTCCTCAATCACGGAGGTCAAGCCAGTGCGCTTGGCTCCAATTGAGCGCTAAACAACGGTTCTCCCCCAGGGGAAAAGCAGCAGGACAAGTGGAAGCATGGATATTATAATAATAATAATAATAATAATAATAATAATAATAATAATAATAATAATTTAATTATACCCTGCCCATCTTGCTGGGTTTCCCCAGCCACTCTGGGCAGCTCCAAACAGAATACAGTGGCACCTCTGGTTACGAACTTAATTCGTTCCGGAGGTCTGTTCTTAACCTGAAACTGTTCTTAACCTGAGGTACCACTTTAGCTAATGGGGCCTCCTGCTGCCGCCACCGAGTGATTTCTGTTCTCATTCTGGGGCAAAGTTCTTAACCCGAGGTACTACTTCCGGGTTAGCGGAGTCTGTAACCCAAAGTGTTTGTAATCCGAGGGGTTTGTAACCCGAAGTATCACTGTATCAGTTTTGCTTTGTAAGATAGCTAATTAAAAGTTGTTAGCACAAGTTGCTTCATTTGCTGTTCTTCTGAGTGTATCCCTCTCATCCCAGGTCTCTAGCAGTTAAATCTCCTCGCTTGTTTTGTTTTTGTTTCCTGCTCATGCAGGAACATTAATGGGACACACAGTTACGACTGGGCGGTATCTGGTTTTCAACACCACCAGCTAAACCCCGTGATGAGCCGATATATCACAATGTCTCTAGTAAGGATGGAGCTATTGTATTTTTTTTAAAAAATGATATTTATAAAAATTTCAGAAACAAAAAATTACATAGTTAAAAATAAAAGAGACAAGGGAAAATATAGAAAAAAAGAGAAAAAACATACAAAATACAAAGTATAATTTTTTTTTAGAAAAAACACTTAAAAACAAATTAATCCTTCCGTATCTTACATTTCATTTCCTTACTTCCATGACCTCCTCTCACCTCCCTTTTTTGTATTCCAGTTCAATTGGTTAATTCTGCAATTCCTTTCCCTCTTTGTTTTTGTCTTAGTCCTTTAACTTAATATATTATAGCTTTAGATTCTCACCTATTAACCATCCATTTTTGCATACACCTTTATGACATTGCTGCTAAAACCACTTAACTTCATTCTGACATCATTCTAACATTCATTAATTTTACAATATTTCTGTAAGTAGTCTTTAAATTTCTTCCAATCTTCTTCCACCGACTCTTCACCCTGGTCTCGGATTGGATGGAGCTATTGTAGAGACGTCGGCTGGCTTCATGGTTTTCCCCCAGGTCATGATTTTTGCAGAGCACGCACACATATACTCACATCAGGATTTGCAATATATTGCTAGGTCAAAAACCGATCTCACCATATGGACTTCAAACCGGTTTTGGATGACATATCGCCCAGCGCAACACTGTGTGCCATTTCACTGGGAACTGCTGGGAGCATATGAACTCCCTTTTTCATCCCATTCACATCTTTAGCGAAGAAAACAGACGCCTTGGTGGAATCTCAGTATTGAAAGCAATGCAGGACAACTGCTGCAAAGGGAACACACTGAAGGGCAGGTGGAACCTGCAACATCAAGTTGCAGCGCAGACTGCTGCAACTGTGGTTTAGCGCTTAATTGGAACAACAAGCAGGCTTTCCGTGGATTGTCATTTGTTCTGATTTAGCGCTAAAGAGAGTCACTTCTGCTCGCTCCCGTCAGCCAGTTGCCACCTCCCCAAGGTGCTGTGGGAAATTTAAAACACCATAGGCCCTCTCCTCTCGCCCCAGTATTTCTTAAAACACTGTTGCTTTCCGGTGCCGGATAACCTCACCAAAGTCTACTGAGAGAGGAAGACCCCCTCCCCCAGAGCAGGGCGGTTTGGCCAGGGCTGGTGCTCACTTGCAGGGAGAGATCCTGCAGCTGCCTTTGGTCTCTCATTTTCATAGGCTAACCCCGCTTCATAAAGCTTAATAAAAAGATACTATGTCCACTTATAGTACTCTGAAAAACAAGTGGTTATTTCCCGATCCCAACTAAAATACAAGCCTAACACTTCAAGCTGCTTTTGCATGTGCTGAATATTACTTTGTGTCCAGTCTGCTGGATGCAAGCCATGATCAATTGCCGCATTCTCTGCAGCTAATCGATAAAGCTCTGGTTTTCCCAGTAGTGATGTATGGAAGTGAGAGCTGGACCATAAAGAAGACTGATCGCCAAAGAATGGATGCTTTTGAATTCTGGTGCGGGAGGAGACTTTTGAGAGTCCCATGGACTGCAAGAAGATCAAACCTCTCCATTCTGAAGGAAATCAGCCCTGAGGGCTCACTGGAAGGACAGATCCTGAAGCTGAGGCTCCAATACTTTGGCCACCTCATGAGAAGAGAAGACTCCCTGGAAAAGACCCTGATGTTGGGAAAGATGGAAGGCACAAGGAGAAGGGGACGACAGAGGACGAGATGGTTGGACACTGTTCTCAAAGCTACCAGCATGAGTTTGACCAAACTGTGGGAGGCAGTGGAAGACAGGAGTGCCTGGAGTGCTCTGGTCCATGGGGTCACGAAGAGTCGGACACGACTAAATGACGAAACAACAACAACAACAACAACAATCCAAATACATCCCATCCCATTGGATTTATCACCCTGGTTGAGAGTCACATGACTGTCTTACGCAGCGCCTAGCCTACAGTTCTATATCCTGACTGACAGCATGAAGCAGCCTTGCCCCTGAATCTCCCCAAAGTGGCTTGGTGTAGGCTAGGTGCTGCGTGAGACAGTCCTGTGACTCTCAACCGGGGTGATAAATCCAATGGGATGGGATGCATTTGGATCACCTGCAGAGAATGTGGCAATTGAGGCATTCTGGGAAATGATTTATAATGAACTGAAAAAGGTATTTAAGTATACCTTCACAAAGAAACCAGAGGCCTTTCTTTTGGGTATTGTCGGCCAAGGGGTGGTAAAGAAGGACCGGACATTTTTTATGTATGCAACAACAGCAGCAAGGATACTTCTTGCAAAGTACTGGAAAACTCAAGATCTACCCACACTGGAAGAATGGCAGATGCAACTGATGGACTATATGGAACTGGCCGAGATGACCGGCAGAATTCGTGACCTGGGAGAGGAGAGGATGGAGGAGGATTGGAAGAAATTCAAGACTTATCTACAAAAATATTGTAATTTGAGTGAATGTTAAGCAGGATGCTAGATCATAAATAATTGAGCACCACTAAATTAGATGATCAGGATGATAAGTGAGATTGAGAAAATATAAACTTTTTTGAGAACTATAAGATTATAAATAAACAGATGGGACATAAGAATGCAAACAAGATGATAAATTGCTGACAAAAAGTTATCACGATGGAAGTGGGAGTGGGAGATGTGAGGGAGTCCAAAGAAGATGTGAAACTATGTTAAGACATATGTTATATTGTTTATTATATCTATTTGTATTTTAAACCCTAATAAACATTTATAAAAAAAAAAAAAAAGAGAATGTGGCAATTGATCATGGCTTGCATCCAGCAGACTGGACGCAAAGTAATATTCGGCACATGCGAAAGCAGCTTGAAACGTTAGGGTTGTATTTTAGTTGGGATCGGGAAATAACCACTTGTTTGCCAGAGTACAGTGGTACCTCGGGTTACATACACTTCAGCTTACAGACTCCGCTAACCCAGAAATAGTACCTCGGGTTAAGAACTTTGCTTCAGGATGAGAACAGAAATTGCGTGGTGGCAGCAGGAGGCCTCATTAGCTAAAGGGGTACCTCAGGTTAAGAACAGTTTCAGGTTAAGAACATACCTCTGGAACGAATTAAGTACTTAACCCGAGGTACCACTGTACTATAAGTGGGCATAGTATCTTTTTATTAAGCCTTTGGTCTCTCGGCAAGCCCAGCTTTCTGCTCTCAATCAATCTGGCAGCTCCGGGAAGTCCAACTGGCATGACAAGGAAGTCATTGGGACAAAACACAATGGCTTTGAGCGAGTGCCAGCAATAGTACCAACCCACCCTGTTAAGGAAGAGGAAGAAGGGGGAGGGAGGTGAAACTCCCAAGGCCAGAATTAGGGAGCGGGACTTTTTCTCCTCCTCCTCCTGCCTCCGTTTATATATCAGCAGCCCTCGGGCTTCTGTGGCTGCGGGGTCAAAAATGTGGCTTTTTGTGCATCTCAGAAAGACTTGCAAACGAAGGAGGGGGCTGAGGAAGTACAACGGAGGCCTCAAATGTCAGCTTAACCCAGAATGGAGCCCCAAGCTTCCAGGCACTAATTGCATTGAACTGGAAAGGGGGGAAAGTACCAAGAGTAAGGGAATGGCAGAATAAGTTATTAGACTACGCAGAAATGGCTCAATTGACAAATAGGTTAAGGGGAAATACAAAACAATCATTTACGCAAAAATGGGATGTGTTCAAGAAATACCTACAAAAATATAACAACGATGTAACATCTATGGCAGCATTTGAATGACCCTTGTGTAAATCAAATACTATTAAAGAAGGAAAAATGGTACGATATGTTATAAGAAAGTATTAGAAATTATAATAAGAGTAAGGTAAGAAGGATAAGTACATTCAATGTTGTAACTTACATCGGGAAATGACGGGAAGTCTGTTTTGATATAATTTGGTTAATTGGATTTTTACTTTGGTTTATTTTTGTTTAGCTAGAAATTATAAGAAAAGAGCATGCACAAGTACAAGTTTAAATCAATATTTAATGGTATAATTATTTAAGGCTGTTATTACTATCATTATCAGTTTTACCTTTTCTTTGTACGTGTACTTAAGATTGTGTATGGGTGTCAAGTAATAATAATCAAATTTTAAAAAGAAAAATAAAGAGGGAAGCCCTGTGGCATTCTCCAGAGCTGCCTTCACCCACCAGGTGCCCTCTAAATTTGGGGGCTTTTTGGGTGTGTGTGTATGATTCTCCTTCTCCTTTAATCCCCACAACAACCTTGTGAGGTAGGTTGGGCTGAGAGGTGGCAACTGGTCCACACTCACCCAGTGAGCTTCATGGCCAAGTGAGAGATTTGAACATGGGTCACTCAGGTCTTAAGGTAAAGGTAAAGGGACCCATGACCATTAGGTCCAGTCGTGGCCGACTCTGGGGTTGCAGCGCTCATCTCGCTTTATTGGCCGAGGGAGCCGGCGTACAGCTTCTGGGTCATGTGGCCAGCATGATTAAGCCGCTTCTGGCGAACCAGAGCAGCTCACGGAAACGCCGTTTACCTTCCTGCCGGAGTGGTACCTATTTATCTACTTGCACTTTGATGTGCTTTCAAACTGCTAGGTCGGCAGGAGCAGGGACCGAGCAATGGGAGCTCACCCCGTTGCGGGGATTCGAACCACCGACCTTCTGATTGGCAAGTCCTAGGCTCTGTGGTTTAACCTACAGCTCCACCCGCATCCCTATACTCAGGTCTTAGTTCAACCTTATAACCACCGTACTAAATGACTCCCACCAACCCTAGTTTCTGCTTTACACACTAGGGTGCTGTGGTTTGCATCAAGGCCAGCTATGAGCATTTTTTTTAAAAAAAAGTTTGTACATTTGAAAAGGGGTGAGAGGAGCAGGGGAATCTAGGCCCAGTGCAAAAGACAACGACAAGCCCTCTTCTAAGTCGCAGCTCCTGGGATACCTCCTAACAAACTCCTTAGTGTCTGGAAATTTGTCGGCAGTCAGCTAAAACCGACCCTCTCTCCTTCCACTTTCACTACTGAGGGTTGCTACAGCTAAAAGACAAAGAACAGGATAAAATGGATTTCCCATCAATAAAATTCCCTGGTGCTAAATCAGGAGACAGGCTTCAGGGGTGGCTCATTCACAACAGACACAGTGCCGCTCGCTTGCAGCACTGTAAGAAAATAGCCCCCAGGGTCCACGCTGCTAGCGCCACATTTAGAATTTCTCATTCTGCATCCCAACTTATTTAGATACTTAGAGCATTTGTAACCCACCAGTCAGCCAAAAAGGCACTTATACGTAGAGTGGCTTACAATGTGAAGAAGACAGTCCCTGCCGACAGGCTTAAAACAAACAGACAGACAGACACACAAGGGGAAAGGGACACGGAGGGAGGAGGAAAACCTCAAACTCAGGCACCGAATCCTAAGCCGTTGTTCTTCTATTGGCCAAATGGCTCAGTTCAGGGGTAGGAGGTACCTGACACAGCTTTCGGCAAAGCTGATGGAAAGAGGCCTGCTTCCCACTGAGGCAGCCTGGTGGAATGGCTACAGAGGGGGAGGGGGGCTTGTGGGGCTGGGCTGTTGCTGCAGAGCTGGTGGGGCAAGCTCTGCTCCCCATTTGCCCCACCGAGGCAGCCTGATGCCCCCGCAGAACTATGGTTCCCTGGGAACAGGGGTTGGTTGTTAAACCACTATGGGAACTGTGGCTCCGGGAGTGGGGATAGGGGTCATCTAACAATTCTCAGCACCCTCAACAAACTGCACTTCCCAGAATTCTTTGGGGGAGCCACTGTTATGTACTGGAGTTCTCACCCTGGGCCAGCAGGGGGATACTGTAGATAGTTTTCACTCAGGTCCACATATGCAAATAAGGAATTGAAAGTGACGTTCAGTTATTGGATAGTTACAGAAAGTTGTTACTGTTGCTTTGTAGTTGAGCTCTATATAAGCAGGTTGGCTGAACCCTTCATTTCAGTTCTGTTCTGGCCTGTGAATAAACAAGAACTGTCTGAAGAATCGCTGTGTCGTCTGATATGTTCACCCACAACTTAACAGCCACGACTGTATGAAGTGGCCTCATAGTGCTTTAAAAGTACAGTGCAGGTGGTGTGTGTATGTGTGTAGTCCTGCTTCCTAACAGGGAGTGCACTGAGATGGCCTTTAGGTCCCATTGCACTGCCTCTGATGCTATGGAATTTAAAATCCAGCACACAAGATCATAATCTTGCAGAATGCCTGAGCTTGGCAAAGATGTGAGATTTCTTCCTTTTCTTTGAACGCACTGCCCCGTGGAGAGAACCTCCCCCCTCACACACACAGGAAAGGAAAGCTATAAGTGGATGTAATGATATAAGCCAGGAGCAGTGATGGAGAGTTGTGAAGGTGCACAAGGCAATTGAATTTTCCCTCCAGCCTCCCTGCAGCCTCTTGAATGCACTGTGGTCTTCGGGGGGCTGGGGACAGAGATGTCCTACTCTTCCAAAATTCACTTCTCTCTGCTTGTCCTTTTTTTGAATTAGGGTGTGATTTTGCATTCCGTTCAGCGTGTGGTTACTTTTGTTGTTGTTTAGTTGTTTAGTCGTGTCTGACTCTTCGTGACTCCATGGACCAGAGCATGCCAGGCACTCCTGTCTTCCACTACCTCCCGCAGTTTGGTCAAAGTCATGCTGGTAGCTTCGAGAACACTGTCCAACCATCTCGTCCTCTGTCGTCCCCTTCTCCTTGTGCCCTCCATCTTTCCCAACATCAGGGTCTTTTCCAGGGAGTCTTCTCTTCTCATGAGGTGGCCAAAGTACTGGAGTCTCAGCTTCAGGATCTGTCCTTCCAGTGAGCACTCAGGGCTGATTTCCTTCAGAATGGATAGGTTTGATCTTCTTGCAGTCCATGGGACTCTCAAGAGTCTCCTCCAGCACCATAATTCTTCGGCAATCAGCCTTCTTTATGATCCAGCTCTCACTTCCATACATCACTACCTGGAAAACCATAGCTTTAACTATACGGACCTTTGTTGGCAAGGTGATGTCTCTGCTTTTTAAGATGCTGTCTAAGTTACTTACATGCTGTCATTTCCACCACCGTCACCTTCAAATTTGCACAGTATATATGTTTCTACTCTCCTGACTTTAGGCAAAGTTTTGCTCAGCACTCACAAAAATGCACCAGGAGGACAGACTGGAGGAAAGAGAGAGGGGGGAGGATGTCCTGTGTGCCTCTCATGGGCACCTCTTCCCCTGGCGCCAGCAGTGGCAGAGATTGTAAAGCTAGTCCAAAAGGGATCCGCACTGGTGCCAGAGAAGCCAAGTGTAAACACAGCCAGGGAGTTGCGTCGAGAGAGAGAGAGAAAGAGAGGGAGGGAGAGATGGCGGGCATTCAGAGAGCCAAACTCTGGGCAAATGTCATTTCCCATTAACCCATCTGCTTAAAGAGGCAGCTTGGCTCTGGCTGGCTAAGGAGGAACGGAGGAAAGATCGAACGGAGATTACAGGCAGGAGATTGGAAAGGGAGAGCAGGGCAGGCTCAACGCTGCCACTTTAATTGGATAGAAAGCAGCGAAGAGAACCTTCCTTAGTCCACCCACAGGAGCAGGGAAAGCCCCTTCTTTGCCAGCAGACCAGAAGGATGAGAGCTCAGTCTCTTTCCAGGACTTGAAGAACCCTTAGGGCAGCAGTTCAACACTGCTTCTTCCCCTCAACTCTCCCCGCACCCGTTTTCAGGACAAGACAAATTGGACAGAGGAGAAACTGGTGCCCAAGTCCTAGCAGAGTCCTTCTTGCACTCTTGACTTTCATTGATCCATACACCAAGTCCTGCCCTGGGACGTGGGCATGGCATGCACGAGGGTAAAAGGTAAAGGGACCCCTGACCATTAGGTCCAGTCGTGACCGACTCTGGGGTTGCGGCACTCATTTCGCTTTATTGGCCCAGGGAGCCGGCGTACAGCTTCCAGGTCATGTGGCCAGCATGACTAAGCTGCTTCTGGCGAACCAGAGCAGCACACGGAAATGCTGTTTACCTTCCCGCCGGAGTGGTACCTATTTATCTACTTGCACTTTGACGTGCTTTCAAACTGCTAGGTTGGCAGGAGCAGGGACCGAGCAACGGGAGCTCACCCCGTCATGGGGATTCAAACCACCAACCTTCTGATCGGCAAGTCCTAGGCTCTGTGGTTTAACCCACAGCGCCACCTGCGTCCCTCATGAACGAGGGTAAGGAAGTTGAAAAACAGGAGGCCTGCTAGATTTCTTGGGGCACCAGCTGTGTCTATCGGGTATTTAAACCTTCAGATCTCTATTGAATGAGACCCAAAATCCTGCCTAGGATAATCCCTTTTGAGGCTGGGCAGTCTAGTTAAAACAGGGCTCAGTTTGTGGAGAGAGAGGAGTCTTCAGGTTCTCCTGAAAGCAGCCGCTTCTGCCTGGACCCCAATCCCAGATGCTCTGAGGTAGGGAGATGGGAAGAGGCCTTACCTTTGAAGGTGACCCAGAAACTACAACTAATCCAGAATGCGGCAGCTAGACTGGTGACTGGGAGCAGCTGCCAAGACAACATAACACAGGTCTTGAAAGACCTACATTGGCTCCCTGTACGTTTCTGAGCACAATTCAAAGTGTTGGTGCTGACCTTTAAAGCCCTAAATGGCCTCAGTCCAGTATATCTGAAGGAGCATCTCCACTCCCATCGTTCTACGTGGACACTGAGGTCCAGCGCTGAGGGCCTTCTGGCGATTCCCTCGCTGAAAGAAGCCAAGTTACAGGGAACCAGGCAGAGGGCCTTCTTGGCAGTGGCACTCGCCCTGTGGAACGCCCTCCCACCAGATGTCAAAGGGAACAACAACTACCAGACCTTTAGAAGACATCTGAAGGCAGCCCTGTTTAGGGAAGCTTTTAATGTTTGATGCATTACTGTATTTTAATATTTTGTTGGAAGCCGCCCAGAGTGGCTGGGGAAGCCTAGCCAGATGGGCGGGGTATAAATAATAAATTATTATTATTATTATTATTATTATTATACATCAGGCCAGTCAGTACCTCTACAAGGTCTCTTGCCTAGCTCTGTTTAGGGCAGAGGTGGGGAACCCCCAGCCTGCGGCCTGTGTGGCATAATATTTGGAGTGCTGAGCTACCACCTGGGAGACCAGGGTTCGAATCCCCGCACAGCCATGAAGCTCACTGGATGACCTTGGGCCAGTCACCGTCTCTCGGCCTAACCTACCTCACAAGGTTGTTGTGAGGAGGAAATGGGGAGGAGGAGAACTGTGCACACTGCCTTGAATTCCTTGGAAGGAAAGGTGAGATAAAAAGGCAATAAATGAATAAAAAAAAAGAAAAGAAATTTGACCAGGCACATGGCCCAACGTGGTCCACAAGGCCATATTGCCAAACCATGCCCACCTGTCCCATGACTGATGTCAGGAGAGAGGCAGGGAGAGATTTGGTTTTGAGGCTGCGTTCCCCATGGGGAAGCTGCTTGCAGTCCTAGCCATGCAGAAAGCTGGGTTGAAGTCACCTCCCATCAGCAGCTTCAGTAGCTTTCAAACATGACAGATCAAAACAAAGCAATTTTGCAAGGCTATATTCAGCTCGTCTGTACTTTGCTAAACCTCAGCTGCTAGGTGGCGAACTGCTTGGAGGTGAAATTTTTATGTATGCAACGACAACCAAAACGGTGCTACTAGCCCAGAGATGGAAAGGAGATAAAGTCCCAACCAGAGAGGAATAGCAAACCAAGCTGTTGGCCTATGCTGAAATGGCAAAACTGACCAGAAAGCTCAGGAACCAAGAAGATAAAAACTTCAATAAAGAATTGAGGGGGGAGATTACAATTTATCTAGGAGACCACTGTAAGCAGATGAAAACATTAGCAGGATTCTAATAACACTTGTAATGTAGCAAATAGAGTGGTACCTCTGGTTGCGAACAGGATCCGTTCTGGAAGCCTGTTCGCAACCTGAACAGAATGCAACTCGTGTCTGTGTGTCTGCGTGTCGTGATTCGCTGCGTCTGCATCTGTGCATGCGCGTGACGGCATTTTGACCATCTGCGCATGCGCGAGCAGCAGAACCCAGAAGTAACCTGTTCCGTTACTTCCGGGACGCAACCTGAAAACGCGCAACCTGAAGCAAACGTAACATGAGGTTTGACTGTATATTATGGACAATATGGATAGATATAAAACATGGATTATGAAATAATATGCAGCTGAGAAGGTGTACAATAGGATCCATGGAGGGGAAGGCGGGAAGTCTGGAGATTCGCAGGAATCTCTAAACATGGATATATAGTTTGGATTGTTATAATTTTATATTTGTAAAAAATTATTGGTTTTTTTAAAAAAGGAAAGGAAGTGAACCTTCACGGTGAGGGAGGCAATGCTCAACACAGAAGAGATAACAGAGGCTCCTCTTGCTTGTGAAGGTCTAAAGCGAGGGAAAGCCAAGTTGCTCCCTCCTTTCCCCAGATTAACAGCTCTGGGCTGCTGGCACCAGCAGGCTGGCTTCATTCCATGTTAACTCCTTCCCAGAGAACTCTGTGCCTTTATGGCTTTGCACTCCTTGTCCAGCTGGACCACCCACGGTTCAGACCGAAGGGGCAAGACCGAAGAACAAAGGGAATGTGATGTAAGGGAGATCTTAAACTGTGCAGGTACAAAGTGGACTTGGTCTACCCAGCAGCCTTTCTGAATCACAACCCCTGCCCCTATTCGTTTGTGGGTTGAGAGAGGGGGTCCAAATGTCCCCACCACAATGGCAAGAAGATTCATGTTTTCCCCATCCTCAATCTGTGAAATCTATTGCTAGGGGAAGGCAGCGTGTCCCACCAGTGTGAGTGTACATGATGTCTGGTAGTACGGGAAGGACCTGTTTTCAAATGCCATCTCTGTCAAGGACTTGCAAGGTGGCCTTGGGCAAATTGCTTCTTTGCAGCCTCAGTTTTTCATTGGTCAAAATGGGAATGACCTTCTCTGTGTGTCCAGCACACACATGGGATGGGAGAGAAATCCAGTCCAGTTCCTACTGAAAGGTAAATCTGCCAGATCCACACTTTCTGAAACAATACATCAACTCTGAAATTCACGCTCCTCTGAATTTTGCAATGCAGTTCTCTACATGTGCAAAAATGCATATACATCACTGCAAAGTGTGCATTAAAATGCATGTGTTTGTGAAAATAACACAGAGAAATGCATTATTTTAGAGGAAATGGCTTTGCGGAAAAAAAGAGAGTGCATATTAGGCAGAATTGTATACAAACCTGGGACTCAGCTAGATAGGTAAAAGCATGTTATATGTGTTGAAGATGCATTATAACACTGTGACCTCAGACGGCACTGTGGAGTTCCGCTTTTGCCAACGCGATTTCTCATACAAAGTTTACAACAGGCTTCTTCAAACTCGGCCCTCCAGATGTATTTGGCCTACAACTCCCATGATCCCTAGCTAGCAGGACCAGTGGTCATGGATGATGGGAGTTGTAGTCCCAAAACATCTGGAGGGCCGAGGTTGAGCAAGCCTGGTTTACAATGTGTTTTCCTGAAATGCTTCTTTCTGTCTAGATCCAGCCTTGAATTCTAGGAGAAATTCACCCTAAAACGCTGGTGAATTTTCAGGACAATTTATTGTTATTTTTTTTATATAGTGAATTGCGACAGGAGTGAGGAGAACTGAATTTAAGATTGGGGGGAAATGAGAAACGGAGAGAAACGGAAATGGACAGTTCTCTCCCTCCCTAACACACACATGAACTCTCATAACCAGCCACCAAAGTCTCTACTCATCTGTGAGCTGTTACTCACTTGGTTTGTAGGGGCGCCCAAGAGCTCAGAAGTCGTGCAACTTACCCCACCCTCATTTTTTTCCTTAGAAATATTAAGTAGTACAGTGGTATCTCGGTTTAAGTACTTAATTCGTTCTGGAGGTCCGTTCTTAACCTGAAGACCACTTTAGCTAATGGGGCCTCCTGCTGCCGCCGCGCCGCCGGAGCACAATTTCTGTTCTCATCCTGAAGCAAAGTTCTTAAGCTGAAGCACTATTTGTGGATTAGCAAAGTCTGTAACCTGAAGCGTATGTAACCCAAGGTACCACTGTAGAATAAATTTTAAGTATTGAGAAAACTGCTTTAGTAAAGAAGGGGGGGGGGGAGATTAATGATATCTTCATTCTTGGCCACTCACTGCTGTACATGGAAGCTTCAATATTTTTCTCCATGGCTGATCCAGAGGAGAAGACACTGATGCATTCAGAAAATTGTCTTAATATATCAAAATATGAATGAGCCTTTTGCTTGGGCACACCAACCCCTTCCTCCTTTCTCAGTGCACTATAGTTAACCACAAACGCCTTCAACTGACCGTGGTTTACAGGGCTGTCGCCAGGGTGGGCAAAATGCAGAAATATTTTTTGAAGCTTATCAAGTTGTTCTGGGTTGCTAATGCCTTTGGGGATAATTGAATGAGGTGTATGTGAAAGACAGGGAGAGAGATCTGGGTTGCTAGTGGGATATTAATTTGGAGGAAAATAAATTAATTTCACATGGCTTTTTCTATAGATGATTTGGTGGTGGTGACAACAGGTAGCTGAAGGGGAGCTGATCTGAAGCAGGACCTATTAGGAAATTAATTAGGAGAGAATTAATTGAAAAGGAATTGATCTAGGGTGTGGTGAAAAATTAAAGGAAGACTTTCTCTGGGGTGACTTGAATGGGATTTTTGTGGGTTTGGCTTCTGCGAAGTTTAAATTCTACTCTTTTAAATTTGCATAAGCTTTGCATATGCTAATTTATACAAATAGATGTAAATTTCTGTCTATAGGACCATAGCCCAAATATTTTAAATAACTAGGTATTTTAAATATTTTAACTACTAGCAGTGCCTCTGGTTATATCCAAGTTGGAAAATAATGGTTATTTTCCTGGCTCCAAGATTTTGGGGGTGCCCAGTGCTCCCCTAAATCTGGAAGAGGTGGGACAGGCAAACTGAGAAATCTCTGAGGCTGCATCTGATCTTCCTGTATTCCCTATGCAATTTGAAAAGGACTGTTAGGACAATCGAGTTTCTACTGGTCTTAGGGCCTGGGCAAATGTCCACCTTCTGGAGCCTGCCCTGGTTACTATTATTGTTATAAATTATTATTGTTAATCTGAAGGCAGCCCTATTTAGGGAAGTTTTATAGGACTGATGTTTTTATTATGTTTTTAGATATGTTGTAAGCCTCCCAGAGTGGTTGGGGAAACCCAGCCAGATGAGTGGGTATAAATAATAAAATTAATATTGTTGTTGCTATTACAGTGGTACCTCAGGTTAAGTACTTAATTCATTCCGGAGGTCCGTTCTTAACCTGAAACTGTTCTTAACCTGAAGCACCACTTTAGCTAATGGGGCCTCCTGCTGCTGCCGCTGTGCCGCCGGAGCACGATTTCTGTTCTCATCCTGAAGCAAAGTTCTTAATCCGAGGTACTATTTCTGGATTAGCGGAGTCTGTAACCTGAAGCGTATGTAACCCGAGGCCTCAGAAGTCAAACAGAATCCGTTCCGAAAGTCCGTTCAACTTCCAAAACATCCGGAAAACCAAGGCGCAGCTTCCGATTGGCTGCAGAAAGCTCCTGCAGCCAATCGGAAGCCGTGGAAGCCCCGTTAGATGTTCAGGTTCCAAAGAACGTTCACAAACCGGAACACTCACTTCTGGTTTAGCGGCGTTCAGGAGACAAAACGTTCGACTCGCAATGCATTCGGGATCCAAGGTACGACTGTATTATTGGGCTTAGAATGAGCCAGACCCTTCAAAAAGGTTTTCAGACAGTGGTTTAAGATGCTGTGTTCTGACATGGCAACCACAGCATGTGCCTGCCCCCCCCCCAATTTGCTCATAATGAGAAACTACACTCAACTGTAGAGTTTTGTGGCTTGCTGCAGCACATCAAGAAAGGAAGCGGGAAGATGCAGTGAGAGACCAGAGGATGCAGGTGAAAGGTTTGTGCATCTCTCTCTAACCCACATGCGTGTGTCTGGCCAAACCACAGCAAGTACAAGGCTCAATGCTGAAATCATGTACAGCTGCATACACCTTTACCCTGGTCACGCGCCCTACGCAGGTGGTGGTCCTACTCTAATATGGAGATATTATAGTTATCTTCAAATATCTTAAGGGACGTAAGTGGAAGAGGGAACAGGCTTGTTTTCTCCTGCTCTGGAGGGTAGGACTCGAACCAATGGCTTCAAGTTACAAGAAAGGAGATTTCAGGAAGAACTTTCTGGCAGTAGGAGCTGTTTGACAGTGGGACGGTCTCCCTTGGGAGGTTGTGGACTCTTTGGAGGTTTTTAAGCAGAGGTTGGGTGGCCATCTGCCACAGGTGCTTTAGCTGAGATTCCTGCATTGCTTCTTTGATTCTAATGCTTCTTTGATACTAATGATTCTTTGATACTAATGATTCTTTGATACTAATGATTCTTTGATACTAATGCTTAGGCACTCTGGAGAGCTTTAAATTTGTGGCAGGTTTGGTTGTGATTTCCTCAGGAAGCAAAGGCCAAGCTATGTGAAACTTGAGATAGACGGATGCAGAGATGGGTAGATTGCTAGATGAAAGGAAAGGCCTTTCAAAATTCAACAGGACTGGCTCACCACATTTTGAAGAGAATGAATTAATACACAGTCCCTTTATGAGGGAGTCCCTCACAAAGTCATTATAGCACTGTATTTAGGGCAGGGCGGGCAGGGCGCTGAGCCGAGGGAGCACAAAATATAATAATAATAATAATAATAATAATAATAATAATAATAATAATAATACCTATATTTGTACGGTTACCTACTGAGAAGATTCATTTAAACAGCAACTGTAACAAAATTTTTGTAAAAATAAGAAATATTTAGTGTGGTTGGGGGTGGGAGTGCCAAATGTTGTCCTCATTCAGGGCGCCATATTAGCAACCCCCCTTTATAATAATTAATAATAATCTATTATTTATACCCCACCCATCTGGCTGGGTTTCCCCGGCCACTCCGGGTGGCTCCCAACAGAATATTGAAAACACGATAAAACATCAAACATTAAAAACTTCGCCAAACAGGACTACCTTCAGATGTCTTCTAAAAGTCAGATAGTTGTTTATTTCCTTGACATCTGATGGGAGGCTGTTCCACAGGGAGGGCACCACTACCGAGAGGGCCCTCTGCCTGGTTCCCTGTCACCTCACTTCTCTCAGGGAGGGAACTGCCAGAAGGCCCTCGGAGCTGGGCCCCAGTATCCTTTGCGCTAACACATAAAGGTGGAAGACTTATTGCAAGTGTTGCCAAGTGGGAATTTGTCTCCGGGGTTTTCCTTGGAGCATCTTTGTGTTGGGGTGCTCCACCCACCCAAAAAATCCAGGCAGGTGGAAGTAGCATGGGTGAGATTCACACTGGGGGCAGCTCCCGAACGGGCTCCAGGTGTGTACAGCAATTTGCCTGCCCCCCTGCCCCCTTCGACACCCGGCTGGCGTGCTCTGTGGATGTGGCCCTGCCACTCGGCAAAGCCTGGCTTTGGGTTGTGACGTAAAATGGGTAATCTCCGGCCAATTCAACAGGTACCTGTGCCAGCGGCTCGCGTTGCTACCCTGCAATGATAAGCAGCAGCTGACGCTGCAATTCTGAGCCAAGAGCCTCATGGCGGTTGCCAAGGAGCATGAAGCTGGAAGCATTCTTGCCTGGCGCCTGTGCTGTGCTGTGTGTCAGGATGATGAATAAGGAGCCTAAGAGTAATGAAGTGGAATGATACCTGTTTCCCCAGGCATGTGCAAGCAGGTGAGCTCACAGGTCAGAAAGAAACCATTACCTAGAACTTCCAAGCAGGGAGGAAGCACAGTAAAGAAACATACAGTGGACACTCGGGTTGCGAACATGATCCATGTGGGATGCATGTTCACAACCCACAGCGTTCGCAACCCACAGCGGCGTGTCTGCGCAAGTGCGGGTTGCGATTCGGCACTTCTGCGCAAAGCACGATTTAGTGCTTCTGCGCATGCATGACCGCTGAAACCCGGAAGTAACCCGTTCTGGTACTTCCGGGTTTCGGCAGTCCGTAACCCAAAAGAAATGCAACCTGAAGCGTCTGTAACCTGAGGCATGACTGTAAAAGGAAGAAGACATTCCCAGAAAGCCGGTGTCAGGGACTGGACTGAGGGGGACAAGACTGAGGAGGAATGGTGGAGACCGACGCCCCTCCTCCTGAACTTCCCAGAGAAGAGGAAGGCAGTACAGTGGTACCTCGGGTTAAGAACTTAATTTGTTCTGGAGGTCCGTTCTGAACCTGAAACTGTTCTTAACCTGAGGTACCATTTTAGCTAATAGGGCCTCCCGCTGCTGCCTCTGCACGATTTCTGTTCTCATCCTTAGGTAAAGTTTTTAACTCAAGGTACTATTTCTGGGTTAGCAGAGTCTGTAACTTGAAGCGTCTGTAACCCGAGGTACCACTGTACTGAATTACAGCAGTGGTTTGAGGAAGGCTCAGAGACAGGTGAACAGGAGGTGTTGGGAGAAGAGAATGGGGAGACAGAGGTTGAGCAGCCAGCTGACATGTTATCACTGGGGAGAGCATTTCTGACCCCCCTTCTCCCAGAACCCGGCGTGCGTTGAAAGTGGAAGAGCAAAGGACTCAGAGACAATTAGCCCCTGGTGGTCACCGTAATGGGAAGTGCTGTTGCTAGGAAGGGAGGGGAAAGAAGCTCAGCTGGAGCAACGCCATTTTTAGGAAGGCTGCTTTCCTTCATCATTCTCTGTGAATTACTGAATCAATTGCTTGGTAAGAACTCATATTGTTTATCTGATTCTGTGTTGCCCCATGGGAGGCAGCCGATTCCCCGGAAGACTGACAGCCGGCAAAAGAGCTGCAAGGCAGTGGAGGTCAGTCCATTAGGACAAATGAGGTGCTGCCCAACCAACTTCCATCTTGATTCCTCTAAGACCACCTGTTTTCTTGCTTACAACAGGTTCAGAGAGTGGCTGCAGCTGTCTGCTTCCTCGCCCTCAGCCTCAGTGTTCTCCTTGTACTGCAGGAGAATGGGGGCAAAAATAGAATTAGTTGGTTCCGCCCACCATTGGCTCTAGAGCCAGTGTGGTGTAGTGGTTAAGAGCGGTGGACTCGTAATCTGGTGAACCGGGTTCGCTTCCCCGCTCCTCCACATGCAGCTGCTGGGTGACCTTGAGCTAGTCACACTTCTCTGAAGTCTCTCAGCCCCACTCACCTCACAGAGTGTTTGTTGGGGGGGAGGAAGGGAAAAGGAGATTGTGAGCTGCTTTGAGACTCCTCAGGGTAGTGATAAAGCGGGATATCAAATCCAAACTCTTCTTTTCCTTCCAGCGCCACCTGCTGTTGGGATCCGTGCTTCCTGCCCCAATGGGTATCAGCTGCCAATGGTGCTCCAGGCCTAACAAGTTTTGTGACTTAAAACAACTGGGTTGGGTCATAGTTGAGTAGTAGAGCATGCACTTTGATGCTTTGCAGAGATTTGATCCCTGGCATCTCCAGGTACATTTGGAAAGGTTCTGGCTGAATCTTTGGGATGATACCACCAGCCGTACCATATGCAGACCAGAGATGGAGGACAATGTTCCTCAAATTTGGGTCTCCAGATGGACTATAACTGCCATCATACCTGATCACTGGTCCTGCGAACTAGGGATGATGGGAGTTCCAGTCCAACAACATCTGAGGACCACATACTGCCTGAGGTTCCTCACTCCGGTTACAGACAATGCTGAGCTCGGTGGACCAGTTATCTGCTTCTTGCAAGGCCACTTCCTATTTCTACCCAAGATCCATGCTTTCCTGCTGACCTGTTGTCTTGGCCCCATCACCAAGGGCCACATTTAGATGTCTGGAAGAACCAAGGTTTCACAGTCCGATTCACGGGCGATCAAAGTCCCGGCGGGGGATGTCAGGACCGGGGGCAAGATGGCGGGGTGGGAGCAGGAACGGGGGTCCAGAACCCAGGAGTCAAGGAGCCAAGAGTCTGGGGGTCAGAGAGCCGGGAGTCGAGAAGCCAAGAGTCCGAGGGTCAGGAAGCAAGGAGTCAAGAAGCCGAGGTTCAAGGATCAGGAAGCAAGAAGCCAAAGTCAGCAAGGCAGGAAGCGTGTTGCTGTGGCAAAGAGCCAAAGGGAAATGCTGACCTTATATCCCTTCCCAGCTCTTGCCACCAGGTGCAGCGAGTTACCAAGCGGCCTCACCTGTGCGGCCGCGCCTTGCCTCTTCAGAACAAACTTAGGAAGGCCCCAGTCCTGCAAAGTCCTATTGGTCACAGGGCCTGGCTCCTGCATGCACACCTGACACAATGATTTTCCGAATGAGACGGGAATATTCCTCATCACTGGTGGAACTGTCGTGTCCCTGCATGAACTCCCTCAAGAATCAGGGTCTCTGCTTGATACTGCCTGACAACATGCCAGCTGGCCGTTGAGTCCTGCAACTGGATCATGGCGGATTAATGGGAATGCTACCAGGATAATTGGCAGACCACCTGCACTGGGCTGGAACACCAACAGGATCTGATGAAATGCCTCCTTGGAAGAGTGTTGAGGGAGCCAGCTGAGAACCATCTAGCTGACTGGTGGGAGTTGTGGTCCAAAACGTTTGGAGGGGCACCAGGATTGGAGAGGCCTGATTTAGCCCAGTGTGACCCTCACCTCGCAAGATCCCAAACTGTGTTTAAATCCAGGCTGCTGAAGGATCCCCAAACCAGCAACAGCAGTAAGGGTTGGCTTTGCTACTTTATTTTATTTTATTGCTGCTAATTTGGATCTTAGTTTTGTAGCTGATTGCTAAATATTAATAAAGTACAAATTAGAGCTTCAAAGCTTACCGGGTCCACTCATTATCTCTCAGTCTATTCTACTCACAGGGTTGTTGTGAGAATAAAATGAAGGGGCACATACGTCTCTTTGAACCCCATGGAGGCAAAGCGAGGTAAACATGAACTAAAAAAATAAAATGAGGCAGTGGACTGTATGTCATCCTTGTAAATATTACATTTATGGTATGTTTATTGAATTGATGACTTCATTTCCATTTGTTTGACATGCTATTATGAATTGTTAATTGAATTGTTTTCCAAACGCTGGGTGGATGTTTATTTGAGGTCGACGGCGAGCGCCTTTGAGCACATTCCAAAGGAGAAAACTGACATATAAATAAACTCAAGTAAACTAAACAGCACCAGACCGAATATATGTATATTTACTAAGCAAGATGAGCGAGGATTTGAGGATGGGAAGATTTGTTGGGGAGAGGGAGTGGGTCAAACAGATTTTGGAGGGACGTTAAGAAAAGTTATTATTGTGTCTACCTTCTTAGAACCCCACACACATTGAGCTTCTACCTCAAGACATTTGCATATATCATTAAACACGCCAAGCATTAGGGATGGTTCCATAAGTGCAGCGGTTCAGGGTTGCCTGGGGTCAACACCCATGACTATTTCTCTAGCAGGGTCCCAGTCTCTAGTCTGGGGGCATAGCATTGGTGTGCGTTTGTGTGCACATCCGTGTGTGCATCGGGTGTGTGTGTAGCCCACAGTGCACATTTTTTGAGGGGGCACGAACCAGGCGCCCCCAGCGTGTCCTGGCCCGGTGCTCCTCTCTGTCTGCCAAGCTCCCCCCTGCACAGGCAGGGAGGTGGCTCAGCAGTGCCCCACTTTGCTGTGGTGGCAGTGGGGTTGCTCCAGTGGCATCAGCAGCAAGGCCTGGGCTGGCGCCCCTTGTCTGGTGTGCGCTCGCCTGCCCCAGAGACAGACAACCATCGATACGCCACTGTCTCCAGCATCTAAGTGCCACCCAATGAGCAAGGAAGGGGATCCTTTTCACCACTGAGAGTAAGCCTTCTCGCCGTTTGTGCTGATTAGAGCCAGTCAGAGTAAAAAGAGAGTCAACCACCAAGGATTGGTTCCTGGGGTCACTCCGGAGAAAGCGCACGAGGAGAACACCAAGGAGGAGTGTTTCTGTATGCTCCAAAGCTATGCATTTAGGAACACTGAAAGCAGAAGGGCTGCTTCATTTTCAAGAAAAGGTGTGCAACTTCTGCGACATACTTCAAGGAAAACACAATGCGGCAGCTAGATTGGTGACTGGGAGCAGTCGCCGAGGCCATATAACACTGGTCCTGAAAGACCTACATTGGCTTTCAGTACATTTCTGAGCACAATTCAAAGTGCTGGTGCTGACCTTTAAAGTCCTACACCGCCTTGGCCCAGTATACCTGAAGGAGCATCTGCACCCCCATTGTTCAGCCCGGACACTGAGGTCCAGCGCCAAGGGCCTTCTGGTGGTTCCCTCACTGCGAGAAGCGAGGCTACAGGGAACCAGGCAGAGGGCCTTCTCGGTAGTGATGCCCACCCTGTGGAATGCCCTCCCATCAGATGTCAAGGAAATAAACAGCTATCTGACTTTTAAAAGACATCTGTTTAGGGAAGTTTTTAATGTTTGATGTTTTATCGTGTTTTTAATATTTTGGGAGTTGCTCAGAGTGGCTGGGGGAAACCCAGCCAGATGGACAGGGTATAAATAATAATAATAATAATAATAATAATAATAATTACTCCTCCTCCTCCAAAATAAGATATTGGAGCACTCCAAGTCATTTGCCCATGTACATGTGCAGAAAATGGTAGATCCAGCTGATAAGCTGACTTGGTATGTTTTGCAAGAGCTGCTCTGCAAGCGCGTGAACTGTCCAAAGATAAGCATTTTTTAATCCTCTTAACGTGCAGGTTTAAATCTCTCCTTGAAAACTGGGGGAAGAAGAGCTCTTCACCTTGGCTAGATTGCGCCATAAATAAATTAAGATAAGCAAAGGTACAAAAGTGCAAAAGCACAACAGTATGGGCTGTTGAGTCCAGCCAAGGTGAGCGTTGTCAGGGCTTAGTTGCTGAAGTTGGTCGAAGCTTAGTTGCTGAAGTTGGTCGAAGTTTGTCTTAATTAAGACAAACCAGGTGTGTGTTGCAAAAGGACTACTGAAACCCTGGCTCATATTCGAAGCTACAAATGGAACAAACCTAAATCTAATATTCTGCGTCAAAAGAAGCCAGCGAGATTTACGACGAGGTCAATGCCACTTTCAAACAGCTAGATGTGCTGTCTGTTTTGCCGCAGCACGGATGTGAAATTGACATGAAACAGTGGCCCAACTGAGCAGTCAAGAAACTGGGCCATATCAAGGCTGGTGGGGGGTCCTGGGTAATAATGGAGGGGAGAGATACTATGGCAGCCTTTGCCAACGTGGTGCCCTCCAGATTGGTTGAGGGCTGTACTATGTTTAGCACTATGCACTAAATATATGTACTATGTTAGTGATTTAGCATATATTATTTGTAGTTTGAGTACTTTGCTGCAATCCTTTTTATTATTGTGTATATTATATTGACTGAACACCAAATTGGTTATTGTGGATCCTACTATTGTGAACATTCCAATTTGGGTGTTTTACAGCTCCCGTTTTGGAATTATGGCATTTGTTGTTCTTGTTGTTAAAAAATTAATAAAAAATATTTAAAAGAAGAAGAAGGGATGCAAAGGGCAAGCAGTGATTCATAGTCATGAGAAAAAGGCAAGGAGATGTGCAGGGTAGATGTTTCTGTTGGGAGGGTTAAGAAACTTGGTATTTGCAAATTCCTGCACACACACCGACACCGATCTGCATGTCACGGACTAATGCGCGACTGGAAAACCTAGCTGTCCCATCTGATTTCACACCTCTGTGAATGTTGCTCAGGTGTTGATGGCTCAAATGCAGCAAAAGCAGCATTTGAATATGCATTTGAAGAGGGTTTTTAAACAAAAGAAATAAATCACAGATTCGTGCAGAAACAGAACGGAATTATGGGTTAAAAAGAAACCAGTTCCAAAGCGAAAGGAATAGATTCAGATATCCCAACCTGGGGGAAGCTTTCAAGGCCAGCTAAGCCTCTTGAATTTCAAAATTTTAGCCAGCACATCTGAACTTTGATCAAGGCTTCCCTCCCCTGTCATCCTAAAACCCTAATCTAGTCTCCTTCTTAAGGAGGAAAGCATTGTGGTGGTGATTTGGGGAGAGGGAGTCTCTCTTCAAAGCTCTCTTTCCAGGAATCACAGCAACTAAAAAAAGTCACCCATTTATCAGCTTTTATCATTAATCCAAAGCTGCATTGAAGAAGCCCCACCCCCAACACCTGTTCCCTTTGTTTTGTTCTCTGACCTGGGACCCCTTCCAAGAAACGTAACAAGGAAGGATGCAACTTTAAAAAAAAAATAATCAGCAGAAAGTTTCTGTCAGTTTTGCAAAGGTCAGTGCAAACATCTTCTCAAAGGAGCCCAAGATGTGCTTCCTAAAGTTATCCAACAATTGCTGCTGCTACAGGAGCTATAAATGTTTTCGGAAGGGAGAAGAAAGCTCTGCAGTCATGCAGGCCGCCACGCGGTCCCATCCTCGCTCGTAAAAGCTTCCCCTTACAATAATGTCTAGCCTTTAAAGCTACAACAAACAAACCTATGGTCACGTAAAGCATACTCACGTAAAGCATACTGCAGCTACTAATATGCCATAAGATCCACTGTCCTGTAATATCACATATGAGCTTTAATTATTGATGAAGCCCAGGATGGCGAAACAAGGCCAGTATTCCGGAAATCCTTGTCTTAGACTTTGTGAAAGGATTTTGTGGAACTGTAACAACCTTTCATGTGGATGGTTTGGACTTTATGAACAGACAGGTGGAATAGACACCATTACATGGACGGACCTTATGCATGAACTGACTGTAGAATGATCTGATCCACTGGGTCTTCTGCTTTGTTCGTTTGTTAAACAGTTACTTCTGTTGAAATTTACAATTTGATACTATGAATAGTATATCTTATTTATCTAAAAACTCAGCCGGTTACGTCTCATGTGTTTACTGAGTAACCTTTAAAGCTGGCATGGTTTTGCATAGACATGCTGCAAAAGCCACAGCCTCTGCAAATTTGTGCTGCCCCCCCCCCGTTTTTGAGCTGTACCCCCTTGTTTAATCAGCAGCCCCAATGTGCTCTGTGCTGTATAGAACAGGAAATCAAGATACTCATCATACCAGAGGAGAGGAACCATTTGCCCTGCATTAGAACTCCATTCATCACTGTCCAACAACATCTGAAGCACCATAGATTTCGAATTCCTGCCTTATATAGTGCCAGAGAGGTTATGAGTGTTGCTCCCGACCTGCTGTATGCAAAAGCTGAAATTTTCAGGAATCTGTGCAAAAAGTGGAGGATTTCAAGTTTAGGGGCTGGGTGATACCTGGTTTTAAACATCACGATAGATCACCAACTGAATATTGCGATATACTGATATAGCATGATGTCTGAAATAAGGATGGAGTTATGTAGAGGCATTGGTTGGCTTCACGGTTTTTCCCACATTGTGATTTTTGCATACATACACATGTCATGATTTGCGATATACCGTCAGGTCAAAAATTATGAAACCAGTATCATGACTTCAAACCGGTTTTGGGCGATATATTGATATATCGCCCAACCCTATTCTGCTTCAAGGTTCAGAATTCAGGATAGCTATCTTAAAAAATGCGCACAATGGATCTCCATTCACTTGGTCCAGTCGAAGACACGTGCTCCAGTCACGCACCTGGGCACACAGGTGTAGGCAGGGCCAGCCCAAGACATTTTGGCACCTGAGGCGAACCCTGCCCACCAGTGGAAAAGGGTTGAGGGAAGATCTACATCAGGAACAAGGGGGAATAAATATCTACATCGGGAACAATAGAGGAGGGGGGGTCAGATCATCCTTACCAAATGGCTGAAGAGGGAATCAAAGGCTATCACTGGGAGGGGGGTACTGCTCTGAATCAAACCAGGTGGCTGCAGATCCCAGGAGACCCCCAAGAGAAGCCCTTGACATTTTCTCCCTTGGGGTAGGAGGAGACCAGCAGCACCTTCTGTTCATCAAGAGGCCTTTGTAGATGCAAAACTGGGGAGGAGGCATATCATGGGGGCACAGGGATGGTTGCCCCAGGCTCAAAATTGTTAGGGGGCACAAAATTTCAACGCCCAGTGCTGCCTCAATATAGCTGCGTGCTTCTGTCACTGGGCTCCATTGAAAACAGCTTCTCCATGCGGACCAGGAAGTGACCTCTCCAGACAACGGAACGACTCTTCTTTTCTCATTTCTGTGGCTGTGATCTCCTGGGTGACGCAAGCGCCATTAGGCAGTTGAATGTCCATGGGTACTCCATCTACTTCCCTCCCACCCCCTCTGTGTGGCCCCGGGTGCTGGCAATCCATGCTATGCCACTGGGGGGGGGGGGCTGCCCAAGAGACAGTAGATCTGTCCTTGAAGGAGTGGACTGCAGATATTGCCGCTGCCACGGCAGCGATAGCAGCCGGCGATGCATTATTTGAAGGTCAAATCTGCTACACCTGCAGATCTTGCCACCTGAGGTGCTTGCCTCACTTTGTCTCATGGGTGGGCCGGCCCTGGCTTGAGGGAAGATCTGCCTTTAGAAAGCATCCTTACCCCTTTCTCAAAGGTGAAAAGGCATTATTTGTGGAGTGGGTGGGGGGAGGGAGCAAAGGACAGATGCAGAGCAGCACTCTGCAAACAAACCTACTTACCCTTTGGACTTTACATTTCTCAAGGGTGGGGAGAGTCCTTTACGAATACCCAGAAGGAACTTCATTTCCCAGCATTCACCTGGTTGGCAGAGCATGCTCAGTAGGGAAGGGCAGAAATGTCCGCTTCCCTTCCTCTCAGTTTCTCATTTCTCCAGTCTCACATTCAGTTCTGCACATCTCCACATCTGTTTGATACTCTGTTTTGTTTTGTAAAGTCCTCATCACAATTCGTCAGTGAATTGCTCTTGATATGCACTTCTTCTTTTTTGCAAAGCAATTTCCCCAAACGAAATGCGCTTTTGTATGTTATTTCACCAGTTACATGCATTTAGAGGCAACCATTGCACTAACTTATACACGCATGATACTTTTGGCTGGAGAAGGGCATTACAAAATTCAGAGAAGTGCAAAATTCAAAGGATGCCCTATGTGTTTCAATTTGAACGTTGTTTTGGGAAGCGTGAATGGGCTAAGTTTGCATTGCTGGGGGGTTGGACTAGACGACTCTTCCAACTCTACAATTTTATGATTCTATGGTTCTATTAAATAGGAACAGAATCACATTTCTCCCCCTATCCTTAGCTATAGGTTAGGTCCGTCATTTTTAACTGTCGTCAAAATATCCCTTGTCACTAGTCCTTTAGTAAAGGATGGATTCCAATAAATGTGTAAGCCTTTAGAGGTGCCACTGGGGGGGGGTTGAATGAGTTGACCCTCAGGGTCCCTCTATAAGTCTATGATTCTAGGGTTCTAAGCCCCTTTGCTGTGCATTTTTGGGAGAAAGCAAAACCCCCGTGCATTCAAAATTGACTTCAAGGGTCAGCTTTGGGTGAAATTAAACTCTGGGGCTGACCCTTTCCTAAAACACCACTCGCAGATCAAATCCCCAAACTTTCTCACCGTGTTTGCACATGCAGACACATGTTCCACACAGCTGCCTCTTCCCCCCCTTTTCACCTAAAGGCTGTGGGGTAAGGGTGGGGGGTCTGCTGTTCTTGGAGGAAAAACAAGGGGGGGGGGGCAGATTTGCCCATTGCCTTCGACAGAGAAGCCCTCAACTTCATCAAGAGCTTTGCAAATGAATCTTTGGAATGTCTCCACAGATGCTTTCCGAGCCGTGCAGCTGCTGCCGTCAGAAATCCTCTCCAGGGCACAAGACATCCTTGTCAAATGGGTAGGAGAGCGAGGGAGACCCTCCAGCTGTCTCAGAAATGTGAAAGCCAAGAAGTCTGGCTCTCCTCTCATCCCCCCTCCCCGCTCTCCCACTGTTTTTGCCCTGGTGGTGTTAATATGTTTGTTATTTTTTAAGTAGGTACCGCAGCGTGAGCAAACAAGGCCTATTGCAAAACCCTCGTCCGAGAGGTGACCGGAGCTCGCAGCTCTTTAGAAGTCTTGCCATGTGCTTTGGAAGGCTTCATTGCTCATTCCAGATGCACAGAGCCCGGCTGTCTTGCTTCAGTGGCCTCAGAAAGGCGCTTCACATATGCTCAGAAGTGCTGTCAGGATTTTGTGTGCTCTGAACTGGGGATGGGGAACCTGAGGCTCTCTGGATGTTGTTGGGCTTCTCAACTCCCATCAGCATTAGACAACATGGACAATGTTTAGCCAGCAAAATCCAGAAGGCTGCAAGCTCCTCATTGACCATTTCATGGCTTAATCCTGGAACTACACAGCAGCAGCAACAGATTCAATAACAACCCACGTGTTTTGAGCAAGCCATGAATGTCCAGCCGCACTGCTCCATCCCTTTCGAGAAAGTTCACAGATCAGTAGTAGAACACATGCCTTTGAACCAGTGGTGTGCGGTCAGTGGACTAGGGGGACTAGGCTAGCCCCATAAATGTTCCCCTGGTGCCACTTTCCCAAAGCCCTGAAAAGCTTCTGTCCGTCTTAGGGAGGGAGGCGCGATGCTCCCATGGGTCCATGAGCCCTCCCATCACCTTCCCAGTGCCCACCTGGCTTTGGGAAGGAGACAGGGGACTCCAGCATCCTATCGGAGCCCTGTCTTCTCCTTCCCAAAGCCCAGGAAGCTTTTGCCCAGCTTACGGAGCCTTAAATGGCCTCAGCCCAGTATACCTGAAGGAGCATCTCCACCCCCATCGTTCAGCCCAGACACTGAGGTCCAGCTCCGAGGGCCTTCTGGTGGTTCCCTCACTGCAAGAAGTGAGGTTACAGAGAACCAGGCAAAGGGCCTTCTCAGTGGTGGCACCCGCCCTGTGGAATGCCCTCCCATCAGATGTCAAGGAAATAAACAACTACCTGACTTTTAGAAGACATCTGAAGGCAGCCGTGTTTAGGGAAGTTTCTAATGTTTGATGTTTTATCGTGTTTTTAATATTCTGTTGGGAGTCGCCCAATATTATTATTATAGGGAGGAAGGTGTGAAGCTCATACTTCTGATGTCAGGACATCGAAACATCACACACATGATGTCAATCTCTCCCCCATCACCCTTGCAAGCTGGTGCTTCTGTCCCTAACTGTTCCCCTACGAAAAATTTCACCCCACGCTGCTGCTTTGAATGCAGAAGGTCCCAGATTCAGTCTCCAGGATGGAGTTGGGAACCCAGTCTGAAAACCTAGAGAGGGCAGCAGGCAATCTTGAGCAGGGCTGACTAATGGTCTGGTTTGATATAAGGTAGCTTCCTATGCAAAATTGGAACAGAGTCTCAAAGCCGAAAGAAATTATGGCCATGGAGCACTTTGCACAATTAAACTGCTACCAGACTGATTCAGAATAAGTGCACGGAGGAAATGTCCCGCTCTCTAAATGCCAGATGTCTAATAAACAGGGTTGCCAATTTTTCTTTCTTTTTCAGATCTTCTTAACACCTGATGCACAGAAATTGGTGACGTCTTTCTCAATCTTCCCCCTCCCAGTTTGTTTCTGAGCACAATTTCAAAGTGTTGATGCTGACCTCTAAAGCCTTAAACGGCCTCGGTCCTGTATACCTGAAGGAGCGTCTCCACCCCCATCGTTCAGCCCAGACACTGAGGTTCCCTCACTGTGAGAAGCAAAGTTACAGGGAACCAGGCAAAGGGCCTTCTCGCCCCATGAAAGCCCTTCCATCAGATGTCAAAGAGATAAATAATTATACGATTGCCTGTAGACATCTGAAGGCTGCCCTGTATCAAGGCGCTTGTAATGTTCTGTTCTGTTCTGTTGATGTTTGTTTATGTTGGAAGCTGCCCAGAGTGGCTGGGGCAACCCAGGCATATGGACAAAGTACTACTACTACTAATAATAATAATAATATCATCAGGAAAAGCTTTATTAAATGCTTGCCTGGAAGACCACTATTAAAGGCAGAGGAACAGGTAAAGGTAAACGTACCCCTGCCCGTACGGGCCAGTCGTGTCCGACTCTAGGGTTGTGCGCCCATCTCACTTAAGAGGCCGGGGGCCAGCGCTGTCCAGAGACACTTCCGGGTCACGTGGCCAGCGTGACGAAGCTGCTCTGGCGAGCCAGCACCAGCGCAGCACACGGAAACGCCGTTTACCTTCCCGCTATAAAGCGGTACCTATTTATCTACTTGCACTTAGGGGTGCTTTCGAACTGCTAGGTGGGCAGGAGCTGGGACCGAACGACGGGAGCTCACCCCGCTGCGGGGATTCGAACCGCTGACCATGCGATCGGCAAGTCCTAGGCACTGAGGTTTTACCCACAGCGCCACCCGCATCCCTAAGAGGAACAGGACTCCCCACCAAATATGGCATAGATTTAGATCGCCTTTAAAAACGAACTTACCTAATTTTCTCTTTCTGAAACAATATGCAAACCAAAACGCAGCCATTTTTTGAGATCGGCACTTCTCTGAATTTTGAATTGCAGTTCTCTAGCCAAAGAAAGTGCACTGCACTTACTAGCGTGCTCGTCTTCAACTACTGGATTGCGGCCTGAACCATGGTAAGTCACAACAGGAGTGCTACCATCATGCAAATATGTGGTAAAAGGTTAAGAAATAGGTCCCCAAATGTATGTTCAGCTTAGAAGTGGGTCCAGGAACTAGCTATGCTAGCGTAAAGGGCAGGGCTAGCCCAAGACATTTTGGCACCTGAGGTAAACCAGAAAATGGCGTCCCCACTCCCTGCCGGGGAAGAAGGGGTGAGTGAAGATCTACATCAGGAATGGGGGTGGAGGTGGAATAAAGATCTACATTGGGTTCTGCTGACCCTGTGGATCCTGCCGCCTGAGGCAGTTGCTTCATGTTACCTCATGTGTGGGCCGGCCCTGGCAAAGGGCACCTAAAAATACATATATTACTGAAAATAAAATACATTTTCATGCATTCTAGTAAGGGGAATCTCTTTCCCGAAAGGTTTATTTCAGGCAAAATTGCCTACAAGAATGTGCCTATGAAGAGAAATCCTTTTGCAAAAAAAATTGCCAACCTATGTGCAAATGTGGAAAGCTGAATTTAAGATTGGGAAAATGGGGAAAAAAAACCCCAGAAACAGACAGATTCACCCATCCTTGCGCAGCCCCAGTAAGAGCAGAAGAACACAAACAGATCTCCGGCTGAAACGCAATCTAGAAGATCAGTACATTTAGAATTAGTGCAAGTAGCCGTGATTTATACCAAGGCTAAGTAAGGAAGGGGGTGTGTGGAAAAAACCCTGCCTCTTAAACAACATAATACACGTCTCCATGGGAACGGAGGCCTGAGCTAAGAGAGAGAGTTAGTTAATCAAGAGGAAAAATCCGGTGGTTTGAAAAGGTCTTTTGTAAAGCACCGTAGAATTTATCCAATCCAACAAAGAACTACAAGAATGTTAACAGGTCCATGGGAACCTCACACCTTGACCCTCGAGGATGAGCCTGGGCTAGGATAGGCCTCTGTTTGTAAATGAACAATTCACAGTCGGGTCTGGATGAAGAGATACTCTTGGGCCTAAGAAATACTCTTGGGCCATCGCTCTGGGTCAAAACATTCAAATTGGCTGGTGGGGAGGAAGGCATATCAAATCAAAATCAGAAAAGACTCAAGGTTGTTCCACTAGGGAGTGGGGAGCAATTCAATATGGTCCACATTTAAAGGCAAAACTACACAATTCACTCTTCCTGAAACACTACGAGGCCTGAACCACGGCTGTCTTTCAAAATTCACACCTGTCTGAATTTTGCAATGTAGTTTTCCAGCAAACTAGTAAGTACAAAGGTGTGTTTGCCATGGGGAAGTGTGAAAGAAAATAGGGTTGCCATATTTTGAAGAGCAAAAAAGAGGACACCTGGGCCAACTTCAACTTTTAACTATTGATCGCTATGACGACTCTACCCATAAAAAGGAGGACGTGTCCTGGAAAAAGAGGACATATGGCAACCCTAGATGTGTATACTAGTGACGAGGACATGCAAAAAAAATATGCATCACATTCGGGGAAATCGCCTTGCAGAAATGCTTGTCTTAAGCAAAATTGCATACAATTGTGTGTCAGTTAGGGGAAATATCCACTAAACTGCTGCTGAACTTTCATGAAGTTACCGTATTGGCTTGAATATAAGCCTCACTCCCCCCCCCCCCAATTCCAACCCTGAAAAGTTAAAGCGCGGTTTAAATTCATGACCTTACAAAAATTGGCCTTTTTACGATATCGCTGCTGAAACAGACATACGGTAAATGTTTTATTGTCGATTTGCGAGCTTGAGACTGTTCATGTGCCGTTTACGGGTGTGAGTGCCTGCAGAATTGTAGCCAACTGAATAGCGATTTGCAATTTCAGCGATTTTACGGTAACTTTTGCGGGCTTGGAAAATCAAAGGCTTAAATTGGCTCCAGGTTAAAATTCTACCAACCGCAGCGACTTTCAGCCTGTAACCCAATTTTAAGGGAGTGGCTTATATTTGGGTATTGTCTTTTTTCCTCCACCCACCTTTTGAATTTTAAAGGTGCGGCTTATTTGTGGGTGTGGCTTATATTCGGGCCAATACGGTAAGTGAGTGGTAGTAGGAGCAATTGTTGCTTATTTGCCTGCTTCTTCCCTCTTGGAGACAGTGATGTCTACACCCAGAGTTAGAAGGAAAGGGAGTCGGGCTATAGGGAGAGGGAGGGTGCTGTGCTCTAGGGCTCCTGGAACTACAACCGCTTGGGGTTTTCCAGAAATGATTTGGAAACAGCATGCCAGACAGCAAGTGGATCAGTTAAGGACCGCAAAGCCTCAGATCTGAATCTTTCTGAGCCATGAAGCTCCCTGGCTGATCCTGAGACGAGCCATGTGAGACAAAAGCATAATTAATGCATATGAAAATAGACTTCTGTGGGGGAAGAATTTCCATTGATTTCGCTTTCCACCATCACCTTTGCATAGGGACTTTGTGCATTAGGGCAATACCTTTCCATTTAACCTTTTGCACATGGCTGGAATTCCTCTCAGTGCTTTGTAAGTGTATTTACACACACACACACACAAACACGCAATATGTAGGTGACAGGTAACAAAAGCCAGAGGGACAGACTGCTTAGGAAGGCTGGAGGAAAAATTCAGATATTTCAATGCCAGCCTCAGATAGTCAGTAAGGTTTGCCAGCCATGTAGAGAGAATTAATACAATACTTTACTGTGCAGTGTTTCATATCGTAAGGGCAGAGAAAACTGCTTTAAATCACTGGTCCATTCAGCTCAACATTGTTTCAAGAAGAAACCACTACTCAGAAGTAAGTCCCACTGAGTTTAACAAGCCTTACTCCCAGGTAGGGCTGGAAGGATCTATCCATTTCCATTCTCTCAGTTTCTCATTTTTCAATTTTTCATTTTGGGTTCTCCACATATTTGCAGAAATTTTCCATTGAAGGGAAAAGTCATTAGTGTTTTAGCGCAGACTTCTGCTAATGAACATAAGCAGTTTAGACTGATGTGCCCATTTTTGCAAGTGATTTTTCCTGAATAGAATGTGCTGCTGTATCTAATATCCTCATTCTCAGGCACACTATCATATGCGCTTTTGTATACTTTTGGCTGGAAAACTGCACCGCAAAATTCAGACAAATGTACGTTCCAGAGATGAGCTGCGTTCCGGTTCTCGTATTGTTTCAGAAAGCATGGATCTGCTAAATCTGGCTTTAAAGGTGTACTGACTCAAATTTCTCCTCCATCCCCCCCCGCCCCAAACCCGGTAAGTAAACGTAGGATCAGAACCTTACATCAGCTGCTCCTCAAACAGCCCTAAAATACCAATGCACTAGGTATCCCACCCAGATGACTTTCTCTGCATGGCAGACAGGCAGCGTGAGTGAAGGAGGAGGCGGAAACCACAGGGAAGCATCTGCAAGACTAGGCATGTGCTTTGAAGAACTCAAAGGGATAAAGCAGGCCAGTGTGTGCCACGTGCAAAAAAGGAGGAGAGAACAGAGCCAAGAGCCTCCAATTCACATGCCCCAAGGGGATGGCTGTTGGAAATCCAGCACGTCCCCCTTCATATAGAATCACAGAATTGGAAGGGACCCTGAGGATCATCTAGTCCAACCCCCCGGAATGCAGGAATATGCAGCTGTTCCATACGGGCATCGAACCTGCAACCTTGGCCTTAATGGCACCACGCTCTAACCAACTGAGCTATCCTGCTTGTATTATTCCATTGCAGCCTGCTTTTGAGCCGCTAGGCTGATATCTCTCTTGCCCCAGTGTATTTTTTTTTAATGGCTCTTAACAGTGGCTGTTTTAAATAACAATAATAATAATAATAATAAATTTTTATTTATACCCCGCCTTCCCCAGCCAAGACCAGGCTCAGGGCAGCTAACAACCAATAATAAAAACAAGTTGATTAAAATACAATTTTTAAAAAAGATTAAAATACAACATTAAAACATGAGGATGCAGCCTCTTCACAGGAGGAGAAAGGAAAAAGAAAGAGGGGGAGGGAATCAAACTGATTCTAAGCCAAAGTTTTCTTCGTGATTTTCATGGGGTGATGGATTGATGTATGGCAGTGGGGAAGAATAAGTCGGTTTTCTTTTGCTTCATTGCGAATCAGGTTTGGGGGTTTTTGACGTCGTTTTTTAAAAAGCTGAAATTTATACTTTTTAGCTCATTTTCATTTTAAATTATTTTGCTGCCTGATCTTTAGAGGATGCTTGGATTTAGTCCTTTTACTAAGGATTTTCCTCACATTTTTTTTTTTTTTTTTGCAGCTGATTTTTTATGTGGCAATGTTTATTTTGACACCGACGAGGATTCTCTATTGAGTTACGTTTCATCGAATGTATAAATTCTCTCCTTTTTGTTTTGGTGTTTGCTGTTTACTTAAGGTGTTTTAACCTGTGTTGTAAACCGCTTAAGAGTTTTGAGTAACTACGAGCGGTAAATAAATAAATATTATTATTTTAAATATTTTTTATAACTACCCATTTCAGGTGTCTCCCCACAACTCCTCACTCACATTGAGAAGTGTGGACCAGACATAAGAAGTAATCCTATGCACGCAAGAAGCTTGGCGTAATACAAGCCAGCGTAAGTTAAACTGCCCTAAAGGTACACCAGAGCCAAATCCCGTTCAGCTGTGGAACCGCTGCAGCTGCTCTGCCTAAGCCGGGAAGAGGGGAAACATGCCTTTAAAATAGGGTTTTAGGCAGGGCTGCCAATCATCTGAATGAGCAGAACAAGCTTAGGATTTGACCTAAGAGTCACCCCCGGTGCTGCCCAAACCACGCCCCCAGAATGTCCATTTTGGGCATCTTGCGCTGGCCTCGGCTCAGCCAGACGGGTGGGGGTATAAATAATAACATTATTATTATTAAGTTGTGCTGGTGTATCTTTGGCTAAGCCAGGCTGGTCTCTTAACACCAGCAGAGCCAGAGATCATCTATGCATTCTAAACTGCCCATCTTGACAGAACTTGCCCCCGTCAACAACGCCACCAGATTCCTGGTGGAGCACATATGTTTTAACCAACTGGTATCGACTGAGATGTTTCAATGGTGATTTCACCATATAACACCGGTCTTGAAAGACCTACATTGGCTCCCAGTACGTTTCTGAGCAGAATTCAAAGTGTTGGTCCTGACCTTTAAAGCCCTAAACCGCCTTGGTCCAGTATACCTGAAGGAGCATCTCCACCTCCACTGAGGTCCAGCTCCAAGGGCCTTCTAGCGGTTTCCTCAATGTGAGAAGCCAAGTTACAGGGAACCAGGCAGAGGGCCTTCTCGGCAGTGGCAACTGCCCTGTGGAACGCCCTCCCACCAGATGTTAAAGAGAACAACAACTACCAGACTTTTAGAAGACATCTGAAGGCAGCCCTGTTTAGGGAAGCTTTTAATGTTTGATGGACTACTGTAGTTTAATATTTTTTGGGGAAGCCGCCCAGAGTGGCTGGGGAAGCCCAGCCAGATGGGCGGGGTATTAATAATAATAAATTATTATTATTATTATTATTATTATTATTATTATTATTATTATTTCTGCCTGTCTGGGTAGGCTTGCCTAGAAAAAAAATATTTTAAGTAGGTGTTGAAAAGAGCAGCGAAGTGACTGGCTGATGTCAAGAGGCAGGGAGTTCCAATGTGTATGGATTTATTTAGATGGGTGCCAACAAGAAGTTCAGAATCAGTATTATGTGGTACCTGTAACACTGCCAGTTCTGCAGACTGAAGCGGTCGTATGGGCCTATATGGGGTAAAGCAATCTCACAAGTAAATTGGTCCCAAGTTGTTAAGGGCTTTAAGGAGTGTCTCCACTCCCATCATTCAGCCCAGACACTGAGGTCCAGCTCCGAGGGCCTTCTGGCAGTTCACTTGCTGCAAGAAGTGAGATTACAGGGAACCAGGCAAAGGGCCTTCTCGGTAGTGGCGCCCGCCCTGTGGAATGCCCTCCCATCAGATGTCAAGGAAATAAACAACTATCTGACTTTTAGAAGACATCTGAAGGCAGCCCTGTTTAGGGAAGTTTAATGTTTGATCGTGTTTTTAATATTCTCTTGGGAGCTGCCCCGAGTGGCTGGGGAAACCCAGCCAAATGGGCGGGGCACAAATAATAATAATAATAATAATAATAATAATAATAATAATAATTTGTTGTTGTTGTTGTAACACCTTTAATTGGGCCCAATTGCAAATGGGCAACCAGGGCAGTTCTCTGAGCAGAGGTACTGTTGCATTTGTGCAAATTTACATAGGAAAAAAATGGCATATAAATGGAAATAATAGCATTAAATATTTTAGGGATTTTTTAAAATTAAAAAAATGAAGTTTCTTGGATTTCTTTTTTACTTAAATAAATACTGAGTGGGATATAAATTCCTTAGAAGAAATAAAAGCATTCCAGCAACCATTTGATGCCATTAAAAAAGAAGAAGGTATGGTATACATACTAAATATTTAGTGCTGCATCCTTGCTGGATAAGGTTTCAAAAGGCTTCTCGTGAACCAACAGAGTGACCTGCATGTTGCATTGGTTTGGTTGGCACCTGTTATCTGCTGCCACTGGCATAAGAAGTGAGCCTCATCCAGGGAAACGCACACTGAGTACTAAGGGAGCCTCGGCCTCACATGCATATCCCAGACAAAACTGCACTGCTCTGAATTAAGCAGGTTTGGGACGGTAAGGATTTGTCCCTATGTGTGGCGCTGTGGGTTAAACCACAGAGCCTAGGACTTGCCGATCAGAAGGTCGGCGGTTCGGATCCCCGCGACAGAGTGAGCTCCCATTGCTCGGTCCCTGCTCCTGCCCACCTAGCAGTTCGAAAGCACACCAGTGCAAGTAGATAAATAGGTACCACTCTGGCGGGAAGGTAAATGGCGTTTCCGTGCGCTGCTCTGGTTCGCCAGAAGCGGCTTAGTCATGCTGGCCACATGACCCGGAAGCTGTCCACCGGCTCCCTCGGCCAATAAAGCGAGATGAGCGCCGCAACACCAGAGTTGGTCACGATTGGACCTAATGCTCAGGGGTCCCTTTACCTTTACCTTAAGTTTTGATTTGCCCTTTTTATTCTGCTCAAGGGTATGTTGCAGGAAAGTTGCACTATTCCCCAGTAAGGTATCTCGACATGCTGTCGGTGTTCGAAATTAGCCAGGCGCCAGGAGCATTTTGCACCTGGCTTTTGACCACTTGCGACATGCCAGGGTGCCAGGATGGCACCTGACATTTTTATCATTTATTTATTTAATTTATATCTACCACCGTATACCTGAAGGTCTCAGGGCGATTCACATAAAATAGCATCTCCACCATCTGGAAGGTGCATGCCTGGGGATCATTGAATCTGGACTGTTTTCACACACTCATGCTCCCATCCTGTAGAATTCTATCAGTTATATATTATCTGCACAATCAGAATGAATTTTTGGAACCAAAATGCGTTTTCTGTGCAGCCTGAGCAGCAGAAGTCATTGTTAAGAAAAAGAGTTTGGAACAGGTATACAGTGGGTTAAGAACTTAATTTGTTCTGGAGGTCCGTTCTTAACCTGAAACTGTTCTTATCCTGAGATACCACTTTAGCTAATGGGGCCTCCCGCTGCTGCTACCGTGCCGCCGCCACGCGATTTCTCTTCTCATCCTGAAGCAAAGTTCTTAACCCGAGGTACAATTTCTGTGTTAGTGGAGTCTGTAACATGAAGCGTCTGTAACATGAAGCGTCTGTAACACGAGGTGCCACTGTACATGTGAACTGTCCCTGGATAAAGTGACTTTTCTTCCCTAAGTTCTCAGAGCTCTTAACCTAGCTCAAGGTGGTCATCTGAACTAGCCAGATGTTTAAGTGAGAATCCATCACCGTCAGTTGTCCATCATTTGTAAAAAAAAAAAAGACTTTAGAGCCGTCTTACCCCCAAACTAGACATTCTGTTCTGGCAACTGTAACCTTGGTTTAAGAAGCTATTTGGAGTCTAGCTCATATATTTGAGTTTCTAACACTGCATTTTCTGATTAGGTTGCAATGTGCCACTGGGTAGACTTGAATTTAACTGCAGGAGTTGCCATCTTTCTGGGTCTGTGGACATATCTGCAAACCACAACCAAGCACACTCTGCAACCCATGATATTGGCTATAATGGAATGCTTCTTACAAGCCTAATTTGTGTGGAAAAAACCCTTCGGGCAACCAGGAAAAACCTTCATAGGCACTCACAAGCAGCACATTGGCAACCGCCAGTCTTGTGTTACCGGTGGCCACCAATATTCAGTGACCCTGAATATATTTTCTGTCAACATACAGCATTAACCATCACATTTGCAGCCGCTTCCCTGGTTTCAGTCAACATCTCGCTTTGGAAGGAAAGGGCCAATTGATGTTAGATGCACCAGGCCACATGTGGTACAACCCCAACACAATAGGGCATAAATTGCTCTCGAACGCACACGCAAACAGGCATCGAGTTCAGGAACAGATGAATTCCAGCTAAATCCAAAAAGCTGACAAGCTGAATGGCACAAACAGATGTGAATTGCAGCACGCTTGGGTGGGTGGGGAGTAGATGCAAGTAACTTCTCCATTAGTTCACAGACACTTATTATAAGAGTCCCTTTTGCTAACCAGAGACCACAAAAATATGCTAGATCTCCATTCCCAAGAGAAGGAACCAAGAATATGACATTTAATTAAAAGCAGATTGGGGAACTGCCAAACTTTGTTGGCGGCAAGGAGGGGGAATGAGCGCAGAACTGGGGGCTTTGCCAACCTGTTGTTCTAGGCAAAAAAGGGCAGGGGAAAAAGAGTGTGCCTCTCGGTATAACACCCTAGATAGGTCTACTCAAAGGTAAGTCCCACAGAGTTCAGATGGGGCTTCCTGAGGGAGGAACAAAAAGGGATGTCAGCTTAAATATCGGACAGCTCTCTAAATCTCAGATCCCTGCTTGCCGGACTGTTCTGTGTGATTCGAATGCCTGCTCCCCTCTTAACTACTGCAGCGGATTTTATGCCTCCAGTCTGAACCTCAAGTTCAGAAAGAGAGTGGGAGGCTCCGGAGAAAAGGGCGCCTCTCGCAATACCAAACACTGCACGCTCCCCGTCCCAACGCTATTTTCACTTACAGGTATCGTTGCCCGTCCATGTGATGGTGCAGAGCCACGGAGAGTCCGAAGTAGCTGTCCGGGGTCTTGCCTTTCTTGTGGATCAGAAATTTCGTGTCCAGGTTGAAAGCCGCGCATCTCGGGGCGCAGAGGGAAATCCACAGGGCGCATGCCAGCAGGAGCGCTTTCTGCCTCCCAAGCTGGCTCTTGCGTCCTGCGGGTCTGCAAAGGTGGAACTGGCTAGCGCCCATTTCGTGTTTCGCCAATTTCTTTCTCCTTCTTTTTTTGCTTCCCAGGAATCTGCTGCACCCTTCTGCAAAGGAGTTTGCGGGTGGCTTGCTCGTTTTGCTGGGGGCTGGGGAAAAAAACCCGGCTTGCTTTTGTTGTTGCTTTCAGTTCCTGGAGTTTTGCCCTCCTCCCCTCTCCAACCTCCTTTGTGAATGTTGCAGATTGTAGCAGCAGCAGCAGTCTCCCTGCTTAGCGATCGGATATTCCTTCCTCTCCACCCGGTTCTTCCCTACGCGCAAAAGGCTCGGATGGAGCCGGTTCTGTGGCTGGTATCGCGCAAGTGAGGCGCGCGCGTGCTTGCTTGGTTACCTCCCTCCCCACCTTGCACAGAGTCTGAGCAGTCGCTCTGGCTACACTTTTCTTCCGGGGGAAAAAGAAACAGTCGGAGCGAGCAGGAGTGACAAGCGCTTGGTTCTTAAAGGGGCCCCGGACAGGTTGGACACCTGCCCAGCGCGCAAACAAAGACGAGGGCAGATAAAAGGCCGGGGAACTGATTTCATTCTTGCTAGTATTTTCTTTTTCTTTTATAAAAAAACAAGTACCTTAAAGGTACAAAGACCCAGATTTGCCTGGAGGTTTCCAGGCGCACGCTTTCCCCTCGAAGCGCATCTCTCCGTGATCACAGGTGTATTGGGGCGCGCTGCGTTTAGTCAGCGGGAAAGGGGGTGCACTCTGCACGCGCTCAGGGGCCCTTGTTTTTATTATGACGCCGCGCGAGGAATAACAAGAGCCGGTTCTGGCGCACTTGCCGGCTTTCCTGGGCAAACCGCTGGGCTTATCTAAAGGAAGCAGACGTTTGCCTGACTCAGAACCATCACTGGATCAAAATATTTTACCAGATGTCCCTTGCATTTCCCTCAGTCAGCCCTGGCAAAGCCCTACCATTGGTGCTGTGAGGTTTGTCTGTTTTGTTATTGCATTGCTATCCTGTTCCTTGGCCAAGATGCTCATCTCACTCTCTGCCTGTCCCAAGTCCACTGTCACAACAACCCTATAGGGTAGGAGGCAATAAAGTGGTCCAAAATCACCCAGTGAGCTTTGTTGCAAAACAGAGCTGCCTCTCCCTGGTCTAAGTTCAACATCCTAGCCACTCCACCTGACTTGGTCTATAGTTTTGAGGTTCCGGGACTGATCCCTGCTGAGCCAGCCCTCCCGGAGTCAAGTAAACTGCACTGGAATTACATACAACTTAAAGTGAGAGAGAGGCTGGTTCCTCCCTCAGGTTCACAGCTTTCAAATGTGGCAAGCAGACATCCACATCTCAGAATAGCTCAGATGGTTTGAGCATGGTGCTGATAACGCCAAGATTGCAGGTTCGAACCCCGTATGGGACAGCTGCATATTCCTGGACTAGATGATTCTCAGGGTGCCTTCCAACTCTACAAATCTGTGATTCTAACCCGTGGATTTTAAAATGTGTGTGTGTGTATATATATATATCAAAATCTAGCTATGCTGTTTGGTCCTCCCTAAGATGGCTTTCCACTTCCAATGTTTGTATTTCAAAGTGCTCTCTGTGTGCGCAAATGTATTCTTCCGAATTCATAGATTTCATAGTTTCAAAACCACACCCCTTAGCTGATTCGTCATTATGACATACAAGTTACTTCCAGGTGACCTTCTAATTGAGCATTTGTTCTGGTTTATTTGCATAAACTCTGCAGGTTGGCTCAGAGATGTTGTATGTTTACTAAGCATTCATACTGGTTTGTTTGCACCAAATTTGTGGGAAGGTTAGACAACATTGCCTGTCGTTTTTTTATTGAGCTTTTATTCTGATCTGTGAAGTTACGTTTATAACCTGCTGCTTTTATTGTATGTTCGTTCAATTGTTTTGTTTTTTATAATTTTATTTGTAAATTTTCAACAAACAAACAACTCAACAACATTTCAAATTTAGCAATCAGTCATTCCACCTACGACTTCCCCTCCATCCCTCCGTGTTTCCCTCAAAATTTCAATTTATGCTGCATATTATCGTTACTCTATACCTTCACCTTATCTCACATAAAAAACAAAAAGTTCACCCCCTCCACTGCTGTTCTTACTCAAATCCTATTTGCATTCTAACATGTTTACACCGAGCTTCTAAGCATTCTGTAAATATTTTCCAATCTTCTTTAAGACCAGTCTCTTTCTGATCTCTAATTTTGCACGCCAAACTTGCCTGTTCTACATAGCCTATCAATTTCAGCTGTCATTCTTATTCAGTAGGGAGCACCTCATCATACAATTTTTGTGCGTATAATATTCCTGCTGCCGTGGTTGCGTAAAGAAATAGATTTGTCTGGGTTTGGGGCAATATCTTCTCCAGTTATCTCTAGTAAAAAGCAGAAGAAGCTTCTAGTTTAGGGGGGTTAGTTGCCTTAAATATCTTTTTCAACTCATTATAAATCATCTCCCAAAAGTCCATAGCTCCTTTCACGTCCACCACATACGGTAAAATGTGCTTTCTACTTCTTTACATTTCCAACAGTCAGATGTTTGGGTTTTAACATTTCCACTGTAAGCAGCCTTGTGAGGGCTTGCACTGAAAAGCGAGACAGAAATATGTTAAATATCATATTTTTTGCTCTATAAGACTCACTTTTTCCCTCCTAAAAAGTAAGGGGAAATGTGTGTGCGTCTTATGGAATAAAGCAGGCTGCGCAGCTATCCCAGAAGCCAGAACAGCAAGAGGGATTGCTGCTTTCACTGCGCAGCGATCCCTCTTGCTGTTCTGGCTTCTGAGATTCAGAATTTTTTTTTCTTGTTTTCCTCCTCCAAAAACTAGGTGCGTCTTGTGGTCTGGTGCCTCTTATAGAGCGAAAAATACGGTAAATAGGTACATGTGCTTTCCCTCTAAGCCAGTGGTTCTCAACCTTGGGTCCCCAGATTTTTCTGGCCTACAACTCCCATGATCCCTAGCTCACAGGACCAGTGGTCAGGGATGATGGGAGATGTAGGCCTAAAACATCTGGGGACCCAAGGTTGAGAAAGGCTGCTCTAAGCTGTGGTGACCCATGAACTGGTTACATTCGGAATGGACTACTGTAGCGCTCTCTGTATTTCAAACTGTGGTCAGCGCTGATGCCGTTAGGAGCAAGGCAGTCAGCGACACGTATCACATGTCCACATATTGGCAAATACAGACAGCAAATATTTGAGCAACCGGGGAATATCTGGAGAACAATCAACTTCGAAATTCACACCAGAGAACTTCGGGGGTGGAGAAAGAATTTGCTTCAGCTTCCAGTTGTGTCTGTGATAGGACACAGGCCACACTTGTTTTGGGTGGCCAAAAAAAAGGACTTTCAAACCCAAAAGGGAAATGTCTACATTTCCCTGCTCTTAACCACAAGTTGTTCCCAGGAAATTTGCTTGCGCATCATTGCAAACCCTTCTGTTTGAGGAATGGAATGCATTAATTGCTGTTGGATGTTTTCAGCCTGATAATCTTGGGATTCCAAGTAGAGAAAAGAGGAAATGGAGACAGGAGGAAATGTAGAGTCTTCCAGGGGTTCGGTGCAGAATCCTTGATTTCCCCCGTTAGCAGTGGAGGAATTGGGAACAGGGCATCAATCAAGATGAGCTTGATTTCTCACCCAAACTCAAATTCGACCAGACAGCTTTGCTCTCCCCTCCTGGTGAGTTCAGATGTTTCGGATCGCCTGATTCTCTCCTTCTGATGCATAGCCTTTTCGCAGATACCCTCTCAGTTCTTGGTCCTTAAAAGGAAAAGTCCTCCCTCCAAAACAGGGGTGGCTAACTTGTGCCCATTCAGGTATTTTTAGACTCCCAACTCCCCTCAGTCACAGGCATCATGGCCATTGGCCAGGGGTCATTGGAAATGAAATTCTGTGCCTTCATCACCATGTATGGGAACATACCTCAAGAAAGGCCGTCTTCACATTCTAAGTCAGGAGTCAGCAAGGTTTATCTTGACTGGGCTGGATCGGTCCCCCGGAGATCCCTCTGTGCGTGCACACCTGTGATTTTTGGCATCTGCATGTGCACAGATGCAATTTCCGGCGCCAGAAAAGTGAGTCCCTGTGGTGCTCCGGTTTAGTGCAGTGCATGAGTGGGCAGCTTGGTTTGGAGGCAGCTTGTGGGCCGGTCAAATGACCTCTGTGGGCCTCTTCCAGCCCATGGGCCTTAGGTTGCTGACCTCTGTTCTCAGTCCTAAGAAGCTCCCTGCTGGACCATACCAAAGGCCTTTCTCAGGGGTAGCCAACATCGTGGCTTCCAGATGTTTTGGACCACAACTCCCATTATCCTTGCCCATTGACTGTTCTGCCTAGGCTGGTGGGAGTTGTAGGCTGGTGGAAGGCTCCGCCCTGGCCACCCATTTTCAGGCTCTCACAAACCACCTTGGGTTTTACTAGAATGCCAAGATCTACCCACCAGAACCACGTGCAAAAGACATGTTCTTAGTATTAAAGAATATTCTTCTTCTTCTTTGGCGATCACTTGTAGCCGAGTAAGATTGTCTTCCATAAACATGGTTTAAGAAATGAGTCCATAAGTGACTGTGGAGGCCAATTCTGGATCCACACATCCTTCCACAGTGGGGACATTGGTTTCCAGGTGGGAGTTGGTCACGGTGAGGGTTTGCCAAATGTGCCTTCCTCTTAGCACATTTCTCCATTTCGTCCTGAGTTCGAGCATCTTCAAAGTCCATGACACCTTTGGTAAAGGCTGTTCTCCAATTGGAGCGCTCGCAGGCAAGTGTTTCCCAGTTGTCAGTATTATTAAAGAATATGGGGAGGAGATGGCTAGCGTTGCCACAATATCAGCTTCTGCCTCTGATTCTGGACTGCTCTATGCCACACACTCCCCCTGCTCACTAGACCCTGTTGCCTCCTCAGCTTCCAACTCCTCCTCTTCCCTTCGGTCCACCCGAAGTTGTCCTACCACCTCTCCCCGGGCTCTGAGCCTTCTTTCCTTGGTGGCTCCCCCAGATGGAGCCCCCGGTCATTCCGCTGCGTCCCGTCAGTTCATGACACCCTCCAGGTGAGGAGCGTCTTCTGCCCATTCCATTTGTTCAGCTTTTAAAATATATATATTTCCCCAATACCTCGGGATAACCCATTGCGTGACTTTGATGTGTGATCTGCATGCACGATCTACCCCTGTCACGCTATGATCTGTAACTCTATATTCATTCATGCCGTAGAAACTGTACGTGAAACTCATTTCAGCTGTTGGGAAGATCGTTGGGTGGATTAGTTCATGACAGGTGCACCCCACATGCCTAAGTGCCCTGGGGGGTGGGTTGCCTGCCCATAAATCTGTTACAGCGTATACAACCTTTCAATGGAAAGAAAGCATCATGCTTCCCAAATTTTGCAATGCTTAGCTCATCTGACACTGAGCTGGCTTGTCATGGGAAATGGAGAGAGTCATTTCTGGTCCAACTAGGGATGTAAGAACATAGGAAGAGGCTGATGGATCAGGCTCATGGCACCTCTGATCTCACAATGGCTGACCAGGTGCCTGTTTTAAACTTTTTTGGGGTTTTTTTGGTATTAATATATTTTTTGAAAAGGTTTCCGTTTTAAAGAAATAAAGTGATGCAAAGAAAAAGGCAAAAAGGAAAGAAGACACAAAAACGTGTAGAAGGAAACAATATGTGCATATACCCAATATGCTAAAAATACCCTAAGTCGTGCATACTTATATACATTTGATATTATTATCCTAATACTTAAGTAAGGTAAAGGACCCCCTGGATGGTTAAGTGCAGTCAAACTTGGCTATGGAGTGCAGCGCTCATCTTACTTCAGGCCGAGGGAGTCAGTGTTTGTCCCCAGACAGCTTTCTGGGTCATGTGGCCAGAATGACTAAACCACATCTGGCGCAACAGGACACCGTGACGGAAGCCAGGGCACACGAAAATGCCGTTTACCTTCCCACCACAGTGGTACCTATTTATCTACTTGCACTGGTGTGCTTTCGAACTGCTAGGTTGGCAGGAGCTGGGACAGAGCAACGGGAGCTTACTCCGTTGCAGGGATTTGAACCGCCGACCTTCCAATCAGCAAGCCCAAGACAAGAGGCACAGTAGTTTAGACCACAACACCACCCGCTCCCATTAATACATATGTAAATATTATTAATAATATTGATGTGTAAATATTAATAGCCTACTACATTTTGTATAAACTCATTCCAAATATTGTCATATTTAACCAAACAAAGTCTACGTCTATAAGCAGTCCGTTCATAACTTGCAAGTGTTATCGTATTGTCAATGCATTTATTAAAGGGGATCATATCTTCATTCTTCCAGTTCATCAATATCAGTCTCTTGGCGGTAGCACGTCAAACCCATTTTCTTTGTCCCATTGTTAGCTTCCATATAATAGGTAGGGACATGGGTGGCGCTGTGGTCTAAACCACTGAGCCTCTTGGGCTTGCCGATCAGAAGGTCGGCAGTTAGAATCCCTGCGACAGGGTGAGCTCCCGTTGCTCTGTCCCAGCTCCTGTCAACCTAGCAGTTCAAAAGCACGCCAGTGCAAGTAGATAAATAGGGACCGCACCAGTGGGAAGGTAAATGGCATTTCCATGCACTCTGGTGTCTGTTATGGCGTCCTGTTGCACCAGAAGCGGTTTATTCATGCTGGCCACATGAGCCGGAAAGCTGTCTGTGGAAAAACGCCGGCTCCCTTGGCCTGAAAAGCGAGACGAGCAGTGCAACCCCATAGTTTGACTGGACTTAAAGGGACGCGGGTGGCGCTGTGGTCTAAACCACTGAGCCTCTTGGGCTTGCCAATCGGGAGGTTGGCGGTTCGAATGCCTGCAATGGGGTGAGCTCCCATTGCTCAGTCCCTGCTCCTGCCAACCTAGCAGTTCGAAAGCACGCCAGTCCAAGTAGATAAATAGGTACCGCTTTGGCGGGAAGGTAAATGGCATTTCCATACGCTGTTCTGGTTCACCAGAAGCAGCTTAATCATGCTGGCCACGACCTGGAAGCTGTCTGTGGATAAACACCAGCTCCCTCGGCCAGTAAAGCGAAATGAGTGCCACAACCCCAGAGTCGTCTGCGACTGGACCTAACGATCAGGGTTCACTTTACCTTTACCTTTTAACCGTCCAGGGGTCCTTTACCTTTACCTTATATATAATAGGTATATAGTCCAGAAGAATGTTTTCCGCTGAAAACTCCAGCTTTCTCTGGACGGCTGTCATTAAACAAAAGAAGCCACAAGCAGGATTTGAACACAAGAGCCCTCTCCCCTCCCAGGGTTTCAAGCAACTGGCGTTCAGAAGCATTGCTGCGTCAGACTGGAGGCAGAGCCCAGGCCATTGAAAGCCCTCTCCTCCAAGTCTTGGTAGCTCCTTCCAGAGCTTGCTGAAGCTCAGCCGCTTCTCTAATATGGCTTCAGGTTCAAGACTTACTGTGGACTTGACACCTCCTGACATCTCCTGCTTGTGGATTGTGGGTGCTATTCAAGGCAAACATTACAAACTCCTGCCTCGGGCATCAAAACGTTTGCAACGTTTAGCACTTCTAACACCCTTGTAAACGTTTCCTCATGAATAATAAAATAAAGGCAAGCGAGCACCGTTGTGCAGCGAAAGCTACATCAAGATAACATTAAGGACACAGCATTAATTGCTTTTAGTGTCAAGGAAGACCCAAGCAGCGCTCCGCCAGGTAACTGTAAATGGATTCCTGTGGATCTTCCCGGCATCCGAAAGAAGGGCGTGCTACTCGTTGCCAAAGATACTTTGGACCACACTTCTCTTTGAACTATTTCGACCAGTTGCTTTTTTTTTTTTTTTTTGCACTTGGATATAATCCCCAAGGATAAATTGCATGCACCAGGCATCACTTTTGAAGGGTGCCTGATGATGGGAGCCTTAGTCAGGTGTAGGGCAGCAATTGAAAAAACAGCGGTGCCAGCGAAGTTAACTCTTTATTGAAACAAAACAAAACAGTACAGGCCTAGTGGTCACTATTCCCAGTAGGTCTTGCCCCAATGCAGGTGTTGTAAGGACTGAGGGTCCCTGCCTTCCCACCACTCTCTAAGGCTCCTCCCCTACCCCTGATCTAGCATAGTACTTGGATAATGGGCATGTCAGCTGCTATCCAAGGTCTGAAACAGAACCCCCCCCCCCACAACACCTGCTATCGGATACTTTCAAAACTGAACATGCCAGGATTTGAACCCAGGACTTTCTGCATTCAGGGCCTGGGCTCTACCACTCAGCCATGACTCCTTACAGAGTTCAAATAAGATGCATGGCATGTTCATCATGTCATTGAGTTTCCTGTTCGGGTTGTTGTTGTTGCTGCAAGATTTAGGTCAGCGGTCAGCAAGGTTTACCTTGCCGGGGCCAGATCGGTCCTGCAGAGATCCCTTTGTGGGCTGGATCACACTGGATCGCACACACGCCTGTGATTTCCAGCGTCTGCACAGATGCGATTTCCGGTGCCGCGGAAGCGAGTCCCCATGCCGCACTGCGCCGGTTTAGCACAGCGTGCCGAGACTCGCTGAGTGGGCGGCTCACTTCTGGCGTGGCTCGTGGGCCGGTTAAACGGTCTCTGTGGGCCACTTCTGGCCCATGGGCCGCACGTTGCTGCCCCCTGATTTAGAGGCTTCAGAAAACAGCAAGCAATGTAAACCTGTTCAGTTTGGCGCTACCTTTGGCCCTAATTATTATTATTATTATGACGTATTTATTATTTATTATTTACACCCCGCCCATCTAGCTGGGTTTCCCCAGCCACTCTGGGCGGCTTCCAACAAAACACTAAAATACAATAACCTATTAAACATTAAAAGCTTCCCTAAACAGGACTGCCTTCAGATGTCTTCTAAAAGTTTGGTAGTTATTTTTCTCCAGGCCCTCTGCCTGGTTCTCTGTAACTTGTACACAGAATGCCTCGCCCTCGCCCACTGTGCACGGCCTGGGTGCACCCAGCTAAATTTTGGGCATGGCTGCAGCCTTGCCACCTCTCTCTTTGCAGACTCACCCCTTGCCAAGCCGCAGTCTGAGGTCCAGGAAGTTGGGGCTGTTCTCTGAGCCTGGCAGGCCCGAGCGAGAGGGAAGAGCCGCCAAATTCTTCTGGCGTCAGGCAGGTGCAATAACAGCCCATGTCGTTTCTGTGATTCTTCACCTCCGCCTCCCCTTCCTCTGCGAGGCTCCGCAGCACAGATCTTGTTTGCATTAGGGCAACCACAGTGGCTTTTATAATCCCTGTGATAAGTGTGCCTCCTTCCAAATGGAAAGTCGCATTGATCTTTGGGTGTTTCCTCCCTATTCCCCCATCCCCAATGCAAGATCCCCTTCCTGGAGCAAGTTTTGCAGCTGTTTATTTCTTCCCCCAGAGCTGCTGAAAGACTTTATGAGCATCAGAGCAAATATAGGTCCCCCTCGCCCAATATTTGAAAATTATCCACACATGTTATTCTCAAACTTCAGCTCGTTCCTTTACAGAAGATGAGCATTTCCCTCCTTTTTGGATTCTCATTTTCCCAGTGTTTCAGTTTTTATCTCATATCTGCATTAGTTTGCAATTTTCCCTTTAAAAAAGAAGGCGCTTGCATGAAAATTCACTCGTGTTTCTCCTAATGTGTGTAGTTTTGTACAGCACTTTGCCAAATACAGTGGTACCTCGGGTTAAGAACTTAATTCATTCTGGAGGTCCGTTCTTAACCTGAAACTGTTCTTAGCCTGAGGTACCACTTTAGCTGATGGGGCCTCCCGCTGCCGCCGTGCCGTCGCTGCGCAATTTCTGTTCTAATCCTGAGGTAAAGTTCTTAAGCCGAGGTACCATTTCTGGGTTAGCAGAGTCTGTAACCTGAAGTGTATGTAACCTGAAGCATCTGTAACCCAAGGCAGCACTGTACAGATGCTTTTGCAAGCAATTCTCCCTACGGCGATTACTTTTGTACATTTCTCCCACCAATATACACATTTTTGAGGACATTTCTCCTCTATGTACACTTTTTTTGTACACATTTTGGGGTCAGAGTGCGGCTTCGCAAAACTTGGAAGGATGCACAAACATTGTAGGATAGCTGTGTTCCCAGTTTGCTTATTGATTCTTTGGAAAGCTAATACAACAGATAGAAAATGTAACTCTGGCAACATACAAACAGATTACTTTTAGATTGTATATGGATTAATATATTGCGCATATGGTGCATACGGTTGGGTCCATCATTCCTATTCCCTGTCAATTAAAACAGCAGCAACAAAGTACTGTATTCAATGCTAGTCTTACTCAAGGAGCAGACCCACGGTGATTGGTGGGCCTGAGTAAATTAGGTTTACTAATTTCTGTGAGTCCACTCCAAAGAGGACTTGGTCAGTTACAGCCCTAAACCTTGTACAAATCTCCCCTTCCATCCTTGTACAGAGCCTCTTGTGACCTTTCCCTTTCACCTGAATAGCAACGCCCATTGTGAAGAGAGAGGGGATTAAAATCTCTGTTAAGTGGTTTCTTTATAGAGAATGGCTATATAAAAAAAGAGTGCCTCAGAAAATCTCATCCCACATGAAAAAGCTTATAGCATCTTTTTGCCTTAACCCATTACTCCTCATTCCCAACCAGGGTGACCATGAAGTGTTGTCCAGTTCATGCCTGGCTTAAAGTCTAGCTTGCAAGGGTCTTGAAATTGCCAGTCGCCCGCAACATACCAGCGGAGCAGGTACATAGGTCACCTGATCGCAGTTTTCCCCCACGAGAATGAGATAGATCACATTCCTATTACGGTTAGAGTAGGACTGCATTTCTGTTTAAATTACAGTAACAGTTTTCTTTTCTTTTTTGGTGGTTTTCAAAATTTTATTACATTCAATTACACATTTTAACATTCTTAGCAATACATTCCAAATTATTATTGTTTCCAATACAATGGTACCTCAGGTTACAGATGCTTCAGGTTACAGACTCCGCTAACCCAGAAATAGTACCTCGGGTTAAGAACTTTGCTTCAGGATGAGAACAGAAATCGTGCGGCAGCACAGCAGCAGTGGAAGGCCCTTTTAGCTAAAGTGGTGCTTCAGGTTAAGAACGGACCTCCAAAACGAATTAAGTTCTTAACCTGAGGTACCACTGTACTATATATGTAAATCTCTATGTATATATTATTTTCCTTATTCCTACACCTGTGACTTCCCTCCACCACTTTACAGCTTCTTTTGTTTTTATTTCTTATTGTATTGTGTTGCGTATATTGTTTGTATTTTCCCCATAAAACGTCTGTCGATATCTTAGTTTAACAAAATTTAGTCAATGCATATCAGTAAATTTGTGTTAGAGCGATGTTTTGTCATATATTCTTCTACGCATTCCCATTCTTTCCTTAGTTTCTGATTTGATTGATATCTGATAGCTGCTGTCATTCTAGCCAATTCTATAAATTCATATAATTTATTTTGCCAATCCATTATTGATGGGACAATGTCCCCTTCCCAGTTTTTGGCTATTAGTATTCTGGCAGCAGCTGTAGCATATAAAAACACTTTTTTTCTTGTTGTTGGGGATGTCTGTTGATACAATGCCTAACAGGAACGCCTCTGGTTTTTCCTCAAATGATGTTTTAAACATCTTTTTCAGTTGCTCATGAACACTATTCCAGAATATATTTTTTATTTTCCCACATCCACACCATACGTGATGAGAATGAGATAGATCGCATTCCTATTAGGGTTAAAATAGGATTGCATTTCTGTTTAAATTATAGTAACGGTTTTCAAATGTGCACCTCTAAATAATAAATTCGCATGCGCCAATAAGGCTTGCCGATCAGAAGGTTGGCGGTTCGAATCCCCGCAATGGGATGAGCTCCCATTGTTCAGTCCCAGCTCCTGTCAACCTAGCAGTTCGAAAGCACATCAAAGTGCAAGTAGATAAATAGGTACCACTCCGTTAGGCAGGTACAGTGGTGCCCCGCAAGACGAATGCCTCGCAAGACGGAAAACCCGCTAGACGAAAGGGTTTTCCGTTTTTCAATGCGCTTCGCAGGACGAATTTCCCTATGGGCTTGCTTCACAAGACGAAAATGTCTTGCGAGTCTTGAGGTTTTTTTTCGCTCCCCCCCCCCTTTTTCTAAGCCGCTAAGCCTTTAATAGCCGCTAAACCGCTAATAGCGCTAATCCACTAAGCCGCTAATAGGGTTGCTTCGCAAGACGAAAAAACCGCTAGACGAAGATACTTGCGGAATGGATTAATTTCGTCTTGCGAGGCACCACTGTAAATGGCCTTTCCATGCGCTGCTCTGGTTCTCCAGAAGCGGCTTAGTCATGCTGGCCACATGACCTGGAAGCTGTAGCAAGCTCCCTTGGCTAGTAAAGTGAGATGAGCGCCGCAACCCCAGAGTCATCCGCTACTGGACCTAACGGTCAGGGGTTCCTTTACCTTCACCTATGTGCTGATTTTATGCAGAATCTGTCTCTTCTGTCCTCCTTTTTGCTGATGCAGCATTTTATTTTATCTACTCCTGCAAGAAACTTTGAGGGGTGAACCATCAGCTCACCTGGACTAGGGTGAAGTGAGGTGGGGCAGGGTATCAGTGACTGCATGGGGACACTGGCAGTGTTCCTCCCAATGCACCTGCTGAACCTTGACTGTCCTACCTGCCCAGGTACGCTGCTGTGACACCAGTGCTGGGAGGGCATTGAATGCACGGGTGTCTGCTTTCCTTGCTTTTAAGTCTTTTTATACTGATGCTTCATTGTTTATTGTTTGCATCTTTGCTTTAATTATTTTGGGAGGACTCCAGTGGTGGAGGGTCTGGTGCTTTGCATGCAGAAGAATGCAGGTTCAATGTACCCAACATCTCCAGGCAGGGCTGGGAGAAAATTCCTGTCTGAAACCCTGGAAAACTGCTACCAGTCAGTGTAAACAAGACTGATCAAAATGGAGCAATGAGGTTTGTCGGAAGTTGGGGCCCAATTTCATGTTAATTAGTACTGCTAATAGGTATTTCCACTCTAAGCAATCAAAAGCTTTGAGGATGTCTAGGGACACTCGCCATGGTCCCCTCCATCTCTTTCCCCCTTTTCTTCCTAATGTAACACTAATGTTTCAACAAATGAAACTGATCTGTAGACAATGTAACTTGAAAAAGGAGACATTGCACATAATTTTGTAATACAATAAATCTTTAATAAATAATACATTTTTTTTAAAAAAATGGAGCAGTGGGTCTGAACCATAGAATCATAGAATTGTAGAGTTGGAAGGGACCCCAATGGTCATCTAGTCCAACCCCCTGCAATGCAGGAATCTCATCGCTCACTATAAGGGAATTTCTTATGTTCCTACTGTGTGCTGTTTAGGGATTTCTGAAATGGCAAGTGCTTGTTTTTTTTTAATTAAAACATATACAGTCATACCTTGGGTTGAAGTAGCTTCAGGTTAAGCATATTTGGGTTGCGCTCCATGGCGACCCGGAAGTAACGGAGCGTGTTACTTCCGGGTTTCGCCGCTCACGCATGCGCAGACGCTCAAAATGATGTCACACGCATGCGCGGAAGTGGCAAATCGCAACCCGTGCACGAGCAGACGTGGGTTGCGTTTGCTGCAAGATGCAAACGGGGCTCCAGAACAGATCCCGTTTGCATCCAGAGGTACCACTGTAATGTGCAACAATTATGCAATTGCCCCCCAAAATGAAAACGAAAAATAAAACAACAAACACTGTCCAAAATCGGCTTGCCAAGAGACAGTAGGGCTGCTGTACATCCAGATTTCCCCAGACATTACTGGGATTTCAAAAGCAGAATTGACATCCGGTGGGATTTCTGAAAGGCAGTGCTTTGCCACTTGAAAAATCACGATTTTTCGGGGTGTCCGGGTTTTTACTTTTTGAAATTTGACAGCCCTAAGGTTTTATGTGTCGCTGTCTCAGACCCCCAGAAACGGAGCCCAGAGAAGTCTGCCTTCAGCTCCCCCCAGTTGCTGGAGGGGACGAGAAGCAAAGGGACGGCATCTTAGGAATTTCATAGGTGCAAATACAGCCCAGCCCAAACTGGAGGAGGCCCAATACTGCCCTGAGGGCCCTTGAAGGCTGCCAGGAGCTTCCTTATCTACGATTAGCTCTCTAAATATTTGCCTGGCTCAACGGGTGTGTTAAGGGTAAAACGGCTGGGCCAGACCTTCGCAGGCGTTCCGCAAGCTTTCGAAAGGAACTGGAAGGTAAGAAGAGAGGAAACAAATAGGACAAAAAAGAAAAATCAATTTAAGAAACTCCTTCATCTGGGACTAGGATGGACACCATTCAGAGCACTTGTAGGGGCGGTGAAGGGGGCTGGCATGGCAGAGAAGACCCCACAGCAAAGCACATGTTTTCTGCATAGAACAGAAGTGGGGAGTCTGAGGGCCGCACAACTTTCTCAGCAACCTCCCAGGGGCCACACGCTAGAAGTTGGCAGGGCCAGAAGTCAAAGCAGGGTGAGCAATGAATGTCAACTTTACCTTTGTATCTGTACACACTTCACCTGCCTCTCCATCTTCCATCCAAGCGGGCAAGAAGCATCATCAGAATTGAGGGGCCTACAGATCACAAAATTTAAGGTGAGTCCTAAATATATATACTATATCTTCGAATGTTCCTCTGAGGGTCACCCTAACCAAGATAGACTGAAGGAAGAAAGAGCTGGGCTGTGAGGACTCTGAAACAATTTCGGAGCATGTTGGCTGTTCTTTGTGAAGATCTAATAGTGGATTTGGGGTGCCTGCTGGGGTATTTAATGCTGTTCTCCCACCTACGCTCAACCTATAAATTTGGAAATAAACACAAATACAGTGTTACCTTGGTTCTCAAACCTAGTCCATTCCAAAACCAAAGCATTCCAAAACCAAGGTGCGCTTTCCCATAGAAAGTAATGCGAAATGGATTAATCCGTTCCAGACTTTTAAAAACAACCCCCTAAAACAGCAATTTAACATGAATTTTACTATCTAACGAGACCATTGGTCCATTAAATGAAAGCAATAAACAATGTACTGCAGTCACACAATCAATCAATCAATCGGTAGGTGAACTGGGTTCCACACAGTCACCACAACAAAACAAAAAGAGCCACAAAAACAAGAAAAACGCAAAATGAATAGCAAAAAAAGACAGAGCTCAGTGTAACCCTCAAAACATAAGCGTGACACTCAAATCGGAAGCATAACACTCAAAACGGAGCACGTTCGGCTTCTGAAAAAGGTTGGCAAACTGGAACACTTACTTCCGGGTTTGCAGTGTTTGCGTTCCAAATTGTTTGAATACCAAGGCGTTTGAGAACCAAGGTACCACTGTATTGCAAACTGGTGTAAGTCTCCATGCGACCTCCAGAGTGGAACATCTTACATTATTTATACAGTGGTACCTCGGTTTTTGAGCATCTCGGAAGCTGAACGTTTTGGTTTCTGAACGCCGAAAAACCGGAAGTAATTGCTTCCATTTTTTAATGCTTTTCGGAAGTCAAACTGCTTCCGCTGAGTCCCCCCCCCCCCCAATTTTCTCCATTGAAATTGCAGACTGCCCTTTGCACCTCGGTTTTCGAACGTTTCAGAAGTTGAACGGTCTTCCGGAATGGATTACATTTGAAAACCAAAAACCCCTGGGAATTGCATCTTGCGGTCAGTCACTGAAAATTCTCCACTAGCCAACTTTGTTGTTGCAAAATTCACTCCCTATCATAGTACGTGCTCTCCCCGAATAATATTGGGAGCTGTATTTGTTAAGGGTGCTGAGAGCTGTTAGTAGGCAACCCCTCACAAAATTCACCAGGAAGAGGGACTGGTGGTTAAATCACCATGGCCGTGACACTTATAAGTGTTACAACAGTGTTTTAAACTTACGGTGCAGAGGTGCCCTCTAGTCTATACCATTTATTTATTTTTAAATCCCTCTTACGTATAAAATTGCATTACGGGCCGAAGGGCAGTAGCCTCGCCGCCCCCACAGACATGCTAATTTAATTAGTACGGGGTTGTACGTGTGTGCATTCTGGTACTGCTGAGCAACCAGTTTTCATAAGCCCTCCTCTACAGCCTGAAAATGGCCCAGTCTGGTTGCTTGCGAAAAGGCTAGGCCTCCGGTTTAGTGCAGTGCAGACAATACATGGGTGTAATTATATCACTGCACTTTGGCTGGCGGTGCCCTGGCCATAATCACAGGTGGGTCGCACCCTCCCTCCCTCCCTCTCCCTCTCTTGCTTCAAAAGTCAACGGCCTGGAGAGGCGGAGATGGGTTGTAACCGCACCTGAGCGGCGGAGGAGACGTCGAAGAGCTGAACCTTCCAGTCCTTGGAGACTCGCCAAGCCTTGCGCAGCCCCACAAAGCACAGTGCACTTGTTCCTGCAGGCAGGCAGGCAGGCGGGCCAAGATGAGCCAATGCAAACAGCCTCTTTTCAATATCCCTTCTGATCCACCCTGACCCCCCCTTTGCCCACGGCAACTTGGACGGCAGTGCCCCGCCCCGGTTTGCTTTTCATGTCGGGCGATGAATAAATTTCCTCCTGAAAAGGAAAGTCGACGCTGTGTCCAGAACGCATGGCCCTGGAACCGGCGTGAGTCACTTCCCTTCTCTGGCTGGATGTGGCCCGGACCTTGCCCAGGACAGGACGTGCCTGAGCTTATCATCAGCCAGGGCTCGTCACCTTCCTTTCCACTCCCCGAACCACCCTGCAGAGAGTGCTAATCCTAGAGATCTGGGATTGGCATTTGTCTTTGGAGTCGCTGGTTCAGCAGCCAGTAAGGAGCAAAAGGCTTCACTGGGCTGGTTTTGGAACACCGGGCAAGAGTGCCTCTGAGCTTGTGCAGAGTGCACGCCCCTCCCCTGGCCAGCCAGTCTTATCCAGTCACCAAAGCCTGCCTCCCTCCCTGCAAAGAGACTTGTCAGATTCTCTTAAAGGACTCTCTCCGAGAATGACTGTGAGAACAGTCGTTCAATCTATGCTGTGTTACTTTTTGTTTTGTTTTTTAATAAATAATTTTTATTGAATGATTTTATGTTACAAAAACACATTACAACCATTTGTTGTTGTTGTTGTTTAGTCGTTTAGTCGTGTCCGACTCTTCGTGACCCCGTGGACCAGAGCACGCCAGGCACTCCTGTCTTCCACTGTCTCCCGCAGTTTGGTCAAACTCATGCTGGTAGCTTCGAGAACACTGTCCAACCATCTCGTCCTCTGTCGTCCCCTTCTCCTTGTGCCCTCCATCTTTCCCAACATCAGGGTCTTTTCCAGGGAGTCTTCTCTTCTCATGAGGTGGCCAAAGTATTGGAGCCTCAGCTTCACAATCTGTCCTTCCAGTGAGCATTCAGGGCTGATTACAACCATACTACCACTAAATATAATTGAGAAATAAAAATTACATACATCAATATTTAGTTTGTTATTGGTTATTTACCGTCTTATTTCCTCCTAAACATTCCATACAAAACACACATATGTACAGACACACACACACACACACACACAAAATGATAATAATGAAAGTAAATATTTCCCCCCTTTTATCTTACAAAAACTTTTCTTCAATTTTGACTTCCGGTCAAGTCCCTTCGCATATGTTTTATCTTACAATCGAATGTACACAAAACAATAAACCTTTCTATATAAATTTTACAATACTTTCTGAAAACATGATAAATCCTTAATTGTTATCCACCTCCTTTTATTTCCTTTGTCACTCGAATGCTAGCACGGAGTCGAAACTATGAACATATCTTCTATAACCATCCCATTTTCCAGCAAATTTTTGCTTTGAGTTTCCTCTGAGTTTTCTAGTCAATTGAGCCATCTCCACCAATTCCTGTAATTTGATTTGCCAACCTGTTATTTTTGGAGCCTCGTGATCTTTCCATCCCTTGGCCACAAGTATTCGAGCCGCTGCAGTTGCATACAAGAATACCTCTCTTAGATTTTTCAGTCGTTTTAATCTATGCTGTGTTACTTTTTGTGCTACATCAGGGGTTGGCAGCCTAAGGCATATGGGCCACAAGCAGCCCATGGGGGTCGTTTTACCGACTCACAAGCAGCCCCCTAACTGAGCTGCCCGCTTGGCAAGTCCCTGCGCGCTGCGCTAAACTGGCGCAACACAGCGCGGGGACTCGCTTTCGCGGCACTGGAAATCGTGTCTGTGCAGACGCAGGAAATCACAGGCATGCGCGCTCATGCGCACACGTGATCCAGCCCATGGAGGGGGCCCCGTGGCAGTGAACCGGCCCAGGCAAGGTAAGCCTTGCTGACCCCTGTGCTACATGATGCTTAAAACCTACTCCCCTCTTTCCTCTGTAGATTCCTCTATTTTATGCACTTCCTTCCCTCATTTCTCAGCAGGGTGACTTTATTATACTTTATTGTTGTGTTTACTGAATGGAACATGCTAAATAAAAATAAATAAATGAGTGCCTTTCTAAATAAATATCAGATCCTTAAATGAAGTTCCAGGAAACAACCAAATCTGACTCTTTACTATCCTGAAATATCTGTCCAGTTACCATTGCACCTCAGCCTAGTCTGCTCCCACCTTTGCACAAAGCGATCAACTTTCTTATTTTGAATAGGAGCTTGCCGGTTCTAATGTATCCCATATTAAAATGAACTGAGCTGTTTACAGACCTGGCTGCCTTGCAAGAGTATCAGCTTTTCCAAGTATCAGTTAAGGACCTTTTCTAAATCTGGGTTGCTAAACCATGCAGAACTGAGATTTTGCAAGCTGCTCAGCTAATATGTTCCTTTGCCAGCCGATTAGATTAGCCTTTCCAGTGCAAAACAACCATTTAAGTGTTGATGTTGACTAAACAGCCTTGGCCCAGTATAGCTGAAGGAGTGTCTCCACCCCCATCATTCAGCCCAGACACTGAGGTCCAGCTCCGAGGGTCTTCTGGTGGTTCCCTCCCTGCGAGAAGTGAGGTTACAGGGAACCAGGCAGAGGGCCTTCTCGGTAGTGGTGCCCTCCCTGTGAAACGCCTTCCCATCAGATGTCAAGGAAATAAACAACTATCTGACTTGTAGAAGACATCTGAAGGCAGCCCTGTTTAAGGAAGTTTTTAATGTTTGAAGTTTTATTCTGTTTTTAATCTGTTGGAAGCCGCCCAGAGTGGCTGGGGAAACCCAGGAGGGTGGGTGAGGTATTATTATTATTATTATTATTATTATTAATAATAATAATAATAATAATAAATAATCCTGGGTCGATGACAGGAATAGTAGTAAGATTTGGCATTTCCATCATGCATTTAAATATTCAAGTATTCACATGCATTATGTTATTTCAGTCTTTACAACAACCCTGTCAGGTAGATGAAGTGTTATTTCTTCAATACTGCAGTGGGAAAACTAAAGATGAGTGGTGGTAGTTTCTCAAAACCATTGAGTCAGATTCAAAGCAGGGAACGGGCATGGGAGAAAAATTTGATTCAGGACTGATTGGGAGCCAAGCCTATCAAATTCACTCTTTCTGAAACAATACAAAAAAACAAAAACAAAACAGATATCCTTCAAGATTTGCACTTATTTGGTTTTTTCTGATATAGCTCATCAACCAACAAATGTTTACAAAAATGCACACATATTTGGGAAGTGTGTATTAATATATGGGTGGAAATAACGGGCAAATATGCAAGAATTCATACATTAGTTAAAACTGCATATAAAAATGTGTTTATTGGGATAAATCGGCACTACACTACAGCATGGCCATAAACTTGTACGTTCAACCGCTGAAATATACACCCAATATGTAGCAATGGAGATTTATGTTACTGCTTTATGAATGAACACTGTGTTTTATGAATGGACTCTGTATTTTGTGAATTACCTAAGAGCCACCAATAGGGAGCTCTGGAATCTGACAGCTAACCAATCGGGTACTACCAAACAGCGACTCCTATTGCTGAAAGCAGGTAACCAGCAGGGAATGCTTCAGCTCAGCCTTTGCGCTGTTGACTGAACACCCCCTGTGGTGCAGATAATGGAGAAAGCTCCTAAATTGTATCCCTTCTGGCATCCTGGCCAACTCTATTACGCTGGTGTAAACCCTGTTGCACCAGAAGCACAGAATAGCAGTACATAAAATCCACTCATATGTCAGCGACTGATAAGACTTGTCAAACAGTTCTTCCAAAGTTTTCCTAAATTATAAAGCTCCAAAATACAGGCCAAAAGAGAGCAGGTCTGGGGAGAGCGAGGCATACAATGGGCACCACCAGTGAAAAGGCCCTGCTCCGTGTAGCTCCTGCCTTGTCATTTGATAGGGTGCCCACTTGCCCTCCTTCTTGACATGGAATGCTCTCTATTGGAGTCTCCAGGTCCACTACAAAGCCCATAAGAAGGGAGAGCAGGGACCTTGAAGTTCCCAACAGCTGTTAATCAACCAAGCACACAGGTCACCTTTGTCACAGTCAGGATGCCTATGTGCTGGCCAGGCCTGCACCCAATCTTGTTTTTGTACAATCTTGTTTGTCCTCAGTAACTGAAATTATGTTATCAACATATACAAGCAGAAAAGTTGTTTTCCTTCATTTGCAAGGAATCATACAAAACAAAGTGGCACTAATAAAGAAAGGTTCCATGGTGGCAACAGAAAGCAAACTAAAAATGTTTTTTAGATATAAAAAAAACAACTATCCAGCAATATCAAGTTATACGAAAACTGGTGCTATTAACAGCAATCCTTCTGGTTGGTTAATTGGTTTGTCAACTTCCATCACATGATGTGTGATGCTAATTATTTCCCACAAGATTCAGGTGAGGGTCAGGTGCCTTGTCAGTCCCAGCCAGTATACAAGAGGACGACCCCACCTGCCCAGGAACGGCCTGCCCATAGCTATCATCTGGGCATGTGCAACAGCCACCCAAAGTGTACACACCTCAACTTAACTGCAGCTCACATTTTCGAATGGCATGGAAGCAAGTGTGAGGGAAGGCACATCAAACAGGAGGATTCCCCAAGGAGCTACAGGATACTTATGCAGTGTGGATAACATCAGGTGTACTCTGCTTCAAACACCAGTGGAGTAAACGGCAACATGTCTGCAGCCTAAAAAAAATACCTAACTGCGCCACAGAATAGTTGCCTCTTAAGACTGCCCTCCGGGGCCACTTTGCATGAAACAATTGTGGCTCCCTGTTCTTCATCATCAGGGTCAGAGCTACATAAGCTGTTAAGCTCAAGCTACACCTTAAATGTTTGGTGACTCACTCTTCTGTGGTTTTGTTCTGTTCTTTTGCTTTAACTCAAAAGCATCCTGGGGGCAGGCTATGTCTGAGAGGGGAAAAGGTGAGTAGGAAGGACGATTTAACCTTTTCCTCTCCTGACACATCTTCCAGCCAGAGGTGCCAACTTGATTAAAATATTTTGGGGGAGGGAGGTAAGCCCCATGCGCATAATCGATCACATGACACAGCACACTCCACACCATTTGAATGACAATGTCTTTCATTTTTAAAAACCATTTTCAAGTTTACAAAATAATATTTTACAGAATACAAACCATATCATCGACTTCCCTTCCCTTCCATTCTTGGTTCATTTTATTAATTGGTGAGTCATTTTACTGTTCAATATTCTATTCTCCCCCTCCCATATTTTCTCATTCTCTCACTGTATGTTCTTCTTGTTCTCTTATTCTATATGTTAGGTCCGCGAGCTGCACATGTTCCATCAGCTTAAGTTGACATTCTTCTTTAGTTGGGACTTCGCTCATTTCCATTTTTGGGCTAACAAAACATGGGGCACAGTAGTGGCATACATAAACAACTTTTTTTTGAAACTTGGGAATTTCCGTCTGAATTATCCCCAACTAAAAGGACTCTAGGGACGTGGGTGGCACTGTGGTCTAAACCACTGAGCCTCTTGGGCTTGCCAATCGGAAGGCTGGCGGTTCGAATCCCCACGACGGAGTGAGCTCCCGTTGCTCGGTCCCAGCTCCTGTCAACCTAGCGGTTTGAAAGCATGTCAAAGTGCAAGTAGATAAATAGGTACCACTCCAGTGGGAAGGTTAACAGCGTTTCCGTGTGCTGCTCTGGTTTCCCTAGAAGCGGCTAGTCGTGCAGGCCACATGACCTGGAAAAACTGTCTGCGGACAAATGCTGGCTCCCTCGGCCAGTAAAACGAGATGAGCGCCACAACCCCAGAGTTGTTTGCGACTGGACTTAATGGTCAGGGGTCCCTTTACCTTTTTAAAAGAACTCTGGTTTTTTGGGGAAAGTACTTTTAAACATATTTTTTTCCAATTCATTATGAATTATTTCCTAATACTCTTTTAGCCTTTTAAAGGTCCACCACATATGATAGAACATACTGAGGGTACATTTGTGTCTTCTCCAACATTGCCTCTCTACTAGGGGATGCAGCTAGTAAAGGTAAAGGTACCCCTGACCATTAGGTCCAGTCGCGGACGACTCTGAGATTGTGGCGCTCATCTCGCTCTATAGGCCGAGGGAGCTGGCGTTTGTCTGCAGACAGCTTCCGGGTCATGTGGCCAGCATGACTAAGCCGCTTCTGGCGAACCAGAGCAGTGCACGGAAACGCCATTTCCCTTCCCACTGGAGTGGTACCTATTTATCTACTTGCACATGACGTGCTTTCGAACTGCTAGGTTGACAGGAGCAGGGACTGAGCAACGGGAGCTCACACCGTTGCAGGGATTTGAACTGCCAACCTTCCGATCAACAATCCCAAGAGGCTCTGTGGTTTAGACCACAGCTACATCAGAGGAAAAACCGCTCCTAGGCTGCCGCAGAAGAGCTTACACATATTCTGCAGTTAATAAACAGCCTTTAGCTGTGATTCCTGCATTTTAGGGGCTGAACCAGATGACTCTTTGGGTCCCTTCTGTGATTCTATGATCTTTTCCCTGCAAGACTTTCAGGCGCTGGTTTCTCCCATTGCAAACTACCTTCTTTGAAAGAGAGCTGACCAAGCCACGTGGAGTTCAGGTTTTGCCTCTGCTGGCGCGTCTGTGTGAATCCAGCCTCCGGGTCTCAGGATCCCATAAGCAGCTGCTGTCTGCCTGACATTCATCAATTGTCTTTCCAAGCCGTTTAGGGTGGGGTGGAGAAACCCTGCCCTTCCGTCCCTCTATCCCTTTGCTGTAGAAACATAGCAGCTCCAGCGACTGTTTCTTATCTTCCCCTCCATCTGTATATTTACAGGATATTTATGGTTCCTCGTATATCTGGGTTTTGTTTATGCAGCTTCCCCAGATGAAAGGAAAGCATGGGACAAACGGGCGATGGGGAAAAGACCGACCGATGTTTAGAAATGTTAAGGGGAAAAAATTGCAGCTGTCTTAATAGCCGGTGGCAACAAAGCAAATGCAAATATGTCCATCTAGAGAACCCAAACAAGCCACAAATGGCCACAAGGCATAGTTTAAGCTGCTGCGTGTACAGATTGATAGTGCCTAGCAGATGTGGAAGCTTAGGATGTGAGACTAAATGGGCCATTGGATTGATCCACCAGGCATTTCTCATGTCATTTCGGAGATGTTTGGAGGTAAGTCACAGCCGTGAAGAGCTCTGTGTGACTCGGAAATGCACATCTTTTTTTTTTTCAGCCAAGAGATGGGCAACCATTGCACTGAATGTGAAAGCAGGGGTTAATTTCCACAATGAAAGCCACCAGAGCTCACAACCAGGGCCGGATTTAGGTATGATGAGGCCCTAAGCTATTGAAGGTAATGGGGCCCTTTATATATCCAGCTGTCCTTCGTCAACAACAAATTGTCGCTGTTTTTTGTCTTGAATATATGCTATATGGTACGGTAATTTATGGACCTCATAGGTATCTCAAGCCATTTGCACATGCAGAATGTAGGCACCCTATATATAGAAATGAGCAAACCAGTGATATTTTAGGGAGCAGGCTAGCAGGCGGGGCCCATGACTTACATCATAGGAGCCTACACAACACAAAACACTGTTGCTGTATGTAGGTTTTATTTGATTTGTTTTTTATCTTATATTTTGGAAATGTACGTCCAGGTGTTTTTTTTCCTTTAATTTTTTTGGGGGCCCCCAAGAGAGTGGGGCCCTAAGCTATAGCTTGTTTAGCTTATACATAAATCCGGCACTGCTCAAGACATCCTGGAAGATCCCACACAGAGTCCCAGATATATATACAAGCTGTCCATGGTTGAGCAGCGGTAAAGAAAGGCACTTTGCACATTCTGAGAAAAAGCCATTTCATCACTCAACTCGACACATTCCAGATCCTTGACTCAACAGGTTCTGGGGCTCGGTTCTAGTGCGTGAGACATCCGGAGATTTATCTGCTTTTGCGAGAAGAAAGTCTTCCGTACACCTTGATTAAGGCCCAAGGAACCTGAGCAAGCCATGTTTGTCAGCAGTGATAACGTCTCCCCCACCCATCGCCGCACCACAAAACGCACACAGCTCCCCACACAAGGCATGCGGCGTCCCGTCTCATCCCTGCTAAGCCCCCACCTAAAGAAAATGGTCCCCTCCCTTCTCCTCCCTCAGTAGACATATCTAGGGCATGGGAGGTAGATGGGCAAGCCTCATCCTGAATACTGCATGCCCAGAGGGCAGAGCTGTTATTGGGAAGGAAGAAGAAAGGAATGCAATAAAATTCGGAGAATTCTAGCTCGTGTGCGGAGTTGGGGGGGGGAGGAACGGACAAGTCGAAACTTCTACGAACAAGCAAGGCCGGGGATTGTGTAAGCTCCCTCCCCCAAATGCGTGTGAGTGCACCCACCCACATTTCAGCTACAAACAATAAGGCTGTGTGCACATTAGCCGTTTAAAACGCAGCTAGATCGTTCCTCTTCTTAACGAGGACCGAAGCTTCCTGGGTGAAAAACACAACAAAAGCCAGCATTTGACGAGAAACAACAGGATTGGTGTGGGTTGTGTGGGCGCACAGCTTCTCTGTCCCAAACTAAACATCTCTACTCATGGTTTGCAAAAATTCATTAACAGTAATGTACAAAAATTCAAATAATAAATATAAAAATTTTATTTATATCCCGCCCTCCCCAGCTGAAGCCGGGCTCAGACCAGCTAACAATAGTAAAAATAATGCCATTTACATAAAATCACAATCAATTAATTGAAATACATTCTAAAATCAATTCATTCTAAAATCAATTCATTCTAAAATCAATTCAGAGTCAAATTAATGGCAACCATTGGGCTAGAGTTCTATGAGGATTACAGAAGGAGAGAGGGGGTCAGACTGTGCCCTGGCCAAAGGCCTGGTGGAACAGTTCTGTCTTGCAGGCCCTGCGGAAAGATGTCGTCCCGCAAGGCCCTAGTCTCTTGTGACAGAGCGTTCCACCAGATGAGGAACAAGGTGCCATTCTAAAGTTGGAGCTGACCTATTTGGTTGAGCATTGAATTGAAAATCCAGACTTTTTGCCAAAGTTGTTGAGTTTTCTCCAAAAGGGGAAAAAAAGATGTTTTAAAGCTGTTTTTCCAGAAATTCACCCAAAAACTTCTGATATGAGCTGCCATATGCCTTGGTTTCCCCAAACATTTTAACCACTTTTAGAAAATTCAGCCCGGATGCCATTTTTAACAAATGAATCCCAGCTATGTCTGGGAAATTCCAGATGTATGGCAGCCCTAATTGAATTGCCATTGCATAGTTCCTTTTCGGTCCAACCAGAAGAAGAGTCACAAAACAGAGACTGAAATCCAGTTATCTTGTTGCTGGAGTTCCGTCGGAATTGCACCAGCAACAAGTATACACATAAAGAGTTATTCTTTTGGACTTAATTACAGGAATATTTGGACTGTGGAACGCCCTCCCATCAGATGTCAAGGAAATAAACAACTTTCTGACTTTGACAGACATCTGAAGGCAGCCCTGCTTAGGGAAGTTTTTAATGTTTGATGTTTTATCGTGTTTTTAATATTCTGTTGGGAGCCGCCCAGAGTGGCTGGGGAAACCCAGCCAGATGGGCGGGGTATAAATAATAAATTATTATTATTATTATTAAGTAAACCATATACAGTGGTACCTCAGGTTAAGAACTTAATTCGTTCTGGAGGTCCATTCTTAACCTGAAACTGTTCTTAACCTGAGGTACCACTTTAGATAATGGGGCCTCCCGCTGCTGCCGCGCGATTTCTGTTTTGATCCTGAAGCAAAGTTCTTAACTCGAGGTACTATTTCTGGGTTGCAGAGTCTGTAACCTGAAGCGTCTGTAACCCGAGGTACCACTGTATCACAAAGACACCACAATCTGCACTGTGCCTCATTTTTTCCAAAAGGAAACAGCTCCAAGAGCCCCGCCCCCAGGAATCACACACCGCTCAGAGATTGGGGGTGGCATGCCACCATGTACAGCCTTGGGATCACTCCTCCTGAGTCATCTCACAGTGAAGTATTCCTGGATCGTTGCCCTTTTATCACCCGAGGCAGCAACCACCTTGAGGCAGGAGCCAGCAGGAGAAATGATGAGAAGCGATTATGCATGATGAGTTAGGCTGCCAGGATGTACTTGGCCCTAAAAACACACGCACACACCCCGCTGGTGCTTTCCTTGCAGGAAGAACCAGGCAGTCCAGGGCACAAATTCATGCCAAAAAGGTCTGGATTGCTTTTTCCTGATACGTTTATTGGCTTGGGGGTGGCAGTGCTACAGGAGATGGAGAAGAGATGAGGTGCAGGATTAGGAAGTGGAGTCCCAGGGCCTATCCCCACTCCACAAGGAATACCGGCAGCTGTTTGTCAACCCAAATACAGAAAAGGTGTGCAAATGGAGCGATAGCTGCTGCAAGACGACTTGCTGGAAGTCTGCTTTGGGGACAAAGAGAGAAGCCCTGATCTGTCTCTCTTCATCCTTTCTTCCTTTAGGCTCCACTGTCTCTAATTCTCAGGGAGAATCTTTATTTCACACGGCCCTGATGTAAACAGTTGCTTTTAATATACAGTCATACCTTGGAAGTCAAACAGCTTATTTCCCGAACGTTTTGGCTCCCGAATGTTGCGAACCCGGAAGTGACTGTTCCAGTTCGCAAACTATTTTTGGAAACTGGACTTCTGCTTCTGCGGCTTCTGATTGGCTGCAGGAGCTTCCGGAATGGATTCCGTTTGACTTCTAAGGTATGACTGTACAGTCATACCTCATGTTACATCCGCTTCTTGTTACGTTCTTTCAGGTTACGTCCCACGGCGAACTGGAAGTACCAGAAAGTTGCGTTCTTTTCATGTTGCGAACGGGCCTCCAGAACGGATCCCGTTCGCAACCAGAGGTACCACTGTATATGTATTTTAAAAACTGTTGCACAACACATAGTTTATTTTATTATAATTATTTATTAAATTTGTATACTGTCCTATACCCGCAGGTCTCAGGGTAGTTAATCACAATATAAAAACACAGAATACGTGATAAAAACAAGAAGAAGGAAAACCCAATAATCCCCCCTCCCCAAGACAGTTTAAAAGGGCATCGGACGTCAATCAGCCCAGGGCTTGGTTAAAGAGGAATGCTTTGGCCTGGCGCCTAAAGGTGTATAAAGAAGGCGCCAGCTAAACTTCCCTGAGAGAGAAATAAGGCACAAGAAACAAAATGAGGAATAACAGCGCCGATTACAAAGAAAACAAATAAGGCCAGGCTTCTGTCCAACCTAAGACGACCACTACATGTATTCCAGTAAAATATAAAGTCCATCCATTTATCTGCTACATTAATTGACTGTTGCAAGCCTCTCTTCATGAATTGTTTCTGCTAATTGGTCCGTTTCTGCCAAATCTAGGCTATTAGCGGCTTGAAACGCAACGAGGTCATTTTCCCCACGCTGTGCTTCAAGGCACATTTGCATGTTGCTGCACACACCAGTGAGGCGATGGGGATATCTTCGCCCAGCGTGCAATGCTCATTCACTTCCTCTGTCCCTGCAACCCTCCTGAACACTTATTCATTAAACTATCAACTGAGCATGTGCAATGCCTGTCTCAACCGTACACACCTCAGTTTCCCTGCAAATTGAATGCGGCTTACGTTTTCCTTTCGGACGGAAGCTGTTTTGAAGAGAATGAATCAGACAGTGGCGTTTCTCAATAACCTGCAGGGTAGCTCTGCATCAGGGGTAACGTTGCATGTGCATGGATTCAAAAGTCAGTGGCGGGGCTGCACTGGACTCAGATGAAATATGTACACACAGCCCTAGACATTTCAACAACCATTACTGAGCAGGGCTGTCTTTAGCATATGTGCCGCCGGGGTGCAAAGATCTGCTCAGCACCCCTAAATTTAGTTTAAAAGGTAAAGGGACCCCTGACCATTAGGTCCAGTCGTGACCGACTCTGGGGTTGCGGCGCTCATCTCGCTTTATTGGCCAAGGGAGCCGGCGTACAGTTTCCGGGTCATGTGGCCAGCGTGACTAAGCTGCTTCTGGCAAACCAGAGCAGCGCACGGAAACGCCGTTTACCTTCCCGCCGGAGCGGTACCTATTTATCTACTTGCACTTTGATGTGTTTTCCAACTGCTAGGTTGGCAGGAGCAGGGACGAAGCAACGGGAGCTCACCCCGTTGTAGGGATTCGAACCGCTGACCTACTGATTGGCAAGTCCTAGGTTCTCTGGTTTAACCCACAGCGCCAGCCGCCCCCAAATTAACTTTTATTGAGCTTTTTATGGAGGGGGGAGCCAAAGTTGTTGACCTTTTTTAGGGTGGGCAGGGGGGGCTAAACTAAAAGTTTTTGAGCTTTTTTGGGGGGGGGAATCGCTCACCTGTAACAACGACACATCGTAAAAAACTTTTGTTTCCTGACTCGTCAGGAATTTTTGACGCTACGGAGTAACAGAGTGACGGAGGAGGGGAGCAGGGACTTTTGCTCCATTGCTTTTCACTGCCACCAATCGAGAGGGACCAGTATACAGTAGGTATACATTTGGCGCCCCCCAGAATTTGGCGCTTGGGTGCCCTGCACCTCTAGCACCCCCGGGTAAAGACGGCCCTGTTCCTGAGCCAGGGGAAGCTGAGAGCTTTCCCAGTACTTCTTGATTCCAATAATTTTGCCCCATCTCTTGTACCTATTACAATTTTGGGAGCACGGTGTGCCAGAAGCTTTTGGAATCTGTGCATGGCTGCCTCATGTGGAGAACAACTGAACTACAAGTGGCAGCCTTCTTAGTGAAGAATGTTCTGGTTTGACTCTGCCCACTCAGGCAGACCTTTTTTTTTTATGAAGTACTGCGTTTTGATTCACTTTCCACCAAACCACCTCAATCCGTATTGAGAGAAAAAACGACCCAGTTGCATTTAAGGCAGTAATGTGTATATAGATTGAGGATTTGAATCTGGGTCTTCCTGGTCCTTAGTCCTGTGCTCTAACCACTACAGCACATTGTCCCTAGACCAGAGCACTCCAGGTTTCCTCTTATCTGCTGGATGTGAGGAGTTCAGGAACTAAGTGGGGAATTGGGGACAGTGTGTGTGTCCAATAAACGAGCAAGTGAATATACAGACACAGACTCAAAACACCAGTACACTCTGTCCTCTCCCTCCTCTGCTACCGCTGCCCTGCGCTGATAATAAATGCCTGAGAATGCAATTTTTGTCTTGCAAGTATTCTCTAAACACAACCGCGATCCACTGCGAGATTAAACATTCCATTTAGCATTCTTAGGGAAATCTTACAACAGGCTTATTAACACTACACAGCCCAGTCTGGAAGACACTGCAGCAAGTACACAAGCCAGAGAGAACAGCCTCTAATAAAAATAATAATAATAGTTGTTGTTGTTGTTAATATGCCACCCCAGTCACTCAGGGCAGCTTCCAACAAATTAAAACACAGTAAGACATCGCACATTAAAAGCTTCCCTATAAACAGCTGCCTTCAGATGTCTTCTAAAAGTCAGGTAGCTGTTTACAGTGGTACCTTGGGTTACATAGGCTTCAGGTTGCATATGCTTCAGGTTACAGACTCCGCTAACCCAGAAATAGTGCTTCAGGTTAAGAACTTTGCTTCAGGTTGAGAACAGAAATCGTACTCTGGCAGCGCGGCGGCAGCGGGAGGCCCCATTAGCTAAAGTGGTGCTTCAGGTTAAGAACAGTTTCAGGTTAAGTACAGACCTCCGGAATGAATTAAGTACTTAACCCGAGGTACCACTGTATTTCCTTGACATCTGATGGGAGGGCATTCCACAAGGTGAGTGCAACTACTGAGAATAGATGAAGCCTCTGTCTTTCGCAGCAACCCCTGGAACCTGCGGAGTGCTCCCCTTCAGGGTTGTAGATGGCCAGCCATGCCCTTTCACAGAAGACTCTATTCCATTTCCATCTAACTCTGGTTTCCAGTTACATCCCTAAGAATGAGTCAACATTCTATGCATACTGAGCATGTTCAGCCCTTAATGGGCTCCTTTTTGAGATTTTAATCATCTCCCTTTCCTTCCTTCCTTCCTTCCTTTTTTGTACTTCCACAAATTTTAGGTTCTTCCACCCTAAGACTGTCAATAGTCATACCTTGGTTGTCAGATGCCTTGGTACTCGTCCGTTTTGGCTCCTGAATGCCGCAAACCCGGAAGTGAGTTGTTCCAGTTTGCAAATGTCCTTTGGAGGCGAAAAATCTGACATGGCTTCCACAGCTTCCAAGTGAATGCAGGAAGCTCCTGCAGCCAGTTGGAAGCTGCGCCTTGGTTGTCGAACATTTTTCGGAAGTCGAACGGACTTCCAGAACGCATTCCATTCTACAACCAAGGTACAGTGCTACCTCTGGTTAAGAACTTAATTCGTTCTGGAGGTCTGTTCTCAACCTGAAACTGTTCTTACCCTGAGGTACCACTTTAGCTAATGGGGCCTCCCGCTGCCGCCGCACGATTTCTGTTCTCATCCTGAAGCAAAGTTCTTAACCCGAGGTACTATTTCTGGGTTAGCAGAGTCTGTAACCTGAAGCGTCTCTAACCTGAAGTGTCTGCAACCTGAGGTACCACTGTACATCTGTCCCTCCCTTTTGTTCCCAGGCGGTGCCATTTTGGCTATATAAGGAACTGTGCCTCATCTGTATATTATTATTATTTACTTCCACCAATCGTGCTTCCAGAGAATTAAATCCCTATTTGGCGAGAGGCAGAACAATGATCCCTACTGTACAGGCAAGCGCTATAAATAAACACAACGTCACTCTTTTCTTCTGTGAAGTGTGGGAGGGTGTGTGGAACAAGATGCCAGCCATGGCAGGGCAGTGGGGGGCAGAGAGGGGGTGCTGCCACGTCCAGACACAGGGTTCTATGCAAAGCTAGACTCTTGTAAGAATGATGCAATTCCAGACCGTAATTATAAGATCACCACCAGCATCATATTTAAAAATGCCTCCGGCCACAAACATCTTCCTTGTCCCACTGAATAACCAGCCCCAACCCAACAACAGCGGCAAGAGTATTTTTAGCCCAGAAATGGAAGCAAGAAGAAATTCCGACGAAAGAAGAATGGCAGGCAAAATTAATGGACTACGCAGAATTAGATAAAATGACAGGAAGGATTCGAAACCTGCAGGACCAGAGATTCACAGAAGATTGGAAGAAATATACGAACTATTTGAAGGGCAACTGTAATCAAAAAATTACGCTAGTAGGAGTACAATAAGTTTTGTAAGGAGAAATGTATGAAACATTGCAAAGTAGAGGAAGAATAGAGATATCAGTTATGAGTTAAATGTAATTGTGGAAGCAAGAAATGTATATTTAGTGAATAGATTGGAAAATTATCAGATGTGATTGATGGAAGTAAAAAAAAATGGCGTAAGATATGAAAGTATGTTTAATTACTGTTGAAAATGATATGTTGAAAAACTAATTAAAAAATTATATATATAAAAAAGAATAACCAGCCCCAACCCATCAGGGATTAGGAATAAGGCCTGCCAGGCCATCACAGCGCTTAGCTGGAGTGCCCTGCTGCTGTTGCTGCTTCCTGGTTTCGAAATAAATGATTCAGTCCTAAGAGAGGCTCCATTTGGGCTCAGTTCCTTGGTCGGGAGGAAATAATCATGCTGCTTTTTCTAGGTAGATTAGGAAGCAGGTTTAGAATTGAAGAGGCTCCCCTATAGGTCTCTTTTCCCTTGCGCATTCACGATGATTCGCACTTGGGATGATATTGGGGAGGTTACACACAATCCGCTTTCCATACCGTTTGCACCTGCAAAGGTTTTGGAATGGACATACCATTCCATTTGGAATCAATGCATGTCTTGTAGCTTCCTGCTGAAATCCTGTAACTTTCCATACCACAAATGGTCCGAAGCTAAAGGGACCATTTAAACGATTTCTAGCAGGCAGGCAAGCAGGGATGGATTTGTCAATTCTGGTTCTCTGAGCTTCTCATTTTTTAAAAAAATCAGTCCTCCGCATTTTTGAATGAGTGGAACGCTCATGGAAATTTTTCAGCATTCTAGTTTGAATTCTTCCTAATAAACAAACTTTTGTATGCCTTTTTTTTTTTTAAAGAAAAGATGTTCTGCTTTGTTTATATATTAATTTTGTCTGTGGTGCCCCTCCAGACAGCATCAGGAGCGCAGTAATATTGGGGTAACATCGCAGGACAGCCAAGAAAGTGGAATAGTGTTTGGGTAAAAAGGTAAAGGGTAAAGGGACCCCTGACCATTAGGTCCAGTCATGGACGACTCTGGGGTTGCAGCGCTCATCTCGCTTTATTGGCCGAGGGAGCCAGCGTACAGCTTCCGGGTCATGTGGCCAGCATGACTAAGCCACTTCTGGCAAACCAGAGCAGCTCACGGAAATGCCGTTTACCTTCCCGCCAGAGTGGTACCTATTTATCTACTTGCACTTTGACGTGCTTTCGAACTGCTAGGTTGGCAGGAGCAGGGACCGAGCAACGGGAGCTCACCCCATTGTGGGGATTCGAACCGCTGACCTTCTGATCGGCAAGTCCTAGGCTCTGTGGTTTAACCCACAGCGCCACCCGTGTCCCCCCCTAGTGTTTGGGTGGTCCAGTGCAAATTCACCAATAATGCACTGTTATTGTATTGATGGCATGTTGCAGGGTGCATTCACAAAATAGCAACAGCAGTCTGGAGAGACTCAGGGTGTGTGTGTGTGTGTGTGTGTGAGAGAGAGAGAGAGAGAGAGAGAGAGAGAGTGCCAATGCCCCATGAGCCTGCTTCACTTCACCTCTAGTTAAACATTATGTGTGAACACTGGCTATCAGGAGGCATGACTTGAGAAAAGCAGACTTTGTTTGCAAAGCTAATATTGCTCATACTTCCTCCGCAGGGCAGCTGGAATTCCAGGAATGTGACAACTAGGGGGAAAAGCTAGGACTCCCCATTATACCTGGCACCGGGAGCATCCCTCCTACATGATACCACCTGGTGCAGGAATGGGGCTGATGGGGGAGGAAGTTAATCCCCCCTCCAAAATTGTAGCAATGTTTGGAAAAAGATGGTGGGGTCATGCCTTTTGGGAGGAAACGCTACAGGCATCTGCTTGTTCCCTGCAGGGCCTGTTTTCGATGCTAGATCTCCACTCGGGATCATGCAAAGAAGGGATCTTCTTTGAGCATGTACAGAGTGCCTTTCTCTGTAGATGCCTTTCTCAGAGTGTATTGCAGCGGTCTGGACTAGATGATCCTCATGGTCACTTCATTACAATTCAACGATTCTATGATCCTATGTATGTCCCCTCCAGTAAAACTGCTAGCACATTTGCAAAGCTAAGCAGGGTCCGGGATGGTTTCAAATTGGATGGGTGACCGCCTTGTAAGGGGTTGGACTAGATGATCCATGGACCCCTTCCCAATTCTACAATTCTATACACACACTGATTCTACAATTCTATACACACACTCAGAGAGCCAGTGTGGTGTAGTGGTTAAGAGCGGTAGTCTCATAATCTGGGGAACCGGGTTCGCGTCTCCGCTCCTCCACAGGCAGCTGCTGGGTGACCTTGGGCTAGTCACACTTCTTTGAAGTCTCTCATCCCCACTCACCTCACAGAGTGTTTGTTGTGGGGGAGGAAGGGAAAGGAGAATGTTAGCCGCTTTGAGACTCCTTAAAGGGAGTGAAAGGCGGGATATCAAATCCAAACTCCTCTTCTTCTTCTTCTATTCTATGTGTGCTGTACAGTGGTACCTTGGTTCTCAAACTTAATCCATTCCGGAAGTCCATTCCAAAACCAAAGCATTCCAAAACCAAGGTGCGCTTTTCCATAGAAAGTAATGCAAAATGGATTAATCCATTCCAGACTTTTAAAAACAACTCCTAAAACAGCAATTTAACATGAATTTTACTATCTAAGGAGATCATTGGTCCATAAAATGAAAGCAATAAACAATGTACTGCAGTCACACAATCAGTAGGTGAACTGGGTTCCACGCAGTCACAAAAACAAAAACAAAAGAGCTGCAAAAACACAAACACAAAATAAATAGCAAAAGCAGACAGACCTCAGCGTAACACTCAAAACGGAAGTGTGGCACTCAAAACAGAGCACATTCAGCTTCCAAAAAAAGTTTGCAAACCAGAACACTGACTTCCGGGTTTGCAGTGTTTGGCTTCCAAGTTGTTTGAGTACCAAGGTGTTTGAGAACCAAGGCACCACTGTATGTCTGTTCTGAATCTCCTGCCAGTCAGTTTCACTGAGCCAGCCCAACTGGAAGTCAAGAGGGAGCCCACCCCTCATGTGCTCTCTGTAACCTACCCCATGTTTTGAACAACCGAAACACCGGTAATGGTCTCCAAGGGCAGCCAATGATGTGTGCAGTGTGATAGTCCAGCTTTGAAAGATTGAAGGCCCAAATGATGATTTGCAATGATGTATCACAGAGAAGAGCACTTTGGAAAACTTTTGATCTACTTTGGGTTTGTCCCAAACAGTTCGCTGACATGTTTTCCCCTCCCCTCTCCTTTTTTTGGAAGATTGTCTCCTTGTAGACGGCGTGGGTGGGTGTGGCAGGCGAGCCACAAATGTCTTCGGGAAGAAACTGGCTTCCTGGCCTTCTGGTGGCAACCCATCCATCTCATTGCCATCTCTGATCAGTTTCACTTCGTACTCTGGGACAGGAAAAGAAGCTTTAGAAATCTTAGTTCTCCAAAGTCAGGAGCGAGGGTGAAAGGAGAGTTGGGCCTCTCCAGACCCTTCTTAGCTAAGACATTAGCTCTCAGTTTGTTAAGAAGGAGATACTAAAAGCACAACGTCAGGCAATACCAATGAGACAGAAACATGGAAGGTGCCTAAAGAAGCCAGGGTGGCTATCTAAAGAACTTTTAACTGAGTTAAGATTTAAAAAGGATGTGTACAAAAAATGGAAAAGGGGGGAAACCACCAAAGAGGAATTCAAACAAATAGCCAGCACGTGTAGACACAAAGTCAGAAAAGCTAAAGCACAGAATGAACTCAGGCTTGCTAGAGAGGTTAAAAGCAACAAAAAAGGCTTTTATGGGTATGTCAGTAGCAAAAGGAAGAACAAAGAAACAGTGGGGTCACTCAGAGGAGAAGATGGTGAAATGCAAACAGGGGACACAGAAAGGGCTGAACTCCTCAATGCCTTCTTTGCCTCAGTCTTCTCCGATAAAGAAAACAATGCCCGACCTGAAGAATTTGGAGCAAATGATTCAGCAAAGGAAACACAGCCCAGAATAACTAAGGAGATAGTACAAGAATACTTGGCTAGTTTAGATGTATTCAAGTCTCCAGGGCCAGATGAACTGCATCCAAGAGTATTAAAAGAACTGGCAGATGTGATCTCAGAACCACTGGCAGTCATCTTTGAGAATTCCTGGAGAACGGGCGAAGTCCCGGCAGACTGGAGGAGGGCAAATGTTGTCCCTATTTTCAAAAAGGGGAAAAGAGAGGACCCAAATAATTACCGCCCAGTCAGTCTGACATCAATACCAGGGAAGATTCTGGAGCAGATCATTAAGCAAACAGTCTGTGAGCACCTAGAAAGGAATGCTGTGATCACCAATAGTCAGCATGGATTTCTGAAAAATAAGTCATGTCAGACTAACCTGATCTCGTTTTTTGACAGAATTACAAGCCTGGTAGATGAAGGGAACGCAGTGGATGTAGCCTACCTTGATTTCAGCAAGGCATTTGACAAGGTGCCTCATGATATTCTTGTAAAGAAGCTGGTAAAATGTGGTCTTGACTATGCTACCACTCAGTGGATTTGTAACTGGCTGACTGACCGAACCCAAAGGGTGCTCATCAATGGTTCCTCTTCATCCTGGAGAAGAGTGACTAGTGGGGTGCCACAGGGTTCTGTCTTGGGCCCGGTCTTATTCAACATCTTTATCAACGACTTGGATGATGGACTCAAGGGCATCCTGATCAAATTTGCAGATGACACCAAATTGGGAGGGGTGGCTAACACCCCAGAGGACAGGATCACACTTCAAAACGACCTTGACAGATTAGAGAACTGGGCCAAAACAAACAAGATGAATTTTAACAGGGAGAAATGTAAAGTATTGCACTTGGGCAAAAAAAATGAGAGGCACAAATACAAGATGGGTGACACCTGGCTTGAGAGCAGTACATGTGAAAAGGATCTAGGAGTCTTGGTTGACCACAAACTTGACATGAGCCAACAGTGTGACGTGGCAGCTAAAAAAGCCAATGCAATTCTGGGCTGCATCAATAGGAGTATAGCATCTAGATCAAGGGAAGTAATAGTGCCACTGTATTCTGCTCTGGTCAGACCTCACCTGGAGTACTGTGTCCAGTTCTGGGCACCACAGTTCAAGAAGGACATTGACAAACTGGAACGTGTCCAGAGGAGGGCAACCAAAATGGTCAAAGGCCTGGAAACGATGCCTTATGAGGAACGGCTAAGGGAGCTGGGCATGTTTAGCCTGGAGAAGAGGAGGTTAAGGGGTGATATGATAGCCATGTTCAAATATATAAAAGGATGTCACATAGAGGAGGGAGAAAGGTTGTTTTCTGCTGCTCCAGAGAAGCGGACACGGAGCAATGGATCCAAACTACAAGAAAGAAGATTCCACCTAAACATTAGGAAGAACTTCCTGACAGTAAGAGCTGTTCGACAGTGGAATTTGCTGCCAAGGAGTGTGGTGGAGTCTCCTTCTTTGGAGGTCTTTAAGCAGAGGCTTGACAACCATATGTCAGGAGTGCTCTGATGGTGTTTCCTGCTTGGCAGGGGGTTGGACTCGATGGCCCTTGTGGTCTCTTCCAACTCTATGATTCTATGATTCTATGCAAAAAGTATTTTCAACAATGCAAGATGCTCCCCAGTTGCAGTCCTTGCTGCTCAAAGTGCAAGCAGATCTCCAGGCAAGGACTGCAGTCTTTTACAATATCCAGAGTCCTTCTGGAGTTAGATAAGATTCCCTGGGGTGCACCAATGTCTCCAGCTGCTACTGTTTAGAACAGCTATTGAGCAGTCAGCACAGAACAGAAGGGCTACCTGCTTTTGTTTCTCTCTCTCTCTTTTTTAAAAAATGCAGTGTTCCTTCCAAATTAAGCTTTTGCCATTCGGGGAGATAACTCTGACCAGGTAGTCTGGCAGGCTGAGACTTCGTAATCCCCTCAGGTTTTTTTTTGCTGAAATATACTCGGAGTCAAAAGTGGATTTCATGCTCTTTATTCAGCTCATAGTGGTGAGGGGGAATGGAAGTTCCCCCAGAATGTCTGCTTTATATACATTATTTACACAATGGGCCCCACGTGATTGGCTAATTCTGGGATTCTCCTGTAGGCCAATCAGGTTGCGGATTCCCTTCCATCTGGAACTGGATTGGAACTGGCTCCTGTGGACTAATCAGACTGCTGCATTCTGAATCCTATTGTTCTAGGACCAATCAGACTGCTGCATTCTGAATCCTATTGTTCTAGGACCAATCAGACTGCTGCCTTTTGGACCTTATTCAACTCAGTACATAACATTTGCCCATGAATCCAACACATCCAAAATCTTTCTGGGTGGAAGGGGAAGTTGAGAGAAGTAAAGTTGGGATGGGGGAGCCTTTAAAGCCTTGATTTGCAAAGTGTGTTCTAGGTGCAGGGCAGCCCAACTTTTCTTACTGAGTGGGGCCACAAGAGGACTTCAACACAGAACCTGAAGCATAGCTGTCAACTTACAGATTTGAAAATAAGGGACCAGCATCCTTGAAAATAAGGGACCAGCAGCCAAAATAAAGGACCAGCAGCCTCACCTGTTCCAGGCACTCCGGTCTTCCTGTCCTCCTGCAGTCTGGTCAAACTCATGCTGGTAGCTTCAAGAACACTGTCCAACCAACTTTGTAACCAGAGGTTCAACTGAATAGAATCTGAATCACATGCACCACAAGGCCTATGCAGCCTCAACCCAAGATGGCTCCCTGGCCTGGCTTTGCACTGCAAAGTTTGCAGCAGCACGTGCAACAAAATGGCGTCCAGCATTCAAAAAACCCCTCAGCTTGCATTAACTAGCCACACACACACAGCCTCCCCCCCTTACCATGAGATCGCCAGTCACCCACCATTTTAGTCAACCAGCTCCTTTCTTTTCCCCCATAAGTCAATCGAAGGAGCCTCCAAAACAAATTCAAAAGCCCCCCCCCACGAGATCTCCTTTCCTTTCCCCCCACCATGTCCCCCCTCTCCAGACAGACCTTTTCGCTGGCAAGGGTGAGTGGGTCATCGATGATGTATCCATCCGATTCCAATCCGAGCACTTAGCACAGGTATGTTCAACTTCTGAGCCCCTCTGAGCCAAAGGCAGAAAGCCCAGCCAGCAGCCACACGAAGCCTCAAGTGGTGGTTCCCACAGCGCAGCAACCCAGCAAAGGGGATGCAGCAAGGAAAACCACCGTCACCTCTCCACTGGGAAGCACTGAGCAAAGGCGAGTCCCCAGGCAACGCAGCCGATTTGATCGGCACAAGGCATGCAAGCTCCACCCCCCAGTTATTCTTAGACTTCTTACTGGGTGATCAACACAGCCAAGCAACACAGTTGGAGCCTCCCTCCTCCCTGGCCGGCAGGGAGGGAGGGAGAGGAGCTGCTTCCTTTGAAATTTAAGGGATATCATTTAAGGGACATTTAAGGGACATCCATCAATAAGGGACAGCAGCGGGACATGGTGCTGGAATACGGAACTGTCCCTTCAAATAAGGGACACTTGACAGCTATGACCTGAAGTGAAGGAGAGTTCACTACCTTCTGAGATTCTACAGATTCTGCTGTGTTGGTCGTGTTCATAGGAGACCAAAGAGGTATGGCTTAGAGCACAACCCATCAGCAACTAATGAAGGTGCACTTTGGGCAGGCAAATGTATATGGAAGCAGTTCCCTGAAAGTAGAAAAACCACTGCTGCATCACGAAAGAAAATGGTTTACTTCCGCCACCAAGTGGCCACTGGAATGTGCTGCTCAAAATTTAAGAGGAAAGCCTGAGCATGAATTTACTTGCTCAGGTTGTGTACGCAGTTTATTCAGCATTCGTCCTAATCTGCTTGCCCAAAGTTTGCAGGAATGTGAGAGGATGCCAGCTATTGACTGAGCACTCATTTTGATTTGTTCGCAGGAAGGTTAGAAGATGTTGCATCAAGTAGCTGTTATCCTTTTCATTGCGTTTTCCTGATCCGATTTTTCCTTTTCTTACGTGGATGGGCTACCTTCCTAGGTTAGTGAGCCCCATCTGCCCCTCACTTCCCTCTACAGCAGCAGGGTTTCCCAAAGCTGTGTCTCCAGCTGTTGTTGGACTACAACTCCCATCATCCCTGGTCCTGCTAGCTAGGGATGATGGGAGTTGTAGTCCAACGACAGCTGGAGACTCAACTTTGGGAAACCCTGATCTACAGCATGCACAGAACCCACCTTCTTGACTGTTGCTGAAACCGCCTTCTTGACTCACGGCATCCACCAGAGCCTGTCTTTGCAAGCAGGGGAAATCCCTAACTCATGAGGGTTTGAGACCCATGGACCACCCTCACCTGGTTTAGCCAGCCATTCAAAGCCATGTTCCCAGGGTGTGGCCGCTGTCACACTATCCCTGTAAAGATAGAGATCACGCCAGCATGACTAAACCACTTCTGGTGCAACGGGACACCGTGACAGAAACCAGAGCGCATGGAAACTGTTTACCTTCCCGCCGCAGTGCTACCTATTTATCTATTTGTAGTGATGTGCTTTTGAACTGCTAGGTTGGCAGGAGCTGGGACAGAGCAATGGGAGCTCACCCCATCGTGGGGATTAGAACTGCTGACCTTCCGATCGGCAAGCCCAAGAGGCTCAGTGGTTTAGACCACAGCGCCACTAGAGTCTCTTTCCCCCTGAAGAGCATAGTAGGATTGCAACTCTTCCCAGCGAAGAAGAAGAAGAGTTTGGATTTGATATCCTGCCTTTCACTCCCTTTAAGGAGTCTCAAAGCGGCTAACATTCTCCTTTCCCTTCCTCCCCCACAACAAACACTCTGTGAGGTGAGTGGGGCTGAGAGACTTCAAGGAAGTGTGACTGGCCCAAGGTCACCCAGCAGCTGCATGTGGAGGAGCGGAGACGCGAACCCGGTTCCTCAGATTACGAGACTACCGCTCTTAACCACTACACCACACTGGCGTCAATGAGATTTCAAAGGGCAGGACTCTTTTTGATGTTGTTTTGAGGAGGTGGGGCCAAGATGTTGGCTTTTTCCTGCAGGGTGGGTTGCCCTGGGTGTTTTGCAGAAGCAACTTGAACTAGCAGGAGTGCTGGACTGGCTCTGCTGCTGTGTCTGCACTGCGCTGACCAGTGGCGTAGCGTCACTTGCCGGAGCCCGGGGCAAGGCGCAAAAGGGAAGCTCAGCTTTGTCCGCGCAGGTGCTCTGGCAATGCCCTGCCATGCCTGCGGTTGCCTGCTACCACACGGGCCTTGGCTGGGGGCTCTGCAGTGGTCCTGGGGCAGGAGGGAGCTGAGGGGGCTTCCTGGCGCAGCAGTGACCTGGTCGCACACTGACGGTGCAGCTATGGTCCGTGGAGTGTGTGGCACACCGTCCCGAGGCACTTCATTGTGTGAGCAGCGAGAGGGGGCTCCACCCCAACAGGGGAGGGCCTATCTGGCTGCCTGCTCCCCTCTTGCAGTCCACCAGGCCACCTGGGAGATGTGTGCACTGGGAGGAACGCAGGGCCAAGGCTCCCCGAAAATTGTAAATCAGAGCCCCCCCCCCCAAGTTATGTGGCGGCCGCATGACAGGTCAGCATGCCACCTGTCTGCACACGTAATGTCAACACACCACAGAGCATGCTGACGTCATACGTACATGCGCTGATGTCATATGCACACACCATGGGGCCACTGATGTCATGCGCACACACCATGCGACATGCGCACATGGTGTGCTGGCGTTGTGCAGCCCCGGGCCCCCTGAATCACGGGGGCAAGGCGGCGTGTGTGGCACACTGCATATGCTGAATGTTGCTGCCGCCAGAAAAGGGAGCCACCTTCCTCCCGGTTTCGCGGTGCCTTCGGGACTACTAGGGTATGGTTACCAGATTTTTCCCCCCAATGAATCTGCTGACATTTTTTCTTTTTTCTTTTTTGAAGCTGAGTAGCAACAGGGAGTCTGTAGTGGGGATAGTGAGGCAAAAGACCTTGGGCCCAAGCACACATGCATATTGTATAGGGGTGCAAAGCCCTTCTTTTGCACCCTGTAAAACATAAATGTGCAGAGTTTTTAAAAAACTGGGCAACGGCTGCTGCCCACATCTCCTGAGCCTCCCCTGATCAGTCAAAACAAAGGGGGAAGGGGCCTGGAGATCTGTCTCGCCGGACGTCCCTGGTTCCCCTTTGGCAGTGGTGGCAGCAGCGGCAGGATCTGCTCGCTGCCGTGGCGCCCGCCATTTTTCCTCACCAGAAGTCCCCATACGATGTGTTGCACACATCGTATGGGGACTTCTGGTGAGGAAAAATGGCGGGCGCCACGGCAGCGAGCAGCGAGCAGCTCCTGAAGCCAGCCAGAGCCAACTGCACTACCAGGCTGGCTCTAGGCTGCTGAGGCTGCCACTGCCACATTTCCCAGGGACAGATTTGCAAATCTGGGAACATTCTGGGGACGGAATTTGTCCGGGGACAGATTTGCAATTTGGGAACCCGGGGACGTCTGGTAACCCTACGCTAGGGCCCCCCTTCGCACCCTTCAGATTTTGCACTCGAGGCAACGGCCCCTGCTGCCCCCATCACGCTACGCCTCTAGCATTCAGCTCCTCTACTGCTTCACCCCTCTTCCTTCCGGTCAGCAACAGTGGCCTACCAGCAAGCCAGTTGGGTTGTTGTATTTGCAATCCTCCCCGGTCCTCCTTTTGCACCCTCCTTGAGTAGTCCTGGCCTGGGTGGGATGTGTCCTTGACCTCTGACCATGCCTCTTGCTTGGTGGAGATGGTAAAATAAAACTCTCCCATTGAAGCACAGCGGGGTTTAGAGTCATTCCGTGCAGCCGGGAGTGCCTTTCTCCTCCTCCTTTCCCTCCGAAAGCTAAATCAGCTTTTCTCTGTGCTGGAGCGGTACAGCGAGAGAGCACGTAGCCCCGACAGCCTTCTGAATTAAATTCAGTTATAAATAAATCTCTGAAAGGGTGCGGCCATGTTTGTGTGTTTGTCAGTGTGGGGCTGTTGTCGCCAGGCACCCTGCCTTAGGGCAGGCAGATACTTCAAAGGCAGGTGGGTTTTTAGGCTGACAAGCCAGGCAGGCAGGAGGCCAGATGTCTGTCAGTGAAGACTGGGGAGACGCTCCCAGAAACGGATTGGAAAGTCAGCAGGAACATGAGCTGCTCTGTATGGGGCCGGCTCTACTGTTAGGGTTTCCGGTGATGCACTGCCCAAAGAGTGGATTTTCAACACTGAAAAAGAAAACACACATCTGCATAACCTTTGCATCCACTCAGCGTCATAGAAAGGTGCAGATTTAGAAATCAGTATAATTTAACTGGACTGTAGGGGGTGTTAGGGAAGGAGCAGTCCCTCTGGTGGGGGACACGTCATGCTCCTTCTAGGGTAGTATCTGGAGTAGGGGACGCGGGTGGTGCTGTGGTCTAAACTACTGAGCCTCTTGGGCTTGCTGATCGGAAGGACAGCTGTTTGAATCCTCCACGATGGGGTGAGCTCTGTCCCAGCTCCTGCCAACCTAGCACTTCGAAAGCACACCAGTGCAAGTAGATAAATAGGTAGCGCTGCGGCAGGAAAGTAAACGGCGTTTCCGTGTGCTCTGGTTTCCGTCACGGTGTCCCGTTGTGCCAGAAGAGGTTTAGTCATGCTGGCCACATGACCTGGAAAGTTGTCTGTGGACAAACGCCAGCTCCCTCGGCCTGAAAGCGAGATGAGAACTGCAACCCCATAGTTGCCTTTGACTGGACTTAACCATCCAAGGGTCCTTTACCTTTATCTTTACAGGGATCAAGTGAGATTGAACTTGACAGGACTGACTTCCGAGTCTGCATGGGCAGGACTGCACTGCATATGCTTTCGAGTCACATCAACTTTGTTGGGAATGTGAAGCCCATGCTTAAATGCCTCTCATATGCTCTGTTGTGGGTTACTAAAGCCAGTAGATGGCACTGCTTCACCAAGCAAGGGAAAAAGCTGGGAGATAATGACCATGTACCATGCTGGCTGCTAGTTCCCAGTTTGAAAGCTTGAAACCATACTTTTAAAGCACCCCTCCCACACAAGTATCCTGGGAAATACTTCCTGCAGCCAATCGGAAGCCGTGGAAGCTGTGTTGGACGCTCAGGTTCCCAAGAATATTTGCAAACCGGAACACTTGCTTCCGGGTTTGCGGCGTTCAGGAGCCAAAACGTTTGACTCGCAAGATGTTCTGGATCAAAGGTAGAGGGCTGCCTTTGAAGGTCTTCTAAAGGTTATGTAGATACTCATCACCTTGACTTCTGGTGGGAGGGCGTTCCACAGGGTGGGTGCCACTACCAAGAAGGCTCTCTGCAGGGTTCCCTGTAGTTTTAGAGTGATCAATTGAAACTTTATTGCTTAGCATGACAAAAGTTTGTAATTGTATCGGGACAAGTTATTTGTGGTTTACTGTTGCAACAACTGTTTTCTCATAATTTATCTTCTGTACCATGAACAGTGGGATGCAGGTGGCACTGTGGGTTAAACCACAGAGCCTAGGACTTGCCGATCAAAAGGTTGGTGGTTCGAATCCCCGTGACGGGTTGAGCTCCTGTTGCTCCTGCCAACCTAGCAGGTCAAAAGCACGTCAAAGTGCAAGTAGATAAATAGGTACTGCTCCGGTGGGAAGGTAAATGGCATTTCCATGTGCTGCTCTGGTTCGCCAGAAGCGGCTTAGTCATGCTGGCCACATGACCTGGAAGCTGTAGCAAGCTCCCTTGGCTAGTAAAGCGAGATGAGCGCTGCAACCCCAGAGTCGGTCATGACTGGACCTAATGGTCAGGGGTCCCTTTACCTTTACCTTTACCATGAACAATAAATAAAAACAATGTTTAAAAAAAGAATACTGTTGGTGCCTGCAAAAGTTTCAGGGCGGCCATAGGTCTTTGATTCTGAGGTGTTATTGGTTCTTCTTTGGTGAGCCTCTCCAGATGGGGACAACACAATAGTGTTGGGAAAATGTTGCAAAACAACTGATCAAGCAGATTGATATGTGGACAGCCCAGAATAAACTCACCATTAAAGCAGTACTGTTGCGTCAATGTTATGTTGCGTAATTCACCCACGCAAACCCACAAAACAACAACCACAGCCCGGTCTGGAAGGGGCTGGAGTCTGACAACATCTGGAGGGCAACTGGTGGTTACAAATGCCCCCATGCTACTATTTACATACCCTAATGTAACCGCTTGGCGATCTGAAAAATTGTGTTGCAGTTTCACCAGGTAGGATCACAGGTGGGTCAGTGGAAGGGAAGAAAAGCAAGCTGCTTTGGAGAAGGGAATGATCAGGTGATCGTTACCCTGCCAAGGTGAAGCATGGATGAATGGAAAAGGCTTTCAGAAGAAAAGGGATGGAGAGGCGCGAAGGAGGAGAGAAATGGGAATGGATGAATGCAGGTGTTTTGCAAGCTGGAGGAGCAACATAGCAGGGAGCACCAGAAAAGGACTGGGGAGAAATGCGGCCTGGAAGGGCTTAAGCATTTCTAAGACTGAAGGGCACAGGATCACGGCACACGTTTGCGTAACATTTGCACATGTGAATACAGACCAATTTTCATAGCAGCAAAGCAGGCAAACAAATGCTGGCTCTTGCTGTCAGGGCTTGCACTGAACTGGGAATTTCCATCCGAGTTATCCCCAATGACTCTGGTGTGTTGTTGTTTTTTTGGGGGGGAGTACTTTTAAACATTTTTTTCAATTCATTGTGGATTATTTCCCAATACTCTTTCACCCTTGTACAGGTCCACCACATATGAAAGAATGTTGCAAATGTAGATCCAGTCACTTCAGTGGGTCTCCCCTTGATTAAAACTTCATTGCAATTGGACTGGAGAAGAACACTGGGTTCAGGGGGAAGCTATCAAGCAATCGCTTGCAACAGGGAAGAGGAGAAGAGAGCTCAGCACAGCCTAGTTTTTAGCAAGCTGAAACGTTGAACAGGAAGGCAAGGAAGGATGCAACACCAACAACAAAAAAGACCCCACCTATATGGCCTTACAGGGACGCGGGTGGCGCTGTGGATTAAACCACAGAGCCTAGGACTTGCCGATCAGAAGGTCGGCGGTTCGAATCCCCGCGATGGGGTGAGCTTCCATTGCTCTGTCCCAGCTCCTGCCAACCTAGCAGTTCAAAAGCACGTCAAAGTGCAAGTAGATAAATAGGTACCACTCCGGCAGGAAGGTAAACAGCGTTCCCGTGCGCTGCTCTGGTTCGCCAGAAGCGGCTTAGTCATGCTGGCCACATGACCCAGAAGCTGTATGCCGGCTCCCTTGGCCAATAAAGCGAGATGAGCACCACAACCCCAGAGTCGGCCACGACTAGACCTAACGGTCAGGGGTCCCTTTACCTTTACCTATATGGCCTTACAGCACAAATTGCTTTACAACATTTATCTTTAAATTGCAGCCTTCCAGGAGTTGCCAGACTACCACCTCCAGCAGCCCTGACCATTGGCCATGCTGGCTGTGTCAAATGAAAGTTGAAGAACAAAAAGTAAAATCTGAAGGACTGCAGGTTCCAGGCTTTGCAGGATATAGGCAGTGTGGTAGTACAGAATGACTCCCAGTAGATGGCAGTGTTGCACTGCACATCCCTAAATGGGATTTTTTAGTATATATAAACAGGACAGGAGGATATCATGTATGAGTCAATGGGCATGTCACATGAGTGTCACATTTATTCAGAAAGTTTTCTTGTCACACAAACACACTGGGAGCCGAATATAAACATGGAGGCACTGAATAAATAGATTACTCAATGTGTCAAGTATCACTTCTTTCGGACTGGGAATTTTGGTGCCAGTTATGTAACTACCCGCTCACCCAATTTTATTTTATTTTTATTTATCATCTGGGGTGGGAGAAGAGAAATTGGCAACAAAGAAATTCCACTGAACACCCTATTGTTGGGTTTGGGACTGTAAGCTCCTTGGGGCAGGGACTTGTTCTTTTGCACACTGCAAAAGAGCCTTACACACTGCATTGATGGGGTTTACTTTGCCACATGGGGAAAGGGCTTGTAAATTAACAGGTTTTAAAGGGGGGAGAATAGTAATTAAGATTAAACTTTGTGAAAACGAAGGGAAGGGGAAAAAAGTTTGTGCTTCATTTCCCCATTCCATATAATGTTCAATGGCACATATAGAAAAACAAAGAATTGCAAGAACCGTAGTTTATAAGAGTGCTGGGAAATGTAGCTCTGAGAGGGGTAAACTGCAGATACAAGGATTCTTTGTGTGGGGAGGGGATATGTTTTAAATGTATGGCGTGCCCTAATTGAGCAGAAAATTAATGGTTGGGGAATTAATACCTGTTAAAGAGCTATTGAATTGGCATCTTTGCCACACAAGACACATTGGTGATCTCCATTTTAAAGCCATCACAAACACTGGAATTCTCCCTGGCATAATTGTCCGTGTCACAAGAACAGAAGATAGTCCAGGGTAATACATTTATACAAGAAATATGCTGGGAAACGGGAAGGTAACATGTTGGCCTGTTAGCCTCCTCTTTTGACCTGGAAACTGAAAAAAAGAAGAAGTCAAATCTGTGCAAAGGGGCATTTGCTTTGATGGGGTTTCTTTTTCCTTCACCATTTGTGCGCCTGAGTCCAGCGCTGATGATGAAAAACAAAGTGTTGCGGCCAGACGTAACTCCCATCATTCTTGATATCCCACCCAAAGCAAAAAACAAAAACCTCAGCTCCTTACCCCCAAACTTCGAGCATGATTTTGAACTAAGTCCCATTTGTATTTTAGAGTTCGTTGTTCTTCGAAATCCATGTTTAAGACTCACTTAAGGAAATGCAGAAGAATTATCACCGCACTGTGAAGGGAAGAAGGAACTTGGTCTGCAACATCCATCACCTCTGGCCTTTTCAGCCTTCCTTTGGCTGTGGTGGATGAGAACAGAAATCCAGCGAGCTCTGAAGCACACCCCATAGCTTGCCCCTGATCTGTGGTAGGATTTCCTCCCGTGTTCTCCCTTCCCCCAAGGCCAATTTGCGGACAGATTCCCACGACCACACACAGGAGAGCCCGTTCGATCAAAATTCTCCCCGCGTTCCCCCTTCCAAGGAAGAATCTGGGGATGCGCCTGTCTGCGACTCATTTGATGTGCAACAAGTTCTGACTTAATGATCCCATGTGCTCACGAGATCCACTTCAAAGTGTCCCCAGGAGCCTCAGATGTTTTGCTGGGGAGTCTATTCAAAGCACGGCTGCAGAAGAAATATGCCAGAGGTGAAATTTAATCTTCTGACTAGGGGAGGGGCTATTCTAATGAAGTGAGAATCAAACAAACTCTTCTGCCCTCCAATAATCTGACCACTGATTTGTCTCTTTCTCCTACTGTATCATCATTCACTTTTCTCCTTCTTCTGATTGAGTATGCAATTGAGTGTGGGGCAGCGACCTCAGCAAAGTCCCCATTTCACTCTCACAATAACAGACCCTTTGAGTGTCCCTATTTTCCAGCGACAGTCCCGGATTTACGGAAGCCATCCCGGTTTCTGATTTGATCCCAGAATGTCCTGCTTTTCCTCAGGATGTCCCTATTTTCATCAGAGAAATGTTGGAGGGTGTGGAGTTATTCGACTCCCAGAGCCAAGGAGATAAGTAACTATGCAACCTATAGAAGACATCTGAAGGCAGCCCTGTATAGGGAAGCTTTTTAAAAAAGTTCAATGTTTTATTATTATTTTTCTATGTTGGAAGCTGCCCAGAGTGGCTTGGGCAACCCAGTCAGATGGGTGGGGTAGAATTATTGTTGTTGTTGTTGTTGAATAGGATGTTTTTATTTTCATGAGAGAAATGTCGGAGGGTATGCGATAATCTGCACGTGCTCCAGCGTTTGGCTCAGTGTTCCAAACATGTTTAGGGACTGAGCCCTGATTTAAACCAAGCATACCATTTACTTAAATATTACACATATATCCTGCTCCCCCCCCCCCCAGGAGCTCAAGAGAGAGACTGCGACAGGACTAACGTCACACAGCGAGCTCCATGGCTAAGTGGGGTTTCGAACTCTGGTTTCCTCAGTCAAAGTCCAGCACTTTAACCATTAGGCCGCATCAGCTCACAAAGCCACAGGCTGCCATTCAAACAAGGGACTAAGGAACAGCCCACTGTCATTCGTAACCCTGGTGGCTATTTGTATATTTCTGAAGAGCAGTCGCTGAAAACCACAGGAGGGGAGTGCGCTGTTCTGCTGGCTGCTATGAGTGCAGGACCACTGGCCTAATCCGGCAGAGGTCTTCTTCTTCTAGAAAGCATGGAAGGAAAACAACGACAATGCAATCTCAGCCGCTCAGAGGTTTATCTCAACCTGGACAAGGAAGGAAGCTTAAGCGCTAAATTCAAAGTCATACCAATCCACTGGTTCCTTTGCTCTCCAATTCCACACGACGCCAGCATTTTGGCTCCAGAGACAAGCAGTGGGATACTATAGTTTGTGTTTGCGAGTGTGCTGTGAAAGGCCTCAGAGGCTGCGAAGGCAGAAGGACAGGGTGGCGGAGTGGTTAGAGCACCAGAGTGTTGGGAGACCAAAGTTTCAAATCCCCGCTCAGCCATGAATTTCACCTGTTGACTTTGGCCCAGTCAGACTAACCTACCTCACAGGACTGATGGGAGAAGAACCACACACCATGTTTTGCTCTGTGGAAGAAAGCTGGCATATAAATGCAATAAAGTCAGGAACAAATGGCAGGCCAGCACTAATAATTTTTGAAACAAAAGTTTATCTTTTTCACACTGCAACCATGCATGTCCCATATTGGAGGTGTCAAATGGCTGCGTACAGCGAGCATCTTTGCTGGGACGAGAACAAGCTGAAACTCTGAGATGCTTAGATTCACTAGATCCCTCTGAAACAAGCAGATTCTGGTTACCCCCTTCACACCTGACCCCTGTGGTGACCAAAGGTGTCTCATCTTACATCCCCATCCTGCCGCTTGGATCCTTTACTTCTATGCTCTCTAGGTTTGCTTTATATCCACCGAGAGCAGGACTTTTAGTGTGGTGTCACCTGCCGCTTTGGAATGTACTTCAAATTAACATCAGGTAGACACCTACTGTACCCGCATTTAGGCACCTGCTTAAAACTAAGCTCGTCACTCAAGCTTTCCTTGAGGGGTGATGGATTAAGTCGATCTACTGCTTTGTGATGTATTTTGTACTTGTTTTTTTAATTGGTGGGTTTTTTGTTGTTGACCACCACGGTGTTTTCCCCCTCCCCTTAATTGGTGGAACAGGCGTTTTTGCAAATAAATGATAATGAATGCACATGGAGGCAAACCCAGAGAAAAATTCTTAGAAAAGTGTTGGAATAGATCGGAGGGGAGTCTATCAAGTCTCATCATTTGTTCTGATTTGATCATTCCTCATTGTGGAGCCTGTTTTTCAGTTCAGACTTTTGCAGTGCCATCCTGGACACTTCTGCTCAGAAGCAAGATTGCAGCCTCAGAAACCCAGGGCTGAATCTGTTACTGAATCTGGGGCCAAGTTGCTTTCAGATCCATCAACGAGGCTTAGCATTCGGTGAAGCAAAAGTGTCGGGGAAAACACACACAAATGTATCCAGTTTCGCAGAAGAAAACGTTTGACGTTTTGAAATGCCCAGTTCTCGAAGGCTGCGGCTTCCGTTCCACGTGGTGTTTTTGCAAACTATTTTGGCTCTAAATAGTGCATCCCATACATTTCTGTTTTCCCAATTTTCACCATCCCTAAATATACACACCCCATGGATTATCTTTCCCCTATGTGCTCAGTCTCCTGCCCAGTGCTTTCCCCCAGGGGGTACTCAATGGTAATGGTACCTTTGGGGGGGGTTAAAAATTGTGGCACTTACTGCCACAACTTCATGGTGAGTTTTCTAAAAAACAAACACTGCTCAGCCATGTGCTCAGAGATGAACCTTGTGGCCTTACGCATATTTAAATCCATCTACGCCCTAACCTTCGCCACATACACAAATGTTCTCCAGCATTCTTTGCCATCACACAACTCCACCTGTCCTTTATCCCCAGCCAACACACAAACCCATATGCCAGTAGCTTAGTGGTAGTGCAATGGTCCCAGGTTCATTCCCCAATGGGATCTCCGAGCAGGGCTGTGACTGCCCCATCCCCAAAACCCTGGAAAAGAGTAGCTGTCTAGTTCAGAGAACCCCAAACCAGATGGACCATTGGTTTCTCTCAGCCCAAGGCAGCTTCCTTTCTTCCTTGGCACCAGAAATATCTGCTACACCCACAATCCGCAGCTCTCAACCTCGATCCTTTAGCAAGCGCATGACGAGTTGCCACATTTTTGCATATATGGAAAGAGAGACAACAACATATCTCAGAGTCTCGGAAATACAGGTCTGTGGGCTCAGGGAGATGGGAGCAATGAATCACACATAGGATTGCGAGATGTTGCGCAAAGGCATCTATTTGTGGGCGCATTCCCACACACGGGGCTGTCCCTTCAAAGCACAGTGGCCAAGGACAACGTAAAAAGCAAGAGGCTCATGAGGACAGGCAGGCGGCAAGACAAAATAATACAATGGTACTTCGGGTTAATTCATTCTGGAGGTCTGTTATTAACCTGAAACTGTTCTTAACCTGAGGTACCACTTTAGCTAATGGGGCCTCCCGCTGCTGCCGCACCACTGCCGCCGCACGATTTCTGTTCTCATCCTGAAGCAAAGTTCTTAACCCGAGGTATTATTCCTGGGTTAGCGGAGTCTGTAACCTGAAGCATCTGCAACCTGAAGTGTCTGTAACAGAATTAAGAAGTAAACAATTGTTTATTTGTTTTGCTTTTTAAGAAAGGGGACACACACAGCCAATGGGTTGTACCAAATGCTGGTCCTATTCAGATTAGACCCACCGAAGTGAATGGACATGACAAACCTAGATTCATGAATGTCTACAGGTCTCCTCTGAGTAGGACTAGCATTGGGTCCGTATATATTTCCATTTTTATTAAGGGGTGAGTATTTCATGCCTCTCTTGTGGCCAATGCGGTCAGCATTATTTTAAGTTGTGCGGTTGTTTTCACAGCAGCACGTGGGCATGGCGGATCGGGTCCATGTAGCATGGTGAATTTAACTCCCCCCCACACCTGTAATAGTCCGAATTAAAATCTGCCTGCTCACCCAAAGCTACTATTTGCATAGGGAGAGAAGATGGAATCCCTGTTCAGCCACTGGGGTCATTAGCAGCGATGGGACAGTTGTTATCATCAGCTTAATTTATCGCCTTCTATAAAAGACTTGCCCAAGGTTAAGTCTGTGGGAAAAGTGGGATTTGAACTCGGGTTGGGGCCAACACTTTTGAGCCACTCAACTATCTTGTCCCCCACATGATTCTGTACTGGAAGGTAGGCACGAAATCCAAGAAGTACACTGTGACAAGCACAGGCCTGGACATATTTGGTTGCTTCCTGGTGCTGTTGGGAGTTCTAGTTTGGCCCCATCTGGTGGGCCAAAGGTTCCTCACAACTGCTTTATACAGTAAGAAGAAGGATACCAACATAGCAGCCAGTGGGAAATTCTCCCACAACTTTCCCTAACTTGAATACGCTTTGCAGAAATTTCATTCATGCGAAGGTACTTCAGTCTGCCTAATTTTGGAAACAGCTGGCTTGGGTGGATTTCAGAACAAACAAAAAAAGCCCCGACTTTGCCAGATAGGTGCTAAAGCCTTAAAACGCTTAGTTAAAACTTTCTATAAAAAATTCACCTTTCCAAATGGGAACATTATCAAAACTCAGACCCGAAACTTTTTGCTAAATGTAAAAATGTGTATGTGATTTATTTAGGTCCCTTATCCACGCAGCTAGAAACACACATTTTCAGACACAGATATTCTTGTACAAATGCACAAATGCTTGCCTGCTTAGAACCCACACATCACATATGTGCGCCCCTGAACATGACATATTGGAAGACTGATACTTTGGCTTACATGTGGTGCAATAGATCTGGAAGGGAGTTCAAATCCTGTCTCTGGGCGTGTTGCTTTCTGGGCTTCACTTCCTTATCAATAAAATGGGAAGAAGAGGATCTGCCTTGCAAGGCGGTTATTATGAGAAGGGCATTGGCTCGGGTCCAGCCAACAATTACCCCTCCAATAAAAGGAAACAAAGAAATCAGTCACAACTTTGTTTAAACCCCACCTTTTCCTTTCAGCCAGATTGAATCGGGATTCACTGTACACGTGTCGGAGGAACGGGAGGTGGAATAAGATTTGCAAAGACATAATAATAATAAAGATTTGCAGAGCAGTTTGTAAATGAACAAGTGCTGGATCTGGGGTGTGTGTGTGTGTGTGTGTGTGTAATGAAGACCTGAAAGCAATTTGCAAATGAATGATAGAATCATAAAGTTGGAAGGGACACCAGGGGTCATCTAGTCCAACCCGCTGCAAAGCAGGAATGCGCACCCATAAGGGGATCGAACCCATGACCTTGGCATTATCAGCACCATCCTCTAACCAAGTGAACTAAGTGCTACATCCGTCATCAAGGTATCCAGGTGTTATAAGAGAATTCACAGGGGACTCTGAAGGACAGGTAGAAACTTTTAATTTAACAAGGGGGGGGGGTTCCAACCACCTCAGACTATAATGCCAGCAACGGTTTGTGAAGTGCTTTAAAAACAGATGACGAATGCTCTGTGCATCATTTAAACAATTTGAGTGTGCCTCTGCCATTCCAGCTGCAATGGGACCGATGGAGGCCGCATGCAGACGCCCCCAAAATCAGGCCCAGCGCCACCCAAACACACTTTTCCATAGGTGAACAGAACAGAACAAACACAGAACAGGTCTGCCTCTCTCCCCATCCCAATGGATGCACCTCTTTATAAGACAGTTAATCCCTCCCACAGTCAAGGGGGGAGATATAGGGAGAGCCACCCGGGGGGGTTTTTTTGGGGGGGGCATCCATCTCTTCTCCAAAGGTGTTATATATATATGTGTGTGTGTGTGCGTGCGTGCTCCCAAGAGGCATGTATATGTAAATATGTGTGTGCATGTGTGCTTCGAAAGGGTTGCATTTGTTTTCTCCTCCGCTCCTTTTTTTAAAAAAAAAAAAATTAAAAGAAGTATGGAGAGATGGAAAGAAAGAAAAGGCAAAGAGAGAAGGGAGTGGGGGGGGAAGAGTCTGTTTTGCCTGCAAGGCAATATTTCTGGAGCCAATCGGAATGCAGTATCCACCCTTCCCTACTCCCTAATTAAAGGGTTTAAGCAAGCTGGCTGGGTTGGATTTCTTACACATTTTCCCTGGAGGAGGGCTGGAACAGCAGCAGCAGCAGCAGCTATTACTGCAGCAATGACTGAGTAAGCCTACTCAGGAGGAGGAGGAAGAAGAGGAGGAGATCTGCCCCAAACCCTACAAGCAAGCCTTGCACACTTTTATTTTTAGGGGTGGGTGGGTTTGGTTTCCTTTTGCCCAACTTGGTGGACCTTTGCAACGCCGGCGTGGACCTTCTCACCATGAGTGGATCCTTTGATAAGAAGATCACCAGTATTTTGACGGACATCTCCAGCTCCCTGAGTTGCCATGTGGCCACCAAGGACTCCCCTACGCTCCCCGAGTCGTCCATCACGGATCTGGGCTACTACAGCACCCCACATAACCAGCACGAGTATTATCCCAGCCAAACGTACACCCAGCCGATGAACCATTATGCGTACCACCCCCAATTTAACCTCAATGGGATTGGGGGTGCTGGGACGTACTCCCCGAAATCTGATTACCCCTACAGCACTTCCTACAGGCCGTATGGATCTTTCCGGGATCAGCCATTGCCCAGTCAAGAAACAGGTAAGGAGAATATTTATGTTCCCGGCGAGCGAAGTCAAGGGTATGAGAAGCTGTGTGTGTGTGTGTGTGTGTTAGTGACACTATTGAGAAAGGGGAGTTTTAGGGTTCAGGGAGGTTAAGACCTTCCTAGAAAGTGGAATCACTTTCCCCCCATTCTCTTGGAAAATATTCTTACTTATAGAAGAGAAGGAGGATATACTTTGGTAATATCTTCTGAGAAAGGTATTACAACTGAACAGGAAAACTGGACACGGGGAATGTCTCTTTTGCTCTGTCACACTAGACAACAAGTACACTTTCTGGAGGGGTCCAGTAGCCCCACTGAACCAGAATCATGAACTTCTAGGATGAGGCTAAATCAGTGCCCTCGATCCACAAACATTCACTTCAGGGCTTGCTGCTGTTAGACGTTTCTGCATCTCTTGAACCAGATTGCTAGTCCCGTCCATAAAGTTATCCTGCAATATTAAAAGACTGAAACAGTGTTTCCAGTTCTGTGATCCCTTTCAGAAGCACAACTCTGGCCACTGGCAAGTTAGAGGCAACAACAGCGTAGCCAAGGGGGCTACTGCCCCATCCTTTCCCTCCTTATTCCCTTGCCATTTGCCACATTCAGACTCTGCCATAAAAGATGTAATATGAAGAATTCATTGCAGGCTTTATTCTGGCATGAAATAGCAAAGCCACTGATGGAGGTCTTCGGGTTCTACAGCGTTTTTCCCTGGTCAATGGGGGATTAAGAACGGTGGTGGACTATCTTCTCTCACTTTGAGAAATAGGGGAGAAAAATATCTGAAGGCGGCTTTTCCATCCTAGATCTATTTCTTTAGTGTACTTAAGAGAAACAAGTTTAGGAATACCCAACAGTATAACTTCATAACCCAGTCTACATAAAAAATTATGAACTGGTCCGTGACTTTTGATTGCTGTCTGTTCTTATGTAAACTACAAGTGACTTTGACAACAATATCACAATAGCTTCTTTTGTTCAAGTGAGGGTTTGATATTTTGTACATCCCCCTCCCCCGCTGATTCTGTGATTTTCTGAAGGCAAAAAGAATATTCCCCCCCCCCAACACGCACACTTAAAAAATAAACACCACTATTTTGTCCCGTGACCGTCTCTCCCAAGTTTATACATATTTATTTTCTGTGAGTGCACGAACAGGTGTGCAGAATTTGCTGGGCTTCTCTCACCTCCTCTCCAAAACTTTTTATTTGAGATACTTTGCAACTTATGATTGGAAGAGGAGAGACATTTGATTTGGTATTACTGATTAAAACATAGGAAATAAAGTGGAAAGTTTAAAAAGCAAAAGATGCCAGCAAGAAAGCAATATGTTTCTTTTATTAAAAATAAAAATAAATAAAAATAAAAGCTCCATGGAAAAGCTCCAAGTCCATGGGTTTAGGATGGAGGTGTGTAAAGGTGAGAAAAGTCTTCCTCTGTCAACAAAAATGAGCATGCCGATTTTCTAAGTGAAGCAGGCTAGAGATGCTGGCCAGCCGTTTGAGGCCTAATTCACGCCCTCACTCCCCACAAATATTTCAGGAAGGGAACATGGGGGCTGTGTGGTTCCGACTGTCCCCACGTAACCGGACAATGCTTCCTGCCAGGGAGAAAAAATATCCATGGATACACGAGTGAGACTGAGAAATAGAGACAGTTTTAGAAAGGCAAACTGGGAAGGACATGGAGGAGGAGGCAGGTTTTGCGAGCCAGGAGGTTTGAAGCAGAGCAAAGCCGGCTAGGCCAAAGTCCAGCCATGTTCAGCCCTGGAAATGCTAAAAACATCAGGTGAAAAAGTGAAGAAACTGAGACGAGAACAGAGGGAGAAAGGGAAATCTGAATACAGAAACCCAGGCAGCTATCAAATCACCAGAGTCGAGCCGAGCGAAGGAAAAATTGAAAACGAGAAAAATATCGGGCAAGGGAAGAGAAAGAAAAGTGCTAAAACCATGGGAAGTTCGATTATTTTCTGAAATCTTATCAGTGCAATCTCTTCCGCTTCCACTGAATAGGATGGTACAGACTCCCAGAAGACTGGGCAGGAGAAGGGTCTTTTCCAATATTTGTGGGTAAAGTTGATTCTGTCTCAAGACAATAAAGCAACAGTTGGCTCGAAGCAACCTCTGCGGTACAGACTCCAGAGAGGTGAATTGACTGGTTCAAACCAAGTGTACAATATGCCGTACCCAATGCCAGACCTGCTCAGAGTAAACCCATTGAAATGAATTGACAGGGCGAAATTGGAATGCATGATTCCTATGGGTCGACTTTGAGTGATACTCAGGTTGGATGCAACCCTATATCTTTGCTTCCCATAGCATGCTCCAGATACCCCATTTAAACCACACATCGTTTCCCGATCTAGCCCTAAAAGATGGAGATTACAAAGCTTTGTTGACTGAGAAATGGGTAGGGTTGGGGGGAATGGATGATGGAGGTACCATGCCTATGGTGGCATTATATGTATCAGGCCACATAGGGTTGTGTGATGGGTCTTTGACACCAGAGGTTGGTTTTCTAATTTTCATGTTTTCTGCACCTCTGGGAACCAGTGGAGAGGAGTTAGATGCTTTCGTGGTGTGCAGAAGTCGGGCGGGTTCTTGGGGGCAAATTAAGAGTTTTGGGGAGCAGCCCAGCAAAATAAAATAGTCTCCAGAGGAGATCACAGTTATCCTGCCCTTCTGTTGAGCCGCCATTCTCAAAGGGCTGATCTTTGCCGTCCTAGAGAAATGCACGTTGTTCTCTGCAGCCAAGCTTTCATTCATTCTCTTTTCCAGCAGAGACCGAGAACTTGGACCGTTCTGCGGAAAGGCAGCTTGCCGCTCCAAATGTATAAAAAGCAAACTCCTTTCCCGCAACTCCTTTTCCAGTTCCGAACCAGCAACTCGCTGTGGTTTTATTTATTTTTGTGCTCTGATGCAGTTCTTCCTCTGCCTTCCCCCCCTCTGCCCTTTTCTGCAGTCTCAGTGAAGGAAGAACCCGAGCCAGAAGTGCGGATGGTCAACGGGAAGCCCAAAAAGATCCGAAAGCCGCGCACGATCTACTCGAGTTACCAGCTGGCTGCCTTGCAGAGGAGATTCCAAAAGGCGCAGTACCTGGCGCTGCCAGAGAGGGCAGAGTTGGCCGCGCAACTTGGACTGACCCAGACTCAGGTAGAAACAAGCACACATTGGAAAAAAGAACATCCTGGTCTGTTTAGCTTTCCGACTCTGTTTAGGGAAACGGGAGCGTGAGAGGGACATGTGCGTGGAACTCCAGCAAAATCTCAGGAAGTTGCTGGATTTAAGTGGCCCTAGATGGTTGGGAGATCCCCAGCAGGAGTTTCACAGCTCTTGAATAAAATACCTTAGGACAGTAAGAGAAAAAGTAGTTTCAGGTGTTTGGATGTTTGATCTTTCTTCTCGGTTTCCCAATTGCTTTGGGACTTCCAGCTGTTGAAATCCCAATCCATTACAGTGGTACCTCGGGTTAAGTACTTAATTCGTTCCAGAGGTCCGTTCTTAACCTGAAACTGTTCTTAACCTGAAGCAGCACTTTAGCTAATGGGGCCTCCCGCTGCTGCTGCACCGCTGGAGCACGATTTCTGTTCTCATCCTGAAGCAAAGTACCAATACTGGGTTAGCGGAGTCTGTAACCTGAAGCGTATGTAACCCGAGGTACCACTGTACTACAGAAGTGGAGTCCTGCAGCTGAAAATCTGATGATACGTGTCAAATCCTTACGTGAAATTAAGCCCCCCTGGCTGTATTTTCCTTCACCCCTCCCCTCTAGGCACTGAGTGCAAGTTCCCCCTTAACTGCCGCTTTGACCTCATTTTCCTCAGCTCCTCCAGTTCCTAGCCATTTGTGAGGGTGTTTTGTTTTGGGGGTGTGTGTGTGTGTTTTAACCCACACAGCCAATATTTCACTTCTCTCTCTTGGCAAGCTGTGCGGAATGCCAGCATTCCACACTTTTCAACCTCTGCAGTTAGAATGTTTTTGCGCATTCCGTGTCATCGCAGCAAAAAGTTTTGGGATGGAGGGGATAGCAGAGAAGAGCTGTCTGGGTTTTTATGCCACTGCTCAAGGCGACGTATGTCGGTGTCTCTTTGATGAGAGCAGTAGCTCTGATAACATGGGAATCATGTGTTGGCATCAGCTTAGATGATATTGACAGGTTTGGAGTAATGGGCTGCAGCACGGAAGGGAAAGAGTCAAGTCTCCATCGCTCCTCCGCTGTCTCAGGCCTACTCATTCGTCTCTGGCTGGGGCTCAGTGATCCAGAGCGGAATGCTGACTGCCCTGAGAGGCGGCGGCGGCAGGAAACACGTAGGTGTGGCGATGCAACTCCTGTGTTTTGGCAGAGTCCCTTTCTTCCTCCTGAGGCCAAGGGAGGCTCAGCTGAGAGGTGCTGATGGGTAACTGCGAGGAGGAAGTTGGCCAAGTTGGGAAAACAACTCCTTGGTAGCCTCTGGAGGAGGTGTGGGGAACTTGTGGCAATTCAGGTATTGCTGGACTCGCAGTTCCCAGCAGCCCAAGCCAGCACAACCAATGGGCAGGGATGATGGGGCTTGTTAGTTCTGAAACATCTGGAAAGCCACAGGTCCCCCACATCTGCTGAACACAAGCAGCTGGTGGACCAACTAGCGACTGCATATCTGGGTTGACAGTTGGATGGCAGAAGGCACTATGTCCCAAGTAGGATGGCTTGCATGTGTCTTTTGTGTACTGTTGTTTAAGACACAAAATATTTGCCTCTCATGCTCCTCCACACAAACAGCATACCCTCCAATATTTCTCTGATGGAAATAGGGGTGTCCTATCACATACCCTCCGACATTTCTCCAGTGAAAATAGGGGCATCTTATTCCATACCCTCCAACATTTCTCCAATGAAAATATGGACATTCTAAGGGGAAAGCGGAACATTCTGGGATCAAATCAGAAACTGGGACGGCTTTCGTAAATCCGGGACTGTCCCTGGAAAATGGGGACACTTGGAGGGTCTGGTCAGACTCGTAAGCTGCCTCGTTGTTATTCCCATTTTACAGGATTGAGGGAGGAGGGAGCTAAGGTTAAGAAAGAGCAACTCCCGCAAGGCTGCTCCAAGTGTGACTGAGCTGAGGATGGATCTACCAAGCTATCTAGTAGTAGGCCACGGGAACAGCTGGGCAGATCTTTTTCAAGGCAAACTCTCCTTGGGTAACAAAAAAAAAACTGAAAGAAAGGAAGGGAGAAATGCGTGGCTACATTATATTGCAGCATCTGATTTTCTCCATTTGAGCTATGTCCCCCCCCCTTTTTTTTTTTACTGCCACTCTGCATAATTACTTCGGCCCTAGCAAAACATGCGTTGTGGGTCAGGCTGCAGGGCTGGAGCCTTGGGCAGCAATCCTGACCTCACTTACTCCTGAGTAGACATCCTTGGGATTGCATTCTTAACCTGGGAATCAGTCCCATCGAATCCAGCAGGACTTAACTTACATGAATAGGGTCAGGCTGTGAATATTTCTCCTTTTCTTGGATTTTTGCCCATACGGTTTAAAGCACTGGGAAGGTGTGTGTGCCTGTATGTCATTTTTTTTAGACTGCCGATAACCATCTGTTTCCTTGGGCAAATGGTGGTTGCAGCTTTCAAGGGGGAGGGAGGACAAAAAAGGGGGGAAAGGACTTTTGAAACGTCTAAAGCAGATGAAAAAAGCCCAACACTAACTGGTTTCAATCCTACACATGCTTACCGGGGAGGAAAGGGCATTTGAACTCAGCCCAGACTTCTTTCTTAGAAAACCTGTGTAGGGCTGTTCTGTAAGCCCCACTGAACAGAGGGAGATGTCCATCAAAAGGATTTGTACTGTCAGTTGAAATCTCAGCTAATCGTCATCTGTGGAGGACCAAAGCAGAGGTCGCATTTCCTGCAGTGTTAACTGCAGCAGTGTGTGTGTGTGTGTGTGTGTGTGTGTGTGTCTCAAATCAAATGCAGAAACTTTATGATACCTCTGTCTTTTGTTTTTGGCAGTGGAATGGGGATAGTATTTTGATCAGGAAAATAGTGCTCTCGAAAGGCTTAACCTCCCGTGCTGTGCCATAATTTCAGTTCTAATCGGCGAAGGTTGCTTGCTATAAAGATTTTCTTTTAAATGTAGACAGTCCTATTTCCGGTTCCCCAAGTGATATCTGAGTTGCCTTTGTAGGGCTATCCCCGTCCTCCGATTCTTCTGGATGAATTTGGCAAGTTTCCTGAGCAACGGAAGCTTCTCCGCCTGTCTTTGCTTTTTGGAAGCCAAAAAGTCTCTGGGTGCTTCCAGAAGCTTGCTATTTTTGGGTGGGATTCAATCACAAGTACCAGCCGGTTTAGGTTGCACAATTATAGTTGGCTGGGAAGTCTTGAGCAACAAGCCTGCCCCCCCTCCCTAAATTGGACTCTTTGCGATACGCGATGGGAAACTGTGCTGCGAAGTGTGGGGTAACATTTGCTTTGCTTTGATGCAACAGCATCTGACCTCCCTGCAAGCAAATCAGCATGAATCTGCAATAAAATAAATCTGCTTTTTAAGACAGCTATGGCAAGTAGCGGGATTAGGCCATCTGTCTCTTAGGCATGACAGGAGGCCAGGTTGTACCATCTAAAGGACTTTTGATGCCCCTTCTTAGCCTTTAATGTGACTTTTAAGGAGCTTGGATGGGAACAGTAATGGAGAGTTGGTAAGGATACTATGGGGTTTGGCTTATATAGCATTTGGGTTCTTTCTGATACAATGATGCAGAATACTGAATAAAGCAAGATTGGCAAGTACTGCTTCACAACATTTGGGAGATGAAATCAGTGCAGGGACATGTTTGCCTAGATGTCAGGGTTTAACTGTACAATTCTGGCTTCTTCTTCTTTTTTTTTTTTAATGATATTTATTAACGTTTCAAAAAATAGAAGAAATACAAAATACAGAAAAAAAGAGTAAATTTTTTAAAAATATAACAAAAAAGTAAAGGATAAAAAAGAAACATACAAAATAAAACAGTTAAAAAGACATTAATTTTCCAAACCTATCTTCTCTAGACTTATTTCCCTGGACCTCCTCATACCTCCCTTTTTTGTATTCCAGTTCAGTTTGTTAGTTCAGCAAATCCTTACCATTAAACTTTTGCCCAATTGTAAACCTTTTTTCATATCTCTTAAAGCATTACAGCTAAAAAGCTCTTAGTTTCTATCCAATATCCTTCTAAGATTCCTTAATTTTACAATATTTCTGTAAATAGTCTTTAAATTTCTTCCAGTCTTCTTTCACCGACTCTTCTCCCTGGTCTCGGATTCTGCCAGTCATTTCCGCCAGTGTACAATTGTGGCTTCTTGTTCGATTTTCCCAGGATAAAACTCACCAGAAAGGTTTTAAGTTGAGCCAAGGCTCACTGGAACCTGTTGTCATTAGGACCAGACTGCCTTTAAGCATGTGCAGAGTGCCTTCCTTTCACCACTCATTTTCCCACTAGTGTCTCTTCATATACCTGGAAGGGGTTTCGTGTCAGAGTTCTGGATTCGAACTCTGCCCGTGAAATTAATTGCTGTCTGGAAATCAGAAACAGGCCCGGTGGCATTTAGCTGCATCGAAACCTAAGTTAAAACCCCAAAGCTGGAAGATTGCCTAAACTTAGCTCTCTGGCCTTATCTGGTAGACATTTTATTGCAAGTAAAACTCAGTCGGTTATTCCTGTGAAACTTAACCATGCAAATCTACATGAGAAGGATGTTTTGCTGTGTTCAGTGGGCCTCACTCCCAGCCAGTAAAGGCCCATCCATTCCTCAGCTTAGTGTGGATTGCAAAGCCCGCCTAAACCCATTGAGCTCAATGGGTCTTACTTCTGAGTAGGCAATATAGCTGGGTGCCCAGATGTAAAAAAAGGGGGGGCAGGGCTCTTGCGCCTTTAATTGTTGTGCAGAAGAGGGAATTTCAGCAGGTGTAGCTTGGTATGCAAAATCCAGCTGCTGAAATTCCTCCTTCAACGCCACTATTAAAAATGCAGGGGTTGCATCATGATGTACAGTGTGCAGATAACTACAGACCTACTTTCAGGTAAACGCTTAGGAGTGATCCTTTGTATTGTTTGGAAGATGGATGGATTGCCTGCCCTTTAAAGCACATGGAGATAAAAGTTTTACGTATTGCAAAGTTGCAGAACTGCCCACAGAAGGCTCATATCATTGTTCAGCTTTCGCTCTCTCTCTCTCTCTCTCTCTCTCTCTCTCTATATATATATATATATTCTATAGCAAACTGCCTGGAAACTTTGCTAGGCCCTCTCCAGTAGGACGTCCGACGCCAGAAGCAATTTGACCCAATTACTCCAGCTGCAATTTGGGGAGGCAGAGGCATGAGGACATAATAGCAGTCATGCAACTTCCGCTGTTTACGCCAAGCTCTGGCTGGAAGGCGGCGGCTATCGAGGCAAGGAGGAGCAGGGTGACTTGAAGAGTCGCTGACCTCTTATCTGGTGCAACCACAGAGATGGGTTTGGAGCAGTCCTTCTCGTCTCCCGCGCCAATCAAGGCTCAGAATCGGAATCTTTCCAAGCCCAGGGTTCCATTTCGGAACTTGTATAGTAAAGATCAGGCATAGGCAAACTCCGGCCCTCCAGATGTTTTGGAACTACAATTCCCATCATCCCTAGCTAACAGGACCAGCGGTCAGGGATGATGGGAATTGTAGTCCCAAAACATCTGGAGGGCCGGAGTTTGCCTATGCTTGGTAAAAGATAAAGGCATGGCATCATAGAGTTGTGCAGAAGCCTTATGGCCTATCTCAGGGGTGGCCAACTCCCAAGAGACTGCGATCTACTTACAGAATTAAAAACTGGCAGTGATCTACCCCCCTTTTGGGGGGGGGGGTTGTTCAGGTCAAAGTTGTTGAGCTTTTTTTTATGGAGGAGCCCTTTTTTTTAAGGGGTTTGAGGGGGAAAGAGGAACCAACAACAAATCGCTGGGGAAACAAACAGCCTCACTGAGTAAACTCCATCTTGCAACTCCATGTTGCAGATCTTGCAACAGTGGAGGACAGGGCAAGGGGGTAGGGCAGGGTTCGATTTTACCAGCACTAAGGAAAGGGACCCAGCGATTGACTGTGATCTACCAAAACCTCCCAGGATCACGATTGACCTGTTGGACATCCCTGGTCTATCTGATCCAGCTCCTTGCTTGGTGATGTGTATCGCCTGCTCAGATCTAGAGCATCTCCATTGATGGCTTTCTAAAAAGCCTCTGCAAAAAGATCTCTAGCAGAAGACCTGCACCAGACATGTGAAGAATTGTAGCCCCCAAAGAACTGTAGCTCAGCGATGGGTAAACTACAGTTCCCATGATTCTTTTTTTTTTGGGGGGGGGGTGCTTTGTTGAAGACGTGTGGTTGCTCACAAATGCTCTCACATGCAATTGGAGATTGCGCTCAGCTCCTCTTCCCAGCATAACCTGCTTCTCAAAGGTTTTCCCTGGGTGGTGATGGAAAGGGCAGGATCCAGCTAACCTTGAAAAGCATCCGCAAGACCAGTTTGCCCATTCTTACAATTAGCTGTGCTAAAATAGCTCAGCAAAAAGCAAAGATTCAAAGGATTCTTCACCTCATAAAATCTTACGTGGGCAGGATCCCACCCCTCACCCCCTGTCACACATACAGATGGTTCCCTAGGATTGAAAGCAAGTATTTATTTTGTGGGAGAGGCGAGCTTGGCTGAGCAGAAATTGAATTTCCTCGTGAATTTAAGCAGGTGAAGTTTTTGTTTTATTTTACTACAGGATCTAAAATCTTGAGACTGAAAAATGTTAGGGACATAGTGTTAATTCGTCTTCTTCAACAGGATAAACTTCCTTGAGGAAGAAGAAGTGTAATTGGAACAACATGTATAATTAGAAATGTGGTATAAAAAAATAATTTAAAATTGTGAGAATAGTATAAACCAGAGGTGGTTCACCAGATGTTGTCGAGCTACAACTCACATCATGCCAAAGTCCTGGTCAGGCCAGCTGGGGCTGATGGGTACTGGAGTCCAACAACATCTTCAGGGTAATAATTTCCCCACCCTTGATTGATATACAATATATAAATCAGATTTGTGTTTGGCTTTATGATGATTTTAAAAATTCTCTGTATGGTTTAAGCAGAGATTGGATGGCCGTCTGTCATGGATGTTTAGTGGAGATTCCTGCATTGCAGGGTGTTGGACAAGATGACTTGATTTATTTTAATCTACACTGCTTTAACTTTACCTAAGCGGTGTATAAAGGCCTTAAATAAGTAAATAAAAATATTCTCCCAACTCCATCCCGTTCAAGTGCATTACCAGTTACAGCTGCTGTTCCACACCCTAGCCCTGACATTTTGACTCTTAAGATCTTAGTTCCTTCAAAATCTTTTTTTTTTAAAGAAAACTTTCGTCTTTAAATTCACGAGCATCAATGCCGAATTCCGGACGGCCATCTTGGTTTCCTTCGCTTCATCCCTCCCACCTTCGGACACGAAGCCTTGAATGTTTATTTCCTCCTCACTTAGACTATCCCTGTTAAGCAGGTCAGTCAGGGAGAAGAAGCGAAGATGGAACGCAAGGTTGGCCAAGCACTTTGATGACAGCAAAGCTTCTCCCTCTGCTCCCTCTCTTTTAAAAGGTCGGCCTTCTTAATTGCCGCGATCTAAATAAGGCAGCAAGCTGGCGTGCTTCTGGGCTGCCTGGTACTGCCAAGAACGATGCGGCGATATAGCACGCTCATGGCCACCTGAGAACGCTCACCCTTGCCCCCAGCAAAATGTTCTCAGGGTGCATGTTGTGGGTGGGGTGACACTGACACAGCCTCATGGTGGTCAGGTGACTCCCCGGGGTCACACATTGGTTAGTGACCCCCTTTCCCCCCTAATTTGGTGCAGCGTAGCACTTGGCTCACTCCCCTGAGTCGCCTGGAGCTTTTTGCCATGTGATCATCGAGACAGGAATTTTCCCCAAGGTCCTGTTGGCTAGGCTGGTGTTTATTTGTCTCCTGCAGGAGGGCGCTTGGCTTGGCTCGCTTGCCTGAGTCACCTGAAACTCCTTGCTTAGAATGTACCTGTTGTTTGCTCAAGAGACACACTGGGTGGCCAAGTTGGGATGAGCTTGGAGGCTCCTACAAGGTCCCTTGCCGTTCCATGATCATAAATTATTCCACATCATTACTAAGGCTGCATATGCACTATACATTTAAAGCACACACCCCCCACAAGAATCCTTGGAACTGTAATTAAGGGGGCTGATAAACTACAGTTCCCATTATTCTTTAGGGCAGGGGTGCCCAAACTTTTTTTTTAAAGGGCCAGATTTGATGAAGTGAACATGCGTGGGGGCCGGCCGAAGTTCTTGAGCTTTTTTTAGGATTGTACCCCAAAGTTTTTGAGCTTTTCTTAGGATTTGACCCCAATAAATAAGGCCCACAAGGCGGACTCCTGCTTTAGGGGGTTGGAAATGTGCTTTAAATATATGGTGTGTAGGTCAGGGGAACCTGTGGCCCTCCAGTTGTTGTTGGACTAGCTCAGTTGGCTACAGGATGGTGCTGATAACGCCAAGGTTGCAGGTTCGATCCCTGCATTCCTGCACCACAAGGGGTTGGACCAGATCAATCAATCAGTTTTATTGTTTGTAGCCAATACAGCCAAACCTCGGTTTTCAATCGTCTCTGTTGCTGAACATTTCGGCTCCCAGATGTCAAAAACCCAGAAGTAAGTTTTACATTTTTTGGAAGCCGAACATCCGACGCGGCAGACAAGCAACTTCTAATTGGCTCTTCTGATTGTAAGAGCCAATCAGAAGCTGCGCCTCAGAAATCGAACGTTTTGGATGTCGAACATTCTTCCAGAACAGATTACATTCGACTTCTGAGGTACCACTGTACAATAGGAGCACAAATAGCACAACTGCAAAACAAAAAAACCTTGGACCAGATGAGCCTCAAACTCTATGGTCCTATAATCCTATAACTCCTGTTGTTTATTTCATTTCATGAAATTTATACACTGCTTCCTGGTAAAAAGCATCAAAGTGGTTTATGAAAAGGTAAAACAATAAAATTGAGGGGCGGAACACAACCCTACTTTAAAGCATTCAAAAGTTAAAATACTAAAACAGATCAAAATTACCCCAACTTTCGAAGCATCTGTGTAGACACATCTAAACAAGAATTTCTTTATGAATGACTTTATGAATGAAAAGATGATAGTGAAGGCACCTGCTTAATGTCAACAGGAGGGAGTTCCAAAGTTCACCTGGGATGGGAATTGGAGTCTATTGGCATCCAGAGGGCTGGAGGTTCACCCTGTAATAGATATCTCACCAAATGAGCTCTGTAACTGAAAGCCCAGGATCGCTTCCCCAAAATGAATGCATCCGTTCTTCTTGTTTTGCTCGAGATGTCACTAGGATTTATAGGTTGGGTGTTTCTGACCTCCTTACGAGGCTGAACAGTGTTTGTTGTCCAAAAGTGTGCAGAGGCTGGGAGAGGACCTGATGGGTGTGCCTGATCATTTTAGGAAGCTTTTCAGAGCTAAGATGCTCTGAAATGAAGAAGGTGCCATCATCGATAGATTCACAGTGCTTCCAGACAGGAGGCTTAATTTGCAAATGTGACACTGAGATAACAGGTTGTTGGCAACAATCTTCTTCTTCTTCTTCTTCTCCTCCTCCTCCTCCTCCTCCTCCTCTCTTTCTCTTTCTCTTTCTCTTTCTCCTTCTCCTTCTCCTTCTCCTTCTCCTTCTTCTAAAAACCTGAATGGATTCCCCCCTCCAAAGAGCAAATCTGGTCCAAATTGGCGGGGGGGGGGGGGGGAATACAGGCTGACATTTTGATGCTAATGATGTTGAGTGAACCCTGCAAAAATAAAAAACTTTCACACACGAGGAGCACCCGTCCTAAACACAACTGTTCTGAACTGTTTTTAGTGGGACCTCTTCAAAGGCTTGGTTTTCTCTCTCTCTCTCTCTCTCTCTCACACACACACACACACACACACACACACACCAGCCCCAATTGATTTTTCTTTGGACATGAGGGGGAGCTGTTTCTTTAATCTTGGTTGATTTTGGAAATGCCTCTTTGGATTTGGAAATCGAGCTGATCTGTCAGGCAGCCACGCCATAAAGGGTACAGCTCCCCCCGCAAGAATTCTGGGGGCTGTAGTTTACTTCGCACAGAGCTGTAGCACCCTTGGCAAACTACAATTCCCAGGATTCCTTTAGGGGAAAGGGTGTGTGTTGTGGACATGACCCTGGCGCTTTTCTTTCTGCTTCTGTCTTGGCATCTCCTTTTCTCCGAAAAGAGCGTAGTGACTTCTTTTTCACTTTGCTCCTTCCTTGTTGGTCCTGGACCACTAACAGTTCAGTCCTAGACATCTGCAGTCAGATGGAAGTCCCAAAATTACTTCCCACTGTATATAGGACTGCTGCCTATTTTGGAATACTATTAAGGGGTCACGATTTGCAGTAGTGCCCTAGCTTCTCATTCATTTCAGCGGAGCTCGCAGGGAGAATGTGCTGGTGGATTGGGCCCTTTGGCCTTTGGAAAGGGCCTTTCCCATTGTGTGTGTGTTCCTTAATTACAGCCAGCTTGCACAGACTCTAATACGTAATTTCCCCTTGCCCTCTAATGCAACCACACGCTGTGAGAACTTTGGCTGACTTCAGGTAACGTGCTCAGTCCTTCGTGACCTAGCAATCTATCCGTTCGCGAATTAATTAATTGACAGGCAACAAATACCGAAGGCTGCAATTTGGAAGACTGGAAGATGACTTTGCTCATAGGAACCCGTTGCCAGGTTTGCAGTGTCAGTCACCACCTTGGGGGAGAAATCACCCTCCCTCCTCCCGCCCACAAATATGGCTATTTCCCAACCAGGCACAGAGGAGTCCTAATCTTTCCTCCTTCCTTGTTTTGACTCCCAGGAGTTTCTCTCCCTCTCTAGTCTTTCCTCCCTTGCCTCTTCCTTCCCCACCTACCACCCACTTTCTTTCGCCGCTCCTCGGCTCTTTCTCCAAAGTGGGGCGCGTGTGAAGTCATCACCGCAGCCCTCAGAGCACTATCAGAAAGGCTCCAAGCCAGCTAGGCCACCCTCCCAGCCCTGCCCTAAGTTTCGTCACCTCAGTCCTCCCAGCCCAAGAGGACTTGTAAAAAAAAGTTCCGAAAGAGCTTGTCATCAAGACTTCTCGAAAGATCGGTTTTGGGGGGAAAGGGCGATTGTTTTGGAAAAATGGGTAGATGTGGCACCTCTTCTAGGGAGTGTGACATGGGGGGTGGGGAAGTTTTGGGAAAATATATTTATTATTTCATTTTACCTTGAGTCCAAGGAGTCTAGACTACAGTTAAAGCAGGAATGGGGAGCCTGTGGCCTTGCAAAATGTTTTTAGAGGCCAACTCCCATCATCCTTGAACATTGACCATTCTGGCTGGGACCGAGTTGAGAACCCAACAACAATTGGATGGCCACAGATTCCCCCACTCCTACTTGGAAGAGGGGCATTTTCCCCTTGCTTCGTCTGAACTCTTTGACCATGTGTGGAATTTATGCATTCTGCCTTCGTCTCAAGCAGGCACTTCTGCCTGAGGACGGCTTCCTCTTGGAAACAATTTATTTATTTGGAAACAGAAGGAGAGGTGTACATTCTCGGAAGTCCCATCACAATTCCAGAGATGTCTTTTGCTGTGGTAACTCAAAGCATGAACTGTACACAAGTTCAGAGGTGCAAATGTTGTTTCTCCATGTCTTCCCAGGCTGAGATTAGGCTGGAAAAGAAATGTGATGACTGAAAGCTGACAAGCTTTGGCTCGGGTTAAATCCTGGCTCATTGTGATGGAGCAACTCTGTAGAACGCCGAAGTCCCAGTTCTTCTGAGTTCTAGGCAACAGTGGTCTCTGGGTGTGGGGGTCTCTGCCTGGTACAGCGTGGAGCTCTTAGAAGCGCTAGCAGTTTGTAGAGCTACAACCCAATTCCAAAATTCTATATTAAGTACACCAAGTGGGTCTTTCCAGTCCTTCTTTTCCCTCTGACATCTATTCTACACACCACTCAAAAAGGATTGATGGGAGCTTCCATGATCATCTCTAGAAATGCAGTTGGGAAAATAAGAGGCATAGGCCACCTCTTGCCTCCTGTGCATGAAATTGGGGCCATGGATTGGGGCCATGCCACTGAATGTGTATTTTAGATGCTGGTACATTGTCTTGGTTGAGATCCACCTCCTCTTTGGCGTTCTAAGGTAGACATGATCTGGGATAAGTGAGCACTCAACATAGGAAGATGCATTATAACAAAATCAGACCACTGATCCATCTACCGCAGTATTGCCCACACTGATTGGCAGCGTCTCTCCAGGGTTTCAGGAAAAGGTATTTCCCAACCCAAACTTGAGAAACCAGGGGTTGAACCTGGAACATGCAAAGCATGTGCTCCACCACATGGACCAAGAAGGAGCGGTGACAACTCTCTCCATTCAGGAGTCCATGGTAGGGATGTCTTCTGCCCGGACACTGAGGTCGAGCGCTGAGGGCCTTCTGGCGGTTCCCTCACTGCGAGAAGCCAAGTTACAGGGAACCAGGCAGAGGACCTTCTCGGTAGTGGCACCCGCCCTGTGGAATGCCCTCTCATCAGATGTCAAAGAGAACAACAACTACCAGACTTTTAGAAGACATCTGAAGGCAGCCCTGTTTAGCGAAGCTTTTAATGTTTGATGCATTACTGTATTTTAATATTTTGTTGGAAGCCGCCCAGAGTGGCTGGGGAAGCCCAGCCAGATGGGTGGGGTATAAATACTAAATTATTATTATTATTATTATTATTATTATTATTATTTTCACCCCATACCCTGATTTCAGAACACAGAGTGCCACAGATGAAGCTCTCAATCCTACCACACAGCTGTGAAACCTTTTCTTCTTTTTCATTTTTCATTCTCTCTTTATTCTCAGGTGAAAATCTGGTTCCAGAACCGAAGGTCCAAGTTCAAGAAACTGTACAAGAATGGAGAGGTCCCCTTGGAACACAGTCCCAATAACAGTGACTCCATGGCTTGCAATTCTCCGCCATCTCCCACCCTCTGGGACAGTAACACCCACAACAACAATAACAACAGCAGCAACAACAACCCAGCCGGCCGGAGCCAGCTCCCTCAGCCACTCTCCTATAACTCCCCACCAAGCTACCTGGAGGAGCACAGCCCCTGGTACCATCATCAGAACCTGAGCGGGCCTCACTTACAGCAAGGACCTCCTCCCACTCCTGGCTCTATGCATCACCCATCTCCAGGGCCTCCTCCCAATCCTGGAGCGGTATATTAACCTCCTTTGCCTCCTTGATGAAACCAGTGGAGCAGGAAAAAAGGAATGAAGGAGAGAGAGGAGGGAGACAGGGAGAAACAGACAGACAGCAACAAGTCAAAACTCTTTGATGTGTTTTGCAGGACATGTACACATTCCATCCCATCTCAGGAACAACTGAGCTGCAGTAAAGGCTAAGACTTTTGAGAGACCATCTAAAAACAAAGGGAAGGGAAAGGTGGGCGGGAGGGAGGGAGGAAAGCTCATAGTCCATGTTGTATCTCAGCCAAATTGGTTTCACCCGCCCTACGTGACCAACCTCCTCAACTTCCTGCGTGGTTTATCTGTAGGCAATTCTCCATCATCATCATCACCATCACCGCCAGCTTCAGTCAGAAGGCTCTCTGCTTGGTTGGAGAGAAGCCCATCATCACACACAGCACCGCCCCAGCTTCCCGAGAAGGAAGTATACAACCTTCCTCTTGTTTTGTTGATTTTGTGTTGTTTGCTCACTTTCCCAAGCAAAGTGATTCAGAGAGGGATCTCCTTGGATAGCTCTGAAAGATCTGGCAAGGTTTCAAAGCCCGATCGGTGTCATTTATGACAGGAGCAGGATTTCTGTTGTTACTCGTCCATTCATTTGGGGGATGGGGGCAGTCTAACGAACCCACCTCTCTCTATTCCTACATGACCTCCCAGAAATAATATCTAGCTAGATTTTTTTTTCCTTTTAATTTAAGGAACATTTAAGAGATGTTGGGGGCAAGTAAACATTGTCACAGCTATAAAAACACACACACACACACACATATATAATAAATTTAGGATGAAAGCCAATTCCTTAGAAATACGCATGACTGTTCTACAAAACTGGGCAGCATATAGCAAGTGTGGGGAATCTTTGGCCCTCCAAATGTTGCTGAACTACAACTCCCATCATCCCTGGGCACTGGTCATGCTTGCTGGGACTGATGGGAACTGTAGTTCAGCAACATCCGAAAGGTCAAAGGTTTCCCCTCTGGTGTGCAGTGTTAACATAGTGCTGGAGAGCTTGTGGTCAAAGAGAACAGAGGGGAAAGTTCAGAGACCTGTGATGGAAAGGACCAATTCTGATCTCACTAGTGGCTATTTCAGGTTTACTCCAGGAGCCCTCTGGATTAGGAAAGCCAGACAGGTGGGCTTCGACCCAGTTCTTCAACTGGGAATAAACTGAGGATAAAAATCCAAATGCAGGAAGAAAAGTTCTGATCCCAGGAACATTAGTCCAGGTTTAATATGGACCAATATGGAGCTGGAAGGGACCGCAAGGGTCATCTATCTAGTCCAACCCCCCACAATGCAGGAATCTTTTGCCCGTTGTGGGGCTTGAACTCTCGACCCTGAGATTAAGAGTCTCATGCTCTAACCAACTGAGCTATCCTCTGACAGACCTATTTGCCATGGTGCGTGTGTGTGAAAAATTCTGATCTCTTTTATGACACTGCCCATCTGCACTACCTCTTTTTTTGAACTAAAGTTACGCAAGAGGGCATTCAGCTTACACAGGATTGGAAGGACAAATGTTTGGGTCCTTGCTTTACACCAGTCGGTGTTGTGGAGTGGCATGGTGGCTCGGAGGAAGGCATGGGGAGAGGGAACCTGGCTCAAATTATCGTGGGTTATTCCATGTTTGCATCAGGTTAGGAGATGGGCTGTATAACTCAGTGACCCAGCACATGTCTTATATGGGGAAAGTCCCAAGGTTGAATCCTGGCACCTCCAGCTAGTGCTGGGAATCTCCCCAGTCTGAAACTCTGTTTCATGGATATGGGGAACTAGTGGTCCTCTCGATGTTGGTTGTGCTAACTGGGGTTGATGGGAGTCAGAGACAACAGCATCTTGGAGGACCATAAGTTTCCCATCTCTGTTAACGACAAAACTGAGTCAGAGAGATCAATGGTTTAAAACTCAGTACAAAACAGCTTCTGAGTTCCTTTTAGGCTGTCATAAAAATGTCCAGGTTTTTTTAAACTTTCCCGCAAAAAGCTTGATATCTTTCTTTGGCCAAATCCCCCCAAAATCTCAACTTTCCCAAAACTTTTTGTTTCTTGAAATATGGCAACCCATATAGTTCTGTGCCCACTTTCATAGGATTCGATTTCTACTGAACTCATGTCTTTTGTTTTACTTTGGTAGACCTGTTTATTACTGTGTTCCAAGGGACTAGATTCTTGTTTCCCTTCCAGCCAAATAAAACAAACCAAAATCCCAGAAAAGAAAGAGAAATCTTAACCCTTTTAGAGATGCTTCAGAATTACCCCAAGAATTAAAATATTTGGCTTGGGAATTTATATCCCTTGACCTTCACATTAGGGTTTGTAAGGGGTTGGATGGCGGATAAATGTTTATTTTAAAAATTGAGGGAGATATTTAAAATACTTTGGGAATAATTTAAGTTATTGTTATTTTTGAAAAAGAAAGTGAAAATTTGTCTTAAGTGTTGCTCTACTTGCATCATGTTAAGCTATTGTCAGAGAGGAAAGCTTATTTTTTAAAGAAGAAGAAAAAACAAATCCACCTTGGATTTTAAAAAAACAATAAAGCTGGAGGGAGTTGTTATTTTTTAAACAAAGAGCTGCAATTTTAATAAGCATTCTTTAATGTTGTACAGTGTCAAGGTTGCTATTTATGTCGCCTTGTATAATAGATAAGGAGAGAAAGGTGGGGGGAATGTATATAGGGCTGATTTGTATAAAGCTTATTTTAAATTTTAAAAGAAGTTTCTTTTTTATCTTGGCTTAGGGGGGGAAAGAGCAAGGTGAGAACTTTGCTCGAGCTTCTTTGTGCTTCGGTAGCGAACGGAAACTTTCTCGTAGAATGTCAATAAAACATTTTGAACTTCACAGAGTGGCCCTTTTGTTGTCTTTCAGCTCGCAGTGTGTGTTTTGTCAATCTGGGGCGGCAAATGCCCTTGTTGGTGTTTGGCAATGCCAACAGTTCCCCCAGAATTGCCCGTTCCTTTTTTAAAAAAAAAATTAAATTAATTTTCTTTTTTCTCATTACAAATATCCTTATAACATACAAGTTACATAACACCTCTCCCTCCCCCCCCCTTTGGACTTCCCTCAACTTCCATTTCTGATTTATTATCCTCATTATTATATTCTGCTATTTTCTACAAATATCATATTTCCCCCTTTATTACATTATTTGTTCCCTAGCCATAAAGTTGTGAATGTTTATTTAACAGAATCCCCTGTTCCTCATTCTGTCAGCATACCTTAAATCTAGCAGCCTAAGCTTTGCAAGAACTGAACTGCAATAAAAGGTTTCAAAGGTAGAATTCCAAACCTTGACTAAGTCAGAACATGTGCCATCTTGGGGGCGATCCTGCAACTGGTCCTAGTTGTTTGGCATGCGCAGAGGTGGACAAGGGACTAAAATGCAGGACCCACAGTTCTGCCTGTCTATATTCTAGTTGAAATGTGGATGTGTGTTGTGCCAAGCTCAACCCAACTTCCATGTTCTCGGAACGAGCTGAAATAGCAAGGCAGACTAGGGCCGTCTTCCTAGCAAGACGTGGGGATGAAAAGTCTTCACACACACCCCTTGCAGGAGGGGACTTGCAATTCTTGCCTAAAGGACCTCATGCAGCTGGGCAAACTATTATGGGGGTAAACTCTCATCATCTGTACCATCATCTGCCACCGACAAATTTGGCTAGGAGGAACTGACCACACATCAGATGCAAATGCGCGATGGAACGGGCGACAGAACATGTGGTTGCATTGCGATATGTATATCTGCAATCATATGGATCCCTTGTATGATCTGTTCTGGGATCACGGGAAATGTCAGCCTGTGTGTGTGTGTGTGTGTGTGTATACCTCACTCACACACTTCAGTGCAACAAGGGAAAGGGAAGGGCCGTATTTCCGATACCACATGCAGGTGTTTAAATCAGCCAACACACACACAAAACTTACTGTATTTTTCGCTCTATAAGACGCACCAGACCATAAGACGCACCTAGGTTTTGGAGGAGGAAAACAAGAAAAAAAATATTCTGAATCCCAGAAGCCAGAACAGCAAGAGGGATCGCTGCGCAGCGAAAGCAGCAATCTCTCTTGCTGTTCTGGCTTCTGGGATAGCTGCGTAGCCTGCATTCGCTCCATAAGACGCACACACATTTCCCCTTACTTTTTAGGAGGAAAAAAGTGAGTCTTATAGAGCAAAAAATACGGTAAATTGCATTTCAAAGCTCAGCCCATGTTGCGAAGCCTACCATTTGCAAGAGGGGTCATATATATATATATATATATATATATATATATATATATATCCTCAGTCTTGCTCTTGACATACTGTACATTTGCGCAGAGACAGAGAACATGTGGCTCTCCAGATCATTCAAAACTACATCTCCCATCATTCCTGACCATTGGCCACAATGGCTGTGGGCTGATGGGAGTAGGAGTGTGGCAGCGTCTGGAGGGACCACAGATTCCCCATCACTGCATTCACCAACATGGCTCAGCTTCAACTGGCCCTTGTTTTCAAGGAAATAAGTTTTTGTTTTTCCTGAGGTGGAGGAGGAAAAAAGGAACTACCAAGCACATTTGGATTCTCTCCCTGACCCCCAAAGGGGCAAATATACCACAGAAATGTAATTGGTATGGTTTCTGACACAGCACCAAAGGTTGTCGTCCTCCGGCAGGCCAAGGCCAATACTGCCATTTGCAAACAAACAAGGTGGGAGGGAGTATTGCATGCAAAGAGCCTCACCCCATAACAGGGATGGTTTATGTGATAGGTGTGTGAGACTCTGGGGCAAGGAGAGACCTCTGTTCACCCTGAGCAGCTCAGCAGCTAAGAGTTCTCAAACCAGGAGAGAGTCAGACACTAGACAATGAGCTTAGAAATTGGGCTTTTCGTGAGCAGCAGAAGGAAGCAATACAGTGGTACCTTGGTTTACGAACCTAATCCGTTCCGGAAGTCCGTTCTTAAACCAAATCCGTTCTTAAACCGAGGTGCGCTTTCCCTAATGAGGTCTCCTGTCGCCGGTACCCTTCCACCATTCGGCTTCCATTCATAGACCGAGGTAAAGTTCGCTAACCAGAACACTACTTCCGGTTTTGCGGAGTTCGTAAACCGAATAGTTTGTAAACAGGGCTGTTTGTAAACCGAGGAAAAGGTAAAGGGACCCCTGACCATTAGGTCCAGTCGTGACCGACTCTGGGGTTGCGGCGCTCATCTCGCTTTATTGGCCGAGGGAGCCGGCGTACAGCTTCCGGGTCATGTGGCCAGCATGACTAAGCCGCTTCTGGCGAACCAGAGCAGCTCATGGAAACGCCGTTTACCTTCCCACCAGAGTGGTACCTATTTATCTACTTGCACTTTTGACATGCTTTCGAACTGCTAGGTTGGCAGGAGCAGGGTCCAAGCAATGGGAGCTCACCCTATCGAGGGGATTCGAACCGCCGACCTTCTGATCGGCAAGTCCTAGGCTCTGTGGTTTAACCCACAGTGCCACCCGCGTCCGTAAACCAAGGTATCACTGTACTAACCTTGGGGGGGGGACTAATCAGAGGACAGAAAAGTTAAGCTTGCTATATCAGATGTGGTTGGACTCCAGCTCTCATCAGCCCTGGCTGGCAAGGCCAATGGGAGTGGGGAGACCCAACATCTGGAGGGCTACAGGTTCCCCATCCTTTGTGTAGCCAATCACTACAGGCAAGTTTGCATTTAGGTGGGAGGTTACATTCCAAGGCACTGCACGTTTAAGTGAAATCGCATACGTTTAAGTGGTTCTCATACTTAATCCGTTCAGGAAGTCCGTTCCAAAACTAAAGCATTCCTAAAGCAAGGCACGCGCTTTGCGTGGCGATTCCCGCCCCATCCCACAGATGGAATAAATAAAGACACCGGACACCAGAATTTAGGTTAATGGGAGAAAAATGGACACAACTTTATTGATTACAGGTAAGAGCGGTATTGGCTTTAGGCATTGGCCCTATCAGAGTAACCGGCATAAAACCGGGAAGGGTTCAGCACCAATAGGGGGAGCCCCCGAGATGCACATCCCTAGGCGCTCCCCGAGGGGTTACCGCTTGGGAGCGCGCTTTAGGCCCTAGCCTCCATAGGTTTCGGACGAGGCGACGCCCCCCGGAGTCCTTTAACGAACTACCCTTCAACATTTGGGGGGGGTGATGGCATTCCTCCGCCCCAACTCATTTGCATAATAATACCCCTGCCAATGCCTAACCGCCAAAATCAAAGGTGTTGTGACGTTTTGCTACGAGGTAGGCGAAAAAACCAAGTGGCTTCCAAAATACTGCCAATTAGCGAAATGGAAAAACTCCTTCCAGGCCCCTTGCGGCGACCAGCCAAAGCCCATAGCAAAGTCCAAATGAAAACCTAGAGGGTGGGTGGGTGGGAAACGGCAGCTGACTGAAAGAAAAGAAAGGGGCGAGCACGGGCTGCCCCGACCTTAAATGCCCCCTACTAAGCCCGCCCCCACTGCCAGCCGATTGGCTGGCGCAGTGAATGATGAATACTAATGAATCCCGGGATTCCCCAAGTCCCGCGGGGCTGCAGCCAGCCCCGCGAGGCTGTAGATGGGGAGTAAGCCCGCAACCCCCCCCTTATGTCGGGAGTGGCTTTCCCATAGAAAGTAATGCAAAATGGATTAATCCGTTCCAGACTTTTAAAAACAACCCCTAAAACAGCAATTTAACATGGATTTTACTATCTAACAAGACCATTGATCCATAAAATGAAAGCAATAAACAATGTACTGCAGTCACACAATCTATCAATCCGGAGCTGAACTGGGTTCCACACAGTCACAAGAATGGGGGGGAAAAAGAGCTGCAAATACAAAAACGCAAAAGTGATAGCAAAAACAGACAGACCGCAGTGTAACACTCAAAATGGAACTGTGTCACTCAAAACTGAAGTGTAGCACTCAAAATGGAGGATGTTCAGCTTCCGAAAAAAGTCCGCAAACCGGAATACTTACTTCCGGGTTTGCAGTGTTTGGGTACCAAGTTGTTTGAGTACCAAGGTGTTTGAGAACCAAGGTACCACTGTATATTGAAAACACCACTGAAAAAGCCTGCAAACACCCTCTAAACCTCTTGAAACCCTTAGAAACCCCTTTTTTAAAAAACCAAAAATCCATCAAACTCTACCACAATAGCTCCCTCCAAACCTCCTTGCTCAAACTCCAACTCTCCACAGGCCTCAAAGGCTGGCGCAAGGGCTCCTGGAATCGCACTCACAAGGGCTGGTGGAATTGCCAGATGCTGTTTTTGTGCCATTTTTAAGCTCTTTTAGGGCCGATTTTTGTTCCGCATCAATGGGGAGTTGCCTGTATTTGGCCAGCCAATTGTTTTGGAAGCTCACAAAACGCCCTAGTCATAGGCTAGTCAAATCTGAGGCCAGGTCTAGCAGCACCACCAGGCATCCTCAGGCAGCTGACATGGTCCCAGCCCTTTGACTAGGCCCCTTATTAAACAAAAATAAAGATTAAACAACAACTAGCAATGGACATTCTCCATCACCACAAGGCCCCAGAAGTTAGCTCAACTTGTGGGACGTTGCAAAGGAAAAACGGCCGCCACTGGGAGTAGGTCAGAGGTCTTCTGTTATGTTTTAACAAAGGTCCAGGGCAGAAATGGATAGTGAATGATGGAGTACGCCTACTAGAGATCCCCAGGAACCCCAGGTGCACATCGTTGTATGGGGAAGGGGTTTTTTTGTTGCGCTCCCCAGTCCTGGAGCTGGCTCTGATGGAGATAACCATTAATAACCCTGAAGCGTCCTTGTGCAATGTAGGGCCATGGGAAGAATTTAAGATTTTCAGTTTGAAGGGCTGCTTTAAAGGACTGGGGGTGTCTGAAAGAAGGCGTCTCCAGAACCATCCCTAGAAAAAGGGATAGGTAGATAAGAGTTTTCAGAGACTCTTTGACTGCTAGCTTAGCAGACGCCAAAGTGGTCGCCAGCAGCTACTAGATGCAACAGCAGGTAAATCCAGAAGAGCAGGTAAGTCTGGTGAGAGAATAAGAGACATTTGCAAGAGTTTTTTTTAAAAAATATATGTTGAAATAGTGGAAAAACCTCACTAACGCTCAAGGACCCTTGATGGATTTGCAATAATGAGAAGCTGATGTGAGAGATGACTCTGAAGATCTTTACATTGCAGAGCTAAACGAGCTACCATGTCAAGGGGAATGGTATAAGCCAATCCTTGACCTGACTTTCTACATGCATGGTGTGCTTCTGTGTGTACATATTTGTTTTATTTATGGGGAGCGTTCAGACATACAAATCAGTGGGTTGAGTACCAAGCTGATAGGCAACAGGATATCTGAATAATCAGGTCATAGGTTTGGGGCAACAGAGAGAATGGCCACATTCTGCAGCACCTCGGTCAGCTCCAAATTGGCAGAGATGTTGCTTTTGTTGGAAGCACACCTCCACGCTGCAAAGCAAAACGCTACACCCTCCAACTCCTCTGGGCTGCAGGCTGCCCACCATTTTAATTTAAATTGCTTCCAACCCCAGGGTGGAGACTGGTGGTGAGCTCAGCCAATCAGATGCCACCTTTGGTGTTGCAGGGCCATAATAGTGAGAGGGGCTGCTGGAACCTTAGCTGCCAATCCAGTGGTTCAGTTCCTAGCATCCCCTTAACAATTTGCTCTTGTCAGCCCTGTTTGCTGGGCTGGGCAGGTCCCAGACTTGGACCCTATGGTCTGGCCCCAATGGCGCCACTGAGAACAAGTCCCATGTGCAGTTGATAGGTTTGTGCAGAAGGAAACTCAGGTCCTGTCCTTCCCTCCCCTTGATAGCTCTGGATAGGTGGTCTCAGAATGAGAGTCCAGCACTGAGTCTGCTTCCTCGGAGAGTTTGGTGGATCCCCACCCCGACACATTAAATTATAAGGTGTGAGGGACAGTAGCAGTACAGGATCGCCACCTGAGGCTGAGGTCATAGGAGCACAGGAAGATCCCTTACTCTGGATCGCACCATGAGCTCCTCTAGCTCAATATTGTCCACTCTGAGTGGCATATTGTCCGTCAACTCCTTTCCAGTGGTGCGGGTGCCTACAGAAATGGGGCCCAAACCCGGCTAATAAGACACCAGGGGGAGCTAACAGCATGCTGAGGAAGTACTTAAGGGGGTATCCTTCCCCACACCAAGCAGAGATTTGAGCATACTCACTATTTCATCACCTTCGACCCTCCTTCAGTCTGAAGGTTCCCAGGGCAGTGCATAAAAAGGTAAAGGTAAAGGGACCCCTGACCGTTAGGTCCAGTCGTGGCCGACTCTGGGGTTGCGGTGCTCATCTCACTTTATTGGCCGAGGGAGCCGGCGTACAGCTTCCGGGTCATGTGGTCAGCATGTCTAAGCCACTTCTGGCGAACCAGAGCAGCGCACGGAAATGTCTTTTACCTTCCCGCCGGAGCGGTACCTATTTATCTACTTGCACTTTGACGTGCTTTCGAACTGCTAGGTTGGCAGGAGCTGGGACAGAGCAACGGAAGCTCACCCCATCGCAGGGATTCAAACCGCCGACCTTCTGATCGGCAAGTCCTAGGCTCTGTGGTTTAACCCACAGCGCCACCCGCGTCCCTAGAGGTATACCCGCATCCACAGAGGTATACTTAGGCTCATTTGCACCCTTGGCAATGAGCTGCTTCAGCGTTCCCTTCCCCCGCCGTCCTTTGCACCCTTGGCAATCGCCAGGTCTGTCACAATTTTTGCACTCCCCTGGGCCTGGGCTCTTGGTGGCAGCCAGCCTGGCCAACCCCTACGTACACCCCTGACCCCACCAACAAGAGCTAGTCAATAGCCTGGCTGCTACATTGGAAATGTGTTTTGGGGTGGGTATATTCTGCCACGCGCCACTGATGCTGTAGTAGCGCATTTGTGGCGGGTTTAATCCGGACATCCTTCCACATTTGGGCTCTGGGCATGCGGTTCCCCATCCCTGCAATAAGGAAGTTGAATCCCCAGACCAGGAGACTGTTCCTTCCACTCTCCAGCCTCTGAAATGAAAGTCATTCGATTTCACTGCATGCTTTCCATCAGCATCATTTGCCTTCCCTCGCAGTCTCGTACCTAGCCTACTTTTTTTTATTGAGCTAAGTAGCGCTGGGAAGCTCTGCTGGATCCTAGTTTAGGGTGGTAAATGTAGCAGAGTGATGGTTTGCTCCTTTGGACCTCCCTGAACCAGATTGGAATTTGTTGCCGTTCACCCCAAACTGACACCTCAGGAAGAGCTGGAAATCCAGATCAGAAAGCAGACAACTATGTGTGCATGTGTGTGTGCATGCCTTGTTTATGAAAAGTACTCCAGGCAGAGTGGCAGTGTGGCGCAGTGATTAGAGCATTGGGCTGGGCTGTAATAAACCCTGCTTCCAATTTCTTCTCGCCTTTGAAGCTTCCTGTGGAGCAGGTTGGCCAACTCTTTTCTTCTTGCAGTGCCGCCGTGCCTTTGCGTCAGCCTCCCCCAACTGGTGCCCTCCTCTTTGTTGTTGTCCTACCGTCCTCTGATCATTGGGCCATGCGAGCTGGCATTGATGGGAGCTGGAGATCACGGGGATTGAACATGGGACCTTCTGCATGCAAGGCAACAGCTCTACCACTGAGCTACGTCCCTTCCCCAAAGCTCACTGGGCAATCTTGGGCCAATCACTTGGTCTCGTTCTACCTCCCAGGTTATGGTTACCAGATTTTTTTTCAATGAATCAGGGGACTCTCCCCCCCCCCTTTTTTCCTTTTTGAAGCTGAGTAGCAACAGGGAGTCAGTAGTGTGGATGTAATTCCTAATAAAAATGCTTCTGGTTTTTTAACAAATGTTATTTTTAAAAAAAAAAATCATTTCATTATATATCATCTCCAGAAAGCTTTTATTACCTTACAGGTCCACCACATGTGATAAAAGGTACCTTCTTTTTCTTTACATTTCCATCAGGTATTTGTACTTGTCCTATACATTTTTTGCCAGCTTAGTAGGAGTCAGATACCACCGGCACATCGTTTTCATGTAATTCTCTTTCAAAGTACAAATGCTGAGTAAAGATAAATAAAGAACCTATCCCTTTATCAACTAGGAGAAATCCTGTGCAGGCTTATGCTAGGAACCCTGTGAGGGAACTGTATGTAAACCCTTGTAAATAAGGGCTGGCAGAACAACCATCTTGAACAGGAGTGCTGGCATCAGTATGGAGCCCACAGAAGCCCGTTTCTCTGTCTTCATCCCATATCAGAGAATTTTAGAGCTGGAAAGGATCACGAGGGTCCAACCTCCTGCATTGCAGGAATCTTTTGCCAATGAGAGTGGACAGTTTCTCATGACACGAAGGCAGAAACTGTACAACTGAAAATAGGATGATCCCTCTGAGATGGTTTAATCCAACCCATATGCAGGATCTACAACGATGAAACTACAACTTATTTTTTTTATTTAAAAAAAATTCCACAAAAGAAAGATTTTGGGGTGCCCTTTGCAGAAGGGAAATTCATTTTTAAATTTTACTTGGTATGGATTTTACTTTAAAAAACAACAACAGGAAAAAGAGAGTGGAACTCTTTTGCTCTCTGTCAGGCAGAATTCTGCAAACGTACCTCCGGAATGATTGATCTGTGCACCCCATCCTCTCTCAAAAAAATTTTTTTTAATTGGCTCCAAGAAAATGGGGGAAAGTGGGGGCTTTTGTGGTAATAGCAACAGGAGGAAGGTATGGAGCCGGTTTTGACCTATAGAGTCTTAAACGGCTCAGGACCGCAATACCTCAAGGACCGCCTCTTCCCATATGAACCTACCCGGACCCTGAGATCATATTCTGAGGCCCTCCTTCGTGTGCTTCCTCCTCGAGAGGTCCAGAGGGTGGCAACACGAGGATAGACCTTCTCTGCAGTGGCTCCCCCTCTGTGGAATGCTCTCCCCAGGGAAGTTCGCCTGGCGCCTTCATTATACACCTTTAGGCGCCAGGCAAAAACGTTCCTTTTTAACCAGGCTTTTGGTTGATCTTATTGACATCCAGACCCTTTTAGAACCTGGTTCTTTTTTGGGGGGGTTATTGTTTTTGGTTTGATTTTATATGTTGTGGTCTTGTTTTTCAACCGCCCTGAGACCTCCGGGTATAGGGCGGTGTATAAATTGAATTAATAATAATAATAATAATTGTTATGTACTGAAGTTCTCATCCTGGGCCAGCGGGGGATACTGTAGATAGTTTTCACTCAGGTCCACATATGCAAATAAGGAATTGAAAGTGACGTTCAGTGATTGGATAGTTACAGATAGTTCAGTTCAGTTCTGTTCTGGCCTGTGAATAAACAAGAGCTGTTTGGAGAATTGCTGTGTCGTCTGATATGTTCACCCACAACTTAATAAGAATAAGAATAATAAGAATAATGGAGCTAGTGGAGGATGAACCTTAGCAGAGAACACCAAAACAAAAGCTTGGGTAGCCTGATCCACCTCCTTTCTTGTATGTGTGTATGGCTGCTCATCTTCCTTCCTGGCTTGGAAGGATGAAAGACAGACCCATATCCTTGCCTCTTGCCCACCTAAGCATCTGAGATCTGCATATGGTCAAAAGTGCACTTGTGATGTAGGAACTAACCAATGGGGATTATGCCCGCTTGGACACCCGCCCTGCAAAGGCACCAGGACCCCCTGGCAGAGCTATCGAAAGGGGAATAAGCAACATCTTTATTAGACTGCACTGCCATAGACACAATATAAGACACACTATGGCGTTTAACACCCCCCCCCCCAAAAAAAAAATGTGGAAGGACTTTCATTTAACTGAATGCCATCATGGCCTTAGGCACTGCCAGCAGTGACACAATACTCCTGTTTTCTTTCTGTATGTTGCATTTGGGTACAGTGAATTAATGGTGAACTTTCCCCTTGAGTATGGCCCAAGTATTCAGACTCTGCACTCCTGCTTCTGAGCAGCCCTGAGTTACGAACCTTGCAAATAAGGCAGTTCAGTTACCAACACTCTCTGCGGAGCCTGAATTCAACCATCAGGGTTCAGAAGACAACGCAGGAAGTGCTGTTCATATTCCGTTCAAATGTGGAGCAGGTGGCCGTCAGACGCCTTCCATCTGCTTTCTTAAGGCTGTCTATCCTGCACACTTTCATGCTCCAAATCATCACTAGGCTAGCCCGCCACGTTTGCGTGTGTAAATGGGACTGCAGCAGTGGAAGAGAGCACAGAGAAAGTAGCACAGAGAAAAAGAAAGGAGGAGGAAGTATGCTAGGTCAAACAGTGTCAAATCCACAAATTCCCACACTAGCACTAAGCGACAGAACAATAGAACAATATCTCCATCTCTTCCCCCCTTTTCTTTCCCCTTTAACTTCCCCAAACCATAAGATGTCCATGACATCGGTGTCTCATACTGAATGCTAGCGAACTGTGAAAAAGACTCTTTGAATCGAAAGTGGAGATGCTCTATGTACTTTCCCTTGCCTATTTGTTTATTTTCTAACACAAGAAAATCTTCAATTAAAAACAAATTTTAAAAATTCTATCGATTTGGAAATAATAGTTTGTATAAGTGGGTTGTCTTTGTCCAGGGAGTTTTCTTGGCATGGATACTGGAGTGGCTTGCCGGTTCCTGCTCCAGGTGGATCACGTTTGGTCAAAACTCTCCACCATGACCTGTCCATCTTGGGTGGCCCTGCACAGCATAGCTCATAGCTTCTCTGAGTTATTCAAGCCCCTTTGCCATGGCAAGGCAGTGATCCATGATCACTGTATATGGTGACAGCAGTCACGCAATTAAAAGATGTCTGTTTCTTGGGAGAAAAGCAATGACAAACCTAGCCAGCATCTTAAAAAGCAGGGACATCACCTTGCCGACAAAGGTCCGTATAGTTAAAGCTATGGTTTTCCCAGTAGTGATGTATGGAACTGAGAGCTGGACCATAAAGAAGGCTGATCACCAAAGAATTGATGCTTTTGAATTCTGGTGCTGGAGGAGACTCTTGAGAGTCCCATGGACTGCAAGAAGATCAAACCTCTCCATTCTGAAGGAAATCAGCCCTGAGTGCTCACTGGAAGGACAGATCCTGAAGCTGAGACTCCAATACTTTGGCCACCTCATGAGAATAGAAGACTCCCTGGAAAAGACCCTGATTTTGGGAAAGATTGAGGGCACAAGGAGAAGGGGATGACAGAGGATGAGATGGTTGGACAGTGTTCTCAAAGCTACCGGCATGAGTTTGACCAAACTGCGGGAGGCAGTGGAAGACAGGAGTGCCTTGCATGCTCTGGTCCATGGGGTCACGAAGAGTCAGACACGACTAAATGACTAAACAACACATAAGTGGGTTACAATTTGGAAAAATAGATAAAAAAATAATTGGCAAAACACACACACACACACAGAGAGAGAGAGAGAGAGAGAGAGAGAGAAGTCCTGGGGCTCAAACCAACAAGAAGCCATACTCTCCCTGGCCAGGCAATATTGCACTTCCTTGCCCAGACCTGTCCCCAGTTGCTCTGAATGCAGGATGAGGCGATGAGTCTATGGAGGAAAAAAAGCCCTTGAGGTCTTGCCAGAAGAAAGGGTGTTTTGACATCAGGAAGGCTGACACCACATAAACAAAGAGCCAAACATCTGGGGGCGGCGAGCGCCTCGTGTTTGTCCTCCTGCACCCTCCCCCTGCAGGGGAGGCCTTTGGGCTATGACTCACTGCAGAGGCACTCTGTGTCCTTGCCCCATGGAAGCACGGCTGCTGCAAAAGCTCTCTGCTGCAGCCCAAGGGTTGTTTATGGACTTTGGAGCTGGCTTGGGCAGGGACAAGGGAATGGGAATGGATGGGGAAATGGCAGGACAGTGGTGACTGGGCAGGACATCCTTGCAGAGATGTGGGCCTCAGCAGGTGCCCAGCTGTACCACCCCTGGGAGCAGCTGTAAACCTCCTGGGAACAGAACTATTCAGCTTGAGAAAAACAGCTGAAGACCACTCTGAGCCCTAGGGATACACCACAAGAATGAATGAACGAATGAATGAATGAGTGAATTGGAAGTGACCTCAAAGATCCTCCTGTCCAATGCAGAAAATCTACAGTGGTACCTTGGTTCTCAAACTTAATCTGTTCCGGATGTCCGTTCCAAAACCAAAGCGTTCCAAAACCAAGGCACGCTTTCCCATAGAAAGTAATGAATCCATTTTAAAAACAACCCCTAAGACATCACTTTGCCAACAAAGGTCCATATAGTAAAAGCTATGGTTTTCCCAGTAGTGATGTATGGAAGTGAGAGCTGGACCATAAAGAAGGCTGATCGCCGAAGAATTGATGCTTTTGAATTCTGGTCCTGGAGGAGACTCTTGAGAGTCCCATGGACTGCAAGAAGATCAAACCTATACACTTTGAAGGAAATCAGCTCTGAGTGCTCACTGGAAGGACAGATCAGGAAGCTGAGGCTCCAATACTTTGGCCACCTCATGAGAAGAGAAGACTCCCTGGAAAAGACCTTGATGTTGGGAAAGATGAAGGGCACAAGGAGAAGGGGACGACAGAGGACGAGATGGTTGGACAGTGTTCTCGAAGCTACCAGCATGAGTTTGACCAAACTGCGGGAGGCAGTGAAAGACAGGAGTGCCTGGCGTGCTCTGGTCCATGGGGTCATGAAGAGTTGGGCACGACTAAACGACTAAACAACAACAACAACAACAAAACAGCAATTTAACACGGATTTTGCTATCTGTCGAGACCATTGAGCCACACCCTTTGAGAGCCACTGGGTTAAAAGAAGGGCAGAGGCCTTGAAGTTGCCTATCTACAGTTTGCAACAAGAGAGCAGACTGAGCAAGTGTTCATGTCACCTCCCCTCTGCCCTCCCCGGTGTGCAGAGATGTGCTATATTTCAATGACAATGGTTACCGTATTTTTTGCACCATAACACTCACTTTTTTCCTCCTAGAAAGTAAGGGGAAATGTCTGTGCGTGTTATGGAGGGAATGCCTACGGGTGGCATGCCTACGGATTTTCCTCCTCTAAAAACTACGTGCGTGTTATGGTCGGGTGCGTGTTATAGAGCGAAAAATACGGTAATTTCTAAATTGGCATCGACGCTTAAAAATTAGCATGTGCGCATTCAGCGCAAAGCTGCTCCCATGTGTGTGTCGCGTTCTCTCTTTGGGGACAATGCCTTAAGCGACCACCCTAGGAAGAGTATTGGTGGAAACCAGCAATGTAGGGGAGAAGTGTCAATTCCTGCAAAATAATACTGGTCCCCTTTCACTCCTAACTCGGAGGAAGTGTCCACAGAAGGCTTTCGCCATAGCGCACGTCTCCCTCCTGCGTAGATGCATTTCTAATGTCGCCCAAAGTTGCACCTCCTGCTCTGGCTAACTTACCAGTTTTACCAAGCCAGCTGGCGTGATGCTGCCTGTCAGTGTTGCAGTGTTGCAATTCTCCCGCTCTGTGTACCGAATTGCAAAAACTGCAGTGGTGCACACATGCTGAGTGTGCCTGTTTTCCTCTCTCTGATATTGCAGGGCATATGCTTTTAGGGGTGAAGCTGAATGAGCGTCGGAAGGTTCAGGACAGACCAAAGAAAGCCCTTCGAACAGCGCATAGTTCAACTATGGAACTCCCTGCCACAACCTCCATGACTTTAAAAGAGGATTAGACAAAATGTGTCAAGTAAACGTTGGAAGTGTAAGCATACTGAAGGGTCTTTTTTTTTTTTTTAATATACTTGCTGGACATGTAAAAAAGCTAAAGGCTTTGGGGAAATTATACATAATGAATTGAGGGAAATGTTCAAAAAGTCCTGAAGCTTTCAATAAATTTGTGTATGTTTATTCAAAACCTGCCAAGGAGTCCAATTCGTTTTGTTGTCTTTTTAAGTAATTTGTGAAAGGTTTATTGATTGATAACATGGTAGACAGATAATGTGATGATTTGTATAATTTTATAACATGCAGAGAACAATATGGGTTGAGAAAACAGAGAGAGGAGCTGAGGGAAGTCTCGGGGGGGGGAGGATTTGAGGAGGGGTCGGTGTTTGTCTGCAGACAGCTTTCTGGGTCATGTGGCCAGCATGACTAAACCACTTCTGGCACAACAGAGCACCGTGAGGGAAACCAGAGCTCATGGAAATGCCGTTTACCTTCCCGCCAGAGTGGTACCTATTTATCTACTTGCACTGGCATGCTTTTGAACTGCTAGGTTGGCAGGAGCTGGGACAGAGCAACGGGAGCTTCAAACATTAACAGACTGTGCAGAAATGGCAAAACTGAAGGCAAAAAATAAGATGCAAAAGAGATTAACAGTTTGTGGAAGAGTGGAGACCCTTTTCAGCATACGTGAAGAACTGTTATAGTAAAATGAACATGCAGGCAGGGTTTGAATGATGACCAGCGGGATGAAAACAATGATAAGTGACATGAAGGATAATTGTATTGAGTTAAAGTATGTCATATAAAGCAGTAGTAGAAATAAAAACATCAAGGAAGTGAGGGTGGGAAGTCAACATTTAAGGGGGGGAAACCATATTGAAATATAAGTAAATCTGTAAAACCTGTGCAAAACAATTAAAGAATTATGTCTTTAAAAAGAGAGGATTAGTTAAATTCATGGAGGAGAGGGTTATTAATGGCGACTAGCCACAATGGCCTCCACAGTCAAATACCCGTTACAGTGGTACCTCGGGTTAAGAACTTAATTTGTTCCGGAGGTCCGTTCTTAACCTGAAACTGTTCTTAACCTGAGGTAGCACTTTAGCTAATGGGGCCTTCCGCTGCCGCCGCACCGCCACCACATGATTTCTGTTCTCATCCTGAGGTAAAGTTCTTAACCCAAAGTACTATTTCTGGTTTAGGGGAGTCTGTAACCTGAAGCGTCTGTAATCCGAGGTACCACTGTAGTGGAAACCACAGGAAGAGAGAGCACTCTTGCGTTTGAATCCTGCTTGTGGACTTTCCACAGGCCCCTGGGTTGCTACTGTGAGAACGTGATGCCGGACTACATGGGCCATCGGCTTGGCCCAGCAAGCTCTTGTTATGCTCAGGGTTTATGTGCCTGCCTGCTAGGGAATGGGAAGAAATTCAACTCCGTTCACGTTTAAAAGCAAACCTACTTAATTCGCACTTTCAGAAACGATTCTCAAACAGAAAGACAGCCAGCCTTCAAAATTCACGCCTCTCTGGATTTCGCAATACAGCTCTCCCACCAAATAAATGTGTTCAGAAAACGCAGTGGCTCCGCTCACAGACCACTTGAAATTGTCTTGGCAAACCATGTCATTTCTTTTTCTGTCAGTTGTAAGCAATTGTAATGCAGTTTGCTAGCTGCTGTATGATTTTTACTACAGTGGTAAAGGTAAAGGGTAAAGGGACCCCTAACCATTAGGTCCAGTCGTGACCGACTCTGGGGTTGCGGCGCTCATCTCACTTTATTGGCTGAGGGAGCTGGCGTACAGCTTCCGGGTCTTGTGGCCAGCATGACTAAGCCATTTCTGGCAAACCAGAGCAGCACACGGAAACGCCATTTACCTTCCCGCTGGAGTGGTACCTATTTATCTACTTGCAATTTGATGTGCTTTCGAACTGCTAGGTGGGCAGGAGCAGGGACCGAGCAATGGGAGCTCACCCCATCGCGGGGATTCGAACCGCCAACCTTCTGATCGGCAAGTCCTAGGCTCTGTGGTTTAACCCACAGCACCACCCACGTCTCGGGTTAAGAACTTAATTTGTTCTGAAGGTCCGTTCTTAACCTGAAACTGTTCTTCACCTGAGGTACCACTTTAGCTAATGCCACTCCCGACATCCGGGACACTTTAGCTAATGGGGCCTCCTGCTGCCACCACGCCACCGCTGTGCGATTTCTGTTCTCATCCTGAAGCAAAGTTCTTAACCTGAGGTTCTATTTCTGGGTTAGCAGAGTCTGTAACCTGAAGCATCTGTAACCTGAAGCGTCTGTAACCCAAGGTACCACTGTATCTCTATGCTGCACTTTGGGCTGCCCATGCGAGGGAGCAGCCAGCTCCCTCCTGCCCAACCACAGCTCTGCTGCTGGGTCAGGTCTGACCTGGGAAGGGGAGAGAAGAAGAATAGTCGTGGCAGCATTGCCACCCCTCTCCTCAAACAGGCTCTCGGCACATCCTATGCGCTCCGGCCGGGTGGCGGGAGCGTATGCTCTGTCGCTGCACATGCTGACGTCAGGTGCTCACGCCCCATGGTGTGCGTGGCCCCAGTGCAAAAAATTGTGGGTGCCCCTTCATGGAGAATGTTGTGGGGGCACCCACCCACCCAGCACCTATGCTTCTTATGTACAATTTTTGGAATAGAATGTCTTGAACTACTAAAGAGTTAATCCAAGGAGTAACTACACACACACACACAGAGAGAGAGAGAGAGAGAGAGAGAGAGTTCCACGGAGCTTTCTCCTCTCAGGGCTGCGTGCAAACAGGATCCTTCTGCCGGCGGGTGGGCAGACAATGTGGAGACAGCAGCATATTTTACTACAACGAGGCTGCCAACTAAAGAATATATGAGAGAGAGAGAGAGAGAGAACAAGAATCAGGGAGTTGACTGACATGTTTAAGTCCATGCTGGGAGTTCGTTTAAAAGCAGACACACATGCACTGCACACTCTGGTTGTTGCTAAAGATGCTTTGAAGAAGAAGGGCCACAGCCAGGGCTGGCCCTACGATGAGGCAAAGTGAGGCAGCTGCCTCCAGCGGCCAACGCGGAGGTGCAGGGAGGGCACAGAGCTGTGACTGCCGTGCGGCCTGCTGTGTAGCCCCCTAGGCTAGCCTGCTGCCCTCAACAGCAGTGGAAGACACTGTCCTTTCGCCAGTATTGAAGTAAGATTGAACCACCAGTCCAATTGGCTTCTGTATGTGACTTGGGGGAGGGCGCCATCTTGTCCTTCGCCTCAGGCAGCAAAATGTCTTGAGCAAGCTTTGGTTGCGGATCTGTGGTAGACCACCTGCCAGAGCTACTGCCAGCCAGTGTAGACAGTACTGAGCTCAATGGATCAACTGCTTGACTCAGCATCAAGCAAACTGAATGCTCAATCATCCAGTTTAAAAGTAAGCAGAATATCTCTGTATGGGTTTTTGGGTGGGGGCAGTGGTGGTGACTTGTATCTTCTTCTTCTTCTTCTTCTTCTTCTTCTTCTTCTTCTTCTTCTTTGATTGAGAGGACAGATTCTGCACATGCTCAGAAGCTATGTCATTATCATTACTTCACACCTGACCTTTTGTGGTGTGCAGAAAACAGGTTGCAGGCTGTCTAACTCTTCAGCCCCCGTCCCCCGTCCCCCCCAAAAATGACCCTGCCTCTCTGCTTTGCGTTTCTTGGCCGGCTCCCAATATTTTGCAGGATTCGATTTGAGTTATTCCTCCGTAGAAATCTCCAGATCTCACGTTCCTCCTGCTCGTCTGCTTTCCTCCACCCATTCCTGTCTCCTTCCTTGTCAGACGCTTCCTCCATGTCTCACTTTCGTTTGTTTCATTTGCATTTTTTTAAAAAAACAACAACACACAGTTGAACAAACTCAGAGTGGCCTTCCTCCATCTAGTTCAGCCTTTGCCAACCTGGTGCCCTCCAGATGTTTCGGAACACAACTCATCGTCAGCCCAGCCAGAGGCAGGTAAGGCCAAGTAATTCTAGAACCATCTTCCCCAACTTGTAGACTAGATGTTGTTGGGTTGTAGTTCCTATCATTCCATCCTACACCATCCACCGGAGTCTGGCAATCTCTGGAAAGCACCAGGTAGGCTGATGTGGTTGCTTGGCATTTATTTATTTGTTTATTTTCTAACACAGCTATCCCACCCTTCATTGGCCAATAGGCAGATGCTGTATCTGTAATGATCACAGGCAGGCATGCAAGCCCCGAAAATAATTAATGACACTCCGGCAGTTTTATGTTACGTTTATTTACAAAAACACATCCGGAGCACGGCTTCTTGCCTGCTCGCATTGACGGGAGTTGGTCAGCCTGAATCTCTCCCCTTTCACAGCAGGAAATATGCCAAATACCCGCCCTTCCCATCTTGTCCTTCCATTGCCCTCTGACCTTATCCAGTCTCCAAAAACGGGGACTGAGAGGCTGGCTTTCCCCCTCCCCACTTCTACTCGACACATTCTCAGTCCTCTGCTTTTCTGCTGATTGCCTAGCAATGCTCTGGCTGCCTCCTAACTCTCCCGCTTCTTGAGAGCTAACAGTGTCTTCTTCAGGAAGTGAGAGTCGAACTACCCCTTCCCGGCCAGCTTTCATCTGCAAAGTTGGCCTCTCTCTCACTTGACTCAATTTCAGAGTCTGACTCTTCCCCTGTGCTGGGTGAGCCATGTTCCTGACAGTATCTCTATCCTGGCCTTTTAATGCTGCAGACCAGGAGTGTGGAGTAGTGGTTTGAAGGTTGGACTAAGACCTGGGAGACCACAGTTCAAATCCCTGCTAGGCCATGGAACACAGTGGGTGACCTTGAGCCAGTCGCATTCTCTCAGCAAGGCAGTGGAGATTTAGGACCAGAGTTTCCCTTCTCCTAGATGGGCTACCTTCCCAGGTGGATGAGTCCCATCAGCCCCTTACTTTCCTCTACAGCACATGCAGAAACCACCTTCTTGACCATTGGACCCACCATTGGCCTCTTCCACTCAATCCACCGGAGTCTGTCTTTGCATGCAGGGGAAATCCCTAACTCACCAAGGGTTTGAAACCCATCAGCTACCCTCAACCTGGTTTTGTTGGTAAGTCGAAGCCATTTCCCGGGATGTGGCCATTGTTTCATGCTGGCAGCTTCTAGGAGCCACAGGTGAGAGCTGAGAGCAGGGTGAGGACCAAAGGTGCATAAACTACCTCAGAAGGAGCATGGCATGTGCCCCACCAGAGTTATTTCCCCTCCCCTGACACCTCATACAAACAACAAATATCTGGTTCCCCATCCATGACATAGATAGTGCTGAACTAGCTGTACCAATGGTCTGATTTGGTACAAGGGACGTGGGTGGCGCTGTGGGTTAAACCACAGAGCCTAGGACTTGCCGATCAGAAGGTTGGCGGTTTGAATCCCCACGACGGGGTGAGCTCCCGTTGCTCAGTCCCTGCTCCTGCCAACCTAGCAGTTCGAAAGCACGTTAAAGTGCAAGTAGATAAATAGGTACCACTGCGGTGGGAAGGTAAACGGCATTTCCATGCACTGCTCTGGTTCACCAGAAGCGGCTTAGTCATGCTGGCCACAGGACCCGGAAGCTGTACGCCGGCTCCCTCGGCCAATAAAGCGAGATGAGCGCCGCAACCCAGAGTCGGCCATGACTGGACCTAATGGTCAGGGGTCCCTTTACCTTTACCTTTAAGCTTTCTATCTTTCGTGCAGGAATTACAAACTGCCACATGTTTTGAGAGCTCAGAGAACACAGATCATATCAGCTGCATAAGCAGATCATTCCAAGCCAACACGAAACAGAAGGCCCCAGAGCCTTGGGTTTGAGTGACTCAAAGGTGGGCCTGTCGGGTCCCTAATCCACTTTGCCGTTCCTCCTCCCTCCCACTGGTGTCCCCAATGTCCTGCCATGACAGGAAGCTGCTATGACAAGGGAAGAGAGGCATTCTGCCCAGGGGTGACAGCCCAAGCTCACCTCGCCCTCAGAAGAGCCACGTGCCAAACAGAAGTTGCCCAACTTGTTTCGCTGACGAGGCCGAACGGTGACTTGTTACCAAACCGGTGGGACAGAGTGGGTGGCGGCTACAGCCCAGAGAGGGAGAGAGAGAGAGACAGTGAGACAACCAGGGTGCGGTTAGCAAAATCCGGGACATCCCCTCCCAGTTGTCCTTGCTTTGTGGGTGTGTTGCTTGCCGGCATGGAAGAACTCTCCCTCTAACTCTGAAATATTTAATAGGCACAGTAAAGGAAGAGGCTGACTCTAGAGTCCTGGAGGAGCTTTGGAAATTAACACATTCTTTTTTTGTCGCCGTTTCTGCTCAGGACGGAACCCAAATACTAAACCGAATTGGCAGGTGTCCAATTTACAGCTGACTTAGACTGCAGTCACTTGCCTGGGAGTAGGGAATGGCGAATCTGTCAGTTTTTGTTTTCTCTGCTTCTCATTTTTTCATTATAAGTACAATTCTCCATATTTTCAAGCATGTATCTTTTAAAAAAAGTCCCTGTGAGAATTAAATCAGCATTTCAATGTCGAATTTCTCCTAATGCATGCAGTGCAGTATGCAATTTTGCCTAATATACACATTTTTTGCCAGACATTCCCCTAGAATATCACATGTTTTATTCATGCTATTTTAGCTTATATGTGCATTTGTAATAGAGCCCCAAAGGCCCACCAGCTGGTGCAAAATAGGAGAAGACAGACATAGCAGGCTTACAAACAGTGCTGAGTGAATCTGTAAATTTAAGTTTCTCTCTGTTTCTTATATTTCCCATCCTAAATCCCATTCTCCCCATTTCCATATCAGTGTGTGATTTGCACTTTTGAAAAGGAAAGTAAAGGAAAAGGAAAGGGGGAGAAGAAAAAAAGAAAGAAAAGGCATTTTGAAAAATTCATCAGTATCTTATTACAAAATTCTCCTAATGTTCACATTTTTATACACTTTTTTTTGTAGAGCACGTACTACCAAAATAATGCATTTTGTATGATATTTTCACTAACAGACACATTTTTAATGGGCACTTTACCCCAGTATTTGCATTTTAATACATGTTACTTGACTGGATAAGAGCATTGCAAAATTCGGAGAAGTGTGAATTTTGAAGGATGACTTTTTTTTCAGAAATAATAATAATAATAATAATAATTACCATGCCAATCTGGCTGGGTTTCCTCAGCCTTTCTGGGCGGCTTCCAGCAAAATATTAAAAAATAATAAAATGTCAAGCATTAAGAACTTCCTGATACAGGGCTGCCTGTCTTCTAAAAGTTGTGTAGTTCTTTATGTCCTTGACATCTGACAGGAGGGTGTTACACAGGGAGGGTGCCACTGCCAAAAAGGCCCTCTGCCTGGTTCCCTGTAACTTCATTTCCCGCAATGAGGGAACCGTTAGAAGGCCCTCAAAGCTGGACCGCCTACTGTTTCAGAAAGTGTGGACAAGATTGCCTTTAAATATGAACAGAATCAAATTTCTCCTCCAGCCCTACTTTCAATTAACTGTGCTCCTAGCCTCCAGCCTGGATCAGTGACTGAGGAGGGGGCAACAGGTTAGAAGGACGGTTTCTGACTGTCATGTAGGGCGATAACCCTCAATAATGGGAGCCTACAGTCCTACGGGGGGGGGGGAGTGTCTGCACCACCCCAAGTGAGAGATGGGGTGGGTGCTTAGATGTGTGAAGCTTGAGTGGCGAGTGTTCCAGGGGACACTGCCTGTGGCGATGTCACCGCCCCTCAGGTATGACACCCAGGGCAGACCGTGCCCCCCACCCACCCCTTCCTCCACCACTGATTTTAGGACTACACTAGTTGTGATGGTCATTTGTTTTAAACTGTTTTTAATGTTGTGTTTTAGATTGCTCGGACCTGCCCTGGAACTTCATGGTGGGGAACGGGCAAATAATAATAATAATAATAATAATAATAATAATAATAAATGAATGAATCTTTATTTGTGTCAGCCATTGGCCAGAGCAATAAAACAACAATACGGCATACAAAGGATAGAAATAAAAAATCTATTATATAAAATACATTTTAGGGTTTTGAATCAGTAGACAAATAGTGGATCTTATTTTAATTGCCCTGGCTAAAAACCTTGCAGCCTTTGCTGTCACCTGCTCATCTTGATCTGCCAAGAGAAAGGACACTGTGGCAGTGGCTGGGCGACCTGGAATGGAGAATAAAAGAGGGGTGATAATTTCATTCCTCAAGGCTTTATAAACAGTGCCATCTCCACAGGGACATAAGCGTATTTCGTGTGGAATCTGTTGGAATCGTCCCTCAAGTACATCCGAGGGTAATAATAATAATAATAATAATAATAATAATAATATTTTTAAAAAAATAAACAGCAGGTTTCTACCTGTATCCCTTAGGCTGTAGGTTTCAGAGCAGGCCATTTCCATAATTCAATGCAAATGCTCTGTATAGCCCTACTTATTCCACTGCTGGCTAATTATTTGCCAGTTCGCTTCCTAAGATACTGATTAAAATTTGCATTCCATTCTATATTCAGTTGCTCAATCAGATAATTTTTGCTTAATAATCCTGTGTCAGAGATCGGATACACAGCTAAACACTGATCTTTATCTCTGGTTAATGCTCCCGCTAACAACAAAAAAAGACAAATTGATACTATTCCAAATTGCAGATGGTTCAAATGTTGCAAGCATATATACTCTACCATTACAAAGGAGCTAAACAAAGACGTCTTCTTCTTTAGTCATACGGAGGAGAGCTGCTTAAATTGTGCTAAATTGCATTGCACACCAAGACAGCGCGCTTTCTGTTTTAGTTAGCCTCATGTGACCTCCACAACGGCACAGGGAGGGAAAAGCAAGGTATTATATTTGTTCTGGTTTAAGATGAACCCACACCTCCAGAACGTTGGACGTGGTCCAGCCAGACTGAAGCACACTGTGGTCCCATTAGTTTTAGAGCAGAATTCAGCACACACTTGCCATGCTTGTATGTAACACGCTACAACACGAAGCATGCTTTATTAAACTGTCCGGTGCACGCTCCCTGTTGTGCTTCTCCTTTCATGCAGTTGCATAAGCAAACCATCACTAGGCATGATGTCCGAACCGGAGATCGTGGTTTGTTTGGCCCTAACAAACCATGGCTGCCAAGCCAGCAACAAACTTATTATACAAGGCTGGATGGTGATTGTGGTTTCTCGGAGCAAAACAAAGTATGAGCTCAGACCCAGGTGTCTTGCTAAGCAAGCCTGGTGGTGGTTTGTTTACCTCGTCTGTCACCAATGTGATGTTTTGGATTGCAACTCCCATCAGCCCCTGCCAGCACACCCTGGGGCTGATGGGAGACGTAGTCCAAAGTTTCTGAAGGGCACCAGCTTACATGGTTGCATGAGGGGAGGAGTTCAGTGAGGGACAACCTATGGGCCTTCAGATTTGGGGCAAACACAGGCTGGGGTGGGGTGGAGTAACTTTTTAATTCCTTGGACTTTTTCTTCAGGTACCTCAGAAGAATGGGGGTGGGCAATGAGGAGTCTCTTCCATTGATAGTATCCCTTTTCGCTGAACTGATACTACCCTTGCTGGTACCTTTCCTGGGAAAATCAGAGGCTCACTATGTCAGGTTCCTACTGGAAGACCGGACAAATGCTAGAATGTTAGCAGTGGCAAAGTTTTTATCAGTGGTTGCAAGAACAAATGAGCCCTATATTCTAAACAAAATGCTTGTTTAACCTGGAGGTAGGCTGTATGAATTGTGCATTGATTTGTAATGATTTGTTGGGTCTCTGGACCGTAATAAAGATTGATTGATTGATTGATTGATTGATTGAGTATCCCTTTTCCAGTCCTGCCCTAATCCTCACTCTCCCATTCCTAGCTCCTGCCTACCTAGCAGTTTGAAAGCACGGCAGTGAAGTAGATAAATAGGTACGGCTGCAGCGGGAAGGTAAACAGCGATGGAGTCAGCTCTCGTTGCTCTGTCCCAGCTCCTGCCAACCTAGCACTTCGAAAGCACACCAGCGCAAGTAGATAAATAGGTACGGCTGTGGCGGGAAGGTTAAACGGCGTTTCCGTGCGCTCTGGTTTCCATCACAGTGTCCCGTTGTACCAGAAGTGGTTTAATCATACTGGCCCCATGACCCCGGAAAGCTGTCTGTGGACAAACACCAGCTCCCTTGGCCTGAAAGCAAGATGAGTGTCGCATCATCCCCATAGTCGCCTTTGACTGGACTTAACCGTCCAGGAGTCCTTTACCTTTTTTTTTTTTTTTTACACATACATTTGCATGCTTTCTTATTTGCAAGGGTTTTCTCTACTTGTGGGGCTGTAAAATGAATAGCATTTTACAAGCCAAAAGTTCAGGCAAAGTTGCGCAAAGAATTAATTCCTTGTTTCTTTGTTCTAGATTGAAGGAGGTTCTGCATGAATCTTAATATTTTTTTCCAGCGCAATATTATACACAGAAGAAATACACAAAACAATGGGCAAGGTGACTTATTGTTGTGCCTCAAAATGCCCCAGAATAGTTTAAGAGTTGTATGACATCAGCTCCAGCCACCATAGTTGATAGTCAAGGATGATGGGAAATGCAGCCCCAAAACTGTTGGAGGCCCGCAATCTCTGCTTTAAAAGATGCCTAGGATATAACTGTCTTAAGGCGTTTTGGGTTGTTGCTATTTTCATGTGGTATTTGCAGTCACATACCAGCAAATGCAGCTTGTGCAATTGCAGTTGATTGGGAGGGTCTTGAGTAACAAACCCTCTTTTCTGAAAGACTGGACTTTTGGTGATAAGAAAAGTGGACTGGGATAATACTTTGACCTATCATGTAACCTCCGTGCAAACAAATCAGATTCAATGCTCAATAAATGGGTCATCTAGAAGCACTCTTAATGAGGCTATCTCAGCCCAGGGAGATACGTTTTTTTAAAGAAAAGAAAACATTGGGATACTAAGGCGGCTTGTATGTGGGAGCAGAAAACAGTCCAGTGCTTCACTAGGAACTATTTCTTGCTACAAACTGCCTGGAAATTCCAGAGGAAGATCAGACTAATTCTGTGATGGGTCTCCTAACTCCTCTCAGCACTCTTAATGATCTACAGTTCCCAGGACCCTTTGGGGGAAGCCATGGCTGTTAAGTGGTATAAGGGTGTGTTATGGTGTGGATGGGGCCAAAGAGAAGAGAAAAAACGAAACTAAACAGAGAGCAATCCACTTGTTCTTTAAAAGATGGAGGTTGCTTAGACTAGGTGGAATCTACACATGTAAAAAAACGCAGTGAAAATGCTTTTTTAATAATAATCATCATAACGTTTTGAAAAATATATTGAATTTGCCATAGCTCACCATCGCCATCCAGTGTCACATTTGTATATTGCACTTTGCGACACACTTAAAACGTTCTATTTGCAGCTACATAGCTGAGCCCTATATGCTGGCAGGGGGGGGGCATATTCCATCCCTTGCCCTGATCTCATGCAGATTCAGTTTAATCTCATGCGGGTGGTAAAAAGAGGAAATAGAGGAGAGGGAAGGAAACCCCTTTTGGCTCTGGCTAGGCCCACTTTTGGGGTTGCCCCCCCCCACTAGCAGCAAGTGGTGCTTCGATCTCCCAGGAAATATGGCTCCCAAAGGAAAAAGTTCCTTACCCCTGCTATACACACTTGCCTGGGCCTCAATGGGGCTTCCTTCTGAGTGAAGTATGGGATTTCACTATTACACACCGTATTTTTCAGTGTATAAGCCTAGGTTTTTTGTTTTTACCAAAAAATAGGTTTAAAATTGGGGCTCGTCTTATACACAGGTAGTGCTGAGGAGTGTTTACTTAGTTTGGAGCCCCCCAAAATACATGGGGGGCGTCTTATACACGGAAAAATACGCTATATGTGTGTGCGCGTCCTTTTAAGAAAACAATTACTAGTCCTCAAAGCTAGCAAGCAGGAAAGCAGGCTGGCAGAAAGCAATTAAAATAATTCAACCTCTCTTGTTTTAAACCTTGAGGCATCCTAAACACTAAATTTCTTTATTCACAAATAGAGTCATAACACTCCTTAACATAAGCTGGCATCTATCTGTCTCGGGAGACAATGGAGGAGTCCGCTTTCGGGGGCGACGTCAAACTGTTGGAGAGTTACAGCGCCTGCTGTGGCTGTAGTGACCGATGCGGAAGAGACATGTTTAGTTGCAGCTGGGGCAGATGAAGGCGTCTCATTGTACTGATGCAGATATGCCATTGCGTTTCTAACATTACTTGGGAGGAAAATTAGGATGCAGGTTTCGTAGCGTTCAGGGAGGAGGTCACAAATCCATTGATGTCTACTCACAATTAAGATAAGATAGATATATATATATATATATATATATATATATATATATATATATATATATTTAATTTACTGTTTGAAAAATTTAATGAAGCCGTAGAAAGCTCCCACCAAAGTTTGAAAACATTTTTTTTTAATGGAAATGCAAAATATTCCCACCTTGATCAAACGATTAAGAAATGACAAGCACACCCAACCTTGTCATGACGCTACAATAAATAGAAACATGAAGGGCAACTTTATATATTTTATTTTATAGCCTCTTCTGTTTTAATGCCCCCCACGCTTGTCCCAATTAACTTCCACTCCAGGGAGACATTTATGTTAGATCTTATCTACCTGCGGCATGTCTTTCGCTTGCTAAGGGAAAAAAACAACACAGCAAAAAAAACAAGAAATGTTATCTTGAAATTGCTTTGACAGCTGAGAGAAAGGAATAAACTTTAAACACACACATACACACCTTTCCTCTGTAATGGCTCAAATGAAACCTGACAACTGTGTGTGTGTTAACCTTAGCTCTACCAGATTATTTATTTACTATTTATGGGAGAAAGGAGACTATTAAAATAAAATTAAAATGCCTTTCCATACCCTTCTAACTTTCCCCAATGAAAACAGGGATGTCAAAAGGAAAAGAGGGACATTCAGGGATCAAATCAGTAACAGGGATGAGTTCTGTAAATCCGGGACTGTCCCTGGAAATTTGGGACACTTGGAGGGTCTGGCTTTATAGAAAACTTGCCCTCCAAGTGTATTTCAGTCTCATGGCCATTTGCTACAGTGGGCATAGTAAAGGTACAGGTAAAGGGACCCCTGACCATAGGTCCAGTCGTGACCGACTCTGGGGTTGCGGCGCTCATCTCGCTTTATTGGCCGAGGGAGCCGGCGTACAGCTTCCGGGTCATGTGGCCAGCATGACTAAGCCACTTCTGGCGAACCAGAGCAGCACACAGAAACGCCGTTTACCTTCCCGCTGGAGTGGTACCTATTTATCTACTTGCACTTTGATGTGCTTTCGAACTGCTAGGTTGGCAAGAGCAGGGACGGAGCAACGGGAGCTCACCCCGCCGCGGGGATTTGAACCGCCGACCTTCTGATCTGCAAGTATAGGCTCTTTGGTTTAACCCACAGCGCCATTCCATCCAAATTTAAGTGCAAGATGTCCTTTTGAGTGTACACTTACGATTACAGTCAAACCTCGGTTGTCAAACGTAATCCGTAAGCCCGTTTGCCTTCTGAAACATTCAAAAACCAAGGTGCAGCTTCCCATTGGTTGCAAGAGCTTCTTGCACTCAAGCGGGATGTTCGGCTTCCAAAAAATGTTCAAAAACCGGAGCGTTTACTTCCGGGTTTTTGTCGTTCGGGAGCCATAACATTCCAAAAGGGAGCCGTTGGGGAACTGAGGTTTGACTGTATTTATGCTCCTGATTGTATTGAGCCATTTATATATGATCCCACTTTCAATACTGTTACATGCCAGCCTGACCTCCAAGCCAGGGCCGGATTTAGGTTTGAGGAGGCCCTAAGCTACTGAAGGCAATGAGGCACTTTATATGTCCAGCTGTCCTTTGTCAACAACAAATTGTTGCTGTTTTTTGTGTTAAATATATGCTATATAGTAATTTAATCTGGTAATTTATGGACATAATAGGTATCTAAAGCCATTTGTCCATGTTGCCATGCAACCAGTCCATGGAGAATGTGGGCACCCTATATATAGAAAGTAGCAAACCAGTGATATTTTAGGGCTAGCAGGCGGGCCCATGACTTACATCATACAAAACACTGTTGCTGTGTGTAGGTTTTTTTTTATTTGTTTTTTATCTAATATTTTGGAAATGTACATCCTGGTGGGTTTTTTTCCTTTAATTTTTTGGGGGGCCCCCAAGAGAGTGGGGCCCTAAGCTATAGCTTGTTTAGCTTATATGTAAATCCGGCACTGTCAAGTCCCGCAGGGCCCTAGTCTCTTGTGATAGAGCGTTCCACCAGATTGGGGCCACAGCCGAAAAAGCCCTGGCTCTGGCTGAGGCCTGTAAGAAGTCTCGCCGCGGCATTCTGCACCCCCTGGAGTTTCTGGGTCAGTCTCAAGGGCAGCCCCATGTAGAGTGAGTTACAATATCTTGCTTCTCCATTAATCACAGCTTTGGATCTAGCCCACGGCAAGACATGTCTCTGTCCCCAGCTCTTCCTTCTCCAGCTTCCAGCTCATACGCGCAGCGACTGTCTAGCCCAGCTGCCCTTTTCTGTTGTTACTCCCTTAGTTGCAGCTATTGCAACCCAGCTCATCCCTTTGAAGTCCTCCTCAGGGCACTCAAGCCGGTCTTTGTCTTCAAAGAAGCTTGCCCAACCAGTTCCCGGGCCTTCCCTGGCCTCATAACAATGCCATTTGTTCTGGCAACAGTTTTGGGGCAGCTGCACTGCTTCAGTGCCATAACTTCCTGCTGAAATCCTGCAACTTCTCTTACCAAAAAAAGGCTCTTTGGGGAGAGGGAATCGCACCACAAAATCGCTTGAGATCACAGCAGCCCAAATGGCCACTGTTCTCTTGCAATAGAAAACAGGATGGTTTTTCCCCCCGGACGCTTGAGATACTCTGGGATTTGTATTGCTTTCTGCCAAAAGCAAGGCCAAGAATGGGTTCTGATGTTCCCAGTGTTCTTTGAGGGAAGTTATATGCTTTAAAAGTCTGAACTGCAGTCTGGCAGACCTGAGTTCGAATCCTCAAAGGAAAAGTGGAATATAAATGTAAGAAAATAATAATAATAATAATAATAATAATAATAATAATAATAATGTGTCACTCCGTAGTTTCCAAGGGGGGTTTAATGACATCTCATCTCTCCTCTCCTCTCTGTGTGTGCCCCTACCCCAAAGCAGTTCATCTGTTTCCACAAAATATGGATTACAATGGCTGCATTGCTTTTCCACTGTCTAGATATGGCTTGGCTTTGAAGCTTGGAGAGGGGCGGCAGATTGAATTTTTATTTGGTGCCCACTTTACGGCTGTTATTGTGTTCCTCGGCTTTCTAAGTCAAATCTTGAAGTAATTAACTTTTCAATGGCTGCATATCAGGAGGGGTGAGGGAGGGAAAGAGGCAGCCCACCTCCCATAAAAAGCTAAATTCAAAAGCCTGCCTGTCTTCTCTCCCTCTGCCCCTCCACTCCCCCCACACACACACTTTAAACCCCAAATAGCTGCAACCTCAGTTTCATTTGTCATATGCCCCCATTCAGGTAATTGCAGAGGCCGCAGTGGAGGTGAAAGAAACGAAACTGAGACCGTGTGTGAGGAATATAAAGGTCCTTCTTATTCCAGAAGGCCTATTGAGGGGGGTGGGTGAGTCCAGTGACCCTGGCGAAGTTCATTGGGGGTTAATTACACAGCAGAGATAATTTGGAGGTGTCTGCTCTGACCTGTGAATTATGAAAAGAGCCAATCCAGAGGCATCGACAAGGGCAACTTCATCAACTTGTTGATGAAGTTAAGCCCGCCTGTCAGTCTGACTCGAACCCTGAACCCCGAATGGCTCTCATTCTTTGAAGGGGTACGCACACCATACATTTAAAGTGCACAAACCCTCCAAGAATCTGTGGGACTGTAGTTTGCTCCTCAAAGAGCAGGCATAGGCAAACTCGGCCCACCAGATGTTTTTGGCCTACAACTCCCATCATCCCTGACCACTGGTCCTGCTAGCTAGGGATCATGGGAGTTGTAGGCCAAAAACATCTGGAGGGCCGAGTTTGAGGAAGCCTGAGCTACAACGTCCAGCATCCTTAGCAAACGACAGTTCTTGGGATCCTTGGGGGGAGAGTGCTGTAAATGTCCTGTGTGTCTTTCTGTGTGAAGCAATTGCCAGGCCGTGTGTGTGAGAGAGAAAGAGAAAGAGAAGAGAGAGAGAGAGAGAGAGAGAGAGAGAGAGAGAGAGAGAGAGAGAGAGATGGATGGATTTCTGTCATGGCTACCGGCCAAAAGTCATACCTGCTGTATGACTAGAGATTCCAGGAGCATGGAAAGAGGCTACACAAGTGACTCATTCTTTACACACACACCTTTGGCACCATGAGTGTGTGAACAACACCCTCCATAATGAGGAAAACATGCTCTGCATATGATTTGAAACACTTGATGGTTAGGGCAGTTCTTTCCCCCAGGGAGTCCTTCCCCGGGGATTGTGGTGGGGCTAAGAGGAGCAGGTTCTGTAGGGACAACCCAGAAGATGGCAGGCCACTTTGCAGTAGTGTCGTACCACTTCAAACAGTCGTGCTTTCCCCCCAAAGAATCCTGGGAAATGTAGTTTGTTAAAGGGTGCTGAGGGTTTTGCCATGAGACTCTTGTTTCCCAAAAGGAACTACTGTTCCCAGAGTGCTTTGACAATCAATCCCTCTTTCCAGGCAACTGGGAATTGTCGTTCTGTGAGGGGAATAGGGGTTGCCGAACAACTCTCAGCACCCTTAACAAGTTCCCAGAAATCTTTTTTTGGGGGGTGGAAACCAAAACTGTTTAATGTGGTAGTAAAGGTAAAGGGACCCCTGACCATTAGCTCCAGTCGTGACCGACTCTGGGGTTGCGGCGCTCATCTCGCTTTACTGGCCGAGGGAGCCGGCGTACAGCTTGCGGGTCATGTGGCCAGCATGACAAAGCCGCTTCTGGCGAACCAGCGCAGCGCACGGAAACACTGTTTACCTTCCCGCCAGAGCAGTACCTATTTATCTACTTGCACTTTGACGTGCTTTCGAACTGCTAGGTGGGCAGGAGCAGGGACCGAGCAATGGGAGCTCACTCGATCGTGGGGATTCGAACCACCAACCTTCTGATCCGCAAGTCCTAGGCTCTGTGGTTTAATACACAGCACCACCCGCGTCCCTGTAAGGCGATATAGGTGGGGTCTTTTTTGTTGTTGGTGTTGCATCCTTCCTTGCCTTCCTGTTCAATGTTTCAGCTTGCTAAAAACTAGGCTGTGCTGAGCTCTCTTCTCCTCTTCCCTGTTGCAAGCGATTGCTTGATAGCTTCCCCCTGAACCCAGTTTTCTTCTCCAGTCCAATTGCAATGAAGTTTTAATCAAGGTTTAACCCACAGCGCCACCCACGTCCCTGTTTTATGTGGTATCACAGTGTTTTAGATGTTCAATGCCGATGCAGCCCAAGATGAAGGTGGAGATCTCTACCCAAGAGAATTCTTATTTTTTATTCATTTGGTGCATTTTACACACACACACACACACACACACACACACACACACCCCATATTGTGGCATGCAGAACCCTGGTGGGGGCTACATTGTGTAGACTACAACATTTAAAATGGTCACCACATCCTGTGTGGCAAGCAGACAAGGAAGAGTCACCCCAGCATTGGAGGAGGAGCTTAATTCATTCACCATGTTTTGCATATGCATGACTTTACCAGTAGAAGTCTGTGGCTTGGCTCATTTTCTTAAATTATTTTGTCCTTTTTTAATGTGTTTTGAGTTCTCTGCAGTTGAGTCACCAATTGCCCTAGTGGTTCCCATCTGTAAAATGGATAAATGTTTTCTAGATGCTTAATTCCCTTGGCAATATGTGCTGCATGTGTGTGACTTGAGATGCAGACATTTGTTGCTCGGAGCTCATTTCCTGCATCTTCTGCTTTGCATGTATATTCCACCCCATTTTCTGGATGTGGCAGAGTTGTAACCTGGTTCGGATTATGATCTTGCATGGCCTACTATCGTACGGTCATGCTATGCCCGGTGAAAGACACTGGCACTTTTCATTTGCTAGCAGAACATTTTCTGAGCCTGCCAAGCTCTGTCTCTGGGCCAAAAAAAATAATTATTTCAAGAGCTGGGGATCCTACTTGGGCAAAAATTGATTTTGGTGGGTATAAGCGAAAACACCTTGCCTGTCTCTAAAGAAACACAGGGGGTGCCATCATGCTGAAGGAAAATCCAAGTACAGTGGTACTTCTGGTTAAGAACTTAATTCGTTCCAGAGGTCCGTTCTTAACCTGAAACTGTTCTTAACCTGAGGTACCACTTTAGCTAATGGGGCCTCTTGCTGCTGCCACACACTGGCTTTGCCTGCCCTATGGGGTTCCTCATTATGCAGTTGCCGGGTTCTGCCGAATCAGAGCATGGCATTGTGTCTCTGGAGATCCAGTTCCATACAATAACTGAGTCTGCAGGGATGGTGCATAGCTTTCAACCGTCCCTTATTTGGCGGGAAACTCCCTTATCCCAGCGCCGTGTCCCTTATTGATGATGTCCCTTAAATTTCCCGGGTTTCAAAGGAAGCAGCTCCTCTCCCTCCCCCCTCCCTGCCAGCCAGCGAGGAGGGGAGGAGGGAGGCTCCAACTGTGTTGCTTGGCTGCCTGGCCCGCCCCCCTCCGGCCTTCTCTCACCAGCCTCTGCCCCCGGGAGCCCCTCCCTGCCAGGACTGGTGGGAGCCTCAGGCCCGTCCGCCGCCATCCTCCTCGCGGCCACCGAACTGAGCATCTCTGCCTGGGGCCGTCGCTCCCGCTAGGCTGTACTGCGGGTGCGCCACCGAAGGACCTGGATGAAATGGGCAGCCTGGTGCGGCCTATGAATTGCTGAGGAGCCTTGAGAGGAGAGCGAGGGCAACCATAGAGAAAGCAGTTCAGAGAGAGGAGGAGGCGGAGGCAAAGGCACGGGCAGGTGTTCCAAGGGCTAGCCATAGAGGGGGAAAGCGGAGGAAGGACCGCAAGCGCTTCTCCCATAGATTTGTAGTGGTAGACTAGCATAGATGGTCTGATCTGCGGGTTTACTTCGGGCGTTATTCCCACCCCCCCTTCCTCCCGCCCCGCCTGATGGAACTGAAAGCTGCAGATGGAGCACGAGAGAAAAGATACAGAACTGCAGCAGCATCTTCGTAGCTTGGACTTCGTTTTGCGCAAAAAGTGGTTGCTGCTTGTAATTATTTAATTGCAGTGTTTCATCAGCTGGTGTCTTGAGCAGCAACCTCTGGAAATGAAGGGCTAAAAACCGGCACTGCTCTCCCAAATTATCTGGTCCCTTTTAACTTCATATTTCAGCTGGTTGACTAAAATCCCTTATTTTGGCTGCTGGTCCCTTATTTTCGAGGTTGCTGGTCCCTTATTTTCAAATCTGTAAGTTGACAGCTATGGAATGGTGGTGTTGAAGACTCATAACAGTCGTCTCCATTTATTTTCTAGATTCAAACTTTACAACAGGCATGGCCAAACTTGGCCCTCCAGCTGTTTTGGGACTACAACTCCCATCATCCCTAGCTAACAGGACCAGTAATCAAGGATGAGGGAAATTCTTGCTTTACAAGAATGATAAAGGAGGAGCTTGACAACGTTTGTTTGTACAAAAAAAAAATATTTATAGTTTTACATTCTGTTTATAAATTGAAAACAATACAATATACCAAAAGCTGTATTTCAATAAATAAAAATGTCATTATGCTTGGCAAAGTGGGAGAGAGAAAAGTTAAATTAGTTTTTTCTTTTTTCTTTTAATGGTTTAGTTAAATAGCCTCCAGTTATTTGCTGGAGGTGTGGGGGGGGGGAGACTTCATGTTGTAGCTGAAACAAATATGAAAGATCCCTTTTTCTTAAAAAAATAATAATATGGGAGTGGGGAGAGGATATGGAGATTACATTCCACAAACGTTTCATTTACTGTAAACATAATCCTGGCTTTAGCACAATTTTTAATGAAAAAATATTTTAGTACAGACAGACATGGAAGGGAATTTGGCTTTGGAGAAAGCAGTTGGATATTTTAAAAAATATATGTATTTCCCCCCTGCTTTTAGCAAATTGCGGCTCTATGGGAATTGGCTACCTAGAACTATCACCAATTTCTTTTGCAGGTAGAAGGTGAATTGAACCAATTTTGATGGGTACGTTCTTGCCAGTTTTAACCCCATGAGAGTATCCAGCCTAACATGTATCCTTGCCCCCCTCCCCTTTATGAAATTATGCCAATATTTAGGCTCTCTTTCCTACAGTGCTTGGAGTGAACTGTTTTGATTTTATAATGTTCACTGAATTGGTTCCAAAATCTCTGAAGCCGAAAGCCATTCCTATAACTAACAGGTGAACTAAAATCAAGTTTGTTTTGGGGTAGAGCTTTGAATGATTTCTAGTTCATTCTCTTTTTTATTTTTATTTTTATTTTTATTTTTATATTTTAGACTCTTTGGGCCTTTACGTTTGTAGAACATAATATTTGGGGGGAAATAAATGAAACAATTTCTCATTCCACTCTCTGTGTGTGCATTGACATTTTCTGAGTCTTAAGTATATTCTGTACTCCAGCACCGCAGCTTGTAACATTCTGAATCGGTTTATTTTGGTGTGTTGTTGTTGAGGATTTGGACGGACTTGAATTGAACTGTGAACTGAACTAGTTTGTCTTGTAAAGGGAAGAACCCAAACTTTTTAGACATATAGAACTAGAACTAGTCCCTTGAATAAAAAGAACTCTCCCAGCGCTGCTTTCTTGCCTGTTTGACCAGTTAATCATTCCTTCTCTCAGGTCCTTGCCTGGAGTAGATCTTTGTGCAGCTCAAAACCTTGCTACACTAACTAGGATTGGCCCCCCCAAAAAGAAACACAAAGATGGCAATGCTTCTGTGCCTTGAGCCTCTGCAGGACAAGGCAGAAATACAACAGATAAAGTCCTCCCGTCACTGAACCTCCAAACCAGCAACACCACTACCTGTTTATTTCCTGTCTTCCATCAATACTGCTTAAGGCACAGAAGCCTTGCTGGATGAGAGGGGGAAATATGGCAAAAACCTGACCTCTTACTAACACAACTAGATCTGACGTAAGGTCCGTGTCACCCAAGAGCCTATCTTTGGAACGAAAAACACACAAGCACCTCTCTTGTAAAATCCCTGATGAAGAGACGCCGATTCAAATGGGACCCTGACCTTCCATTCGTGTTTCGGAGCTGGGGGGTTCTTTCCCTAACTTTGCCTCACACAACCTGCCATCGTTGTTAAGATTTGGTCCCTGGACATGTCCGTTCGAAGTCCATCTCCTGCCAGGGATGTTCTCACCAAGAGGAAAGTGCTGGTGATTCCTTCAAAGAAGCCAACTTCTCCCTCCAAACTCCATGCCCTCCATTCGCCTGTTCCGGGGACCCTGATCAGCACTTTGGAGGAAGAGACACATCGAGGATAGGCTGATGCTGCCAGCGCCCCTTTTGTCACATCACCGGAGGCCTCCCCATGGCGTCTTGGTGCTGCGGCTGGTGGTACCAAGGTCCAAAACTGTTGATGTAGCTGCTGGGAGGCAGGGGAGGGCCTTTGCAGGCCATGGGGATGTCCCAGAGTGGGGGGATGTTGGGGGAGCAAGGGGACAAGGATGAGGAACTGTGGAGGTGGTCATCTTGGATGCTGGAGCCCTGCTTCATAATCTTTTTGAACTTGGAACGCTTGTTCTGGAACCAGATCTTCACCTGCGATAACAGAGAGGGAAAGGTGTAAACAGAGCATGCAGAGAAGCAGCCTAAATTTATTTCGGTCAACAACCAGTTGAGAGAAGCGAAACAAGGCTAGGAGAAAGAAAGGAAAAAAGTCATCAAGCAAGTTCTTCCTTCTTGAACGCCCTTGCTAAAAATATATATATTTTTCTCATCTTAAAGGTCTTCCCCCCCTTTGCATTCATGAATAGTGTTAGGTTCAAGAACTGTAGTGCGGTCGAATATTGAATATGCAAGTCAACACTTGCCCCGGTTGTCTCAATGTTCTCCAGCAACACTCAAGTTGAAACTCAAATGTGAAATCGTTGGAAAAATTCTAAAGAGTCAAAATTTGGATGCAGAACTTCTGCCACATATTGAATTGTCTTGGCATTCCTTTCCAGACTGTGTTGAAGTTGCCATATATGGACTCAGCCAAACACTCAGACTTGTAGTAACATTCATACAGGAAGGAAGCCCTTTACTGGTCCTACCTGTGGCCTGACTCTGCTTAAGACATTTGATCCTATGCACCTACGCAGTGTGGGGATGTGTATGTCAAACCACTTGTGTATAATGTTCTTGAAAGGCACTGTCCTGGTGCTATTTCCACCAAGGGCAAAATGGTGGTGGTATTGCTGGTAGGATTCAACTAGCCCATCACATCAGGGCAAAGACTTCTACTTGTGGGCTGGGACTTTCTCTCACACATGCCCTTAACCCTCCAAAAGAGTGATTCTGTTTTAAAATGAAGGTAAAGGGACCCTGACAGTTAAGCCCAGTCACAAATGACTCTGGGGTTGCGGCGCTCATCTCGCTTTACTGGCCGAGGGAGCCAATGTTTGTCCGCAGGCACTTTTTCCGGGTCATGTGGCCAGCATGACTAAGCCGCTTCTGGCGAAGCCAGAGCAGCGCACGGAAACACCATTTACCTTCCCGCCAGAGCGGTACCTATTTATCTACTTGCACTGGTGTGCTTTCGAACTGCTAGGTTGGCAGGAGCTGGGACAGAGCAACGGGAGTTCACCCCCATCGCGGGGATTCGAACCGCCGACCTTCCGATCGGCAAGCCTGGGCTCAGTGGTTGAGTTGGAGGGTAGGCATGGACACTCAAAGCAGCAGTACAGTAATGTGTGGCAGGGACTGTGCCAATAAAGGAACTGCGTCTAGAGAAGGATACCCTAGAATTCATTGCAGCCTGGTACCTATTGGATCATGTGGCATGGCCTCTGAGGCCAGAAATTTCCAAACACTTTAAGTCAACCTGTGGTAAGCCGGTGAATGGATAATCCTGCCTCAAGGCAAGGGGCTGGGGTTGCCTTGCCTCTTGGTGCCTTCCAATGCCATAATCCTCTTTCCATCTGCCTTAATTTCCTAGTCTGTAAAATGGGAATAATCGTGCCCTATCTCCTAGGGCTATTGCAAGGATTAAAGATCAGGGCTTGTGAAGCATGCTGCATATTTTGGCAACCTCCAGCAGCTACTTGCCCCTACTTGCCTTTTTAATACGCTCTGTTGCTGCCTGACCCCAGCTAACTTTTTCAATAAGTTCTCCTCCCCCACCTTTTCTTCCTTCTTCTCCACCCCCCCCCCCAAAAAAGCTGGTTGCACAATGGCATTTGTGGAAAGATCAGAGAGGGCAAAGTGTAAACATTGGTCTTCAGGGCATTTTGAGGAGGTGGAAAACTACTGGAGGGAGAAGCAGTAGAAAAATATGTGATTTATCCCTCCAGAGTCTTCCCTTCTTATGTGCTACATTATCCCCGTCTCATCATGTTGAAAACTTAGGAGTGCAGTGTAGCAGGGGGAGCAGATGGATTGTCATATATTACTGGGTAATAGTTTAAAATACAGAAGGAGAGAAACAATGGGGAGGGGGGAGAGAATCTAGTGTCAAGGCACCTGTAACTTTGGGAAAAAAATTTTTGCATGCAAAAGAAGATTCACTAGAGGCTAATCTTCCTAGTAACTGGTTCCTCATAAGTGAAAAGTAGCCAGAAGGATTGGGACTGTGATTCCACTATTATGAATAATATGTATTTTTAATTTATTACCTGCCCTCAATGCCAAGGTCCCAGGGCAGCTTATAACAATTTAAAATGCAGTGCTAATACCCCGCCAGCAATGTACACCTCCCTTTTGCCCCAGCTGGGGCCACGAGGTGGTAGAAAATAGACTTATTGCACACCTTCCATTTGGTGAGCGTTTAAAATAGGTGCCAGGGCTAAAGGCCAGGTTGAAGCTAATGGGTCATAGCTCAATGGCTGAGAATGTATGTTGCACGCAGGAGGTCTGAAATCCAGGTCACGCTCACATCTTACATTTAAAGCACTCTTATACCACTTCAGCAGTCATGGCTTCCCCCAAAGAATCCTGGGAACCGTAGTTTGCTAAGAGTTCTGGGGACTGTAGCTCTGTGACCAGTGGCATAGGAAGGGGGGTGCTGTGGGTGCAGGCCGCCCCGGGTGTCATCACTGAGGGGGGGTGACAAAATGGCAAAAAATGTGTGTTTTTGAAAAAATAACTCCCACTCCCACCGCACCCCCCTTCCTAGCCAATGCAGGAACACTCTCCCCTCATGCAATTTCCAGAAACCAGAAGCACTGCTGTCTCCAATTATGCAGGCAGAGCACAGCCTTTATGGCTAGTAGCCTTCGACAGCCCCCTCCTCCATGAACCTGCCTAATCCAGAGACGTAGCTAGGTGAGGCGGGGGGCACTGGGCATCACACTGTGGTGCCTGCAGCATGCCTGAGCCACGCGACTCTCCTGAGACCCCAGGAGACCCCAGGCACCTGAGTGGCTACCTACACCACTGTCTGTGACAAGTCTCTTAACTACTCTCTGCAACCTTTGCAAATTATGGCCTCCCAAGATTCCTTGGGGACGCAGATGGTGCTGTGGGTTAAACCACAGAGCCTAGGACTTGCCGATCAGAAGGTTGGCGGTTCGAATCCCCGCCACGGGGTGAGCTCCCGTTGCTCGGTCCCTGCTCCTGCCAACCTAGCAGTTCGAAAGCACGTCAAAGTGAAAGTAGATAAATAGGTACCACTCCGGCGGGAAGGTAAACGGCGTTTCCGTGCGCTGCTCTGGTTCACCAGAAGCGGCTTAGTCATGCTGGCCACATGACCTGGAAGCTGTATGCCGGCTCCCTCAGCCAGTAAAACGAGATGAGCACCGCAACCCCAGAGTCGGCCACAACTGGACCTAATGGTCAGGGGTCCCTTTACCTTTAGGATTCTTTGGGAGAAGCCAGTGTGGTATAAGATATGGTATGGATGCAACCTAGATCTCGGGGATCTCCAGATCAAAGAATGTCAGGTAGCAGGGATGTGAAAACCCCCTTTTTGCTTGAGACTCTGGAGAGCTTCTGCCAACAAAGGTAGACAATGCTGGCATAAGGAAGTTTTGTCTGCTCAAGCTGCACCATCAGCCTTTATTATTGAACATACAAACAGAGAGAGCTTGGGACAGATTATTTTCTCCTGAGAAAGGGTGGCTCAGAAGAGGGATCCTTGCTCATGGTGTGAAGAACTCATCCCACTTTCATCCCCGGAAAAACAGGTCCTGCAGGTTGTTGCTTTGTCTCCAAAACCTGCCAAACCTGTTTGTCCAGAAGGGAGGTTGGGAGAAAATAAATGTGCACCCCACAAGAAGCGAAGACTCCCTGAAACCACCTCGAGCTCTCTTTTAAAAGAAAAATATATATATTGCCCACCATGGACCTCCCCTGAGCAAGTGGATTTAGGCGACAAGGCTCAGTTTTTAAAAACAACATTATATTCATACTAAGTTATCTCTCTCTCTCTCATTCTCTCTCTCTCTCTATTAAAGGAAGGAAGGGGCTAAATTTGCCCCATCACTGTGAAAAATATTGGAAACCATAGTTTACAGAAAGTCATATACTTTAAATGCATGGTGTGTATGAAAACTGTAGCATAAATGCATCACAGCTGCTGAACCCCACAGACTTGTTCAAGACCTAAAACTAAACCTCTTTGGTTCTGATGAAGTTTCAGAGAAGAGTATAGGCTCATATTTGGTGCACCAGGGAAGACAATTTATTTGTATAGTAAGTTTATACCCCGACATTTTTGAGAGGGGAAGGAACCCTTTCCAAAGAAGCTCACAAGAATGTAAAACAAAGCTCAACTTATCATTTAAAACGTTTTTAAAAAGTGGGTAAAACAGGTAAATAAATTAATAATAATAATAATAATAATAATAATAATAATAGGAGCCACACTTTACGACCAGTACACACAACACAAAAATAAAACACTGAACAGAACAAAATGAGTTTTTGAATCCTACTCAGATACAAGCCGATACAAACAATATCCTGTTTACTTATTTTGGCTGAACTTGACGCTACACAGTGTCTAAGTGTGCAAGCTGAGGGTGCTTGTGGTGTCCAAAGTATAGAGGAACTTTTTGCACACTATCTAAAATCCTTGTTTCCACAAGTGCCTCACACTGAGACAAGAGTCCTGACTTTTGCTGTTACTCTTTCATTCCACTGCGGAACCAGAATTTGTTGCAGAATACCAACTCCTCCCCTGCCCGAAAGCCAAAAATTCCATGGGCTAATCTATTCTAATTTTAATCTGTTTTAGCATGTTAACTTTTGTACGTTTTAAAGCGCTGTTGTAATTTTTTCTCTCTTGATTTCATTGCTTTATCTTTTCGTAAACTGCTTTGAGGTTTCTACAAGCAAGCGGTGTGTCAATTTTATGACATAATATGAGTCCTCTTAACCTCAGGATCATGGGTTTGAGCCCCAGGTTGGGCAAAAAGATTCCTGCATTGCAGGGGGCTGGACTAAATGACCCTTATGGCCCCTTCTAGCTCTTATGATTCTGTGAAATACACATATAGCACCTTTATCTGCCAAGCAGCCAATTGGGGGAGCTATTCAGTTCGGAATATTCCATGTGCTCCAGCCCATAGCTCCTCGGAAAGAGACCAAAACAAACTGCTGCCTTTTTTTTCTATTCACGTTTGGTTTACCTGCTAATTCTGATATCGCACAGAGGAAGAACCCCATTTTATAACGCTTCACAGTCCTACAACACAATTCCCTGCCCTCACCCACCCCACAAGTTCTCAGTGTGCAGATTTGGCAGGTTCTTACTTGACTCTCTCCTTCTCTGCCTAAATAAAAATAAATCTTTTTTATGCCTCTGGCTCTGGGCTCACCCCTGACATCTGTCTGTCTCGAGCGATCTCCTTAAGCTGCTCAACCACCTGTGAGGAAGAGCTTCTGGGTGAATAGAAGAAACTTTCGATGGTGCCAGTTCCCCTAAAATCTCCCAAAGCGTGGGCAAAACCCTGGGGGCGAGACTCCAGTGCGAGTCACATGGAAACAGACATCACCGGACCGTGCCTTTGGATTTGGCGCACCAAAAGGGGAGTTCATAAGCTTTACCAGTTGAATATACATGGTTGTTGTCATCCTGGCAGGGAGCCCGTGCTTCTTAAATACTGGGGGCACAGCCAGAAATTCAACAGGTGAAGCATTTCCAGCCACAGGGGAAAGCCTCGTACTTCATTTCCACTCAACCCCATTCCCACAATCCTCCTGTTTGTTCCTGAGCTTTCTCCATTAGTGTCTTGCCTAAGGAAGAGTGCAACACCTTCCGGCCAGAGAACACCTCACTCTGCCCGGCACCTGCCACAGTCACTCACACCTGCGCAATAAAATGTCACCACCGGTGCAAAGTGTTGCTGCCCAGGATTCCAGCCTCTCCCTTCCCTTCCCTTCCCTTGCTCCCTCGCTTTCCACCACCTCCCTGAAACCGTCTGTCAGCATTCCACAACCACTGAGCATGCTCAGTGCGTGCTTAGCTGCTATTGGGTCCCACACTACGCAATGCATCCTCCCCTAAATGCGTTTCTTGTACTTCTGCAAACCTCTCAAGCCTGCTGTCACCTCTTTCTCGACCGTAGGCTGGGCAGTTGTGGCTACGAAAACAATGACAAGCGCAGCCATAAGCTCAGAAATGGAGAGAATGGGAAACGACGGTAACATTTCATTCCAATTTCAATTATCAGAAAAATTATTGCATTTTCTGCTACTGTTACTACACAGCTACTAAAGAGAGACTGGACTATCACAACTAGTGTGATGTAGTCAGTGCTGGATTTACGTACAGTGGTACCTCGGGTTACAGACGCTTCAGGTTACAGACTCCGCTAACCCAGAAATAGTACCTCGGGTTAAGAACTTTGCTTCAGGATGAGAACACAAATCGTACTCTGGTGGCTCAGCAGCAGGAGGAGGCACCTTTAGCTAAAGTGGTGCTTCAGGTTAAGAACAGTTTCAGGTTAAGAACGGACCTCCGGAACGAATTAAGTACTTAACCCGAGGTACCACTGTATAAGCTAAATAAGCTATAGCTTAGGGCCCCACTCTCTTGGGGGCCCCAAAAAAATTTAAGGGGGAAAAAACCTGGATGTACATTTCCAAAATATAAGATAGAAAACAAATAAAATAAAACCTACATACAACAACAGTGTTTTGTGTTGTGTAGGCTCCTGTGATGTAAGTAATGAGCCCCGCCTGCTAGCCTGCTCCCTAAAATATCACTGGTTTGCTCATTTCTATATACAATGGTACCTTGTTTCTCAAACTTGGGCTTCTTAATTGTATTTCACTATTCATATATTTCTTCTTAATTGTATTTCATTTCAACAATTACTTTGATAAAATACATATTTTGTTATGTGCAAATGCCTTTAGATACCTATTAGGTCCATAAATCACCATATAGCATATATTCAACACAAAAAAAACAGAAACCCAGATTTATAACAACAAATTTATTAAATTTGTGAGGTCCATGCCTTTACACAAAATACCATAAAACATTATTAAAAGATAAACAAAAAGATTATAAAAGTAAGCTAAAATTCATGCCATGCTGTCCCAGCAAGGAAACTACCCAACAAACCCCACCATTCAGGGAAGAAGATACAACAACAGGTTAGGAGAGCAATGGGAGGGACCTCACCGTTTCATCCAGGAACCATACCCTAGTTTTCATAGCCTTCACCACAAAGACCGCTACCACGTGAGAAATCCGTGGATCAGCGTCCACCAGTAAAAACTTTACTTGGTCCTCAGAGTTGACTATTGATTTGGGAATAGTTTGTAACATCGCATCCCTGAAGGCCGAATAGATGGGACAATACAACATGTAATGTATGAGATCCTCTTTGGTTCTCATATAACAAGGACATATCCGCTGCTCTGCTGGGATTTTTGCATATCTGCCTGACAGATAGGCCGTAGGAATGGTTTGAAAACGGGCCATAGTAAAGGCTCTCCGAAGAGTGGGATTGGTGATATTCGCCAAGTAATTGGCGCAGATTTTAACTGCTTTCAGTCGGGGAAACCAGTGGGAGGACCCTGGGATCTGTATTTTTGTGGTATCTAACAGAGCGTCTCTCTCCAGGATCCATTTCCGGAGTTTGTCCGGGCTCCACCGTTTGAGGATATTAAACTCCGGTAGGGTGTATCTAACCAGGATCTCAGATAAGTTTTGGCGCCAAGTGGTGTTCTTTTGAAAAGATACAAAGGCTTGTTTGGCCAATAAGGTGTTTGAAGTGTTTGCAAGGTTGATGTAAAATCGTAGGAATCTTAAGTGGGCCCTGGCAGACACAGAGGGTAAACCAACCTCCACCCTCAAGAAAGCTGCTGGGGTTCCTTGAGGAAGGCCTAGAATCCTCTTGAGATAGTAGTTTTGCAAAATTTCAAGCCGTTCCAACAGCCTCTGGTTCCACCCCCAGAGTTCTATCCCATATAACATCTGGGGAATAGCTTTCCCAACAAAAGCTCTTAATGCCGGGATCACCAATTGTCCTCCCCTGGTATGGAAGAAACTAAGCAAAACACCAATTGTTCTTCGTGTTAGGATGGTTACAGCCTTAAAGTGGGCTAGCCAGCTAGATGTAGCCTGGAATGTAACACCCAGATATTTAAAAAAAGGGCACTGTTCAATCACATGTTCATCTAAAGACCATCTAAAAGTGTGGCGAGCTCTAGTGAACACCACAATTTTTGTTTTGTCATGGTTTATCTTTAGTGAATTATGGGAACAGTAGGCTGCGATCCCCTCCAGCATGCTGCGTAAGCCTCTTCGGGTGAGTGCCATTAAAACCATGTCATCGGCATATAGCAAAATATTCAGGCGTTTACCTTCAAGGGCTGGAGCCGATGACTTGTACTTTGCCATGTGCTGAACAATGTCGTTTATATAAAAGTTAAAAAGAAATGGGGCTAGCAGGCATCCCTGTTTGACCCCTTTCCCCAATGGCAGTGGGTCCGTAAGAGTTCCCGATGACCCAGTTCTGATTTTGACTGTAATGTCTGTATGTAACTCTCTGAGAATTTTTAAAAGTCGTCTGTCAATGTCCGTTTCATATAATTTTTTCCATAGTCTATCTCTACAGATTGAGTCGAAGGCAGATGTCAAGTCAACGAAGGCCACAAAGAGTCTGCTCTTATACGCTTTTGCATATTTAGCTACCAGGGTCTGTAGTACCATGCAGTGACCTATCGTATTGTGGCCCTTTCTAAATCCTGCCTGTTCCTGGTTGAACAGGTTAGAATGGTCCGCCCAATCTACCAGCTTGTTTAATAAGTACCGGGTATAAAGTTTGTATGCGATGTCCAGAAGGCTTATAGGGCGGTAGTTTGCTGGATCTTGAATGTCTCCCTTCTTATAGATAGGGACTACCACACTTAGTTTCCAGTTTGCTGGGATTTTACATGCAACACAAAAAAAACAGTAACAATTTGTTGTTGACAAAGGACAGCTGGACATACAAAGGGCGCCATTGCCTTCAGTAGCTTAGGGCCTCATCAAACCTAAATCTGGCCCTGGATGTAGTAATTAAGAGCAGGGGTTGCAGGGGTATCTTACCTCTCTGTGATCTCTAATTCTTGTTTTCTTTCTGTTCATTCTATCCAGTGCTATTTTTCTAGAAAAAGAGGTGCCAGAACTCACCATGAACGCCTCCCTCGTTCTCTTATAATGGCAATGGCATCCATCTGAGGGGTGCTGGAACTGAGTTCTGGCTGAAAAAAATGTCCTGGTTCTATTTATATTTATGCTCTGCTTTTTGAGGTTCCCCATCTTGGATTAATGAAGATGCAGGAAGGTGATGGGCAGAAGATGAAGGGTCCTGTGTGAGGGGCAGGGCAGAGAGGATATTCCAGGGTGGGAGACTGGGAAAAGTGGGGGGGGGGGGGAGCTCCCAAGCGAGAGCTGGGAGATTTCACTCTTCTGTGCATGGAATAAGGGTTAAGATATAATTGTGATAAAGGGCCTTGCATTCCTTTCCTTTCCTCTTTATTTTCTTCCTTTTCTTTGGAAAAAGAAGGAAAGCTGTCTGTGGACAAACGCCAGCTCCCTTGGCTTGAAAGCAAGATGAACGCCACAATCCCATAGTCGCCTTTGACTGGACTTGACTGTCCAGGGGTCCTTTACCTTTAGCTTTCTTTTTTTTTTAACAGAAGTATTAAAGTCCTCTTTCTCACCAGGCCACCCTACGTATAGGTCAGACCCTAAACTCCTAGGAACTTGGGGGTGAGGGAAGTTATGTTACAGATAAATGAACTAAAGGACATTTGCAACATCTCACCTGGGTTTGGGTCAAGCCCAGCTGCGCTGCTAGTTCTGCTCGCTCAGGTAATGCCAGGTACTGGGTTTGCTGGAAGCGCTGGTTGAGGGCCTGGAGCTGGAGACTCGAGTAGATCGTGCGTGGCTTGCGGATCTTCTTGCCTTTGCCGTTGATACGGATTTCGCCGTTCTCAATGATGGTCGATTTCTCAAGGTCTTCGAAAGCAAACAGAAAGGGGAAAGGGGAAAGGAAGTAAGTAACTGGCCCAATTCCAGCGACTGTTAACATATAACCAGACAAGGATTCATCCAGGATTTGGATAAATGCATGCAACCACCAGGATGGGGTGTGTGGTGGGATCCTGTTAAATCTGTGGTTACATCTTTATAAAAACGAATTCCAAATATCCTTACATTTGTCCATGGCAAGTCTACGTTTGTGCACAACTTGTTCATTTGTTGCAAGCTTATCCTTATTCTCCATCCAATCATTAAAGAGAGATACATTTTTATTTTTCCAGTTCATAAATACCGTATTAGATTAAGGTCTGGTTAACTACAATAACAAGCCTCCACCCCCTTTTTTTAATGTATACAACATCTTTTTTCTGCTTTGTTTTCTGCATGGGTACTATTTCTTGTTTCTTCTTCTTTTTCGTGTCTTATCTTACTCTGTGCACTTGTAATTTTGTACTTTTTACATTTTTCAATAAAGAATGTATTTTTTTTAAAAAGAAATCTGTGTTTGTATCATCTTCTTCAACCCTTGCTCGAAATGGCACCGGGAAAGTTTTTTTTCCTTCCCAGTGAGGATTGTACAATCATAAGATTGCAAGATGTATATACAATGATGAAGGGCGTATTTGGAAACCGGTGCCTTGTAGTAGCTACTCCATCTGTTGTTGTTGTTGTTGTTGTTTTGCTCATTAGCATTCGATGCTGAAAACACAGCTATTCACACAAACTGAATTTTCAAATCAGCCGTTTTGTGCATTTTTAATTTTATTGATTGATTGATTGATTGATTGATTGATTGGAGTGCTTGAAATCTGGTAAATGCATCAGCACAGGAGCTGGAATCGATTTCCAAGAGGGTGGTATAGGAATCTTAATCTACCTCAGAGCCCCTGATGTCCTCAAAGACCTTGATGATGCTGTCAAGCAGGATTTGGGGGCGGACACCCAGGGCCCCCCCAATCAGCAGAATGACCAAGAGAGCCAGTTTTGAAGTGACCAAGGTATACCCACTAACTTCTAAAGAGAGTCTCTGCCCCCCCCCCCATAATAGCACTGTTTGTTTGTTTTTGTTTTTGGTGGGTTTTTTGGTTTTTCAAAAGTTTACAAACATACAAATACCAGACACATAACTCACAAGTAATCCACAACAGCTATGAATTTGCCTAACCTCCCCTCCTTTTGTGGTTTTTTCTTTAGTTTTAGATTTTTTATATACTGCATTTTCCACATAACTCCCTCTTTAAGTTATTCTTTTCTTTCTCTTAATAATCATTTTTTATTAAACTGCTGGTTTTAAGTTAACCCTGCTGATGCCATAACTTTTCAAATATTCCACAAATTTTCCCCACTCTTTAATAACTATTTCGCCCTCTTGGTTTCTTATTACACCTGTTAATTTTGCCATTTCGGCATAGTCCATTAATTTGATCGGCCACTCTTCCTTGGTTGGAATAATATCTTCTTTCCACCTCTGGGCAAATTCTGTTCTAGCTGCGGTTGTAGCATACATAAACAATTTTATAAGGTCCTTTGGAATCTCTGCATCTACCCCTCAATAATAGCATGGAGTCTGGAGTCTAAAACTACCTAGCTACACCACTGCAGTTAGGTGAAAAAAGGACTCTGCACATGCTCAAAAGCACTGGGTTCACATGTCAACCCGCAGGTGCAAAAACAAATCTGAAAATGCCCACTGTTCCAATTAGTCACAGTTCATTTCCTAATTCCTAAATGAAGAGGTGACACAAAAATCTCAATTTTTGTGGTGGGTGGGCAGGTTGTGGTGACTGCATGTGGCTCTCTGTGTACACTCAGGAACCCTCTAGTACTAACTCATAGGGGCTGAGATATTAATTCACAAATCTATAGGGTAAGTCCTGGCTCAAAGTTGAGCCTCAACCACTAGCCCAGAGCCCAGATCCCAGCAGACCATTATGAATCCAGATCCCCGGTTGTGATGTCACGTGATTGACAGGCAGACAGCCCTGCCCATCTGCCAAATTTAGCCACACCCTAGCACATGGCCCCCACTCCTCCGCTAAGGCAGGATTTACACCATGCAAATATTTACAGACCCTCCAAGTGTCCCTATTTTCCAGGGATGCTTCTGATTTAAAGAAGATATCCTGGTTTCTGATAACCCACTTTTCTGTAGGATGTCCCTATTTTAATTGGAAAAATGTTGGAGGGTATGGAGTTATCTGACTCCCAAGGTGTCTGAAGGCAATCCTGTACAGGGAAGGGGTTTTTTGTTAATGTTTTATTATGTTTTTATATATGTTAGAAGCTGCACAGAGTGGTTGGAGCAAACCAGTATAAATAGCAAGATTATCATTATGGAATGGGATGTCCCTGTTTTCATTGGAGAAATGTTGGAGGGTATGCATTTAGTATGGGCTAAGGGCAGGGCCAGATTTAGGTTTGATGAGGCCCTAGGCTGCAGAAGGTAATGGGGGCCTTTATATGTCCAGCTGTCCTTTGTCAACAACAAATTGTCTCTGTTTTTTGTGTTGAATATATGCTATATGGTGATTTATGGACCTAATAGGTATCTAAAGCCATTTGTGCATGTTGCCAGGCAACCAGTCCATGCAGAATGTAAAGGTAAAGGTAAAGGGACCCCTTACTATTAGGTCCAGTCGTGACCGACTCTGGGGTTGCGGCGCTCATCTCGCTTTATTGGCCGAGGGAGCCGGCGTACAGCTTCCGGGTCATGTGGCCAGCATGACTAAGCCGCTTCTGGTGAAGCAGAGCAGCACACAGAAACGCCATTTACCTTCCCACCGGAGTGGTACCTATTTATCTACTTGCACTTTGACGTGCTTTCAAACTGCTAGGTTGGCAGGAGCAGGGACCGAGCAACGGGAGCTCACCCTGTCGCGGGGATTCGAACTGCCGACCTTCTGATCGGCAAGCCCTAGGCTCTGTGGTTTAACCCACAGTGCCACCCGTGTCCCTTATGCATAATGTAGGCACCCTATATATAGAAAGGAGCAAACCAGTGATATTTTAAGGGAGCAGGCTAGCATGCGGAGCCCATTACTTACATCATAGGAGCCTACAAAATACAAAACACTGTTGCTGTATGTAGGTTTTATTTGATTTGTTTTTTATCTTATATTTTGGAAATGTACAGCCAGGCTTTTTTTTTTCCCTCTAAATTTTTTGGGGGCCCTAAGAGAGTGGGGCCATAAGCTATAGCTTGTTTAGCTTATACGTAAATCCGGCACTGGCTAAGGGGGCAGGAAAATAGCTACAGACATTTTTTAATACCCCAAAATGACCATGTGGATCAACTGAGTGTCAGGGACCAGATATTCTTGCACATCCCTTACTGACTACCTCCCTTGGAAAGTGTAGCTGTCATCTGTCTTTTGAAGGCTCCTTCAAACACACAAGTCATCACTTGGTAGTACATCAAGCAGTGGGCAAGGATATCTGAACAGGGCTGAGATTCCGGTAACACAAACATACAAAGGCAGTCAGGCATACAGAACATGGCTGCCTCCTCACTATACATATAAAGCCCTGCATTGTCATCGCTTCTAGCAGCTATGGAGAATCTTGAAAACTGTATAATTTTCACAGTGCCACAATGCTTCTTCCCAGTGATCTTTGTGATTCAGGGGAAAGCAGCCCAGTTGTCTGTGTGCTACTGGATTCCCATTGCAGTGAACAACAATATTGTAGAGGAAATAATCGGGGCTTGCATGTTATCACAGAACCGCCAAGTTAGGATTGATATGTTTCAAAAAGTGAAAATCCGGAAACAAACTTTTTTTTAAAAAAAAATTTGAGCTATTTTGAGCCAAAAACTACTTTTTCGATACTGGTTACCATACGTCTGGATTTCCCCGGACATTCCAGCGATCCCCAACCAGACACTGCAATCGATGGCCAAATCCCCACTACGTCTGGGAAATTCCGGACGTAAAGCAACCTTACTCCAAGTGTCCCTATCTTCCAGGGACAGTCCCAGATTTACAGAAGCCGTCCTGGTTTCTGATTGGATCCCGGAATGTCCCGCTTTTCCTTAGGGCGTCCCTATTTTCATCGGAGAAATATGGCATCAGCGTTGAGTGAGTTTTCTGCACTCCCACAGAACTACATCTCCCAAGACCCCTTGAGAGACCCTCAACTATTAACCTGCTCTAAGGTGTCAATGTGGTAATATATGGACTTTTAATGTGCTTCTTAAAAAGGTGCCCAAATCTACCGGTACTTAAGGGACTCGGAGCATTTAAACACTGTGCAAGGATTTAAGCCCTGCCGAAACACAAGTCTAATGGGCAGCTGGGAGAAGTGACAGAAGGGCACCTCCATTAACATTTAACGCAAAATAAATCACCTTGCAATGCGGCATAAAGGTGTTTCTGAACTGAGCATGAGATAAAACCTCTTCAAAAGATAGGAATAGAAATCGTGGTAGAAAGGGGTGAAGGAAAGAACTAACAGAGCAATCTAACCCTGACCTGAAATCAGGGCTGGATTTAGGTTTGATGAGGCCCTAAGCTACTGAAGGTAATGGGGCCCTTTATATGTCCAGCTGTCCTTTGTCAAGAACAAATTGTTACTGGTTTTTTTGTGTTGAATATATGCTACCGGTATATGGTAATTTATGGACCTAATAGGTATCTCAAGCCATTTGCACATAACAAAATATGTATTTTATCATAAAATTTCTATTTTATGTAGGCACCCTATATATAGAAATGAGCAAACCAGTGATGTTTTAGGGAGCAGGCTAGCAGGCGGGGCCCATTACTTACATCATAAGAGCCTATACAACGCAAAACACTGTTGCTGTATGTAGGTTTTATTTTATTTGTTTTTTATCGTATATTTTGGAAATGCACATCCAGTTGTGTTTTTTTTCCCTTTAATTTTTTGGGGGGGCCCCAAGAAAGTGGGGCCCTAAGCTATAGCTTGTTTAGCTTATACAGTAACCTCTGGTTACATACGCTTCAGGTTACATACGCTTCAGGTTACAGACTCCGCTAACCCAGAAATAGTGCTTCAGGTTAAGAACTTTGCTTCAGGATGAGAACAGAAATTGTGCTCTGGCGGTGCGGCAGCAGCAGGAGGCCCCATTAGCTAAAGTGGTGCTTCAGGTTAAGAACAGTTTCAGGTTAAGAACGGACCTCCAGAACAAATTAAGTACTTAACCCGAAGTACCACTGTACGTAAATCTGGCACTGCCTGAAATGTTGGATGTGGTAGAAGTGTCTCCAGGAACAGGATCCAGCCCACACCAGCACCTTCAGCTCTTCGGCTGAAACGGAGCAGAGTCCTCACAAAAGGCAATTTTCCAGGGAAGCTTTGGCAACCTGTAGGTACCTCTCCCTTGCCTGGCAATTCCGGTGTGGTTAAAAGGGTTTCGCTCAGAGTGAGGGCAGGAAAGGTTGCCATGAATTGGCTTTGTGATGTCAGCACATGGCCGGATCTGGTTGGCTACATGATAGCGCTGGCCAGATCTGATTGGCTACATGATAGTCCTGTGACATCCTCACAGTGGCCAAGTCTCAATCACATGACCAGGAAAAAGGAGCCCTAGTTTAGGCAACAACTAGAAGGAATGATATGTTGAAACAGCTGCCAATCAGCCAGCGAACAACAGCAGAGGAGATGAGCGTAGGGGAGTTTGGAGGACATTTTGCATCCATATACAAAGCTCCACAATCAAAATGTGTCCATTTGATGCAACTCTGTGAAATTCAAGTCTGTGCCACAAAATTATATATATTATAATAAAACCATCTCTGAAGGAAATAAAATCATTATAACACTAAAGGGCTCAGTGCCATGTTACATTAAATTCAAAGTGTTCAGTGTCATCAGCGTTAAGAGTAAGGATAATACAATTTTTTTGATAAGCAATGTTTTATTTTAATGATAAGCAATTTTCATTGGGTTTCTTTTAATGCATAGAGGGTGCATTAAAGGACTAGGAGGAGGAAGGGTAATTTAACCCTTCCCTCCCTAGTCACAGCCCCATGAAAATCACCCACCCTGCACAGCAATTGCACTTAGACAAAAAGCCTCCATTTATGCCAAACTTTCAACTTTAGAAATTCACGTTTTCCATATCTCTCTCCTTTTTTACAGCAGTCTCATGGAGAACAGGCAATTAAAAAAAAAAATCATTTACCAAGTACAAAACCTAAGGATTGTAATGCGTGGTTGATCAGCATCATTTTTCCTCCTCTGTGCTTTGGAGTTGCAAAGTCTATTCTGTTTTAACAAATCTGCTCTTTTTTCTAAATGGGAACAGAAAATCTAGTACACATTCTCAGTTCTTTCCAACCCAACATACTCTGCATAAAAATTCCAGACTTGATTGTATTTTGTTTTTAAAAACTTGCTCCTTTCCCCCCAAGGAGGAGAGAGTAATTGAGGAGAAGAAAGCAGAGTCCAAAAAATGCAAACAATTTCAGGAAAGAGTCGCTGTCCAATCAGAGGCCTTGTTTTCCCTCATCTTGGCTTGAAACTGTGTCAGGGGAAGGAGGCGAGGGGGAGAGGTCCCTGGGCAGTGCGGCTTTTAATTCTCACCGGGGTGAATTTTAATTAAGAAGCTCAATTGATGTGCAAAGCAAAAGACAAGCTGTTAGGCTTAACGAAGAACACTCCCTAGGCGCCTCAATAAACCACATCCATGTGCTACTGTCGAAGCCACAATAGAGAAGACAAACACTTGCAGAAGACAGAAGTTTTGGCAAGTCAGAGAAAGATTCAGGGCAGGGGAATCACACGAAAAACAGCCGCTCCCTTTAACTATCAAGATGTGCATATACACAGTTAATTATTATTTCTTTACCTATATGCCGCTTAGATGCCAAAGTGGCTTTACACATATACGCACAAACAGTGCTTTTTTTTCTTTAAAAAACAAAAAGTTTAGGGGGTACTCTCATTTTCCTACTCATATTGAAATACTGCCCCTCACTGAGACCAAACTTAGATTCACAAAATGTTTAGGGGTATGCGCACAAAGACACACATTCTCTCTGTGTGTTCCTGCACATACACCATACATTTAAAGCACATTGCCCTGTCCCAAAGAATTCTGAGAATTGTAGTTCAAGCCTCACCAAACTACAGTTCCCAGCACCCTTAACAAATTCTACAGTTCCCAGAATTCTTTGGTGGCCGTGCTTTAAATGTATGGTGTGCAGATGGTTTTTGAAACAATAAAGCCACACGTTTTTATTGCGTTTTTCAACTAGCAAACAAACAAAATGACGAAGTAACACCCTGTAAGAAAGTAGCTGCTTCTTTTGGCAAAAAAAAAAAAAAATTACTCTCTGCTTTTAAAATTTTTGCAAGTGCATTGCACAGAGGGGGTTGAGATGCCCTGTTGCCTAAGAACTGCTGTCATGGCACAAAGATGTCTGTGCTGTGCCAGAGGCTCAATGCTGCCACAATCACAAGCCTGGGGTGCATTGTCAGAAACAAGGAGGATAGTCTAGGAGAGAAAAGTGGAATGGGACAAAATTCTGGAGAATTCGTGTTTACTATCGTTTGCTGAAGAGCATCTACCTGCAATATTGCAAGGGATCTTGGGACCCATTGCTATTCTCTCTCCAACTGCTGACTTCAGTGTGGATCCCATAGGATCCCATTTGGGGCACATAATTCCCTTGTTTGTTTGTTTGTTTGTTGTTTGTTTGTTTGTTTGATTTAAAATCATAATAGTGTCTCCCCACCTCCACACACACACAAACTTCCCCCCATCTCTTTTCAATTTTATTCTGTCTATTTAGGCAGGAGAGCTTCTCCACCCCAGCCACCTTTAATGCTTTAAAAATCAAATGTTGGAGGTTTAACTTCTCATCACAATGCTCCCCACTTCATTCTCCCAAAACATCTTTGTGAGACACCAAGTTAGAAGTTAAGCCCTGCTGTCTTCCCTCTCACGTTAAGAGTGCAAAGCACTGCCGTGACATAGATCTCTGCTCAGAAACAAGTCTCGTTGAGTTCCATGGGGCTTCCTCCCTAGTTAGCGGGTACAAAAAACGATAGCCTAAGTCTGTGATCCTAAATCCAAAACGCAGACAGGAGTTAAGTCCTACTGAAATCCCCATACTCATGTCTAAGGAAATGTACACAGAATTGGGCTGGAAAACTGCCGTGGTTGCTAGTTAGACCATAAGATTTGGCACCTGTTATTGTTAGAAGCCACCAAGACACATAAATGTTGATGGTAAGGTAAAGGTAAAGGTACCCCTGCCCGTACGGGCCAGTCGTGACTGACTCTAGGGTTGCACGCTCATCTCGCTCAAGAGGCCGGGAGCCGGCGCCATCCGAACACACTTCCGGGTCACGTGGCCAGCGTGACAAAGCTGCAACTGGCGAGCCAGCACCAGCACAGCGCACGGAAACGCCATTTACCTTCCCGCCGGAGCGGTACCTATTTATCTACTTGCACTTAGGGGTGCTTTCGAACTGCTAGGTGGGCAGGAGCAGGGACCGAACGACGGGAGCTCACCCCGCCGCGGGGATTCAAACCGCCGACCTTACGATCAGCAAGCCCTAGGCACTGAGGTTTTACCCACAGCGCCACCCGTGTCCCTTAATGTTGATGGTAAAAGCATATAAATAATACTGTTGGCAAATAATAATAATAATAATAATAATAATAATAATAATACTGTTTGCTTCTTATGTTATGCAAAGCATAGCCAAATGTTTGCCAAGAAATCTTTCCTATCTTGGTAAGAGATCCATGTTAGTTGATCTTAAGAGGACATGATCCATTTCATTAGCATGAATGATGCAGAGATAGAGACAGCAGAAAGAATATTAAAATCCACCAGGCAGAGAATTTAGTTTCCTAAGATAAAACTCAAATCCACACCCAAATTCATATTATTTCGGGTTCCTATCTTGCTTTCACCACCATCATCCCAATAGCGTATCCAAATAAATGTGCCTAGGGTTACAATCTTAGATACATCTACTTGGAAGTAAGTTCCCTCAAGTTCAATGGAGCTTACTCTCAGGTAAGTGGGTGCCTGAGAGTAGCAACTATTCCCTGCCACCTCCCCTGTTTGCTCTGCTAATATTGCCCTTCCCTGTAGGGCCACTGCAAGGATTACTAGGTCTGTAATTACTCTTAACACTGAGCAATATTATGTATATGCATTATGATTTTATTTGCAGCCTGATTACCATCTGAATCTCTGTATGACAAACTATACAGATGAGGATCATACCAACACTACTTAATAATACCCAGTAATAACATTTAAGAAATCTTCCACTGGATCACATTTCACAGCATATCCTTGCCAATTAACAGAACCACTCCACTAGAGTAACATAGCTAGAGCTCATCCTTTCTCATAATCTTGGTTTCCTAGAACATAAATTCATAACAAGAGCTTGGACATTTTAATCCTTTGGATTTCTATCTTTATGAGCTCATCTTGGTCATCTTAGATCCACATTCTTCCAGGGTGTGTTACTTTCCTTTATTTTTTACAGTGCAAGAGCTCTCTGTCAGAGCGACACAGTAAGGCAGAAATGCAAGTGGTACAGCTTCAGCCCATCACCGCAGGTTCCGGCTCAGAGAAGCTTCACCTGTTGAATTGGGCAGATAAATAAGTCCCTGTGGTTGTGTTATATTTTCACATCTTGGTAGACCAACAGGGGGACTGGACAGGATATTTGATCCAGGACAGGTGTGAGAATCTTCTAAAATGAGGAAGGGGAAGCATTCCCCCCACCCCCCCCGGAAACAATGTGGGATCTGATCCTATGCATCCTTACCTGACTTTCTGAAAGGGGCGGTCTCTGTTGCTTTTGCAGTAATCAAACTTGGAATGAATTCACCTGATCCACATTCCTCTCTAAAAGGATTTACAGAAACCTGAAGCAGCAACTATCAGTTACGTCAGACGCCTTCTAAAAACACAGGTTTCCGTTTCTCCTGGGCCATAAAATTGAATCCCATTTTTATTTTTCGAAACCCCCCAAATTCTGATTTTATGTGCTTTTATACTACTGTATTTTTATGTTGTATCGGTTATTATTATTTTTAAAAAAACCACAATAATTGTGTTCATTTTTAATGCTGTACAGCACTTTGAGCTTCTTTATAAAATATTAGTATTTTTATATATATATATACACACACACACACACACACACACACACGCATTAAATAAATAAATGATTCAAACACTGCACTGACTTGGAAAAAACAACAATAATTGCAACTGGGGTCGGTGGGACTAGGGCAACTTACAGAAAGTAGGAAGAAGCAGACCTGCCTTTCAAGTCTAAGGCTGCAAATTTATGCACACTTACTCAGCAGCAACTTCCACTGAACTAAATGGGGCTTGTTCCTGAGTAGTCATGTACAGGCTTGCACTATAAAGCCACAAAAACTCATGCATGCTTGTCTGGGCTAATTTCTGACTGAAGGCAGAGCCACACTGCACAACTGCCATTACTTGGGAGTAAGGCCCATTGACTTCCAAAGAAATAAGCTTAAAATGGAAAAGCTGGGATCCTAGCAGAATTCCAAGGTAGGAATTATTCAGAAAGGATCAGAGCCCCCCCCCCCGAACCTGAAGCATGGGAAGTCCCCCCAAAAAATTATAATTTGGCAGAATATTTGGACTATATGATTTGTATAATTTGGAATATTTAATGTGATTTGATTGGATTGTTAAAATGGAAAATTTAATAAAAAATTATTTAATAATTTTAAAAAGGAATTATTTAGAAAGGATCTGAAAATTAAACTGCCAATAAAATCATCATGCCCTTGTACAAATCTAAGGTGAGACCCCATTTGGTAGGCCACGGACGGTTCTGGCTGCCTCATCTCAGAAAGGATATGGCAGAGCTGGAAATGGTTCAGAAAAACACAACCAAAAATATCTAGGAGGGAAAAAGTGAGTCTTATAGAGCAAAACATACAGTAAGTCTTTCCATGGCTACTAGACATTATGGCTATGTTCTACGTCTGCTATCAGAGGCAGTATGCTGGGGACGAGAGAGGGCAGTGGTGCATGTTGTTCTGTTTGTGTGGGCATCCCATAAGCACATGGTTGGCCAGCTCTGAGACCAGGAAGCTAGATTAGAAGGGGGTTTCGGCCTGAGCTCGTTTCATAGAATCATAGAGTTGGAAGGGACCCAATGGTCATCTAGTCCAACCCCCAGCAATGCAGGAATCTCAACTAAAGCATCCATGACAGACGGCCACCCAAGCTCTGCTTGAAAACCTCTAAGGAAGGTTTTCCTCGAGAGCAAGCTCCTCTGGACTTCTTGAACCGGATAGGGATCGCAACGAAAGGCTTACAACCCTATCCACACTTAAAGGTAAAGGTACCCCCAGACCATTAGGTCCAGTCGCGGACGACTCTGGGATTGCGGCACTCATCTCACTTTATTGGCCGAGGGAGCCGGCGTACAGCTTCCGGGTCATGTGGCCAGCATGAATAAGCCGCTTCTGGTGAACCAGAGCAGCCTACGGAAATGCTGTTTACCTTCCCACCGCAGTGGTACCTATTTATCTACTTGCACTGGTGTGCTTTCGAACTGCTAGGTTGGCAGGAGCTGGGACAGAGCAACGGGAGCTCACTCCGTTGCAGGGATTCGAACCGCCGACCTTCTGATCACCGAGCCCAAGAGGCTCAGTGGTTTAGACCAGGCTTCCTCGGGCCTCCAGATGTTTTGAGACTACAATTCCCATCATCCCTGACCACTGGTCCTGCTAGCTAGGGATCATGGGAGTTGTAGAAACATCTGGAGGGCAAGGTTGAGGAAGCCTGGTTTAGACCACAGCACCACTGCGTCCACACTTACGCAGGAGTAAATCCCGTCGTAGGCCGTCAGATTTACTCCCGAGTAAAGGATGCAGTGATTTTTCGGGACTGTCAAGCCCGGGAGACCTTCGTTCCCGGTAAACAAGCGTTGGTTCTGGCTGTCAATCCCGGAGTCGCAACAGATCTCAAAGTAAACAAGCCGCAGTCACTTCGGGAGCGGGAGCTTCGCAGGTGAAGAAAGTTATTTGTTCCAGGGCCAATAATTGCATGGAGTGCAGGGTATTCGGTTACCTGGGCCCGCCCACGTGGTCCTCCCCACCCCTCTTCTTCCCCTAAGGAAATTTATAAGAATTTTTTAGGGCTGTACTTTGTTGATCTCAGTTAAAACACACGCACACAGTTTCATCAAGAAACTGTTCAGTTTTCTTTTCTTTTCTGTTGATACCAACACAACCGGTTAATGTTATCAAATAAACGCGATCGGCCTTGCTTGGTTAAACCAAAATACCTGGATTCAAATGGATTAATAATAATAATATCAACACAATTTGCGGAGGCGGGGACTCCGAATTTCACTAATTTAACTGCAGGCTGCAGTTTAACTGGCGAATATTGGGCACGAGCCTTTATTAAATATAATTCGCTTATCTCTTTTTTTTTTTTTTTTTGCCAGCTTATTCTGCAACCGACCACGTGCTTACGTGGGAGCAAATCCCCTTGAACTCAATGGGGCTTACTTCTGAGTAGACTACTCCTGTCCGCTCCGTTTCTACCGGAAACGGTCTCCAGAAGGAAATGACAAAGCGATCTAATCCGAAATCGCAGGGCTTGTCTACTGAGAATGAAGCCCCATTTGTTTTCTATGGGATTTACTCCCGAGTAAAAGCGCGCGGGGCGCGCAAACTGCGCTCTCACTCCCGTTGGACTCAATGGGAATTATTTGCGCGTAAACACGCGTAGGAGCGCGCTTCTTATCTGCTTGAAATCGAGCAGTGCAAAACAGCGGGGGAGTTCTCCTGCGCAAACCCCGCCAAAGTGAAAAGTAAGCTCTCTTTCCCCTCCTTAAAAAAAATAAAATACACAATTCTTGTGGTTTTATAAACCGGTTGAAGACGCCGCTTGTCTTTGATAGACGAGGAGAGACCTAAATAATGACCGCCTACACGCAATCCACGAAGTACGAGATGTCAGCTAGTCAGAAAGATTAAAGTGCCGAGCCCTTAAGGAATAATTTAAGTTGAAAAGAAAAATCAAGGCGCCTGACCCTGTGTCTACGTTAAAAAAAAAAGTTTAATAAATATAAACACGAAGAAAAAGAAGATGGAACACCGCCCCTCCAGTCAGTCTAAGAAAAGCCTTAATATTTCTGCATCAATTAGAGCACGCGTAAATCTGGATTGAGATCAAGGCTGCAATGCTATATTTAAGCACACCATTTACCTGGGTGCTACTGGAAGGAATTTTTTTATTTTGACTATGGCAGACCAACACGGCTACCTATCTGTAACATTTACCTGGGAGTAAGTCCCATGGAGTCAAATGGGGCTTGCTTCAGAGTATACAATGGCTGGGGTTTGAGGAGTTGTCATCGAAATCAGTTGGAACTAAGCCGTGACTTGAGCGATTTAAATTGTTAAGACTGTAATTCAAGGGGACCAGTTCGGTCTGGATCCAACCGATGATTTTATTTTAGTTTATCGATTGCCAGATTTTGCTTGGATGGCTGTGTTCTGTTATGCTGAAGGATCTGCTGGGTGGGGGACGTAGATTGGCTGCGTGTGTAAAGAGTAGATGCACGAGGATCGAGGCCCTCAGAAACTTAAACGGGGGAAGGGGGAGATCCGAATGTGTGCGTGAATATAATATATATATATAATTTCTAATATATAATTATTATATTTTATTGTTATTGTTGTTATTATTATTGTGCTATATAATGGAAATTTTACCTAAAATCCTGACGTTTCCCACAACGCTTAGGATCGGAAGTGTCTCTGATCGCGAATGGTAAAAGCCAGTTATGGACTCCTTTGTGTAGAGGAATCACAAGCGAACGACCTTGCACGCACACAATTGATTATGAGACCGTCAAGGTGACGTCTCGGGGCACAAATCCGCCGGTGGTTCTCCTGCAAATCAACCTCGCGCTCTTACGCAGGAGAACTTCCCGCCAGAGCCTACAATGCAGGTGCCTTCCACCCCAGGCTTGGTTGACCGTTTCCCCGCTGTCTCTAACACTGGGGTTGCTAAAAAAAAAATTTGGGGGGAGAATCACACCCGACTAGCCGCTTCTTAAACTCTTGGTTCTCTAAAAGCAAGAAATCTCGTCTGCCAGTATTGAAACACAGTTGCCGAAGTCTTGATTTTAAAGACTTTGGAGACCGCCTTTCACTGCACAAAAAACAAGGCGGTTTGCAAAATAAAACCAATACCGTAATAAAACCAAATATCTGAAGTTTAACAGAGCCAGGGCGATGAATTATTCCCTGAGAGAACATGTAAAGGTTTTTTGGGGGGGGTGTTGTTTGTTTGTTTGTTTGTTTCGCTAGGTGGGACTAACACACCTGCAACCACAGGTGGCCGTCGTGTTAATACATTATTATTGTATATTATTATTAATATACAACAACTCTAAGGAGAGATGACTGAGTGGGACTATTGGCTCACCTAGCTCAGTATTAAATATAATGGCTGGCAGGGTGATTTCAGCATGGAGTTTCTCTCGGTCCTGCGTAGAGATTAATATTATTATTATTATTATTATTATTATTATTATTATTATTATTGCATTTATTCTAAGAGATTGTCGTACACTTGGATTCTTTCAAGCCGTCTTGAAATTGAAGGGGGCTTCCGATGCGTTTGGAAAAAAGATCTCAGGGCCTTATTCATTCATTTTCTAATTTAAAAAATGGAAGGGGGCGAGGAGAAAGTCTGGAAACGAAAGCGCCCTTCAAGAAACTAACACATCCAGAGCGGTCGCTCGGATGATTCATAGAAATAACGATCCGTCGAAAGCGCAAACCTGCAGCAACGATTAGACTGCATGAAATCATCTTCATTTCACCACGTCAGGTTTTAAATCGAGGTTTTAATTAGCCAGGTTTGAGGACGCTCAGGAATTGGAGCGTGGATTAAATGGAACCCTTGAAATTAACCACATAAGAACACTTTTCTCCTTAAGGAAGAGCTTGCTTTGCCAGCCGGGAGGAACCACAAGACGAGCCCCAGAAACCGAACAGAAACGAAGCAGCGAAATTAACCTGATATTTAACACCGCCTAAACTGCAGGCCTTGAGGGGGAGGGAATGCGCAGCGGGTGGAAACAGCGGGGCTTTCGGGTTCACGCCAAAACGCGCGCGCACAAAGCCAGATCGCTGGTTTTAAAAACGACAGGTGAGCGATTTCTTCTTTCTTAAAAGCGCTCTTTAGCTCGGATCGCCGCTGGTCCACTAAAATGATCTACAGGGCGATCCCGCGCGCGCTTCCTCGGAAGGAAACCCCTGTGCACGCGCAACGAGGGTATTGTTTTTAAGCCTTCTGCTCCTCACGGCTCTTTTCCGAAGGAAAAATAAAACGGAGAGGTTATTAAATGGTTTAAATAAATTACTTGGGACGCACAGGCCGAAATTATTCCATGCGGTGTCTCTATTCTCCGCGAACGTTTCTGGGGGTGCTGGGTTGAAGCCAAGCGGACTCCTGGCCTCGCCTTTTACTTATTCCAGGGACCGGTGTGTTTTCTGCCAAGCTCTTCCGCAGTAGGCATAGGATCATGCTTTCATAATAATAATAATAATTTATAAACCCGATTCAATTCAGGTTGTCTTGCCTTTCCATGCCCCAAAACTCATTGCACTGACGGATTCGATTTTAATGCTGATTTTAAACGCCCTCACCTGCTGAAGCTTAAATATAAAAACATCAAAAGGGCCGCTATGTTGCCTATTTTCTTCTTCAAAGCCAGAAAACCAGGACTTGCCAGGCTTCCTCGCTAACGTTGTGTGTGGGTTTTTGGTGGTGTTGTTTTTTACATTTCCGACACACCGCAATTTATGGCACTACTTTCAATTAATTTTATTATCATATAATTGAAAGTATTAATACCACATCTGTTATTGTATTTGTTTTGAAAGGGATTTTGCAGCCGCCTCTTCCCCCATCCCACAAGCCTGTAATAAAAAAAATCAGCCTCCCTTGGAAAAAAAAAATCATTGGCTCAACTTTTATTGGTTTTAAGGGCTCGGTGAGTGGCGTTTTAACGCATTTGTTTGTAGGCCGCCTTGGGAAGCTTCGGGCTGAAAGGCGAATCATTAAAATAACAACGACAACGGAATTATCTTCTAGGATTGCTTTTTGAAGCCAGGGTTCCCCGGCTCATACCACATGCTACACGGAAGCAAGTCCCACTGCACTCAATCCAACTAAATGCACACAGGACTGCAGCTTTAAAACAACGCGATCCTATGTATAGGTCACTTGGATTCTCCCAAGCGTTGCGCTGCTGGACCGCAGCCCTATTCCTGCGCAATCCGCTGAACTCAATGGATTTACTTCCGAGTAGACGCGCATAGGGTTGCACAGTTCCTCTTCTACAAGCGCGCACCCGTTTAAAGGGAAGCGATTTGTGGAAAATTGCGCGCTCCGACGCAATGCTTCCAAACCATTTTTAAATATTGCTTTTATTAATGATTTCCTTGGGTTACAAAAGTGCGTACATTGTCTCTGTTTTCAGATCATAAAGTCCTTTCTACAGATCAGTTGTATTCGATGTGAGATATTAATAATTCTCAGTATCCCAACAGAACTGATTTAACAGCCTTAACGCTGCCGTGCAAGACACTTTACCTAGGAGTAACCCTGTTTAAGTCCATGGGGTTTACTCCTGAGAAGAACAGGAAGGTCCGACCTGCTATTCAATCAGATTTGCAGGGCAAGGCGGATTGTATACGTGCGCGCGCATTGTAATCCGCCTTGCTCTGCAATCGTGATTACACTCGGTGTAAAAACAATTCTAATAAATCGATCACGTTGTTTCGCTAGACTGACGCGGCCACCCTAATCCCATTTACCTAGGAGTAAACCGCACGACAAAGGAACCACTTCTCCTCCAATTTGAGAACTAATTTCCCTCTTGCCTAACGAAGAGCTCTGTGTCATTCGAAAGCCGCCACAAACTCCTGCTTCTAACCAACAGCAACTGGTGCCATCAAAAGCCAGGACCGTTTGACACCTCTTAGCTGACCGCGCTTCCTCAGGAAACATGTTCCTGGGATTTCAGCGGGACTTTCTCGCCAGGAAGCACGTTTAGGATCGCGCGCAATCAGGACGCAACCAGGCGGCCTAAGTCTTACTGATCTCAATGGGCCTGGGGAGTGGGGAGGCGCGCGACCTACTCAACATAGGGCTTTGGGGCCAAGTCTCACTGGACTCAGGAGGCGCTTACTTCCGAGTAAACTGGCCCAGCAGCGAGCTGGGAAGCGCCGACGGATAAGGCGACCCTTTCTGTCTTGAGGCAGCGTTCTGGGTAACTCTGGGGTGGCTGCAACAAAAAGAAAACCGAGGCCACGTGTTTTGTGTGTTTGCGCGTGGGGTGGGATGGAATCCTAGGAACGGTTTTTTCTCCGCTAGCTGCGCCAGCTAGGAAGATCCCTCGTAATTTTGGGATCTTGGATTGCATGATTAAGCGATATGGCAGCGGGTTGCCCCCGTGGCAAGTAGTAATCATCGCCTCCTCGAATTTGGAGCGCCGCGGCGCGTTCCAAAGCTCATTAATTAAGCCGTCGGTGCGTGCGATCTACGCCGGCCTAATAAATCGAAATTGCTCTTCAGCCAAGCAGAGAGGGCAGCGCTTGCAAATGGATTTCCGTGGTGCTGCAATTCTGCCTCAAATTACCATAAAGACATCTTCTATCTCCCTTGCTGATCTTGACAGGTGCCAATTAAAAAGAGTGTTGGGGGGGTGAGGGCTGGGGATTCAAATATATAAACAAGACACGCTGCGAGGAAACGAATTATTGGCTATAATTCAGGGCTTCTTTTGAAGAAGCGGCGCGAGGGGCCGGTGGGTTGAGAGCTGCCTGGACTCCTCGTTTCAAGAGGGCAGCCTACTGTTCTTCGGGGATGACGGAGAAGCACTCTGTGCATACTCAGACGCACTGTTATTGCCTGGGCAGTCAAGGGGGTAGTAAGTCAACTCCTCCGCATCTCCAGCTATTAAGATGAGAAGCGTTGCTTGGTCTGTAAATTTAATAGCATACATATTCCTTGAATATAAACAATGCATATTCCTTGCTTGGGTAGCGGAAAACGCAGAGCCGAGAGAGCCAAGCGCGGGAGCTTATCCGTTTCACAGCTGTGTTTTTTACCACTCAGGTCCTAGAGCTGTACTGAAAATGGCAATATATTACAAACATTCTGCTACGGCGACTGGAGATGTAAGAATTGGTGCAATCGAAAAATCCCAAGTTCACACACTTAATAATCAAGAAACGAGTCAAGTCTAACTTGGATTTTCCCCAAGTTTAGCATTATGGACCCAGATTCACAAAAAAAGTTGAACAGAAACTCCCATGGAAGGAGGCTAATTTTATGGGTTAATTTCCGTCCAGACTATCTTGCTGAAAATGGCTCAGCATATCCTGTTTCTAAAGCATTCTTTTTTCAAAATAAAAATAAATCAGTCCTGTAGCTGATTCAAGAATATTCTTATGCATCTTTTTAAATCTTATGCATAAGACATCATTTTACCACTGCACTCTTAAGCACTCACCCCGCTCCAATTCATTAACATAGGAAGTGGGGGAGGAGGACTGGCTTGGAATGTCCTCTGCCTAAATCACATTTAAATAAAAAATTAAAAGTATAAAAGTTAGCATTTCCATTTCAGATTTAGAACAAAAAAATCTAAACAACAGACAATGTTTTCAGTTACAGCGTTCATATGTTTCCCATTTATGAACCACCGGATGACTTTTAAATGGCTTTTTAGAAAAAAGAAAAAAGAAAGATCAATTGCTTCTTTTAAATCCAATAATAATTTTGCAAAATGCAGCAGGCCCTAAAACAAACAAAACATCTCCAAATCATCCTTTGCAGTTCAGTGTCTCAGGAATGAATCCACCTAACATTCTTTTTTATTAGGTTTGGGAGCTCAGTTTAAAGCCAAGTTGGTTGGGGACGGCATGCAACAGAGAAGCCCCTTTGCAATGCAAAACATGCCAGAGAAATATTAATATATTTGCATGCCCTCTTTGGAAGAAACCAAGTCAAGCAGTTTCCTATTAAAGGATTCTGCAGAGTTTGCCTCGTTGTCTGAGAAAGCATCTGGGTTTTGTCAAAATTATTTAAAAAGCTACCCAGAACGGATAGGGACTCATTCCAATGATATCCCTTGATAGTAGGTCAGGAGGAGGGGGGAGGAATGAGAAAGAAAATTGCCCATCAAATGTGTCAAGAAGGAGCTGTGAGTGGAAGAGATATAGGTAAAGGGACCCCTGACCATTAGGTCCAGGCGTGACCGACTCTGGGGTTGCGGCACTCATCTCGCTTTATTGGCCGAGGGAGCCGGCATACAGTCATGACTAAGCCGCTTCTGGCGAACCAGAGCAGCGCACGGAAATGCCATTTACCTTCCCGCTGGAGTGGTACCTATTTATCTACTTGTACTGGCGTGCTTTCGAACTGCTAGGTTGGCAGGAGCAGGGACCAAACAACTGGAGCTCACCCCATCGGGGGATTAAAACCGCTGACCTTCTGATCGGCAAGTCTGTGGTTTAACCCACAGCGCCACCCGCGTCCCTGGAAGAGATATACCCCCCCCAAAAAAAAAATTACAAAAGAAAAGTTTTCTAAAGTACTGGGGATGGAACATATCTCTCCCTGCATGGTGGGGCCACAGACTGTACCCCATTTCTGACAAAGCAAGTGTGTGTGTGTAGCATCCTGTCTTGGAGTTGAGGAAGTGCTTTGGATCAAAAGGCACTCTGCCCATGTGCAAAGGGCAGACCAAACTGAAAGCAGCCAGGGCTCAGCCCCAGAACATCAGTCTAAGGGCTGCCATGAGGCTTGCTGGGTGGCTCAACCTCCCTCATCCTCCTGTGGCAAGTTATTTACACAGCACCATCCAGGTACATGGCACTTTTACAGAGCAATACAATCAAGAGGCAACAAGGCCTTGCCTGCAGGCGCTTTCTATCTGAACAGAGCAGGAAACAGGAGAGGACTGAACAGAAGAGGGTTAACAAAGGGTGATTGTGAACAACTGCAGTTAGGAGAGCTCCAGCTTCAGGAGGAGGACTAAAGGGGTTGCCAAAAGCCTGCACACACACATCTAAACCCCTCCTATCCTCTTTTGCCTATGTACCTTTTCTGTGGCACTTGTGACCCTTCTGACCATTTCCCAGACAGGGAGACTGAGGCAGAAAGACCAGGGCTTACCCACACCAAGCTATGGGTTAAAGGAGAGGTGCAACAGTATCTTGGGCCTGGAAGGACACTGGGGGTAGGGGAATCGATCTCTCCAAAATTTCCCTCCCCCACCTCCAACAGTCCTGAGACATGGATATTCCTGTCCAAATACTCTTAAGTGTATAAGAATAATAGAATTGTAGAGTTGGAAGGGACCCAACAGGGTCGTCTCATCAAACCTCCTGCAATTAAAGGTAAAGGTAAAGGAATCCCTGACCATTAGGTCCAGTCGTGACCGACTCTGGGGTCGCTACGCTCATCTCACTTTATTGGCCGAGGGAGCCGGCGTACAGCTTCCGGGTCATGTGGCCAGCATGACTAAGCCGCTTCTGGCGAACCAGAGCAGCACACGGAAACGCCGTTTACCTTCCCGCCAGAGCGGTACCTATTTATGTACTTGCACTTTGACGTGCTTTCGAACTGCTAGGTTGGCAGGAGCAGGGACCGAGCAACGGGAGCTCACCCCGTCACGGGGATTCCAACCGCCGACCTTCTGATCGGCAAGTCCTAGGCTTTGTGGTTTAACCCACAGCACCACCCACGCTTCAAATACATTTGAAGACAACTGTAATGATTTTAAAAACCAAGAAGAAATAACCAAGAAACCAAATACTATCCTATTTATAAAGGGTGTCAGGAGCAGAGGAACTTATCTCCAGTGACTCCAAGACCCCAGTTATGTTCAGCTAACTGCAAAGTTTGTTGCCCCAAGAGGAACGCTCGTTGTCCATAGGGATTTATTCATGTCAACCTACTCCTGGTGATGTTTTTGGTGCCTGTCAGGTGGGTTGCCCCGCGGGGCAAATGCTCTAGGAGCCCCTCCCATGAGCCTCTCTGCAGCTGGTGGCCAGAGGGAGAGGTTTATTCCAAGTAAAGTGTCTGTATGCAGTATTGGTGGACGGCAAAGAGACCTGCAAACTGCAAAGGATGTGCAAGGAGCTGTACAGCACAGTCCTTGTACAATCCCTGCACCCAGTGGGCTTCGGATTTGCATTTTGGTCTGCACCTGAGAACACAACTGAATTTGTGAAGCTGCCAACTGCTTCTCTAGGGCTGTAGGCCGGTGGGTTCCATCTAACCAAGTCCATTGAAATTAGTGGCTCTCAGTTACCCATGCCCAACAGATCTACTATGAGTACAGCTGGCATTGGATGGAAACCAGGTGGTTTTCCTAGAGGGTATACAAAAGGTAGGGTCCTCTGCAACACCCCAATCAGTGGGTGTTTTCCACAAGTGATCGATGCTAGTTCGAGATCCCCACACTTGCGAATGTTGACTGATACAGGGCAGAAATCAAGAGTGAGAGAGATCAGGTGCTAAGCCATTGGGACATTGGACTCAGTGCAGGCTTGACATTGCATGAATCCTAAATCCGATTTGAAGTTCACCTCAAGTTCTCACTAGGTACCCCTCCCCATCCTCGCTGATGATACCGGGGCACGGGGGTGCCAACTTGAATAAACTATTGGGGGGGGGGGGGAGGCAGGTAAATCCCGCCCCACATAATCGATCACAAGACAGAGCACGCACAGTATTTGAATGGCAATGCCCATTAAGGGGGGGGCGGACCTTCAAATACTTTATTGGGGGGACCGAAGGGACCTCGGCCCCTAGCAGTTGGCTGCTATGCCGGGGCAACATTTTATTTATATGCGTGTATGTATTAAATGCGTGTTAAATGGGGGTTTGATGGAAAGGGGAAACGAATTGACCAACACTGCCAAATTTGGCATTAGAAGCCACCGGAGACATAGCATCTTCCCCCCCCCCCAAGTTCTGCCCCCCAGTTAAAAGATCAGCTCCCCCAACTCATCGCTCTCCTTCGCTTCGAAGTCACGTCAAGGCATCCACATTCGCGACCCCTTTACTACGTGTCCTTTTCAGGCTTTTTGTGCTTGCCCGCGGAAATCGGGGGCCTTGCAACCCCTAGCCGTGACCTGCGCTTATGCCAAGGCTCCTTACACTAGGCAAGCAAGCCCCCTTGCAGCAGTTTACTCGTCACTGCGCCGCAACCCAGCCCTTGATCCGGATCGCCGACAAACCGGATCGGCGACCGTGTGAACGGCCTAGCCGGCTACTCCGGATCAAGTCAGAGAAAGACTCCGCGCCGGGGGTGCTTTCGCTGCCCCAGAGGGATGCTTCTCTCCCCTTTCCCACCCTTTCAAGACCCCCTCCCGTCTCCAAATCAGCCAGCCTCGCCTTACCCGTCTCCTCCAGCCTCGTCCCGTGTCCCAGGGCGCTAGAGGTCTGCTGGTAAGGCGAGTACGAGGCGCCGTGGTGGTGATGGTGGTGGTGGTAGAAAGCGTGGTGGGGGCTGCTGCCGGCTGCCCCGGGGTAGGGGGCGTAAGCCAGGGGCCTGCCGTACGAGGCTGCGCCGGGGGGGAAGGCGCCGCCGCCCCCACCACCGTCGTGCGGCGGCGGCTGCAGCGTTTGCAGAGAGTAAGGGGGCGCCAAGCCGGGTTGCTGCTGCTGCTGCTGCTGCTGGTGATGATGGAGAGGCGGAGAGGGAGGTGGGGGGCCGAGCCCGAAGTCCAGGAAGGACGCCTTGGACGGGTCCGGAGGGCCCAGCAAGCTCTCGGCCAGAGAGTTCATCGTCATCATCCAAAGCTCGGCGGCACTGGCGGCAGCCGGACGGAGCAGGCAGCGCCCAGGCGCAGCCGCATCCAGAGGAAGCCCCCCAGGAGCTGGGGCGGAGCGGGGTGGGGTGGAAGGGACTACCGGGTTTCCGCAGAGGATCGGCGGCTTCTGGGGGCGGCAGCGGCGGCGTGGGGCCCGGACAACCTCATGCCTGGGGCAGCGACTCCTTCCTCCTTGCCCAGATCAAGCCAAGACTGCTAGAATTATTATTATTATTATTATGACTGTTATCGGTACTGATATTGATAACGCCGCCGCCGATCGCTCACACCAAGCAGCGAGCTCCACTCCTCGCCTCTTCCCAAAACAAGAAAGTCCCCCGCACCAGCGCCCTCTCGCCCAGCCAGCTTCCCGCGAAAGAGACGGCGAGCGCGAAGAGCTGCCTGAGGGGGCGGGGTAGCTCCCTTTCCGCCCTCGCGCCTCCATTCCGCCGCCTTTCATCTCCCCGCCGAGCCCCGCCCACCGCCGAGCCCGGTTGGCTCGGGAGGCTCAGTGACGTCACGGAGCCCCCTAGGGACACCCCTCATTAAGCGCCGGCTTGAAAGGCAGCTGTTGTTGGGATGAAGCCCCGCCTACCTCCTGCCTTCTCTCTCTCTCTCTCTCCCCCCCCCCCCTTGCACCCGCGACACACACGCACAGGGAGCCTAAGTTAGGGATGCAGCAGCGACAGGTTGGGGCTTGTCCTATTTTCCTCGCCCATCTTGGAAAGAGAGGAAAGGGAAGTCCAGGGCTGAAATGTTTGTCAACCCTGCGAGTGGGCGGGGCTGGCTGGCAGGGAAGGAGGGAGGGAGGGAGGGAGGCAGCAGGGGAGCTGGCTTGGGGAGTATCTGAAATTTCAGAGAAAAAACGACACAGTAAATAATTAGGTCCGGCGGGGGAGGATGGGGGCCGGGGCTGAGATGGCGAAAAACGACGTGTGGACAGGTTTGGACAAGTCCCCTTCGCCCTTCCAAGGCCCTCTGGGGAAATGAAGAGGAATCCAGTTAGAAAAGTTTGTCAACACACTTAGGAAGGTGGGGGGGGGGGGAGAGAATTCCCTGAAGATTTAGTAGTTAAAAGAGCTGTAGAAAGCATAATACAATTGAAAGATGCGGTGCCCTATTGATGGGCATGGTTTCTCTATCCTTTTAATATAGTATGTTGAGTCAAGTATGGAACTGCTTGAAAGGTTTTCTTTAAAAAAATACTATCTCATTGTTTTCTGTTTGAGACTAGGACCAAGGCAGGCTTCCTCAAACTCTGCCCTCCAGATGTTTTTGGCCTACAACTCCCATGATCCCTAGCTAGCAGGACCAGTGGTGAGGGATAATGGGAATTGTAGTCTCAAAACATCTGGAGGGCTGAGTTTGAGGAAGCCTGGGCTAAGTGGTATCTGGTTTTCAACAGCGTGCCATGTCACCAGCTAAACATCACTGTTTATTTACTGATATTTCATGGTGTCTGAAATAAGGATGGAGGCATTGGATGCCTTCACGATTCCCCCCCCACACACACACACATTGTAATTTTTGTATTAGCACCCATCCATCCACCCAACCTGATTCAGGCTATATTGCAAGGTCAAAAATTATGAAACTGATATCACAAAATGGACTTCAGATTGGTTTTGGATGTTATATTGCCCAGCCCTAAGACACTTCATGATTCAGGATATATCGCCAGGTCAAACATTATGAGACTGATATTGCAACACAAACTTCAAACCGGTTTTGGATGATGTATCTATATATCGCCTGGGCAGGCCGGGTCGTCCTCTTATATACTTGCTGGGATTGACAAGGCATCTGACCCTCACCTGAATCTCATAGCTCTCCTGTAGCTGCCTCTGATTAGTTATCATTTAACTCTTGGGGAAAATAATTAGCATCACACGTCATGTGCATGGAAGTTGCCGAACCAATTAACCAACTAGGAGGATTACTGTTAATAGCACCAGTTTTCCTATAACTTGATATTGCTGGATAGTTTTGATTAACTGAAATAAGGATGAAGCTTGCAGATGCTTTGCTGCTCCCCCCTTCCTCCGTCACTGCCGCCAGCCATATAGTTGGTGGGGCACAGCTGGCGGGTGTGCAGGGAAAGGGGAGGCCACCGGCAAAGCCGCACAGCTCCCCTACTCGCTGGGGCACCCCTGAGTGGCCGGCGCCCTGGCGTGATGGACCACTAAGCCCTATGGGAAAGACGGCTCTGGCTTGTTCAGTTACCCAGTCCATCGCTCAAAATACTGAAGAGTATATGATGAAATGAGGAAGACAGTCAAATCATAGTTTGTACCAAGAGTAATCTCCTTCATGGATCACTGCCTTGTCGTGGCGAAGGGGCTTGAACAACTCAGAGAAGCTATGAGCTAAGCCGTGCAGGGCCACCCAAGATGGACAGGTCATAGTGGAGAGTTTTGACCAAACGTGATCCACCTGGAGCAGGAACCGGCAAGCCACTCCAGTATCCCTGCCAAGAAAACTCCATGGATAAAGACAACAGGCATATAAAAGTTATGACGCTGGAAGATGAGCCCCTCAGGTCGGAAGGCGTCCAACATGCTACTGAGGAAGAGTGGAGGACAAGTACAAGTAGATTCAGAGCTGATGAGGCTGCTGGGCCAAAGCCGAAAGGTCGCTCAGTTGCAGATATGCCTGGAAGTGAAAGGAAAGTCCAATGCTGTATAGAAAAATATTGCATAGGAACCTGGAATGTAAGAACCATGAACCTTGGTAAGGTGGATGTGGTCAAAAATGAAATGGCAAGAATAAATATTGACATCCTGGGCATCAGTGAACTAAAATGGACGGGAATGGGCAAATTCAGTTCGGATGGTGATCTTATCTACTACTGTGGGCAAGAATCCCGTAGAAGAAATGGAGTGGCTCTCATAGTCAACAAAAGAGTGGCGAAAGCTGTACTGGGATGCAATCTAAAAAATGATAGAATGATCTCGATATGAATCCAATGCAGACCTTTTAACATCACAGTAATCCAAGTTTATGCACCAACTACCAGTGCTGAAGAAACTGAAATTGACCAATTCTATGAAGACTTACAACACCTTCTAGAAATGACACCAAAGAAGGATGTTCTTCTCATTATAGGGGATTGGAATGCTAAAGTAAGGAGTCAAGAGATAAAAGGAAGAACGGGCAAGTTTGGCCTTGGAGTTTAAAATGAAGCAGGGCAAAGGCTCTCCTTGAGGGCACTAGAAGAAGGGGATGACAGAGATGGTTGGACAGTGTTCTTCAAGCTACCAGCATGAGTTTGACCAAACTGTGGGAGGCAGTGGAAGACAGGTGTGCTCTGGTCCATGGGGTCACGAAGAGTCGGACACGACTAAATGGCTAAACAACAACAACCAAGAGTAATTAAGGAACAAGCATGTATAGAATGACCCTCCCAAAAATGAGGAGATTTTGGAAAAAAATACTCTTTTATCCCATTCTATTTTTAATTTCCAATGATGACACTAATTCTAAAATCCTTGGCTAGCTGAACATTATTCAGTTTATTTCTTGTGTACAGTGATACCTCAGGTTAAGAACTTAATTCATTCTGGAGGTCCGTTCTTAACCTGAAACAGTTCTTAACCCAAGGTACCACTTTAGCTAATGGGGCCTCCCGCTGCTGCCACGCCGCCAACGCACAATTTCTGTTCTCATCCTGAAGCAAAGTTCTTAACCCAAGGTACTATTTCTGGGTTAGCGGAGTCTGTAACCTGAAGCGTCTGTAACCTGAAGCATCTTTAACCCGAGGTACCACTGTATTATCCATGTTTCATTATAATAACACACACACACACACACACACACACACACACACATATTGCTTTGGTTCTGTTTGTCTCTGGGTGACCCAGGCAGATTAAAATTTTATACCAGTTTTGGTTTCTTCTAAAGCATCTTGAGATTGTAGTTGGTTTAGCATTCTTCTAACAGGGACACCCTCTGCAGCACTACAGTTCCTCTGAGAGGGGCTGTTAAACCAGTTGAACTCTGCGTTGTGGCTATAAAACACAGATCCCAGTTCGTTTTACCAATCCTGCTCCTTGGTCTCAAATAGCAGCCTGCCATATAGAAGCCTGCAGGGCAATCCTGACCATGTTTTTCTCACAACTAAGTCCCTTCGAACAAGTTAGGTGAGCTTTTTGTTGATGGGCGGTTCTGAATGTATTTGGAGGGTTGCTGGGGATGAGATTTGCAGTTGCAGCAAAAATAATAACGTGCAAAGTCACTGATGTAATAAATCATTAGAATGACTACGATTTCTTTTCATGCTCCTGATTTAACTGTGATTGTGACGTTACTGCAAATTAATGTGCAAATGATATGTACTCTTTGATCGCTTTCTATAACAACTGTTGCTAATTTTGTATGTCATAGAAGATGGGGTTGTCTCTGCAGCACACTTTGTGTTATTTGCCCTGACAACAAGGTACCTAAGTTTTGGCCCTGTTAAAAATATTCCATATCAGAATTAGGATTCCCAACTTTAAAAAAATAAAAATAAAAGGATTCCATTCATGGGTGTGGCTAAGGGGGGGTGGCTGCCTTCCCTAAATCAAGTAAATGACCCACTTAATTTTTATGATTGTAACTTGTTTAATATATATATATATATATATATATATATATATATTAAAAAATTGTGTTTCAATGCTAAAACCCCAGGACCTTAGGGTAAAGGGCGGGTAATAAATTAATAATAACAAATTAATTTTAATTGCTGTAAAGAATGGATATATGCCTGTTATTAACTTTAATCATGTTTTTGACACCCCCTTGAATTAGGTTCCCATGGCAAAGCCCGCCTGCCCCCACTCCCCTTGGTCCAGCCCGTTGCTTTAAAAAGCGACAAACAGCTCAGGCCATGCGGCAGGTTTAATATTACAGAGTATGGAAGTGACTTGGCTCTTGCCCCTAGAGGAGAAATGGATGGAATGGAATGCCGTGCTCTTTGGAAATCCAAAGTTCTTCCCCGCTTCAATATCTGAACACCGGAAGAAGGACTTTGTTGCTCCCGAGGCAAGGAGTAGAGCAGGCTTCCTCAACCTTAGCCCTCCAGATGTTTTTGGCCTACAACTCCCATGATCCCTAGCTAGCAGGACCAGTGGTCAGGGGTGATGGGGATTGTGGTCTCAAAACATCTGGAGGGCTGAGGTTGAGGAAGCCTGGAGTAGAGTAAATGGGTGGGGATGGCAAGGAAGCAAATAGATCAGGTGGGAAGAACCTTTGGCCCTTTCTGAACTACATCTCCCATCAGCCCCAGTAAGCATGGCCAAGGGTCAGGGATGTAGTTCAGCAACACCTGGGGGCCAAAGATTCCTCTGTGGAGGAAAGGGTTAGAAGGAATAGGTGGAAATGGCAAGGAAGCAGATGGAGAAACGTCCCAACAATGAGAACTGTTTGACGGTAGAGGAGGAGGAGGAGGAGTTTAGATTTGATATCCCGCTTTATCACTACCTGAAGGAGTCTCAAAGCGGCTAACATTCTCCTTTCCCTTCCTCCCCCACAACAAACACTCTGTGAGGTGAGTGAGGCTGAGAGACTTCAAATAAGTGTGACTGGCCCAAGGTCACCCAGCAGCTGCATGTGGAGGAGCGGAGACGCGAACCCGGTTCACCAGATTACAAATCTATTGCTCTTAACCACTACACCACACTGGCTCTCCAAACTGTAGAACAAACTGTCTCTGGAAGTGGTTGTCTGTCCTTCACTGGAGGTGTCTAACTAGTGGTGGACTGGCACTTGTTAGGGATGTTGTATTTGTGTGTCCCAAATTGTAGATTCTGCATTGAGCAGTGGGTAGAGTGAATGACCTCCCAGGATGATGATGATGATGATTTATTAGGTTTATATACCACCCTTCATCATAAGATCTCAGGGCAGTTCACAGATCCTTCATCCACTTCACTTGGTCCCCAAAATTCAGACCCTCCAAGTGTCCCTATTTTCAAGGGACATCCCTGATTTAGTGAAGCCGTTCCGCTTTCTGATTTGATCCCAGAATGTCCCACTTTTCCTTAGGATCTCCTTATTTTTATTGGAGAAATGTTGGAGGGTATGGAGTTCTCTGACCCCTGAGCCGTCTGAAAGCAATCCTGTATAAGGAAGTTTTTTTTTTTAAAAAAAAAATATGTTTTATTATATTTTTATATACAGTGGTACCTTGGTTCTCAAACCATCCGTTCCGAAAGTCCATTTGACTTCTGAAATGTTCGGGGAAAACCAAGGCGTGGCTTCTAATTGGTGCAGGCACCCCGGAAACAATAGCCGACAGCAGCATCAAACGTTCAGCTTCAGAAAAAACGTTCAAAAACTGGAACACTTACTTCCGGGTTTTCAGTGTTTGGGAACCAAGGCGTTTGAGCACCAAGGCATTTGAGAACCAAGGTACCACTGTATGTTGGAAGCTGCCTGGAGTGGCTGGGGCAACCCAGTAAGATATGTGGGGTATAAATAGTAAAGTTATCATTATGGAATGGGGTGTCCCTATTTTCATCAGAGAAAGGTTGGAAGGTAGGAAAATTTGTTACAACAAGAAGCATCATCCTGCTATAAGAAGCAGTCAAAGCAGCAGATACATTTCTCGGCCACTCTGCAAAGCCGTGCTGTCAATCACACAGACTCCAATGAAGTTTTCATCATTCCTGTCCAAAAAGAGGCGGCTGTCTGGATTTTCAGAAACTGGTTGCTTGAGACGTAGAGTGCTGAATTCAGCATTGTGCAAGACAGACAGCATGAAGATCTTGCGAAGACAACGGCACAAAGCATACCTGTTATCACTCACATCGTTGACTCGGGGCCAAAATCAACCATGGGACAAGAAAAGACAGTAATTGTCTTGGTTGTTTAAGTGAACTCCAAAAGATCACTTACAGCTGTTTGTTTAATCCTAATGAGCGTCAGCCTCCTATGATTGCGCTTAAGTCTCTGCGGCGGCAATGCTTCTGGTTCATCCATACGTTGAAGACTCTAATTCTTGGAAGCCTAAATCATATAATGAAGAGGTGTCTTTGTTCAAGACTGCTTAGAACTCTTTACCCTGAATCTCAGTTGTGTAGGGATTGGTTGCGGCCCTAATCAGAGATGCACACTCTGTGTTTCTCTTTTACTGTTGCTTCACATCTCATAGAGTCATAGAGTTGGGAGGGACCATGAGGGTCATCTGAAGTCCAACCCTCCAACAATGCAGGGCTCAATCTTGAGAATGAGGGTCATGTTCTACTGACTGACCTATCCCTTTTAAAGGAAGTTCTTGGCTTCAGTATTGTTTCAAAGGAAACTTTGATTCTGTGGGATGTGAAACACAGAGCAGTCAAGTACAACATCCCTAGGGTGGACGTAAAAAGGGGATGTCTGGACCAGCCAGTCGGAACTTCCTGTTTCCTCCTAGGCTGGGACAGACTTCCTCTGCATGTGACCAGAGGTGGGCATGACCTCACCTATGAAAGGTAACAAAATACCTCAGCAGAGGCCGCCACCTCTCTCTTTCTGACTACATTCAGAAAGGCTTCCAGCCAAGAGAGGACAAAGGGACATAGCTGTCAACCTTCCCTTTTTTTGGCGTGAAATTCCCTTATTCCAGTGCCGTTTCCCGCTGCTTCCTGCTGCTATCCCAGATTGTTAGATATCCCATAGACTGTCCCCAGGACAGGTGAGGCTTCTCATCCCTTATTTTCAAGGCTGCTGATCCCTTATTTTCAAATCTGAAAGTTGACAGCTATGCAATGGGACTATCTCTTTATGGGATAGATTCCAGGTATATTACTTTTGTAACTTAAGTCTGCCTTCTGGGATCCATCTGTGAACAGAATGAGTGAGTGAGTAAACTCTTTTTTCTGCTTTTATAGAAGAATGTGTCGTGTCTATCTTTTTATGAGGGACTAAAGGGGAAATTGCCAAGGAAACTTATTTTAGAGGCTTTAGTGAGTCTGAGCAAATGCATCCGCTGTGCAAGTTTAAAAGGGGAATGCAACTCTGCTAAATTGTAGAACTTGTTAACACAAGTTGGACAGGATATAATCAAACAATATATCCTCTCCTGCATCCCTGAACATTCCCACAGATTCCACCCATCAGGACCTCTGGTGATAGGTGAGCGTCCCTTGGCTCAATTTGGAATTGGTTCAGAGTGATCTATAAGCTTTTTCAGATAATTTTTTGGGAAGCCTTGCCTGTTTTCCAACACTTCGCTTCTGACTTATGATGTTAACATCCCATGTGGATGCTGCTGCACATTATGATATTACTGTTCCCTGAAAATGGCAGAATTGGGAAGGGGTTTTGTAAGTCAACTAGTCCAATTTTCCACTAAAAGCAAAAGGTTTAGAGCTATGGCATCCACAAGAGGTGGCCATCCATCTTCTGCTTGAGGGCATCCAGTGACGGTAACCCAATAACTCCCAGATAAGGATGGGGGAGAGATGAGATTCAGTTTGCATTTACAGGCAAACATACCAATTCCACACTTTCTGGAACAATACACGAACTGAAATTTGCCCTTCTCTGAATTTTTGCTGTGTTTTTCTCCAGCCGAGTCATATGTAAAAGTACACATGGACTGAGGTTAAGTGTGCATTATATTAAGGAAAGCAGCTTTGCAGGGGGGGGGGATGTGTATATTAGGCACAATTGCATAGAAAAATGTGTATATCAGAAGGAATTCATACTAAAATGAATCTACACGAGGACCTAAAAATAATAATCGCAAACTGATTTGGAAATGTGGGGGGCTGAATTTAAGATTGGGGGAAATGAGATGCCGAAACGGACATATTCTCTCATCTCCATTCCCAGGTAAATTGGTTCCCTTGTCAAACTGCTCTTACTGTTAAGATATTTATCCTTACGTTCAACAAAAATCTACCCTCCTGTTAAATACCAACCTACTAGGTGTAGTTCAGCTCTCGAGGGCAGCAAGAGAAGATGTATCTGCCCTCTTCTGTGTGACAGCACTTCTGGTATTTGAAGACTGTGATAGCTCAGCTAGATTGCAGAGTCTCGGGATAGCTGGATAGCTCAGTTGGTTAGAGCATGCCAAGGTTCCAGGTTCGATCCGCTGCATATTCCTGCATTACAGGGGATTGGACTAGAGGATCCTCAGCTTCCCTCTCAACCCTATGATCCTATAAGATAAATAAGCTGGTCCTGAGCTGTACAGGGGCTGAATATGTTAGTACCAACACTTCAAGCTTGGCCTTTTAGCAGGTGGGCAGCCCGTGAAATCTTGGAAAGGGGGGATTTTAAGGATTCTTAAGGACATACATAGTGGGACACGAGTGCTGCTGTCGTCTAAATGACTGAGCCTCTTGGGCTTGCCGATCAAAAGGTCGGCGGTTTGAATCCTCGTGATGGGGTGAGCTCTCGGTGCTCGGTCCCAGCTCCTGCCAACGTAGCAGTTCAAAAGCACACCAGTGCAAGTAGATAAAGAGGTACCGCTCAGGCGGGAAGGTAAACGGCATTTCCATGCGCTGCTCTGGTGTCGGTGTTCCATTGCGCCAGAAGCAGCTTAGTCATGCTGGCTACATGAGCCGGAAAAACTGTCCGCGGAGCAAACAAATGCCAGCTCGCTTGGCCTGTAAAGCGAGATGAGCGCCACAACCCCAGAGTCGTTCACAACTGGACTTAACTGTCAGGGGTCCCTTTACCTTTAAGGACATACTTAAGGACAAAGGACAGCTGCTCTTCCTTTAGTTACAGTAGCTACTACTCGGAGTTGAACCTACCTATATCAGAGCTGAAGCAGATTGTGGCACAGACATGCACAGTGGTAGGTCTGATCTTTGCGATAGGTTATCAGCCCTGCCTTTGAGAAGAAGCCTGACAGCTCGAGGTGTGTAGCAATGCAAATGAGACCTGCTTTCCACGAAAAGGAAAGAACAGCCAAGCTTCAGCCCCAGTCTGCCGCTGGCAGAGCAATTAAATCTTGTCGGGTGTTGAGTTTCAACAAGGGAAGGCAGGGCGAAGGCTCCGAGGTTTGACACGATAATTGCCCAGCCTGGCAATGGAAATCCAAACTCTGGCCTCTTTTGCCAGGAGAAGAACCAGCCACCACCTGTCCTTATTACAACCTGTCGACGGGGAGACCTTTTCAGTAGCCAAGCAATTAATCTGTGGGGCTTTGGTGTGTGCTTGAAAATTAGGACTCTTCCTGCATGGGAAGCAGAGGGAGAGGAAGTCTGAAAATGCACACGTTCGCCTTGCTTGATACTACAACTAATCCAGAATGCGGCAGCTAGACTGGTGACTGGGAAAGCGGTCAATATCATTTAACACCAGTCCTGAAAGACCTACATTGGCTCCCAGAACTTTTCCGGGCACAATTCAAAGTGTTGGTGCTGACCTTTAAAGCACTAAACAGCCTTGGCCCAGTATACCCGAAGGAGCGTCTCCACTCCCATCGTTCAGCCCGGACACTGAGGTCCAGCTCCGAGAGCCTTCTGGTGGTTCCCTCACTGCAAGAAGCGAAGTTACAGGGAATCAGGCAGAGGGCCTTCTTGGTGGTGGTACCCGCCCTGTGGAACACCCTCCCATCAGATGTCAAGGGAGATGAAGAACTACACAACCTTTAGAAGACTTCTGAAGGCAGCCCTGTATTGGGAAGTTTTCTAAAAAATGTTTGATGTTCTATTATGTTTTTGTATATGCTGGATGCCACCCAGAGTGGCTGGGGCAACCCAGTCGGATGGGCAGGGGAACAAACAATAAAATGATGATGGTGGTGATGTACGCTGCCTACAGAAGCTGTGGAGGATGTGAGCATTGCATGGGACCAGGGCCGTCTTAAGCATATCCAGCCCTGTGGTGCAAATCCTAAACTCTATCCAGCACCCCCCGGCAACTCCAAAACAAGGGAGGGGGTGGTGGAAAATGTCCTCTGCCTCCCCCACCGCCCTGATCCCTGGCATGGTGGCAGCGATCAAGCAGGAAAATGTGCTGTGCGCTGCCTTTCACCAGGAAGCAGGAGGAGGGCAACGACCAGGAGCAGGGGCATCTTTAGCAAGTGCAGAGGTTTGGGAGGGAAGCTGCGTGCCCGCCAGCCATATCACTGGCAGGGCGCAGCTGGCGGGCGTGCAGGGAAAGGGGAGGCTGCCGGCAAAGCCTCGCAGCTCCCCCACTTGCTAGGTTGCCCCTGAGAGGCTGGCACCCTGGCGCAACGAACCACTAAGACCTTTGGGAAAGGCGGCTCTGCATGGGACAGTGTCCACGTGGGCTTCCTGCTCTTTGCTCACAAAACTCAGCAGTTCTTTCCATAGAAGTCAAGTGTAACGTGAGCATCACTCGCTGCTCTACAAGTCATGCATAGACTGCATGGGAGCTAGAGCCACCTCCTGCATCAAAAATCATAGAAGTGGGACCCACAACTCAATGTGGTCGCCATTCATTTTATTAAATTTATATACCACCTTTTCCTCCAAGGAGATCCAGGTGATGAACATGGTTCTCTGCTCCAGATTTTATCCTAACAACAACCCTGTGAGGCTGAGAGACAGTGACAGGCCCAAGGTAACCCAGTAAGCTTCATGGCTGAGTGGAGATTCGAACCCTGCACTCGCAAGTCCTAGTCCAACCTGCTAACAGTTAAACCACATCGGTTCTTGAGTTTGCAGCCGTCCTGCAAACTCCAGTCAGCCAGCCAGCTGTGTCTCCTTTGAGATGCTCCTTTCCATTACCTCCTCACCATTCTCTCTCTCTCTCTCTCTCTCTCTCTCACACACACACACACACACATACCATACCAGAAACAACATTTTGGGACTATTGAGTATACCTGGCCCCAGACAGCTGATTTTTTTTTTGAGGGAGGGGGCTCTTACATTTTCCCTCTCAACTTTTTCTTTTGTACCCCTGCAAATCTTGTGGTTCTGCTTAGCATACTAGTATCATCTACGTCTTATGTCTAACTTGGTGACCCTGTTTGGCTGCAATCCAATCGGCTCTCACCAGCTAAGCTTGCTCTTAGAGGGAGTGTTTTTCATGCAAAAGCATACCATCATTCCTTACAACTATGCAAGGGAAAATGTGGGCTAGTAGTCCTCACCTTTCAAACATATATGGCAAAGTAACAGTAGCAGGAACTTTGAGCAGATGTTGAAATCTTTGTTGTCATCACATTTAACTCCTGTATATCTTGAGACAAGGGGCGTCTTAAGTGTTACTTTAAATTTAGGTCTCAGTCCCAGGGCTTGTCCTCAGCGATAAAGTTTTTAATTTCGTTTATTCATTCTGTGGATCGCAACCTCTTTTCCTCTACCAAATGGAGCTGCCTGGAGCAAGTAGCAAAAGCAATCCATCATAAATTATAAAAACCACATCAAAACAGAGAACAAGAGCAGCAGTATAACCAGAAAAGAATTAATGACTTAGCATGGAGACAAACTGCAATAAGAAGAGTTTATAATACAGACAGAAGGGGTGGGTGTGTAGAGAAAAAGATTCCTGGTATTCCAACATTGCTTGAAAACCTTGCTTTTCCAGCAAGGGAAGAGGCAGAATATTCTCTGTGGCAGAAAGCTTCACGTATTGGGGGCCACCACCGAGAAGACCCTCTTGCATCTCGCCCCCAGTGCCAATAAAGCCTAGTGGCACGCAGAAAAGGACCTCATAAGATGACTTCAGCTTAGTGCAGGACCTGAATACAAGATGATTGCTTTCCACCGTCCACCCTGTCAGCCAAGGATGGGGAACTTTAGGCCAACCCCATGTTGTTGACCTGGAGTGGCCATTAGTCCAAGCTATTGTGGCTGATAGTCAGGGATGATGGGAGAGGTAGTTGAGAAACTTCTGGAGGGCTGTAATGGACTGGCGGGTGGCGCTGTGGTCTAAACCACAGAGCCTAGGGCTTGCTGATCAGAAGGTTGGTGGTTCGAATCCCCGCGACGGGGTGAGCTTCCATTGCTCTGTTCCTGCTCCTGCCAATCTAGCAGTTCAAAAGCACGTCAAAGTGCAAGTAGATAAATAGGTACCACTCCGGTGGGAAGGTAAACGGTGTTTCCGTGCACTGCTCTGGTTCGCCAGAAGCTGCTTTGTCATGCTGGCCACATGACCCGGAAGCTGTACACCGGCTCCCTCGGCCAGTAAAGCGAGATGAGTGCCGCAGCCCCAGAGTCATCTGCGACTGGACCTAATGGTCAGGGGTCCCTTTACCTTTACCTTTACCTTTAATGGACTGGCGAAATCCTAGAATCCTAGAATCCCAGAACTGTAGATTTGGAAGGGAACCCCGAGGGAAATCTAGTCCAATCTCAGCTAAAGCATCCATGACAGATGGCCACCCAACCATCTGGGGAATGGCGGGAGGACCAGCTGGGGAACCCCCAAGAGAAGAGACCCTAGGCCTGTGGTTCTCATACTTTTTCTCTGAGCCACACATTCAGAATAAAAACTTGCGCATGCCATGCCGATTTTTTTTATTGATAATAAATACACTGGGAAACAAAAAGAAACAACACCCAGCAGGGCTTGATTTATAGCACAGAACACAACTACTTTATAATATGTTCATGGGGCATCCAGAAAGTACAGAACAATGCAGCTACATAAGAGCATGAATCACTCCCAAAATATAATTATAAACGAGTCTCGTGCATGTGTACCTTATGTATGCATACAAACTCAATTAGAGGTGTGAGTTTGCTTTTGGCGGGTAATCTCATTTATATGAGGTCTAATTGGAGACAAACTCTCATCTCCTCATCTACACGAAGAAGACTTTCTCTTTCCCCATCTTCCATATGTGTCAGAATTGAAAATCCCTGTTAGCAACAATACAATGTGGAGAACTGCAGAATAATAGCCAATGCTCTTGAAGAGAGGCTTGGATACTGTTTCTGGTTATATATTTAATATATATATATATTGGATATACACAATATATTAATATTGATATTATACTATACTGAAATGTTTAAATGTTTCTTTGATTGTCCTCATAGGAGCCAGCTCCTTGGGGCTGAGGTCCCTTCGCACACGCCCCATAAAATATAGGAGCCCTAAAAGCCCTAAATGGCCTTGGCCCAGTATACCTGAAGGAGTGTCTCCACCCCCATCCTTCAGCCCTGATACTGAGGTCCAGCTCCGAGGACCTTCTGGTAGTTCCCTCCCTGCGAGAAGTGAGGTTACAGGGAACCAGGCAAAGGGCCTTCTCGGTAGTGGCGCCTGCACTGCGGAACACCCTCCCATCAGATGTCAAGGAAATAAAAAACTATCCTACTTTTAAAAGACATCTGAAGGCAGCCCTGCTTAGGGAAGTTTTTAATGTTTAATGATATACTGTGTTTTTAATATTCGATTGGGAGCCGCCCAGAGTGGCTGGGGAAACCCAGCCAGATGGGCGGGGAATAAATAAATTGTTGTTGTTGTTAATTATTATTTATTATTATAGGGGGCCAGGTTCCCCAAAGTTGATGGGCACTGCCATTCAAATGGGGGAGGGGTGTGCCATGTTTTGTCATCAATCTTGTGGGGCCGGGGCTTACCTGCCCCCTCCATATTTTATTCGAGTGGGCACCCTTGCTTGTCCTTGAATCTTTCTGCCACACTTGCCACCCTCTCCTGCCACATCCTTTGAGCACCACTGCCCTAGGCAAAGTGCCCTCTGGGGAGGGTGGTGGGTCTCCTCATGTCAGTAAACCATGGCAGACTTAGGTGGTGGTGATGGAGACAGCAGCAGCGATCTGAGAAGCATCCAATGCCTTGATCTGGATGCCATTTTAATTACCCAGAAGGCCCCAGAGGAACACGATGGCTACATTCATACCACACAATTACTACCAGACCACTTTTGACAGTCGCAGCTTCCCCCAAAGCATCCTGGGAGCTGTCATTTGCTAAGGATTCTGGGAGTTCTTAGGAGATTCCTTACTCCCCTCAGGGAGCTACAATTCCCTCTCTCTGAGAATGGCAGCTCTGCGAGGGGAATGTGGAATCTGTTAACAACTCTCAGCACCTTTAACAAATCACAGCTCCCATAATCCTTTGGGGGAAGCCATGACAGTTTAAATCATAGTGCTTTATATGTCTTGTGTGAATGTGGCCTATATCAGGGGACTGTGGGGAACTGAAACCCAGAGCCAGATCCAGCAGTCTGGTGACATTTGGAGTGCTGGGCTAGAAAAATAATTTAATTCTTTAAAGGGAGGGTCAGGAGCAGTGGCGTAGCTACCTGCTCTGGCACTGGGAGCAGTGCACATCCAGGGGCATGGCTGGCATGCGTCCCGGGGGTGTGCGGCGAGCTCCGAGCATCCCAGGGGGCGGGGGCAGCTGTGATGTCCCCCCCCGGGACAGCACCTGGGGCGAGCTGCTCCCCTTGCCCCCACCTTCGTCCGCCAGTGCCCAGGAAGGCAGGCCTGAACAGTGGACAATGGTGGGGTGTCAACAGCTGGCCAAGAATCTTAGGTCCTCCAAGTGCTGACACCAACCCTGTTTGAGTTATTGTTATTTATTAAGTTTGTAAATTAGATTTTCAAAGAGGTTGATGGCAGTTTCTGAGCAATGGGAAATAGGCACTCTTCACATGCTCTGAAATGCTCCTTTCGTCTCACCTTTTCATATACAGCAGTACCTCAGGTTACAGATGCTTCAGGTTACAGACTCCGCTAACCCATAAATAGTACCTCGGGTTAAGAACTTTGCTTCAGGGTGAGAATAGAAATCACGTGGCAGCGGTGTGGCGGCCCCATTAGCTAAAGTGGTGCTTCACGTTAAGAACAGTTTCAGGTTAAGAACGGACCTCTGGAATGAATTAAGTACGTAACTAGAGGTACCACTGTACTCCAGGGACTAAGGTCCGTGTAACGCTGGAGAAGGGCAAGAGTCTGCCTAGCTCCGGCTGAGGACTGAGCAACCCAAAACTCAGCGCACCCCATTCCAGCCCCTGCAGTTCTGTTTGCTTATGAGGAGGAGACCCTGTCATCGCGCGTGGGACATTTTGCAGAAGAAGTCTGGAAGGATGTGACGCCTCCAGAATGAGGCCATCTCCCGACTGTGTTTCCAGTCAACGTCATTTGGAAGCAACGTACAAATGTAGAACCAGGCATTCCTCTCTCCACCTACTCCCTAATCGTTTCTACCCTGATACAAACAGTAAAATTCTGTCAGAGTTGTTTTGCCCTCTCATATCTAACCCAGATCAGTTCTCCTTGCTGATCCCACTTTTGCTAAAGCTCTGTTTTGTCCCCCATTTCTTGAGCGTCCTCCGTCGGCCCTTGACAAGCTACCCAAGAAAGGTTTCCAAGATGCCGGGGTTAAGATTAACATCCTTGGCTGCGATTTCTCCCCTTGCATTCATACAGCTTCCCAAAAGAAACATTACGGCTCAGTGCAAACATTGTATTTCACTCAGCAAGGCTGACACCTCTGAGCCTGCTTCACTGGCCCTTTTTGATCGTGCTAGACCAGGAGGCAGAGAACATACCCTCTTGGTTTTATGGGGTGGTGGCCATAGGGCTGAGCTCATCTATGAAATATAGGCATGTAGCATTGCAGAAGAAACCTTAGCCAAGAACTGAGCTGCAGAACTTGTGCTGAATATCAGGGTCCCAGGTGATATTATTATTACAGCGGTACCTCTGGATGCGAACGGGATCCGTTCCGGAGCCCCATTCGCATCCAGAAGCGAAAGCAACCCGCGTCTGCGCATGCGCAGGTCGCAATTCGCCACTTCTGCGCATGCATGTGACGTCATTTTTACCGTCTGCGCATGCGCGAACGGCGAAACCCGGAAGTAACGCACTCCGTTACTTCCGGGTCGCCGCAGCACGCAACCCGAAAATACTTATCCCGAAGCTACTTCAACCCGAGGTATGACTGTATTACCTTATTGGCCCAAATATCAGCCACACCTTTAAAATTGGGGTAGGGGGAGGGAAAAAAATACCCGAATATAAGCTGCTCCCATAAAATTCCGCAGGCACTCAGACCCGTTCCATTTTACCGTATGTCTGTTTCAGCAGCAATATTGCAAAAGCCAATAATTGTAAGGTTGAGAATTTAAGACGCACTTTAACTTTTCACGGTCGGAATTTGGGGGAAAAGTGTGGCTTATATTTGGGCCAATACGGTATTATTATTTATATAGGAGCACACAAAATAGTAAAAAAGACAGAAAAGCTTCTGAGCATGTACAGAGTGCATTTCTCTTACTATTGAGTGATGACCAGTGGTATAGTGGGGGGGGGGTGCAAAAGAGATAGGGGTGAAAAATGTCCACACCCAGTGCTGCCTCGATACAGCTGTGCGCTTCTGCCACTGAGCTCTGTTGAAAGCGGCTTCTCCATGTGTACCAGGAAGTGACCTCTCCAAACAACGGAACGACTCTTCTTTCCTTATCTCTGCAGCTGTGATCGCCTGGGTGGCACACACGCCATTAGGCAATTGAGTGTGCCTGCTTCCTCCCTCTGTTTCCCTCACTCCTGCTCCTGCCCCGGGCACTGGCAACCCCTGCTACGCCACCGGAGATGACAGCCAGTATCACAAAGCTGAGACTGCAGAGCAAGGCACACGAATTAGAGGGACACATGCCCAGGCAGCTTGATGACATTATGGCATAGCACAGAGCTTTCCAAACTTTTCATGTTGGTGACACACTTTTTAAGACACGTGTCATTTCGTGACACAGTAATTCAGTTTTACTAGCAAATCAGAGGTTGAACTAACCCCTTTCCAGCTCCGGGAGAAGCCCGGGGAGCATTTGCGTGACACACCTATGCATTGCAGCTGAAGGAACAATGTGTTGCGACACACAGTTTGGAAAGCTCTGGTGTAGCAGTTAGAGGGTTGGCCCAAGTCCTGGTTTGAATCCCCACTTGGCTATGAAGCGCACTGGGCGGCCTTGGCCCAGTCACTGTCTCACAGTGTTCTTGCAAGGATAAAATGCAAAGTGGGAGAACCACGTGTGTTTCCTTGGACTGTTTGGAGGACAGGTGAGATGGAAATGTAGAAATAAAAATAAATGGAATATTTAGAGGTCACTGCATTGTAAGCGAAGCTGATGGTGCCTTTGCTTGGATGGCCATGTGTCCTACCGCACAGAGGACAATCCTCTGTTTGAAGGGCTCTCAGAGGATAGTTGCCTATTTGAAGGTAACCTCTCTTTGAAGGACTGTCTGGCCCAAGTCCAGCTGAAAAATGAAGAACTCTATGATTCTTACAGAAGGAAGAGTAGGCAGGGCCTTGAAGTTGCTCACCTGCGCCTAGCACATGGTGGTCCAACCCATGACCCACAGGCCACATAAGGGCTTTTTTTTGGCAGCCCTTGCTAAGTGCCAAAGCAATGTTGCAAGTGGCAATGGCCATTCTCTTCCACTTTATCTCTATGTTCCTTCTGACAATTCCACATGAAAGCAGTAATGTGGAGGTGGTGCCACGGTCTAACGACCAATGGGCTATGTTTATTTACTGGCTTCACAAGAGACTTAAATTGTTTTGACTAGAAGCCTTATATAAATTATATTATTATTATTATTATTTATTATTATTATTATTGTTATTACCCTGCCTTTTTATCCTGACAGTAACTCGATGTCTGTGTTGTTAATGAAAGTGCATACATCTCTTTGTGTATTAATTTTTGTGCTATTAAATTAAACGGCTTTAGAATGGTGATGGAAGCTACATAGTTATTAATGATTCTTTCCCTCTGCTTTTTCTCTTTTCTTTGTCTTTCCGCCTTTATTATTTTGTATTGGATTTGTTTCATTTTTATTGTATTATATATTGCAAACCTTTAATAAGTTTGTTTCAAAAATTAAACAAAAATGGTTTAATAAATAAACATAAAAATGGTGCATTTTAAATAATACTGCACTATGGAAATTTAATTCAGCACAGCCCCACTTTGCTCTGGTGGGGGTGGGGTGATTCAGGTGGTGTCGGTGGAAAGGGATGGACTGGCGCACCCCTCCCCCCACCAGGTGAGAGTGCACCCGCCCCGGGCACCTGCAACTGACGCTATGTCACTGGTGGCACTTAAATCCATCTGATCATTTTCTAATCTACAATGAATAGCCTACGTTTCTTCCCACTCCACCGCAGGAATATGCTGTGGTTAGACCTATTCTGGACCTGTTCATTCAATCTCCACTCACCCCAGATCAGTTTTGCAGGTCCTCAATGCTCATTGTATGTGCCTGAGGAAAGAAAGCAGGAAACCAATTTTTAGGAAGGCCATGTAAAAGAAAAAAACAGAAGAAGAAGAGGAGGAAGAGGAGGAGTTTGGACTTGATATCCCGCCTTTCCACCCCCCTTAAGGAGTCTCAAAGTGGCTGACATTCTCCTTTCCCTTCCTCCCCCACAACAAACACTCTGTGAGGTGCGTGGGGCTGAGAGACTTCAGAGAAGTGTGACTAGCCCAAGGTCACCCAGCAGCTGCATGTGGAGGAGCGGAGATGCGAACCCGGTTCACCAGATTACGAGTCCACCGCTCTTAACCACCACACCACTGCTAGCTCCCAGAAGATGGAAAAGACGAGAGAGGAAATTATAGGTGAATTATAGGAAGTGTGAGGGACAGTGCCTATCTGCAGAATGCAAGCATAAAATAAAAATTAGGAAGGAAAAGTCCGCACTGCCCTTCAAGAGAAGTCCCATGGCTGCCTTACACAAAAGAAAAAATACAGATGAGTAGAAAAGTGTAAAAGAAGTAGAAGAAGAAAGGAAATGACATCATAGAGTTGGAAGGGATTCCAAGAGTTGTCCAGCCCAACCCCCTGCAATACAGCAATCTCAACATGTGGTTTCCCATCCAATCTGAAATCATACCAGACCCTGCTTAGCTTTGCAACTGTGCTAGCAGCTTTGCTGCTGAACCACTAAGGATGAAGGAAAGGAAGGGAAGACAAAGGGTATTCCTGTCTGTTGCTGTTTTGGGGTGGGTTTGAGGCACATGCCAGCAAATTCAGGTGGTCGGGATGGTTTGGGAAACAAACCATTTCCCCCAAAAGATCAGGGCTTCTTGCGTTATGGAAAGTGATTGAGAAATGCACTGCAAAGCGTGGGACGACACCTGTGGAGATGGCACATTATCTAATCTCTCTGCAAACCGATCGGAACAAATGCCCATTAAAATGCCAACTTTGTCTAATCTCCCTGCAAGCAAATCAGGACGAATGCACAATAAACAGGTCATCTGGATGTAAAGAGGAGCCAAGCAGGCAGGCAAATAAATTTTTTTGTTCAAAAAAACCCTCTTAACCACCTTCTTGTCTAGCGCTCCAAGCCATGTACAAAGATTACAATGCTTAATGTTCCAGCAGCTGCAGGACGTTAGATCATATTTTCCCTACGGTTGTTTTCAGTTTGGACTCTCCTCCTGCCAGGGAGGAGAGGGGGGGAAATCCAGGATGCGAAGGAGAAGGAAGAGCAGGTTCAAGGCCATAAACTCGCACAAACCTTCGAAGATAATGGAAGTCCAGACAGCTGTAATTATGCACTCATGATGGAACTGGGGAAACAGAAAGGATGGAGGAAAGACAGCAAGAAGGAACGGAGAAGAAAAGAGCAAAGGAAAAGCCACAATAACAACGGCAAAGGCCTGGAGCCAAGCACAGAAGCTCCGGTTTAATGGAAGCCCAAGGAGAAGTTAATAACAAGACAAGAGAAGTCTTTACAGACAGCCTGGCGTCTGGCCTCCCACACACGGCTGAAGCCTTGCTCAGCGAGTGGCAGCAGCGCAACCATGAATAATAAATCCGCCAAGGAGGAAAACCTAGGGGGCAAGAGGAGGAGGAGGAGGAGGAGGAGGAGGAGGGTGTGTTTGCAAACAGGGAACTTTCTGCCGCCCGTGTTGATTTAACCTTCCCCACTTTGCTGGACCATAAAGAAGGCTGATCGCCGAAGAATTGATGCTTTTGAATTCTGGTGCTGGAGGAGACTCTTGAGAGTCCCATGGACTGCAAGAAGATCAAACCTCTCCATTCTGAAGGAAATCAGCCCTGAGTGCTCACTGGAAGGACAGATCCTGAAGCTGAGGCTGCAATACTTTGGCCACCTCATGAGAAGAGAAGACTCCCTGGAAAAGACCCTGGTGCTGGGAAAGATGGAGGGCACAAGGAGAAGGGGACGACAGAGGACGAGATGGTTGGACAGTGTTCTCGAAGCTACCAGCATGAGTCTGACCAAACTGCGGGAGGTAGTGGAAGACAGGAGTGCCTGGCGTGCTCTGGTCCATGGGGTCACAAAGAGGCAGACACGACTAAACGACTAAACAACAACAACAACTTTGCAGAGGTATCAAAGCAGAGGGCTGCCCAAGTGGTATCTTGGTTTCTCTTTGAGCTGGATATTCCATGGAGATCTCGCAGTGTAGCGGTTAAAGTGTTGGGCAAAGACCCAGGAGTTCTGGTACCCACTCAGCAGGGCCGGCTCAAGAAATTGTGCTGCCTGAGGCGGAAGGAGAAATCAGGGTCCTCTCCTTGCATGTGCTAAATGGGTTGGCGAACAAATCTTCCTTCAACCCTGGTGACAGGATAACGTTCCTGCAGTGCGCTCGAAGGTAGCAAGTTAATTTAGGAAAACACAAAAGACCTGTGGTGCACTAAGTTCTGGTCCCCCACAGAGAGGAGTGGCTATGAGTGGGGGATCTCAGTAGTGGGGTAGGAGAGCTGAAAAGAATGCCACTATATTTCACATCTGATAATAATAGTAATAGTAGTAATTTTATTTATTTATTTATTTATTTATTTATTTATTTATACACCGCCCATCTGACTGGGTTTCCCCAGCCACTCTGGGCAGCTCCCAACAGAACATTAAAAACACGATGAAAGATCAAACATTAAAAACTTCCCTAAACAGGGCTGCTTTCAGGTTCTTCTAAAAGTCAGATAGTTGTTTTTTTCCTTGACATCTGAACAGGGGTGTGTGTGTGTGTGTGTGTGTGTGTGTGTGTGTGCGCATTCCACAGGGCGGGCGCCACTACCAAGAAGGCCCTCTGCCTGGTTCTCTGTAACCTCACTTCTCACAGTGATGGAACCCCCAGAAGGCCCTCGGTGCTGGACCTCAGTGTCTGGGCTGAACGACGGGGGTGGAGACACTCTTTCAGGTATACTGGGCCGATGCCATTTAAAGCTTTAAAGGTCAGCACCAACACTTTGAATTGTGCTCGGAAACCCTTGGGTTTCAGACAGTGCATGGGCAGATGAGGCTAAAAAGCCCAGGACACAAATTTTCATGGCCCTCTTAGTGGCTATGGTGGCTCATTTACCAGAAGTCCTGTATTTAAAGTTAGCTCTGGGAATGTATGCTCGATTCTGACCCAACTAAGCCTCCTGGTGTTTATTGTGCTCTAGGAGGCCTAGTTCGGTCAGAATCAAGTATACACTTCCAAAGTGGGTCACGTGACTCACCTGGAAGTGCATCCCGGAAGACACGCATCCCAGTTTTGCACCAGGACATGTTGGAGTATATGGCTTAGCATGTGGTGCCATGTTCAATCTCTGGCCTTTCCAGGTAAGACTAAGAAAGTGTCTGGTAAGCGCCACCTGGCAGTCAGTGTAGACCAGGAGTGTGGACCCTGTGGCCTTCCAGATGTTCTTGAACTCCAGCTCCCATTGTCTTTTATTACATTTGTGCGCTGCCTACTCCAGGGTGCCCTCCAGATATTTTGGACTACAGCCGTTGCCCCTGAGCACCAGCCTTGCTGGCTGAGGCTGATGGGATTTGTAGTCCAAAACATTGGAAGAGCACCACCATTAGCCACCACAGGCCTACAATGGAGCCTCTGGGAGACTTATACAGCACGTAATTAAAAGTACATGAATACAATTGACATAAGAATGTCAGTAACCCACCCCTCCACTATATAAAACTGCACATTAGCAGGCCCTGCTGGTCAAGACTGGAGAGTCCCCAGTTCTCCACCTCTGGTGTAGCCAGTATTGAGCTAGGTGGTTTCATGGCCTCATTTGGTATGATAGCTTCTTATATTCCTGGAGTTAGTGTGGTGTAGTGGTTAAGAGCGGTAGTCTTGTAATCTGGTGAACTGGGTTCGCTTCCCTGCTCCTCCACATGCAGCTGCTGGGTGACCTTGGGCTAGTCACACTTCTCTGAAGTCTCTCAGCCTCACTCACCTCACAGAGTGTTTGTTGTGGGGGAGGAAGGGAAAGGAGAATGTTAGCCGCTTTGAGACTCCTCTGGGTAGTAATAATGCGGGATATCAAATCCAAATTCTTCTTCTTCTACTACTATTTAAACGTTACATGATTTCTCTTCTGGCTTTGTATTTCTTTCTTTCTTTCCTCGTCCCTCTTGTCAGTGTTCCTTCCAGAGTGCCTGGCAGTAATTGGGAAGCACAATTTTCCGCCAGATGAACCCCCCTCCCCCGCAGACCCCCTTGTTATTCTCCCCTCGGCCTGACGTGTTAAGCTGATTTGGGTGGGTGGGTGGAGATGTAATTGCAGCCTGCATCTGGAACCCTTTTGAGAAGGTGTGGATGTGTCAACAAGAAATGTGCCATATTTGATCAATTATTCCACTAATTAACTCCAGCCTTTGTGTCTGTTCCATGGCAGAAGAGCGGCTCACATGGCCTCTTTTAACTACTATTTGGCCACGGTGACCATTAATTGGAGGGGGTCAAGGAAGAAAGGAGAGGAACCAATGTTAGTATGGACTGCATTGTGCTGGAGGAACTTTGTACCCAGCTACTTCAGAGGTGAGGAACCCTCCAGATGTTGTCAGACTCTAACTACCATCATCCCTGGCCAGGTCAGGATGGATGGGAGTTGTAGTCCAGGAACAGTTTCTCCATCCCTATGCTACAGCTTCCAGATCCACCATCAGTCAGCACCAGCAGAGAAGCACTGGCAGATTCAGGTTCCTATTTGAATTTAATCGCAGATGTAATATAGCTTAACAGGGATATGGGTGGCGCTGTGGGTTAAACCACAGAGCCTAGGACTTGCCTATCAGAAGGTTGGCGGTTCGAATCCCCATGACGGGGTGAGCTCCTGTTGCTCAGTCCCTGCTCCTGCCAACCTAGCAGTTCAAAAGCATGTCAAAGTGGAAGCAGATAAATAGGTACCGCTCTGGTGGGAAGGTAAACGGCATTTCCGTGCACTGCTCTGGTTCACCAGAAGCGGCTTGGTCATGCTGGCCACATGACCCAGAAGCTGTACGGCGGCTCCCTCGGCCAGTAAAGTGAGATGAGCGCTGCAAACCCAGAGTCGGCCACGACTGGACCTAATGGTCAGGGGTCCCTTTACCTAATATAGCTTAACATCTGCATGGTGCTTTCAAGGATTCAAAGTGCTTCTCACACATTGTCTAATTACAACAATCCACTTACAGAAGTTGGTCTTGCTCTCACCCCCATTTTGCAGATGGCAGGATGGAGGGGGGAGAGAGACAGAGACAGAGAGAGAGAGAGAGAGAGAGAGAGAGAGAGAGAGAGAGAGAGAGAGAGAGGCTGGCTGGCCTTAAGGCCACTGTGCGAGTTGGTGTAGGGGTGAGATTCGAACTCAGGACTTGAATTGCAGCTCAGCTGCTATTCTGCACCGGCTTCCACAGATCTTCCTCTTGACTCTCTCCCCCCACCCCCACCCCGCAGCATATGTTGAAAGGCTTTGTGTTTCTTACTCATTCGCTGAATTCAATTTTGCAACTTTCCCCCAAGAAACCTGAGTCTACATTGGCCAGACACTGGAGTTTCCATGACGAGATAGAAATTATTCTATTTGCACCAAATTAAGGAGTAGAACAAACTGTCGCCAGAACGTGCCTCCAGAGTCCAGGCTCCCTGTTGCATTTGCTACAGTAGTCTAATATGGCTACCTCCCCTGTGGGATTTGCTACTGCTTAAACAGCCACCATGAAGAACTTTAAGTGGAGAGTGTTGTTGAAATGTTGAGCAGGGAGGTATATGGCAGTAACATGGTGACATCCGTCAACTTGCAGGTTTGAGGCACGCTTTGGATACAGAACGTTGATGCGGTCTCAGCCCAAGCACAATTTTCTGGTTCTAATTTGCGGGTATAAACAGGAGGCACCTGAAGCAGCAGCACAATTTTCTGGCAGGCTTTGAAACAGCCGCTTCCAAGATTGGAAGGAGCTTAGAGGCAAGATCCCCAATCGTGCCCCAACGAAAGATGCAACGTGCCATCTTGGAGGCAGTGAGATGGAGAGTCGTCTCTAATGGGGGTCCCCAAAGAAAACATGAACCTTGGCTAGGGATGGACAAATCTGTCCTACTACCCTTTCTCTCCATTTCTTGGTTTTTTCCCCCCATTCTGAAGTTCAGTTCTCCCCACTTCCACATCAATTTGTGATTTTTTTAAAAAAAGTCTCTGTGAAAATTTCCCGGCATTTTAGTATGAATTTCTCCTAAAATACACAGTTTTGCCTAACATACCCATTTTTTTGCAAAGCGATTTCCCCATATGTAATGCATATTGTCACAAAGATACGAATTTTCTGCCCTAGTACAGTGGTACCTCGGGTTAAGTACTTAATTCGTTCCGGAGATCCGTACGTAACCTGAAACTGTTCTTAACCTGAAGCACCACTTTAGCTAATGGGGCCTCCCGCTGCCGCCGCGCTGCCGGAACACAATTTCTGTTCTCATCCTGAAGCAAAGTTCTTAACCTGAAGCAATATTTCTGGGTTAACGGAGTCTGTAACCTGAAGCATATGTAACCCGAGGTACCACTGTATATGCATTCTGGTACGCATCACTCGGCTAGAGAACTGCATTACAAAATGCAGAGAAGTGAGAATTTTGAAGGATGGCCATGCATTATTATTACAATTAGTAGTAGTACTACTATTATTACTACTAGTAGTAGTAGTAGTATACCGCCCTCCCCTCCAGAGGTGAAGGAAGGGTGGACGCTAGCAGCCACTGTCACCCCTGGGTGTATTCTAAGTAAGAAGGCAGGGAGGACGGGGTGGCTGGGGGCAGACTGAAGTTGGTGGGGCAGTGCCTCAATTGCCCAATTGCCCCCTTGGAGACAAGGGAGGAGGGGAGCAGTAGGAGCAGCTGGCCCTGTGAATCTGGTGCAACCTTAGCCCCCACCTCCTCCTCAGCTGCCTGTCCTGAGTCTGCAGTGCTTTCTGCCTCTCCTTCCTCTCTCTCACTCAAGCCTGTTGCTTGTTCAGCATCCAACCATTGTGTCCCCCCATTCTCTGACCTGTTCTGAGACTTCCAAAGGGGGTTCTCCAGCTAAAGCCTCCCACCACTCCTCATCATCCCTGACAACATGAGACTCTTCATCTCATGGTTGTGGGTTCAACCCCCACGTTGGGCAAAATATTCCCGCATTGTAGATGACCCTCATGGTCCCAAGTCTACAATTATATGACTTTGCTATCTATGACTTTGCTTCTGCTGCCCCCTGTCCTTCTCATCACACAATCCTTGCCTCGTATAAAGTTGGCGTGGAGAACTTTGGGCCTGTGGGCCGAATAAGGCAAGCAATTCTTCCTCATAGAATACATTTTGGTACGGCATAGCTCAGTCAGAAGAGCACGAGACTCATCATCTCAGGGTCATGGATTCAAGAGCCCCACATTGAGCCAAAGATTTCTGCATTGGAGGGGGTTGGACTAGATGACCCTCGTGGTCCCTCCCAGCTCAACAATTATAGGATTCTACTTTCACTAACATCTTCATTCTTAGACACATTTCCCACTAATATGTGCATTATTTGTAAACAGTGGTTGGTTGGAGAACTGTATCGCAAAATTCAGATACGTGTGAATTTTGGAGGTGTATTGCGTATTGGTTCTTATACTGCTTTTGGAAGGTGACAATTTGATAAATTTGGCTTTAAAGGTGAAGTGAATCCAATTTCTCCCTCTATCCCTTCATGCTCCTAATTGGGCCAAGGATTACCAACTCTAGAAAACAAACCCCACAATACGAGGGTGTTATTACAGTGGTACCTCGGGTTAAGTACTTAATTCGTTCCGGAAGTCTGTTCTTAACCTGAAACTGTTCTTAACCTGAAGCACCACTTTAGCTAATGGGGCCTTCCACTGCCACCACGCCGCCGGAGCACAATTTCTGTTCTCATCCTGAAGCAAAGTTCTTAACCCGAGGTACTATTTCTGGGTTAGCGGAGTCTGTAACCTGAAGCGTATGTAACCCGAGGTACCACTGTATCTGCTCCTTGCAAGTTCTTTTGCACGATGCTATGATGAAGTGGACCCTAGTCCACAGGAGCTCTGAATGTCATCGTGGAGCCTGGACACATTGAGCCTAATTCAAGAGTGCCTCTGTGCATGTACTGAGTGGTTCCACCCTTTCTTTTTCCCTGAGCGCAGCCTCACCCATTTGGGATTTTGGAAGCCTTCCAGACTAAGAAGACCTGATTCCCTAGCCAGACTTGCTCAGGGCCCCCATTGCTGTCTCCTTCTGGATATGTCAAAGCAGACTGTTTGAGGGGAAGAATCTGTCAGTGCTTTCAAAGAGTTGACAGGAAAAGGTGAACCCACATCTGACAATGTTCTCAGTCCCCACTTGTGACGGCTTTTCTTTGCTAATGACAGAAAATTGCTTTGTTGCCCAGGTTCTGGGGGAGGGCAAGTGATTGACAAGGGAAATAGCAGAGAGTCGTTCCCCCCACCCCACCCCACCCCCACTTTGCTAAGAGGCAAAGTGGAGTCCCTGGCAAGAGAAAGATCGGGGGGGAGGTAGCAGAAGCAGACAAATCACGTTTCACCCCCATTCTGCTGAAAATAGAAACGGCACTTAGATGGTTCCAACTCCCTCCCTCCTTGTACTCCATCAGAGACAGATAGCGCCCTTAGATCTGAGCTATGTAAAAGTATGTTTCAAGTATCTGTATGGATGGAAGATGTTACCTGGGGCAGAATGCGACACCTCAAGAATCCCAGCTTGCCTTGACCCACCATGAACACTAAGCAATTTTCTAGAATGCATACTGCCTGGTTATGGTAGATCTCTCCCTCCCCCCAATTATATTTTATTAAGTTTCAGCATTTTTTTACAGTTTGGCTATTCCTCTTATTTTGTTGACTTCCAACCCCTTTTTCCATGGAGTAGTTGTTTCTCCCCTTCTGCTGAACAATGTTATAATCTAATAATTTTAGTGGTTCATAGCTCAACTCCTGCTCGCGAGTTCATCATATGATAATATTTCTTTAAATAGTCCCCAAAAAGGCATCTATTCTTCCATAAAACACTCATCATTATATCCTCTTGATTTTACCAGTTCTGCATAGTCCATTGTCTTACAGTGGTACCTCAGGTTAAGAACTTAATTCGTTCTGGAGGTCCATTCTTAACCTGAAACTGTTCTTAACCTGAGGTACCACTTTAGCTAAAGGGGCCTCCTGCTGCTGCCGCGCTGCCGCTGTGTGATTTCTGTTCTCATCCTGAAGCAAAGTTCTTAGCTCGAGGTACTATTTCTGGGTTAGCGGGGGTCTGTAACCTGAAGCGTCTGTAACCCGAGGTACCACTGTATTTATCCATGGTTGTTTTGTTGGAACTTCTTCCTCCTTCCATTTCTGGTACATCGTTCCTGCTTATGAATATCTTCTAGTCAGAGGATGGGAAAGATCTGTTGGGCAGGATGAATGGCTCTGTATTTTGAGCAAGGGTGTGTGTGTGTGTGTGTGTGTGTGTGTGTGTGTGTGTGACTAGTTGGCCTTTCTGGTTCTTTTCAGCCATTTTGGATACCATGATAGAAAAGGGAGGCGTATTTATTTATTTAAATAAATAAATAAAACAGAACATGGAATGCTGCATGTTCCTAGTCCCAGAGAGCCAGCATGGTGTAGTGGTTAAGAGCGGTAGACTCGTAATCTGGTGAACCGGGTTCGCTTCCCCGCTCCTCCACATGCAGCTGCTGGGTGACCTTGGGCCAGTCACACTTCTCTGAAGTCTCTCAGCCTCACTCACCTCCCAGGGTGATTGTTGTGGGGAAGGGAAAAGGAGATTGTTAGCCGCTTTGAGACTCCTTAAGGGGAGTGAAAGGCAGGATATCAAGTCCAAACTCCTCCTCCTCCTCCTCCTTATGTATGAAGGATAAAAAAAAGAGAGAGAAGATACTAGCTTGTTCTGGAATCTAGAATAGGACTTGACATGCGCTACATGCACAGCATACCTTTAAAGAATAGTTAAAGCACATTTCTTCTCCTCCCATGCACAAAAAATGAATCCTGGGAGTTACAGTTCATTAAAGGTGCTGGGAAGTGTAGTTCTGTGAGGGGTAAATGACAGTCTCCCCCCCCCCCATTTTTTAAAAAAATGATTTTCATACAATTTAACAAATTCAATTCGGTTTCAATACAATACAGTCGTACCTTGGAAGTCAAATGGAATCTGTTCGTCTTCCAAAACATTCGAAAACCAAAGTGCAGCTTCTGATTGGCTGCAGGAAGCTCCTGCAGCCAATCAGAAGCTGTGGAAGCCCCATCGGACATTCAGCTTCCAAAAATAGTTCACAAACCAGAAGACCCACTTCTGGGTTTGCGGTGTTCGGGTGCCAAAACGTTCTAGAACTAAGGTGTTTGAAAAGCAAGGTACGGCTGTATTCACTTAATGTTTTGATTTCCTATTCTTACTTCCATAATGTTTCTGTTCAAATCCTTTATCTACTGCCTTTAATGTACCGTACTGAACAGACTATAAGCGACACCTGCAAATAAGCTGCACCTTTAAAAATCAAGGCATATTTGCGGGTGCGGCTTGCCTCCCGACACTACTGCCCTGAACAGGGGACGGGGCTGCCGGCGTCGGCGCTGAGCACCCCACTCCCCCAGCTGGAGCCAGCACTCAGCTCCAAATATAAGCCACACTTTAACTTTTCAAATTCAGAATCTGGAAAAAAAGTGTGGCTTATATTTGGGCCAATACGGTAATACTTATTGCTATAATGTATATCCTACATTACATTCCTTTATCATTTTCATCGCTTTGCTTATATTTCTAGTCTTGCCTTTGATTTCACTTGACTGTACTATTCCCTCAGATAGTTTAGGGAAGCTTTTAGTGTTTGACGGACTACTGTATTTTAATATTTTGTTGGAAGCCTCCAGCATGGTGCAGTGGTTAAGAGCGGTGGACTTGTAATCTGGTGAACCGGGTTCGCTTCCCCGCTCCTCCACATGCAGCTGCTGGGTGACCTTGGGCCAGTCACACTTCTTTGAAGTCTCTCAGCCCCACTCACCTCACAGAGTGTTTGTTGTGGGGGAGGAAGGAAAAGGAGAATGTTAGCCGCTTTGAGACTCCTTCGGGTAGTGATAAAGCGGGATATCAAAACCAAACTCTTCTTCTTCTTCTTCAGAGTGGCTGGGGAAACCCAGCCAGATGGGCAGGCTATAAATAATAAATTATTATTATTATTATTATTATTATTATTATTAGACAGTAAATGACACGGGTGGTGCTGTGGGTTAAACCACAGAGACTAGGACTTGCCAATCGGAAGGTTGGCGATTCAAATCCCCGTGATGGGGTGAGCTCCCATTGCTTGGTCCCTCCTCCTGCCCACCTAGCAGTTCGAAAGCATGTCAAAGTGCAAGTAGATAAACAGGTACTGCTCCTAAGACGTCCCTATTTTCTTTTTTTATATATACACATTTTTATTGATTTTTTAATATATCATTTCCAGCAGTCATTTAACATAACTTCTTATCTTATACAACATTTTAGACTTCCGTCAACAACCTCCATTCTTTATCACTTATTCTGCATTTCTTAATTTCTCTATTACTCTTAATTATCATTAACTAATAATTTTCCTCATAGTCTTTCTTGTAATATTTCAAATAATCCTCCTTACAGAACTTCTTGCGGTGTAATCTGTTCATTACCGTTGCTTTTCAAATAGTTCATATATTTACTCCACTCTTCTAAGAATCTCTGGTCCCGCAGGTTTCAAATCCTTCCTGTTAATTTATCTAATTCTGCATAGTCCATTAATTTCTTCTTTCGTAAGATGCCCAAATTTTCATTTCAGAAATATTGGAGGGTATGGAGTTATGTGACTCCCCTGAGCCAAGGAGATAAGTAACCATACAACCTTTAGAAGACATCTGAAGGCAGCCCTTATTGTTTAATGTTTAATGCTTTGTTTTTATATATGTTGGAAGCCACTCAGAGTGGCTGAGGCAACTGTCAGATGGGTAAGGTATTGTTGTTGTTCCTGTTGTCATTGAATTGGACATCTGTATCTTAATGGGAGAAATGTTGGAGGGTATGATAATTGCTTTGTTAATTATAAACAAAATCCATCTCATCCTAGTGGGGAAGACTGTGAGCAGGTGATTGATGGGCCTGCTAAGTCTACTACAGTCACAGCTCGGCTCCCAAACACCTCCGTTTTGGAACGTTTCGCCTCCCACTGAGAGCCAGTGTGGTGTAGTGGTTAAGAGTGGTAGACTCGTAATCTGGTGAACCAGGTTCGCGTCTCCGCTCCTCCACATGCAGCTGCTGGGTGACCTTGGGCTAGTCACACTTCTCTGAAGTCTCTTAGCCTCACTCACCTCACAGAGTGTTTGTTGTGGGGGAGGAAGGGAAAGGAGAATGTTAGCCGCTTTGAGACTCCTTAAAGGGAGTGAAAGGTGGGATATCAAATCCAAACTCTTCTTCTTCTTCTTCTTCTTCTTCTACTCGCCACAAGCGAGGTAGCAGCTCTATGTTTAAACTCGCGTGGCCCTTTTATTTCAGAGGGAATAGCCCCCAAGTGTGGTAACTGCCTCACCTCAATCAAACCAAAAGGAATCAACGCCTCCAAACAGCCCATCTCCAAACAGTCTATCTGGCTGGGTTTCCCCAGCAACTCTGAAGAAGAAGAAGAAGAAGAAGAAGAAGAAGAAGAAGAAGAAGAAGAAGGGGCGGAGTTTGGATTTCATATCCTGCTAGTCACACTTCTCTGAAGTCTCTCAGCCCCACTTACCTCACAGAGTGTTTGTTGTGGGGGAGGAAGGGAAAGGAGAATGTTAGCCGCTTTGAGACTCCTTAGGGTAGTGATAAAGCGGGATATGAAATCCAAACTCTTCTTCTTCTTCTTCTTCTTCTTCTTCTTCTTCTTCTTCTTCTTCTTCATCTTCTTCAGAGTTGCTGGGGAAACCCAGCCAGATAGACGGGGTATAAATAATTCTTCTTCTTCTTCCCAAACTCTGAAAAGCTGGAAGTAAATGCTCCGGTTTTTGAACATTTTTCGGAAGCCGAACGTCCGACGCGGCTTCCACTTGAGTGCAGGACGCTCCTGCAACCAATCTGAGGCCGTGCCTTGGTTGTCGAACATTTCGGAAGCTGAATGGGTTTCCAGAACGGATTGCCCAGGTTTGACTGTTTTCGGATACCAATGGTAGATGGCTAACTTTTGGACCCCTCCTGCTCTCCTTGCGTAGGGCTCTTCATCCTTAAAGCACACTGGGACGGAACCGCTCTTCAGATAAAGGACTCTCCTACTCTGTAACGTGGAACAATAGCACAGAGTGCCTTTGAGCATGTGCAGAATACCGTGCCCTCGTGCCTAAGCAAGCATCGACACTGAACACTCCCTACACCTCTGGAACAAAGGTTTCTAGGACTTGCAGGAGAATGGCGTGACCTTCAGGCTAATCTGGGCTCTTCTCACTTTCCCTTCAACTCTGATGATAACTGGCTGCTTTTCATGCTGTAGAACCTATCCTGAGTTTTAGGGTTTGGATCAGCGGCATCCTATAAAAGCCCAGCCCTGGGGCAAATCAGCCTGCCACCATTCCCTGGTCCAGAGGGGATGCTCCCGAACGAAACAGGGAATGCAAAACAAAGGAAAACAAACGGCCCGCTATTCCCGCCTCCACAATGAGTAATTGCCAATTGCGGTCACCCAAATCGCTATGAACTATACAGACGGCGGGTCTCCCCCAATGAGCCGAAGCCCCGCCTTCTGAGTTGCCTGCAATGCCCAAGAAAGAATGCGCTCAATTGCCCTGTGTATCTCTTTCTGTCTGGGACAGGGTCCTCTAAATTGGATTCCCCCACCCAGGGCTTCATCCTATCTCCGCCTGGCTGCCTGCAGAGTGTTCTCCAAGTTGTAATTAAGCAGCGCTGTGCTCTGTGTGGTATATTTACATATCTAGGGAACCCTAAGCTTTTTAAAAAGAAAAGGGGGGAGAGGGAAAAAAAGAATAAAACGAATAAGTGATGGTAGATGTATAATTAAAGGGCTATTAAGAGGCGCCTCACAGTCTCTTTGCTAGCAAGACAGACGTGCTGCGGGCGGATTTCAGTTCTGCTTGCTTTACCACCCGCCCTTTTGTACAGCCACAAGGTGGTCCTGGGAGGGAAGGCCGTGACCGGGTACAGATCCAAGACCAGGTGCAGCCTTGGTGGAAGGTCTAGGTGTTGCTTGGCATGGACAACTGGTGGACCTCTGGAAGTCCAAAAGCCACCTTTCTTCCTATCACCTCATCTTGAGTTAGTCGCATAGCTGTCAACCGTCCCTTATTTGGCGGGAAACTCCCTTATCCCAGCACCGTGTCCCGCTGATGTCCCTTATTGATGATGTCTCTTAAATTCCCCGGGTTTCAAAGGAAGCAGCTCCTCTCCCTCCCTCCCTGCCGGCCAGCTATGGTTAGTCTAGATGTTGCATTCTCCAGGGCATTCCTGACACAAGCCTTCATTCATTATTCCATCCATTCATTCATAATTAGAACTCACAATGGTCTACCCATGTCCTGAGTCGTCCAGCACCCATTGATGACTGTTGTTGGGGAAATCGCTACAGCAGTGGCGGGGAGCCTGTGGTAATGCCGGGAGGAGGGTCACAGGTTTCTCAGCCCTACGCTACCTGGTGGCCTCAGTTCATGTCAATCCCCATGGCAAATATCATATCTAGGCCAGCTCTTTGTCCTGAATGCCTAAAATGGTGGTTCAACACAGGTAAAAGAATGGGGTGGGATCACACACACACACACCTGCTGGCCCTGCCCTTCCCCTGATGCATTTGTCAGGACTTCTGAGCAGACAATAGCTTTCTCCAACCTGGTGGCCTCTGGAAGCTGTTAGACTCCAACTCCCATCCTCCCTGACCACTGGCCATGATGGACTGGACTGATGGGAGTTGGAGTCCAATGACATCAAGAGGGTGCCACATCTGGGAAGGCTGGAACAGACTCCACCAGCATCTAAATCAGGGCTGTGCAATCTATTTTTCCAAAGAAAGATCTTTCCCTTCTGATCTGCTTTTCATTAAAGATGGTTTAAAACCATTGCTCTTTCTCTGTTTAAAATTGTGTTAAAATGTTTAATTTGTACTATCTGGACCACAGGGGGTGGACTAAGCATTTTGCTGCTGTTTTAAATGTGTTTTCATAGGCTTTTTGCATGAAAAAGAAAATGAAAGAATGACATATGGATTTGGGGACTGAAGATAATGTTTGTTTATGGAAAGTTGTTTTGATGGGTGTTATATTGAAGTGGATGAAGTGACTATCTTTTATATATAGCGGACCAATGAAGAATTTCTTTAATTTCTGTATTTTATCCTTTCTATTCTCTCTTTAAAGTTCTTTTCTATCTCTTTTTCCCTAACCTATTCTCTCATCTGTTCTCGTTTTTTCTCCTCCTTTCCTTTTCCTTTTCCTCTTTTCCTCTATGTTTTTATTTTATTTTGATTAATGTTGGATAAAAATATATTTGGCATTAAGTTTTGTATCTCTCTTTATAAACTCTAATAAAATGTATTCAAAAGAAGTTTAAAATGTGTTTCTGGGAGGGGGTTATTGGTTGCTTTTGCTTTGCTTTGTTTTACTATGCATTTTGTTTTCTCATTTTGTATTTTTATCTTGTGAATCACCCTGTGATCTTCGGATGAAGGCTGGTGTACAAATTTAATAAAAAAATATTTTTAAAAAATATATTATATGGTTATTATGTTCCACCCCTTTTTATGATGGTGGTTGTGAGTTGTCTTTAGAGGGCTTTTGCATTGAAAGGCACCGTCAATGAGACTGAAACAAACCAATGAGCCTAGAGCTGTCAAGCTCTGAAATTCATCCAGTACCAGGAAATTTTTCAGACATTCAGTGCCATCAGGCAATTCATCACTGCCCATCTGCTTTTTTCTAAATTCCACACCTCCCATTAAGGTCCATGTGTGTTTTGCAGTTGCCCCAGTCCAAGAACAGTGATGAAACACACAGGTGTGCCATTGCTGGATGGAGCCACTAATGTGCAAGAGTTTTGCACTCTACACACACACACACACACACACACACACACACACGGCCAAAGCAACAAGAATGGACAAGCAGCAGCAGTAGCTTGCGTTTGATCAGATCCTGACATCTCTGACAGATGGTCAGTGAACTGACTTTGTCCGCACCAGTCTACTCTTTGGGTGATGGAGGGACTGAATTACCGGTATTTCTCTCTCTTCTCTCTCTCTCTCTCTCTCTCTCTCTCTCTCTCTCTCTCTCACACACACACACACACACACACACACACACACATCCAAGGAAACAGTAGACCAAGGTTGCAGTCTTACACTCACTTACAGTGCAATTTTATACATGCTAGTTCCATTGGGCTCTATAGCAGTGGCATAGTGTGGGTTGCTGGGGCCCAAGGCAAGAACGCCCCCTGCTTGCCCATGCAGGGGGGAGCCTGGCTGGCCACCGTGGCCCTTGGTGGGTGAATCCCCCAATGCTCATGGAGAGGACCACCAGGCCAGGTCACATTGGGGTCATCCCTTGCCCACCTCCCTCTGTCCGTGCCAGCTCACTGTGGGCATGGGCTGCTATGCCACCTTTGCCAGGGAGGGGATCCCCATGGAAATCAGGTATAAAATTGCAGCCTGCTTTGAGGAGTCTGATCCATTGAATTCACTGGGGCCTACTTTTGGGTAAACATGAATATATTACTAGGGTGTGAGGCTCTTGCAGCTGAGTTGATTGGCACATAGATGTGAATCCCACTGCTAGGCAGAAGAGTTCTGTAGAGCATAGAATTGCAGAATCATAGAACTGTAGAGTTGGAAAGGACCCTGAGGACCATTAAGTCCAACTCCCTGCAATGCAGGAATCGAACCTGCAACCTTGGCATTATCAGCGCCATGATCTAACCAACTGAGCTATCACAGGGTCTGTGGACAATAACAACACGAGGCAGGGCAGGAGGGGGGAAGCAGATCAGCTTTTTTGCTGCAGATTTTTGGAGTGCCATTTTACAAAGCATTTTCAGTTTCAGAATCAATCTATCAATGCAGAAAAATCCAACCCTTAAAAAAAACAACTTGCTGGCTTTTGTTGATGTTGTCTTGGGTCTAACGAATGACATTCCAATACCACAAACCTTAATGGGATGTAAGCACATTTATACCCTCTTCTTTCAACATTTCGAAACCTAAATAACCCTTCTGTTCATCCTGTGGTTTCCTCTACTGCTGGTCCCTGGAATTCATTTCCTAGGTATTAGCTTTCGCAAATAGGTTTGTCATTCAGTTCTGCGGCAAAAAGAACAGTGCGCTTGAAATACACAAAGACACACAAGGTCTGTGAAAGAACAAAAAAATATAGGGAGGGGGAATCCCTATCTGTGAGAGTGGATACCCCATAATAGATTAACAAGGACTGATATGTTCAGTGGGCACAGAATGCTGACTGAGTGCTCAGGGGAAAGGAAGAGAAACCCGGAAGACAGGGGAGTTGAGATGGGCCCTAGGTTATGGTTGCCCAGTGCACGTGACATCATGACATCACATTGCAGCATGATGTCATGATGTCATGATGTCATGATGTCATGGTGTCGTGATGTCATTCTCACTCCCCCCGCCTCAGAAACTTGGAGCCTTTCAGGGGCCTCCCCTGAGCTTCCAAATTAGACCCAAGCCCCTTGGCAGAGCGTTCTTACATTCATCAACTGCAGAAAACCTGCATCTTCAGCATTCATCCCGTCTGGCCTTTATTGAGAATTTGTTGTGATTTGTTTATGGGGTGGTTACACAACAGTGAACATTCAACATGACTTGCTTGTGGGTCATTTACACACCTTCCCATGGTCCATTCCACATTTTTCAGTGCCTTTCCCCCTTATCTGAAGGCAAAATCGGGAAATTTTTTATGTCTATATTTTTATGGTTTTTTATGTGCTGTGGGCCACCCAGAGTGGCTGGGGAAACCCAGCCAGATGGGCGGGGTATAAACAATAAAATTGTTGTTGTTGTTAGCAAACTGCGAAAAGTTCAGGATTGTATTATTATTATTATTATTATTATTATTATTATTATTATTATTTTAGTGGATTTGTTGCCCTAGGGTGACAGAGTGCTTAAATGCACTGCACTGCACAAACAGAAAACTCCAATGCACATGTGAATCGCTCCTTCAATATCTCCTTTCTTCTTCTTCTTCTTCTTTGGTGATCACTCGTAGCTGAGTAAGATTGTCTTCCATAAACACAAGTTTTAGCAATGAGTCCATAAGTGACTGTGGAGGCAAATTCTGGATCTACATGTCCTTCCACAGTGGGGACATTGGTTTCTGGGTGGGAGTTGATCACAGTGTGGATTTGCCAAGCGTGCTTTTCTCTTAGCGCATTTCTCCCTTTCGTCCTGAGTTTCAACGTCTTTCAAAGCCCATGACACCTTTGGTAAAGGCTGTTCTCCAATTGGAGCACTCACAGCCCAGTGTTTCCCAGTTGTTGGTGTTTATACTACTTTTTAAAGATTTGCCTCTTTAAACCTCTCTTGTTGACCACCAACATTACACTTTCCATTTTTAAGTTTGGAATAGAGTACAGTGGTACCTCGGGTTAAGAACTTAATTCGTTCTGGAGGTCCGTTCTTATCCTGAAACTGTTCTTAACCTGAGCTACCACTTTAGCTAATGGGGCCTGCAGTTGCCACCATGCCGCCGCCACGCCATTTCTCTTCTCATCCTGAAGCAAAGTTCTTAGCCCAAGGTACTATTTCTGGGTTAGTGGAGTCTGTAAACTGAAGCATCTGTAACCCGAGGTACCACTGTAGTTGCTTTGGAAGACAATAATAAGACATCCGCACAAGACGACCAGTCCAACGAAGTTGATGTTGAAGAATCATTGCTTATTGACAGTCTGGAGGCAAACTGAACCTTTCAACAGCAGATTTTCCCACCCTCCACCCCTGCTGGTTGTGCTTCATCAGTACTAAAGAGCATGTAGCTATGAACTGCCCATCTCTGCAGATGGATTCCCTTGTCCGGGCACATGCCTCTCCCACCTGCCTGCTTCCACAACAGCATCTTCGTTAACTCTGGTTCGCTGGTCACCAAACGGAGTCCGGAATTCTCTAATCCGTTGGTGACCTTCAGTGGAACTTTCACAAGCTGAGCCATGTAACCCAATCCATCTCAATTCCATCTCTGGCAGGGCATTGTCTTTAGCTCTGGGCCTCTGTTTCCACCGCTCTTTCATGTGGGAAGGTGTGGAGGTAGGAACAACTCCCCCCCTTTTTTTAAACAACCCAACCGGTACAGATGGTTTCCCCACCCCTTGCTGCTGAGTCTTTGTGTTGCATCTGCTTCTCCCTCTCCAATCTTGGCCACCTCTCCTCCTGCTAATTTTGGAAACTGAACATTACACGAGAGAGATAAGACACATTGGGAAATAATCCCAGGCAGCTCTGGATCCTGCTCTTGTCTTTGACCAGACCAAACAACAACAACCTGGCCTCTGCCTGTGTCTTTGCAACAGACAATGTGGTGGAACCTTGGATGTCCCGGGTTCAAATCCTCAGTCAGCCATGAAGCTCACTGGGTAACCATGGGGCAGTCATGATATCTCAGCCTACCTTATACAGACTATACAATAAACCAACAAAACAGTAGAAACTAATACAGTGGTACCTTGGTACTCCGACAGCTTGGCTACCGAACAAATCAGCTCCCGAACACTGCAAACCTGGAAGTAAGATGTCAGGGAACTGCCATTAGAAGAGGCACAGGAAACAGAGGGGCAGTTGTGTTACAGGGAGCCCCCGAAAATCTTGCGAAGCAGTTCTTCTTCCGGTGATGAGGAAAACCCCAACTCCAGTGGGGAAGAGGTGAAAGGACCAGAGGATGCTGGTAGGAGCCTCAACACCACTCCTGGCAAAGCTGGCCAGGAGGGAAGCACGCCCCTTCCATCGCCCACCCTGCAATGAAGTCTAAAGTGCAAAGAGGGGAGGAAAAGGCTGGGCGTAACGAGACTTTTATGCTGGGGGAGGTCCAGGAAACAAGCACTCCCGGATTCTGCTAGCGATTGAGGCAGACATGAACTTTGGGGTTCTACACTGTAAATAGTTTTGCACCTAAATAAAACCTGTAAAAGACAGGTCAGAGTCCTGCCTGGTTACTCGTGAGCAACCACCTTTGCCATCTGACATAAGTGTTCTGGTTTGCAAATGTTTTTCAGAAGCCAAACATCCGACGTGGCCTCTGCTTGAGTGCAGGAAGCTCCTGCAGCCAATCGGAAGCCGGACCTTGGTTTTCAAATGGTTTCGGGAGTCGAAAGGACTCCCAGAATGGATTAAGTTCGAGAACCAAGGTACCACTGTAACCATATGAAACACAATTTGCAGTTCTACACAAATTAAAATAATCCCCAACCCCAACTAAACGTTTAACCCACCACCAAATACAGCAAAAACAAAACAAAAAGACCCCAAAATTTAAAATGCTGCAGATTAAAAACTATTTAAGACATTTAAAAGCATTTTAGACAGTTGCCCCAACCCCAGAGGGAGTCTGGGTGCCACCCCCTAGGCCAGGTGGAAAGGGCCTTGCAGGGAGCGGTTTTCAGCGATCACTGCTAGGCACAAAGGGATGTTGTTTGGATAAAATGGGAGGGGTGGTCAGCGAATGTCGCTTGTGCAACTTGGATGAAAAGCAGGACAGAAAAGCTCATCCGTTAACAATATCGTTATTGTTATTTATTTGTATACGGCCCTTCATCTGACGATCCCAGGGCAGTTTGCAACAGGAAAATATGAAATGTTTTAACAGGAGCTTGATCTGTAGAACTAAGCTGGTGAAATGGTTCAAAACACGACTACCTGTTGTTGCCTGAGCATCAAGGTGCAGCTATAAGAGTTGGTTCAAAAGCTGGCGGCTCGATGGCTGTGTGGAGGGAAGCAAAAAGAAGAAGGATTTGGATTTGATATCCCACTTTATCACTACTCGAAGGAGTCTCAAAGCGGCTAACGTTCTCCTTTCCCTTCCTCCCCCACAACAAACACTCTGTGAGGTGAGTGGGGCTGAGAGACTTCAAAGAAGTGTGACTGGCCCAAGGTCACCCAGCAGCTGCATGTGGAGGAGCAGAGATGCGAACCCGGTTCACCAGATTATGAGTCTACCACTCTTAACCACTACACCACACTGGCTCCCAGTCTCACACTGGCAAATCTTGCATTGCAGCAATGGGCTGGACTGGATGAACTCTGGTGTCGTTCACTTGCGTAGAATTCTACACCTGTTTCCCCCTGCACAAAGAAAACAAAACAAACCACCCCCGCTTAGGTTTGGCATCTTTTTATGTTGTCTTTTTCATCATTTGCAGCCAGGTTAATATCTCTCTTCCCTAGAGCCAAACACTTTCCATCAGCTCTAAATTGCCGAACAGCTACAGGTGCTTGCTTCAGCTTGTCTTGGGGTGGGAGGAGAGAAATGCTTGCAGAGTGACACACACTGCCGGCATGGTTTGACCACAGTGCAGTAGCAGAGCATGTGCTTTCCATGCAGAAGACCCTGGGTTCAACCATTCCATTTAAATACAGGGGATTGAGTAGAATGGGATGGGAAAGCCCTCTCCCTGAGACCTTGGAAAGCCACTGCTGTTCAAAAAGGGTACTAAAGGAGCTTGTAGGTGGAATCTCAGAGCCCCTGTCTGTAATCCTGGGGAACAGGTGAGGTCCCTGTGGACTGGAGGCAGGCAAATGTTATCCTCACCTTCAAAATGGGGGGAAAGAAAAGCCAGGTAACTACTGACCGGTGAGCATGTCATCAATACCAGGAAATGTCCTCAAACAGATAATTAAATGGTCCATCTGTGAGCACTCAGAAAAGGATGCTGTGATTACTATGGGTTTCTCAAAAACAAGTCATGCCCGACAAATCTCATTTCTTTTCTTTTTGGATAGAGCTTGGTGTCTCAGTGGAATGCTGTGGGTGTAGTGTATCTTGATTTCAGTAAGGCTTTTGACAAAATCCCCCATGGTAAAGCTGGTAAAATGTCGACTGGAAAAGGTAACTGGTTAGGTGGATGTTCTGTCAATGTGTTATGGTCCTTCCTCATGGCAGCTTCCTATCTCCCCAGCAGACAATGTTTTGTGTCACTGGGAAGGCGGGAATTCTGTGTTGATTTGCTATGGATGTTTGTATGTGATTCCAATAAAAGGTTCGATGATGATGATTTAAAGCAACGATAGCCCAACATTAAAGAACTAATTCCTCCAAGAAGCATAACTGTTTGGCACTCTGAACTTCATCCTTATGAAGAAGCAAAGGGTGTAGATTCTTTTTTACACTATTTGCTACACAGGTGGGTAAGACAAAAGTGAGATTAGAAATTCCCATCCAGAACCAAAATCTCACCAGATTTTGTAGGTATGTGAAGCTACATCAGCTCCAGCTACAATCAGAAGAAAGTCACCTTCCAGCTTCTTGGGGGGCACCAACAATGAGCTGCATCCAAGCTGGGGGGAGGGGAAGGAATGTTTGCATAACAGGAGACCCCCCCTAACACATCCCTATTTTCCCATCCCTATTGGCCTTCTCTGAGCTCTGTGGTCACCCATTTCACAAAGAACTTCACATGCAGCCCTCGCAAATTGTTCTCCTTTTCACAGAAGTCCCTTGTGGTGATGTTGATGACTCAACGCCCTCCTGGAGACAACCTAATCTCCCTGTATACCCTAAGGGGACGCTACTTGTAAGCAAACTGGTTAAGAAAGAAACAAAAATTCCACTCTGCCTCAATTTCTGTTTCTGAAGGTGCTCTTTGGTTCTGAAATAAGGGAGAAGTTCTCATCACACTGTCAGGCCTGGAACACACCGTGAGAAAAATTCAAGGCTCTTCTTTCTGGCTCCCAACATCTGCGGGGACAGACAAGATGGGAGAATTCATCTGAGAAGTTCCCCAGCTGATTCCAGAACACAGAAGAGTTCAACAAAAGGCCATGGTAGACATGGGTGCAGGGACTCCTCCAACTCCTGCTGAATCAGATGGGGGTGAGGATCGCTAGATCCATGCATCACACTCTTTTATCAGTCTGCATTCCCCCACGGAAACTGTGTATTGATAATAGGTTATCTGAGAATTAGAGGATCTTTCATCACCTATAGCAAAGTGTGGATGTGACTATGGTAAAGATGGAGAACCTTTGACCCTCCAGACATTGGGCTACAACCTCCATCATTCCTGACCATTGTTATGCTCTCTGGGGCCAGTAAGAATTAGAGACCAACATCATCTAGAAGGCCACAGGATGCCTGCACCATGGGGTCAAATGGGTTCTGTAGGTTTTGTATTTCTTCTGGTTGTACCCCAAAAGAGCTGACATTGACCTCCAGAAACATGGTTTCAAAAGCTGATGGAACTATGTACAGTTGCTTGTGTGATAAGTCACTGAACTGCAGGTGACAGTGAAGGTCCTGGACCAGTTCTGCCCTGGCTAGTGGACCTTCCTGGGCAGGAAGGAATACAAGAGGACTTCCTGTCTGAGTGGAACTTTGCTTGATAACCAAGTCCTTCTGAGCTCTGCTGTTTTCCTATATTTCTGATTGGTTTATTTCCTGCTTGCTCGTTTAGCCCAGCTCTTCACTTCTCCTTTGATGCTGATTTGCTGTTTGGTGTGACTACTGGACTTATTCTATGACTCCTACTTCAGACCACAGATGGCTGTTCTTGGCCTTGATGCATGAACAGTATTACCAATACATTTTGGCATGCCTGTTGCAGGTACATATTGAAGAGTAATGCCCCCAAAGTAGGGTTCTTTGTCTTTTTCTCAGTTGTTGACCAGACACGTCTGCTGCTTTGGATGGTAGGACCTGAAATAAAGAACTCAAGCAATAGGAAATGAGATTCCGACTATACATTAGGAGGAACTTTCTGACAGTAAGAGGTGTTCAACATCCTCAAAAGGTGGTGGACTTTCCTTCATTGGAGGTCTTTAAACAGAGTTTGAGTGGTCATCTGTCTGTGATTCTTTAGCTGTGATTCCTTCATCGCAGAGGGGTTGGACCAGATGATGCCTGGGGATCTCCTTCCAACTTTATAATTCTATGAGTCTATGAAATAAGACAATCATCTATAACCTGGCTGTGATCCACTTGGGGTTACTTTTGAAGGTGACCTGGAAACTACAACTAATCCAGAATGCGGCAGCTAGACTGGTGACTGGGAGTGGCTGCCGAGACCACATAACACCGGTCCTAAAAGACCTACATTGGCTCTCAGTATGTTTTCGAGCACAATTCAAAGTGTTGGTGCTGACCTTTAATGCCCTAAACAGCCTCAGTCCAGTATACCTGAAGGACTGTCTCCACTCCCATCATTCAGTCCAGACACTGAAGTCCAGCTCTGAGGGCCTTCTGGCAGTTCCTTCCCTGCGAGAAGTGAGGTTACAGGGAACCAGGCAGAGGGCCTTCTCGGCAGTGGCGCCCGCCCTGTGGAATGCCCTCCCATCAGATGTCAAGGAAATAAACAACCATCTGACTTTTAGAAGACATCTGAAGGCAGCTCTGCTTAGGGAAATTTTTTATGTTTGATGTTTTATCGTGTTTTTAATACAGTGGTACCTTGGTTTAAGAACAGCTTAGTTTATGAACAACTTGGATTAAGAACTCTGCAGACCTGGAAGTAGGTGTTTTGGTTTGTGAACTTTGCCTTGGAAGCAGAACATGTTCCACTTCCGGTTGAGTGTGTTCCATTTGTAAATTGAGTCCCCTGCTACAATGGGAAATCATGGCTTGGTTTAAGAATGCTTTGGTTTAAGAACGGACTTCCGGAACGGATTAAATTCGTAAACCAAGGTACCACTGTATTCTGTTGGGAGAAGTCCAGAGTGGCTGGGGAAACCCAACCAGATGGGCAGGGTATAAATGATAAATTTGTTGTTGTTGTTGTTGTTGTTGTTGTTGTTGTTGTTGTTGTTGTTGTTGTTAATGCAGGACACACTGATGAAGGACCAGAGCACCTGTAAGCAGCTCATGCTCAGCTCAAGTACTTGTTCCCAGCACCCAGCTCCCGGTCCTTTCACATACAAAAATCCACTCCTGGTTTTCACCCAAACTTAGTTCATCATCATCACCACCACCATTTCCAGTGCTATAGAGCTGAGCTCCCAGTCCTTTCACAGTAAAACAACTCTTGGGTTTCGCCTATTTCGTTTTAGCAGTGTCTTTTAAAGCCTTTGTGCTGATGCTTTCCTTACACTGTTGGGAGTCAGAAGCCCTCACCGATCGACTGCAAACCCAGATTACTACTATAGATCCCAATCCGCTCTCTCTCCGCCTGCCACCATAGAGGACTGCATGACCCAAGTTCACCAAGAAGTACAGTTATATAAATGGCAGTGTTGTTGTCTTCTCCCTGTAGCACCTTATTAGTATCCAGCTATTACCGAAATTATTACTGAGAGAAACCCTTGGGCTTTGATTTTTAATCACACGGGCCCATGCCATCAGCTGCCAACAAATTATTTATTTACCATATTTATATCCCACGCCTTTGACACAACGGTGTTCCCAGGGTGCCTTTGCAATGAAAATGAAACCACAATACAAGATGACACACATATGCACGAATCTCAAAACAGTGGATAAATCTCAGAGGGTCACAGCAAAATAACAGCACAATGCCTAACTTGAGATGGGAAATTTAGGTTTTCTCAATTTCCCAATCTTGGGTTCAGCTCTCCAGATTTCAGCATCCCCATGCGATTTATTTATTCCTTCATGCATATTCATGTGCATGTTAGTGCAAATTTCACAGATTATATACACTTGTATGCAATTTCCGTGTGTGTGTGTGTGTGTGTGTGTGTGTAAAAGCAAAGTGATTTCCCCTAATATAACACATTCTGGTATGCTTTTTTCACCAACATGCACATTTTACCTGAGTATATGCATCTTTGAACACATTACGTGGCTGGAGAACTCTATTGCAAAATTCAGAGAAGTGTGAATTTTGAAGAACAGCTGTGTTTCAGTTAACACAATCTTTTGGAACGTACAAATCAGACAAGTTTGCTTTCATTAACTAATCAATCAAATTTATATGCCACCCTTCTTCTGAGTCTCACAGGGGCGTTTACAGTATAAAAACCACAAAAAATATATAACATAACAAAAAGCCGAACAATGTGAACTGAATTGAATTTCTTCCTTCCCCACCTCTACTCCTCGGTGCTTAAAAGTGGTGGGGTGTTTTTTTTTAAGGGGGTTGTAGTCTAGCAACATTTGGAGCGCTGCAAGTCCTCCATTCTGGTCCTGTATACAAGAATCTAGGAACATAAGCTTGCCATCAAAATCAGAAATCAATGGGAGAACATTCCAGTCTCCCAAGGCATTCTGCTGCTGACCTGAAAATGGGAACAAAAACAACTACCTCATACCAGGCCAGTATTGTCTTCCTTGACTGGTAAAAAGGTAAAGGTACCTCTGACCGTTAGATCCAGTCGCGGACGACTCTAGGCTTGCGCACTCATCTCGCTCTATAGGCCGAGGGAGCCGGTGTACAGCTTCCGGGTCATGTGGCCAGCATGACTAAGCCGCTTCTGGCGAACCAGAGCGGCACACGGAAACGCTGTTTACCTTCCTGCCGGAGCGGTACCTACTTATCTACTTCCACTTTGTGCTTTCGAACTGCTAGGTTGGCAAGAGCTGGGACTGAGCAACGGGAGCTCACCCCATCGTGGGGATTCGAACCACCGACCTTCTGATCGGCAAGCCCTAGGCTCTGTGGCTTAGACCACAGCGCCACCCGTGTCCCTTGACTGGTAGTCTCTTCCTTTTTTCAAGACACAGCGCTCCTTGGGCAGCAATATACTAAACCCTTCTCTCAAAATGAAGTATCCAACAAAGCTGAATGTGAGACAATTCGGGGCAGTACCTCTTCAAAACAGTGCGTCATTAAACTATGGAACATGCTGTCTCAGGAGGCAGTGATGGCCACTGTCAGGCTTCGGGGAATCAAATCCCTCCCACAGTGGCAGCCAAGAATCAGAGAAATGATAGAAGTTCTTACCAAGCAATTTAATCAATAATTCACAGAGAGCGATGAAGAAATGCAGCTTTCCCTAAAAAATGGCATTGCTCCAAGTAAAGTCCCACCCCCCTACATCTACCCTATTCGATGTCACTCCTGCATTGGCTATTTTGAGCTTTTTGCCTCTGAGCTCTCTGTTCTACTACCCTCAAAGCCCTCCTGGTCCTGGGAGAAGGGGGACCAGGAATGCTCTCCAAGGACACAGAGTCTGTCAGCTGTCTCTCCCCTGGTTCTTCTTCTTCTTCTTCCTGCTGTTCCTCCCCCAATATTTCCCAGCTTCTCCCCTCTGCAGCCTCTGAACTATGCCCTTCTGCAAACCACTGTTCTAAATCTATACTGTCTGGCACACTGATCCATTGGAGGCCATGCTGTGGCTTCACAGTCTGCAATGAGTCCGGAAACCAGTTTCTAGAAAGCACAGAGTGCTCTTGTGGTTAGGTCCTGCTTGCCAGTTTGCCACTGGCATTTGGTTGGCCATCGTGAGAACAGGATGTTGGACTAGAGGGCCCGGTGGCCTCATCCAGTAGATCCTTCTTATGAGAAAGCCCAAGTTAATCTGTGCTTCCTTGTTTACTCAAGAGCTAGAGGCCAGGGTGTTTTCTTCTCACAAGCTGGTGACCAGAACTCCATCCTTCTTCTTCCTGTTTTCCATAGGGCCTGTGCTGTTGGTGAACACCCTTTCCGTTGGGGAGCCAAGGTACCTTCTCTTGCAACAGGGCTAACTCATCACTGGCTCAGAGCCAGCAGATACCTGCCCTGACAAGCAGCTTGGACCATTGTAAGTTCCCAGTACCCCAAAAAAGCAACCGCCAATCATAGCTCAGTATAGTTTGGGAGGCAGTCCTTCTGAAAGAAGCCTAGGTTTGCTGCAATCTAAGGAGGTGTTGCCAGCTTCCCCCAGGTGAGTAAGACAGATTTATTGGGAAGAGCTGGCCCCAGTTACAAGGGTGTTCACCGTGGTTCCAAGATGGATTGCTTTTGTGTGGCTGGATGTAGACATTTGCCACTGTGTTGTGGGTGGAGAGATTGTCTACATGGAATCCTGGCCTATCCTGTTTCAAATGGTGGGCAGCTGGCCATGGTGAAACACCAGCCCCAAAGAGCTGAATCCATGATAAAATCATGGTGTAGGAAGGGATACTAATTTAGCCAGCTAGCCCTGGTGATCATCTAATGTTTTTTGGATGGATTTTACCGCTAAATTGATTTTTGAATTCTGAATTTACTGTTATTCACATTTTATACTGTATTTTATGCTGCTTTTTGTTGCATCAATTAAGTGTTTTAAATTTGTTGTTAGCCACCCTGAGCCCGGTTTCTGAACCGGGAAGGGCGGGATATAAACAAACATTTATTATTATTGATTATTATTATCTAGTCCAGCCCCCTGCAGTGCAGGAATCTCAACCAAAGCATCCATGACAAATGGCCAGCCAACCTCCAAGGAAGGAGAGACCACCACCTTCCGAGGGAGACGGTTCCACTGTTGAACAGCTCTTACTGTCAGAAAGGGCTTTATACTGTCTATCCTTCTGGTTTGCTATCCTTTTGAAAGGGAGTATTTCGGTGGCTTTAGAATCATTCCCTCTATTTCCCCAAGTGCAGGCGTGAGTGCCAGCCCTAAGGAAGCCAAAAGTGCATGTACAGAGAGAGTTGGAAATGCACAGGTTTGCAGAAGTCCAAAAATCTTTACAAAATTTTCCCCCAACCCTAAAAGAGCCAATGAGACCAGAGGATACAGAATGCTAAGTGTCTATTTTCTTGTTTTCCATGTGGGTGGGATGGGAAATAAGGAGAAAGGAATGGAATGGAGGAATGTCTCAGTTTAGGGAATGTAGCTGTTTGACTGGAGCCATAAATATGAGCAATTCTCACTGTGGTACTTGCTATTTCCCATCTCCATAAGATCATCCCTGATCCCTGGTTACAAGGGATGCGTCAAGAGATGATGTGCCTCTGCCATAGCGCCTTCTGCATCCTACGGTGTGAATCTCTGGTGTGAAGGATCATCTCACCGGGGTGAATAAAGCAACAGGTTTGTGAATTACTTTGCATCAGGAGGACATGGGGGAGAAAGGGATGCTGGTGCTGGATGGGGTTCTTGCACATGAGGTTTAGACCAGCTGCCACTGGTGTGTGTGGAGGTTAATACCAGCTGCCACTTATGCCAAATAAGGGCAACACTCCATAAATACTTTGAATTCCTAGACACCACCAGCATTCTGTGTCGTCCTGCACCTGGGATTTCTCCAGCCCTGCCTTAAGGGTGTTTTCAGAGGTCACACGGTCACTGCCTCTGGGATGGCGATTGCAAGCAAACGCACATCACAACCACTTGCGTTGCCCCACGATTAAGTCCTACCCCCAGCCTTTTAAGCTGGGGGTGGGTGGGGAGTCAGCCAGACCTCTAGGGAGAGGAGACCAGCCCATCTTTCTTTACGGTCCTAAGGTGTGTCTGTTCAATCCCACATCCTTTCAGGTGTGACCACACAGCTGCCCATCAGGATTTCAAAGGAGAGCCGCAACGCTGAATTATGCACCACATGAGCCAACCTGATGGCTGAGTTCATAATCCGAGCTTCTTCTTTGTGTGCCCTCCCCAAGGGAAGTGCAGAGAGCAGCGACATGACAACAGGCCTCTTTCAGTTGTGGCTCCCCATTTGTGGAATGCTCTCCTCAGGGAAGCACTGTCTGTTTTTAAGCAACTGACGATAACATTCTCTTTTTTTTACCCAAGATCACAGTTTTGAACTGGGAGGGTAGTTAGAGCGGCCTTTGTTGCACTTATCCTTTGAGTGGGGTGAGTAGGATGAGCTCCTTTCAAATATATGATCAGGTGTGCATTTCGGGGGTTTTGTCTTTTGCCGGTTTTTAATCTGATTTTAATGTCTCCTTCCGGCAACTCCTGCAGCCAAGCTGGTGCCAAATGTATTGCTCTGCTTTGCTTTGGGCCACATCAGCAAGGCTGAGAGGGGGGGTCTTGTCGTCTGGGTGGCTCAGGACCTTCAGACACACTGCCCAGGCTGGCACCCCAGGAAGCTCACTTCAGTGCCACTAACTCAGTGGTTTGACTTCACCCCCGGAGGCGCACTCCATTGTCTCTCGAGACAAAAGAGGCAAACATACTTCATTTTTACTGTTATAATAATAGTAATAATTTGCTTCCCATCTGGCTGGGCCTTCCCAGCCACTCTGAGTGGCTCCCAACAGAATATTAAAAACATGATAAAACATCAAACATTAAAAACTTCCCGAAACAGGGCTGCCTTTAGATGTCTTCTAAAAGTCAGATAGCTGTTTATTTCCTTGACATCTGATGGGAGGGCGTTCCACAGGGTGGGAGCCCCTACCAAGAAGGCCCTCTGCCTGGTTCCCTGTAACCTCACTTCTTGCAGGGAGGGAAACGCCAGAAGGCCCTCGGCGCTGGAGCGCAGTGTCCGGGCTGAACGATGGGGGTGGAGACGCTCCTTCACATATACTGGGCCGAGGCCATTTAGGGCTTCAAAGGTCAGCACCAACACTTTGAATTGTGCCCGGAAATGTACTGGGAGCCAATGTAGGTCTTTCGGGGCCGGTGTTATATGGTCTCGGCGGGATAAGCGTAAGATAGCCCTCAACAATGGAGAACTGGCAATCAAGCATTTAAACATAATGCCTTTTTCATGTCCATGAAAAACTCCAACTCCCATCATCCCTGACCACTGACCCCTGTGGGTGGAGGCTGCTGGGAATTGGAGTCCACAGCTTTCAACTGAAAGCCTGAAAGCATTGCTGTGAGGTTCAACGGCTGCTTAACCCAGCTCATTTTGGCTGCAGGAAGTGGCCGAGTTGGGATGGAAATACACAACAGCGCCTTTGCTTACCTGTCTCTCCATAGGTATGACAAGGATGTGCTTGTCATCTCTGTCAACCGTAAACATTAAGCTAAGAATGATTAATCCAGGAATCTCTAGGCTGAGTGTGAAACTAAAAGGCAGATTGAGAGGGTTTCTTGGCACCATTCTGTAAGGATGACACTTTCAGATGATGTTAGCCGTGAGACCTGTTGGATGACTCTTGTGCTACAAAGTTTTCTCCATGTGTGCGCCTCTTCGTATCTCTCTCCCCCTTCAAAGGCTGTTTCATCATATCCAGGCTTGCTGGATTCCTCACGAGCCATAATTCTGTGACTCACTTGTCCTCAGGATGAGTCGTGGTGCGAGGGCCACCTGACAGCTTGGTCAAGTCGTCCTCTCAAGCCATCGACTCTGGAAAAATTATATACTGTGCTCACAAAGCAGACTTTCCAGACGAAGAGCAGGGAAAGCAGAAAAAGCCTTTTTGATAACCTCTGTGTCTAAAATGCTGGGTGAATGTTTTCCATTTTCACAGAATTCTACATCAGGCTGACATAGATTTGTTGTCTAACCTAGAATGTTCTCCTGCCACGAAAAGGAACCAGAGAGATTTTAGTTTTGCTGACTTGAAATCTCTAACAAACAATTCTCACTGCAAAAGTGGATTTTCCAGAGTCTGCTTAGTGCTGATTTGTGCAATGAACCCCATATTTTGTGCCTCCACCCCCCAAATCAAGTAGTTGACAGGGCAAATCGGGGCTACACATTAATGTTTTGTAGTATGATTCCCCCACCTAAGGTATACTACATTTCTGTTTTCAAATTAAACATGTAAGTCAGTGGTGTCCAAACTTTTTTCAAAGAGGGCCAGATTTGATGAACCAAAGTTGTTAACCTTTTTTTAGGATTGATTGAAGTTGTTGAGCTTTTTTTAGGGTTGAAGTTGTCTGGGGGGGGTATTTTTTGGTTTTCCCCCCAGGAAATAAACTGGATCGAACCGACCAGCGGGCTGGATTAGGCCCCCAAAACGGACTTTGGACATGCCTGATGTAAGTAATCTCTGGGATAGCTCAGTTGGTAAAGCATGAGACTGTTAATTTCAGGGTTGTGGGTTTGAATCCCACCATGGACGTAATCAGGACTTTTGTTAGGGGGGACAGAACCGACATGATGGGTCAGTTAGTTAAGTCTTCTATTGTTGTACTTGATGGGGGGGAGCTGCCCCCCTGTCCCCCTGGTTACACCCCTGAGCCCCACATTGAGGAAAAGATTCATGCATTACAGCAGACTGGACTAGATGATCCTGGTGGTCTCTTCCAACTCTGCAATTCTATGATTCTATGCAACATGTGATTAATGGATCTAAATAAATAATACTAATAATTAATAAGCAATTATCCTCATCTTCCGAGATCAGATGAGACATAACTTCCAAGGTGGAAAAACTACAGTGGACAGCCTTATCCTATACTGAGTCAACTGATTTCAGAGAGTAAGCACTCCTACCTCTGCATAGGACCAGGCTGTAAAATATTTTAATGATGAGAATGTTTGTGAACTGAAAAGCTCACCCCGTTTGGCTCCATTCAACGCCTCTAGCGCGCAATGAAATAAATAAAAAGCACATGATCACAGTTCCGGAGAAGGAATTCATTGGCCAAAGCTCTCTTAAAAGTTGCTTTATAGACTTTTCCTTCCTCTTAATGAGGGAGAGAGGTTCAAATTCCATTGATAATTTCCTTTTGTGGTCTCCCTCACTTTTTTTGCTTGGTTTTGGGGGTTCCTGTTTTCGGGGACATGGTTCACGCCGCATTCAGTGTCTTGTTCTCTCTCTCTCTCTCTCTCTCTCTCTCTCTCACACATTATTATTATTTTCCTTCTACCATTATCTTTTTCTCCTACATCTGTTAAGGCATCGCAATGCATAAGATGATATTGTGGATTGGAAGCTTCTGGGAGAGCAGAGGGCAAGTTTCTGCCTCACTATATGGGGAGAAGATTTGGCATTGCCTGTTTCATCTTTCTCAAGCATGCATAACTACAATTCGATTGTACCAAACACCCTGACATGTCTTTTGCCTCTGGGCTTTGAAGCAAGAGGTTGAAAGTTAAATGGGTGTTCCCTCTGCCCGTCCCACCCCACCCCACAATGCCACCATAAACACCCTTCCCCCAGGGATGCAGTTACATGGGAGACCAGGGCTTGCACCATGCTTCAGGGGGACCATGGCAAAATGCCCTCGAATCCAGAGTCACTCCTATACCCTCCAACATTTCCCAGATGAAAATAGAGATGTCCTATTCCATAATAATGTTGTTGTTGTTGTTGTTGTTGTTGTTGTTGTTACCCTGCCCATCAGACTGGGTTGCCCCAGCCACTCTGGGCAGCTTCTAACATACAGTGGTACCTCGGGTTAAGTACTTAATTCGTTCCGGAGGTCCGTACTTAACCTGAAACTGTTCTTAACCTGAAGCACCACTTTAGCTAATGGGGCCTCCCACTGCCGCTGCATCGCCGGAGCACGATTTCTGTTCTCATCCTGAAGCAAAGTTCTTAACCTGAAGCACTATTTCTGGGTTAGCAGAGTCTGTAACCTGAAGCGTATGTAACCTGAAGCGTATGTAACCCGAGGTACCACTGTATATAAAAACACCATAAAACAACAAACATTTTTTTAAAAAAACCTTCCCTATACAAGGCTGCCTGCAGATGTCTTCTAAAGGTTGTATAGTTACTTATCTCCTTGGCTCGGGGGTTGCATAACTCCATAACCTCCAACATTTCTCCGATGAAAACAGGGATGTCCTAAGGAAAAGCGGGACATTCTGGGATCAAATCAGAAACTGGGATGCCTTCTGTTAATCCGGGACTGTCCCTGGAAAATAGGGGCATGTGGAGGGTCTGTGTTCCCCCACCCCCACAGTACTCAAGCAGTTAACAGTGTGCCTAGCTGCCCCTAAAATTTCCCACAATGCCCCTGGCACAGCATTGCCCCAGAACATTGTGGGAGCTAAAAAGAGTGGCTAGGGTAGTTTGTTTGCCTGTCTGTTTATTGCTTCAAGGAGCTCAAGGTGGTGTACATGGTTCTCCCCCTCCCCATTTTATCCTCACAACAACCCTGTGAGGTAAATTAAGCTGAGAGGCAGTTACTGGGCCCATAGTTACACCCAGTGAGCTTCATAGTTGAGTGGGGATTTGAACCCTGATCTCCTAAAGGTAAAGGTAAAGGGACCCCTGACCAATAGGTCCAGTCGTGACCGACTCTGGGGTTGCGGCAGTCATCTCGCTTTACTGGCCGAGGGAGCCGGCGTACAGCTTCTGGGTCATGTGGCCAGCATGACTAAGCCGCTTCTGGCGAACCAGAGCAGTGCACGGAAAAGCCGTTTACCTTCCCACCGGAGCGGTACCTATTTATCTACTTGCACTTTGACATGCTTTCAAACTGCTAGGTTGGCAGGAGCAGGGACCAAGCAACGGGAGCTCACCCCATTGAGGGGATTCGAACCTCCGACCTCCTGATTGGCAAGTCCTAGGCTCTGTGGTTTAACCCAGCGCCACCCGTGTCCTCTATCGCGAACGTAATATGGATTCAAGTAAAAATATAGATATTGTTCCTTTATTTAAAAAGAGAGAAGACCAGAATAAGGGTCAGCGGCAGGCATAGGAGCCAACTCCTAGGGGCTGAGGTACCCCACCCCATAAAATATTTGAAACCCCTCCCCCAAGTTGATAGGCATTGCCATTCAAATGGTGTTTGTGTACTACATCGTGAGATTGATTATGCGGGGCAGGGCTGACCCGGTCTTCCCAAATATTTTATTCAAGTGCTGAAGCCTAGGGGTCCCAGGAACTGTCTGAGGAGAAGAGGTGGTAATGTCTGCCTTGAGGGTGGAAGCTTGCATTGGGATTTGCTGCATGAGGAATATCTGGCAATATGGGCAAAAGTCTCTTCTGCCTGCAGCAATTGGAAGCAGCTGCACATCACTTATTGTAGTGTTTGTAGTGAGCATGCACACACACACACACACACACACAGAGAGAGAGAGAGAGAGAGAGAGAGAGAGAGAGAGAGAGAGAGAGAGCTCCCCACCTTTATGTTCCTACAAGGGGGGGGGGGAGGACAACTCTGAACATCTTCTGGGTGACTGAAGCAAAATGATTCCTTTTATTTTTATTTATTTATTTCATTTTTATTGACTTAAGAAAATTATACAGAGAGCAAAATGAAGGAGCCTAAATTAACATTGCCTTCTACCAATAAGAAATAATAATAACAGCTATTACAATAATGAACATACTAAAAATACACTTGCTCCCCCTTTTGAACTTCTATTCTGGTTACAATGTATTGCTATTCTATAAAAAATCTCTTATATCCTTTGCTGTCCCATATATTATTTTATTTCCCAAATTCAACCTAACCCTCCCCTCCTCCCCACTGGTTCCCTTCGCCTGTGTGAGATCTTCCCACCATAATATTTTTTTCCTAGTTGCTTTAATAAAATAGAATAACATGAAAACAGTTAAATTATAATTACTTCTTTTGTCTTTACACGCTTAACAATTGCATATTAAGAGTTCTGCAAAATGATTCCCTTTATTTGCACTCAGATTTCGGGTGGAGTCGATCCTTTCAAATAAACAAAAACCCAGCAACAACCTGAAGTCATAACCAATTCACGGAAGAACGCTATGTTTGGGCACCGACCACCCCTCGCACGTCCGATTCCCATCAACACCCATTTCTAAGCGGCACAGCGTCTTTGTGGCAGGACAGTGTCCTTGGCAAAAAGTCAGATTACCCCATGGGCCTTCTCTCCCTTCTAAGGTCTTTTGCCCAGCAGAATCCTGAACTTAAACCAAAGAAGAGAAGAACCTTGGCATCTAATGAGCAGAAGCCGATTTCTTCTAGGCCCCTGGGAGGACCATGCGGGTGACTGTTCAGAGACACTGCCAGCTCCCCAAGAAGCATCCCAGGGGATGAAGGGGCAGCTGGCTCACAGCTGTTTGCCTTGCTTTCGGGCCTGCCGAGATACCCACCGGGGACCCGTGTCTGAGCTTCGCCCAGCCACAGGAGGAGCAACAAACAGGTGCCTCGCAGGAGTTTGACCTGCGCTGCCTGGCGCTCCTGCTGCAGAGCCTGTTTTCCTGGCTGGATGGAGAAAAACAGGGGGGTTGAAAACAAAGCCTAGGCACACCTTGCACCTGTGACCTCAGAGGCTCCTGGGGTTGGGGGTTGGGGTGGAAGTAAGCTGGGGCAGACTATCAGAAGCACGCTAACCCTCCAGGGTGGGCTAAGATGCCTTTGGTTTATCAAGTTCTCCTCCACCTGCTTTAACCCAGCAGAAGCCATCGCACATCCTTCTCCCAGGCCTCAACACACACACCCCACTGAGCGACTGGAAATCATGAGGATTCAAATCCCAAGCTTGCCAACAAATCCCAAGAGTTAATCATCATGCTTTTAAAGTACTTTTAAAATAAAGTTTTTAAAAAGCTTTCTTGGCTTCTGTTGTTTTTTTGCCTCCCCACCGACAGTCAACTCCTCTAGGTAGGGTTGCCACCCCCCAACCCTAGAAAAACAGGATGGCCCCATTTTTGGACAAAAGTGTCCCCTGTCTTATTTTGACTTCAAATGGGACACCTTTCTCCTGCATTTGAGCTCGGCCAGCGCAAAATGGCGGCTTCCTTGTTGTTGGTGCGGCTGATGAGAAGCCCAGTGTGAGCGACAATAGAGAGAAGGGGGGAGGAAGGACCTCCTCTCCCTCCTTCACCCCCTCCTCCCTCCCTTCTCACTGGTGCTCCTCCTCACTCTTCACCACACTTTCATATGCATCTGCTAAAAACATTTTTGTTCCGGCATGTCTATCTAGATGATGGAGAGTGTTGATATGAGGTCCAGCGCCAAGGGCCTTCTGGCGGTTCCCTCGCTGCGAGAAGCCAAGTTACAGGGAACCAGGCAGAGGGCCTTCTCGGTAGTGGCACCCGCCCTGTGGAACGCCCTCCCACCAGATGTCAAAGAGAATAACAACTACCAGACTTTTAGAAGACATCTGAAGGTAGCCCTGTTTAGGGAAGCTTTTAATGTTTAATAGATTATTGTATTTTAATATTCTGTTGGAAGCCGCCCAGAGTGGCTGGGAAACCCAGCCAGATGGGTGAGGTATAAATAATAAATTATTATTATTATTATTATTATTATTATTATTATTATTATTTTGGTTTTCAGCATTATCAATGATTTAAATTTTTTTGGAAGGTTTCAAATTATTGTTTTCCTTTATTATTTTTACTGATAATTTCCTTGTTTGTTTGTTTTTTTGTAAACTGCTTTAAGGTTCTGGACTTTAAAAAAACAAAATACAAACTAGCCATATACAAGTATCATTAAGTAAAATAATAATAATCACATGGGGGGGGATTTTTTGAGGGGAGAAGAGGAACTACACCATGCTGTTTTCAGCAAGCCAACTGACCAAATGATGCACTGAGATTTTTATTTTTATTTTTTTAAAAACCCACACAGTACAGGTGCTTAAAACTGACATAAAATGACAGCAAAATGTTAAAACAGCTGGGGGGGAGAGGTTTTTTTTGACTGACATCATATTTTTTGGGTTGCATTGAACTAAGTTTCACAAAGTAGACTCACTGAAACACAAACTTAGTGATGTCAATTAATTTCAGTGGATCTACCCTGGAAGAAACTTACTTGGATGCCAGCCTAAAAGTGTGATGACAATCAAAAGCTAATATAAAAGTTGTGGTTAAAAGCCCGGGGAAATAGGAGGGTTTAAAATACACGAAGTTGCTCTAACAGCACAGTGTACACAGGCCTGAGACCAGCAAATGCCTGCCTCCTCTTCCCCACATCTCATACCCTCCTCCAACATGTAGCAGCCAAAACAAGACCGTGCATCTTCTGGACCGCACTCCTACACGAGTCACGGAACCCGCACAAGAGCACGGAGCCGCAAAAGTCTTGCCCCATGGATCCCATAACCTTTAAAGCACTAAACGGCCTGAAGGAGCATCTCCACCCCCATCAATCAGCCCAGACACTGAGGTCCAGCGCTGATGGCCTTCTGGTGGTTCCCTCCCAGCAAGAAGTGAAGTCACAGGGAACCAGGCAGAGGGCCTTCTCGGTAGTGGCACCCGCCCTGTGGAACGCCCTTCCATCAGATGTCAAGGAAATAAACAACTATCTGACTTTTAGACGACATCTGAAGGCAGTCCTGTTTAGGGAAGTGAAATATATAGAGTGGATTTCATGCTTTTTATTCAGCTCATAGTGGTGAGGAGGAGTGGAAGTTTCCCCAGAATGTCTGCTTTATATACATTATTTACACAATGGGCCCCACGTGATTGGCTAATTCCGGGATTCTCCTGTAGGCCAATCAGCTTGCGGGTTCCCTTCCACCTGGAGCTGGATTGGGTGGCTCCTGTGGACCAATCAGACTGCTGCATTCTGAATCCTATTGTTCTAGGACCAATCAGACTGCTGCATTTTGGATCCTATTCAACTCAGTACATAACAGGAAGTTTTTAATGTTTGATGTTTTATCATGTTTTTGATATTCTGTTGGGAGCCGCCCAGAGTGGCTGGGGAACCCCAGCCAGATGGGCAGTGTATAAATAACACATTATTGTTATTGTTATTGCCAAGACTGAAAGTCCCCACCTCCCCACAGCCATCAAAGACTCCTCCTCTCCAGGGTTTCCCCCTGAGTAATCGGAGACTACACCTGTGTGAAGCCTGCTCCTCCTCCGCCCATTTCAGCCCCCTTCTGGTTCTAGGAGACCAAGAGGAAGGGGAGCTTGCTGCAGCAAGATGAGGAGACACCTGCAACTCTTCACCAGCCTGACTCATCTCTGCCTCTTGGCTTCCCTCCTCCCACTATCCCACTTCTGCTTCTGCCTCTGATTCTCTCTGCCACAGACTCTCCCAGCTCACAGAGCCCTGTTACCCCTTCTGCTTCCTCTTCTCTCTCTGGCCACCCATCGTCATCCCACTCCCTGGGCTCTGAAGCTTCTTCCCTTGGTGGTTCTCCAACTAGTTCCTCCCACCATTCCTCTGTGTCCAACCAGTCCATTTATAACAATGGCTACGGGAAGCCAGGATATGTCAATCAAACGCTTCACCCAAAGATCTGCTGAAGCCATGCTTTCTGAAGGCAGCCACGAGCCTTTGAGTGTCAGTCCTGAGCAGGTCTCCTGTGGGAAGGAGTGGGTGGGTGGACACAACCAAAAAGGCCCTGTAGCTCCAACGCTGCTGCTGATTTAATCTCCTGCAGAAATGGAATGCAGATCAGGACTTTGTTGGCTGCTCTGAAAAGTCTGTGGGAGTCTAGTCAACAAGATGTCTTATCTTTGCCCGATGGGTTAATGTGAAGACACAATAGAGAACAGAGTGTGCTCCTCCCAGGCTCTCCCACAGTGTACACACACACACACACACACACACACACACACACACACAGCATCCTAGAAGGGAAATTCCTGCCATAGTGGCACCAAAGTAGACTTAAAAGATCGCATCTGATCAAATTGCTGTCTAAATTTTCCCAGAGGTTTCAGCTTCCCATCCTTTCCTTGTCCACCAAGAGAGATGGGTTTCTCATTAGACTGTAGTCAAATTTCAGATTGAGGCAAATTTTGGCAATCCCAAGCATACCAGTTCAAGTACAGGCCACTCCTAGGCTTGGGACCTGATATCCTTTCTTTTTTCTTTTTTATAAATATTTTTCATTGAGTTTTACATTGAAAATTTAAATTCAAACAATAAATATCACCATCATCATTTAGGATTCCCTGAACCCTTTGACTCTCCTCCACCTTTCCATGGCTACCATTTTGAATATTTTCCACTGCTTCACTTGTTTTCTCTATTTTTCTTAAATAATCCAATTTTACCTTAGTTTTTAGTACATTACAAGCGGTACTCAAATCCTGCCAAAGTTTTTAGTTGTTTACAGTGTTCTCTTAAATACATTGTAAATTTCCCCCATTCCTTTTTAAAACTCTTCCTGGTTTCTGATTTCCCTGGTCAATTTCACCATTCCGGCATAGTCCATCATCTTTGTCAGCCATTCATCTCTAATCAGGACTTCATCTCCTTTCCATCTCTGGGCCAGTAGTATCTGCACTGCTGTCGTCGCATACATAAATAGTCTTTCCTGCTCCTTTGGGTTCTCTGCACCTAAACTTCTTAGTAAGAAAGCCTCTGTTTTTCCCCACAAACATTATTTTAAACATTTTTTTCAACTCATTATATATCATTTCCCAGAATGCGTTTGTTATCTTGCAGGTCTCCCAGGATCTGATATCCTTTCAACTGGAGATGCTGGGCAGGTTGAACATTCTATCAACATTACCCAAGAAGCTGCCTTGTGCTGAGTTAAACCCTTGCTCTAACAAGCGCAATATTGTCTCCTATGCTGACTGGCAAGGTTTCAGGTAGGTATCTCTCCTAGCCCTACCTGGAAGTGCTGGGGATCAAACCTGTGACCTTCTGAATGCAAGGCTGATGCTCTACCACTGAGCTGTGGACCCTTCCCTACAAAGTTGTCCTACACCAAGCCAGAACACTGGTCCATGTGGTACAGTGGTACCTTGGTTCTCAAACTTAATCCGTTCCAGAAGTCCGTTCCAAAACCAAAGCGTTCCAAAACCAAGGCACACTTTCCCATAGAAAGTAATGCAAAACGGTGTAATCCGTTTGAGACTTTTAAAAACAACCCCTAAAACAGCAATTTAACATGATTTTTACTATGTAACGAGACCATTGGTCCATAAAATGAAAGCAATAATCAAGGTACTGTACTATAAAATAAATAAGACAGTATTGTAGATGATAAAAATCAAAATTAATTTTTTTCCTTACCTGCACTGATGATAGTCATTGTTTGGATGAGGGGCTTTGATCCATTTCTGCAGTCACACAATCAGTCAATCAGTAACTGAACTGGGTTCCACACAGTCACAAAAACAAATTAACTGAAAAAGCCTCAGAAACAAAAACGCAAAATAAATAGCAAAAACAAAAGCGCCAAACTTAATCCATTCCGGAAGTTAGTTTGACTTCCAAAATGTTTGAAAATCAAGGCGCAGGTTCTGATTGGTGCAGGCGCCCCGGAAGCAATAGCCAACAGCTGCATCAAAGTGTTCAGCTTCTGAAAAACGTTTGGAAACCGGAACACTTACTTCCGGGTTTTCAGCGTTTGAGAACCAAGGAGTTTGAGTACCAAGGCATTTGAGAACCAAGGTATTGCAGAGGCAGGGAACCTGTAGCTGTTGGCCTAATTTCATGCAGTCAGGGAGGAAGGGGAAAGTAGGTGACAAGGACTGAGAGGAGGAGGAGGAGGAGGAGGAGGAGGAGGAGGAGGAGGAGGAGGAGAAGAAGAAGAAGAAGAAGAAGAAGAAGAAGAAGAAGAAGAAGAAGAGGAGCTTGGATTTGATATCCCGCTTTATCACTACCCTAAGGAGTCTCAAAGCAGCTAACAAGCTCTTTTCCCTTCCTCCCCCACAACAAACACTCTGTGAGGTGAGTGGGGCTGAGAGACTTCAAAGAAGTGTGACTAGCCCAAGGTCACCCAGCAGCTGCATGTGGAGGAGCGAGGAAGTGAACCCGGTTCACCAGATTACGAGTCTACCACTCTTAACCACTACACCACACTGGCATGTCAAAGTCAAAGAGAAGCAGTACTTCCACGTCCCCATCTCAGGCTCCACTCTCCACTGTCTCCAGCTCAGTCCACTTACAACATGTGGCTCCCAAGTGCTTCTCCTTAAGGCAGGGCTTTTCAACCAGTGTGCCATGGCACCCTGGGGTGCCTTGAATGATGGCCAGGGGTGCCATGGGCAACACTGACCTCCCTCCTCTGAAGCCCTCTCCTATCTCTGCCTCCCAAAGGCTTGTGTGGCTGTTTGTTGCTGCAGCCCTGGCTACAAACTCTGCAGGTGAATGGTGCCTCTGGAGCTGGCCAGGGGGTGCTGGCTTGCCACGAGCTGAAGCAGCCTCAGAAGGAGCAAGCAAGCGGGCGAGGGAGCCCAGGCAGCCAGTCCACCAGCCCTTGCTCTTGGGAATGGACAGACAACTGGGAGGCTGGGCAGGCAGGTGCCAAGATGGCCTTTCTTGTGTTTGCTGTGTTCAAGGCCTGCCTGGGAGCCGAGTGCCTGTTGCCAAAGGGGAGCCGGAGAAGGAATGCAGTTGGTCAAGGGAGCCGTGGATTCGAAAAGGTTGAAAACCTCTGCCTTAAGGGAATGTGGCCCTCAATGTAAAGCCAGTTCCCAGTAGCAGCACTCTCAGGTCTTGCACATCACCAGAGATTCATTTTTTCAAATGATGGAAGTGGAAAACAGCCACCCCTCTGGAATCTCACTATGACCTCTGTGCCTTAAGGCAGTCACCACATCCTCCCCCCTTGTCCTTTGCTCTCGTCCAATTAACATTATTCCCTTCCTTTCTGGAGGGCAGGAAAAATTGAGAGGCAGTATACCAAGGTTGTGTACATTTTGCCCATCTGACAGCCAGACGAGGGAAAGAAGTGTCCAGCTAGGTGAGACATATATATATATACACATGCACACACACACACACACACACACACACACACACACAAACACACACACAGTGGTACCTAGGATTACATACGCTTCAGGTTACATACGCTTCAGGTTACAGACTCCGCTAACCCAGAAATATTACCTCAGGTTAAGAACTTTGCTCCAGGATGAGAACAGAAATCGCGCGGTGGCAGCGGGAGGCCCCATTAGCTAAAGTGGTGCTTCAGGTTAAGAACAGTTTCAGGTTAAGAACGGACCTCCAGAACGAATTAAGTACTTAACCTGAGGTACCACTGTATATATATATATATATTAGTTTTACATGATTTTATACATAATAGCTTTAACCGTTTCAAATTGTCAAAATAAAAAAGGTTATTTCAAACCTTCGGACCTCCTCCCCTCCCTCAATGGTTCCATTTCCATCAAAAATAATTTCTTTTTCTTTTTCCACATCTTTTACCGTTATCCATCTGTTTTATAATCATAGTCACCATAATTTGTTTCACATTACAAGTGTCATTGTATCTCTAGCCAATGATTTTAACTGCCTACAGTGATCTTTTAGGTATATTAAAAAGTTATTCCAGTCTTTTAGAAGAAGAGTTTGGATTTGATATCCCGCTTTATCACTACCCAAAGGAGCCTCAAAGCGGCTAACATTCTCCTTTCCCTTCCTCCCCCACAACAAACACTCTGTGAGGTGAGTGAGGCTGAGAGACTTCAAAGAAGTGTGACTGGCCCAAGGTCACCCAGCAGCTGCATGTGGAGGAGCGGAGACGCGAACCCAGTTCCCCAGATTACAAGTCTACCGCTCTTAACCACCACACCACACTGGCTCTCAGTTTTAGAAATTTTAGAAATACTTGATCTTCCTGGTTTCTGATCTTTCCCGTCAGTCTCGCCGTCTCTGCATATCCCGTCAATTTGGTCTGCCATTCTTCTCTGGTCGGCGCTTCTGCTTCCTTCCATCTCTACGTGAGCTGTCTCAATTTGCATGATATTGCGTCCTGGATCTGTAAAGTTCTGCATTTTAATTTGGCCTGGCTAGTTCTTATCCTGAACTCAGAGCAGAGATTGCACACTTCCCTAATTGTTGTTAATTAATTGCCTGCAATCTCACCTGTGTAACAGCAATAGCAACAACACAATACACAGAATTGGTTGCAATAATGAAAGGGTAACAAGAGTCAAGGCCGTACTAGAACATACAGTGCATTAGTCAAGTTCTTCCAGACATGTACAGAGTGCATTTCCCTCTCCATCCAAGTCACCGCAACTAGCCCTGCAGATCTGATATTAGCAAATGTGACCTTCAGGGAAGAGGAAGGCCTACACTTTAAAAAAATAATAATAATAAAGCATGAGGTAATTCATTTGTTTGAAAGGAGATCTGTTAAAAGAAGGTTTCTTTTCTCTCTTTCTTTTTTCGGTCTAGTGTTGGTAACAAATTTTTGTAAGGCGCTTTGATTCCTGAGAACACAGTGAGATGGAAAAGGAGTCAAAACTAGAACCATATTGTGACGGAGGGTAGTATATAAATTTAATAAATAAAATAAAAATAGAACTTAAACTGAGGCCTAGAATGTGATATCCTAACAGAGTGTCCCTGAGCATAGGCAAAGTTTTTTTGGTTTTGTTTCGCCACTGAATAACCTCAGCTTCACCCACCCACATCTCAGAGTGTTAATTTCCTGAGTGGTCTGAGAGGGAGCTGGCATGGGGATTATTATTGTGAAGATGAATGAGAGAGAAGAAATAAGTAAAAAAGGAGGTGGGCAACCTCAGGCCCTCTAGATGTGGTTAGATTCTGACTCCCACTCACTCCAGACAGGAGGACCAGGTTTCCCATCTGAGAAGTTCGGTGTTTTGCACACTTAAAGGTAAAGGGACCCCTGACCGTTAGGTCCAGTCGTGGCCGACTCTGGGGTTGCAGCGCTCACCTCGCTTTACTGGCCAAGGGAGCCGGCGTACAGCTTCCGGGTCATGTGGCCAGCATGACTAAGCCACTTCTGGTGAACCAGTGCAGTGCACGGAAACGCCGTTTACCTTCCCGCTGGAGCAGTACCTATTTATCTACTTGCACTTTGGTGTGTTTTTGAACTGCTAGGTTGGCAGGAGCAGGGACCGAGCAACGGGAGCTCACCCCATTGCGGGGATTCGAACCGCCGACCTTCTGGTCAGCGAGTCCTAGGCTGTGATTTAACCCACAGTGCCACCCACGTCCCTCCAGGCAGGATGACCAGGTTTTCCATCTGAGAAGTTCAGTTTTTTGCACAACCCAAAAACACACTCCCTAGGGAGCCAGCCTCATTGAACTAAGTGGACTTTGCCTCTGAATAAAGAGTATGGTTTCCCTTCACTAGGTTGGTGAGAGCCTCCTTACTTGAGAACGAAGAGCTCCAGAGTGGTCTGAGAGGGAGCTGGCAGGGGGATTATTTATATGAGGTTCCCAGCCAATCAAAATGCTAGGCTGGCAGCCAATCAGGGAGCTGAAGGAAGAAGACAACCTCGGGAAGAACCCATTGCTTCTTAAGATCTCTGTGCCATGGCTACAAAGAAGCCTGAGGCTGATGGGGGCAGAGGTCCAAAATATCTGCAGGGAGCACCAGGTTGGGGAAGGCTTCCTTATGGCACGTATCATATCATGCCAACTCACCCAAAGGTCCCACAAACTGAAAAGAAAGCAGAGCTGGTTTTGAACAGAGAGCTCCACCTACTGGCTGACAAATGTGTCATTCTCCATTCCACTTTTCTACCTCACTTTGATTCAGGCCTCCCAGATCTAGGGGGAAGTGCTCAGAAGAAGACACACCGGTATTTTATTTTATTTTATTTTGGTTGTTTACAAGGGCCAGGTTTTAAGAGAGAGAGATTCTTGCAGGCAGGCAAGGGTTAACCTGTTTGAGGGCGGGCGTCGGGAACTCTGTCCAAGTCCCCCAGAGCGTATGCCTTGGTACCTGGGCGCCTGCCCCTGTCTCTGGGGTGGAGCAAACTCTAACCACAGGGCAGCCCTGTCTGCATTCCATCGGAGTGACGGACAGCTGCGTGACTAGCTCAGCTCATCCCAGCTCTCTTTTTTGGACAGAGTTGAAAGAGCTGCCTCCTCCAGGGCTAATTCAGGCTCCTGCCTTTTGAAATCTCCTGATTTGGGAGCGAGGGAGTCAAGGCAACAGCTCCAGAGGGTAGGTGGGTGGGTGGTAACACTCAGATTGCTGGCTTGCACATTTCTGAGCAAGCAGGTTGACTAGCAGGAGGCTTCCCGTGCCTTTTTATAGCTGGGGAACAGGGAGCAATCCAACAGGTCCTTTCTCATCTAGATCCTTGGAAGTGATGGGGAGAACTACACCAGTTGGATTTATGCCGGGCAGCTGTTGAAAGGACCCAGAACTCCAGGAGGTTTGGGGTTCCCAGGAAAGAAAGCTTGGCTGTTAGAGAAGATCTAAGCTCATCTGAGCTAATTTCTCTCTTCTGCTTCTGGGATAAAGAACCTGTGGTCCTCTGTGTGTTGCTGGACTACAGTTCCCATCATCCCCAGGCCATTCACCATGCTGGCAGGAGCTGATGGGAGCTGGAGTCCAACAACATCTGGGCCGCCACATGTTCCCCATCCCTTTCTCTACTTGGTGTAATGTAACGTGTCAGAAACTAGGAGTGAGAAGATGCAGGGGAAAACCCCAATGAAGCTCACGGCACGTGACTTTGAGCAAGTCACGCTGAAAATCATAAAGATGGAAGGAGACTTGTAGGCTAGCTATTCCAACTCCAACTGGAGAGCCAGTGTGGTGTAGTGGTTAAGAGTGGTGGACTCGTAATCTGGTGAACCGGGTTCGCGTCTCCGCTCCTCCACATGCAGCTGCTGGGTGACCTTGGGCCAGTCACACTTCTTTGAAGTCTCTCAGCCCCACTCACCTCACAGAGTGTTTGTTGTGGGGGAGGAAGGGGAAGGAGGATGTTAGCCACTTTGAGACTCCTCAGGGTAGTGATAAAGCGGGATATCAAATCCAAACTCTTCTTCTTCTTCATTCTCTAGGACATCCCCAACAGATAGAAATTCAGCCTCAGCTTGAAGACCTTTAGCAAAGGAGAGTTCAGCCTCCACTCGCCAGGGAAATGGTTCCACCGCTGAACTGTTCTTGCTTTTAAGATGTTTCTCCTAGCCTCCAGCTGAAATCCACCCTCCTGTAACTTAAACCTGTTTGATCTGGTCCTGCTTTCTCTGACAGCAGAGAGCAAGGATTTGTCTTCTTTCATGAGACAGTCCTTCACACATTGGAAGAGAACCACCATGTTCCCCCTCAGTCGTCTCTTCTTCAGACTAAACACATGGAGTTCCTTCAAGCTGTCCTCCTAGGAGTTGTTTTCCATAACACGGGGGCTTTTTCAGGGGGAACTCACAGGAACTCAGTTCCTGCACCTCTCAGGTGGGCACCATTGCCATTCTAAGAGAACGAAGGAGGTGTTCACAGTGAGTTCTGGCACCTCTTTTGCTAGAAACACAGCACTGCATAACACGATCTTCGTTGCTCTCCTCAAACTGGGACCTGTCCCATTTTTTCCCTACAAAATGTCCATCAGCAGCAGGTATAAGGGAAACGAAGACTTACATTATCAGAGATCTCTGCAGTTTGCATTTTGACACCCGGCGAAGGCCTAAAAGCTGCAAGACCAAAACTCATTGGACTTGTTTATAGATAAAATCCTATGCAGCGTCTTGAGATTTCCCCCCTTCCATTTTCTGGTCCATTTTGTGTACAATATTCTTCAAATGCAGCACCCCAAACTAAAACACTGTACTCCGTGTGAAGCCCCAATAGCTTTGAAATCAATAATAATATAATAATAATTTATTATTTGTACCCCACCCATCTGGCTGGGTGCCCCCAGCCACTCTGGGTGGCTTCCAATGAAACACTAAAATACAATAACCTATTAAACATTAAAAGCTTCCCTAAACAGGGCTGCCTTTAGATGTCTTCTAAAAGTTTGGTAGTTATTTTTCTCTTTGACATCTGATGGGAGGGCATTCCACAGGGCGGGTGCCACTACCAAGAAGGCCCTCTGCCTGGTTCCCTGTAACTTGGCTTCTCGCAATGAGGGAACTGCCAGAAGGCCCTCAGAGCTGGATCTCAGTGTCCGGGTAGAACAATGGAGGTGGAGACGCTCCTTCAGGTATACTGGACCAAGGCCGTTTAGGGCTTTAAAGGTCAGCACCAACACTTTGAATTGTGCTCGGAAACGTACTGGGAGCCAGTGTAGGTCTTTCAAGACCGGTGTTATATGGTCTCAGCGGCCGCTCCCAGTCACCAGTCTAGCTGCTGCATTCTGGATTAATTGTAGTTTCCGGATCACCTTCAAAGGTAGCCCCACATGGAGCGCATTGCAGTAGTCCAAGCGAGAGATAACCAGAGCATGCACCACTCTGGCGAGACGGTCTGCTGGCAGGTAGGGTCTCAGCCTGCGTACCAGATGGAGCTGATAAACAGCTGCCCTGGACACAGAATTGCCCGCCTCCTGTCCCTCAAAAACAGTACTTCTGTCTTGTCAGGATTCAATCTCAATCTGTTAGCCGCCATCCAACCTCCAATGCTTTGAAATCAAGATAAATTACACCCAGAGCATCCCCACAATCCACAGAGCAACTAACCAAATCCAAAATAGGAGATTACACAAGTCTGGCAGGACATAATCTTGACAAATTCTTGCTGGTTTCTACAAGTCCCTGAACTGTTATCAGATTCAGGGTGGATCTCATCTTGTCCAGTATCCTGTTTCATACATTGGCCAACCTGATGCCGCTAAGAAGCCGACAAGCAGGCCTGGAAGGCAACAGATCTGTCAGGCAAGTGGAAGATGGCAGTGGAGTAACCAGATGTGTTAAATTTGACTCCTACATTGGACTCCTACGGTTTCACTTTTATCTGCAGTTTGCACTTTTATTGCTATCTCTGTTTGGCTTCTCTCACTATTTCACCCTATGAGCTGATTAAGCAGGCGAGGACTTACAACCACAAGTGAAACAAAACAAAGGATCTGTCAGGCTCCCATCCCTCAGCCCAGTATACCTGAAGGAGCGTCTCCACCCCCATCGTTCAGCCCGGACACTGAGGTCCAGCTCTGAGGGCCTTCTGGCGGTTCCCTCACTGCGAGAAGTGAGGTTACAGGGAACCAGGCAGAGGGCCTTCTCGGTAGTGGCGCCTGCCTTGTGGAATGCCCTTCCACCAGATGTCAAAGAAATACAGTGGTACCTCGGGTTACATACACTTCAGGTTACATACATACACTTCAGGCTACAGACCCCGTTAACCCAGAAATAGTACCTCGGGTTAAGAACTTTGCTTCAGGATGAGAAGAGAAATCGTGCTCCGGAGGCGCAGCAGCAGCAGGAGGCCCCATTAGCTAAAGTAGTACCTCAGGTTAAGAACAGTTTCAGGTTAAGAATGGACCTCCGGAACAAATTAAGTACTTAACCCGAGGTACCACTGTAAACAACTATCTGACTTTTAGAAGACATGTGAAGGCAACTCTGCTTAGGGAAGATTTTAATGTTTAATGTTGTGTTGCGTTTTTAATATTCTGTTGGGAGCCACTCAAAGTAGCTGTGGAAACCCAGCCAGATGGGCAGGGTATAAATAAATTATTATTATTATTATTTGGGACCTCCAAAATGTTGTCTTTTTTGGACCTTAAGGTCCTCCATAGGGACTTAGCAAGAGACAACCCAGAGTACATCTGTTAAAATGAACAAACCTAAGTTAGTCCATGTTCATTCACTTCAGTAAGCCTCCTCTGAGTAGGAATAGCATTGGACACAACCCCATGAAAAGAACAGGATGCTGGATTAGATGAGTCATTGGCCTAGTCCAGCAGGTTCTTACAGATGGATGGATGTTCTTCTGCAGGTACATGCTGCAAACATGATGCTTGGGTTACCATTTCTGCATTGCAGGAAGGTTAGGCTAGATGGCTCTTTGTGTCCCTTCCAACTTTCACAGCTCTGTGAATCTATGGTTTTAATGGGCAGACAAGACACTTCTGCAATGTGTGATTGTCCAAATAATATGGTCCTAGCTTGGCCTTCCTGCTGTTGCAGCTGCTAAACCCCAGACCATTTTCCTCCAGAAGGTTTTCGGAGCCAATGCCACATAAAACACTCACGCTAATGCTAAGGTTCATTCAGAGATGGAAGAAGGAGACACTTGGCGGTCAAACAAAAGGAGATATTCCATTGTTCGCTGACCTTTCTGTGTCTGGCTCCAATTCCACCTCAGCAACAAAAAGATTTTTTTAAAAAAACCCTGGCTGGCTATAATTAACATTAGATTCATTATTTCTTTAAATAGCCTCAATTGCCCTTCAGGTGGACTGAAGGGGGAGAGGGCTTCAAGAAATTCCAAAGGATCCTAAATTCCTCGGTTGCTCCTTGACCTAAAGTCCTCAGACACATCAACTTCGCACAAACACATACATCCTTTCTTTGCTCCTCTCTCTGCCACAGTAGCTAACAATGCAAAGCCTACTAGCCCCAGCTAACATGGCTGATATCCAGGGATGATGGGACTTGTAGTCCAGTGACACCTGAAGGGCTACAAGTTCCCCATCCCAGATCCAGATGTTTGAGAGCTGGAATGAGTGCAGGTGAGGCTGACCAAAATGACAAAGGGTTTGGAAAACCAAGCTGTGTGAGGAACGGTTGAGGGAGTTAGCTGTGTTGAGCCCAGAGAAGAGATGACCAAGAGGTGATATAATAATGGTCTTCAAATATCTGTCACATGGAGGATGGGGCAAGCTTGTAAGACTCAAAAGAATGGATTCAGAATACAAGGAAGGAGATTCCAACCAAACCTTAGGAAGAACTTTCTGACAGTAAGAGCTGTCAATAGAACAGATGATGACCTCAGAAGGTGGTGGACTCTCCTTCATCGGAGGTTTTGGGTGGCCATCTCTCAGTGATACTTTAGCTGGGGCTTGGACTAGATGATCATTGGGGTCTCTTCCAAATCTACGGTTCTACGATTTCATAGTTGTATAGTTGGGGGGAGAGGGGGGGGAAACAGAGAGGAAAATGGGGTGAGACTAGATGAGAACCTTGCTTCCCAATATTTATTTATTTATTTATACATACATACATACATACATAACCCACCCATCTGGCTGGGTTTCCCCAGCAACTCTGGGCGGTTCCCAACAGAATATTAAAAATACAATAAAACATCAAACATTAAAAAACTTCCCTAAACAGGGCTGCCTTCAGATGTCTTCTAAAAGTCAGGTAGTTGTTTATTTCCTTGACATCTGACAGGAGGGCATTCCACAGAGTGGGCGCCACTACCAAGAAGGCCCTCTGCCTGGTTCCCTGTAACTTCACTTCTCACAGTGAGGGAACCGCCAAAAGGCCCTCGGAGCTGGACCTCAGTGTCTGGGTTGAATGATGGGAGTGGAGACCTAGTTGTCTGTGTGCAGGGAATGCTTTTGTAGGCAGGCACATGCAATCCCATGAACCCCTCTTGACAGCGAGTGAGACCACGGCAAGAAATAAGATGGCTGCCAATGGTTCCTGCCGGCCCAGTTTGGCAAGGCTCACCGGGAACATTCATTAGCTGGTGACAGGCTTGATGTTCATCTCCTGATTTACCCCTTGACCTCTGCGATGGTGATGACGAAGTCACAGTGATGGAGTCTCGGCCAATGGCTAGCCAAGGAACTGTCACCATCCGTGCCAGAACAAACAACAAAGACAAATGGCCCCCATCAAAAGTAAATGGCACTTAATAGCATGCAGGAGGGAACCAGTCCACCCGATTGGCTGGGCACCATATGTGAATTCTTAACTAATCGCCGCAAATTGCCCCAATTTGTTAACGAGCTATGTAGTGGGCATATGCACCCCAAAAAAGCTCCAGATTCTTTCAACTCCAGCGGCATGGAAATAATTTTGCACTTGCGGCTGCCCAGACATTTTCCCGTCTTGACAGTGATGGAAGCTCAAAGGGAATCAGAAACGGGCAGCTTTGGAGTTTGCGCGGCTTGTCGTCTTTGGCACTTTGTCCCGTGCTGGGGGCGGGGGATGGCAAAGGAGAGGGTCAAAGGAGTCGAAAGGTGAAAGAATCCACTGGGGCACAGCAAGACCCCAAACAGAAGAATGGATTTGAAGTAGGAATTGGCCCAATGACCCATCTACTCCACCCCACCTATAAGCTGCCCCAAAGGCATAGCATCAACCTAAGACAGGTGTGGTAAATAGACTGTCCTTGTCCCAATTTCATGCCAGGGAAAGAGAGCCTTGAAGGACAGTAGGAGATGGAAATGGAAATGGAAGGAACCTGTTATGGATGGATGGAAGAAGAGTGAGATGCCCGTCTGGGGAGGACTAGGGGCTTAGACCCCCCCAAAAAAATCAAGGAGGAGGCTAGGCCTCCCCAATATTCTGTAGCTTGTGGCAGGCCCTGCCAGGACAGCTGTGACGGGCCCCGTTGGGCCTCCCTGCTGCTGTGGCGGGCCCCAATGGGCCTACCCACAGCTGTGGTGGGCCTCACAGCCTCCTCCGGCCACGGGATGTCACACGTGTGCGCCGTGATGTCACACGTGATGTCACACGTGTTGGGCGGAACCTGGCATCAGTGCCTGTAAGCCATCAAGTCAACCTTCCAGTGAGAGCGATCTGGGCAGGGAGAAAGAGGACTTTGGTGGAGAAGAGGGTTTGAGAACCCAGGCGAGAGAAGGTGGTATCAGAAAGAAAGAGAAAAAGGGGTGTGAGAAAGAGAGGGCATCAGGCCCAATTTAGGCTCTGGGTCAGCACAGTGACTTGACTCATCCAGCCACCCACTGCCACCATGCCACTGACTTCTCCAAAGCCTAGCATGAACAGCATACAGGAGTTGCAGATACAGCCATAGTCCTGCTGCTCCCCAGCCAGAGTTTGGGCTAGGAATGTACGCTGTGTTTCTGACCTGCCAACCTCCAGTCCTAGAGCCTTGGAAACTCCCCTACAGCAATGGGAGCGGGATGGTCCCATCCTCCCCATCTGCCAAAGCAGGATTCATTTGGAGCAATCTCAGCAGCGGTCAACAAGGTGACATAGGTAGGTCAGGGTTGCACACCTGGTTTCCCAATGCTGAGAGTTGCTGTTACTCTCAGCAACTCAACAGGGACAGGGACCTTGGTTTAGACTTTAGAGCCAACCCAACGCTCCTGCCCCAGCCTGGGGCTGATAGGACTTGTAGTCTGAAACTTCTGGAGAGCACCGGCTTGGCAGAGGCCGCTCCAGAGATAGGCACCAGTGCCCCTACCTGCTCTCGTCTTTGTGGGACAGTGATCAATAGACACCAATAAACAAATGAATAATGTCCAACGCCCGTTGCCAGAGGGATTGGCTTTGGTTTCAGTTGTGCACATCAGCCATCCATTTGGTTTATGGCTTTGACGCACAGAACAGATTGTGGATTTTCACCTGGGGCACGAACGAGAGGGGCGGTTAGCTCCCCACCTGCTCCCCTTCATCTTCCTGTTCGGAATTAAGAGGCTTGACGGCCTGAATTCCAGCCCACCTGTGGCCATCGCAGCGGTCACACCCGCTCTTGAAAAGGGTCTTTGTACTCGCCTCACCCTACCTGGGCTTCACCTTTGGTCTGTGATCACAGGCCTGTCGCTTTTAATTAGCTCTCTCCGTCCCTCCCCTGGACCGCTCACGCAGAGGTCACCTGGGTCATTGCTCATTGGGAAGAAGAAGAAGGGACGTCACCACGAAGGTCGTGTTTCAAGACGTTCCTTTGATGCCAAAGAAGCAGAAATTATGTGCTGGTCCTGCCAACGAGATTCGCTTCTCTCCGAAGAGCAGACACAAATGACAGAGGTGCCTTCTCTCAAGAAAGGACTGGCTTCCGTGGCACAGCCAGGCAGAATGAGAAAGCTGTCTCGCCGGTCCTCTCCCTGGCAGATGTCTCCCTTACCTGTGAAATCGGACTCTGTGTTCATCATTAGGTGTCCTTCTTCATGTGCCTCCTCCATGTGAGGTCCAAAGGGTGGAGACACAAGAATGAGCCTTCTCTGTGGTGGCTCCCTGTTTGTGGAATTCTCTCCCCAGGGAGGTTCGCCTGGTGCCTTCATTATATATTTTTATGCACCGGGCAAAAACATTCCTCCTCAACCAGGTCTTTGGCTGGCTGATATCCTACAGCTTTGTAAATGTGTCTGTGGGAAGCGGGGAGGTTCTTGTTTTGCTTTACTTCAGGGGTCAGCAAACTTTTTCAACAGGGGGCTGGTCCACTGTCCCTCAGGTCTTGTGGGGGGCAGGACTATTTTTTTGGGGGGGGATGAACGCATTCCTATGCCCCACAAATAACCCAGAGATGCATTTTAAATAAAAGTACACATTCTACTCATGTAAAAACACCAGGCAGGCCCCACAAATAACCCAGAGATGCATTTTAAATAAAAGGACACATTCTACTCATGTAAAAACACCAGGCAGGCCCCACAAATAACCCAGAGATGCATTTTAAATAAAAGGACACATTCTACTCATGTAAAAACACGCTGATTCCGCAGGCCAGGTTGAGAAGGTGATTGGGTCGGATCCGTCCCCTGGGCCTTAGTTTGCCTACCCACACTTTACTTATTTACCTGTATTTTATTCTGTGAGCCGCCCTAAATTTAATAAATAAATAAAAATAAAATAAAAGTGAACCCACCTGACTTGGCCATTTGTTCCTGGCCAGTTTCGGCTTCCCTTAGGGTACCCTCGACAATCTTGTTGGGAAATCCACTTTTCTTGGCTTATCCCGTCCGCGATCATGGCTTATCAGCCTCAAAACTTTGCGCAACCAGCTCCTTGCCAATCGAACCTCACAAAAGCCGAGTCGCTCAGTGGAGGCAAAGTGCCATCCAGATGTCGGCTCTGAGAACTCGCCAAGATATACACGTTGATAAACCTCCGCTAGCTAGATATATCAGATCTGAGGTCTTAGAAACAGGCCCTACAGTTCCAAGATATTGTCTCCTTTAGCAGCGAACAATGTAAAAAATAATAATACTTATACCAGATGGGGGGGGGGGGACAGTGAGGAATTATTTAAAAAATTAACCTGTCAGTCTGAATCCATGCCAGCATGAAAGCATGCTTTTGCAGTGCGCATAGAAATACGATATGATCAGTTAGAAGCCTGAGATTGCTTCAACCCTCCTCTGGCAGCCAGCTTAGTTTCCCTGCTATATCGCTGCAGAGAAAGGAAAGCCACTTTGCAGATGGCATGGTGGTTTTTGTTTTTTTACAAGCCTTCTCAGAGGCTAGTAACCTGCATTCCCAGGATGGCCATCGAGGAGGAGGTTCTCCTACCTCTGCAGTCAGCATGGCAGCGCAGACCGCTGGCCTCTCAGCAGAGCAGTTTGCAAGCTCGGAACATCTGTGGGTTTATCTACAAGGCTGGGCAAAGGTCAGGGGGTTGGTTGGAACTCAATGGCTTGATCTGCAGGGGCTGTAGCCCCAAGCAACATATTTTTCTGTTGCCCAGGGAGGTCCCCAAGAACTTGTTGTTTAGTCTATCAGTCGTGTCCGACTCTTTGTCACCCCATGGACCAGAGCATGCCAGGCACTCCTGTCTTCCACTGCCTCCCACAGTTTGGTAAAACTCATGCTGGTAGCTTCAAGAACACTGTCCAACCATCTCGTCCTCTGTCGTCCCCTTCTCCTTGTGCCCTCCATCTTTCCCAGCATCAGGGTCTTTTCCAGGGAGTCTTCTCTTCTCATGAGGTGGCCAAAGTATTGGAGCCTCAGCTTCAGGATCTGTCCTTCCAGTGAGCACTCAGGGCTGATTTCCTTAAGAATAGTTTTGATCTTCTTGCAGTCCGTGGGACTCTCAAAAGTCTCCTCCAGCACCATAATTCAAAAGCATCAATTCTTTGGCGATCAGCCTTCTTTATGGTCCAGCTCTCACTTCCATACACTACTGGGGAAACCATAGCTTTAACTATACGGACCTTGGTCGGCAAGGTGATGTCTCTGCTTTTTAAGATGCTGTCTAGGTTTGTCATTGCTTTTCTCCCAAGAAGCAGACGTCTTTTAATTTCGTGACTGCTGTCACCATCTGCAGTGATCATGGAGCCCAAGAAAGTAAAATCTCTCACTGCCTCCATTTCTTTCCCTTCTATTTGCCAGGAGGTGATGGGCCCAGTGGCCATGATCTTCGTTTTTTTGATGTTGAGCTTCAGACCATAGAACTATTTCACTGCTATTAGGGATGAGCAAGTCTGTCATTTCCCCAGTCTTCAGCTCTCCACATATCCACATCAATTTGTAAATAGGGTTGGTGTTTTTCAGTCCTCATGAAAACTAGTCCATTCTTTAGTATGTGTACTGCTGCTACAACTTCTAGATTTCAAAAAGAAGTTATAGAACAAGAAGTGAAGAAAGCATACAGTATTTTGCTAGAATGGGAAACAAAAGACGAGGAGGTCAAATCGTTCGTGATCAAATGGGCACGAGAAATAGAACATAACAATTTGAGGACTAGGAAAAATTGTGGAAAGTAAGTTTGAAATTTACAGATTGTTCTCTTTTGAAAGAAAATTATATGAAAATGATGTATAGAGGGTTGTTGTTTTTCAGTCCTCATGAAAATTGGTCCATTCTTTAGTATGCGTACAATTTTTTGTATGCAATTTCCCCTAAAAGCACACATTTTTGAGGCAATGTTCCTTTAATGTCATGCAGTTTTCGATGTTGTTTTCACCATTATATGCATTTATATGCATGCAGCGGCGTAGCGTGGGTAGTCAGCACCCGGGGCAAGGCAAGTAATTTGCGCCCCCTAACCCGGGGCAAGGCAAGTAATTTGCGCCCCCTAACCCCTAACCATGGTCATTAATACTGACGGCTCTACTCTGGGGCAAATTTCGTAGTGACTACTGCCCTCCGTGGTGTTGTTTTTGCAATTAAAGGACCCCTGCCTCAAATAAAGCATGGGGATTGGGCACTGGGATTTGCCAAGGGAGCTGGGAATTGCAGTTCAGTGGCGGGTCAGGGGGAGAGGGTCCCTTCCGCGTCTGGGTGCCGTGGGCCCCTTTGCGCCAAGACGCGCGTCTTTGGGCGTTGCGGCGCAGCCTTCTCGGTCTCCCTCCCCGGCCCGGCTAGCCCTGACGCGGCTTCTTTCTGGCGCGGGGAGGGGGCGCCTCTGGGGCCAGTGGGTTGGCCAGCCTCCGGCGCGGGTGGGCGGGCCCCGTCGGGGCGGGTGGGCGGCGTGGCGCTTGGTGCCGAAGCCTCCGCCCGCAGCACCCCATCGGGAGACCTGGCCGGAAGGAGCCTCGAGCCGGCTGTCGGACGCGGCTGAAGCAGCCAGGGCGGCATGGCAGGCGGCGGCGGCTCCCCGGCAACTCCATGCGGCCAGCCCTGCGCGCTGGCCGAGCCCCGCAGGCGAACGCTGCCCGTCGGTGAGGAGGGGCTGCCTGGCGCGCCTTCCGCAGCGAGCGCTGAGAGCCGCTGCCATGGGGCTCTGGGCGATTCCGGAGGCAGCGAGCGCGCCCCCCCAGAAGTTGCGCCCGGTGCGGCCGGCACCCCTGGCACCCCCCACGCTACGCCACTGTATGCATGCTCTGGAGGGTAGGACTCGAACCCATGGCTTCAAGTTACAGGAAACGAGATTCAGACTAAACATCGGGGGGGGGGGGAACTGTCTGACAGCAAGAGCTGTTCGACAATTACTTGACTGGAGAACAGCAATGCAAAATTCAGGGACATGAGGATTTGGAAGGATAGTTGTGTTTTGGTTCGTGTCTTGTTCCAGAAACTGCAAATCAGGCAGGTCTGCCTTACGATGTGAACCAGATGGAATTTCTCCCCTATCCTGCCTGCTGTGGAGGGACAGTCCTGAGTTTGGGACAGTGTTGTTTTAAGGGCAAAGCTTGTCCTCCAACCCTGACACCGGCTGACTGACAGTAGGGGCAAAAGGGGAGTGCTCCCCTTCCCACGCAACCCACCTGCCACCGATGACTGACACCTGACTGACTTCTGATATCTGACAGTTTTCATAATTATATTTATTTTTGACATAATTGACTAGCTGACATGCACTGACATTTAGTACAACAACATTTCGGGAATTTGCCTGCGAGCAGGTACATAATACTACAGTGGTACCTCGGCTTACATAAGCTTCAGGTTACATACGCTTCAGGTTACAGACTCTGCTAACCTGGAAATAGCAGTTGTTTATTTTTGTAAACTGCTCTAAAGGTGTAGGGTTTTTTTAACGATCAATTAGTATATAAATCTTTTGAAATAAAATACTAAAAATCTGTGGCAGAAGTGGGGGGTACTTGGTGCTCCAGGTGTTGCAGAAGGACAATTTCCATCAGCACTGGCAAGCATGGCCAATGGTCAAGGATGATGGGAATTGTAGTTCAGCAGCATCCAGAAGGTCAAAGGTTTCTTACACCTAATCTATGGAGCAGCTTTTGTATTGTTTTGCACAAATGCAAAATTTGGGTTTAAAATGCCTGAATTCGAATTATGGCCCCATTCCAATGTTGCTTTCAAAGTGAAGTGAAGCCTTAATCTGATGACTGGTATGCAGAAGAATTCAGCACCCAGCAATGTTTGTTAACTGATGTGCAAGGGCCAAACCGTGCCCTCTAAATATTTGCACAAAATAAATAACGTAGCGTCCGATAGATGACATGCGACGGTCGTTAGTATTTGGAAATGAACATTGCATGCAATTTCATCTCGGGTTCCTGTCGGGTTCCTGTTACCTCTCTAAAGCATTTGATTGTTGGGGTGAATGTCATACATTCAAAATGCAAATGCAGCTTCTAAATTTGGAAATGTCATATCGCAAAGCTGAGTGGCAGCACCTGAAGATTTCAGGCAAAGCCTAAATGCTTGAAACCACAGGAGGGGAAACTGCTCTTGTACTTGGGTCCTGTTTGTGGGTTTCTAACAAGCATCTGGTTGGCCACTGTGGGAACAGAATGCTGGATTAGATGATCTACCAAATAATAATAATAATAATAATAATAATAATAATAATGCTATTGTTTGTTCCCTGCCCATCTGACCGGGTTGCCTCAGCCACATAATAAAAGGTCAAACATTAAAAACTTCCCTAAACAGGGCTGCCTTCAGATGTCTTCTAAAAGTTATATAGTTCTTTATCTCCTTGACATATGACGGGAGAGAGTTCCACAGGGAGGGTGCCACTACTGAGAAGGCCCTCCGCCTGGTTCCCTGTAACCTCGCTTCTCGCAGTGAGGGAACCACCAGAAGGCCCTCGGAGCTGGACCTCAGTGTCCAGGCAGGACAACGGGGGTGGAGACGCTTCTTCAGGTATACTGGGCCAAGGCCATTTAGGGCTTTAAAGGTCAGTACCAACACTTTGAATTGTGCTCGGAAATGTACAGTGGTACCTCAGGTTAAGAACTTAATTCCTTCTGGAGGTCCGTTCTTAACCTGAAACTGTTCTTAACCTGTGATATCACTTTAGCTAATGGGGCCTACCACTGCCGCCACACCGCCGGAGCACGATTTCTGTTCTCATCCTGAAGCAAAGTTCCTAACCCAAGGTACTATTTCTGGGTTAGCGGAGTCTGTAACCTGAAGTGTCTGTAACCTGAGGTACCACTGTACTGGGAGCCAATGTAGGTTCTAATCTTTCACCAGCCCCCAGATGTTTTGGACTACCAGCAGATATTTAGTCCGAAACATCTTTACGGCACCAGTTTGGCAAAGGCTGATCTACAGAATCTGGGTCACAGTGTGGCACAATCAGAGGTTTGGGTGCACTGACAAACAATACCTGCGGAGAATCTGGGTTCAGGTGACTCATGCAAGTAAGCCAAGCCGCATACTTCAGAGGAAAGCAAGCCCTTCCCTTCGCTGAGCATCACCTGTCTTAGGCTGAGGGCTGAAACACCTTATCGGTGCATCGCTTGGTTATAAACACGTCTCCTGTGTCTTTAAAATATGCCAGTTCCGCTTTGAAAGCTTTGGAAGCCGTTGAGTGTGTTGCTGGAGGGCGACGGCGAAGGCCTTTGATTCGGCAGACTGGAGCCAAGGCAGGTAATACTCCGTGGGTGTATTCCTTAAAACTGCACAAGAGGCAGCAGTCCTGCCCTGCAACGGCCTCTGGAAATTCTGGGCGGCTGCCAGAGTTAAGTACGAGGAAGGCATTGGCTGCATGAGTGGCGTTTGCACAACAGCCTCTCTCGGCTCGGGGCATTTGCCCAACTTAGAGAAACTCTTCCCAATTGCCTCCCTATTGGAGGCACGGCAGCTGCATTCAGGAACACACGAACACTGGCCTTTTTGTCTCTTTGCTTATGTGGGCTCCCGACTTGTCGCAAAGCTAAATGAGTTATGATCCCCCCCCCCCTTAAGCTGAAGAGGGGTTAAAGCAAAGGTGGGAGACCTCAGTGTGTGGGGGGAGGGCTGTCGAATTCAGCCCATGAGGCCTCCCTTCAGGCCACGCCTCCTCCCAGGCCACGCCTCTTCCCAGACTGTTCTGCCTCCACTTCAAATGCTTTTGCCTGACTTGGAACTCTGATACAGTGGTACCTCGGGTTAAGAACTTAATTCATTTCAGAGGTCCGTTCTTAACCTGAAACTGTTCTTAACCTGAAGCACCACTTTAGCTAATGGGGCCTCCCACCGCCACCACGCGATTTCTGTTCTCATCCTGAAGCAAAGTTCTTAACCCGAGGTACTATTTCTGGGTTAGCGGAATCTGTAACCTGAAGCGTCTGTAAGCCGAGGTACCACTGTAGTGCCTCTTTGTTTGCCTGGATTGTAGGGTGAAGGTGTGTGTGCAAATGTGTAGAAAATTCTCTTTTGCATGGTGACAGGAGCAAGAGCAATACAGTGGTACCTTAGTTCTCAAACGCCTTGGTACTCAAACAACTTGGAACCCAAACACTGCAAACCCGGAAGTAAGTGTTCCGGTTTGCAAATTTTTTTCGGAAGCCGAATGTGCTCCGTTTTGAGTGTTACACTTCCCATTTGAGTGCCACACTTCCGTTTTGAGTGTTACGCTGAGGTCTGTCTGTTTTTGCTATTTATTTTGCGTTTTTGTTTTTGCGGCTCTTTTTTCCATTTTTGTGACTGTGTAGAACCCAGTTCAGCTACAGATTGATTGATTGTGTGACTGCAGTACATTGTTTACTCCTTTCATCTTATGGCTCAGTGGTCTCGTTAGATAGTAAAATTCATGTTCAATTGTTGTCTTAAGGGTTGTTTTCAAAAGTCTGGAACGGGTTAGTCCATTTTGCATTACTTTCTATGGGAAAGTGTGCACCTTGGTTTTGGAACGCTTTGGTTTTGGAACGGACTTCCGGAACAGATTAAGTTTGAGAACCAAGGTGCCACTGTAATCTACAATGAGTGAGTTGGAGTCAACTCTTTATTAGCAAAACACGATCTGCGCAGAAGTGTCTGGCCTAATGAGCACAGCAGGTCATCTCTGGTAGGTCTGACCCCCAATATATAAGCAGTTGCTGAAACTGAAGATCTCTACCTCCGAACATGTTAAGTTGTGGGTGAACATATCAGACGACACAGCGATTCTTCAAACAGCTCTTGTTTATTCACAGGCCAGAACAGAACTGAGCTGAAGGGTTCAACCAGCCTGCTTATATAGAGCTCCAGTACAACGCAACTGTAGCAACTTTCTGTAACTATCCAATCACTGAACGTCACTTTCAATCCCTTATTTGCATATGTGGACCTGAGTGAAAACTATCTCCAGTATCCCCCTGCTGGCCCAGGGTGAGAACTTCAGTACATAACAGCACAGCTGCCTAAGTCCCCTCTTCTCCAGTGTTTTTTTCCAAGCTTTCTGAGATTGTGCCTGCCAGGCACACCGAGTTGGGCCCAACATTGGGGGAGCCATCGCACGTGCACATAACATAACATGCACAATGCCCCTTTCTCAGTCCAGCCAGGCCTGTTGGGACGTGTGGGCAAACCTTTGAGGTTCGCCATCACACCAGGGAACATGGAGGGTGAAAATCACCCACCACACCTCCTGCCCCCATCTGGCGGGTCAGCGCTCACCTGGGACAGTGGGAGATGTGGACCACTCAATATTGGGGGGGGGGCTCAGCCCCCTGCCTACCTAGAAACTTTGAGGGGGCTGAAACCTCTCCCACCCCCTATAGCTGGTCCCCTGGCACCTGCATGAAGCTAACTTCTCCTCGGCCCTCTTCCTGCTTCTTCTGGTTTTGGGAGATCAGGCAGAAGGGGGAGACATGCGCGCTTCTTCACCAGCGGGACTCATCTCTGCCTCTTGGCCTCCCTCCTCACCTGCCTCAACTTCTGCCTCTGATTCTGGACTGCTCTCTACCACAGACTCCTCCTGCTCACTAAGCCCTGTTACCTCTCCTGCTTCTGACACCTCCTCTTCCCAGTCTTTTCCATCTTCTCCCTCATCATCATCATCCCACCACCATTCCCCTGGGCTCTGAGCCTTTTTCCCTTGGGGGTTCCCCAGCTGGTGTCTCCCACCATTTCTCTCTGCGTCCAACCAATCAATAACACCAGGGATGCCAACTTGAATAAAATATTGGGGGCCGGGAGGATGCCAGGTTAGCTCTGTCCTGCATAATCAATCACATGTCGTTGTGCATGAACACCATTTGAACGGCAATGCCCAGTAACTTTGTGGGGTAACCCTAGGAGTTGACTCCTATGCATGACACCTGGCTGGAATGTCACCTACAGTTCAGGGGTAAGAGTGCTATTGCTCCATGTTACAGAGAAGAAGAGTCCTCTATTTGAAGAGCGGTCCAGTCCCAGGGTGCTTTAAGGATAAAGAGCCCTATGCAAGGAAAGCAGGAGGGGTCCAAAAGTTAGCCATCTACCATTGGTACCTGAATACAGTGGTACCTTGGGTTACAGACGCTTCAGGTTACAGACTCCGCTAACCCAGAAATAGTACCTTGGGTTAAGAACTTTGCTTCAGGATGAGAACAGAAATTGTGCGGTGGCGGCAGCGGGAGGCCCCATTAGCTAAAGTGGTACCTCAGGTTAAGAACAGTTTCAGGTTAAGAATGGATCTCCAGAACGAATCAAGTTTTTAACCCAAGGTACCACTGTAATAGTCTTAGCAGGCTCACTGATCACCTGCTCACAGTCTTCCCCACTAGGATGAGATGGATTTTGTTTATAATTAACATAGCAGTTATCATACCCTCCAACATTTCTCCAATGAAAATAGGGCATCGTATTCCATAATAATAACCATGTTCCTATTTCCATCCCAGCCATCTGACTGGGTTGCCCCAGCCACTCTGGACAGTCTCCAACACGCATAAAAACATAATAAAACATTAATTTTTTTTAAAAAAAACTTCCCTATACAGGGCTGCCTTCAGATGGCTCGGGGGTCGGATCACTCCATACCCTCCAATAATTCTCCAATGAAAACAGTGACTTCCTACCATACCCTCCAAATTTCTCTGATGGAAATAGGGACGTCCTAAGGAAAAGCAAATTAAAGACAATGGATCCCAAACCCTCTAACATCTCTCTGATGAAAATAGGGACATCCTAAGCGACGCGGGTGGCGCTGTGGGTTAAACCACAGAGCCTAGGACTTGCCGATCAGAAGGTCGGCGGTTCAAATCCCCACGACAGGGTGAGCTCCCGTTGCTCGGTCCCTGCTCCTGCCAACCTAGCAGTTCGAAAGCACAAAGTGCAAGTAGATAAATAGGTACCGCTCTGGCGGGAAGGTAAACGGTGTTTCCGTGCGCTGCTCTGGTTCGCCAGAAGCAGCTTAGTCATGCTGGCCACATGACCCGGAAGCGAGATGAGCGCCGCAAGCCCAGAGTCGGTCACGACTAGACCTAATGGTCAGGGGTCCCTTTACCTTTACCTTTAAGGAAAAGCAGGAAATTCCAGGTTCAAATCATAAACCAGGATGGCTTCTGTAAATCTGGGACTGTCCCTGGGAAATAGGGACACTTGGAGGGTCTGTTCCAAGTTGCCTCCCACCCCATTGAGAGTGCTGTGCCAGAGGGAGGGCCCAGATCTTGCAAGCAGCACTGATCTGAGTTTAATGGATTTTTACATTTGGGAATAGAAAGGGACACCGCCCGCCAACCCACTGCCGCCTCCAGAAAATACATATTGGCTTAATTTCCTGTGGCGGGTGTGAGCGGCAGAACTTCCGCTTTGCCCATGCAGAGTGTGGCTTGGCTCGCTAGCGCGAGTCATCTATTTGCTCAGCCAGACCTTCCTCTGGCCCACCGCAATCTGAGCTGCACACGAGTCGCTCGTGAGTCTGCGGACAGTCTGCCTCATGATGGGGCAGTGAACCAGCAGGCCTTGGGGCCGCCTCCCAGTCTGCGAGCCATCCACCCCCCCCCCGGGGGGAGAGAGAAGAGATGCACTGTGGCCTGCAGTTATACAGGAGGCCTCACAAACAAGGCAGCCCTCCCCGTCTGACTCGTTTTGTAACCAGGTAAGCGTTTCCTGTGTACCTCATTCTTCTGAGAACCTTCCGTGCCTCTTGCCAAGCGGTGAGCCACCTCTTAGTTCCTTACCAGAAACTCATTTGTATAAAGAGGTGGCAAACAACTTCTCAGGCAGCCGCAGTGCAAAGACGTTCTCCCAAGAGGCTGGGTGATGAAGATCTTAGCAACGAAGGAAGGCTCTGTGTTAACTTGCAGCAGGCTGAAATCTCCTGAAGTTTCCAAATCTTGCCCAGACCATCCCAATCTATCTTACACCCGTGCACTGGTACCTCGGGTTAAGAACTTAATTCATTCTGGAGGTCCCTTCTTAACCTGAAACTGTTCTTAACCTGAGGTACCACTTTAGCTAATGGGGCCTCCCGCTGCCGCCGTGCGATTTCTGTTCTCATCCCGACGCAAAGTTCTTAACCTGAGGTACTATTTCCATAGCTATCAACCTTCCCTTTTTTTGAGGGAAATTCCCTTATTCCAGTGCCGCTTCCTGCTGCTATCCTGAATTGTTAGATATCCCATAGACTGTCCCCGGGACAGGTGAGGCTGCTGATCCCTTATTTTCAAATCTGAAAGTTGACAGCTATGTATTTCTGGGTTAGCGGAGTCTGTAACCTGAAGCGTCTGTAATCCGAGGTACCACTGTATATAGGTCCTGAAAATGCTTTTGCTTTTGCCAGAGCTAACATTATTCAGCGCAGCTTCCAGCGCACTACGGATAGAAGCAGTGGTCCGTTCCCTTCAGGATTGCTCCTCAAAGTCTCCCCACCTCCATTATTCCACATTCCCAAAACCTCTCCTTCTCCTATTGTGTACTGCATGCCTGTCAACTGTCCCGATTTGAGTGAGACATCCCGGAATGACAGAAGCCAACCCGGCTTCTGATTGGATGACAGGATGTCCCATTTTGGCGTCCATGAGAGTGTGGCCCCAAAAGATGCCCATTTGGAGGGGGCGCGCGTCCTCTTGCACAAGTCATGTGACACACATCCTAATTTTCGCCCACAGGATGTTGGAGGCTATGGTAGTGTCATCATTAGTTCTGTACCACAGCCTTATCCCCCACCGGTCTCCAATCCAAGAGGGTCTATCCTAATAAAACCTGCACCATACATTGAAAACATGTTTTTTCCACTTCTCATCTGTTTCATTTAATGCTTTAATTTATTTATTTATTTATTGCTGCCTTTTAAGCACACTTCCCTTAAATTATTGAGGAGTATGGATGGATGAATTTTTGGTTATCTCTGTTATTTTTCCAACCTTAAATTCGGTTCTTTGTATTTCTCCAGCAATTTGTATGCTGTTGTTGTTTTTTAAAAAATCCTTATTAAAATTCTTAAGCATTTCAGTGCAAATTTCTACTAATGAGCACGTTTTTGTATCACGTTTTGATAAATAATAAATAAATTTGTGCAAGCAGCTTTCTCTAATATACTGCATTTTTGTACGTTATTGCCATGAATATACACATTTATACACATACTTTGTCCTAATATCCTCATTTGCTCACATAATGCTTAGCTGGAGTACCGCATTGCAATATTTGGGGAAAGTGTGGCTTTTGAATAGGGTTGCCATATGCCTGGAATTTCCTGGACATAGCCGGAATGTGGCAACCCTACTGTTAAAGCATGGCAACATTTCAGTTCCCAATATTGTTTCAGAAAGTGCAAATGTATAAGTTTGCCTTTAAACGAGAACTGGATTGAATTTATCCTCCATCCCTACTGTGGACTAAGAGCTGGTTATTCATGCCGCTAAAAAATGGAGGATAGACTATGTCTGGACTTCATTGAGTATTCCTCCTGATTTGCATGCAGATTACACCTTCCTGCTAATCATTTGTTCAGCCCTGTCACTTTCCTAACTGCAAAAAGGCTGCGGTTGTTGTTTTAAAGTGGATTTGTTGTACTAGGGCAACAGAGCTCATTAATCCACTTTAATTGCACAAACCTAAATTTCCGGAGCGGACTTGAATCCCTTTCACAAGATAGTTACAGACTGGATCCACTCCTTCTCCAAATGACAGAGCAGTGTGATCCCCTGCTGTTCCAGAGAACCAGTTTAAGACGGTTAAACGTCCTAAAACAGCACACCATGCATGGAAACATGTGAAAGTGAAGAGGCAGAATAATTAAAATTGCCCTAAAATGATAGCAGATCCCAAAAAAAATCCAGACTTACACAGATAGCAATGCTTTTGAGCACTGTTTAAAAACCTGCAAGCGAGCAACAAATTTGAGCTAGGGCACCAAATAAGCTGTGGGAAAAGGTTACTGAGACAGCACCATTTTAAAAAGAAACGCTTCTGGTCTTTTTTGGGAACGTCCTTTTAAAGCATTTTCTCCATTCCAAAAGCCTTAAGCTGCTTTGGATGTCCACCACATATGGCAGAATGTACCTGCTGTTTATTGACATTTCCAACAAATACCCGATTCTGATTTATACATCTTTGCTAACTTACTCAGTGTCAGATACAGTGGTACCTCAGGTTAAGAACTTAATTCATTCAGGAGGTTCGTTCTTAACCTGAAACCATTCTTAACCTGAGGTACCACTTTAGCTAATGGGGCCTCCCACTGCTGCTGCCGCCGCACAATTTCTGTTCTCATCCTGAAGCAAGGTTCTTAACCCAAGGTACTATTTCTGGGTTAGCGGAGTCTGTAACCTGAAGTGTCTGTAACCCAAGGTACCACTGTGCCATCTCTAAATCCTTTTCATACAGTTTTCTGTAAACTTCAGACCAGATCCCCACAATTTCCCCCGGAAACTCAATTCTATATTGTGTCCTACATTCCTTGCCCAATGGATCATAGTGGTTTTTGCCAAGTTATCTTTTGTTTCCCATGGAAGAGGAGAGTGCTCTTGTGCTCTGGTCTGGCTTATGAGTTTCCAACAGGTGACCACTGTGACCAGATGGGACATTGATTTGATTCAGCAGGTTCTTCTTGTGCTAGATCCTGCAAGTAGAAAACTAGCACATCAGGCTTCCCAATATTTTATGAGAAGGAGCTTTCGACATAGGAGAACCATCTGAGCATGCAGTGGTCTAAACCACTGAGCCTCTTGGGCTTGCCGATCAAAAGGTTGGCGGTTCGAATCCCCGCAACGGAGTGAGCTCCCGTTGCTCTGTCCCAGCTCCTGCCAACCTAACAGTTCAAAAGTACACCAGTGCAAGTAGATAAATAGGTACCACTGTGGTGGGAAGGTAAGCAGCATTTCCGTGTGCTCTGGTTTCCCTCACGGTGCTCTGTTGAGCCAGAAACAGTTTAGTTATGCTGGCCACATGACCCGGAAAGCTGTCTGCGGACAAACACCGTCTCCCTCGGCCTGAAAGCGAGAAGAGCGCCACAACCTGATAGTTGCCTTTGACTGGACTTAACCGTCCAGATTTCCTTTTATCCTTTTTTTCACCCTGACGTGCCCAGTGCTTTTTTTCTGGGGGTACTCAAGGATACACAGTACAGGCACCATTTTCTCTCTCCAAAAGTTAAAAGTGTGGCACTTACCCTAACAACTTTGTTGTGAGTACAGTGGTACCTCGGGTTACATATGCTTCAGGTTACAGACTCCGCTAACCCAGAAATAATGCTTCAGGTTAAGAACTTTGCTTCAGGATGAGAACAGGAATCGCGCTCCGGCGGCGCGGCGGCAGCAGGAGGCCCCATTAGCTAAAGTGGTGCTTCAGGTTAAGAACAGTTTCAGGTTAAGAACGGACCTCCAGAACAAATTAAGTTCTTAACCCGAGGTACCACTGTACAGGCACCTTTAAGAAGAAGAAGAAGAAGAAGAAGAAGAAGAAGAAGAAGAAGAAGAAGAAGAAGAAGAAGAAGAAGAAGAAGAAGAAGAAGCAGCAGCAGCAGCAGCAGCAGCAGCAGCAGCAGCAGCAGCAGCACTGAATAGGACAGTATGAGGAGTCTTACTTCTGGGGGAGGGATGATATTATTTTCGCACTCTGAACAGCACCGAGCACAGGGTTGCCATAAAAACAGGCATTGCACCACAGGTGGCGTGACTTTCAAGCTTTCACTCATACACCCACTTACCTGAGAATAAGCCTCATGGAACCCAGTGGGGTTTATTTCTGTGTAGGATTCCTCCCCCCCCCCCCCCATGGACGTTGCTCTAGGAATCTCTTGCTCATCCTCGTAATCAATTTGCTTGCAAATGTGTAAGTGCTTAATTAGCCGGTGCTCTGCGAGGAAAAGAGGAGGAGTAGAGCCCTGTAACGATCCCCCGGTTTAATTGTTATTAATTATTGAACTCACACTTCTTCGCTTTGCATGGCACTATGGAAAAGATTATAAAGATCTTGCCCCTAAGGCTTTTGGATCTAAATGAGAATCGTAAAGAAAAGAGAGAGAAACACATTGCGAAGCAAAACAAGCTGGGGGGGAGGAGGGAAGAAAAGCAGGAGATGTCCTAATCCACAAACAAAGCCTGACTCATACTGTGGGAGGTGCTTACATTTTCTTTAAGGCAGAGACTCAGTGAGGAGGTGGCAATGGGGCAAGGTTTGGAGTGTGTGTGTGTGTGTGTGTGTTGTTGACTTCTTGCACCCACAGCCAATTTTCTGGCGCTTACTTATCCCTTCCAAAATACTTCCCTTTGGAATTCTTAGTGGACAGGTTTCGTTCACACCCACGGCCAATTATTACGACTCATCAGATTTGGGGATCTGATTTTTTTTACCCCCCACCTCCAGGGGCAAAAGTGATATTTTGCATAAATCTGAAATCCGGCGGCGTTTCAAAAATTCAAAATGTTTCAGTGTTAATCTCCTCCCCCAATTGTTTTGAAAAATAGGGCTTTGAGGCACTTTAAAGGCAATAAAATTAAGCACCAGCTTGGTCCATGCAGTGTTTTAGGATGCTTGCTCTTTTATAATCCCAAATCCAACACTATCTGGAACTGGGAATGTTGGTTGTGGGTTCAGGGTTCGTGGTTGGTAGGTAATGGAAGAATTTTGAAGGGTGCTGTGGGAGTGGCTGTTGCTGCTGCTATGTCCCAACAGCTGTTGCTGTCTGCATTTGGATTACAACTCTATTAAAGGTAAAGGTAAAGGTACCCCTGACCAACAGGTCCAGTCGTGACCGACTCTGGGGTTGCGCGCTCATCTCGCTCAAGAGGCCGGGAGCCGGCGCTTGTCCGAAGACAGCTTCCGGGTCACGTGGCCAGCGTGACTAAGCCGCAGCTGGCGAGCCAGCACCAGCGCAGCACACAGAAATGCCGTTTACCTTCCCGCTGGAGAGCGGTCCCTATTTATCTACTCACACTTTTGAGGTGCTTTCGAACTGCTAGGTGGGCAGGAGCAGGGACCGAGCAACGGGAGCTCACCCCATTGCGGGGATTTGAACCACCGACCTTTCGATCAGCAAGTCCTAGGCTCTGTGGTTTAACCCACAGCACCACCCGCGTCCCCTCTATTACGCTGGTGTAAACCCTGGTGCAGCAGAAGCCCAGAATAGCAGCAAATAAAATCCGCTCATACGTCAGCGACTGATAAGACTTGTCAACAAGTTCTTCCAAAGTCTTCCTAAATTATAAAGCTCCAAAATACAGGCCAAAAGAGAGCAGGTCTGGGAGAAGCGAGCCATACAATGGGCACCACCAGTGAAAAGGTCCTGCTCTGTGTAGGTCCTGCCCTGTCATTTGATAGGGTGCTCACTTGCCCTCCTTGTTGACATGGAATGTTCTCTATTGGAGTCTCCAGGTCTAGTATACAGGCCATCAGAAGGGAGAGCAGGGACCTTGAAGTTCCCAACAGCTGTTAATCAAAAAAAACAAGCAGACAGGTCACCTTTGTCACAGGTGTGTCACGCCTATGTCCTGGCCAGGCCTGCACCCAATCTTGTTTTTGTACAATCTTGTTTGTCCTCAGTAACCAAAATTATATTATCAACATATACAAGCAGAAAAGTTGTTTTCCTTCATTTGCAAGGAATCGTACGTACAAAACAAAGTGGCACTTATAAAGAAAAGTTCCAGGGTGGCAACAGAAAGCAAACCAAAAATCCTTTTGCAGTTCATCAAAACTATCCAGCAATATCAAGTTATAGGAAAACTGGTGCTATTACAGTAATCCTTCTAGTTGGTTAATTGGTTTGGCAACTTCCATGCTCATGACATGTGTTGCTAATTATTTCGCCAAAGAGTGAAATGATACCTCATCAGAGGCAGCTACAATTGCAAATGGCAACAAAATATCTGAGAAAGGAAGAGGAGCAGGTTTGCTCAAGTGTGTTGCAGGTAGAAATACTGTTTGCAATGAAGTGAGAGCAGGAGTTTAACTTTCTCGAATTAACAAATAAGAAAGTTTTGATAATTTAAATGCTAGGTTAAAACTGATTGCTTCATTGAGAAGGGGGTTGTAAGAAAAACACTGGGGCCTAATAGTAGAGTTCCTGGTATCTGGTGGGCAATCTTATCCTTTTTTTTCCACACTGTGGCTGCAGACCAAATCACCTGTCAAGAGAGTTATTAGATTCAGTTGAGGGTCAGATGCCTTGTCAATCCCAGCAGGTATATAAGAGGCCTTCGCCCTGGCCAGGCCACAGCACGAAGCTCTTGGAAGCCTGTCTCCCACATGCCTCCATCAGCTGCCGTGATTGTTCCCCCACTATTCCTTCTTATCTGCACCCTTAACTCCGTATTTTGAGGTCAGGGTGATGCGATTCTTCTCCTTTGTGGGGGAGATGCATAAGTGGCGGTTCTGGTGACAAACACAGCAAGCCCCAGTAGTATTTGCAAAGCTATAATGGCATAGCTGAAAATCTGGCCCATCGTGAGCTTTCACAGAGGAGAAAATGACCGTAAAATCCTCCACTTCCTGTCTATTCATTCCTATAACCAGATGGCATGGTGTCTCTCTATGCCTATAAGATGACTAAATGTGATTGTTCATTGCTGAATGTGATATTGGTGTTCATTGCTGCTGCCACAACTATAATTTTTATATAGCATTTTTCAATTTTATACACCCCTGTCAAATTCCAAATCTGCCCCCAAGAGCAATCACAGTACGTTGTTATGCCCATTTCATAGAAAGAGGTTGTTGCCAACTTAAGCTCTGTGCATGCTATAACCTGAAAGAACATTGAAAGCACATTCCCCTGCCTCAAAGAATTATGGACACTGTAGTTTGCTAAGAGTCAATAGGAACTGGAACTGTTGGAGGTGAAAACTACAGTGCCCCAAAAGATCAGACTTTGGGGGACAATGAAAATGATGGGAAGAGGCTTGCTTTGATGCAACAGACCCTAAGCCTCCAAATCCAAGCGAACGCTCTTTAAATAGGCAACACTGTCTAATCTCCCTGCGAATGAATCTGGAGGAACGCACAACAAACAGGTTGACTGGAAGTGCCGCAGATTGCATTGCAGAACTCAGTGCTGGAACCACCGAGGACGCAATGCAGCAGGCGATATGTTGAGAAAGCAAAACTTCCCAGAGGCCCAGCTGCGGGGAAAGATTAAAGAGAGCAATAGCAAAGCTTGCAGGAGAAAGTCATCTATGGGGACTGGAGCGGAACCATTCCAAGTAAGAGATTTTAACAGAACTGCACAGGTTATGAAAGGAGATTTTGACTAAACATCAGGAATGACTTTCTGACAGTCAGAGCTGTTTGACCGTGGAGCGGACTCCCTCAGTAGGTGGTGAACTCTCCTTTATTGGAAGCCTTTAAGCAGAGCTTGGATGGCCATCTGTCATGGATGCTATAGCTGAGATTCCTGCATTGCAGGGGGTTGGACTAGATGACCCCCAGGGTCCCTTCCAACTCTACTAGAAACAATCTTGTTTGGAGGGCAGGGAGAGAGAGAGAGAGAGAGAGAGAGAGAGAGAGAGAGAGGTTGAGTGTTAGCAGCTTGACTTATCAGACTGGAAGTGGAATCAAAAAGAGGGAGTTATCAGAAGAGTTTAACCTCTGCTTAAAAGCTTCCATCTACTGACAGCTGGAAGTGAAATTACAAGGAACCAGGCAGAGGGCCTTCTTGGTAGTGACACCTGCCCTGTGGAATGCTCTCCCTTCAGATGTCAAGGAGATAAAGCACTACACAACTTTCAGAAGACATCTGAAGGGAGCCCTGTTTCAGGAGGTTTTTAATGCTTGATTTTTTTATTATGTATTTTGATATGCTGTAAGCTGCCCAGAGTGGCTGGGGAAACCCAGCCAGATGGGCAGGGCATAATAATGATGATGATGATGTTTACAAATGCACACAGCATGAAGCTACGAGGCTTTCCTCTTTTTACTTCTCGTTTTGGAAATCACCACACTTCCCAACAGGTTGTTTGACTTCTCCCTCTCACCAAACACAGCATCTTCATCAAGAGATGATAACATGTATACAGAGAGATGGAGACAGCAGATGAAAGTCACTTCTGAATCGGCACTATTGTATCTTCAAGCATCTTCCCTTTGGGAAAAGAACTGCTAGGATCAGAGAGCACATGGTAGCATCTTCTAGCTCAGGGACAAAATGCTAGCCAGGAGTCTTTCAGAGATAGGAGGCCCTGGCAAATGGTGAGATTATTTGGAGGCCAGGAGACATGAGGTACTCCGGAGGAAAGATGATACGCTTATATAGGAACCACAAGTAAAAAGAAAAATAGCAATGAAGAAGTTAAGAGTCCCTTATTGAAATTTCTTCCATCCTTATAACTCCTTTCCAGGGTATTGGCCATCTGTGACCAAAAAGGGCTCATGATGAATCTGATGCTGACTCCAGCTCCTTAGATGCTGAATAAAATGAAACACCCATGTCATGGATGGAGAACTTGTGGTCCTCCAGATATTAATGGACATCTGCTCCCTTAATTCCTGGCCATTGGCCATGCTGGCTGAGGCTGATGGGAGCTGGAGTCCAGCAACACTAGGAGGACCACAGCTTTCCCCATTCATGACCTGCCATGATACAGAACTTCATTGATACAGAACACCATGTGGGTCATATTCTTGATCCAGAGGTTTCAGCCTATGGACCTGCCTGATTCAGGTGAGGAAGTGGACCTCTCTGAAGAACCTGAATGCATTGAGACAGCAAGGTGCAGGTCTTTCAAGGCTCAGCTTGCACGTTGTCCAGCTAAAGAAAGGATGATCTCCATGACTGCTGGCATATGACCAGCTTGGGACCATTGGCTATTTGACATGTTATTGTCCAGTTCCTGTATTTTATTCCACATGGGATAAACAGATGCATGGTTTTCCCCCTCTGGGGGAAAGTGCTCTGCCTTTATTGATTGTTTTGTTGTTTTAACTAATCCTTTAAGGGGAATCAAATGGACCGCTGGGACAGTTATGTTAAGAATTGTGAATGCGGGTGACAGTGTGCATAGCTTCTGCTGAGCTTGAGGATGTTTCAGGCAAGACAGCTTTAGTTTTCTGCATTTCCTGGGTCTTCATGAAGATGCTCCAGTGTTTAGCTGGCAGGTCATGAATCAAAGGGAGGAGGGGAAACCCACTGAAAATCGCAAAGAGAAATCACCCAGCTGCTTATGACGGTGTGATCCTATACATGTCCGCTCAGAACCAAATTCCACGCTTGCTCCTGGGTAAGTGAGTGTAGAAGCGCAGCTTAAATTTGGCAAAATGTTTGCAGTAGCATAAAACTTGTTTTCCCTGATGAGAGGTGATGGTCTGAGCAACAGTGCCATCTGGCGAGACTTATTGAAAAAGTGCTTGCCTTACATGCCAGCCAGGATAAAATTCGGACAGAATGTCATGTACTTTTGTCTATTTTTATCCAGAGCAGCTTGTCCAGCACTCAGGCCCCTTATAGGTACCAAGATAGATAAAGGTCAATTTCCAGAGGCACTTTTCATAACTGGAAAAACCAGGTTTATAGAGTGTGCCCATCACTGCCAGCTAGTGCTTGCTAACCAACTTCTTTCAAAACACCAGAGTCAATAGCTTTCTCCTGCAGAATGCAGCACAGTTCTGAACTGTTTTCATCTGCTTTTTCTGAGAGAGGGTAGAAATCCTGCTGAGAAGTTTCTGGCGTATAGAGCCTGGCCACCTTTATTTTAATTCAGGGCTCAGCTATCCCTAAAGGTAAAGGGACCTCTGACCATTAGGTCCAGTCGTGGCCGACTCGGGTTGCGGCGCTCATCTCGCTTTATTGGCCGAGGGAGCCGGCGTACAGCTCGGACAGGTCATGTGGCCAGCATGACTAAGCCGCTTCTGCCGAACCAGAGCAGCGCACAGAAACGCCGTTTACCTTCCCGCCGGAGTGGTACCTATTTATCTACTTGCACTTTGACGTGCTTTCCAACTGCTCGGTTGGCAGGAGCTGGGACAGAGCAACAGGAGCTCACCCCGTCGCGGGGATTTGAACCGCCGACCTTCTGATCGGCAAGCCCAAGAGGCTCAGTGGTTTAGACCACAGTACCACTGCGTCCACACTTACAAATGCAAGGGACGTGGGTGGTGCTGTGGGTTAAACCACAGAGCCTAGGACTTGCCAATCAGAAGGTCGGCAGTTCGAATCCCCGCGACGGAGTGAGCTCCCGTTGCTCGGTCCCTGCTCCTGCCAACCTAGCAGTTCGAAAGCACATCAAAGTGCAAGTAGATAAATATTTACAGCCCCGGCGGGAAGGTAAACAGCTATCCCTACCCTCCACTGAAAGAGAAGGAACACAATACAGTATGTGAATATTTCCTATTAATTTGGCTGCTGGAAACGTGGGTGAACTGATACAACATTCTCTCAGCCACGCTGGGTGCGAGCAAAGTACTATCTCTCCTAGTCGTTCAGCAGGGTGCAAACAAATTGCCAGCTGCCAGTAGTAGCATTGCCAGTTCACATCTGACCCATACAAATTCACTTTCTTTGGCAATTAAGCAATTTGGATGCTGATGAAAATTAACTGCTGAAGTTCGTCAGATTAAGTGCAATGAACTTTCTGTTTGTAGACATTTATCAGCCTGGAGATAACACTTGTTTACAGATCCGATGAAAGACTCAGCTAAGGGCTTGTCAACACTTTCGTTTGGTCCGAGACTTTTAGGCATGAGTCCAAGAGGTTTTTCGTCTGAATTGTAACAAACGTCAGTCAGGTTTTCTACGGACTGATGTTTGTTCCAATTCAATGGTAAGCAGCGGGTTTTCCAGGGGAAAGCGGGCAAGGTGGAGGTAACGAAAACCATATTGGACCCGTGCTTAGAAGGCAAGGGACAAACAGAATAAAACACAGACCCAATGAAGAACTCATAAATGACGCAGGATTTCCTTCCTGCCTCCATGAGCATTTGGAGGGCAATCAACATTAATTAAAATGGGACTTCTGCTGAGGATTGTGAAATGTTCCCCAAAGTGTAGAACTAAAACAAATTTGAGTGTGTGTGTGTTCAAAAAATGATGCCAATTTCCACCTTCACATCTGAATGTAGAATTGAACTTTTCTATAGCCTACCCCATTGCCATTAGACAGTTTTGCAATATTTGCAAGACTTTGCATAGGTGTTTTTTTAAGCAGCTCCAGGAGAAATCAGACTTGGTCTATAGCCCTGAGAAAGTTCTACAGACTCTATGTGATTTCACATTCATTGTTTTTTGAGTCTCTATTGCCCCCTCCCATCCACTAAAAAATGCTGTTTGGCCCATTGGTGGTGGAAGGGGAAGGTACCTGTATAAACTAAGGAAAAGCAGAGGGAATTTCTGAGCTGAACTGTCCTCTTCCAAGTCTTCCAATCTGGAATCCATGTAATTGCAGACAAATATTTCAGCTGCCTTCTACGAAACGTTAGGTTTCCTTCTCAATCTCTGTTCTAGAGCCGTGTTTCAAATTCCATCCCTCAGGGTTCCATAAAATTGTGGAGGGTGATAAGATGATGGGCAGATTGAGTGCATCAAGGCTCATTGTGTTATAATCACCATAATAATCACACCAAACGATTATGGAGTGTTGGCAATTTCAAAACCTTGCATGAACATTAACTGAGTAATTAAACTTCACATTAAACCAGTACTCTGTGCCAAAGCTCTTGAAAGCGAAATCCTCTTGCGTTCTAAGCCAAAGAATCAAAAATTCTGGGCTAAGGGGACTCCATTTCTGCACTCAAAATATATTGCAGAATAAATAACATTCCCGGAAGTTAGCACAAAGTTTTGCTGCTTGCATGCTCAATTTGGAAACCAAAACTTCAGGTTTTGCAGACTTTTTCAGGGGTTGTTTTTTTTTTAGTAGGGAACATCTTGATAACAAAATATAAGGTATGGTTCTATGCATGATAGGACAGGTACTATCTACGATGGTCATGAAGGAGTAACATAGAGCCCTGCTAGACACAGCACCTCTGCCCCTCAGGCACTGAAGTCTCTTCCAGGAACAGCCAGCCTAGTTTCACATATGTTCATAGCCATGAGAACTAGGTGGTTGGTGGTTTTGTGTTGGTTTTTTTGTTTGTTAAATGAACACTATCAGATTCTTATAACTATAACAGATTTCAAGTTTCCCAGACGATCCCATGTGCACAGAAAAGAGCCACCCCGTATAATAATAATAATAATAATAATAATAATAATAATAATTTATATCCCACCCCCCCCAGCTGAAGCCAGGCTCAGAGCGGCTAACAACAGTAAAAATAACACAGTTTACATAAAATCACAATCAATTAATTGAAATACATTCTAAAATCAATTCAGAGTAAAATTAATGGCAACCATTGGGCTAGAGTTCTATGAGGATTACAGAAGGAGAGAGGGGGGTCAGACTGTGCCCTGGCCAAAGGCCTGGTGGAACAGCTCTGTCTTGCAGGCCCTGCGGAAAGATGTCAAGTCCCACAGGGCCCTAGTCTCTTGTGGCAGAGCGTTCCACCAGATCAGGGCCATGGCCGAAAAAGCCCTGGCTCTGGTCGAGGCCAGCCTAACCTCCCTGTGGCCCAGGATCTCCAAGATGTTTTTATTTGAAGACCGTAAGGTCCTCCGTGGGACATACCAGGAGAGGCGGTCCCGTAGGTACAAGGGTCCTAGGCCGTATAGGGCTTTAAAGGTTAAAACCAGCACCTTAAACCTGATATGGAACAAAGGGAAGCTGGTTCTGCAGGGCTGCTGCAAAACCCGGCTGCACACAGCTCTGATTGGCTGAATGTCACTAAAGCATAGGAGAGACCACGGAGAGGCAACAGGATTCTCCCTCACAGCCATCGCCGCTCTGGGCACTCATCCTCCTCCCTGAGCTCAGCAGCGGTTACACTTCCCAGGGAAATAGGGACATCAGACCAGAAGCAGGAATGGCTTTTGTAAATCTGGGATTGTCCTTGGAAAATTGGGACAATTGGAGGGTATGCCTTTTGGCTGTCCTTCAGTCCTGGCATCTTGATCTTCCCTATTGGTTGATGCCTCGATCTCAGCTGCTCAGAGAGCCAGTGTGGTGTAGTGGTTAAGAGCGGTAGACTCGTAATCTGGTGAACCGGGTTTGCTTCTCCGCTCCTCCACATGCAGCTGCTGGGTGACCTTGGGCTAGTCACACTTCTCTGAAGTCTCTCAGCCCCACTGACCTCATAGAGTGTTTGTTGTGGGGGAGGAAGGGATAGGAGAATGTTAGTGGCTTTGAGACTCTTCAGGGTAGTGATAAAGCGGGATATCAAATCCAAACTCCTCTTCTTCTTCTTCTTTTCCAGTGCGCCCATATTGCATTGCAGAGGGTTGGGCTAGATGGCTCTTGTGGTCCCTTCCAACTCTACACTTCTATGATTCTATGATTCCTCCCACAGTGGAGGTAGGACATAGCCATGAATTGGTCTAACCCTCTTTCAAAGCCAAGCTCACGACCTTTTCCCAACACAAACCTAATGTTTGGATTATCGTCATCAGACATTCCCCCATTGAATTTGGGAAATGGTCCCCTGCGTGAGTTGCCAGCTTAGCATCCTGATGCAAATTCCGCCCCTGGGTATCGCTGAGATGTCTCAACATCCTGGATGGCTGAGCCTTCCTATCTGGAGATGGAGGGAATGGCGTGTTTCGACACCACAAAGAGGTTGCACGCTCAGCAGCAGCAGCACCCGCCCACCCTGCACGTGAGGGCGCAGCCATGTGAGGCAAGCTCATCACACCCACTGCCAGTGGGCGGTCAAGGAAATAGCTTTTGATGTCGGAGCAACTGAAGCAATGCACAAAGGAAGGACCGGAGAGCGACTTTATCACAAAGAAGCTCATCCACCAGGGAAGGAGGAGGTGCTGGCTGTGTCAAAAGAGAGGCATGTGTATCTGTAGGTAGTCATTTGATCACAGTCCAGACTACATAGCCAACAGCAGCAACAACAAAGAAAATCAACAAACAATTGATACTTGGGTTATAGATGGCCATGTAAACCAGTCCAAAATGGAAAAGCAGCAAACTTAGGAAAATGCTTTCTACCATTAGTCCATTGAGCTCAGCCTACTTTACTCAGGGTTTCCCAAACTTGGATCTTTACCTGTTTTCAGGCTACAGTTCCCATCATCCCTGACCACTAGTCCTGCTAGCAAGGAATGATGGGAGTTGTAGTCCAACAACAGCTGGAGACCCTAGTTTGGGAAACTCTGCTATACATGATCTACTATGGATCTACTATGCATCTACTATGTATCTACTATGGAGTGGACCGTCTCCCGTGATCCCAGAGGAGCTCCAGAAGCGACTTGGGGTCTAGTAGAATCAATCTGAGTCACATTGAACTGAGTCACATTGATTATTTTTGTTTTTGTCTATATTTCAATAATCTCAAAGCATGAGAGTCAGTAGCACAGTTGTTGTAAAGGTGTGGTGGAACGACCCCATTGAAGAAGACAACCATGGTTACCCAGACTTCATTGCTGGTTGTGAAGGGCCCCCCGTGACAGTTGAAGCTTCAGAACCCCCCAAATGTTAGGTCCATCATTATAAATTACCTCCAGTATTAGAGGCAGTGAGCCCTTGAATACCAGCTGTCCGCGTCCATTGCAGCATCCTCTATACTTCTCATCGCTCAAGGAATTATGGGACAACTGTGTCCAAAATCTAGTAGGGGGATTGTGTTCCTCAATTTCTTTCTGACCTGGTGGAAAAGCAGGATAAGCAAAGTGTGTGTTGCTGAAGCTCTTTCATCAGGGGAGCCCTCTTTTGGCTGTCATGTGACTCCAGCAGCCTCTGCCATTTTGAAGGGCTGGGTCAGAATAGATGATACTGCATCTCCCTTCAGGAATCTTCATGACTAAGAGGTGTCATCATTATACACCCCAATACTAATTATTCAGATGCCTCTGGGCCTTCTCCTCAGGCAAAACTGGCAACATGAAACAAAAGCAGGGAGGTTATGGAAGAGCTTGGGACAACAAGGCCTTCAGCTTCACCTCGGGTGCCATTTTGAAACATGTGAAAAGGTGATGCTGTGGGATCAAAGAGGTGAAAGTCAGATGGACAGACTAAACCCGTGGTGAGGAACCTGTGGCCCTTCATATTTTGTTGAGACTTCGGCTCCCAGCAGCCCCAACCAGCATGGCCAATGGTCAGGGATGATGGGAGTTGTAGTCCATCAAATCACCTGGAGGGTGAAGAGTGCCCCATCTCTGCTTTGTGTGGGACATTTTGGCCTAGAAAGGCATTTTTATAGCTTGTGTCATCTGTTCTTCAGCAGGGTAAATTTAGGCCAGATATTGGGGGTGCTGACTCTATGCTCTATGCTCTCGCCTTTGAAGTTGCTACGTATCTGTATGACTGAAACCCTCTGAGGGTGGGGGAAACCCACACATCTCAAACAGAAGACTCCACACACATTAAAGGTAATAATAATAATAATAATAATAATAATTTTTTTTATTTATACCCTGCCCTTCCCGGTTCAGAAAACCGGGCTCAGGGCGGCTAACAACAAATTTAAAACACTTAATGGATACAACAAAAAACAGCATAAAATACAGTATAAAACATGAATAACAATAAATTCAGAATGCAAAAATCAATTTAGGGGGGAAATCCATCCAATAAACTTTAGATGATCACCAGGGCTAGCTGGCTGAGTTAGTCCTATCTGGGCCAGCGAGGAGGCCAGGGGAGAATTAGCTGTGGCATCCCAGAGCAGGTAATCTTCATAAAAAGGGAGGGGGAGGGAAGGAAGGGGAATAAAAGATCAGGCTAAGTTCAATTGAAAGCCAGGTGGAATAGCTCTGTCTTACAGGCCCTGCCGAAGGAACTTAAATCCTGCAGGGCCCTGGTCTCATGGGACAGAGCATTCCACCAGGTTGGAGCCATCACTGAGAAGGCCCTGGCCCTGGTGGAGGATAATCTGACTTCCTTAGGGCTCAGGACCTCTAAACTATGATTATTCATGGACCTTAAGGTCCTCTGCGGGGCATACCAGGAGAGGCGGTCCTGAAAATACGAGGGCCCTAAGCCACAAAGGGCTTTAAAGGTCAAAACCAGCACCTTGAAAATTGTTGAAACTAACAGATAATCTGTGAGCATGGACTTTAAAGAAAAACCCAATGAAAAACATGATCGCCATCACTACTTCCACCAACCATTATAGCAGCAGCCTGCTATGGCTGCATCCATCTCATGCACGGAACAGCACTGCAACGGAGCTTTGCATTTAAGCATTTGCCTGGTAGCCGTGGGTGACAAGGAATTGCACGTCAGCAAGTACGTGGCATTGATACACTTGGCACAATTGGCTTTTGTAGCTGTAATCCTCTTCCAAGCCTATTTTGGCATTCAGCGCTTTCTAACTTAACTAAATAAACAGTCTACAGGCGAGCGAGAAGATTGGCACAGGCGCGATGGATCATTAGCATAGAAATGATCGAGAGAAGGGATAGGGCTCTCTGCTCCTGTGCTAGTCCCCAGTGGGCTAGTAACGTACAAAAAAAAATAAAAATATAAATGGCAGGCTAGTAATTTGTGTGTGTCTATTTCCAAGCCTTCTGTAATGGACTTTGGAGCTGAAAAAGAGCCAACAACTCCCCACCAAGGAGGAACCATAGCTGTCAACTTACAGATTTGAAAATAAGGGACCAGCAGCCTCGAAAATAAGGGATCAGCAGCCAAAATAAGGGATTTTAGTCAACCAGCTGAAATACCAAGTTAAAAGGGACCAGATCATTTGGGAGAGCAGTGCCGGTTTTTAGCCCTTCGTTTCCAGAGGTTGCTGCTCAAGACACCAGCTGATGAAACACTGCAATTAAATAACTACAAGCAGCAACCACTTTTTGCGCAAAACGAAGTCCAAGCTATGAAGATGCTGCTGCAGTTCTGTATCTTTTCTCTTGTGCTCTATCTGCAGCTTTCAGTTCCATCAGGTGGGGCGGGAGGAAGAGGGGGGTGGGAATAGCGCCCAAAGTAAACCCGCAGATCAGACCATCTATGCTAGTCTACCACTACAAATCTATGGGAGAAGCGCTTGGGGTCCTTCCTCCACCTTCCCCCTCTATGGTTGGCCCTTGGAACACCTGCCTGCGCCTCCACCTCCTCCTCCTTTCTCTGAACTGCTTTCTCTATGGTTGCCCTCGCTCTCCTCTCAAGGCTCCTCAGCAATTCATAGGCCGCGCCAGGCTGCCCATCTCATCCAGGTCCTTCGGCGGCGCAGCCACAGTACTGCCTAGCGGGAGTGGCAGCGGCAGGCAGAGCGGAGGCCCCAGGCAGTGACGCTCAGTTCGGCAGCCGCAAGGAGGATGGCGGCGGAAGGGCCCGAGGCTCCCGGGGGCCGAGGCTGGTGAGAGGAGGCCGGAGGGAGGCAGGGCGGGCAGCCAAGCAACACAGTTGGAGCCTCCCTCCTCCCTGGCCGGCAGGGAGGGAGGGAGAGGAGCTGCTTCCTTTGAAACCCGGGAAATTTAAGGGGCATCATCAATAAGGGACAGCAGCGGGACACGGCGCTGGGATAAGGGAGTTTCCCGCCAAAACGGGACAGTTGACAGCTATGGGAGGAACTCCGATCTCTCCTCCTTCCCGGAGTGTGCACCTTCTGAACTCTTCCCTAATCGCCTTGTTTTTGAAGGCTGCAGTCCAATCGATTTGGACTTGCATCTAAGAAAGCGTGATTGGGATCAGGGCGTTGAAGCTCATTTGAAAACAGGAGCATCAATCACTCAGCTGCTCTTCCTATCTCGCTCCTTTTCATTTCCTCCAACACTCCCCTCCCCCCCTCCACCTGATCATCCTTCTGCGTTAGGAAGGACCAGGAAAGGCAAAACCCTGAGGCCTCCTATTGCCTCTTGGGAGAAGGCTGGCAGGATGCAACTGGCTCCACTACATTCCAAGCCACTTGGTACCTTGTGAAGCAGGAAGGCCTCCAGGCGGAGCCTCTCCTACAATCTGAAGGCACTGGAGTGTCCCACTGAGGGCCGGAATAACAGGTTGGGGAGTCTGACAAGCTTCCCCCCCCCCAAAGGAGTACAAACTCAACCAAGGGGGCAGGTTTGGAGCATTAAAACAGAGGTGTCGGCCCACTGCAGCCTGGAACCCCTCACGAAGAAAATCCAAAGCTGTATTATTTTTCTTTCCTTATTTTAAGAACGTGTGTTTCTTGTCCTCTTTGTCATTGCCAACAGCAGCGATGGAGAAAGGAAAAATGCTCCAATCTGTCAGGAGGAGCATGAGATTCTTAATTCCAGGGCCAAGGGTTCGAGCCCCACGTTGGGCAAAAGATTCCTGCGTTGCAAAGGGTTGGAGTAGATTGTCCATGATCACGGTCCCTTCCAATTCTTCTACGATTCCTCCTCCTCCTCTGTATTTTGGCTGCAGAAAATAATCCTAAATAATCTGAAACCTTGCCAAGTCATGCATTTGAAAATAGGGAGCTAAACACACACACACACACACACACACACACACACACACACGGATTAGGAAGGAGGATGCTGCATGGGGGTAGAATCAGTAGCCTAAATTTCTCAAGGTTCATTTGTTTTTCCAGCTGCTATAATTTCAGCATCCTTTTTTTTTTTTTTTTTTTGCAACCCCCCCCCCCCAGATAATAAAACTTTGAACAACAATAACTGGGTACTAGCCTAGTTATATAATGCAATCACCACCAGAAAAATTACATTGAATTTGTAGCGTCAAGCATATTCTTAAAACACCAACAGTTAATATAGCCTCTCTGCAGACAAATTAGAATAGTGGGTGGGAGAGAATTGTTATCTATTTTCCTTACATATGAAAGGAAAGGGCACCAGGGCTGGATCTACACATGGGGGGGGGGATGCTATAATAAATTAGATTGTTATAACAAAAGGGGGGGAAACCCCTATGTAAAATCGCATAGACAAAGTTTTTTGCTCTACAGCGCCATCTGGTGCCACATATTTACAATGGCGTTACAACAATATAACTGCCATGGTTTCAACAAAGGTATCTCCCTTTGTTACACCTTTTGCTAATCTTCTAAGCCCAGTTAGTCGCTCTGAGATAGCCACATCCCAAATGCTGTTGACCCATACCTTGAAAGGGTAGCTCAGCCTCAAATTTCCAAAAGTGTGCCATCACCAAATGTGTGTCTGTCAGTAGAAAAAAACCCTAAAGCTGCATGTCAAATAGTGAGGTCAGAACCTATGTTTAATGAAAGCAGGGGTATAGCTAGATTTGGCAAGGAAGTTACTTAACGGATGTAGAAATGATATCAAAGACCCTGGTCCAGAATATTTGAATAATTTTACTTCAACAACAACAACAACAAATTTAATTATACCCCGCCCTCCCTGGCCAAAACCGGGCTCAGAGCGGCTAACATCAAATAAAAAACATATTACCATCAAGCAATCAATTAAAATACATCCTAAAATCAAATCAGAATCAAAGCATGGAAATAGGTTTCAAAAGCTTTTCTATGAGCTAATCGCAAGTATTTGGGAGTTACTCCACATTATAATTTGGGAGTCACTCCACAGATAAGGTAAAAAGGCAAAGTTAAAGGACCCCTGCACGGTTAAGTCCGGTCAATGGCGACTATGGGGTTGCAGCGCTCATCTCGCTTTCAGACCGGCAGCTTTCCGGGTCATGTGGTCAGCATGACTAAACCTCTTCTGGTGCAACAGGACACCGTGACGGAAACCAGAGTGCACAGAAACGCCGTTTACTTTCCTGCCACAGCGGTACCTGTTTATATACTTGCACTGGTGTGCTTTCGAACTGCTAGGTTGGCAGGAGCTGGGACAGAGGAACGGGGTTGTTGACAAAGGACAGCTGGACATATAAAGGGCCCCATTACCTTCAGTAGCTTAGGGCTTCATCAAACCTAAATCCAGCCCTGCTTTTGTGTGTAGATTTACTTGCAATAATGGGGTACCATCTTGCTGCTTCTTAGCAAGGTTTATAGGAACTGTATTGTTTGCAGGACCTGGGCAGATATTTGCAAGGACTAGGGCTCCATTTCTGGGTTTCATCCATATAACTTTCGCAAACGTTATATGGATGAAACCCAGAAGTGGAGCCCTAATCCAGAACATCACCCACAACTGAATATGGACTATATGTTCAGCAATATGGCCTGAGAAGACATTCCCTTTGAGTTCCTGGGCTGAGAGGCACAACAAGAATACCTCTCTGCTTGCTGTTGCCCAATGCCGCCTATTTACATCCCAGCCCGGGGGATCTGATCTGCCTCCCTTCATCCCAACAGAATGAAGAGTAATTGGTGGAGGTTTGTCCAGGTTTCCCATGAATCACAGTAGAAGGGGGAGAAAGAGGGCAGCCCTTTCCCTCCCTCGCCAATAAGTCATGAGTCACCCTTGACCTCAGATGCTCATAGCATCCGTCATTTGTTTTCCACCTGGAGAACAGCGCAATGTCTCGTTCTTCAGGCATCCTCTTCATCGCCCTGTTGTAAGCTGCTCCACCAATGCTTGCGCCAACCATCACACGGAATCCACTGGATTATTGCATCAAGGGCAGGGCCTTATCCTCTTCCAAGCCAGATTATCCAGCCTTTGAACTGAAAGAGGCAGCTCCTCCAGGTGTGCTTGGAAGATTATAGATGTTGGCGGAAGTTGCAGGCACAGGGCAGAGATGCAGATTAGGGGGGCAGCTTGTATACTGTACAATCTGATTCCCCTCTAAAGCAAACCAGAGATTTTGGAAATTCAAGACTTTTAAATCAAGTGGCCATCTTCGGGTCCAGTTGATCAGATATTGGAGGACCTTGCAAATCTCCCCTCTTATCAAAGGCAAAGGCCCTCATCTGCACTATACACCGTATTTTTCGCTCTATAAGACGCACCAGACCACAAGACGCACCTAGTTTTTGGAGGAGGAAAACAAGGAAAAAAATATTCTGAATCTCAGAAGCCAGAACAGCAAGAGGATCGCTGTGCAGCGAAAGCAGCGATCCCTCTTGCTGTTCTGGCTTCTGGGATAGCTGCGCAGCCTGCATTCGCTCCATAAGACGCACACACATTTCCCCTTACTTTTTAGGAGGGAAAAAGTGAGTCTTATAGAGCAAAAAATACGGTATTTAAAGCAGTAAGGTAGCACTTTAAAGAGCCATGGCTTTCCCCCGAAGAATCCTGGGAACTGTAGTTTGTTAAGGGCACTCAGTTAGGAGACGTCTATTCACCCTCCCAGAGCTGCAGTTCCCATATATTCAATAAACATTTTCCAGTCTTCTCTAAACGTATGTTCTTCTTGCTCTCTTATTCTATATGTTAAGTCCGCGAGCTACGCATATTCCATAAGCTTAAGTTGCCATTCTTCTTTAGCTGGAGCCTCGCTCATTTTCCATTTTGGGGGCTAACAAACACGGGCCGCAGTAGTGGCATACAGAAATAACCTTTTTTGACACCTGGGAATTTCCATCTGAGTTATCCCCAACAAAAAGAACTCTGTTTTTGTTTTGTTTTTGAAAAGTACTTTTAAGCATTTTTCCCGATTCATTGTGGATTACAGTGGTACCTCAGGTTACAGACTTTGCTAACCCAGAAATATTACCTCGGGTTAAGAACTTTGCTTCAGGATGAGAACAAAAATCGTGCTCTGGCGGTGTGGCGGCAGCTGGAGGCCCCATTAGCTAAAGTGGTGCTTTAGGTTAAGAACAATTTCAGGTTAAGAACGGACCTCCGGAACAAATTAAGTACTTAACCCAAGGTACCACTGTATTTCCCAATACTCTTTTACCCTTTTACAAGTCCACCACACGCGAAAGAAAGTTCCCTCAACCTTAGCCAGCCTATTCCGTGTAAACCACCTTCTGTAAACAGGATCTGCTTACATTCTTAGCTGAAGCTTCTTGAAACCCACTGATCCCCACTGGGATCAGTTATGGATTTGCCCCCATTGATTTCAATGGGAACTAAGTGCAACTAACTCGCCTCCATCCAAGCCCTGAAGGCTGTTTCTAAGCAGGCCACACACAAACACCTAGGGCTGACCTGTGTGGGTTATACCATTCTGACAAGCCCATTCCCTAGATGTTTGTTTTCTCCTTTAGATGCCCAATTATAGGACTTATCCAAAGACTGTCATCTTTCATACACTTGCATCTCATGCCAGATGTGATAAAGTTATTTGGCTGACCTTCCCCTCCCCCTCCAGTTTGCACAGTGGTACCTCAGGTTAAGAACTTCTTAATCTGAGGTACCACTTTAGCTAATGGGGCCTCCTGCTGCCGCTGCTGCACAATTTCTGTTCTCATCCTGAAGCAAAGTTCTTAACCTGAGGTACTATTTCTGGGTTAGTGGAGTCTGTAACCTGAAGCGTCTGTAACCTGAGGTACTACTGTGTTCAACACTCCTCTACGGTATGGCAAGGGGAGAGGCAAATTCCCCAAATCAGCACACAGCGCACGAAATAGTAGCTTGCACGAGCTCTGCAGGGAACGTATTAACACGGAACAAATCCCAACATGTTTCAAGTCTACTGGCAACTTCATGGGAAGAATCTGCAAGTATGAACTGCAACATGGTCTGAAGGCACAGCCAGCCTGACGCCAGTCGGTCTGGTCAGTGCCTGACTGGGAGACTTGGGAGCCTTACAGATGCCACCTTGATTTCTACTGAAGAAAGCTGAGATATAATGAAGATAAATCAGGGTGGGAGAGTGAGGACCCTATGGACCTCCAGATGTTGCTGGACTCCAGAAGGAGCGTCTCCACCCCCATCGTTCTGCCCGGACACTGAGGTCCTGCTCTGAGGGTCTTCTGGCAGTTCCCTCACTGCGAGAAGTGAGGTTACAGGGAACCAGGCACAGGGTCTTCTCAGTAGTGGTGCCCGCCCTGTGGAACACCCTCCCATCAGATGTCAAGGAAATAAACAACTATCAGACTTTTAGAAGCTTTTAATACTGAATGAATCATTGTATTTTAATATTCTGCTGGAAGCCACCCAGAGTGGCTGGGGAAACCCAGTCAGATGGGCGGGGTATAAATGTTGTTGTTGTTGTTGTTGAAAAGGACACCCCTATTTTCATCAGAGAAATGTTGGCGGGTATGTGCTCATGCAGTGATACTGATATAGAATAAAATGCACCTATTTTCATCTGAGGATTATTGGAGGACATGTTGTTCTTTTGCCCACAATACAGCAGAACAGCCAGTGGGGGCTGAAATGGCCAAAACATTCAAAGTACATTGTTGCCAAGCTTTTCTGGAGCCACAACTTAAGTCCCCCTCCCAAGCTGGCATGAAATCAGAGGATCCGCTAAGCAGAAAATGTCTGCTGCAGCACATCTCTTGTTTTCAGCAACCCAAAGGTTCGCCTTTGTGATACGAACAAGCAATCCCTCCACAAACTCCATATCCTGAGCACAGGGCCGGAATTAGGTTTGATGAGGCCCTAAGCTACTGAAGGTAATGGGGCCCTTTATGCGTCCAGCTGTCCTTTGTCAACAACAAATTTCCGCGGTTTTTTGTGTTGAGTATATGCTATCTGGTAATTTGTGGACCTCGTAGGTACCTAAAGGAATTTGCGCATGTTGCCAGGCAACCAGTCCATGCAGAATGTAGGCACCCTATATATAGAAATGAGCAAACCACTGATATTTTAGGGAGCAGGCTAGCAGGTGGGGCCCATAACTTACATCATAGGAGCCTACACAACACAAAACACTGTTGCTGTATGTAGGTTTTGTTTTATTTGTTTTTAACCTTTAATTTTTTGGGGGCCCCAAGAGCGTGGGGCCCTAAGCTTGTTTAGTTTATACTTAAATCCAGCACTGCCTGGGCACCTTTCCCCGATTGCGACGGAGCGGCCAATTTCAAACAGAGAGTGCCTTGGGCCTTGTTTTCCCTTTCCTTCGGTGTCAGAAAGGGAATCAGCGACGTGCAGGAGCAGTAAAGCTTAATGAAAACAATACAATTATGCTTAATTGGATTAATAAGGGTTTGGGCACAATGCTGATTTAATAAGCCACAAAGGGAGATTTCTCCCTTGGCCCTTTCCTAACCTTCAGTTCACGTTCTCTTGTTTAATTTGTCTCAGCTTCTCCTATTGGTCTTTGGAGAGCATTTCAGTGTTTCGCTCATTTATTTATTTTGTTACAGTTCCTTTCCTGCCAGAAGTTCCTGAGCCTTTGTCCAGCTACCTCACTGTTACAGATGGGTGGGGAGAAATAATTGTAATACGAATCTACCTAACTTGTACTTTCTGAAAAGAATCCAGAAAGCAAAATTCAGCTACCCATTGAAACCTGCATTCCCCCCCCCCCACAAATCGCTGAGTCAAGTTCTCCAGCTGAAAACTGCATTCAAAGTGTTATGTACTGAGGAGAAAGATGCATAAAAAAGGCATAAGTGAAGATAACGTATGAAAAATGCAATTTAAATCAGAGAATTGCTCGATATCTTAGGCAAGGTGGTGCACATTGTGAAATAATGGCGAATTATCATGAGTACTTTAAAAAAAATTCACAAATGAATCATAAATGTAGCAAACAGAAATTAAGAATGGAAAAATGAGAAACCGAGAGTGGACAAAATGGACAGGTTGATCCATTCATCGTGAGGGAAATTTGACAGGTGCAGCTTTTCCTATCACAATCTGATAGGGATCATAGAATTGTAGGGAAGGGATCCTGCGGGTCATCTAGACCAACCCCCTGCAAGGCAGGAATCTTTTGCCCAACGTGGGGCTTGAACCCATGACCCTGAGATTAAGAGTCTCATGCTCTACTGACTGAGCTAGCCCAGGACTGAGCTCGCTGTCCTGTTGCATTTGCTCCCATTTTGCCGTCATTAAGAAGCTTAGGTGCCTCTGCTGAAAGAGAAGTTGACCACAGTCCGTGGAGAGCAATCAGGCCCCTGCCCAACAAACCTTGGTCTGTCCTTGGCCACCCTCTACCTGCCCTATTTTCTTACTTACAACCAGTCCAGGGGGGTGTCAGGCAGCAGAGAAACAAACCCCCACAGCAGGTTGCCAGGAATGGACTAGAGAGAATCCTTACCATCTGTTTTTATTCAATATTCACAGAGAGAGGCTTGGGAATGTGGCCTTTCGGAATAATGGCAGTGAATCTCCATCCCTATCCTCTAATGCGTCATCAGTATGGGTGCTGAGAAGTGCCCTCTGAGCTCTCTACTCTCCTACTTTCAATGCTCAACGGGTTCTGGGAGAGAGGGGGGGTCTGGAATACTTTCTAAAGACAGTGTGTCCATCAGCTGTCCTCCCTCTGGTCCTTCTTCCTCCTCCTCCTCTCCCATTATTTCCCAGATTTTCCCCTCATCTACCCCTGAACTGTGAACTCCCTCAAACCCCTGTTGTAATTCTCTTTTTAAAATAATTTTTTATTAACAATTTCAACATAACAAATTATCAAAACAAATCATCTTCATTATTTTTCCCCTCCCACCTCACCAACCAACCAACCCTCCCTCCCCCCCCCCAAGACTTCCCTCAGCTCCTCTCTCTGATTTCTCAACTCATGTTGTTCTCTGCATATTGTAAAATTGTATACAGTGGTACCTCGGGTTACATATGCTTCAGGTTACATACGCTTCAGGTTACAGACTCCACTAGCCCAGAAAGAGTACCTCGGATTAAGAACTTTGCTTCAAAATGAGAACAGAAATCGTGCTCCGACGGCACAGCAGCAGCAGGAGGCCCCATTAGCTAAAGTGGTGCTTCAGGTTAAGAACAGTTTCAGGTTAAGAATGGACCTCTGGAACAAATTAAGTACTGGTACTTAACCTGAGGTACCATTGTACATCCTTATATTATCTGTCTAATATATTAACCCTCAATAAATTTGTGTATGTTTATTCAAAACCTGCCACGGAGTCCAGTTCATTTTGTTGTCTTTTTCAATAATTTGTAAAACGTTCCCATTCTTCTTTACAGTCACAGTTGTCCTTATCTCACAATTTGTATGTCAGTTTCGCCAGTTCTGCACAGTTCATCAATTTCTCTTGCCACTGTTCTTTTGTCGGGATTTCTTCATTCTTCCATCCTTGTGCTATCAAGACTCTTGCCGCTGTTGTAGCATACATAAATAAGTTTTTTATTTTCCTTGGCAGGTCTTGTCCTACAATCCCTAACAAAAATGCTTCTGGTTTTGTTTTTTTTACAAATGTCATTTTAAACATTTTCTTCAACACATTATATATCATTCCCCTTTTTTTTCCCCTCTGCATTCCCACCACATATGGTAAAAGGTTCCTTACTTTTCTTTACATTTCCAACATATGTTTGACCCAGTTTTATACATTTTTGCAAACCCCTGTTGTAATTCTGAACTGTTTTCTTCTTCTCTGGAAGGGTCAGGCTGGGGAAGTGGTCTCCACCATTCCTCCTCTGCCCAGTCCCTGACAGGGGGTGGTCTTGACTGTCCATTTCTTCTTTCTTTGCCTCAGTGTTGCCCTTGAAAAACTTGTCAGGTAGGAGGATGCAGGTGCGAAACTAGATTGAGCTGATTCTGCTTGTCATTGGCTCTGCTCCCTGTTGGACTTCCTCCCTTCTGCGCCACCAGCGACCACAGGCAGTAGCAACACGAAGCATCAACCTCATCCCTTACGATCTGGGATGGTCAGGCCTGCTGACTTCTCTAACTGCTTCAGAAAACAAAGAGAAACACAACAGAACTACAGTGGTACCTCGGGTTACAGATGCTTCAGGTTACAGATGCTTCAGGTTACAGATGCTTCAGGTTACAGACTCTGCTAACCCAGAAATAGTACCTCAGGTTAAAAACTTTGCTTCAGGATGAGAACAGAAATCGCACGGCAGCGGCAGGAGGCCCCATTGGCTAAAGTGGTACCTCAGGTTAAGGACAGTTTCAGGTTAAGAATGGACCTCCAGAACAAATTAAGTTCTTAACCAGAGGTACCACTGTATCAAGTAAAATATGCACAATTATATTGGTTTTAGACCCAACAAGAAATCCGTATTGAAAATAGCTGGTGGAGAGAGAGAGAGAGAGAGAGAGAGAGAGCGCTAGGGCTGGATCCTCTCTCAGACCGATGGAAGTGTATCTGGCATGACATTCTCCAGCAAATACGGAAGGTTTTTACAAGTTCTTATTCCGCTAGTACCTAACATTGTTACATCTTAATCAAATATACAGTACAGCAAGTGATGCCTGTCAGACATGCAAAGGCGTAAATGCTGGGATGTGGCATATATTTTGGATGCGTCCCAGAATTAGAAAATTATTGGAGGCTGTAATAACTGAAATAGAAGTAATTACAGGCTGTGTTTTACCTATGGATCCTCTAATTTTGTTATTTGGCTACGTTAAGCATAGTGTATTAATGGGGAATTAATGCAACATTTGCTGATGGTTGCCAGAATGGTCATTTGCCAAAATTGGAAGAAAATGAGCACACGCTCCAGGAATCAACAGATAACCAAGCTTTAGGATGTTTGGTTAAGCTTACAAATGTGGCGGGAACCAGGGAAGGAAGGCAGGCAGATAATGTATTTGTGGGGAACTGAAGTATTTTTATAATTTACTGGAATAATGAGGTTCAGAATAATGCAAACCCATTTGCATTACTCAGAAACTTATGGTTTTGATCTGCCATATCTGACCAGTTAAATTTCTTTTGTCTGTTTCTAGTTCTAGATATTTATTTTCCTTTGATGTTTGTTAATCTGACAATATCCTGTTAGGCTTTATCCTGTGGTTGTTGTTGATGATGATGATGATAGGTCTGATTCAGTGGGCTGCGCTAACATTTTTATGGGGCGCAGAAAAAAATATAGTGGGAAGCAGGGGTGCCAGCCTGAATAAAATATTTGGGGACCGGTAAGCTCCGCCCCTCAAAGTCTATCACAAGACACACACCATTTGAATGGCAATGGCCATCAACTTTGGGGGGACTTGGGCCCCTGAAATATTTTATTGGGGGGCCAAAGAGCCTTGGCCCCTAAGGGTTGACTCCTATGATGTGAACAGGGATTTTCAACTATGACAAATATGAAAGATCAGAAAAGAGAAAGGCTTCTTTGGGTCGATGAGAGTTTGTCGGTCTCAAATTACACCTGTTATAAATGAGATTACCCAGCAAAAGCAAGCTCACACCTCTCACTGAGTGTGTATGCATACTTAAAGTACACATGTAAGAGTCTTGTTTATAATTATATTTTGAGAATGATTCATGTTCTTATGTAGCTGTATTGCATTCTGGATACCACATGATCATATTATAAAGTACTTGTGTTCTGTGCTATAAATCAAGCACTGCTAAGAATGGTTTCTTTTCGTTTTCCAATGTATTTCTGACCACGTGGAGCAAGCAGTTTTTTATTCTGAAAGTGTGGCTCAGAGAAAATGTTTGAAGAGCCACTGCTATAGACAATACTGAGCTGATGGACCTAACCGTCTGACTTGACTGTTTTCTCTGTTCTTATATTCAGATCCAATATTCTGTTTTCAAATAGCATCACTTGTGAACAGGGGTGTGTATCTTTGTACAGTCTTCCAGATTTCTGTGACCCTTTTGGAAAGAAGGACTCTGCAGAAATCAGACAAACTCCTGACTCACATGCAGCGAAGGGGGGAAAGCACTTTTCGGGATATGCAAGTGATAACTGCATAATTAAGCTCTTGGCTTCACAGCTTTCATTTGCCTCTCGGCCTTCCGCTAAAAGCACATCTCCCCTGACTGGCAACAGGAGATGAACAAAATAATCCCAGCCTGCCATTCTTATGAGTCCAGGAGGAAAAACATTTGGAGAATTATATTAGCGTTGACCTGTCGTTTTAGTTTGAGTCTACTTAAGTCAATGAATGAGATCCAATGTTAGTTAGAGTCAAGCCACTGAGAACCATGAAATTCAGCAACTGATTTCAGTGGATGTACTCAATGGCATCCAAAATCTGCAGGGCTGCAAACAACGCAAAGGAACAGCGCCACCTAATGGAGTTTGCCGGTTATGCCTCCTAAGGGCTCTTTTCTGCTCACTTAGTGGTCAAGTTCAGGCAAACTGGGCTTGCTGCACTTCTAAGGCTCAGCTGTGAAAGGAAAGGGAGCATCTCTCCAGAACAAAAAGCAACGCACCTACTTCCAGAGCTTGGGCTGGTCCACCAGAATCTGCTGAGCTGCTTCCCAGCAGAGTTGGGATTTTGTTTTTAACCAAAAGCGCAAAAGAGTGAAATCGACATACATGCACATACCCACTTATTGATCCTTCTCTGCATTGAATGCTGGAGCTCTTCTGATCGTGATGCTCCTGCTTTGCTACATCATGGGGCTCTGTGGCACTGGTCAGATTATAGGTGGAAAGGGAGGGGGTCCTTCATAAAGTTTGGACCTGCCCTCCCTGTCTTTCCCCAATTTTAGCATGAGGTAGCCAAAGTATTGGAGCCTCAGCTTCAGGATCTGTCCTTCCAGTAAGCACTCAGGGCTGATTTCCTTAAGAATAGATAGGTTTGATCTTCTTGCAGTCCATGGGACTCTCAAGAGTCTCCTCCAGCACCATAATTCAAAAGCATCAATTCTTTGGTGATCAGCCTTCTTTATGGTCCAGCTCTCACTTCCATACATCACTACTGGGAAAACCATAGCTTTTACTATACGGACCTTTGTTGGCAAGGTGATGTCTCTGCTTTTTAAGATGCTGTCTAGGTTTGTCATTGCTTTCCTCCCAAGAAGCAGGCGTCTTTTAATTTCGTGACTGCTGTCACCACCTGCAGTGATCATGGAGCCCAAGAAAGTAAAATCTCTCACTGCTTCCATTTCTTCCCCTTCTATTTGCCAGGAGGTGATGGGACCAGTGGCCATGATCTTAGTTTTTTGATGTTGAGCTTCAGACCGTATTTTGCACTCTCCCCTTTCACCCTCATTAAGAGGTTCTTTAATTCCTCCTTACTTTCTGCCATCAAAGTTGTGTCATCTGCACATCTGAGGTTGTTGATATTTCTTCCGGCAGTCTTAATTCCGGCTTGGGATTTATCCAGTCCAGCCTTTCGCATGATGAATTCTGCATATAAGTTAAATAAGCAGGGAGACATGGCTGTAAATAAATGTTCCTGGCGGTTTCTGCTTTTGAGACACACTTCGGTAGCAAACAACCCTGTTGTATTTAATACACACACACACACACACACCCCTCGCAGGCCCGGTGCCCATTCTGGGGAAAGGGGATGGGCGTTGGCATGGCGACGTGGGATTTCTAAAGGCCCTGTGGAGAAAAGGAACCTTTCCAGGCCTCCTTTCCAAGACCTGTCAGAGAGAATTACGGGTGCATAAGTGAGGGAAAGCTGATGAAGAAATTGCTGGAGGGGGAAACTGGAAAGGAAGTCGAGGGCAGGCGTGGGAGGGAGAAGCGCATTGTCTCTTCATCATCATCTGTTGACTGGCACAACCAATGACTCCTTGCGGCTTATTTAAAAGCAGCTGGACTATGTGAGAAGCCTACAAAGGGAGGCAGAAATTTCAGCTCCGCCTCGGATTTGGACAAGAAAGCCCATATCACTCAGGCTGCGTACACATGCATACATTTAAAGCTCCTGCACCCAAATCCTGGGAACTGTGGTTTGTTCAGGGTGCTGGGAATTGTAGCTCTGTTAGGGTAAGCTACCGCTCCGAGGGGGCGATTTAAATGTTTGATGCATCCTACATCAGCCCCATTCAGGACCTTACTTAATAGTTAAAGTTCTTTTATTCTTTTATCACTATTCTTTTATATCCCACCCTACAGCGGGGACAGCTCAGTCCATAGATCGTGAGGCTCTTGATCTCAGGGTCGTGGGGGCAAAAGATTCAAATAACTAAGGAGATAGTACAAGAATACTTGGCTAGTTTAGATGTATTCAAGTCTCCAGGGCCAGATGAACTGCATCCAAGAGTATTAAAAGAACTGGCAGATGTGATCTCAGAACCACTGGCAGTCACCTTTGAGAATTCCTGGAGAACAGGTGAAGTCCAGCAGACTGGAGGAGGGCAAATGTTGTCCCTATTTTCCAAAAGGGGAAAAGAGAGGACCCAAATAATTACCGCCCAGTTAGTCTGACATCAATACCAGGGAAGATTCTGGAGCAGATCATTAAGCAAACAGTCTGTGAGCACCTAGAAAGGAATGCTGTGATCACCAATAGTCAGCATGGATTTCTGAAAAATAAGTCATGTCAGACTAACCTGATCTCGTTTTTTGACAGAATTACAAGCCTGGTAGATGAAGGGAACGCAGTGGATGTAGCCTACCTTGATTTCAGCAAGGCATTTGACAAGGTGCCCCATGATATTCTTGTAAAGAAGCTGGTAAAATGCGGTCTTGACTATGCTACCACTCAGTGGATTTGTAACTGGCTGACTGACCGAACCCAAAGGGTGCTCATCAATGGTTCCTCTTCATCCTGGAGAAGAGTGACTAGTGGGGTGCCACAGGGTTCTGTCTTGGGCCCGGTCTTATTCAACATCTTTATCAACGACTTGGATGATGGACTCAAGGGCATCCTGATCAAATTAGCAGATGACACCAAACTGGGAGGGGTGGCTAAGACCCCAGAGGACAGGATCACACTTCAAAACGACCTTGACAGATTAGAGAACTGGGCCAAAACAAACAAGATGAATTTTAACAGGGAGAAATGTAAAGTATTGCACTTGGGCAAAAAAAATGAGAGGCACAAATACAAGATGGGTGACACCTGGCTTGAGAGCAGTACATGTGAAAAGGATCTAGGAGTCTTGGTTGACCACAAACTTGACATGAGCCAACAGTGTGACGCGGCAGCTAAAAAAGCCAATGCAATTCTGGGCTGCATCAATAGGAGTATAGCATCTAGATCAAGGGAAATAATAGTGCCACTGTATTCTGCTCTGGTCAGACCTCACCTGGAGTACTGTGTCCAGTTCTGGGCACCACAGTTCAAGAAGGACACTGACAAACTGGAAAGTGTCCAGAGGAGGGCAACCAAAATGGTCAAAGGCCTGGAAACATGCCTTATGAGGAACGGCTAAGGGAGCTGGGCATGTTTAGCCTGGAGAAGAGGAGGTTAAGGGGTGATATGATAGCCATGTTCAAATAAATAAAAGGATGTCACATAGAGGAGGGAGAAAGGTTGTTTTCTGCTGCTCCAGAGAAGCGGACACGGAGCAATGGATCCAAACTACAAGAAAGAAGATTCCCCCTAAACATTAGGAAGAACTTCCTGACAGTAAGAGCTGTTCGACAGTGGAATTTGCTGCCAAGGAGTGTGGTGGAGTCTCCTTCTTTGGAGGTCTTTAAGCAGAGGCTTGACAACCATATGTCAGGAGTGCTCTGACGGTGTTTCCTGCTTGGCAGGGGGTTGGACTCGATGGCCCTTGTGGTCTCTTCCAACTCTATGATTCTATGATTCCTGCATTGCAGGGGGTTGGACTGGATGACCGTCAGGGTCCCTTCCAACTCTTACATTCTAGGATTCTGTTTCTTTCTTCTTGGATGCTCGAGGCAGCATACATGCCCCCTTTTATCTTCTTAACAACCCTGCAAGGTAGGGTGGGCTGAGGGAAGTTGACTGGGACCAGGCCACCCAGTGAACATTTCATTTCGAACTAATATGACCATTCTCCCCTGGCTGACCATATAATGCTTCACCATTGATGCAACACCAGGAATGAATGAATGAATGAATGAATGAATGAATGAATGAATCTTTATTTGCGTCAGTCATCGGCCAGAGCAATAAAGCAACAATACAATATACAAAGAATAGAAATAAAAAGGCAGTTCTATAAAATACATTTTAGGGTTTTGAATCAGTAGTCAAATAGAGGATCTTATTCTAATTGCCCCGGCTAAAAACCTTGCAACCTTTGCTGTCACCTGCTCATCTTGATCTGCCAAGAGAAAGGACACTGTGGCAGTGGTTGGGCAACCCGGAATGGAGAATAAAAGAGGGGTGATAATCTCATTCCTCAAGGCTTTATAAAGAGTGCAAGCCAGAAGGGCATGCGCCACCAATTCAGTACTGCCATCTCCACAGGGACATAAGCATTTTTCATGTGGAATCTGTTGGAATCGTCCCTCAAGTACAGCCAAGGGCAATGCATTCAATCTTGCAAGAGTAAAAGCGCATCTGTGTTTTAGAATTGCTTGGTTATACGGATAGGGTGCCAGAGAGTCGAAATGGGAAGGTGGAAAATAGTCACACCATGGGCAAAATTTCCTTATTGTGGCCAAGTTGTTCTGACGCTCAATATAATTTAAAAAGGTAAAAGGGCCCCTGACCATTAGGTCCAGTCATGGCCGACTCGGGTTGTGGCGCTCATCTCGCTTTATTGGCCGAGATATCATTTAGGCACTGACAAAGTAGGCTGTTTGTTTTACTAAAACCCAAAGTGAGTAGCTGTTGTGGTGATAAACCACAAGAGTGAAGTTTTTGATAGACAATTTTAGTCCAGGCGCTCTTGTGACAATCTTGCAGTACTGGGGATATTAGACCGGGGGGATTTGAGTTTAGGTGAAGCCAATAGTTAAGTGTCCTACGCCGGATTCTACCAAGGGAAGATTAGCCTCTAGGCGCAATGATGCGTTTGGGGCGCAGGGTGGTACAGAGAAAATTTGCCTTAAGAACTTTGATTGGACAGCTTCCGTAGATCCAAGGGAAGTATTTCTAAAGGAGCATTTTGAAAGAGACTTTTTTTTTTCTCCTGCAATGGCAAAAATGGGAGCAAGTTTTTGTCTGCACTTTCCCCTTGGCCTGTGGAAATCTACTCTGTAGAAATGGATGCAGGCCACAAGGGAAACAGAGCATGGTGCTTCAGGAAAGCAAACAGAAGTTGGGAAAATGAGCGAGGTCCCAGCTAAAGAAGAATGGCAACTTAAACTGATGGAATATGCACAGCTTGCGGACTTAACATATAGAATAAGAGAAGAACATACATTTAGAGAAGATTGGAAAATGTTTGTTGAATATATGGGGGGAAATTTTGTACACTTGAAAACGTTGGTAGCATTAAGATAAATTCAACAATAAGTTTTGATGGATGTAGATAATGGAATGCTGAATGGTTTCATTTATGTAAAATATGCAGTGATTTATGGTATGCAAAATGAACCATGGAACGAGAAGAAGGGAAGTTATTGACATTTTAAGGTTGCTTAAATGCGTATTCTAAATTGTAAAACAGAAAAGTTAATAAAAATTATATATACAGGAAAGCAAGCAGAAGCAAGGCATAATTTGATCCAGTACTGAATTGTGGGACACATTGAGTATGGATAAGTATATATTGAAGCAAACGTCCATAGTCCTTTTCCAACGGTATGTCTGTATAAGTCCCAGCAGGACGAATTCTGGCTTGAAAGTTAATCTTCAAAATTCTCTGTATCAATGTACGCATTTGTATCCAATATTTTCTTGCTCTTTTAAACATCCACCAAGCATGACAAAATGTCCCTTCCTAGAATCTTAGAACTGTAGAGTTGGAAGGGACCACGAGAGTCATCTAGTCTAAGGTTACCAGACGTCCCCGTTTGCCGGGGACAGACCCTGGATTTACAAATCAGTCCCCTGACAAAATCCTATCATTCCTACTGTAGTTGTAAGGTGTCCCCAGATTCGTTGAAAAAAATCTGGTAACCTTAATCTAGTCCAACCCCCCACAATGCATGAATCTACTGTCTCATGCTCTAACTGACTGAGCCCCTGCTTAATTAACTGTGATGGGACTATCTAGATGTTACCTGCCACTATGCATAAGGGAATCTTGATGTTATTTTGTGTGGACATAAAAGAAGGGTTCAGAAGGGGGCATTTGGAGTGCGGTAGAATTTTGGAGTTGGGAACTTGTCGCTCCATCCTTTCCTTGTCGTTGGTTCTTCCTTCCAACTTCCCACCTGATGGCTTTTGCTTCCCTTGCACTCAAGCACGTCACTGGTAGGGACAATAGGGACCTGTCAGCTCTGGTTCTCTCTGTTTCTCATTTTAAAATCCAGCTTTCCACATTTCTGCAGCAATTTGCGAATTCTTTTTGTAAAAAAATTTAATCCCCATGAAAATTCTTCACCATTTTGGGGCAAATTTCTCCCAGCAAACACATTGTTGCAAGTGGTTTCTCCTAATATAACGGATTTTTTATTTGTTATATTCCCATTATCATTTCTGCAAACATTTCCCCCTGATATGTGCATTGTATTTGTGTATGGGATTGCGATGAAACCTGTAAGTGGTTTTTCCAAAAGGCAGTTAGAAGCAGGTCTTTCAAAGCATTGAGATAATTAAAATCAACAGTAAACAAACAAGATTAAAAACACATGTCAGCATTCTACCTGTCTGGGTAGACTTGCCTGAACAAAACGGTTTTAAGGAGGCACCAAAAGGAATAGAGAGAAGGTCTCCCTGCCGCGGGCAGGGAGTTCCAAAGTTTGGCTAAGAGATTCATTTCTTAGAAGTATGGAACCTGCCACAGTGCTAGAATGAAGAATGATTTCGGGAGGTGAAGTTGCATATGTGAGCATCACGCCTTTCTAAGCTGGGCAGAAGCTTCCTGGGCTTTGGGAAGAAAGCTCCAAGCATTAATATTTTAATGTTACCGGGAACATTTAGGGGACTAGTCTAGTCCCCCAAGTCCAATGACCACACACCCCTGTCAAGTGGGCATTGAAGAGGTAAGGCAGTCCAGCAAGTCAGCTGTTCCCGAGGTATCAAGCAGTATATACTAGCAGTAACACCTTGAACTTGACCCAGTGTAATACACAAAATAAATGACCTGCCCTTTTATGATGCAGATCTAGAAGAAGCATTTTGGAGAAGCAAGTGGGAGAATACTGTTCTTAGCTTGAAATTCTTTGAACCGTCCACATTCCTAACTCCGCCGTCTGTTCAAAGCAGACCTCCCCACTTTCCCCTCCAGATTTTGCAGAGTTCACCTGTAGACTTGAAACCGTTGCGAAGGTGTTAAGTTCTTTGGATAAAGTGGTTGCTACGTTTATGGGGGCCTGGGGTTGTGACCATTAGGTCATCTGCAAAGAGCCCAAGTTTGTAGGTTTTGCCCTTTATTCCCACCCCTTTGATTTCAGGAGACGTTAAGGGTTCGAGGGCCAAGATGAATAGAATGGGGGACAATGGACACCCTTGTTTTGTGACTCTTTGAATTTCTACGGTGTTGGAGTCCGAATTGTCGGTTCCAATTTTAGCTGAAGCCTTAGAGTCTAAAGATTTGTAGGAAGTTAGGGCCGAATTTTGTGCTGGTTAATACTTCTATTAAGTATTTCCATTCCAGACAATCTAGAGACATGGGGATTTGTTTATTTTGCTGTATTTAGTAGCTTCCTCCATACTTAATGACATAGACAGGAAAGTATCCTGAAGGCAACAGATAGCAAAAGTACCTCTTGATCTAGTCCGTGAGGCTTCTGTGTGGAGAATTCTGCATGCTCAAAGGGATCCCTGGCCCCTAGAGTGCATATATAGACAACTGGGCCCCAAATTTTAATAGTCCAGAGCACATCCTGTAGCATTTTAGTGACAGAGCTCAATCCCAGAAAATGCAAAGTTTTCAGGACAGAAGGGTGCCTGCAAGCATGCAAGTGTGCCATTCCCACTAGACTCGTAGAAGCGGATGGGACCCCAATGGTCATCTAGTCCAACCCCCTGCAATGCAGGAATCAGCAATAAACAGATTCAGGTCCTTGGTCAGAAGGCGTGATTTCCTCTCTCTTTTTGGACATGAAGCACTATTCGGTGTGCACACAGGCGATATTGTGTGTTTTAGGCCCCACCTCTGTGGGAAAGCCTGCTTGAGACTCCTGGCTCCCCAGAAGAGCCAGGGACAGCTCAGGCTGGTAAAGCACGAGACTCTTAATCTCAGGGTTGTGGATTCGAGCCCTACGTTGGGCCTTGCAGGGGGTTGGACTAGATGACCCTCATGGTCCCTTCAAATTGTCATAAGAAAGCTGCAGAGATAGCGCAGGATACTGCACACCCCAGAAATGACCTCTTTCAGCTTCTGCCTTCTGGAAGAAGGTACAGGGTTCTAAAGACTAGGACTAGCCGCCTGAGAAACAGTTTCTATCCAAATGCGATTTTGGTTTTAAACGCAGTGTAAGGTAGTCTCTATGGGAGCATATTGTATTTAATTAAGGGGTGTCAGAGTTTTTAGGGGGTTCACCAGGTTGGGATAGCTGGGATAGTAGGCTTGTTGGTTTTTGAATATCTGATGTAGATTTTTTTCAATTTCGTTGTTCTGTATGGGACAATGACAATTAAAGATTATCGTATCATATCAAGGGACGCGGGTGGCGCTGTGGGTTAAACCACAGAGCCTAGGACTTGCCAATCAGAAGGTCGGCAGTTCGAATCCCCGCGACGAGGTGAGCTCCCATTGCTCGGTCCCTGCTCCTGCCAACCTAGCAGTTCAAAAGCACGTCAAAGTGCAAGTAGATAAATAGGTACCGCTCCGGCGGGAAGGTAAACGGCGTTTCTGTGCGCTGCTCTGGTTGGCCAGAAGCGGCTTAGTCATGCTGGCCACATGACCCGGAAGCTGTACGCCGGCTCCCTCGGCCAATAAAGCAAAATGAGCGCCGCAACCCCAGAGTCAGCCACGACTGAACCTAATGGTATCTGGACCTTTATCGTATCGTATCAACTCTACGATTCAGTGATTCTGGGCTCTTGCAGGCCACCTTGCGATGTGGGAAGCTCGTCATCCTTCTTCTCCCACCCTTTGCCCCCAAATCCTCCCAGCCTAGATGCTTACCAGGTGACCTAAAGCTCTTGGCTTTCCCAGCCATCCGGTGCCACCTTTCCTGGAGCCATCCCTGCCTTTGGGAGAAGGAGGAGGAGGCTGCTGGCAGGTATTCATGCCTCCTTCTTTCATCACAGGTGCCAGACCCACCCCCTTTGATTTTATTTTTTGGGTGGGGGGCGAGGACAGGGGGAGAAGCTGGCTTAAGGGGCAGCTTAGGATGTCCAACCACCTCCCTTCTCCTCTACCCATTTGCGCACGGATGTCTCCCAGTGCCACAGACTGGGCGGCGAGATCAAAGGCCTCCCAGCCTCCCTCCCTCCCTCCCTCCCTCTCTCTCTCTCTCGCTCTCTCTTTTTATTGAAGCTCAAGGTAGATTGCCTCCTGCGCGGCTGGAGCCGCCGTCGCCACCACGCTGAGCCTGCAAGCGGCTCCTCTCGAGTAACCCGAGATTCCCCCCACTGCTGCAGGCGGCTCCGGGATTGATAGGTGACACGGAGACACTCAGATGGGGCCGGCCCCGTCCTGACACGCCCGGCGATGCCGAGAGAACTTCCCGTCAAGGATTTTCAATCTGTCTGCGGTTAGGCATGGGATGTGCCCAGCGAGATTTTGGACGGGGAAGAAAGGCAGCAGCAGCAGCAGGAGAAAACCCTGGGAGGAGCCAGCTTTTCAACAGCAACACCCTTTCTTTCACCTACGTTTATTACCGCGGCTCTCAACATCTCCGACGAGCCAAAAAATTAAAAAAGGCAACATCAAGAGCGTCCCGTCGCCCTCAAACTCCGAGCGACGACCAGAGGTTGCGCAGAGTGCAGGCACGATGCGTTTTGCCAGTCGCCTCGGCCGCCGGACGCAGCGCGCGATTGTTTTACATAGCGCTGCCCGGGTGCTAGGCGCTGTACAAATGCAGAAGAGATGGTTTCTCTCTGCTGGAGACCTTATGAACAGTGCTGGGGCAATAGGGCGGACAGATGAGCTGAGAAGAGGCCCAGCGTCAGCACGATGGCGCATATGCCAGAGGAGCTACACATGATGAGGCCTGCCCCATTAAAAAAAAAAAAAAAGGCTTGGTATTTCTCTTTGAAGCACTGAGAAATGTCCTGCCACCTGTCCTTGCTGCTGCTGCTCACTGCCACCTCCTGCCACACTGATAATTAATGGGGTGTTACCAGGATGCCCAGGGTGCCCTCATATCTGATGCCAGCATGGGTTGATGATTTATAGGGGTGAAAGGAAGGTAAAGGAGAATGAGGAGTCCCTTTGTTGTTTAGTCGTTTAGTCATGTCCGACTCTTCGTGACCCCATGGACCAGAGCATGCCAGGCACTCCTGTCTTCCACTGCCTCCCGCAGTTTGGTTAAACTCATTTTGGTAGCTTCAAGAACACAGTCCAACCATCTCGTCCTCTGTCGTCCCCTTCTCCTTGTGCCCTCCATCTTCCCCAACATCAGGGTCTTTTCCAGGGAGTCTTCTCTTCTCATGAGGTGGCCAAAGTATTGGAATTTCAGCTTCAGGATCTGTCCTTCCAGTGAGCACTCAGGGCTGATTTCCTTAAGAATAGATAGGTTTGATCTTCTTGCAGTCCATGGGACTCTCAAGAGTCTCCTCCATCATCATAATTCAAAAGCATCCATTCTTCGGTGATCAGCCTTCTTTATGGTCCAGCTCTCACTTCCATACATCCCTAGGGACTCCCAAAACAGGAGGACAAGGTGACTAAGGCAATTGTTGTTGTTGTTATTTGTATACAGCCCTATACCTGTGGATCTCAGGGCAATCACAACATAAAATTGCTGTTGTAACTGGGAGTAACCTGTGCTGCTGCAATGAAAGGAATGCCTCTGGCCACGTGCAGAGTTCTTTCCCTCCAACTACCAAGTGCCCAATCTCTACCAAACGTGGACTGGGCACCTGTCTTTTTCAGGCAGCAGCCAGCAAGGAGAAGGAAATGACCAGAGAGGAGGCCAGGAACTGATCATCTTGACACAAACTACACAATTTATCCTATACTGAGGCAAATCTCGAAATATTTAGGTTCCTGGTGTTGTCGCTGAAAGCCCAGAAGGAGGCTTGCACTCCCATTTCATAAGGGTGAGATGCATTAGCCCCAGAGAGAGCATATGTAAACAGAATCTGCACATGCAAACTCAAGGATAAATTCTTGGATACAGAGACCTCATGCTACACATGCAGCTTCAATCAGGACTCTTCCTTGCTGAATAGCCAACTGTCTCCATCCAAACTGGGCATACCGGCCATCTGATAAGTGTGCAAGCTGATGCACTTGTAGGTCTCTGGATCAGGGCTTGACTTGGAAGTCTCTGCCTATATGTTCTGTTCTTAACTGAATTGCAGCTGAAATCTTCTAGCATGTGCATGCCACTTCTTGCAGAGAGGTCAAACTCTTGCAACACTTCCGGGTTGGATCGCGCAACTTGACCCTTGCAAAGCCAAAGCTTGCCTTAGCGGGCTGCAAACATGCAGTTCTCCACCCATACCGTTGGCAGTTATAATGAGCCAACGAGACTTGACGAGAGTTAAGCTGCATGATCCGTCCCAAATGGCTGTGCAACAGCTCAGCTCCTATGCAAGCTGGTCCATAAAGTGATGTTTTCTCAGCAGCGACAGCTCAACTAGGTCCGCCACAAGCTGGAGGCAGAAGCAGAGGTGGCGATGAAGAAAAGTTCTTCTCATATATTTGTGTGTGTGTACAAAACGTGGGATGCGGGTAGTGCTGTGGTCTAAGCCAATGAGCCTCTTGGGCTTGCCAATCAGAAGGTTAGCAGTTTGAATCTCCATGACAGAGTAAGCTCTTGTTGCTCTGTCCCAGCTCCTGCCAATCTAGCAGTTCGAAAGCACACCAGTGCAAGTAGATAAATAGGTACCGCTGTGGCAGAAAGGTAAACGGTGTTTCCATGAGCTTTGGTTTCCATCACGGTGTTTCATTGAACCAGAAGTGGTTTATTCATGCTGGCCACATGACCTGGAAAGCTGTCTGTGGACAAAGGCCAGCTCCCTCGGCCTGAAAGCAAGATGAGTGCAACAAACCCATAGTCGTCTTTGACTGAACTTAACCATCCATGGGTCCTTTACACACACACACACACACACACATAACTTGTTATTAAATTTTTCAAACATTTTCACAATAACCTTCAAATCAAATAATTGCATTATTTTGTAAGTTGGCTTCCCACTCTCACCTCCACAGTGTTTTTTCCCCTCAAACATTTTCTACTGCATTATATCTTTATTACAAAAAGTTTCTCTACTATTACAATTATCTTATCGTTTTTCTCCTCCTGCTTTTATCTCACAATTTCATTTGGCTGTAATAATTTTTTTAAAAAATACTCCATTCTTCTATTAAAAAAAAAAAAGTTCATCATTTTTGATCTCTTAATTTCGCTGTCAGCTTTGCACGAGATGGAGCAAAGTTCTGACTCAGAGCTACACATATAACTGTGCTTGGCAGAGAGGAGAACAAACTTTTCCACAATCCGATTCTCCTGCAAGGTACACATGCATCCCTCATCTAATTCAAGCTGAAACCTCCTGGCATCTGACGATGTGTGAAAGAGATGTGAATTTGGGGAAGATTATAAAAACTTCAATGGATTTGCTATACTGGCAGAAGCTGCTCTTTCATCCATTCACCTGTCAGAGGCCTGACTCTACCTGTCTCCTTGATCTGTCTGTCTCAGTCTGACAGTTCATCATATATATATATATATATATATATGCGCACCTCCATGCTAGAAGGGACCCCACCCAAAACTTCAGCTAAGCCAGGATGCAGGCACACAAAATATATTATAATTCAGAATTGTTGGTGCCACAGGAGTCTCGGTGGTAGAAAAATTAAATAGGAGATGTGGGCAAAAAGGGCGAGACAAGGTAACTCACGATCTTTCAGCAGGGTGGGGGGCAGGGGTGACCTTGCTTATTAATATCAAAATCTCTAAGCAGAGGAAAAGACAACATAAAAACAAAGAGATACATAGAAACAGGGATACAACAGGAAAACCACTAAAATAAAACAGTATTAGAAAATCAGATAAAACCTGGAATATGCAGAAATGGTGAAACTTACTGGGAGAATAAGAAATCAAGATAACAAACTTTTTAAATAAAATAATGGAAATGGTTTGTGGAATATTTGCAGGTAAATTGTAAGCAGATAAGAATATTGGCAGGATTGTTGTACAGTGGTACCTCAGGTTACATGCGCTTCAGGTTACAGACTCCGCTAACCCAGAAATATTGCTTCAGGTTAAGAACTTTGCTTCAGGATGAGAACAGAAACCGTGGTCCAGCGGCGTGGCAGCAGCAGGAGGCCCCATTAGCTAAAGTGGTGCTTCAGGTTAAGAACAGTTTCAGGTTAAGAACGGACCTCCGGAACAAATTAAGTACTTAACCCGAGGTACCACTGTAATAACCTGCAGTATATATTTAAAGAAGATGAATAAATGAGCAAATTAATTTGGATATGCAGAAGATATTAAAAATAAATTTAAGGAACTGTAGAAGGGGGGGAAGGAAGGCAAGTTTTAAAATGTCAAAATGGTTGTAAAATTAGTGAAATGTATAAGCCTGCAAAGTGTGTGTGTGTGATTTTTTAAGAAAAGCAAATAAAACCAGGAATTCAGTAATGACAGGGTCCAATGCTTTGGGTCAAGGAAAACCTGGGGGGGAACATTTGCCCTTACAAGACATCTGAAGCAACCGACAGATGATGCTTCCTGTGCGGTAGATGGAAAGGCATTCCACCGTGCAGTGGCAGAAAATGTCCATTTTTTTGGGGGGGGGGGTGCCTGCTCTGTGATATTCTGTCAGGCACAGTGCTCTGAGCCCCATTTTACCACGTGAGCTAAGTGATCCTATACAGAGGTTATATTCAATTCAGATAACCTGCTGAATTGTTCAGGGTTTTAGCTGATACCAGCATGACCTGGTTGCTAATCAGCAGCCAGTGCAGTTCCCTCAACGCAGGTGTAAAAAGGTAAAGGTCAAGGACTCCTGGACGGTTACGTCCAATCAAAGGCGACTATGGGGTTGCGGCACTCATCTACTTTCAGGCCGAGGGAGCTGGCATTTGTCCACAGACAGCTTTCTGGGTCATGTGGCCAGCAGGACTAAACCGCTTCTGGTGCAACGGGACACCATGACGGAAACCAGAGCACACGGAAACGCCGTTTATTTTCCCGCCACAGAGGTACCTACTTATCTACTTGCACTGGTGTGCTTTCGAACTGCTATGTTGTCAGGAGCTGTGGCAGAGGAACGGGAGCTCACCCCATCGCGGGGATTTGAACTGCCAACCTTGCGATCAGCAAGCCCAAGAGGCTCAGTGGTTTAGACCACAGTGCCACCCACTGTGTAAGCATTCGGGTATTCCACTCAACAACCCGGCCACAGCGTCTTGCGCCGGCTGTAGCTTCTGGAACAGTCTCAAGGGAAGCCCCACATATTGCACCTTACAGTAGTCCAGCTGTGGTGATGCCAATGCATGGGCAAAGTGGATCCTCCCTAAGTGGACTCTAACGTGGCCACTGTTGCCCTTTCATACCCCCTCTTCTTCTGTGCCCAAGCCCAGGGTGCAAAGCAGGTGGAAGAGATGGCGCCATCTCACATGCCCATCTCTGCATGCATGCCCATTGAAGGCAGGTAGGCAGGTTATGGCAGCAAGGACAGGCAGACCAGAAGGGTCAACAGTTGTGTTGCCATGGCCTAGGGCTCTTTGTCGCTCTCCATGGTCCTGATCCTCAGCTGCCTGACCTGCACCACTAATGAACTCTTTGCCTGAATGAGTCCCAACCTGGAACAGGAGGAGAATGGGGCTTGCAAGGTGCCAGGCAATGCCCAACCCAAATGTCAGCCCTGCGACGACAACAACAACAACAACAACAACAACAACAACAACAATAACAACAACACAGGAATCCCACCAGTACAGCCTGGAAAGAAGCTGGCAAACATGAAGAACCTTCATGGTCCCCTATAGGTGGCTGCATCCATGGGCACTAATTTGCTGAGGTCTAAGTGAGGACTAAGTGAGGGATGCGGGTGACGCTGTGGGTTAAACCACAGAGCCTAGGACTTGCCGATCAGAAGGTCGGCGGTTCGAATCCCCGTGACAGGGTGAGCTCCCGTTGCTCGGTCCCTGCTCCTGCCCACCTAGCCGTTCGAAAGCACATCAAAGTGCAAGTAGATAAATAGGTACCGCTCCGGCAGGAAGGTAAACGGCATTTCCATGCGCTGCTCTGGTTCACCAGAAGCGGCTTAGTCATGCTGGCCACATGACCCGGAAGCTGTACGCCGGCTCCTTCGGCCAATAAAGCAAGATGAGCGCCGCAACCCCAGAGTCAGTCACGACTGGACCTAATGGTCAGGGGTCCCTTTACCTTTACCTTTTAAGTGAAGACTGTGCAGGTTTAGTAGCCACAAGATGCTAAGTGGCTTTTGGGGTGCAGGGATGATGGGACACCACAGCAGAGAGGAAATGGATTAAAATATCCTGAGAGAGTGTGTATGGTTGGCTAGAACAGGAAGAACACTCCACTCAGCAACATTCCAGTGTACCTGTGCTCATATCGTAAGATGCCCATTTCACAGATGAAGAACTGAGTCAAAGGCCGAATGAGGACCTGTGACACCGTGTGGGGTGTCTCTTTTCCCAAGTCCAGCATTTCCAGCCTATTAGCGACGTTGCGCCTACTTCCAGTTATAACCGCTCCCGATCAAAAGAAAACGCAGGCGTGTATTATGCGCCAGTTTGTCTTCTTTCTTCCCTTGCAAAGTTTAGAAAGGATCCCCTCCGGCAGAGAGGGAAGAATCTTCACTCGACTCTCCCCTCCGTGCAGGTTTTCGTTTTCCGCCCAAGGTGGGGGAGGTTGCAAGAGAACAAAGGGAAGCCACTCCTACCCCATCAGCACCCTTGTCTGCCCCCGCCCCTTGGGCTGCCCCAGCCTTTCTGCCGAGATCAAGGCAGAGGCTCAGATTGCTGCAGGAGGGAGCCTAGATGTCTCCTTGCCCTAAAGAGGTGAACTGATCCCAGAGGCCTGTCTCTCTCTCTCTCCCCCACGTAGACAGGAGAAGAATAGGAAGCAAAGGAGAAGAAGACAGAGCTGGGGTGGATCACAAAGGACAAGAGGGAGCAGAGCTTAACCTACTTTGGTAGATCGCGTGCCTTCTTGCAAGCACTGCAAGCAGTGCTTTTTTCCCCTTTAAAAATATGTGTAGGGGTGCTCTCATTTTGACTCCAGAAAATCACCATTTTATAGTTCAACTCAGGAAAAACAAATACAGTAAATGGACAAAAGTACAGTGGTACCTCGGGTTAAGTACTTAATTTGTTCCGGAGGTCCGTTCTTAACCTGAAACTGTTCTTAACCTGAAGCATCACTTTAGCTAATCGGGCTAAACCTTAACTTTTAAGGTCTTTGTTCTCTTCTGAATGTCTGTATTGCAGAACCCTTCCAACTCCATAATAACAACAATGTTTGACCTATTTAGACAAATTCAATCTAATCACTAGGAGCATAATAACCAGTGGCAGACTTTGTGCTTTCAAATTTTAGCAGGGTCCTGTGCAACACCAAATTTTGGCACCTCCCGTCCCCCGCCTCTCCTTCCGTTGTAAGTCATTGTTACGGCGCCCAGTGCTGGAGAATCAGTCACGCTCCCCTAAATCGGCCTCTGATAATAACACCACTACTAACCCAAATACAGTGGCACCTCGGGTTAAGTACTGAATCCGTTCCGGAGGTCCGTTCTTAGCCTGAAACGGTTCTTAACCTGAAGCATCACTTTAGCTAATGGGGCCTCCTGCTGCCGCCGCGCCGCCAGAGCCCGATTTCTGTTCTCATCCTGAAGCAAAGTTCTTAACACAAGGTACTATTTCTGGTTTAGCAGAGTCTGTAACCTGAAGCGTATGTAACCTGAAGCGTATGTAACCCGAGGTACCACTGTAGAAAGATTCACAAAATGTTTAGGGGTATGCGTACCCCTGCATTACCCCCCCCCCAAGAAAAAAAAAGCACTGCTGCCAAGTTTAAGCAACTCCTTTAAAAAAGGAATCTCAGGTAGTTAGCAGAGTGGGGAGATACTGTTGCCAGATATTGCATTAAATGCCAATTTTGGTTTCATTTTATAAGCGAGGAAATCTGAATGAATGAATGAATGAATACACACGGAGGGAGGGAGGGAGACACTGCCTCTGCTGCTGCTTTGGAAAAATATTCTGGAGCCCCATAAATCTTTGGCGTTCTCTTTCCCTTCAGGACTTGCTGCTACCTGTGGTAACAATCCAGCTCCAAAATGCACTTGGCAACAGCCTATACAACCCATCCCCGATCTATCTTTAAAAAGAAGTTTGTCCAGCATCCTGGCTGATGCGCTTGACATCATCCGCCGTGGGTGGCGAGGAACTAAAATAACCCCTTTCTGAGGGAGAAATGTGCTTGCGAGATGTTCCAGCGGCTCACAGATGCATGAGCGCACACCGAAACACACTCATGCACGCACGCACAATCCAAGGCCTTCTGCTGGATACATTGGCTCGGACGTGGCAAACAACAAAACGGGCAAGAACAGCAGTGGCAACAAATTCCCAAAGGCCAAGCCTCGGAAAGAGATGGCTGAGACTGTTGCACGTAGTGACACGCAGTGGATGCCAGGGCATCCAGCCGCGCTCCAAAGGTGTGCCATAGGCAGAGATGATTATTCCCTGAGCTACAAGATCCATGGGTCAATCCACATTCTGTGCCAAGGGAGGCAGAATTGTGCAAAGCAAATAAAATCGATACCCCGGTTTTCTCCCTTCCTCCTAATTTCTCCTGCTTCTCCTTAAATCTTGGCACTGACTACCTTCAAAGCTTCCATGGCCTTCTCTCCCACCCTCCCAGCAAGCCCCGGCTCTCCAGGCTCATATCATATCACATAATACCTGCTGGTCCTTATGCCGGACACTCCAAGTGATGATGAAGTAAAAGGTAAAGGTAAAGGGACCCCTGACCATTAGGTCGACTCTGGGGTTGCGGCGCTCATCTCGCTTTATTAGCCGAGGGAGCCGGCGTACAGCTTCCAGGTCATGTGGCCAGCATGACTAAGCCGCTTCTGGCGAACCAGAGCAGCGCACAAAGCGCTGTTTACCTTCCCACCAGAGCAATACCTATTTATCTACTTGCACTTGACGTGCTTTCGAACTGCTAGGTTGGCAGGAGCAGGGACCGAGCAACGGGGGCTCACCCCGTTGTGGGGATTCGAACCGCCGACCTTCTGATCAGCAAGTCCTAGGCTCTGTGGTTTAACCCACAGCACCACCCGCTTCCCAGTTCTTGAATACCTACCCCCCCCCCAAAAAAAGAGAGATCCATTGTGTTGTAGTGATCAGAGTGTTGGACTAGGATCTGGGAGATCAGGCTTCAAATCTCCACTCCACCATGAGGCTCATGGAATGACCTTAGGCCCGTCACTGTCTCTCAGCCACTCCTACCTCACAGGGTTGCTGTGGGGCTTAAATGAGGAGGGGAGGAGAACTATGAGCTCCTAGGAGGGGGGGGGAGTGGGATATAAATGCAACAAGTAAATAAATAATAATAAAATACTTCGGTGAAGCCCTAAATTCTTTAACCATGTGGCCACTGTTTCGCAATGTTAGATTGGTCCATCGACCTAGTTAATTTTCAATGGTCAAATGATCAGCTCTGATGCACCCTGCCCTGGGGACAAGGCAGTTCCTTCCAGGACACAGAAGCATTACTAAGACTGGCAACCACGAGATGCTTCCTTTCCACCTTGTTGGGTCACATTTACACCATACATTTAAAATGCATGGATTCTGCCCCCCCCCCCCCGCAAAGAATTCTAGGAACAAATTTACAGACTGTTCCCTGTTGAAGGAGAATTATATGAAGATGATGTATAGATGGTATATGACACCAGTGCAGTCAGGGAAAATGTGCAAAACTAGTTCAAATATATGTTGAAAGTGTAAGGAAAAGGAGGGGACATTTTAGCATATGTGGTGGGATTGTAATGTAATTAAAAAATTTTGGGAAATGATATACAGTGAATTGAAGAAAATGTTCCACTTAACATTTGTTAAAAAACCTGAAGCATTTTTGTTAGGGATCGTAGGGAAAGACCTGCCAAAAAAGTTGAAAAACATCTTCATGTGTGTGACAACAGCCGCAAGAGTCCTAATAGCACAAGAATGGAAGACTGAAGAAATTCCAACTAAAGAATCATGGCAAGAGAAACTGATGGACTACGCAGAACTGGAAAAATTGACACATAACCTACGGGACAAGGATAACTGTGACTTCAAAGATGAATGGGAACCCTTTACAAGGTATCTGAAGACGCAACAAAGTGAATTAGACTCTTTGGCAGGTTTTGAATAAACACTCACAAACTCTTTATTGACAATAATTAGTTAGATAATTTAAGGATTTCTACAACTTTGTAACGTGCAGAGAATAGCATTTACAGAGAAACCAAAGATTGGAACTGAGGGAAGTCGGGGTGGGTTTTGTATGGGGGGGGAGGGAGGAAAATGGGAAAAAACTAAGGATGATGTATTTTTTGATATTATGTTTTGTTTAAATTTATAATAAAATATTATTTAAAAAAAGAATTCTAGGAACTGTAGTTTGTTAAAAGTGCTGGGGAGCTGTAGCTCGCGCGGGGGGGGGGGGGTAAACTACAATTCCCAAGATTCCTTAGGGGAAGCCATGTGCTTTAAGCGTAAGATGTGGACGTGGACCTCCCCTCCAACGCACTGTCCCCAGCTTGCAAAATGACCAACCGCTTCCTTTGCAATGTACCTGCCTTCCAACAAGCAGGAATTTACCCGGGACCTTTTGCAGGCAAACCTGATGCTCTGTCGTGGCGCTACCGCCCATCCCGTGCTCCCCGCACCTCCCCTTATTTCCCTCGGCTCTCTCTTCAAAACCCACAATTTCCGTGAAGCCTTGGGCGCAGCTCCTTAATCCCCGTCCGCAGCTGGAACGAAGTACGTGCAACTGACAAACCCCTGCATTTCCCCGCTCCCTCACGTTCTGATCTAGACTGTAAGATTATCAGGGCAGGGACCTGCCGTCCTCTTGCATGTTTGCAAAGCATCGTTCACGTTGATGGCACTGCGCTGTGGGGAGGATCAAGGCTGGAACGCAACCCCACCAACCCCCTGGAAAAGTCACGATCTGCACCCCTCCCCAACCCCAGTTTCTCTAACTTCATTGGGTTCAGATCCTGCATTTCCAAGCATGTTTCTGCAACCCTGCGGACTCAAAGATTTGGCAAAGGCTCGGATTACGCCTGGCATTGAGCCCACAATTGGCCCTTAGGATTTTTTGGTTCTTTAATAGCAGACCCTCCAAGTGTCCCTATTTTCCATTTAGAGAAAGCCGTCCCGGTTTCGGATTTGATCCTGGAATGTCCCATCTTTCCTTAAGACACCCCTATTTTCATTGGAGAAATGTTGGAGAGTATGGTAGGATGTCCCTATTTTCATCGGAGAAATGTTGGAGGGTATGGAGTTATCCAAACCCCAAGCTGTCTGAAGGCAATCCTGTCTAGGGAAGGGTTTTTTTAAAAAAATAAAATAAAAAATGCTTTATTGTGTTTTTACATACATGGGTTACATATGCTTCAGGTTACATACGCTTCAGGTTACAGACTCCGCTAACCCAGAAATAGTGCTTCAGGTTAAGAACTTTGCTTCAGGATGAGAACACAAATCGTGCTCTGGCGGTGCGGTGGCAGCAGGAGGCCCCATTAGCTAAAGTGGTGCTTCAGGTTAAGAACAGCTTCAGGTTAAGTACGGACCTCCGGAACGAATTACTGTAAGTACTTAACCCGAGGTACCACTGTATGTTGGAAGCCGCCCAGAGTGGCTGGTGCAACCCAGTAAGATGTGTGTGGTATAAATAGTAAAATTATCATTATGGAATGGGACGTCCCTATTTTCATTGGAGAAATGTTGAAGGGTATGAAATAGCAACCTAGAGGGGAGATTTAGATCAGGTCCACTGCATGGGGGATGAGAGGGATTTAATCCTTGCCCCTATTGCCAACCTGATCTGGATTTCCTGAGCCCCATAGCTGGCATTTGCTCCCAGGAGAAACTGGTGCGACCGATCTGAACAGGTTCTGATGCTTGCATTTACAGCAACTGCTTTTACATAACCCAGGCTTCATGCTCCCTTTCCCACCGTAGTGTTGAGCCTCTGCTGATCAACAGCTCCCAGCTCCACCATGCATAACCCTCCTTCCGTCTGCTCCAGATTCTTCCCCTGTGTAATTTTCCCTGCGTCACTCGACAAAGCTATGATTTGCCAGGGAGTACTGAGTGTGGCGTAGCAAACAGGGTGATTATGTGGCCTACTTTACAAAGGGCAAGCTCTCTGTTGGAAGGGTTCTGCAATAAAGATAGACATTCAGAAGAGAACAAGGACCTTAAAAGTTGTCAGTCAATGATACCTGGGATAAACTTGTGCTCACAGGTGCCCTGGCCCTTAATCAGTATGGGTACCAATTGATAAGAGTCTTGAATTTGAATGATTGTTCAATCCATGTCCAAATTAAAGACAATGGATCCCAAACCCTCTAACATCTCTCTGATGAAAATAGGGACATCCTAGGGGACGCGGGTGGCCAATAAAACGAGATGAGCGCCACAACCCCAGAGTCGGCCACGACTGGACCCAATGGTCAGGGGTCCCTTTACCCTTTACCTTAGGTATTCAAGAACCAAAATTTTCATTCTTTGCATGCCGCTCCCAGCTGCTTCTTTCTCTGAGCTGCATCCGTGGTGTTATTTTTAAAAAAACAACATCACTGGCTTCTAACTGAGATGATGCTGACTTCCAGCCAATCAGGGATCACATAGGCATCCCAATGACATCACATCATCCAATGGAAGATGGGATTTGCCCATGCAATGTCTTCTCATGTTGTTCTGGCTCAGGCTTAAAGGAATTCATTTATTAGAATGATCCCCATGAAAAGATTATGCAAATTAATAAAAAAAATTAAAAAAGGTGTCATAAGCCAATGAGGTTACATTCTAAACAGGCGTAATCCATTAGTATTTATAACAATGTTACGCAAATATAAATCCCTGGGAACTGTTAGAAGTGTGACAGCAGCAATCATTCAGTTTGTAACGTAAGGGTTAATTCTGTTATCAGCAAGTCGGCTAAACAGGGTGAGGTATTGCCTAGCAACCAGGCAGAATCACATGATCTCTACCAAGGTAGCATGTACTCTGATTGGCTGTGTAGTTCTGAAGGAGTTCTTCTCCATATGTTTGGTTGGGATTCTTCCTGCTATGTCCAAGACCTGAAGTAAGCAAGACAAAACCTATGGGTTTTGTTCAATTTTCTTAGTAGACTGTTGTGAGGGTTTCTTTTCTCATTAGACACCATCTGCAATATTTAACTGAGTTCCAGAGATTGAACAGCTCCTGATCTTTATCATGGGATCCCAGGGAAAGCCACAAACAATTAGCAACATTTTAAAAAAATTCAATGAAACAAGAAACATGCGACAAGTATAAAATACAAAGAAGATCAATGATTAATGTCTTTATTGTAGCATAAAGTGCCAAGAAGCTCCTGCTCCTCAAAAAGGAAAGGTGAGTATATGTGTGGTGAATCAAGCCTGAATCTTGCAAGAGCAAGGAGACCACATTCCTGACATTACAGTCAGGTGATCCGGTGATGCAATTAAGGATGGAGTCTGACACCTACACAAGGCCTGCCTTGGCTTCCTGGAATATTTGACCACAGTCAAAGCTTGTGAAATCATAGACAGACCAGTCAGCGATATCTGACCAGCCAATTGACCATCTCAGCCCAAGGGTGTTTCCAGATTAAAGTTCCTGCTATTTCACTCCACCACCCCACAAAATGGGGCAGCCCCATTGCACTGGCCCATGAAAACATGTGCGCTTCCATTCTGCATCGCTGTGATAGACGTGAAAGGTGGGCATCTGCAGGACAAGGTTCCTATACACCTCATAGAGAGCCAGTGTGGTGTAGGGTTAGGAGCCGTAGACTCATAATCTGGTGAACCAGGTTTGCGTCTCCGCTCCTCCACATGCAGCTGCTGGGTGACCTTGGGCCAATCACCCTTCTCTGAAGTCTCTCAGCCCCGCTCACCTCACAGAGTGTTTGTTGTGGGGGAGGAAGGGAAAGGAGAATGTTAGCCACTTTGAGACTCCTTCGGGTAGTGATAAAGCGGGATATCAAATCCAAACTCTTCTTCTTCTTTTAACAGCCAGAAACTGGAAGTAAATTGCTTCTGAGCATCAAATTGCACATGGCGTCAAATGTGTCGTCCTGGATATGGTAGGATAGAAAGCGGGGGGGGGGGGGATGATAGGCACAGACCCTCCAAGTGTCCCTATTTTCCAGGGACAGTCCTGGATTTACAGAAGCCGTCCCAGTTTCCAGTTTGATTCCAGAATCTCCCGCTTTTCCTTAGAACGTCCCTATTTTCATCAGAGGGTCTGGAGTCATGTGCCAAGGAGATAAGTAACTACACAACCATATCTGGAGGCAGCCCTGTATAGGGAAGTTGTTTAATGCTTTATTATGTTTTTATAAGTGTTGGAAGCTGCCCAGAGTGGCTGAGGCAACCCAATCAGATGGGTAGGATATTATTATTATTATTATTATTATCATCATCATCATCCCTATTTTCATCGGAGAAATGTTGGACAGTATGCAATTTACTGAAAGCAGTCCCTGCCTATGAGACCAACGTAGAAGGTTTATGAGCTGTCTTATTAGCAAGGCAGAAGTGGCCTCTAGTGGATGAGGAAATTCAGAGCAAGACACAATTCAAAGCAAACCAAAAGAAAGACCAAAGAATTGCCCGGTCTATGATGCCTCCTGTGGTGTTTAGGATGAATCAATTTCCTGAATGCAACCAGTATCCCAAGAGTGATCTGAACGATGACTGCTGGCTTGTTCATCCCAGATTTTGCAAGGAATTAGAAAACACACTTGGGTGCCGGGTGGGTAGGAGAAGTGGGCAAATGGCTGGCAGGATGTGAGAGGTGTGGCCTGGCCTTTGTAAGCATCTAGTTTCCAGGCTTGTCATTTTGTGCCTGTCATTTGCTAAGAAAGAAATCCCATTTACTTTGAAAGGAACTCAACAGGATTTATTCCAAGTAAGCATGCATAGAATTGCATGGTAAAAGAGGGACCTGTTGGGCTCAGGCATTGAGGATATTATTTTTAAAACTTTGCTGCTATTTTTGCATACGGTTCACTTCTTATACAATACAGTGGTACCTCGGGTTAAGTACTTAATTTGTTCTGGAGGTCCGTTCTTAACCTGAAACTGTTCTTAACCTGAAGCACCACTTTAGCTAATGGGGCCTCCTGCTGCTGCCGCGCCGCCAGAGCATGATTTCTGTTCTCATCCTGAAGCAAAGTTCTTAACCTGAAACACTATTTCTGGGTTAGCGGAGTGTGTAACCTGAAGCGTATGTAACCCGAGGTACTACTGTATACCAAAGCAATATAGCAACAGAAACAGAAACAAATGAAAAATAAATCGAAGGAATTTCATACCGAAAACAATGGCATGTGTGAAAGCAAATAAAACTGTATTGTGTAAAAAGAGTTGGAACTGTTTCATACTTGGTAGTGACGTCGATGGCGCTGTGGTCAAAACCACTGAGCCTCTTGGGCTTGCTGATTGGAAGGTCACCGGTTTGAATCCTCACAACGGGGTGAGCTCCCGTTGCTCTGTCCCAGCTCCTGCCAACCTAGCAGTTCGAAAGCACGTCAAGTGCAAGTAGATAAATAGGTATCGCTGAGGCAGGAAGGTAAATGGCGTTTCTGTGCGCTCTGTCTTCCAACACAGTGTCCTGTTGCACCAGAAGTGGTTTAGTCATGCTAGCCACACGACCCGGAAAGCTGTGGACAAACGCCGGCTCCCTCAGCCTGAAAGTGAGATGAGCGCCACAACCCCAGAGTTGGCCATGACTGGACGTAACCGTCCGGGGGTCCTTTACCTTTTACCTTTACCTACTTAAGAACTATTTGAAATCCAATGCAGATAGGCAAACACACACACACACAACATCACTACAGTTCCCAGAATTCTTTGGGAGAAGTCATGTGATCTAAATGTTTGGTGTGCACACAAAACCCCCCAGGCCACTGACCCACCAGTGTGTGCTGCAGAAATGAGGCCACCAGGCTCCAACAGAGGCCTCTCATCCTGCCCTACTATTAGGCAGAGTGAGGCAGCCGCCTCAGGCAGCTGATTCTGGGTGTCATGAAAGGACTGCAAATTGTTAGTTGCTTGAATGTATTATTATTGTGATTTTACTGTCAGGGTGAGCACTTGTGGTATTTTCTGGCTCAGGTGCCAAAATAAGTTGATACTATGCCCTTTAGCTCGACACCGCATTGAGGAGTGGGTGGAATCAGGGGGCATTGTTGAGTTTTCCTCTTCAGATGTTCTAGGCTGGTCCTGGACCTCATACATTATTAAATGTCACCAGGCAACCAGGGCTTATCATAAATGCTCTGCTGGAAAAGTCTCTGATTTAAAAATATTCTCCATTGATTAATGAGGAACACTGTCAAAAGGGAGAGAAAATGTGGATGAAATTCTCATGGGCAGACTGCAGGGTGTTTGATGAGCTTAACTTACTTGTGAAGGTGGGGCTAGGAGAGATTCTGTGAGGGGGAAATGCAAGAAACCAAACCCCCACCCCAAAAGAAAAGGCCCCACGGAAGCTCAGGGGAGACAGCATGGAGTAAAACTGATATTTTTTCAGATCGGAAAGTATAGTTCGCTGAGCAGTTTACTCAGCATTTATCCTAATTTGTTCACACAAAGTTTGTGGGGAGGTTAGACAGCACCAGTTATCTACTGAACATTCATTTTGATTTTGTTTCTGGTGATCTTACAGGACATAAAGCCATCATTATCTTCAATTTCAGCATATATGCCCCAACACTTTCCTTATCACAAAAAGTCCAGGATGTGTGTTTTTTTTGGGGGGGGGAGGAGTTGCTGCATAAGAGTGCAGAATCAACTTTAATTGTGCCGTCTGAATTTGCTAATATGTGATTGAATCCCACTCAAAAACAGTGACCACCAAGAAGCACCCACAGTCATCCAGGGAAGCTTCAGAGTGATGGGAGATGTTTACCAGACAAGAAAAGCACACATACTACCCTGGGGCATCTCGCAGCACCCCCACCCACCCACCCAAACCATGCCCACTGCAATCCTAAAGAAATTTTCACTCTCTTCTGCCTTGGTGAGACCACACTTGGAATACTGTGTCCAGTTCTGGGCTCCACAATTTAAGAAGGAAGTTGTCAAGCTGGAATGTGTGCAGAGGAGGGCAACCAAGATGATCAAGGGTCTGGAAACAGAGCCTTTTGAGGAGCAGTTGAAGGAGCTGGGTATGTTTAGCCTGGAAAAGAGGAGACTGAGAGAAGATATGATAGCCATCTTCAACTATCTCAAGGGCTGTCACGTGAGAGAGGGAACAAGCTTGATTTCTCCTGCTCTGGAGGACAGGACTCGAACCATGGTTTTTTTCGCCTACCTCGTAGCAATTCATCACAACTTTCTGGTATTGGCGGTTAGGCATTGGAATATGTGTGCTGTGTTGAAGGATTGGGTATGGGCCATCATCTACCCCTCCTCTTTTGGGTATTTCATTAAAGGAATCCGGCAGTCGTGGATCCTGTCCGATGCCCTGCTGGTGGCTAGGGCCAGGGCATGACCCCCGGTGATGTAATGGAGAGCTTCCACTTGTATTTGCATCAACAAGCTCCTCCCATTGGTTGTTAACCCTGATATGACTCCCATGGAGTCTTGTATTGCTTTTTCACCCAGTGCCTAGGCCAATACTACTCACATGCTGTAACCAATAAAAGTTGTGGCCTAATTTTGCCCATTAACCTAAAATAATGTTTATTTGTGTCTTATTATACTCCTATGCGGGTGGTGGGTCCTCGACTCACAACCATCTGTTGTGGATACTTTAGCTGAGATGCAGCAGCAGCCCATCTGGTCTGCTTTGTTATGTGGAATGGGTTCGAGAGCGATCTTGTCGTACCCACAGAGCCGGGATCAAAATCATCTGCAAACAGCAAATCTGCGCACATAGACAGAGGCTGTGAGCAATGGCCAGGGATGGGGCTTAGGCCAGACCATAACCCACGAAATATCGAATGTCCACAAAGTGAACCTGGTTTGAGGTTTTCTGTCTCAGCCAAAAGATATTCATTATGCTCGGCTTATGGTTGCCCCAGAAACAGCTGGTCAGCAGTCTAGAGAGTCGAAGGTAAAACTTTCCTGTGCATCAGAGAGGAGTCCACCCCGGAGGTGCTCAGAGCCCTCTGAGACGCCACTTAGCTGACACAAGGCAGTGTCTTCATCTTCCCCGCCAAGCGTCTGCCCAGCTCAGCGTCGTGTTGAAGTGCCAACCGCATAGACGGTCGGTCATGCAAAGCGAGGGGATTATGGACTCTTGACGAAGCCTTGGATCTAAAGCCAAATCAGTCTGCAACGCCTCTCGAAGGAGCTTTCAGGAGAAAGGCTTCAATAGCTTTTGAACTGTCTGCCTCCCTGCAATGACATCACGTCAATCTGTCTTATCCCAATGTTAGCATTGTCTCGGTCTTCTCGCGGTGGGTGGGGCGGAGGATTGGATCTCGCCACTTGTACGGTTCACAGATCGTTCCACATCCTGCCTCGATCAGGTTTCGCAGTTCAACGTTCCTTGTTGCATTGGTTCTTGAGGCCCTGTATTTGTTTGTCTGGCAATCGTTCAACAGTCTAGTGTTTAGACGGGCCTTTTGGGTGTCCCAAGAGCTCCACATGCATCACCCCACTAATCTGTACAACAACTCTGCAGTATAGCCCAGCTTGATCCTTAGATTGCAGTTGCCCAGGCTGCCTACACGCCTTGCATTTAATAATAATAATTTATTACTTATACCCCAACCATCTAGCTGGGTTTCCCCAGCCACTCTGGGCGGCTTCCAACAGAATATTAAAATAGAATAACCTATTAAACATTAAAAGCTTCCCTAAACAGGGCTGCCTTCAGACGTCTTCTAAAAGTTTGGTAGTTGTTTTTCTCTTTGACATCTGGTGGGAGAGCGTTCCACAGGGCGGGTGCCACTACCGAGAAGGCCCTCTGTCTGGTTCCCTCTAACTTGGCTTCTCACAGCAAGGGAACCGCCAGAAGGCCCTCTGCGCTGGACCTCAGTGTCCGGACTGAACGATGGGGGTGGAGAAGCTCCTCCAGGTATTTAAAGCCAGTCCACACACAACCCAAAGAATCCTGGGAACTGGGTTTTGTTAAGGGTCCTGAGAACTGTAGCTCTGTGCAGGGTAAACAACAATTGCTAGGCTGGTAATTCCTGTCACTTCCAATTTAAGAGTGGCAGACAAAGATGATGGAATATGCAGAACTGGCGAAGCTGACTGGGAAAATCCAAAACCAGCGTGATCAAGCTTTCCAAAAAGACTGGGATAATTTATACAATGTTTGAAGGACAATTGCCAACAATTAACAACACTAGCTGGATTGACTTAAGAAGACTTGTAATGTTGATGATTCTACCTTTTTATATATTTTTTAAAAAAATGTAATAATTGAAATGGACATAATGTAAGCAGAAAGAGGTACAAATGTGATGATATAGTAAAGAATTAAGGTACCGTATTTTTTGCTCTATAGGACGAACTTTTTCCCCTCCAAAAATTAAGGGGAAATGTGTGTGCGTCCTATGGAGCGAATGCAGGCTCCTTGGCTTCAGCGATAGCAACGCGAAGCCCCCGAAGCGCAGAGGGAGCGCTCTCTCCACGCTCTGGAGGCTTCGCGTTGCTTTCGCTGAAGCCTGGAGAGCAAGAGGGGTCAGTGGGCACCGACCCCTCTCCCTCTCCAGGCTTCAGAGATAGCCGCCTGAAGCCTTCGGAGCACAGCGCAAGTTCCTGCTGCATTCCGGAGGCTTCAGGTTCCTTTCACTGAAGCCAGGAGAGTCTTGCTGTCCCGGGTTCAGCAAAAGGAACCCGAAGCCTGCGGAGCGCAGAGGGAACTCACGCTGCGCTCTGAAGGCTTCAGGGATCTTTGAGGCTGGGGGGGGGAAGCAGCGCTCCCCCACCACCACCAGCCCCACAAGCTTGGGGGGCAGCGGGAAGGCTGCGCGCAGCCTTTGCGCTGCTCCCCGACCTGCTCTTTGGGGCTGGCGGTGGGGGAAAGCAGCGCTTCCCACTGCCAGCCCCAAAGAGCAGGTCGAAAGGAACCCAAAGCCTCTGGAGCCCAGCAGGAACTCCCACCATGCTCCTGAGGCTTCGGGTTGCCTTCACTGAAGCCTGGAGAGCGAGAGGGGTCAGTGCGCAGTGACCCCTCTCACTCTCCAGGCTTCCAAGGTAGCAGCCTGAAGCCTCCAGAGCGCAGCGGGAGTTCCCGGAGGCTTCGGGTGAACGCACCTTGAATGCACAGAACGCACCTTGTTTTAGAGGGGGAGAACAAGAGAAAAAAATTCTCCCCCTCTCTGCCCAGCGCCCCTTCAGTGAAGGGGCAGGAGAAATGGAAGGGGCTCCGTTTCTCCTGCTGCTTCGCTGAAGGGGCGCTGAGCAGAGAGGGGGAGAAATTTTTTTCCCCTTGTTCTCCCCCTCTAAAACAAGGTGCGTCCTATGGTCGGGTGCATCCTATAGAGCGAAAAATACGGTAACCATGAGGTGGGGGGGGGGAGAAGTCAACCAGCTCATATGGGCAAAAACTAATGTGCAAAATAAGGATGTATTTACATATTATAAAATGGAAAGTCAATAAAAATATTATTAAAAAACAGCAGCAACAACAACAACAATTGCTAGGGTTATTTGCTGGGGGGCACGTTCAATGTGCTTTCTACAAAAATGTATACAGTGGGCTCGTGACAGAGTCAAACTTCAGAAAAGGAACCAGTAATGTCAAGATGTCGTGCCTAGAAAGAGAGCCATGACTGTGTGTTGTTGTTGAATGATAAGCCGACAATGCAGAAGCAGCGCAAGAGCTCTGGTCCAAAAGGGCAGCATAGAGCAATGTGTACTGTGCAGTGCTCAGTAGTGGTGGAGCTTCATGCTCCAGCACTGGGGGTGGAGAGCAGGTGTGGGCATGGCTGGCACGCGTCCCAGGAGCGTGGTGCCCAGCGTGGGGGGGGGCAGCCGTGATGGCACCCCACCGGGATCGTGGTGCTGGGGACGGTGCGCCATTTATCTTCCTGCTGGAGTGGTACCTATTTATCTACTTGCACTTTGACATGCTTTTGAACTGCTAGGTTGGCAGGAGCTGACACAGAGCAACAAGAGCTCACCCCGTCGTGGGGATTCGAACCGCCGACCTTCTGATCGGCAAGCCCTAGGCTCAGTGGGTTAGACCACAGCGCCACCCATGTCCCATATTTTCCTCATCTCATATTATCCTCCATTTTTTCTTAAAATCTTCATTAGACCCTAGTTCTTACTACATTACAAGTGTTATTCCAATCCTGCCAATGTTTTAATTGTTTGCAGTGTTCTCCTAAGTGACTTATAAATTTCCCCCACTCTATATTAAAAGCTTTTGTCTTCTTGGTTTCTAATTCTCCCGGTCATTTTCGCCATTTTGGCATAGTCCATCATCTTTATCAGCCAATCTTCTCTGGTAGGGACTTTGTCTTCCTTCCATCTCTGGGCTAGAAGGATCTGGGCAGCAGTCGTCGCATACATAAATAGTCTTTTCTGGTCCTTTGGTATTTCTGCATCTGAAATTCCTAGTAAAAAAAGGTTCACAATTTAAAAAATATGCTTGACTCCAATGCGCATCGTTCAGCACTCTTGAGTCATTCCAGATTCATGTCAGCTACATGAATCCACTGAATTGGAGTGGGGGGTGGGCTTTTTACAAAAGGTAATCTAGGATCCCACAGCTGGAGCATTTCCTGACCAATAGCTCAGCCCCACCACCTCCTTCCCTCAAAAGCCCAAGTCTCCCCAGGTTTACATATTCCCAAACCACCATGGCCTCCTCGCATGCAAGCAGGGTGCTTATTAACTTCTGGAGGATATCACAGCGGCAGCACTAAATTGCAGCTTTCAAGGTGATGGCAGCCTGTCATTTGCTTTCCTCGGGTAGAGCAGAGCCTGGGTCAGACGTGACTTCATGAACCTTCCCCCCAGTCCGACAGCTCCTCCTAAGAATATCTGACCAAGCAGAGTTTTAGATTGACCCTGAAATGCCAGGCACCCTCTGCACTTAAGACCTTGAAAGGTCAATGAGGAGAATGAGCTGGGAATGTTTGCGATCAAGAATGGGAATTAAAAGGGAAATGGCCGAAATATGAGCAGAAAAACCACCTTGATTTTCATGAAGAAACTGGAGTAAAGTATCGTGCGTTGTTCATTCAAAGGTGACCTGTGATGTCAGGAACTTCATAAAGCTGTTTCAAAGAAATAGAGGCAACTAGAACATCAGTTCCTCATGTTTCCTGGGGCTCCTCCAGACTAGTTATTGTTGTTGTTGTTGTTGTTTGTTTGTGGTACATCACCTTGTCAACAAAGGTCCATATAGTTAAAGCTATGGTTTTCCCAGTAGTGATGTATGGAAGTGAGAGCTGGACCATAAAGAAGGCTGATCGCCGAAGAATTGATGCTTTTGAATTATGGTGCTGGAGGAGACTCTTGAGAGTCCCATGGACTGCAAGAAGATCAAACCTATCCATTCTGAAGGAAATCAGCCCTGAGTGCTCACTGGAAGGACAGATCCTGAAGCTGAGGCTCCAATACTTTGGCTACCTCATGCTCCCTGGAAAAGACCCTGATGCTGGGAAAGATGGAGGGCACAAGGAGAAGGGGACAACAGAGGACAAGATGGTTGGACAGTGTTCTCAAAGCTACCAGCATGAGTTTGACCAAACTGCGGGAGGCAGTGGAAGACAGGAGTGCCTGGTGTGCTCTGGTCCATGGGGTCACGAAGAGTCGGACATGACTAAATGACTAAACAACAATAACATTTTGAAACATGTCACTGATGCAACAATAGCGCATTCATGGTGAAGCATCTACACATAGTTCTGTTTTATATGTCATTATGTGATGCTTCCCCAATGTTATTGCGTTGTTGCCTTCTGGAAGGACAGCCTTGCACTATAACACAACGAAAGAAGAGGGGGTATATAAACCAGAGTTGGATCTACACATACGGAGGAAATGCTATAAATAAGTCAGAAATCAAAAAGGGGGGGGGGGGACAAAAGGGGAAAAAAACGTTATGGAAAATCACTTCGAAAGTTTTTCTGCTTTCTGGTGCAATCTGGTGTTGGATGCTTATAACACATCCAAAACATGTGTTTCTTGACTAAAGTAGCTGAGTCCCAGGTCATTCCTGGTGTGAAAAGTTACAAAATTTCAGCTGGACGTTGCGAGTCGTGCATTGCTTGAGAAAATGAAGCAGGATGTCTACCCTTGAAACTTTTGGAGGCACAAACAGAACTGAAATCCAGATTGTGTACAACCGCCCCAATACCATCAGGAGCATGAAAAAAGGACATTTGGAGGGACCGTGAATCTCATCTAATGGTGGAATGTGGAGTTGTGTAGTCTCCATCAGGAGTTCTGCCTTCCCTGTTTTGGCCAAGCCCTTCAAATCCCTGAAGGGCTGTCACGTAGAAATGAGCAACGCTTTGTTCTCAAGTGCCCCTGGGGGCCGGACTAGCACTAATGGAATTAAGTCATGGGAGGGTAGATTTGGTTGAACATTTGGAGAAGCATGGTAAGAGCAGTTCAGCAATGGAACCTGTTACTTAGAAGAGCAGTGGAGTCATCCTTGCTAGAGATCATCCGAAAAAGGCTGGATGGGCATCTGTTGAGGATGCCCCAGCTCTTTATTGATTGATTTAAGACATTTATTCACATATCACTTAGTCTTGGGACATTGTTGGGTTTTCCACTTCAGGCACAGTGAGATGTTCTAGGCTAGTCCTGGACCTCAGATATCACTAAATGTCACCCATACAAATATACCACTTAATTGTTTCACATTCTGTCAGGCTTCAGGGAATCGCCTTCCTCCTCCCATGGCAGTAGATAAGCAGAACAAAGGAAAAGGAGTCTTCTTACCAGTTAGAAACTTTTAATAATCCCAGCGAGAGAACAAAGAACAAAGAACAATGTCCTAGAAACGGCGGTGCTCCCAGTTAAGAATCCCATCCTCTTCTGTCCCTGTTAATCCACGTCACTTCTACGTCTTGCAATCTGAGCTTGTAGCCTCTGTGCTTACTGTTCTGCCCCTTTCTGAGCTCTTCTTGACCTTGGGGAGAGCGGAGGAATGCTTCCCAGAGACAGTGAATCTGTTAACCCTCTCTCTCCCAGTGTTCCCTCTCCTAGCTGTTCCCCATTCAGTATTTCCCAGCTTCTGCCTTCTAAACCATGCCCCTCTGCAAACCACTGTTCCAAATCTATATTGTCCTCCTGCTCCTGGGAAGTTTCAGGGAAGGGGGGAGGGAGAGACTCCCACCATTCTTCCTCAGTGCAGCCTTCCTCAGCATGGTCCCTGACACATTCTAAGCTATGTAAATAAAAACAATCTGTAGAAAGCGGGACAAGGCAGCAATAAAAGTTTGCCATAAAATCAAAATGTTTGCTGGAACAAGAAAGCCACGCATCTCAAGTTGATCGAGGAGAGTGCCTATTCAATATTAGTCGGGAGACAGTTCCACAGGCTTTGGCCCACTACCACAGCTTCCAGTAGTTACGAGCCTGCATCTGAACCGTGCATCTGGTATTTTGACGTTGTGAAGCCTCATGCGCGAGTACAAAATGCTATTAAATGAAGAATCAGCCAAGAAAATGCCACAAAGAGTTACATCATATACTTCTGAGTCAATACATCAAATCCTTAATAACACTGTATCAACAACACAACTACGATTATCTTTCAAAATCTACACTCTGTTTGCCAAGTCAATATGGCATCTCCTAAGTAGGATTGGGAAAAGATATATGTCTGAAACCCTGTCAAGCTGCTGTCCGTCATTGATGCCCCAATGGTCTGACTTGGTGGAATGTATATTTTCCTATACAGTGGTACCTCGGGTTAAGTACTTAATTCATTCTGGAGGTCCGTTCTTAACCTGAAACTGTATTTAACCTGAAGCACCACTTTAGCTAATGGGGCCTCCTGCTGCTGCCACGCTGCCGGAGCAAGATTTCTGTTCTCATCCTGAAGCAAAGTTCTTAACCTGAGGTAATATTTCTGGGTTAGTGGAGTCTGTAACCTGAAGCGTATGTTACCTGAAGCGTATGTAACCCGAGGTACCACTGTACATTGAAATAAGAATGTGGAACTTTGCAGAAATATCTCCCATATTCTTCAGGAACCCTGCAGTGTAATGATCCTACAACTGGCTTACAGTTGCATATTTGAATATTTCACTCTGTATGGGTTTTTTTGATCATTTTGTTGCTGTAGAGTTTGACATATCTACGGCCTTTCAAGCAGATCAGTTTATTGTGATAAGACTCTCTATTTTGTTGTGTTGTCCGCCCTGCAAATGGTAAAATAAGGAAAACAAGCACAATCCCACCTTGATTTTCAAGTAAGCTGACGAAAGCTTTAAAAGCTGAAATGGTGTTCAGCAACAATGCTATTTCGTAAAAAGTACTGCCAACAAGACAACCTGGGGATTGAACCTGTGTGCAAGGCAGATGCCCCAGCACTGACCTACGACCCTTCCCAGATCTGGTCCCGACGGCTGACCACGTGAGCAATTTGCAACATTCCCTTTGCTGGGGACAGCGCCCTCTAAAGACTAACCCTGGTGCTGGCCTCGTGTCAGCAAAGCCAGAGGCCAAGGCAAAGCTTCTGAGTCATCTTGTTCCACTTCCTGGAGTGCTTGGGTGTTCCTTAGCACTCCTCCCCCTCCCCTCCCCGCTCAAGTACAGGCCAGCCCAAGCCTGTTGAGCTGGTTTCGTTGCAGGTTCCGTGCATGATGCCGAGGCTTCAAGTCACTGCATTGGGAACACTGACAAAGAAAGGGGGCAGTAGTTGCAAGAAACTGGAAGAATCCACTGAGGAGGGTAGCCGTTCCGAACCGCTGCATAAGATTTCTCTGGGTGCTGCTTTTAAACTGTGAAATTCTGACTAGTATGGGTTCCAAACAAACAAATTTTCCAATTGATTGGCTCATTGCAGGAGTAAATTCTTTGTCTTGGCCAGGGTGAAGGCCTGTTATATACCTGCTGGAATTGGCAAGGCATCTGACCCTCACCTGAATCTCATCGCTCTCCTGACGGGCGATTTACTTTGCAGCCACGGTGTGGAAATAAAGAATGAGGTTGCCCACCAGATACCAGGCACGCTACTATTCAAATTAGGCCCCAGTGTTTTTCTTACAATCGCCTGCTCAATGAATTAATCTATTTTAATCTAGCATGTAAATTCTCGAAACTTTCTGATTGGTTAATTCGAGCAAGTAAACTGCTCTCACTTCATTGCAAAACAGTATTTCTAACTGTAACACACTTGAGCAAACCTGCTCCTCTTCCTTTCACAGATATTTTGTTGCGATTTGCAACTGTAGATTCCTCTGATGAGTTATCTTTTAACTCTTTGGAGGGGGGATTAGCATCACATGTCATGTGCATGGAAGTTGCCGAATCAAATAGCCAACTAGAAGGGTTACTGTTAAAAGCACCAATTTTCTTATACTTTATATTGCTGGATATTTCTGATGAATTGCAAAAGCATTTTTAGTTTTCTTTCTGTTGCCACCCTGGAACTTTTCTTTATTAGTGCCACTTTGTTTTGTACGATTCCTTGCAAATGAAGTAAAACAACTTTTCTGCTTGTATATGTTGATAACATAATTTTGGTTACTGAGAACAAACAAGATTGTACAAAAACAAGATTGGGCATAGGCATCCTGACTGTGACAAAGGTGACCCGTGTGCTTGCTTGCTTAACAACTGTTGGAAACTTCAAAGTCCCTGCTCTCCCATCTTATGGTCTTTGTACTGGACCTGGAGACTCCAATAGAGAGCATTCCATGTCAAGAAGAAGGGCAAGTGGGCACCCTATCAAATGTACACGGAGCAGGGCCTTTTCACTGGTGGTGCCCATTGTATGGACCACTTTTCCCAGACTTGCTGTCTTTTGGCCTGTACAGTGGTACCTCGCAAGACGAATGCTTCGCAAGACAAAAAACTCAGTAGACGAAAGGGTTTTTTGAGCTGCTTCGCAAGATGATTTTCCCTATGGGCTTGCTTTGCAAGACGGAAACGTCTTGCAAGTTTGTTTCCTTTTTCTTAACACCATTAATACAGTTGCGACTTGACTTCAAGGAGCAACTCATAGAACGCGGTGTGGTAGCCTTTTTTGAGGTTTTTTAAGACTTTACTGATTTTTGAAGCTTTTCCAAAACTTTCCCGACACCGTGCTTCGCAAGACGAAAAAAATCGCAAGACGACAAAACTCGCGGAACGAATTAATTTCGTCTTGCGAGGCACCACTGTATTTTGGAGCTTTATCATTCAGGAAGACTTTGGAAGAACTGGTTGACAAGTCTTATCAGTCGCTGACGTATGAGCGGATTTTATTTGCTGCTATTTCCGCCCGGACACTACTTCCAAATGCAGTATTCTCAGTATGTCTGGGAAATTACTGACATATGGCAACCCTAATATATCATGGTGGCCCAAGCATATTTGTCATGCACCTGATGAGGCAACACACAATACTGCTTTCACCTCAGCTTTCACTAGCAGGACAAGTCAGGGATGATGGGGCTCACTTCTTAGCAGATTTGCACACCCTCCCACATGCATGCAGAAGGTCCTGAGTTCAAATCCTGAAATACCCAGGTGGGGCTGGGAACGTCCCTTGCCTGAAACCCTGAACGGCTGCTGCCAGCCAGTGTGGGCAACCCTGAGCCGGAGACAGACCCAGCAGCAGCTTCTGACATTCCGAAGTGACTCACAAGCTTTGTTTCTCTTCCCCTCCCTCTCCTTCTCCTTAGTTCTCTTCTTCATTTCTTCCTTCCATTCCTCCCTCCTCTCTCTCCCTCCCTCTCTCTCTCTCACACACAGAGTTGGACGGCCGCCATCCGGGCCCGTCTGAGGCCTAGCAGGAGACGAGAACAGGGCGAGACGCATCTTGAAGCCGCTTCTCTTCACAGACCTGCAGGCACCTTGTGGAAACCACAAAGCAGTAACCAAATAAACAAGCAGCCAACCCGGGTGCCTCCGGCTCACCCTTGCCCGACACACGTAACACCCACCCGCCCCCCTCGCCTTTGCCAGGCCCTCAGCAACCCGCCGCTGAGAGAGAGCATCGGTGCCAGGATGTGGGATATCTGAGTCCCAGGAGGCCTGCGAGGAAGGGAAGAGGCAGGAGGGCTGTTTGGTCCTGCCCTCCTCGGAGCCGCGATGTTTGGCCCCGGGGCCATGTGCTTCAAAGCTGGAAAGATCAGACGAGACAGGGCTCCCCATCTTGCGCCCCAAAGCTCCTCCGCGAGGTAACCGCCAGGGCACCCGCGGCTTGTAGCACCTATGTGAGGACAGGCAGGAATCTAGGTGGTGCTGCTTCCCCGCTCTGCCTCTCTGTGCCATGGAAAGCGCCCGGACTGGGGGCTTTCTGCCAGGCCAGGCTGGTAGTTGAACTGCTGTGGGGTCAGTTACAGCACTGAGCTGCCTAAAAACGGACGGCAACGAGAATAAATAAGGCTAGAAATAAGTCACAAAGCTTCTAAGGCTGCATACATATCTATCTTTAAAGCACACACAATCAAACACTGAAAGAAACTTGGGAACTGTAGTGTGTGGTGCTGGGAACTGTAGTACTGTGAGGTAAATTACATTTTCGGTGTTTTGTTTGTTTGTTGGCAGGGGGGTGTTCCTGTTTAAATGTTCTTTACATGTTTAGGTGTGCTTTCGACGTTTGGTGTGTTTGCAGCCCAGGTCAGAAGAAAAGAAGGCGGCCCTGTTTCGCCTCCCCAAAGCTCCTCGCACCTGGCGGACCACATCTCTTTCCATGCCATTACCCAGGGAAGCCCCTTTCTCTCATGCGCACACGACATTTGGCAATCCCTGACAAAGCATCGAGCGGAACAATTAATAGAGAACAATGCCCTTGGGGTCTCAGACCTTTAATTCTGTTTCTAAAAGGAGAGGCGCCAGGGCTCAAATTTGCCCTCTTCTTTGGAGGGTGCCTTAGCTGCAGAAGTGTTCAGGCTAGTTGTATTGAGGAAAGGCACTCTGCACATGCTCAAGGCCGCTTTCTCGTATGTCACTACTTTATGGGCAGAACCCTTGTTTGGACAGAGCTCTGAGGGGCTAAAATACAACGCCTTGCTCCAGGAAAAAAAGAGGCGCCATTGCAGTTCTGTGACACTTTCCTGCCCGGGATTACGGACTATATTGGTACAGTGGTACCTCTGGTTACAGACGCTTCAGGTTACAGACTCCGCTAACCCAGAAATAATACCTCAGGTTAAGAACTTTGCTTCAGGATGAGAACAGAAATCGTGCTCTGGTGGTGCGGCGGCAGAGGGAGGCCCCATTAGCTAAAGTGGTACCTCAGGTTAGGAACAGTTTCAGGTTAAGAACGGACCTCCAGAACGAATTAAGTTCTTAACCTGAGGTACACTGTAAAGGAAAAGTGTTTTATATACGTCATAACACTGTGACACCAGATGACGCTGTAGAATTTCGACTTTCGGCAACGTGATTTCCCACTACAGTCATACCTTGGGTTGAATGCGCTTCGGGTTAAGCGCGTTCGAGTTGCGCTCCGCGGCAACCCAGAAGTAACGGAGCGCGTTACTTCCGGGTTTCGCCGCTTGCGCATGCACAGGTGCTTAAAATGATGTCGCGCATGCGCAGACGTGCCATCGCTAGTTACGTTTGCTTCTAGATATGAACGGGGCTCCGGAACGGATCCTGTTCGTATCTAGAGGTACCACTGTATGAGGTACCACTGTATGAACCTACGGTTCCCTGAAATGTTTTTTTAAAAAAATGTTTCTAGATCCAACCCAGGGCTTGTAAGAGCAATACTTTATACATACAGCTGGTTCCATGGTGAGGGGGGAGGGGCGCACTCTCTGTGGAATCTCTTAGCTCAAGTCTTACCGGTGGACTTTGCAATGACTAGGGCTGGATCTAGACGCTTTCAGAAAAACGCGTCGAAACCTCACAATGGGAAATCGCATTGCAGTGCCACCTGGTGTCACCGTGTTGTAACGAATTAAAAACCGTTTGTTTTGTTTTGTTTTGCTAATGTGGCAGAGTCCTAGCTCAGTTGGTAGAGGGTGAGACTCTTAATCTCAGAGTCGTGGGTTCGAGTCTCATGTTGGGCGAAAGATTCCTGCATTGCAGGGGGCTGGACTAGATGACCCTTGCGTCCCCTTCCAATTCTATGATTTTATGTAGGTGTTGCTCCCCATTGATACACATGCACAGAACTGTGCTGTAAAGCTGTGCATGTAAACAGGAGTAAGACTTTTTTGGTGGGTTAATTATTTTTGAATGAAGATTATTTTCTGTGTTGAACAAAATGGGACATACATAAGTAATGTGTACCCCTGTGAAGGACAGGAATACCTTCTGGCTGTGGTGTGGGCTTTAAACGTACAGTGGACGCTCGGGTTGTGAACGTGATCTGTGCAGGATGCATGTTTGCAATCCGCAGTGTTCGCAACCCGTGTCTGCGCATGTGCAGGTTGCAATTCGGCACTTCTTCACATGCACAAAGAGCGATTTAGCGCTTCTGTGCATGCGCGACCGCCGAAACCCGGAAGTAACCCGTTCCGGTACTTCCGGGTTTCGGCAGTCTACAACTGAAAAAACGCAACCTGAAGCATCTGTAACCCAAGGTATGACTGTACTTGTTTCAGGTCGCATTCATGCCATCATTTAAACAAGAAAGACAAACAGGATTCCTGGGGAAATGCACTGATTTTCCGGTCCATCTGCAGGGAAAGGATGAGCCAGCTAGGATGCTTGCTCTCAGTGAAGACTCTTTGGACCCAAATATGCATATATTTAAAAATAAACACCCTTGCTTCAGGGACTCAGCACACGGGGATGTGGCGGCTGAACGCCTTTGATGTCAATAGGGCCTAAGCCACATATAGGTACCTGGAATATTCCCCAGATGGTCTATGGGCTGTGAGGAGGATGTTTAAAGGACCAGCTTGGTTCATCCTGCTTCTCTGCCTCCTTTCTCGACTCCCACCTTCCCATCATCCGCCCCTCGGGGCAGACTGAACTCTATGGTATGTGTGTGGCTGCTGGCGACAGCGCTGGGTGGTAAGAGAACATCAAAGGGGCTGGAGAGTACCAGGGAGCTGGGAAGGGTGTAATTAAAAAGCCTGGGCTGTGCTGGTTCGTGCAGATGTTTGAAGTTATCTCGGAGCACAGAGGCATCAAAGAGCTGGGGAGGGGGGAGGCTGGAGACAGAAATTCAGGAGCATCCTGGTGGAACAAATCGACTCAGGAGTTACACCTGCTGGGGAAAACATTCCACAGGGGACCACAGGTGCGGGGGCGAAAAGCACAGCTCGGCCAGCCACCAGCTACGCCTCCTCCCACAGCAACGTGGTGCAGGTCTATGGGCGCCAGAGAAAGAGAGGTATTTGATGGTTAGAGATGGAGGCAAAACGCCCCTCCCCAAGTCTGTTCGCATTTTCATGCCAGCCTACTCTCGTTCGCACTCCCAGGAATTCGCAAGCCAAAACGGAGCTATCCTTTAAAACTTGTGCTTCTCCGAATTACCTTGGATGCAACGCTCCATCCAAGAAAAGATGGATGCGTTTGAGGAAAGTGTACATAAAAGCACATATATTAGCGACTTAAAAAAATGTGTCTCATTAGGGGAAATACCTTGCAAAGAATGTATATACTGGGGGGGCAGATACTGTTGGGTTTTAAAAACCAACTGATGGAGAAATGCGGCTAACTGAAGAATGGGAAAATGACGAACCAAGAGAAACTGAAACCGACTCATAGAGTGAAATAGTTTCACTCCAGGTGTCCCAGACTTTGAAAAAAAGGCTAGTGACTTGAGTACACGGAATGGGGCCTTTTTGGTTGTCGCACCCTCTCTCTGGAATTGCTTACCTAGGACAGTTTGCCAAGCAATTTACTATCAGCTTTCTTTCGAGAAAATGGCAAAGAGCATTTTGTTTCAGATGGGTTTTTGGCAAGCCAAACTGTAATGGCTGTGCCTGTTTTTAATTCTGATTCCTCTCTTTTTTATATGTTGGTGTTTTGGTAGTTTTTGGATGTTGGTGTTTTGATATGGTTGTTGTTGTTGTTGTTGTTGTTGTATGTTTATTGCTGCTGCTGCTACTTCCGCTGCTGCTTTTAGCTTTCACGAGAGCCCAACTGGGCCAGAATGGCACCTGTGCATTTGGAAACCACCGTGAATGAAATGAAGGAACAAACAAACTAGAGATGTTTCATGCCAAATATGCCGAACAATGAACAATAACCAAACAACCTCAAGTCACATGCTGCAGGAGATACCCCCCCAACCCCAAGTCCCAGGATATATCACTGCCACTTGGTTAAAGTTCCCTTTTTCATGATTGTAAATAGGTGACGGTGTCAGATGCTGAGCATCGTCTAAACTCACCTATCAAGAGAAATTTTACTGGTCTCATCTCCAAGCCACTTTACATCCTTACCCCAGAAACAGCCAATTTTGATGCCCCAAAGACAAGGTGAGGAGTGCAAAGGAAGTTTATGTGCTGGGGAAGACCTGTTACTCATGTTATTAAGTTCGCCATTGCTATGCACCATCCCCAAACTCTGAGGGGTGAGAGACTCTGAAGGTGTCTGAGCTTTTCCACAGCTCAGCTTGCTTGGAGTGAAGGTCAATGGAGACTGTGGTGTCTTTAGGAGATATGATCGCGCTTACACTTATCTACAATCTGAGCATAGGATGGAGGGAACTCAGGACGTTAACACCCCAGAAGATCTTGCCTCTTCTGGTCACAGCTTTGGATCCAGCAGAGAGAAGGACCTGTCCCTGCCTCCAGCTTTCAACTCACATACATAATGACTCTGCTATTGTTCTCCTGGGAGGGAAAGGCCTGCACCAGGAGTCAGCAGACTTTTTCAGCAGGGGGCCGGTCCACTGTCCCTCGGACCTTGTGGGGGGCCAGACTATATTTTGGAAAAAAATAAATAAATGAACGAATTCCTATGCCCCACAAATAACCCAGAGATGCATTTTAAATAAAAGCAGACATTCTACTCATGTAAAAACACGCTGATTCCCGGACCGTCCGCGGGCCGTATTTAGAAGGCGATTGGGCCTGATCTGGGCCCCCCAGGCCTTAGTTTGCCTACCCATGCACCTTTGCTTCTAATGCCACTGAGCAACCTTTTTGCCTACATATGCTAAACTGTGCCACTTACCGTATTTTTCGTCCCATAGGACGCTCCGTCCCATAGGACGCACCTAGTTTTTTTTGGGGGGAAATAAAGGAAAATAATTTTTCCTTTATTCCCCCCCCCCCCAAAACCAGGTCAGGGAAACCGAACCAGGTCGAGGAACAGCGGGATAGCGGCGCTGCGCCTCCCTGCTGTCCCCCGAGCTTGTGGGGCTGGCCGATGTCTGCCCAGCGCGAGGGGCGCTCTGCTTCAGGGTGCCCCTCGCACCGGGCGGCAGGCTGCTATCCGCAGGGTGGGGATGTCTGTCACTGCTTCTAATGCCACTGAGCAACCTTTTTGCCTACATATGCTAAACTGTGCCACTTACCGTATTTTTCGTCCCATAGGACGCTCCGTCCCATAGGACGCACCTAGTTTTTTTGGGGGGGAAATAAAGGAAAATAATTTTTCCTTTATTCCCCCCCCCCCAAAACCAGGTCAGGGAAACCGAACCAGGTCGAGGAACAGCGGGATAGCGGCGCTGCGCCTCCCTGCTGTCCCCCGAGCTTGTGGGGCTGGCCGATGTCTGCCCAGCGCGAGGGGCGCTCTGCTTCAGGGTGCCCCTCGCTCCAGGCGGCAGGCTGCTATCCGCAGCCTAGACAGCCCTGCGGGAACTCCCGCAGGGCTGCCTAGGCTGCAGATGTCTTCCTGAAGCCTGGAGAGCGAGAGGGGTCGGTGCGCACCGACCCCTCTCGCTCTCCAAGCTTCAGCGAAAGCCTGCATTCGCCCCATAGAACGCACCCAGATTTCCCCTTCATTTTTGGAGGGGAAAAAGTGTGTCCTATAGGGCGAAAAATATGGTAACTAGGCAGACAAAGGAATTACCTGGACAAAGGAACAGGTTTGGCAAGCTTCCTCTTCTATATTCTACCCTCACAGATACAGAATCACAGGTTTTGGAAGTGGTAGGTTGTAGAGCTTTTTTGTTGTTGTTGTTTTGCATTTTGGAGCTTTTTTATAAATTAAATTCGCCAAGATCGATGCTTCCAACAAGGGCTGCCGTACGTCCAGATTTTCCCAGACGTTTCAGTGATTATTGTTGTTGCTGCTGCTGCTGCTGCTGCTGCTGTTATTGTTATTATTGATTCAACTTATACACCTCCCTATACCCGGCCGTCTCAGGGTGGTTCACAACAAGACCACAACATATAAAATGAAACTGAAAGCAATAACTCCCCCCCCCCAAAAAAGCTGCATCTTAAAAGGGTGTTGGATGTCAGTCAGGTCAACCAAAGGCCTGGTTAAAAAGGAACGTTTTTGCCTGGCACCTAAAGGTATGCAAAGAAGGTGCCAGGCAAACTTCCCTGGGGAGAGAATTCCACAGACGGGGAGCCACTGCAGAGAAGCCACTGCAGAGAAGTCCTCGTGTTGCCACCCTCTGGACCTCTGGAGGAGGAGGCACACAAAGGAGGGCCACAGAAGATGATCTCAGGGTCCGGGTAGGTCCATATGGAAAGAGGCAGTCCTTCAGGGCATTGTTTGCATGGGCCAAATGCCGGCTAGGTCCCTACCAATATCAGCATGTATTTAGGGGGTGTATCCAATGCATTTTCCATTTGTGCAATGAAACTTCTCCTCCCTCTCAGTTGGTCACAGCTTTGGATCCAGCACAGAGTAGGATCTGTCCGTGCCCCCACTGGCGGAGGAAGAGCAGTGCGGGGGGAGCGCACCACCCCCAGCAGCGCGATCCCAATGGTGTGTCATCGTGGCTGCCCCACCCACCTGCGCTGGGCGCCATGCCCCCGGGACACACGCCAGCCCTGCCCCCACCTGTTCTCCGCCCCCCACCCCTGTGCCGAGGCATGAAGCTCTGCCACTGCCTGCCCCCAGCTTTCAAGTCACATACATAAACAACTCTGCTATTGTTCTCCTGGGAGGGAAAAGCCCTCACCTTTGCTTCTGTGCTGCAGAGCAAACCTTTGCATATATATATGCTAAACTGTGCCACTTACGGTAACTAGACCAGGACCCCTGGGTGGTTAAGTCCAGTCAAAGCCGACTACGGAGTTGGGGGGCTCATCTTGCTTTCAGGCCAAGGGAGCCGGTGTTTGTCCACAGACAGCTTTTCGGGTCATGTGGCTAGCATGACTAAACTGCTTCTGGCACAACGGGACACCGTGACAGAAGCCAGAGCGCACGGAAACGCCGTTTACCTCCCCGCCGGAGCGGTACCTATTCATCTACTTGCACTGGTGTGCTTTCAAACTGCTAGGTTGGCAGGAGCTGGGACCGAGCAACGGGAGCTCACCCCATCACGGGGGTTCGAACCGCCAACCTTCTGATCGGCAAGCCCAAGAGGCTCAGTGGTTTAGACCACAGCGCCACCTGCATCCACGGACAGAACAAGTGTGTTGAATACCGCCCCTGAACAAAATTAGTATTGCTCTGGCCTTGTGTTGGCAGGCTTTGGTCAAGATAACAGAGACGTGAGCAACTGATCCCCCGATAGATGGTGAAAGTGTATGTGACTCTGGGCAAGAGAGAGCTTCTTAGGAGCCAGATGGGAGCAGGCAAGAACTCTGCATCCACCTGGAGCAAGGTGTGTCTGATTCTACAGCCCCACTCCTTCTTCCTCTTTCCTCCTACTCCTCACTTTAAACTCCTACTCTGGTCAGCTAGCCGTCATAGCACCTGTCACTGGTAACTATTCCCCTACAGAATGTGTTCAGAAATCTCTTTTGCTTTAGGAAAACAGGTTCCTGTACTAACCATAAAGTTGTTACAGTGAGTGCCACACTTTTAACTTGGGTGAGGAGGTGCCAGTACTGCATACCCCTGAGTACGCCCAGAAAAAAGCACCATATGTGTACTATTTATTTATTATTGCGTTTCTACCCCTGCCTTTTCTCCTAAGAGCTCATGGTGGCATGCATCATTTTCCTCCTCCCCAATTTAATCCTCACAACAACCCTGTGAGGTAAGAGAGGCTGTGAATGCCCCCCCCCAAGGTCACCCAGTGAGCTTTGTGGCTGACTGAGGATTCGAACCCAGGACATAGTCTGACACCGTGCATGTGAGAGAGGGAGGGCCTTTTGTGTATTTTTGTATGGTATCAGTAAGGGTGGCTCATAGACTCATAGAATTGTAGAGTTGGGACTGATCTAGTCCAAACCCCATGCAATAATAATAATAATAATAATAATAATAATAATTTATTATTTATACCCTGCCCATTTGGCTGAGTTTCCCCAGCCACTCTGGGCGGCTTCCAATCAAGTGTTAAAAACAATACAGCATTAAATATTAAAAACAGGAATGGGAGTAAATGCAGGAATATGCAGCTGCCCCACGTGGGGGTCGAACCTGCAACCTTTGCCTTATCAGCACCATGCTCTAACCAGCTGAGCTATCCATTTTTCTCCCCACTAAGAATCTCACTACAGATGGGCTTTATGTTAGACTACAGTTCCCAACAACCCTGACCAGCGGCCCTGATGTCAGGAGCTGATGGGAGCTGGAGCCCAGCAGCAGCTGGAGAGCATCAGATTGGCCACCCAGTAGAGTATGGGAAGTCATGGTCACGGGTGATGGGAGTTGTAGTCCAACAACTTCTGGAGGGCCACCAGATCCTCAGCCCCGCTGTATGGAAGAGGGTTGGCCCCTTCCTCACAAGGGAAAGATAGAAACCTTCTGGGGTGTCCTGCAACTTTAATCCTGCTACTTCCTCTTAGCGTTCCCAGCAGAGTCTAAACAACTTGAAACCGCAGGCGTGCTGGATCAAGAAATATGGCAGCCATCCCAGCAAGCTGCCCACAAGGAGGCGTCTGGCATCCACTTCCAGCCACAACTCCTCCTGGAATCGGAGTCTCGGGAAGAGCTCCATCCCTTTCCATCTAGGTCTTTCCAAGCTTGGCTCTGGGCACACTGATGCCTCACCTCCTCCTCTGGAAAGCCACCTCATCTGGTCCTATTGGAAAACTCAGAAGGGCGGGGGATTTCCAAGGTTGCAAACTCTCCTGATTTCCATCTCAGGAACTGAGGAAGTGCCAAGCCGGAAGGCCAAACAACAGGCCTCTTGCAATACTGGCATCAACACCCATCATCTGCATTATGCCAGGCATTATCCTGCGGCTCTCCATTGGACGACAACTTCTGTCATCCCAGCCATTGGCCGTGCTGGATGGGGCTGATGGGAGTTGGAGCCCAACAATATCTGAGAGAAGCTGCAGGTTCCCCTCCCTTGGTCTGTACTGATGCCCTTCAACAACTGTGCCCTGCTTCCATTCTCTACCCCACCCACAGCCACCCAAAAAAGGTCCTGGCATCAGCTATGGCAGGTGTCATGGACTGGTTGGGTGCAGAGAAATGGTGGGAGGAACCAGCTGGGGAACCACCAAGGGAAGAAGGCTCAGGGTCCAGGGCTCAGGGTCCAGGTGGTGGGACAATGATGAGCCGTCAAACTGGGAGCAGGAGGTGTCAGAAGCTGAGGAGGTAACAGGGCTTAGTGAGCAGGGAGAGTCTGTGATAGAGAGAAGTCCAGAATCAGAAGGAGAGTGGGGTGAGAGAGGCCAAGAGGCAGAGATGAGCCAGGCTGTTGAAGAGGCAAAGGTGTCTCCTCCTCCTGCTACAACAAGCTCTGTTCCCTCCTTGTCTCCTAGAACCAGAAGAGGCATGAAAAAGGCGGAGGGTAACTTATGTAGCTTCATGCAGGCCTAGTCTCAGATTGCTTGAGAAAAACCTTGGTGAGGAGGAGACTTTGGCAGCACTGGGGAAACAGGGTCTTTCCATCTCAGCAACTGCTTCCTGAGGGCAAGACCTGCTGGAGATGAGTTGCTGTTTTCATTAGGCCCGACGCTCCTGTGCAGATTGCGTTTTTGCTAATAAAGAGTTAACTCCAAAATTGCAGTGTGATTTACTGCTGGCTCCCTGCTGACACCAGGCCAAAGGGCAGGAGTCACATTAGGATGGCCACTTATAAGTTGCCAGAAAATGTGTGTGTGTGGAATGAGGACGCCACTTTGCACAAAATCCGAACTGCTTGTGCACAGGTGCGAATCTTGAAAGAATTCCTATTGTTTAAATGGCAATGCAATCCATTTCACGATCGTGGGGAAGGCTGAGGGGTTCTTGATCTTGAAACCTGGCTTTGATTGGGGAGGCCTTTAAACAGAGGTGTGTCCCATGCAAAGCAGGAGACATACTCACCCTAAGTCACATCTAGATATTGTGTTTTGGGCTGACAAACCAAGCCAGCTCGGATTGCTTTGAGTGACGCGTATCAGTCATCTCCCAGAGATACATATCCCTCTCGCCTTGCTTCGTGGTTGCCTTCCGAACGGGTGAGTCAGGCTGGTTGCTAAAGTAGGGGGGTGCAAATTTCAACCACAAACATGACTCAGTGAAACCCAAAGGTATCACCAGTGGGAAGAACCCAGTGCGAGAAACAGCTGCCTTTCAAGTCACTTTGCTCAGTGGTGCGTTTGGGTTTGATGGCATCCCAAGGCTGGACGCAAGTGAAGGAGGAATAATGAGTTGATAGACAGGAAAAGAAAGCAAATAAATAGGCATAAAGAGAGAAAGAAGAAACAGATACGCAGAAAGACAGAGAGGTTTAAAAGCACAAATAGATGGGGGACAGGGATGGGGGACCTGTTGCCCTTGCAGGGGGTTAGAGGACTCCAACTCCCATCACTTCCTGCCAGCAGGGCCAAAGGCCAGGGATGATGGGAATTGTAGTCCAGGCTCCCCATTCTTGCAATGAACAAGTGAAAAATAGAATGAATGGATGGTACACAATGGATCCTTAGGTGGAAAGATGGTCAGAAGACCCTGTTGTTAAGGACAGCTCAAGGCAAGGTTGCAGCACTTTGGGGAGTTGCGAGGGAATGGGATCTCAGTGCTCACACATGTGCAATCCGCAAATTCTCCACCTGCTGGCCAGCATATCCTGTGTTGCGCACAGCCTCAGATCCACATACTTAGCCTGCTGCCAGCCATCTTCAGAAGTTGCGGCAAAAGCAGATTCCCATTTACAAACAGGACAGGGCAGTGTACCTTATAAACAGGCATGCATATGCTTGCTCTAGTAACAATACTAAGTGCTAACTGGCTTATAACTTGACCCTATATTAGACTGTTGTAAGTTTGGGCATTGGGTAGGAGAGGGTTAAGTGGCCAGTACTACCATCAGGAAGAGCTTTCTGACAGTAAACAACCTAAGGCCCAGGGGCCGGATCCAACCCAATCACCTTCTAAATCCGGCCCGCGGATGGTCCAGGAATCAGCGTGTTTTTACATGAGTAGAATGTGTGCTTTTATTTAAAATGCATCTCTGGGTTATTCGTGGGGTAAAGGAATTCATTCATTATTATTATTTTCAAAATATAGTCTGCCTCCCACAAGGTCAGAGGGACAGTGGACCGGCCCCCTGCTGAAAAAGTTTACTGACCCCTGGTAAAAGCTGTCTGGCAGTGGAACGGTCTCCCTCAGGAGGTGGCAGATTCTCCTTCCTTGGAGGTTTTTAAGCAGAGGTTGGGTGGCCATCTGTCATGGAAGCATTAGCTGAGATTCCTGCATTGCAGGGGGTTGGACTAGATGACCCTCAAGGGTCCCTTCCGACTCTACAATTCTATGGAAGGCTGCCTAATGACCCCAGCAGAGTTGACAGGTCCCTCTTTCTTGGGGAAACGACAGGTAAATGTTCCACAGTTACTGAGGAAACAGCTGGGGGTCACTTCTGGAAGGGAGACCCCACTTTGGTAGAAGGTTTGTTTTCCCACCCTCTCCCTCAAGGCAAGAGTGGTGTCTGTGAAAGAAACATGGTAGTGAGAGACAGAGATAAAGTTCACAGCCGCACCATATATTTAAAGCACTTTAAATCACATGACATACCCTACCTCCCAAAGAATCCTGGCAACTTGTCCCTCACAGAGCTACAGTTCCCAGCACCCTTAACAAACTACAGTTCCCAAGATTCTCCATGACTGCTGAAGTGGTATAAGAGTGCTTTAAATGTGTGGTGCGGATGGGCAACCATCGTCTACGTCTAAAAATCTGTCCATGGGAGTGTGTGAAGCTGGCCTGGAGAAAATGTGTTTGTTCCTCGACTCCCTTTCCTCCATAAGCATTCATCTTCCGACATCATCCGCATCTGAAGACCTCCCAGGGAAGTAGCCCTGAGGCTCTGGCGACAGACACTGGAGGAAGGGGGTGGAAGTATCTCTTCCCCCTTCCCTCAACCCTCAGTCTCTGCGTCTACGTCCCCACAAATTGCAGGTTCGAGCCTGTCTTTTGTTGAGGGAAGAAATGATGTAGGGTGCATTACTAGAGAACATTTCCCCTGCGAGACACACACAGACACACACACACATATCCTCAAATGTCCACCTCAGCCTCTTCTAAGCACATAACCCTCTGTTATCTCCCACTGCGAGGTGGTTTGGAGGAGAGGGGGATTTAGCAAACCCCAAAGAAAAGGCCCAAGTGGTGTCTGTGTGGAGCCAGCGGGTGGGCAGAACGCAACACAGCCGGCTCACCGCAGTCTCCCCTTTGCCTCCTTTCAGGGTTCTCAGGCCCAGACATGTTGTGGCGTCTCCAGCACCTGGCAACAGGAAAGTGTGAGGTGAGGCGTCTGAGGAAATGTGACTGTGAAGCTACCTGAGCAATGTTTCGTTTGCCTTCTTCAACATACGTCATGGCCTTCCTCGCACATCATGGAAGTCAACATGGGCCTCAAATCACGTTCAGCATTCTAGGCTTGGCCTAAGGTAATGGTTGGCCATTACCTTACCAAGAGAGTGGTGGTGCAGGTCTGAGCAAGTGTGATGGCCTGGGACTCGGGCTCAGTGTCGGAACCAGTCTGCACTGGATGGTTTGCCTCAGGCATCATCTGAACCAAGCCTGGGTCCTGATCCCGAAGAGTCCCAGTCTGCACAGGTTCCCCTGCAACAAACACCAGCTGGGCCAAGTCAGGGGCCCAGGCTCCAGATGTGGGGATTGCCTCATTGCCTTCAGCTGGGCCATCACTTACAGCTGCTCCACTACCGGTTTGGTCAGGGGAGGCTGAGGTGGCCCCTGGGTCTAGTAACCCACCGACATCTCCCGAGCTGCAGAGACTGAGGTCTGAGAGAAGGAGAGACCTGAGTACTTGCAGGAGGAGTGCTCACCTTCGGGAAAACAGGGAGGTGAGTTGCTGGGGGATCAGGACCAGCCGTTACCCCAACAAAGATAAAAGACTGTCGGACCCCGCCCCAGGTTGTGGGAGCAACATTGCTGCCTGAGATCCTGTACCTGTCCTTGCCTGGTTTCCTGCCTTGTGTCCTGCCTTGACCCCGTCGAACTGACTCCTAGTGGAACCTATGGATTCTGGACCGGACGTGGACCGCGGCTCCTGGGTTACCCCCAGGCCCAGCACAGCAAGGTACCTAGCCAGCAGGTCACCAGTCGTAAGATCTCCCTGTGTCCTCTACCATCTTTGGACCGTTAGGCTTGTTGTATCCCCCTCCCTGTCCAGCCACCAAAGAAAGTACCCAAGGTTGAGAACGTTGGTGCAGAATAATAAAGTCTAGATAGGAGAATTCCTGGATGCCAAGATCCAAATTTGGGGCAAGTGAGTGAGAGAACCTCAGCAGAGATTTAAAGCCCCAAAAAATGCGGCAAAGTAAAACATGCAAATATAGGCCGTTAAAGCTTTAAAATATGTCCAAGTCCCTTCCAAGGTTCCCCACTTCTCCTTGCATAGAGAAAGACCACACATTTGGTCAGTTAAAATTGTGGTTTACTTACAAACACTCCAAAGGTCAGATTCATGTGTTTTTCCATACATCAACCAGAAAAGTTGCACAGGCAGTAGAAAACGTAGCTTAGTGGTGAACTTTCTGAGCTTATTGGTATAGGAACTCAAGAGGGGTTAGTGAGAGTCATGCAGCTGAGCAGGAGCAACCAGCTCAAACCTTTTCACACGCTGAGCATCTCAGGTAGACTAGGTACAACAATAGGCCTGAATGTACCCTGCCAGCACAGCATCCCTTGGTGCCAGTCAATTTCCTAGGGTTGCCACCTATTAATTTCTTTTAACAGGCCTTCCTGCTGTGCTTTCAGCAGCAACCCGACGCCCCAGAATATTGCAAGCAAAACTTCGACTGTGGCTTATCGTCCTGCCAGGGAAAAGCGTCCCTGCCAGCCTGGTATTGGTCAGGCTGCTCTTTCAAAGCCAATAAGCTAGGCCCAAGTAAGCAAAAAAGAAACCCGGAAGAAGGTGGCAATCCTATAATTCTCTCTCCGTCGTGTTGTAAGATAACAGAAGATATGTCTCCATCAGTGCCCACTCTCTGGATGAAAAGAGCCCTGGGCAACTTCCTCCCACCCCCTCCATCTTGGCGGTGGCTCCCCAGCAAAGTCCTGTCGGCCGAACTGTGGCCTGGGGCTCCCTGCCAGCGGTTGCTGGTACCGCCCACTCTCCATTTCGGAGATTCGTTTGCTCTGCCTTCCCTGCCCACCGCGGGCTCAGCTCAGCGCTGCTCCCTTCCCTGCCTTGTGCCGAGGAGGCTGCTGGGCTTAAAATAGAAGAAGGAAGGGGTGCCTAAAAATAAAGCTTTAATTACAGAGGAAGAGGGTGACTGGAGTTCAAAGCGTGCAGAGATGCGGGGACGGAGGCTCCAAGCAGGTCCTCCTCCTCCTCCCCTTCCCCTGTTGTGGATCCAACCGTCGGAGCCAGATGCGAACGGCCTACGCAAGCGAGGACCGACCAATATGCCTGCCCTCTTCCTGGTCCAGCTGCTCATAGGCTGAGCTGAAGTGAATGTCGTGGGGGACACAGATTCCATAGAACCATAGAATTGTAGAGATGGAAGTGGCCGCAAGGATCCAACCCCCTGCAATGCAGGAATCTTTCACCCAACATGAGGCTCGAACTCACAGCCCCGGGATAAAGAGTCTCGTGCTCTACTGACCGAGCTATTATCCCGTTGCCTCGTTTGCGTCTAGTGCGCAGGTGCTCATTCATGGATGGCGATGCAAATTTAGAGAGGGCTACTGCAATTTAAGGGACGCGGGTGGCGCTGTGGGTTAAACCACAGAGCCTAGGACTTGCCGATCAGAAGGTCGGCGGTTCGAATCCCCGCGATGGGGTGAGCTCCTGTTGCTCTGTCCCAGCTCCTGCCAACCTAGCAGTTCGAAAGCACGTCAAAGTGCAAGTAGATAAATAGATACCACTCCAGCAGGAAGGTAAACGGCATTTCCGTGCACTGCTCTGGTTCGCCAGAAGCAGCTTAGTCATGCTGGCCACATGACCCGGAAGCTGTACGCCGGCTCCCTCAGCCGATAAAGTGAGATGAGTGCCGCAACCCCAGAGTCGGCCACGACTAGACCTAATGGTCAGGGGTCCCTTTGCCTTTACATTTTACTGCAGTTTAAACAGAAGTACATCTTGTCTCTCGGTGGGGAAAGGCCATGGCCAGGTCACCGGGGATGTGAGAAAGCTCTCATTTTCTTCTTCCAGTCTCAAATCTCATATTTCCATATCCGTATGTAATTCGTTCATTCATTTATTTTAGTCCTCATGAAAATTAATCAGCATTATCTGTAAACCACCTTGAGTCCCTGTCACGGAAAAAGGTGGGGTATGAATAAAAATAGTAATAATGTGAATTTCTCCTATTATACACAATGTGATATGCAAAGGCCCATCCACTCCAGTAGCCTGTTGTCTTTTTTAAAAAAATATGATTTTTATTTAAATTTCTGTTTTACAATTTCCGATAAACATTTTACATACTTAACATATCAATGGCTTCCCTTCTTCTTTTTCCATGGTTCATTTTACATATCTTACATCCCTGCATATTTTACAAAAACTATACCAATCGGTTTTCCATTATTACATCCATCAAAACTTATTTACACTGTTGAATTTATCTTAATGCTGCCGGCATTTTCAGCTGAACACAGTTATTTCCCAAATATTCAAGAAACATTTCCCAGTCTTCCTTAAACATATCCTCTTCGTGTTCTCTTATTCCATATGTTAAGTCTTCTTTGGTTGAGACCTCACTCGTTTTCCATTTTGGGGCTAACAGAACACGGGCTGCAGTTGTTGCATACATAAATAACCTTTTCTGACACCTGAGAATTTCGGCCTGGATTAACCCCAACAGAAAGGACTCTGGTTGGGTTTTTTTGGGTTTTTTTTGCAAAAGTAATTTCAAACATTTTTTTCAATTCATTATAAATCATTTTCCAACTCCAGCAGCCTGTTCTTACCGTGGCCAACCAGTTGCCTATGGGAAGCCCAAAAGGGTGGGTAACCGCGGGCCTGGGAGTTGAATGCGGCCCTTCAGGCACTTCTCTCTGGCCCCTGGCACTCTTCCCAGGCCACACCCCCTCTAAGCAGGCCACGCCCATCACTGCCCTTGCTTCCAGTACCCCACCCCTGAGTCGTTTGCCCTGCTGGGATGTGACCTTGAATTCTTCTTTTTTTAATATATTTTTTATTAAAGATTTATTGGTTTACAAAAGTATGTGCAATGCTTCTTTTTTCAAGTTAGATTTTCTACGTCTCATTTTCATTTGCTGAGACATTAGTGTTACATTAGGAAGAAAAGGGGGAAAGAGGTGGAGGGCACCATGGTGGGCAGGGCTGTCTTAAACATATGCGGCGCCAGGGTGCAGAGATCGCCCGGTGCCCGTCACCCAGAGTTGTCGTCCTTTTTTTTACGGGTGGGCCGGCAAGGCGCACACAGCAAAGCTGGCCTGGCTGGCCGCCTCTGCAGCAACAGATCAGCCCGAGGCAGTGGCAACAGCAGAGCAATGCCAGAGCCGGGTGCCTGGGGACGGGTGGGCAAGCAGAGCCCAGCACAACAACAGTCCAGCCCAAGGCGGAGGCAGGGGCGACTGAGCAAAGCCGGGTGCCTTGTGTGAGTAGCGTGCGCTGGGCATGCCTCTCGATGGCCCGCCAATCCCAGGTGCGCAGGAGAGCGGAGCCGGCGGGCTGCCTCAGCGCCTCGCTCGCCCATAGCAGTAGAGCTGCAGTGCTCCGACAGGCTCTGCTCCACTCGGCAGCGGCCGTCGGCTCTTCCCAATCCCCGGACTCCAAATCTCAGCCCCAGTCTCTTGGCCTGGCGCCCCTGAGAACCCGGCACCCGGGTGCCCCACACCCCTTAGCGCCTATGGGTAAGGCGGCCCAGATGGTGGGTGGGGTCGGTTGGCGATGCTTTTATTTTACTTAATGTATGTGTGGAGTTTTATGTCAGCATCACTTGTGCGGGTTCCATAGCTGTCAACCTTTCCCTTTTCTTCTGAGGAATACTATTTGGAATAAGAGAATTTCCCTTTAAAAAAAGGGAAGCTAATCGCTTGTGCTCCTTTGGTGGTGAGAGAGGTTGGGGTTGGCCTAGGGTGGGGTTGGTTGGTTGGTTGTGGTTGGCTGTGGTGAACTTTTTTTGTGTGTGAGAGTGTGGGGTGTTTTTGAATCAGGTCAGCCATATTGATTCGTATGCTGCAGGCGGATTCTTGTCATTGTCTTGTTGGGCTCTGTATGTGATAAAGGGGAGCCATACCAGGGTGAAGGCATCTTCTTCAATTTGTCCCCGTGTCAGTTTCAGTTTATTGGTTAATTTTTCTCGTAAGGCTGTTTCCCATACTATTTGGCACCACTGGTCCATGCTTACTCCTGACAGGTCTCTTCAGTGTCTGGCTATGATGTTTCTGGCTGCTGAGAGTAGATGGGTTATGAGTTCTTTGTGATGTGAGTGGTCATTATTGCTTTGGAAGATGTTTAGGACTTCTAAATTCTGATCATGTCAGCCTGGATGCAAGACAGAGTGGGGTTTTGCAGAGAAACCAGCCTACTGTCCAAAGATAACATGCACATTCGTTGCTCTGCTTCCCTTTCGCTGTCTATAAATGCAGAATCCTGAAACCGTTTTAAATGTACAGTGGTACCTCAGGTTACATACGCTTCAGGTTACAGACTCCCCTAACCCAGAAATATTACCTCGGGTTGCGAAATTTGCTTCAGGATGTGAACAGAAATCGTGCTCCAGAGGCGCAGCAGCCGCAGGAGGCCCCATTAGCTAAAGTGGTGCTTCAGGTTAAGAACAGTTTCAGGTTAAGAACAGACCTCTGGAACGAATGAAGTACTTAACCTGAGGTACCGCTGTACTTTCCCCTTGTTTCTGTACATTTATTACACAGCTGTGAATAAATTTCCACAGAAATTAACAAACAAGGTGCCGCAAATGAGAGGAGGGCCTCTGCTGTTCCGGCAGCCACTCTTTCAATCTCAATTCCTAGGCAAAGTTGCCTTGCCTTCTCTCTTTACCCCACAATATTAAGGCCTCCCTATTTAGAAAGGGAATTGGCTGCTGGGTTTTTATTGCTCGCCTACCCATAATTATACACAATCCTTCTGGGTTTTGGCTCTGGCATTGTGTTCTGTTTTATTATGCTCCTTAGCGCAGTGGCTTTTAAGCCATTTTACTGCTGGCTTTTACTGCTGCTTGTTGTGTTTTGCTCTTTTGGGAACCCGCCTTGAACTATGTAAGAAAAGGTGGGGTGTACATATTTTATAAACAGGTGTGGGGAATTTAGATATGGCTGAACTACAACTCCCATCATGCCTGGCTATCGGCTGCACTTACTGGGGCTGATGGGAGTTGACTTGGCTTGGGGGAAACAGCCTCGCAGGCCAAATAGGGGTGGCCTGGTAGCCAAAACTAGGCCTGTGAACTCGAGGTTTTCCCACCCACTGTGTAGATAACACTGAGCTACATGGAGCAATGGTTTGACTCTGTATGAGACAACTCCCTGTGTTCCTATTGACTTTTCTCTCCACTGGTGGAGGGAGAGAAGAATGAGTGGTTATAGCACAGCTGGGGAAACCTGTATCTTCCCAGATGTTTCACTACACACGAACAAGTTGTGTACAAATGCAGACTTGCCATAGACAATTTTCAACGATACAGTCGTACCTCGGAAGTCGAACGGAATCCGTTCTGGAAGTCCATTCGGCTTCCAAAATGTTCGGGAACCAAGGCACGGCTTGCGATTGGCTGCAGGAATCTCCTGCAGCCAATCAGAACCCATGGAAGCCGCATCAGATGTTCAGGTTCCAAAGAACGTTCGCAATCCGGAACACTCACTTCTGGGTTTGCGGCATTCGGGAGCCAAAACGTTTGAGTCGCAAGGCATTCGACTTCCGAGGTACGATTGTATTTGGAATTGATTTTTATAAATACCATATTAGATTAAGGTCTGGTTACCTACAATAACAAGTTCCCCCTCTCTTTTTTTGTAATGTACACAATTTATTTTTTGTTGTTATTGCACTGTTTTGTTTTCTAAATTGGAACTACAGTGGTACCTCGGGTTAAGTACTTAATTCGTTCCGGAGGTCCGTTCTTAACCTGAAATTGTTCTTAACCTGAAGCACCACTTTAGCTAATGGGGCCTCCCACTGCTGCACCGCCGCCGGAGCACAATTTCTGTTTTCATCCTGAAGCAAAGTTCTTAACCCGAGGTAATATTTCTGGGTTAGCAGAGTCTGTAACCTGAAGCGTATGTAACCTGAGGTACCACTGTATTTCTTCTTTCTTCTTCTTTGTATCTTATCTTACTCTGCGCACTTGTAATTTTGTACTTTTTTATTTTTCAGTAATTTGTGTGCATATGTATATATAAGATATGTGTGTATATAAGTTGTGTGTGTGTGTGTGTTTCACTCACAGAATCAGCTGGAAGGGACCCTCAGGCCCATCTAGTCCAATCCTTGTAATGCAAGATTCTTTTGCCCAACATGGGACTCAAACCCACAACCTTGAGATTAAGAATTGTTGGATTCCAACCTCAGCCAGCACAGCTGACAAACAAGGGTATGATGGGGGGAGGGTCCAGCAACATCTATAGCAGGGGTCAGCAACCTTAGGTCCATGGGCCACAAGTGGCCCACAGGGGTCATTTAACTGGCCCACGAGCCACCCCTGAACCGAGCCACCCGCTGGGCGAACCCCCGCGCACTGCGCTAAACCTGTGCAGTGCAGTGTGGGGACTCGCCTCTGCGCAGATGCCGAAAATTGCGTCTGTAGAGACACAGGAAATTGCATCTGCACAGACACAGGAAATCACGGGCGCACACGCTCTCTCTCTCACACACACACACACGATCCAGGCCACAGAGGGACCTCCACGGGTGTGAACCAGCCTAGGTACTGTATTTTTCGCTCTATAGGATGCACTTTTTCCCTCCTAAAAAGTAAGGGGAAATGTTTGTGCGTCTTATGGAGCGAATGCAGGCTGTGCAGCTATCCCAGAAGCCAGAATAGCAAGAGGGATCGCTGCGAGTGCTCCCTCTTGCTGTTCTAGCTTCTGGCTTAGCCGCACGAAGCCTCTTCAGGGCACAGGGAGCCATCATCCCGCTGCCCTGTAGATGCTGCGCAGCTATCCCAGAAGCCAGAACAGCGATCCCTCTCGCTGTTCTGGCTTCTGGGATTCAGAATATTTATTTTTTGTTTTGTTTTCCTCCTCCAAAAACTAGGTGCATCTTATGGTCTGGTGCGTCTTATAGAGCAAAAAATATGGTAAACCTTGCCGGCCCCTGATCTACAGAGCCCCAGCTTCGCCATTCTTGGGTCATGGCTTCCTTGCCTGAGAGAGGGGGCCTGACTCACTCACAAGTCTTCTGCCAAGTCTTAGACTTAGACTCATCTCGCATTCACCCATCCGATTTCTGCAACTTCCATGTCCCTACGCGACGTTTGCAGTGTTTTTGGATTCGCAACAGCAGCAGCAAAAAAGGCCGCATTTGCCCCCCGGCAGCTGGTTTCAGTTAGGTCTCGAGACACATGAAAGCCAGCCATGGTTTATTTTTAGCAGAGCCGATTTCGGAGGAAAGCCTTTTATCCTCCAGCCTGGTCATCCATCATGGCCTTTGAGGGTGGGGCCGCATCTCCAAATAGCTCCCACGGACACACACGGCAGCGGCAAAAACCACACTTCCTCCCGGGACGGTTCCTGCAAGACGGGCGCCTGTTGCGGTGAGACCCTCCAACAGCAGGGTTTCAAATCGAGCCTGGGCTTACCGAAGCTCGGCCCCCCAGCACCCGTTTCGGACGGACAGCCCTGAGATTTTGTGAAATGATAAGGAACACACAAGTATTTGGCTGCGTGCAGAGTTGGTGCGCCCTTGTCATTGGAAAAGCCAGATCTCCCCTCCCAACACACAAACGCAACACACACATTTGGGTTTTAGCATAGTTGTCTCTAAGTCAACCCATAGCCCCAGCGCTTTTTACTTTGCAAAATAAAATCCTGCTTAGAGATAATTTGCAAAATAAAATCCTGCTTAAAATCCATTCCCTTTGGCTTCGGTCAGTTTCTCATTTTTCCAACCATAAAATTCAGTTTGTCCTGCTTTAGCACCAACCTGCATGGTTTGTTTAGGAAATCTGTCCATGTGCTCATGCGCAGCTCTAATATGCATGTTTTGTATGCATCTTTGCCTTACATACACAGTTTGGGAAATGATTCTTCCTAATATAATGAGCTTTTGTATGTTTTTATATTTTATTTTTACAAATATCTGCAGTTTGGGGTGCAGGACTGAATTGTAACATTCAGAGGTGTGTCAGTTTTGAAAAATCAATGTGATTCAGGACCTGTTGTGGTTCAGGAAGTGTAAATTAAGTAAGTCTGAACTAATTCATCTCTCCTTCCTGATCACATTTATTCTTCAATTCATTCTGGGTTCTTTCAGTCACTTTAACACCTGTGTGTGTGTAAATCACATTCTGGGGACCTGATCTCTTTCCCCCCCAAATTTTGCCCCCTTCCCAAGACCCCACTGATTTTAGTGGAGGTGCCTCTATTTGAACTGATCTTATAATCGTCAGTTTCATTTGGATATTTGGTTGGATATGTGGACTGCTCATATTAATATATATGCTTAATTTAGGATGGTTGATGGATTATTCTGATTGTTAATGTGAGCTGATGTCGGGTTTCATTTTCCCTGCTACATTTGCAATAATGTACATAATCCCTTAGACCAGTGTTTCCCAACCTTGGGCCTCCAGCTGTTTTCGAACTACAATTCCCATCATCCCTGACCACTGGTCTTGCTAGCTGAGGATTATGGGAGTTGTAGTCCAAAAACAGCTGGAGGCCCAAGGTTGGGAAATGCTGCCTTAGACGTTCCAACAATTAACAGAGAGGACCTATATTGCTGGCATTTTAAGTTCCCACAATGCCCCACAAAGCAGAAATAATTCTGGGGCATTGTGGGAAATTAAAATGGCCGCCAGGCACAGCTTTGTGGTGCTGCTTGGAATGCTAGGCCTGAAATCAATAAAATAAAATAAAAAATGGAGGAGGGGGGTTTCCAGACATGACTAAAGTTGTTTTATTTCTTCTTATTTCTAGTTGTAGCCTTCAGAGTCGCTGCCTTAATACAAGAATCCGGTCTCTCTTTTTCAATACAATCAATACAATCATTTATTTTAGGGAAGAAGAGCAACGTCGCAGCGTGAATCTATACGAATAGTTGGCGATTCAGTTGCCAGGGTGGCGGGTTCTTTGGGTTTTTTGGCAGTAAATGGTTAAAGGTGGTGGGGCTTCGTTTAAACAAATGGGGATCCAGCGATGGAAGTCTATTGCCACCTGCTGGGCACAACCTCTAAGAAACAATATCAAAGGTCAGGTTGTGAAATTCAACTTGGGTAACCCCAATTTAGTACAACCACGAATCTCATAAAAAATAATCTCTTTCGTTTACGGATGAGAAGGGAAGCTGGCTCTCATCCCAGGGCAGAATCAGCACAGGGGCTTGGATTCACCCGGCAAACTCAGGCCACACTGCCTTGCAAGTGAAGATGCAATAAAGATTAAGATCATAGAATCACAGAATTGTAGAGTTGGAAGGAACCCCATGGAAAACGAGCGAGGTCCCAATTAAAGAAGAACGGCAACTTAAACTGATGGAATATGTGCAGGTTGCAGATTTAACATCTAGAATAAGAGAACAAGAAGAATGCACGTTTAAAGAAGACTGAAAAAATGTTTACTGAATATATGGGTGAAAATTGTGTTTATTTAAAACCGCTGGTAGCATTAAGATAAATTCAATAGTGTAAATAAGTTTTGATGGATGTAACCATGGATTACTGAATGGTTTAGTTCACGTCAAATGTGCAGGGATGTGTGGTATGCAAAATGAACCACAGAAAGGGAAGAAGGGAAGTCATGGATTTAAGGTTGTTTAAAGGGACGCGGGTGGCGCTGTGGGTTAAACCGCAGAGCCTAGGACTTGCCGATCAGGAATCCGAGACCAGGGAGAAGAGTCGGTGGAAGAAGATTGGAAGAAATTTAAAGGCTATTTACAGAAATATTGCAAAATTAATGAATGTTAGAATGATGTCAGAATGAAATTAAGTGGTCTTAGCAGCAATGTTATAAAGGTGTGTGTACAAATGGATTGTTAACAGATGAGAATCTAAAGTTATAATATGTTAAGTTAAAGGATTAAGACAAAAACAAAGAGGGAAAGGAATTGCTGAATTAACTAATAGAACTGGAATACAAAAAAGGGAGGTGTGAGGAAGTCAGGGAAGTAAGGAAATGAAATGTAAGTTATGGAAAGATCGATGTGTTTGTTTTTTTAAGTGTTTTTTATCTTTTTTCTGTATTTTGTATTTTTTTTATTTCTTTTTCTTTTTTTTTCTTTTTATCTATGTATTTTTTTCTTTGAAACTTTAATAAATATCATTTAAAAAAAAAAAAAAAGGACTTGCCGATCAGAAGGTTGGCGGTTCGAATCCCCACTACGGGGTGAGCTCCCATTGCTCGGTCCCTGCTCCCACCAACCTAGCAGTTTGAAAGCACATCAAAGTGCAAGTAGATAAATAGGTACCGCTCCGGCAGGAAGGTAAACGCCGTTTCCGTGCGCTGCTCTGGTTCTCCAGAAGCGGCTTAGTCATGCTGGCCACATGACCCGGAAGCTGTACGCCGGCTCCCTCGGCCAATAAAGCAAGATGAGCGCCGCAACCCCAGAGTCAGCCACGACTGGACCTAATGGTCAGGGGTCCCTTTACCTTTACCTTTAAATGAATATTTTAAAATGTAAATTAGAATATATATATATATATATGGGATCCCCGAGGGTCATCTAGTCCAACCCCCCCTCACAATGCAGGAATCTTTTGCCCCAATGTGGGGTTTGAACCCACAACCCTGAGATTGAGAAGCTAAGGCTCTACTGACTGAGCTATCTGAACTGCCCTGTATTTCTCATTCCGCTTCACTTTGCAGCCTTGACAGAAGGGGCGAGGAACCTGCGATTCTCCAGATGTGGTTGGACTACAACTCTCATCGTTCCTGACCATGGGCCATCCTTGCCAGGGCTGATGGGCGTCCAGAGTCCAACAACGAAACAGCCCTCCATCCCTGCATTTAACAGAGACAAATTGCTTTGGAGCCAAGAGTGCTGGAGATGGACAGACCCCGAAGAATGCTATATGTGCACCAGCTAGTTCCCTTCTTACGTGTGGGTCGCCTGAAGGAGGAATGGAAGCAGACTAAATCACAACTAGCAACCTTGGAGCACACACAGGACTCTCCCCTGGGACCCTGGGCTCTCTGAAGTTTGTGCATTAGGCGTTGCCTACCGTGACTGCCGCGATGTGTGTGCAGCCTTCTGTGTAATGGGAACAGCCGAAACAATCCGAGACGCTCCAGCGCGTAACTAGGAGCTATTTGTTCCCAACTGCCTGGGAATCCAGGGTCAGAAAACACAAGGCTGGCACAGCGCAAACAAGAAAACATTGGTCTCCTGGGCCTGCTCACTCTGAGGTCTGTGAAAGGAAGATGGAGCAGCCAAACTGCTGCCGGAAAGCAAGGCCGATACAGAGGAAGCTGCCTTATCCTGTGTCAGATCCGCAGTCCATATAGATCAGTACTGTCTACACTGACTGGCAACAGCTCTTCAGACAGAGCCCTGCCTAGAGATACTGGGGATTAAACCTGCGACCTTCTGCATGCAAAGGAGGTGCCCTTCCACTCAGCTGCGGCCCTTCCCCAAACTACTTGCTCTTGAGTGTTGTACTGAAGCATTTGTGGGAATGTTCAGGGTGGTAGAAGAGGATATATTGCTTATTAATATCCTTCCTAACTTGCGCTAGCAAGTTCCTTTATGTAGTAGAGTTGTTGTTGTTTAGTCGTTTATTCGTGTCCGACTCTTCGTGACCCCATGGAGCAGAGCACGCCAGGCACTCCTGTCTTCCACTGCCTCCTGCAGTTTGGTCAAACTCATATTAGTAGCTTCGAGAACACTATCCAACCATCTCGTCCTCTGTCGTCCCCTTCTCCTTGTGCCCTCAATCTTCCCCAACATCAGGGTCTTTTCCAGGGAGTCTTCTCTTCTCATGAGGTGGCCAAAGTACTGGAGCCTCAGCTTCACAATCTGTCCTTCCAGTGAGCACTCAGGGCTGATTTCCTTAAGAATGCTTAGGTTTGATCTTCTTGCAGTCCATGGGACTCTCAAGAGTCTCCTCCAGCACCATAATTCAAAAGCATCCATTCTTCAGCGATCAGCCTTCTTTATGGTCCAGCTCTCACTTCCATACATCACTACTGGGAAAACCATAGTTTTAACAATACAGACCTTTGTCAGAAAGGTGATGTCTCTGCTTTTTAAGATGCTGTCTAGGTTTGTCATTGCTTTTCTCCCAAGAAGCAGGTGTCTTTTAATTTCCTGACTGCTGTCACCATCTGTAGTGATCATGGAGCCCAAGAAAGTGAAATCTCTCACTGCCTCCATTTCTTCCCCTTCTATTTGCCAGGAGGTGATGGGCCCAGTGGCCATAATCTTCATTTTTTCGATGTTGAGCTTCAGACCATATTTTGCGCTCTCCTCTTTCACCCTCATTAAAAGGTTCTTTAATTTCTCCTCACTTTCTGCCATCAAGGTTGTGTCATCTGCATATCTGAGGTTGTTGATATTTCTTCTGGCAATCTTAATTCCAGCTTGGGATTCATCCAGCCCTTTTTATGCACAGTGGATAGCTGCTTGCAGGCTCGTGTGAGGCTCTCACTATTATACAATTCAATCTGTCTCAGATTGAATTGTACGTTCCTGGTAAGCTCCCTTGAATACCTCTTAAAAGAATAAAAATGCCACAATCTTATTCAAAGTCAACAAAAGAAGTTTACGCACATCAGTTCACAGTTGGATTCCTGAAGGCAGACTTAGTTACAAATATGTACATGTGGATCTACCCCATATGGGGGAATAATCCCAGTGCTTCTGCTAGCTGAGAGCTAGCAGAGCAGTCCTAGCTAAAAGCTGGTCAAACAAAGAAGGAAGTCAAAAAAGAAGGGAGGGGTGCTGCATGACTCGTCCTTTTGTTACCTGGACAGGTAAGGCCACACCCACCTTCTACCACATGCAAAAAGAAGGATGCTCCAGCCAGGAGGAACAGGAAGTTTCGACTGGCTGGACCAAACATTCCCTCGCATGTCTTCTCTAGCATTACAAGGAATGTTGTACTTGACTGCCTCTCATGGATCACATCTCACAGCATTCTGGCCTACGAACCGGCCCTACCGTTGGGCAGAGGGATGTGGCTACCTCAGGCAGCTGGTTTGGGGTGTCGTGTTGTTATGTCATCTCATGTTTTATTTGTGCCACCAGGAAGTGGGGGAGGCCCTTGTGGGATTTCCTGCTTCAGGTGCCCAAACAGTGTGACCAGTATTAGATGCTAATAGTCCTGGTTAGTAATCCAGCTCCTGTGGGGTTGTTGTTTTTTACTGGATAGCTCCATTGGTAGAACATGAGTCTCTTAATCTCAGGGTTGTGGGTTCGAGCCCCACACTGGGCAAAAAAGATTCCTGCATTGCAGGGGCTTGGCCTAGATGACCCTCGTGGTCCCTTCCAAAGCTACAATTCTATAATTTCCAAGTTGTCTTCAAGGGTAGCCCCGCATGCAACACGATACAGTAGTCTAGAAGGAATGGTGAGAGAGCATGGGTGCTAATTTGTCCTGACTGCTAGCAGAAGCCAACAGGGGTGCTGTGAGGTGGTGTGGCGATGGACTGACTCAGTCCAAGGTAGTTAGGCTAATTCTCAGGTCACATCCACCAAATACACTTATATACCACTTTAACAGTCATGAAGCATGCTGGGAACTGTAGTTTGCTAAGGGCGCAGGAAGCTGTAGGTCGGCGAGGTCAGCTCCCTTAGCAAACTACAGTTCCCAGGATTCTTCGGGGTAAGCCCCGACTGTTATCAGTGGTATCAGAGTGCTTTAAAGGCATGTGGTTGACTTGATCACTGTCAATCTGGTAGGCTGGGTCACTCAAAAATTAGCAGGACCTTGGACAGATCCATACTAGCCATTGGAGTTATGCAGCCCAACTGAGCCTTATCCTCTCCCAAGATCTGCTCCCTTGCTAAGAAAAAGTATTAAAGGAACCACGAATGAATTGGAACCATGTACTCTGTCGACACTCTTGCTGGGGGGTGTGGCCTGTGTGGGCCATTTCCAGACCAAGTGGACTTAGTTGGGGTGCTGGTGGAGGGGGAGATCTGTTGGCATCCATCCATCTCAGGAGCCAATGGAGGAGTGAGCCTTTGGGGGATGAGCTCAAGCTGTTGGAAGATTGCAGCACCTGCTGTGGCTGTAGAAATCAATATGGGAGAGACATGTTTTGTTGCAGCTGGGACAGATGAAGGCGTACGGTTGTGCTTCTGCAGATGCACCATGGTGTTTCTTCTCTCTGCACTCCTCCCAGCAGTCATCCCTCCTCTGGTCACTGTTATGAGCACATGAAGAAGAAGAAAAGTTTGGATTTGATATCCCGCATTTTCACTACCCTAAGGAGTCTCAAAGCAGCTAACATTCTCCTTTCCCTTCCTCCCCCACAACAAACACTCTGCGATGTGACTGAGGCTGAGAGACTTCAGAGAAGTGTGACTGGCCCAAGGTCACCCAGCAGCTGCATGTGGAGGAGCGGAGACGCGAACCTGGTTCACCAGATTACGAGTCCAGCGCTCTTAACCACTACACCACACTGGCTCTTGACTTGACTGCCCATCTCCAGGCACTGAGGTTGCCCACAAAGGATTCCCAAGGGGCAGGGTTGATGTTGCCAGCCTTCTTGTCACATTTGTAGACATCTTTGAAGAGTAGAGTTGGTCTGCCAACAGGCCTGGGGCCTGATGCCAGCTCTCCGTGGAGCACAGCCTTGGAGATGCTGCCATCTTCCATTTCTGTGGACACAACCAAGCACAGTGTGGACGTCTCTGCGACAGGAGCGTGAACATGCTGGGCATGTAGGCTTGGGAGAGAACATTGTTGTTTGGAATTCTGTCCTGCCATGTGGTACCCAAAATCCTTCTAATGCAGCGCACATAGGTGTTGAGGCGTTACTCCCAACAGTGAGAATTCCCTATAAATCACTATGTAAGCGGGTGGCACTGTGGTCTAAACCACTGAGCCTAGGGCTTGCCAATCGGAAGGTCAGTGGTTCGAATCCCCGCAACAGGGTGAGCTCCCATTATTCGGTCCCAGCTCCTGACCACCTAGCAGTTCAAAAGCATGTCAAGTGCAAGTAGATAAATAGGTACTGCTCCGGCAGGAAGGTAAACGGCGTTTCCGTGCGCTGCTCTGGTTCTCCAGAAGCGGCTTAGTCATGCTGGCCACATGACCCGGAAGCTGTACGCCGGCTCCCTCGGCCAATAAAGCAAGATGAGCGCCGCAACCCCAGAGTCAGCCACGACTGGACCTAATGGTCAGGGGTCCCTTTACCTTTAAGCCAGAGGTTATCAACCTTTTTGAGTCCACGGCTCCCTTGACCAACAACATTCTTTCTGTGGCACCCTTGTGGGGCTCAGGAGCCCAGTTATGTCACCCTTGCCTACAGAGCAGGAAGCCTCTCACCCTTTTTGAACACCTTCCCTTGTGGAGGGTTCCCTCAGCCTCCTCTCCCCTCTCCTTGGGAGTCCTCTGGGCAGCCGCTGCTGCCACCCCTGGTCTCTGAGCTGCCCCCCACTGCTCCAAAGAGAGGTGTCTCCTCACACTGCCCCACAGGGGCCTGGGACTTGTCTCTCCATTCCCAAGAGCAAGGGCTGGTGGACGGGCTGGCTGGGCTCCCTCGCCTGCTTGCTTGCTTATTCCGAGGCCGCCTCAGCTCCTGGCAACCAGCACCCCCTGGCCAGCCCCAGAGGCACCATTTGCCTGCAGAGCTTGTAGCCAGGGCTGCTGCAACAAACAGTCACACAAGCCTTTGGGAGGCAGGGACATGAGAGGGCATCAGAGGAGGGAGGGAAGGAAAGAGAGGCAGAGGTCAGTGTTGGCCGTGTCACCCCTGACTTTCATTCAACGCACCCAGGGTGCCCTGACACCACTGGTTGAAAACCACTGAGGTAAGCAACCGATCAGCCTGACTTCAATCATACAACCCAACAACCCTTTAGAAATCCAATACAGTGGTACCTCTGGTTACGAACTTAATTCGTTCCGGAGGTCCGTTCTTAAACTGAAACTGTTCTTAACCTGAGGTACCACTTTAGCTAATAGGGCCTCCCACTGCCACCATGCGATTTCTGTTCTCATCCTGAGGTAAACGTCTTAACCCGAGGTACTACTTCCGGGTTAGCGGAGTCTGTAACCCGAAGCATTTGTAATCCAAGGTGCTTGTAACCCGAGGTACCACTGTTTATTTCTTAGTCCAGAAACCAATGCATTTCAACGGCCATTGTGTGTCCTTTGTTTAGGCTGTTCCCATCCTGGAGCCCAATACATTTTGCTGCCTGAGGCAGAGGACAAGATGACACCCGCCTGTGTCTATTCCCAATAAGCCTGCCAGTTGGCTCTTACTTCAACCCTGGAATTGTGGCAGCATCCCACACGGCACCAGAGGGCTCTCTCTAGATTAGGGCAGATTGCAAACTATGCACTCACCCCTCCACATTTGCCGCCCGAAGCAGCTGCATCACTCTGCCTAATGGTAGGGCCAGCCCTGTCTCCGATCCTGCCCCCCCCCTTCAGAATCTATTCAGTGACTTGGAAGACTGGTGGCAGTGGGTGGGTGGGTAGGGGAGACTTGCTGTGAATTATTTGTGACTAATTACTTCTTGCCTCTATTTTTGTCCTCTCGTTCTTCTCCACTCCCACCTCTTCCTCTTCCCCTGGGAAGATGCTGTCATCTCCGACTCTGATAAGGCGTTGTTGTTGTTTTCCCCTCTCCCTGTGACACGTTGATAGGGAAGCAGGCTAAAAGCGGATTTAATTATATATAGGGGGTGTTTTCCAAAAACAAAGCGGTGATGGCGGCTGTATCAGCTGCTTCACCCTCCTCAGGTACAAAGCACTTTTCCGTTCCTCGTGTTCCACGTTACTGGAAAATAGCAAAGGGGAGGGAGAAAGTCACACAAACCACCTCCCCTGCATTCAAGAGAGATCACAACAGATCTCTCAGCAGCAGTGGTGCCTTGGAGATCCCACCCTTCCCTTTTCCCGGAATAATCCCCTTCCTAGATCAGAGCAAAAGTCTATCTCAGCAGCCTGAAGGGCCAGCATTAAGAATTCCCTTTCCATTAAGCGAAGGGTCGTAGCTCAGTGGCTGTCAGAGAGCGAGCCGGCAGTAAATCACACTGTCAACGTCGGACTTAACTCTTTATTAGCAGAAACAGGATCTCCACAGACTCGGCTGAGTGTCAGGCCTAATGAGCGCATGTGCTGGCCTGGGAGTCTGATTCAGAAGCTGAACCTGAGGAGTCCCAGCCTGCACAGGAGTCCCCGCCTCCAGGGCCGGCTGAGCCGGGGCAGGGGCTTGAATCTGAAGAGCCTGCACCTGTGCCAGATCCTCAGGAGCAGACGCCAAATGTATCCACTCTGGCTCTGGAGGTGATTTGAGGACCCATTGCCTGCAGGTGCGCCTCTCCCAGCCCTGTCAGGGGAAGGTGAAGCTGCCCCTGGGTCCATTAACCCTCCAGCCTCTCCTGAGCTGCAGAGGCTCAAAGCAGAGAGGCGGAAGGAACTAAGTTCTCTCAGGAGGAGTGCTCACCTTAAGGCCAGGAGAGGCGAGTCACCTGTGGGCCGGGACCGCCCATGGCCTCAGAGGAGATAAAGGCCAGTCAGCCCAGTCCCAGGTTGCGGGAGCAACGTCGTTGGAAACCTGTTTCTGCCAGACCCAGACCTGTTCTTCCAGAGTTCCTGACCACGCCCAGCTTCTTGCTTTGGACCCCGCTTCCCTCTTGGTGGACAGTCTCCAGACCCCCGACCCAGGACCGGACTCTGACCACACCTCACGGTAACCTTCCCCCAGGACCAGCACAGCGCAACAGCTCATGCCCAGTAGGTCTTATCCCATAAAAATCCTTTGCCAAGACTGCTCTGCCCATTTCAGCCCTCTTCTGGTTCTGGAAGGCAGGGGGGATGAGGAAGAAGGGAGCTTGTCGCAGCAGGAGGGGGAGACAGCTGTGACTCTTCACCAGCCTGACTCATCTCTGCCTCTTGGCCTCCCTTTTCCACTCACTGGCTTCAGCTTCTGCCTCTGATTCTGGACTTCTTTCTGCCCCAGAATCTCCCAGCTCACTAAGCCCTGTTACCTCTTCATCTTCCAACACCTCCTCCACCCAGTCTTCTCCCTCTGACCACTCATCGTCATCCCACCACCATTCCCCAAGTTCTGAACCTCCTTCCCTTGGGGGTTCCCCAGCTGGTTCCTCCCACCGTTCCTCTGCATCCAACCAGTCCATGACAGTGGCAGGACATCTGCACTGCATGCAGAAGGTCACAGGTTTGATCCCTGGTGTCTCCAGATAGGGCCAAGAACGTTCCATTGCCGGAAACCCTGGAGAGCTGCTGCCAATTGAAGTGGACCATGCTGAGCTAGATGGACCAAGTGTCCCATCAGAATCCCAAAACCCTGAATTGGCTGCTGTTATGTATTCAGTGGTCTGTGTTTGCCTGAGCTTCAGTCTGGACTAAGGATTCTGAGCTCCTGTGTTCTGATTTGATACATGATGGCCAATCACAGAACATTTCAGGACTTGGACCTTTGCCATTGGCCTTTGAACTCTGAGTCGTGATTCGCAGCTTGGAAGTTTAGACAGCCAATCATGTTGGGAGTGGGAGTGGCCTAGGCTTTTCAGAAATGTATATAAGCAGTTGTTTTGGCCCTGTTTCCCAGTAGTTCAATAAAGGTTCTTGCTGTTATCACTGTGTCTTGCCTCATGGGAACCCACCTACATTTCAGCTTCGGTAAGAATTCCCTTCCTAGACCAGAGCATCTAGGATGGGGGACTGTGTGTTGAGGTTCCTACATTGCAGGGGGTTGGACTAGATGACCCCTGGGGTCCCTTCCAATTCTATGAGAATAGAGGATTGTGCTCCTGAAGAAGTGTATCTGAAGAAGTGTGCTTGCACACGAAAGCTTATACCAAGAACTAACTTAGTTGTTCTTTAAGGTGCTACAGGAAGGAATTTTTCTATTATTATTATTATTATTATTATTATTATCCCGCCCTCCCCGGCTGAAGTCGGGCCTCAGGGCGGCTAACACCAGATATATAACATTAGTATAAAATCAAACAACAATCAAATTACCTCCTAAAAACAGGTCAAATCAAATGAAAATCTAATTAGATTGCTTTCTGCATCTGCCTTTCGGATAAGAGGACTGTCTTCTGGAAAGTAGGACCCAGGTCACCCTAAAGAAGACCTCGAATAGTGAGATGTGCTGTCCTTTCTGACATGTTAAACCTCAGACAGAGAGGTTCGGAGTCAGAATGGAAAAGCACCAGGGCCACGCAAGCAATCAAAGGCAATCAAATGCAGGCTTTTCTGCTTGGCTGCAAAGCCTGAAAAGTGATCAGACGTGACATGGACAAAACCAGGTTCCGGCCGCACAGATCATTAGGAGAGACGGGATCTCAGAGACACAAACATCAAGGTAATTACACACAGGGCTGTTCTTCAGGCAAGGGGAGAGTTTGGCTTCTATTCCTCCATCCATTAGCGATCTCTATTTCCGGCAGCCCAGAGGCATGAAGAGCCATGTCCCCTGGGCAGAGGCAGAGTCCTGGGGAAATGCTCACTTGATGCGCAAGAGAGATATCAGCCTGTGTCGGTCTGATTGTTTGGAAAAGCAGAGAAAGGAAATCAGCACGGTTGTATCAGAAGTTCAGAATGATGTCCCCCAAGACTTCCCTCAGCTCCTCTCTCTGATTTCTCAGCACATGTTATTCTATGCATATTATAAAATTATATAAATCCTTACATTATCTATCTACCATGTTATCAATCAATAAATTTGTGGATGTTTATTCAAAACCTGCCAAGGAATCCAGTTCATTTTGTTGTCTTTTTAAATACTTTGTAAAAAGTTCCCACTCTTCTTTAAAGTCACAGTTGTCCTTATCTCGCAGTTTGTATGCCAGTTTAGCCAATTCTGCATAGTTCATCAATTTCTCTTGCCACTGTCCCTTTGTCGGGGTTTCCTCACTCTTCCATCCTTGTGCTTTCAAGACTCTTGCCGCTGTTGTAGCATACATAAATAAATTCTTTGTTTTCCTTGGCAGGTCTTGTCCTACAATCCCTAACAGAAATGCTTCTGGTTTTTTTTTACAAATGTCATTTAAAACATTTTCTTCAAATCATTATATATCATTTCCCAATTTTTTTTAATTTCTCTACATTCCCACCACATATGATAAAAGGTCCCTTCCTTTTCTTTACATTTCCAACATATGCTTGACCCAGTTTTGTACATTTTGATGGGGAGTGGGGGGAAAGGGGGGGAAATAATGAATATGATATGTTTTGAGATATTGTTGTGTTGAAATTGTTAATAAAAAACTTTATGAAAAATGAAGTTCAGAAGGACGGATGGTTTGGGGTGGTGCAATTTCTTCCATGCACCCTGTCGCCACCCCAGATTTTGCACAGCTGTTGGCCAAAGTAGCCCCTTAAATTTGGAAGGAGGGCAAACACTGTTTCCCTGTTGTTTTCTATTCCACATACAAACAAACACACACACACACACACACACACACACACAGAGAGAGAGAGAGAGAGAGAAGAGAGAGAGAGAGAGAGAGAGAAAGAGAGCCACAACCAGTTCACAGCTTTTGCAGGGAGGGTTTTTCCATACTTTTTTTTTTAAATAACATTTTATTGATTTTCCAAAAATAACAAATAAATAAATAAATCATAACCAAATTTTTAAACCACAGTTTTTTGGTTGATTTCCCTCCACTCCCCTCTCTTGGTTCCATTGTAATATGCTTGTTCATGCACGTCCATAAAACCTTATATCCTTAATGATCCAATTTTAAAACCTTCTCCATTTTATTACAAGTGACTTTTAAAAGTTATACTAATGTAAAAAAATCTATACCCAAATCTTTTTAAAAATATGCATTAAACATTTCCCCTTTTTTGTAATAATTTTTCCTGGATAATTCAATAATTTATTGTGCCAATCTTCTTCTTTATCTTCTTCCTTCTTTACATACAAAAAGTGGTCATATTGATTCATTGCCTGCCAAATCCACAGTAAAACAAAAACCTCTGTTAAGATCAGCTCAACGGCTTCGCCAAATAAGTGAGTGAGCTTTTCAAGTTCTCCAGAACTCCCCATTGGACAGGGTGCTAAAAATAACAGGATGTGGGGGGGGGGGAGAAAAAATTGGGCAATTGTGCAAACTCCCCAGATTCATCTATAGAACCATAGAATTGTAGAGTTGGAAGGGACCTTGAGGGTCATCTAGCCCAACCCCATGCAATGCAGGAATCTTTTGACCAACAAAGAGTCTCATACTTAACTGAATTGGTGGTTTGAGCTCAACCAGCGACAGCCGTGGACAAGATTCCTGTGTTGCAAGGAGTTGGCCTAGATGCCCTCAGGGTTCCTTCCGACTCTACCGATTCTATGATCTTTAATAATGCTTTCCAGCAGTGTTCCCAGAACAGGTGTTAAGCTAATGTACCTGTAGTTCCCCTTCTGGACCCCTTATTTAGGAACTGGTGTTACCTGGTCCACTTTCCAGCCTTCATGTCTGAAGGCTGATTCTGTGGGACAAGTTACATACAGTGGTACCTCGGGTTACATACGCTTCAGGTTACAGACACTTCAGGTTACAGACTCCGCTAACACAGAAATATTACCTCGGGTTAAGAACTGAACTTTGCTTCAGGATGAGAACAGAAATCGTGCTCCGGCGGCCCGGCGGCAGCAGGAGGCCCCATTAGCTAAAGTGGTGCTTCAGGTTAAGAGCAGTTTCAGGTTAAGTACAGACCTCCGGAATGAATTAAGTACTTAACTCGAGGTACCACTGTATTTTTTCCAAGAAGACCAGCAATTTCACATTTGAGTTCTTTAAGAACTCTCTGGTGGGTGCTATCCAGACCTGGCAATTTGTCCTTGTTTTTATGTTCCCTACCCTTGGGTTCCCTTCTGGGGGGGAAAGTTAGTCTGGGAACAAAGAATGGCAAGCATTTCCAAAATGTGTATAACACACTTGAATCCAGATAGATAGATAGATGATAGATAGATAGATAGATAGATAGAGAGATAGATAGATAGACAGATTCATAGTACTTGACAGGAGTGGAACTGGGATTCAGGAGTCCCTAGCTTGCGCTGTCCAAGGCTATTTCACTTCATCCATCACAACAATACACACATTAAAAAAGGATCTTTGATGTTCAGGAGAAATGAAAGAAAACCATAAAGCGTTTCTGACAGGTGGGTATTGACATGCCGGTGCCACTAGGGGGCAGAGCACAAAGGGGACAAAGGTGTTGTGTCCTCCTATCTGCAAACAGAAACATGCAAGTGGGGCTTCCAACAAAACGAGGAATGCTCCTGTTCAGGTTTCAAGACTCTTCATTCCCATCACCGGCATTCCTCTGTTCCTCCAGCACCCCAACAGTCAGGCTTCATCTGCACTCTGCATTTAAAGCAATAATACCATAGAATCATAGAATCACAGAGTTGGAAGAGACCACAAGGGCCATCGAGTCCAACCCCCTGCCAAGCAGGAAACACCATCAGAGCACTCCTGACATATGGTTGTCAAGCCTCTGCTTAAAGACCTCCAAAGAAGGAGACTCCACCACACTCCTTGGCAGCAAATTCCACTGTCGAACAGCTCTTACTGTCAGGAAGTTCTTCCTAATGTTTAGGTGGAATCTTCTTTCTTGTAGTTTGGATCCATTGCTCCGTGTCCGCTTCTCTGGAGCAGCAGAAAACAACCTTTCTCCCTCCTCTATGTGACATCCTTTTATATATTTGAACATGGCTATCATATCACCCCTTAACCTCCTCTTCTCCAGGCTAAACATGCCCAGCTCCCTTAGCCGTTCCTCATAAGGCATCATTTCCAGGCCTTTGACCATTTTGGTTGCCCTCCTCTGGACACGTTCCAGTTTGTCAGTGTCCTTCTTGAACTGTGGTGCCCAGAACTGGACACAGTACTCCAGGTGAGGTCTGACCAGAGCAGAATACAGTGGCACTATTACTTCCCTTGATCTAGATGCTATACTCCTATTGATGCAGCCCAGAATTACATTGGCTGTAAACAGTTGTGGCTTCCCCCAAAAATCTAGGGCAACCCAATCAGATGGGGAGGGTACAAATAATAAAATAAATGTTGTTGTTGTTGCTGCTGGTGGTGGTGGTGCTGAGAGTTAAGAGGAGACCCCTATATCATTCGCAGAGCTATGGTTCCCTGGGGTCTCTGGGAGTTGTAGCTCTGTGAGGGCCTCCTTGCAACTCTCAGCCCCCTTAGCAAACTACGGGATTCTTTGAGAGGAAGCTTTGGCTGTTTGAAGTGGTATGATTCTGCTCTAAATGTATAGTGCAGATGAGGCCTCAGTCATGCCTGCTGAGCATACTCTGTCCTTACTGAGTTAGGATTGTTTTTCTTTAAAATATATTTTGTACTTCTGTAAACCTCGCAGTTGCCCCAAGTCCTGCTGTTACCCCTTGTGTGTGAGAAAATGAGATCTGCCTCTTCCTAGCTCCCCACCTGTCTCTTTCACACACACACACACACACACACACACACACACTTGCATTTCCTAGACGAGAATTCAAGGCCATTTAAAATTCCCTAAAATAGCAAAGCGGGCCATTTATAACGAAGTAGCAATCAATACGTTGCGCAAACGCACACACTTTGCCAAGCAGTGAGAAGCTCAAAGGCTGCTGATCTGAGTTCCTTTCGGATGGGAGAGCACTGGAGACGGCGGGTGCCTTTGAAATATTTGCTTTATTTACCACAGAGGGAGAAGTGGAGGCATTTGTACAACACAGGCAGAAGATCCGCACTCCAGGAGCGAGCAGGGCGTTGTAGCCTGTCTTCCAGAGCCTTCTAAATTCCAGGACAAGATCAGAAGCAGAATTGACAGCTCAGATTTCACAGCGGAGATTAAGGGCAACTCCGAATGACCAGCTTATGGAGCGTTCATCCTGATTTTCTTGCACACAGTTTACAAAGAAAGTTCTTTATTGAGAAAACATGTTTGCAGGGAGGCTATAAGATACTGAGCATTCATCCTGATTTGTTTGCGCAGAGGCAATATGTCTTTGCACCCCTCAGTCATTACCCCACACTTTTCAGTGTATCTCCCCACTTTCCTAATCACAAATAGGCGGGGGGGGGGGGGCTAAGTGGATTTGATGTGCCAGAGCAACAAACACTTACCCCCATATATGCCCATTCAACCACTTTGATCTGTGGAACCACAGGTGCCATGAAATGCTTATTCCACACTTGTAAGCAATCCATCTTTAAGTGTGGCAGCAGCTAAACTTTGGAACTCCCTGCCTCTTGACACCAGGCAGCCGTCTCCACCGTAACCTTTTCAGCTCCTGCTTAAAACATTTTTTCATAGACAAACCTATGCAGATATGCAGAAGTTACATGGCTGTGTTTCTTTTTAGCCACTGTTGGTTTTAATCACCTTCTGGATATTTTCAAATACTTGTCTTTAACTGTTCCTTTTTTTAAAAAAGTATTTTTTATCGTACAATACAGTCACTGCAAAGAAAAGAACAGACTGTCCAGGTGCCGCCTTTGTTCCAGGGACAGTCCTGGATATACAAAAGCCATCCTGGTTTCTGATTTGAGCCCGGAACATCCTGCTTTTCCTTAAAGGTAAAGAGACCCCTGACCACTGGTCCAATGGCGGATGACTCTGGGGTTGTGGCACTCATCTCGCTTTACTGGCCGAGGGAGCCAGTGTTTGTCCACAGACAGCTTCCGGGTCATGTGGCCAGCATGACTAAGCTGTTTCTGGCGAAGCAGAGCAGCGCACGGAAATGCCATTTACCTTCCCGCCGGAGCGGTACCTATTTATCTACTTGCACTTTGACGTGCTTTCGAACCGCCTGGTTGGCAGGAGCAGGGACCGAGCAAAGGGAGCTCACCCCGGGGAATCAAACCGCCAACCTTCTGATCGTCAAGCCCTAGGCTCTGTGGTTTAGACCACAGCACCACCCGCATCCCTGCTTTTCCTTAGGACGTCCCTATTTAACTGTTCTTACCTAACAGTTTTATTTTATACATTTTATATATATTTTCTAAAGCCTTTCAAGGTTTTTCTTGCAATCAAGCGGTATATGCATTTCACTAAATAAATAAAAGAAATCGCACAGACCTAAATATCTGGTATGCGATTGGAACCCCTCCTGCAAAACAAAGTTTTTGAGGCAATAAACCAGAAAGCACTAGATGGCGCCATTGGCAAATGCTTTCGTTGAACCGCCCGCTTCCTATTTGAGACAGAAGGTTTTTTTTAACAAAAAAAACCAACCGGGTGCATCCTAACAACTGCTTTGAATGTGCCTAATTTAGCTGCCGCAGTGCAAACAGATCGATGCTCTGCTGATTTTGAGCAATGCCATGTCTGGGGCTGTGAGCAAGCGATGCCTTTTGGAAATGCACTGATATACGAAAGGTAGCAAAAGAAACATGACGATCCCTTGGGTCAGCTGTTTCTATTTCCCCAAAGACTCCCCCTCCCCCCAGTAAACATAACCCTCAAACCAAGGGCTGCTGTGGCCCAGTATACCTGAAGGAGCGTCTCCACCCCCATCGTTCAGCCCACACACTGAGGTCCAGCTCCGAGGGCCTTCTGGCCGTTCCCTCCCTGCGAGAAGTGAGGTTACGGGGAACCAGGCAGAGGCCCTTCTCAGTAGTGGCGCCCGCCCTGTGGAACGCCCTCCCATCAGATGTCAAGGAAATAAACAACTATCTGACTTTTAGAAGACATCTGAAGGCAGCCCTGATTAGGGAAGTTTTTAAAGTGTGATGTTTTTCATATTCTGTTGGGAGCTGCCCAGATTGGCTGGGGAACCCCAGCCAGATGGGCAGCATATAAGTAATAAATGATGATGATGATGATTACGCACAAACAAACCTCAGTTGTTGTTTTTGCTGTCGCAGATTATTCTGAGTTCTTTCCTTGGTACTTACTCGTTCATCTCTGTACCCTGTGACTCTGTTCTGTGCCCCACACAAGAAGGGACTGTGTGTTTCAAATACCCGACTGGCCTCAAAACAGAATTCAGCCTGAGTTTCAGAAGACCAAAACAGCAACAGTGTTAAACGGGGTAAATGCCTTCCCCCAGGAAAACGAGCATCCACAGTGCACTCAAGGACATATCTAAGTGGAAAAAAATCAAGGAGGTAAGTGACAAGTCAACCAGATGATCATCACTTTAACCAGCGTCCCACAGTCTCAAAAAGGCAGCTGAGACGTGCAGCTTCCATTTCTGCATCTCAATTGTAGTCCATGAACGGCTTCCAGGTGGCAAAAAAAAAGTCCATTGATTTTGCTTTGCCTTTGGCCAATTTTTATACTGAACGTCAGTTTTTCCTCCCAGAGCAAAATGATTTAATAGTCTATGGAGCCATAACTCAAAAGTCCATTTGCCTGCTGGTTTCCAACATTTTGCAATTTCCAGGCATGCTGCTAATAACAAAAAAGGGTATTAATGTTTTATATACCAGGTCTTCATTTCCTCCCTTCTCTTTTCTCACTAGAAAGTAAAAAAAAAAAAAAACACAGAACAGGGTGCAGCCAGTTAAGTTTTACTCCGAGTCGACCCATCAAAATCAATGTAGCTCCTAGTGGTTCAGCAATAAAGTTGCTGGCACATTTGCAAAGCTAAGCAGGGTCTGGTATGGTTTCACATTGGATGGGGCACCATGTGCTGAGATTTCCTGCATTGCAGAGGGTTGGACCATATGGTGCTCAGGGTCCCTTCCAACTCTATAATTCTATGACTAGGCAGCCCGTTGGCTTGATCCAACTGGCTCTTCTTGCATTCTGGAACTGGGCTGTCTCACATTCACGCTACCTGCACATTTGAGCCGCTTCCTGGCTTCCTTCCTGTCCTCTGAAGCAGAGAACCAGTCTGTTCTGGGCTGAAACCACACCATACAAGGATCTCTCCATAGCAGCATCCCAAGCAGACACATTCCAAAGGAGTGATGCATCGTTTTGACCCAGAAGCTGTGATTTCATTTCTAAAAAGAGATGCTGAAACCCACCGGCTCCATTAAACCCCAAAAGCTCTGCATAAATACAATGCGGTTCTTAGTAAAAACAAGATTTCTTTCTGCAGAGTGTGGACCATGGAGGCAGGTTTATTAGGGCAAACTGGGCCCTGCCCTACCAATGTCCATCGGTCCTCATCCTTGCCTCACCTGCCTGCCTTCTTCCTGGAGAGATGCCACCTGCCCTACTCAGCTAGAAAGAACAATATTGTGCTCCTCCTGGAGTAGCTTGTCCACCTTTGGCTCCCCGTCCCAGACTCAGCTCTCACCTGTGGCTTCTGGAAGCTGCCAGCATGCGACAGCAGCCACACCGTGAGAAACGGCTTCGGCTGGCCAGCTAAACCAGGAGAGGGTAGCCAATGGGTCTCCAACACTCAATGAGAGGGATTTCTCCTGCATGCAAGGACAGGCTCCAGCAGATTGAGCGGACAAGACCAATAGAGCCAGCGTGGTGTAGTGGTTAAGAGCGGTAGACTCGTAATCTGGTGAACCGGGTTCGCTTCCCCGCTCCTCCACATGCAGCTGCTGGGTGACCTTGGGCTGGTCACACTTCTCTGAAGTCTCTCAGCCCCACTCAGCTCACAGAGTGTTTGTTGTGGGGGAGGAAGGGAAAGGAGAATGTTAGCCGCTTTGAGACTCCTTAGGGTAGTGATAAAGCGGGATATCAAATCCAAACTCCTCTTCTTCTTCAATAGTGGGTCCAATGGTCAAGAAGGCATTTTCTGCACATGCTGCAGAAGGAAGTGAGGAGCAAGTGGCGCTTGTCCACCTGGGAAGGGAGCCCATCTAGGAAAGGAAAAGCTCTGATCCTCAACCTTCTCTGCCTTGTGGGATATCTTCGGGAGGAGAAACGGCTCAGGAGGAAACCCTAAGTGGAGTCCCTAAGACAGTTGGGTGGCTCCTTGTACGCTTCCTTCCGGCAACTCCTACAGCCCAAATGGTCCCGAATGTCTTGCTCTGCTTTCCTTTGGACCACATCAGCGAGGCCAAGAGGGGGCAGTTTTGTCATCTGAGCAGCCCAGGGCTGCCATACATACTTGCCCAGGTTTGTGCACCAGGGATGCTGCTAACATGGTGGTTTGACTTTACCACCCATTGTATCTCAAGACCAGGGGTCAGCAAACTTTTTCAGCAGGCGGCTGGTCCACTGTCCCTCAGACCTTGTGGGGGGGCAGACTATATTGGGGGGGTGAACAAATTTCTATGCCCCACAAAAAACCCAGGGATGCATTTTAAATAAAAGGACACATTCTACTCATGTAAAAACCCGCTGATTACCGAACCATCCGTGGACCAGATTTAGAAGGCGATTGGGCCAGATCCGGCCCCCGGGCCTTAGTTTGCCTACCCATGCTCAACACAGATGGATGCCAACAAGTGCAAGTTAAATTATCGACCAGTCTATGGATGTTCGCAATGCAGCATGCAGGCTTTGGCATTACACAGAACTCTTCTTTCCGGCCAAGATCTGTGTAACCTGGTCACATTGCAGTCATTGATGGAGACCATCTGTCTAACGCAGGGGTGGGCAATTTTTTGTTAATCTCTCTAATCTCTTAGGGGTATGTGCTGGTGGTGGATGGGATTGAACCCAGTGGTGGGTTAGGCCAGAACTAAAAGGGACCAAGGCCATTTCTCACCCTCTTTCTGCCACTTCTCTTTCTCTCTGGCCCCCTTCTCTCTCTCTCTTTCCCTGCCCAGTTCCCTTTTCTTGATGCCAAGCAAAGCGTAGGGAGAGGAACAGAACATACCGTATTTTTTGCTCTATAAGACTCACTTTTTTCCTCCTAAAAAGTAAGGGGAAATGTGTGTGCGTCTTATGGAGCGAATGCAGGCTGCGCAGCTATCCCAGAAGCCAGAACAGCTTTCGCTGCAATCCCTCTTGCTGTTCTGGCTTCTGGGATTCAGAATATTTTTTTCTTGTTTTCCTCCTCCAAAAACTAGGTGCATCTTATGGTCTGGTGCGTCTTATAGAGCGGAAAATACGGTACTTGCCAGAGGTCTGACTGAGAACATGAAGAGTGCTTTAGAAATTAGTCCACCAGCCACTTGAAACTAGTCCAAGAGCCACAGGCCGCCCACCTCCTGGTCTAATGGCAGGCAGCTGCTGTAGAATCCTAGAAGTGCAGTGATGGGACTCAAGGGTCATCTAGACCAACCCCCTGCAAGGCAGGAATTGCAGCTAATCACTTGGCTGTTTCCTGAGTCCTGCCACCTGCCACCACTTCAGATCCGGTGATCAGGCAGCTTCATATGCTTGGCTTGGATCAGGATCCTAGAATCACAGAACTGTAGAGTTGGAAGGCTCATCTAGTCCAAGCTGGAATCTCAGCTAAAGAATCCCTGGCAAACGGTGATCCAACCTTTGCTTAAAAATCTCCAGTGAAGGAGAGTCCATCACCTTACAAGGGCTTCGAAGAGCTCTTACGTGTCAACCTCCTTCTTAAATTGTGGTGCCCAGAATCGGACACCTATTCCTTTTTTATATATAATAATTTTTATTGCTTTTTCATTTTTATCATAATCACAGTTTCAATACACAATACAATAAATTCAAGCATTGCTCTAGCAGAGCATCGACCTCCCCCTGCCCCTCTTTCTGACTTCCATATATAATTACTTATTTCTTAACATTTCTATAACCACTTTTTTTTAACCTTCTGTGATGGCCTGGGATTTGGATTTGGATGCTGAACCTGAGGGATCCCAGCCTGCACAGGATTCCCCGCCTCCAGAACCAGCTGAGCCGGGGCTGGGGCATGAGCCTGAAGGGTCCTCACCTGTGCTGGATCCTCAGATGCAGGCACCAGCTGAGTCTGCTCTGGCCCCTGAGGTGATGGAGGACCCATTGCCTGCAGGTGCTCCACTCTCAGCCCCATCAGAGGAAGCTGAGGTTGCCCCTGGGTCCAGTAACCCTCCACCCTCTCCTGAGCTGCAGAGGCTCAGGGCAGAGAGGCGGAGGGAACTAAGTTCCTGCAGGAGGAGTGCTCACCTCCAGGCCAGGAGAGGTGAGTCACCTGAGGATCAGGGCCGCCCTTTGCCTCGGGGCAGATAAAAGCCAGCCAGCCCCAGTCCCAAGTTGCGGAAGCAACATTGTTGGTCACCAGCTCCTGCCCTGCACCCAGCTTCAGCTTTTACGGACTGCCTCCATATTGCTCCTTCGACCACGGACTGGGATTGGACCTCGCCTCACGGTTAACCCTCGGGACCAGCACAACGACCTCACATGCAGCAGCGAAGGAAGCTTCTTGGGCACCTGGGGTGGCACGTCCATAGGGGAGGGGCAAACCACCCATAGGGATGGGACAACACAAGGTGCATGGTGCCCATAGGGTCAGGATGGGGCACATGGCCCCGATAGGGACAGCGTGCACAGCACCCTTGGGAGGGACAGGATGGGGTGCGCTGCAGGGCCTCAGCCGCCCTACAGCTGGGGGGGAGGCAGCGGGCAGATAGCGCAGAACTTGCGGGCACCCGAGACACGTGGCTCGGGCACACTGCAGGCCCTGAGGTGAATGCCACTGGCCATTTTGTCACTCCCATCAGGGTGACCCCTGGGGTGGACCACTCCCCCGCCCCCGCTTACATGTGTCCCTCATGAAATTCATTTTGTTAGTTTGGGCCCAATTCTCCAGTCTGTCACAGTCATCTTGAATCCCAGTCCTCAGTTACACAGAACCCTACCTTGGCCTGAGGATGATAGGAAACCAGCCCTGCGGAAGGTTCTGGAGCTAATTAGGGTTGCCATACATCTGGAATTTCACGGACAAAACTGGAGTAAAAGGTAAAGGCAAAGGACCCCCGGACGGTTAAGTCCAGTCAAAGGCGACTATGGGGTTGTGACGCTCATCTTGCTTTCAGGCCGAGGGAGCCGGCGTTTGTCCACAGACAGCTTTCCGGGTCATGTGGCCAGCATGACTAAACCACTTCTGGCACAACAAAACACCGTGACGGAAACCAGAGCACATGGAAACGCAGTTTACCTTTCCGCTGCAGCAATACCTATTTATCTACTTGCACTGGTATGCTTTCGAACTGCTAGGTTGGCACGAGCTGGGACAGAGCAACAGGAGCTCACCCAGTTGTGGGGATTTGAACCACTGACCTTCCAATCGGCAAGCCCAAGAGGCTCAGTGGTTTAGACCACAGCAGTCGCAAGCAGTGTCCGGGTGGAAATTCCTGAAGTGTCCTGGAAAGTCCTGACATATTGCAACCCATGTCAGAAGTGTAGATTTTGGCGAATTTCTTTAAAAACAGCTCAAAAGCTTCAAAGGCTTAAGAACTTTTGTGTCTGGATTTTCATATCTTGAAATATGACAAACCTACTATGGATCCAACAGGGCTCTGCCTTGCTCTTTTTGGGGGGGTTGGGGCTAGGGGAATCCACACCAGAGCTTGAGTTCAGTACGTGGGGGGGGGGGGGAATAGAGGTCTGGGAGATCTGGGAAGGGGAAGGTCTTCTGGACAGGATTAAATAACTAACCAGAAGATGGGGAAAGGGGGTGGGCTCAGAGCAGGGGACACTGACAAGACTGGGAGGAGCAAAGAAGAGAGCAGGAGACATAAATTGATGCACTTGTAGCTTTTGAACTCTGCAAGGAGAGAGAGAGAGAGAGAGAGAGAGAGAGAGAGAGAGAGAGAGAGGAGACTGTGGGAGAAGCAGCAGCTTTCCCCCTCTTTTAAAATTCCCTTGCTTTTCTGATTACTGGCAAAAGACAGTGTCGAAGGAGGGATCATCAGCTAGGCAAGATGGGCACTCTCAAACTGCTTTTGGCTCTGATCTTCCTATCTTTGCAGATGTTTCGTTTCGAAGGGGAAGCAGTAGTTGTGCCAGCATCGCAAGAAGAGGAGCCCTCTTTGAGAGACCTAGCCCCCAAGGTAACTTTGGGTTACTCCTGGATTTGGGCACGGGAGGTATTTCGCGAGAGCACGAGCTTAACCGTGTCAACTTTTCTCTTTTTTTCCTCTTTTCTTTTTTGCCTTGTATCGCTTTGTTCCTCTACGATAGAAATTCTTTCGATAAAACATTAATGCCAGCTCAGGGTCAAGTCCTATTGAAATCAGTGGGGCTCCCTTTCTCAAGCGAGTGGGGTTCGGATCACAGCCTCGGGGTTCGTGGTTTTAAAGACTGAAGGAATGAAAGTAGTGGTGAATTTTTTGATGGGTGTATTTTACTGCAAATGTGGGGAAACAGAACATCAGGACTGCTAACATTCTCCCCTCTCCCCAACCCCCCAGGATGATTTTTAAGTATTTAAATAGATTAGTACATTAATCGATTTACTGGACAAATCAACACTCTGTGCTATAAGTTCTACACCTGTTAAATTAAAAAGTAATAATAATAATAATAAAGGGGTACAAGTCAAATAATTATATATTTATGCTTCACTAATAGCCAGCAAGGTGGCTTTCCAAAATTTCAAATTATTATTTTCGGGCAGCCGGGAGTGTGTAAATTATAAATAGGATGCTTTGCACAGTCAGTTATGACAAGATAGACCTTTGTGCATGTGCGTTGAACCACTGGTGATGTTTCGTGTTGTTGTTGTTGTTGTTGTTGTTTAATTGTAAGCTGCAGTGAAAGTCCTCTGAGTGAAACTTGGGGTATATGACTTTTTGAAAGAAATCGGTCGCTGTGTTTCACTTTGGCTGTGGTGTACAAGTAGCTCTCCTGTTGACAGTCAGGTAGGAAATAATCTTACATGATAGGCAGCCCTGAAACACAAAAGAGGTCAACCGAGAGGTTGCCTTAAACCGTTTTCATCAATACAGAAGGTGGCACACTTTCGAGTTATAAAGAATGCCTGATCAGGTGGCTGTGTGCTGTGCTGTTCGGAAGGTTACATACTTTGAACCAGGAACCAGTGCCTAACCATGCCTGGCACAAAACACAAGGCACAGAGGTACTGTGTACATTCCCTCATTGATGAACATATCATTTTCCTGCCCCTTGCCCCAGGCTCTTTTGTACGACATCCTCCTGCCTCAGGGCTGGAGAACCTGTTATGCGCCATTTGCACCACCCATTAGAAACACTCTTGCGCCACTTTAACAGCCATGGATCAGCATCCTGGGAAGTGCAGTTTGTTCAGGGTGCAGGCCTCACAGAGCTACAACTCCCAGCACCCCTCAAGAGTTCCCAGGATTCGCCATGCCTTCTAAAGTGGTCCAAGAGTGCAGTGTGTGTGTGTAATGTGGCTGGACTCCCAGCTCTTACCAGCTCCATCCAGCATAGCCAATGGTCAGGTATGATAGGAGCTGACGTCCAGCCATATCTCATGGGAGGCACAAATTTAGCATCCATGTCTGACGGGGTCCTGTTTCTCAGATACAGTGGTACCTCGGGTTACATCCGCTTCAGGTTACATACACTTCAGGTTACAGACTCCGCTAACCCAGAAATAGTGCTTCAAGTTAAGAACTTTGCTTCAGGATGAGAACAGAAATCGGGCTCCGGTGGTGCGGCGGCAGCAGGAGTCCCTATTAGCTAAAGTGGTGCTTCAGGTTAAGAACAGTTTCAGGTTAAGTACGGACCTCTGGATCGAATTAAGTACTTAAACCGAGGTACCACTGTATGTACTTGCCCCAGCTTAGAGAGCTAGAAGAGGCTGTGAGCACACAATTGTTCAGGCTTCCACTGGGCAGTGGCAGCCCTGGATATCTTGTCTGTGTTAGCAGAATGGCTAGATGCCCTCGCTTCCAGCTTTGCTGTGCCTTGAGCAGCAGCTCCACCTACAGAGATCAGCTTCCCTTGCTGGATCAGGTTTGATAGCACGTTCGTGCCATGAGGACTAGCGACTTGCTTCTTGAAAACATGGAGAACCTGCGTCTGCTGTGCGGATTCCAAGAAATAATCAGGAGGTGTGATCCTGGCCTCATTCCTTGGAGTGCTTCCCTAGAGTGGGTTCTTGCTTACTTTTCAAGCCACTCCTCAGTCAAAAACCCCTCTGGCCTTTTCCAGGATGACCGTCTGCAGAGGAGAGCCTTCCAGGACTTCGCTGACTTGGTGAAGAGGGGAAAACTCCAGCAGTTCTACGGCTTGATGGGGAAACGGGCCAGAGGTGAGTAAGGAGTCCTTGCAAGTTGGCCTTATAGCAGAAGCCCCTTGCTTTTGGGCATTGTCTGTGGCAGGGAGTGCTCTGTTAGAGTGGCTACTTTTTCATTTTAAACAATGGGTGCGGTGTCTCAAGCCCAGAGGGCAACCTTGACCCTCCATGTGTCCCTCTGGATTCTCTTCAACCCCACCCCTTCTTCCCAGGCCATATCCCTCATGAGACTTGCCCTGTACCCTCCTTGAGTGAAGACTCTCCAAGTTATGGTTACCAGATGTCCCCGTTTCCCGGGGACAGTCCCCGGATTTACATATCTGTCCCTGGACAAAATCTGTCCCCGGAATGTCCCCAGATTTCATTTAATGTCCCCGGATTTATATTTTAAGTGTTGTAGATTTATTAGTAGGGAATGAATGTTGTGTGGTTGGTTCAACGGCACAAGACACATCATATGGGGAATTCCAGTGAGGCAAAATGGCGGGCGCCACAGCAGCGAGCAGCTTCTGAAGCCAGCCAGAGCCAACTGCACTGCCAGGCTGGCTCTGGGCTGCTGAGACTGCCGCTGCCACTGTCAGTGCTGAGGGGGAACCAGGGACTCCCAGTGCGTCAACTGGGGGAACCGCTGACACACACACCCCATGACCCAAATCGAGCCGGGAGCGAGCCACCCGGCCAACTGCCCAGTGGCACTCCGGGGCCAGGAAAACCCTGGAGCTGACGCAGGGAGAAGGGGGAGAGGAGAAGGAGAACAGAGAGAGAGGAAGAGGAAGGAGAAGAAAGAGGGGAGCCCCGACCTTGCCCTGCCGCTGCCGCCGCTGAGGACAAGAGGTAGGGAAGCACCGGGAGGGCAAGGACACGTGGCCGAGTCCAGACCCGACCCGAGTCTACTCCATGGTGGCTAACACTCAAAGAGAGCAGGCAGGGACCCAGAGGAAGGCCATGCGACAAAGGAGACCACAGAAGAGAAGATATTACTACTTCTTTTTAAAAAAAAAAAAAGTGTCCCTGGATTCTTTGAAAAAAATCTGGTAACCTTACACCAAGTGTCCCTATTTTCCAGGGACAGTCCCAGATTTGCAGAAGCCGTCCCGGTTTCTGATTTGATCCCGGAAGGTAGAAGTCCCTCTTTTCATCAGAGAAATGTTGGAGGGTATTGAGTGTTGTTTACAGTGTTTCTTCAGAAGTTGAACAGAATCCGTTCCGAAAGTGCGTCCGACTTCCAAAATGTTCAGAAACCAAGGCGTGGCTTCCGATTGGCTGCAGGAAGCTCCTGCAGCCAATCGGAAGTCGCGGAAGCCGTGTCGGACGTTCGGGTTCCAAAGAATGTTCACAAACCGGAACACTCACTTCCGGGTTTGCAGTGTTTTGGGAGCTGAAACATTCGTCTTGCAAGGTGTTCAGGATCCAAGCTACAATTGTATTATTTATTTATTTATTTATTTATTTATTTGCTTGCTTGCTTGCTTGCTTGCTTGCTTGCTTGCTTGCTTGCTTGCTGTTTCTTTGTTTCTTTGCTTGCTTGCTTTTCTGTTATATCTCACCGTCAACACATACTACGTTACAGTCATACATAAAATAATAAGAGGAAGATAGTGCGGATATAAAACATAAACATATGATAGTAATAACATATTTACATTCTTCCAATATTATTTAAATCCTACATATCCCTTCCACTCTTTCCATGGTTTCCTATCTACTATTCTTTTAACTGAGGTTTTCTTACTCTGCCAAATTATTTTCATTACCTTGCATAATCTCACGTTGTAACATCTACTACCGAGTATTTTTTTCAACCTGTTATGATTATTTTCTTGCTATAATATTTTCCCATATAATCCGTATTGAGTGTTTCTATTATTTATTTATTGAATTTGTGTACCACCCTTTATCCATAGATCTGAGGGTGGTTCGCAACAGAAAAATACATTTTTTTAAAAAAAACAACCCCACTCTGTTAATGCCTCAAGCTTGCCAAAATGGAGGGGTGTGTTCGTGTGTGGAAACTAGCCTACAAATATAATATTTCCATTCATTGCCCTGCACACTTTTGCCTCTGGGCTCTAACCACTGCTGGCCTGTGGCCTTGGGTTGCAAAAGACACACACACACACACACACACCGGTTTCTTTCTTCTTTTTTTTAAATGATATTTATTAAAATTTCAGAAAAAAGAGTTACATAAAAACAAGAAAAGCAAAAACAAAAGACAGAAGTAAAAATACAAGAAAAATACAAAATACAAAATACAGAATAAAAGAATAAAAAACACTTTAAAAAAAATAGATCAATCTTTCCATGCCTTACATTCATATCCTTGTTTCCCTGACCTCCTCATACCTCCCTTTTTTGTATTCCAATTCAATTAGTTAATTCAGCAATTTCTTTCTCTCTTTATTTTCTCTTAATCCTTTAACTTAATATACTATAACTTTAAATTTTCACCTGTTATCGATCCATTTTTACATACACCTTTATAGCATTACTGCTTAAACCACCTAACTTCATTCTAACATCATTCTAACATTCATTAATTTTGCAATATTTCTGTAGATAGTCTTTAAATTTCTTCCAATCTTCTTCCACCAACTCTTCTCCCTGGTCTCGGATTCTGCCAGTCATTTCCGCCAATTCCATGTAGTCCATCACCTTCATCTGCCATTCTTCCAGAGTGGGTAGTTCTTGTGTCTTCCAATACTTTGCAATAAGTATTCTTGCTGCTGTTGTGGCATACATAAAGAAAGTTCTATCCTTCTTTAACACCAATTGGCCCACTATGCCCAGGAGAAAGGCCTCTGGTTTCTTCAAGAAGGTATATTTAAATACCTTTTTCAATTCATTATAGATCATCTCCCAGAAAGCCTTAATCCTTGGGCACGTCCACCAAAGGTGAAAGAATGTACCTTCAGTTTCCACACACACCGGTTTCATGCCTACACCTGTACCTTTAACAGCCAGCGGTTATAAATGAACCAAACCTTGCTTTTCTCGGCACCTCCATGCTGGGAACAGCTGTGCCAAATGAATCCCTGTCTTTTCCTTCAGAAAGGGGTGGGAAGGTGGCAAGGCAACCTTTTCCCCAGGGGATCCTTCATCTAAGATGAGCTCTGTGATCTTGCTAGAGGCAGAATGCATTTTCCCCTCTCTGGAAAAGTGTTGCAGAGAGGTAGGAAGGAACATAGGTCCTTATTTTCCAGGGACAGTCCCAGATAGTCGCTATGGGTGCCACACCGCCCCTGGGTGCGCCACACCAGGTGCCCGAGAGGCTTCCTCCGCTGCTGCCTCCCACCACTCATCATCATCCCACCACCACTCCCCAGGCTCTAAGCCTTCTTCCCTTGGGGGTTCCCTAGCTGGTTCCTCCGGACACTCCTCTGCAACCAACCAGTCCATGACATGCAGCCCTAACTGGAGATGATCAAATCTGAGGACTTCTGCATGCAAAGCAGATGATCAGCCACTGGTCTAGGACCCATTCTGCATGCTAAGGCGCTCTTCCACTCTGCTTTATATGTATTTTAGGTTTGTGACATGTAATGTGGCCCTCTCCACATTTTCTGGTATTCATAATTTTGAGGAGAGACGTCCAGCTTTCACAGGGAACAGTCAAGGTATGGTATATCCAGCAGAAGCACACCCAAAGGTGTGTCCCAAATACATTGCTTACATTTGTGAACTGTCTTCCTCCCCAAATGCATCTGAGAGTGCTCAGAAAGTGCCTAATTTCTGTGCCAACCTGTGCCCCTCTGTTTGCCACCCTAGGGCACCAAGGAGAGATGTTTAGAGGGCTGATGGGATGATGATGCTCCTCTTGAGGTGGGTTGAGACTGAGGGTCTCATTTCCCTACATTTCTTATCGTTTCCACCCCACCCAACCCCTTAATGCGCATATATATATATATATATATATATATATATATTCTGCCCTTTTCATTGATAATATGTAGGGAGTTCGCAATAAGCAATAAAAAGACAATAGCAACAGAAATTTCTGCTATGCAACAAAGGAATTCGATAATCACAAGTGTCGATCTGCTCAAAGAAATAACTTAATTTGTTTGCTTGTATTTGGGTTAGTAGTGGTGTTATTGGGATGCGGGTGGCGCTGTGGGTTAAACCACAGAGCCTAGGGCTTGCCAATCAGGTCGGTGGTTCAAATCCCCTTGATGGGGTGAGCTCCCGTTGCTCGGTCCCTGCTCCTGCCAACCTAGCAGTTCAAAAGCACCTCAAAGTGCAAGTAGATAAATAGGTACTGCTGCGGCGGGAAGGTAAACACCGTTTCCGTGCGCTGCTCTGGTTCACCAGAAGCGGCTTAGTCATGCTGGCCACATGACCCAGAAGCTGTACGCCGGCTCCTTCGGCCAGTAAAGCGAGATGAGCGCCGCAACCCCAGAGGCGGCCACGACTGGACCTAATGGTCAGGGATCCCTTTACCTTTACCTTTACCTTTAGTGGTGTTATTATCAGAGGCCGATTTAGGGGAGCGTGACTGATTCTCCAGCACTGGGCGCCGTAACAATGACTTACAACGGAAGGAGAGGCGGGGGACGGGAGGTGCCAAAATTTGGTGTTGCACAGGACCCTGCTAAAATTTGAAAGCACAAAGTCTGCCACTGGTTATTATGCTCCTAGTGATTAGATTGAATTTGTCTAAATAGGTCAAGTATTGTTGTTATTATGGAGTTTTATTGAGAGCAACATCTTTGCCTCAGGCAAGACAAAAAAATTACGTATTTTGTTTTTATTTTTTTGCTGATCCCCAATTTCTTCTCTTCTCCCAGAGCCGGCACAGGAAGGGGCAAGCAGAGAGCTACTTCCACCTTGGGCATCTTAGGCGAGATCTACTGCTTGGTACCATTTCCTTCTCTGCTCTACAGCCCCTGTGGATATTATGTCGCCTGTTTCTTGAGTAGCCAAGAATGGCAAACATTTTGTGTGTTTTACAGTTCCCATTATATCTCCTTACGTTGTTAAGCGCCAGCCTGGTAGCATAAACGTGTTTGCGAATCTGTGGGCTGTCTTCGTTTTCTCTCCACCATGTTCTTGTGAAGTAAAGCCAAGATGGAGAGGCGGCAGGTTTAAAAAAGAAAAAAAAAAAGGCCATCGTAGAGTTTGTGACTTTAAATGGGGTTGGCAGTGGCGACTGGCGTTCATTGGGACTGGTCAGGTGACGAGCAGGTCAAGCCAGAGCCTGGTACAGTCAACTAATTCCAAGTCTTGTCTGCCGCCTGCTCCTTGCTGAATTTGCTCAAAACTAAGAAGTTGGCAGATAATAGCCTTTGTCCCGCAGAACTAGTTGTCAGGTGGCAGATAGGTGGGGACAGATTGAGGTACCGGTAGGTGCTCCATTGTTTCCATTAGACCAGCCACCACTGGGGTCGAGAGTAGTAGTAATTATTATTATTACCCTGCCCATCTGGCCAGGCCTCCCCAGCCACTCTTGGAGGCTTCCAACAGGATATTAAAAACACGATAAAACATCAAACATTAAAAACTTCCTTAAACAGGGCTGCCTTAAACAGGGCTGTCTTCTAAAAGTCAGATACAGTGGTACCTCAGGTTACATATGCTTCAGGTTACAGACTCTGCTAACCCAGAGATAGTACCTCGGGTTAAGAACTTTGCTTCAGGATGAGAACAGAAATTGTGCTCCGGCGGCGTGGCAGCAGCAGGAGGCCCCATTAGCTAAAATGGTGCTTCAGGTTAAGAACAGTTTCAGGTTAAGAACGGACCTCTGGAACGAATTAAATACTTAACCCGAGATACCACTGTAGTTGTTTATGTCCTTGACATCTGGTGGGAGGGCATTTCACAGGGCGGGCGCCACTACCGAGAAGGCCCTCTGCCTGGTTCCCTGTAACTTCACTTCTCGCAGGGAACTGCCAGAAGGCCCTCGGAGCTGGACCTCAGTGTCTGGGCTGAACGATGGGGGTGGAGACACTCCTTCAGGTATACTGGGCCGAGGCCGTTTAGAGCTTTTAGGTCAGTGCCAACACTTTGAATTGTGCTCAGAAACATACTGGGAGCCAATGTAGTTCTTTCAGGACCGGTGTTATGTGGTCTTGGCAGCCACTCCCAGTCACCTGTCTAGCTGTTGCGTTCTGAATTTGTTGTAGTTTCCAGGTCACCTTCAAAGGTAGCCCCACGTAGAGCGCGTTGCAGTAGTCCGAGCAGGAGATAACCATAGCATGCACCACTCTGGCAAGACAGTCCGCGGGCAGGTAGGGTCTCAGCCTGCGTAACAGATGGAGCTGGTAAACAGCTGCCCTGGACATAGAACTGACCTGCATCTCCATGGACAGCTGTGAGTCCAAAATGACTCCCAGGCTGCACACCTGGTCCTTCAGGGGCAGTTACCCCATTCAGGACCAGGGAGTCCTCCACACCAGCCAAAAATCTTCCAGCTCATGCTCTTAACTGCTTTGATGCCAGCTTGAAAACAGGTGTCTATTAAACTGATCAGAGGAGAAGTTTAAGACCCGATCTCCATCACCCCTGGGAACTCTGGCAGGAAGGTTTGAAATCTCTGCAAATTGTCCCATGGTTGATGTTTCTACGGTGCCTCCCATTTAATAAGAAATGGATTGTTTCCCCTAATGGAAGATCCAGAGTTGTGTATTGGCATGGCTCAAGTCACAGGGCGCATAGACAAGAAACATTAGCCCCCAAAGAATTACACGGATGTCTCAATTGACGGTGGGAGTTCACAGTACAAAAACAAACCAATTTCACCTTCAAGCTTTACTAGAATTGGACCTCCAATAAAAAATGGGGGCCATGGGAATCTGCACTGCCCAGGGCTCCTTTGTGTTAGGCCAGTGCTTAGAACAGGGATAGGAAGCTTGTTATTGGATTCCACAACTTGGATAGCTAGAGTATGAAGACTCTTCATCTTGGGGTCACTGGTTTGAGCCCCGCGTTGGCCAAGATTCCAGCATTACAGGAGGCTTGAGTAGATTACCCTCGTGGTCCCTTCCAACTCTACAATTCTATGATTTCAGCATGCAATCATCATGGTCAATGGTCAGAGACAATGAAGTACACTGAGAAAACCATAGGTATCCCAGGCTTACCATTTAAATTGGCCTTGGCCTCACTTCTCCATATTACCCTACACTGCCAGGCCACAGATATGAGAACTGATATTTAGCTCAGTACTCTCCTCTCCTAATGGCTTTGGCTTCAAGTTATCAGGTGGAAGACTTTTCCAGGTTTGCTTCCTGAGATCCTTTTGAACAGAGATGCCAGGGCCCGAAACCTGAACTCTCTGCATTCAAAAATGTGCTGTGCCACTGATAAGATTTTATCTTTCCCTTTGTACAGTGGTACCTTGGGTTAAGAACTTAATTCGTTCCGGAGGTCCGTACTTAACCTGAAACTGTTCTTAACCTGAAGCACCACTTTAGCTAATGGAGCCTCCCACTGCCGCCGCACAATTTCTGTTCTCATCCTGAAGCAAAATTCTTAAACCAAGGTACTATTTCTGGGTTAGCGGAGTCTGTAACCTGAAGCGTATGTAACCTGAGGTACCACTGTATTCCCGAACTTGGAAGAATGTGAGCGAAAAAAAGGAAAGAAACATGTGCCAGAAGCCGATACAAGCAAATGGCTTCCCCTGCGTAGTCTATAGGGGATCAGTTTTGTTTGTTGCAAAATGGGCAACGGCAGGGAAGTCTCCAAAAGTCCAAAGCTCAGATCAACACATTGAACGGACATTTTCCCCCCAGGAATGATTGTGCTTGGAATACTAGAGCAGAGAACATGCTTTATTGAGAAGTAGATACACTGGTAGCATATTCTAACATATCCAGGAAACAGAGATTCACTTCTGTACAAGAATGGCCAACCTCCCCTCCCCACCTGAGAGGGCGCCACCTCACCATTTGCTAAAAACTAGAAGCTGAGGGTGCTGGATGACACTTGCCAGTAATGTGCACAGAAATCTAAACTTTGGCAGATTTAGGATGGCAATGAAAAGACAAAACCAAACACGAGAGCCAACCACAGGAGTGCTTGCGGAAAGATCTGTGCTAGAGGGATCGGCTTTCAACTGGAATCCATTTTGTCCCAAGATGGGAGACAAGGAGAGGCGTTTCTTTTTTTGGGGGGGGGGGGAGAAGTTCAGCTAGAAACGAAGAGGTTGTGTTCCACACACGCAGCAGACTAGAGGCCAAAGACATGGCGAAAGGATGGCTATTTATGCCCTCAGGGTGTTTTGCTTTGAGTTGGAAGGGTTTTTGTTTTGTTTGCCAAACCTTACAATCGAAAAACACTTTCTGGAAATGGATCGTAACACATCCATCCGACTGACGGCAGTCTGAAAGACAGGTGAAAACACAGTGCGCTCTCTGGCCAGGCATCCCCAAGGTCCAAAGGCTTGTGCCAAGGTAATTTCTAGGAAGGAAAGAAAATTATGTTCTAGGGATGACATACAGTACTAAGATGCAACCTGGAGTGAGGTGGTGCAGGGGGGCAAATATGTGACTTGCGCGCGCACACACACACACCCGTTTCCTTTGTGGCCTCTTTGGTTGTGCTGCATGTGACACACACACGTAGCCCAGCTTGGTCTGTGGCTCGTGACATGTGCCCTCGGACCCTGGACCCTTTGTGCAAAAGCACCTCAGCGTTCAAGGGAGTGGGCTTTTGGCCCCCCAAATGCTGGGGTGTCACCAGGCGACTCTGCCCTGCACAAAAGCTCACCGGAAGCAGCGCAGGGCAAATGCCACCCGACGATTCACAATTTTGAAATCACGCCAATGGCGTGTGAGGGGCACAGACCTTCAAAGAGCAAACCTGTCAAGAGGTTTCTGACTCTGTAAGCAAAGGGACCTCTCTGGCTGCAGCTTTTCAATGGGTTGTCCTCTCTGTGAATAGCAAGGTTAGGCAAAGTGTGCTCAGTGGAGGCTTCCCTTTGGTCTCTGAACACTTAAGGCGTATTTGTGAGCTTAATACCTAGAGCAGGGATGGGGAACCTGTGGCTCATCCCACCATCCCCTAAGCATGGGGTTGATGGGAGCTGCAGTCCTCATCTCTGACTTCACAAGACATTTTAAAACGACCAAGCGCCCTCCCCCTTAACAGACAGCCCATCAGGTCCACCTACCGCACAAGCTTCCTGCCTTTCCCCTCCCAGTCCTTGGGAACAAGTGCCACACAGCTCAGGCAAGAGTTTCCATCCCAAGCCGGGGAGTGACGATCACTTAAAAGATGGGAGGGCTCCCCTTGAAAAGGGGCACACCCATTATTTTTGTCAAACTGATGCTATGTGTGCTTGCACACACACTTTCCAGGCTCTTGGAACTATTTCCACAATTTTTCTAAGGGCGAATTTGTCTTGGGACGAGGACCCGCATGCAACCAGGTACGGCATCCCAGAAGTGTGGGAGAAACCCAGCCTTTCTGGGGGACCTCATGCTTCTGCGAGACCATCAAACAAAACCAGTAGAGAAGGTCAGAAATGAATGGGGTAGGCTGCCTGCCCATGGTGGCCCTTAGGGGCTCTCGCAATCTATGGGTGAAATAAGCACACGTTCTGGAAAATGGAAGCTGATTCCCCCCCCCCCCGGCAATCCTTTAAAAACAACGGCTGTTTGCCTTGGCCAGAATGGAGGTGGGGAAAGGTCCAGGGTTGTCTCCGGATGAGCACAGAGGGTTCAAGAGATGCAGGAGCATGCATTGCAAAAGGAGCCAAAACGTGTCGGGGGGAACTAAAACTACCACTGCATGAAGGCAAGCCAGCCGACTGCAGCTAACTCCTGCCTAGATCTGACACTATCGGATCACCGCCGCAATTCAAAGTAGCGCCAAAGCTGGGCGGTAAAAGCTGCTGCGCAGGAGCAGGCTGGCAAAAGGAGCGGCGTCCGGCTGGCAGTGCTCTCTGAGCAGCCGCCGCAGTGTGGCTGAATGCACGCTCCTTGGCCTGTTAGGTGCGGGTTTCTTTTGGAGCGGGTGGAAGTTCAAAGGACAAAAAATGTCGGGAGCGGCGTGGAGGCACCAGGACAAGGGGGCTGGTAAGGGCTGCTGGTCCTGCCATTTCTCCTCCTGCAAAGGAACAGTTATAGCTGGCTCTTCAGAAGGGTTTGTGGTCAGAGCACTCAAAAGCAGCTGCGAGGAAGAGCAAGGAGCTCCATGTCAGGCGACACTGGGCAAGGGCACAACTACTGCAGGAGTGAGGGAAGTGGTGCTTTTCCCCCCGTTAGGCCGCTTTCCCCCACCGGGGACTCAGCTGTGTGGCCCACAGAGATAGCAGCACGGCCTTAACGTTCAAACTTTTCGAGGGAAGGGAAGGGGAAGCAGCCAAAGGACGTCCCCACATTCAGTCAGAACCTCCCGGAGATTTCCTGGCCTGCTGGGAAGGAAGAAATAACTGCTGTTTGCACACACTTGGTGTGCAATATCCAGTTAGCGCTCAGACCTGCAAACGGGTATGAGAAATTGATGGTCTCGAAGGAGCCCAAGGGGGTGTCTGATCATTTCCACTTGCAGTGTGACGGGGGGGGGAGGGGTCCAGCAAACCCACCTTTAGGCTGGATCCAAAGGTGCAGCAGAATAAGAGGGGGGTGGGAATGTGGGGTAGAATGGACTGGCCCAAAATTTCTTATGACTGATAGGAGATAATTGATTCTGAATGCTCTCCTTTGTATTAAAAAAAAAACCCCTGTGAGTAGAAACCTAGGACAGGAGATAAGAGAGCCTGCTAGAATCTTTATCACTGTCACTGCTGGTTTTCTACTGAAAGGGAATTCTTTACATGGGGAATTGCGGTGCCCCACACTTGCAATCTGAAACAGTACAGCCCTCTGTATCGTGCAGGACCTTCACCACCTCACAGCAGGTGCCAACCAGGCCCTTCAAGGCTGCATGGAAGCAGGAGGCTGAAACAACTAAGAAATTACGAGTTACGACACCATCTTATGGACTAGGGCCTTGTGGTTCACGGAGCGGCAAGTTGCAACGGTGCAATGGAAGATCTTACTGCCCCTTCACGGGGCCACATTAACACTGTATCCATTCTGATCTTCCCGACCTTGCAGTGCGGAGGAAGGACCTGGGTCAAAACGGTCCCGGGGAGAAGAGAAACATCCTGAAGGCATGTGAAAGAGGGGCGGGGAGGGTTGGTATCAACAGCAAGTCACAAATCTGCGATCCCAAAGGCAGTTCCTAATGCTGGAAAAGGAAAGGGGGTTATGGTGGTGGTGGTGGTCGGCGGCGAGGAGGTGTCCACACTTCTCAGAGAGGTTGGTCAAATTAAGTGCCCTTAGGAGGGGTCCATTTCAAACAGCTGGGATCCATGCTTTTATTGCTGTTAGACCGCTTGGCCTCTTTGGCTATCCATTCGTCGATAAGATCCTGAAGGGGGGGGGGAGAAAAAGGGAAGGCACAGGTTAAACGTCTGGGGGAAGCTGCTAACAAGATGATAGAGCTGCGTCTAGCATTGATAAGGATGTCCCTAAATTCAAGGAAACAAGCACAGTAGTAGTTTTGTGCTGCAAAATGACCCAGCTTAATCAGCTGGGGCTTCCATAGTAGGAGAACTCTCTTTCTGTGTAACTGCCGAGTAGTAACTTCAGTTTCCATCGTGCAAACATGGACCTCCATTTTTGAGAATCTGCTGACCTTTCCTGCTTGTGTGTTGCGTTTTCTGCAGGTCAAATCTTGTCACTGGGGGGTTTCAGGCTTGATGTTTTGGAGGGGGGTTGCAGGAGGCTGAAATATCTGGGTGTTTTAATGCTATGCTAGAGAGACTAGAGATGGAAGGAGAAGAAGACAGAGAAGACTTAACGAAAGAAGAAGGCTGATTTCGTTGATCTCTCCACATTCTGGTTATCGTCTTAACCCGATGTTTGCCGAGCCCCATCACGAATGTAGCAAGGAGGCGATTTTGCTTAGCAGACAGGGTTTTCTGTGTGCTAGCTAAGTAGCAATGAAACATTTGAGGCTGCAACCCTAACCACAGTTACTGGGGAGTAAGCCTTGCACTGAACAAGTGAGACTTACGTGTGAGCACAATCCTAACTATGTCTACTCAGCAGTAGGTCCCATTGGAATTCAGGGAGCGTTACTCCTAAGTGGAAAGGGTTAGGTTTGCAGCCTAAGCCCACAAAACTCGCCAGCTTGCCCCAAAAATATTAGTAGCCTCCTGGAGGGTGACAAAGGAGTGAAAGGGCCCCGTGTCTTCTCTAGTAACCTGATTGGTGCAGAAAAAGGATGCAGTATTGCACCTCCCATTCTGCAGGTTCATCACTCATTGGCATGCAATTCCTTATCACCAGGTGAGTTGACTCTAGTCTAAGGCACTTCAAATGACACTGTAGACAAGAGACTGATGGGTGAAACAACCCAAACGTCTCCTGAAAGGTAAATGAGATACACAGTGCAGAGGGAGCATGCAACGGAAGCCACAAGAGGGTTCCCTAAATGCAGTGGTTCTCAAATTTGGGTCCCCATCTGTTGTTAGACTACAACTCCCATCATCCCTGACCACTTGTCCTCCTAGCTAGGGAATGATGGGAGTTGTAGTCCAGCAACGGCTGGGGACCCAAGCTGGAGAAACACTGGCTCACTGGAACCTCATTCCTGTGGTCTGTCTGTACGGCACACTTCGTTCTTTTCAACTGCAGTGGCTTTTCTGCTCCATAAAAGCAGCTTTGTTGTGACCAACTGGGCGCATGTCTGATGTTGTCAAGAACCACGGCAGCTGGAATTGGAGCAGTAGCAACCATCACGAGCAGAAATACAGAGGCAGGGAAGGAAAGAGAGACTCTGTGGGTGGGAAGTCAAGGAACAGGGAAGCTACACACATCCACTTTTCCTGGTAGCCATCCCTAGCCCTAAAGCAGGCATGTCCAAAGTCCATTTCGGGGGCCTAATCCGGCCCGCTGGTCGGTTTCATCCGGCCCCTGTGGCAGTTTATTTCCTGGGGTAAAATCCTACAAAAACCTCAACAACTTCAACCCTCAAAAAAGTCAACAACTTTGGTCGGCTCTTTGGTCGGCCCTCACGGCCCTTCACTTCATCAAATCTGGCCCTCTCGGAGAAAAGTTTGGACACCACTGACTGGTTACATGCAGAAAACAATCCTGCCATAGGTGGTTTCTGTGCTAAGCTGGGCTCTCTGCTTTTCGTTCACAGCAAATCTCGGGCGAAAGAGTGATGCTTTTCTTAGAAATCTCTCAAGAGAAACACAGCGACCCAAGAGAGGCAGATTCCTCTCTCGCAGGTATTAGCCCCACAACTTACCTGCCTCTTTAAGACTAGGTGTTTGCCCTTCCAATACTTGAGCATCTGAAGCGCTTGCAGAGTGCTAACAATGTCAACAGGGTTGACGGCTGTCTCCTGGCTGATTTCTGAAACAGAGAAGAAAGAGTGTGTTTTACTGAGGGCCTTGGGGGAGAGGGGGATATATGGGACAAACCACCAAGAGAGCTCTCGCTGTCTCCTGCCAACTCCAGCTTTAAATGCACGGAAGCATCAGGACCGAGCGTCTTCCACGACTCCAGACAAGATCCCCGAGCATGATGGCTGAGAAAGGTAGGTAGGAAGCAGATGAGCAAGGCTAGGAGAATCTCAGTATACAGGGGGGAGGTAAACAGAGGTTCAGCACCCCACATTGCTCCTTTGGCATTCGAGGGAGGAGGAAAGGTGGGAGAAATTACATTTCACAGTTTTGGGGAAGAAAGACTAGAACAGGGGTCGGCAAGGCTTACCGGCCATGGGCCGGAAATTGCGTCTGCGCATGTCCGGGGCGCCAGAAATCGCTTCTGCGCATGCCCAGACGCCGAAAATCACGCCTGTGCAGAAGCGGTTTTCAGCATCTGGGCATGCGCAGAAGTAACTTCCGGTATGTGCGCGTGCGCAGATGCAATTTCCTGCGCCGCTCAGCAAATTCCCATGCGGCACCAGTTTAGCGCAGCACGTGGGGGACTCACTGAGTGGGTGGCTTGCTTTGGGAACGGCTCGTGGGCCAGTAAAACGGTCTTCGTGGGCCGCATCTGGCCTATGGGCTGCACATTGGCAACCCCTGGATTAGAAGGGTTGTTGTTGTCGTTTTCAAAAGGTGCTGTTTGCTACTGATGGACTGGGGAGGAACATCTAGAACCCACCTTTAATGGAGATCTCTTTGCCTTGAAAGTTATGCAGATAGCGGAGAAGAACTTCCTTCCAGTAACTACGGTAGCTAATAAGGCCCAGGTCTGAGAGGGGCCTTTCTGGGGAGCCAACCTTTTCTTCCACTTTGGAGAGTAAATAGCCTGTTGAAAGAGAACAAAACAGACTCTCTGGAACCTGAATGAAGTGGTCAGTCATCCCCTAGCTGCTGTCAAAAGCTCGTAGCTCCCTGTCAGGCAGTTTCATTTTAAAGTCTTTTTTAAAAAGTATTTTTTTTTTTTTAAACATCACAAAAGCTTGTGCTACTGCAAAGCTAAAGCACCTCCAAAATATGTAGAAAAGACCTTATTTCGGAGGTGGCCAAATTTTACTTCCAAGCTAACTGGCCCTCGATCAAAAGGGTTTGTTATAGAAAGATGGTGATTGCTAAGAAAGCAGCAATCATGTTTATTTACCTCTTAACAGCCCTGAGACCCTAGTCATACGACCACTAGAGTTATAACTTTTTTACAACCTCATGCTCCATTAAGATTAGTTAGATGAACTTTTACCTAAAAACAAAGGAATGAACTTTCATTTCCAAAACTCTTGAAAAAAGGTCCCCCCGAAATCAATAAATTGATTTTTGTATATGCAACTGTATAATGCATTACAGTATGTCATATGCATAGCATATATTACAATACAGGAAAAATAGAGCTTGCAAATTTTCTAACACTTGTACAGTGGAACCTCGGATCCAAACGGCTCCATTGTTGCACATTTCAGTTTCCAAACGCCGAAAACCTGGAAGTAAATGCTTCCGTTTTCGAACGTATTTCAGAACCCAAACATGCGACGCAGCTTCTGCTGAGCGCAAGAAGCTCTTGCAACCAATGGGAAGCCACACCTTGGTTTTTTAACGGTTCAGAAGCCAAATGGGCTTCCAGAACGGATTTTGTATGAGAACCGAGGTACCACTGTATAAGGTTTTGTACATTGTGCATTACTTCTTATTGCTTAGAATAAACCAAGGTTGCAGTTTGTCTTTGTTTCTGCTGCAAGCACCGTAAAGTTCCCGCATCGCTTTGATTGCGCACTGATTACTTCTTGGTATCTTGAGTACGGATGGCTCCTGCTTCCAGTGATTCTCCAATACAGTTTCAGGAAGTTCCATAAAAGTCCTAAACAGTCCCATAAAGTTTTTAAAAGTGCTAATACTTATGAGTAGTAACATTACATATACAGTGATTCCAACTTTCATTTCGGGGTGACCTTTTTTTCACAACTGAGAAGAATTAGTCCCTAATTGCTTAGTGTTTCTAAGCAAAAGTTCATCCCTCTATGATACAGGAAATCATTGTTTTGAGAGAAAAATAGTCAAAAAGTTATACCCTAACAACCATGCTGCATTTAAAAACCCCCTCAACTGCTCTGTGTCACATTTGAGGCTATGAAACCATCTGATTTGTGGCAGCATGTAAGCATTGGATTAAGAACAAAAGCGAGTGTCTGTCCACACTTACTGAAGTCGATGAGCATTTTGCCGTAACCCTGCCTCATGTACTGAGGCATCGTCAGGATACAGGAAACGTTGTAGTTGAGGAATGAGTTCTTCTCCTGGAAGTAAACAGTATAGCCGCGAAGGGTCATGTTTGACAAGAACTGATCACATCGTGGCAAAAGTTCAAATGCATGGCTTTTGCAAGCTGATCAAAACAGAATGGCTGCAATGCAAAGAATCACAAAGCTAGTCCTGGGCACCCAAGGAGCCTTGAGACCAGGGGTGGGGAACCTCGGGCCCAGGAGTTAAATGTGACCTTCAAGGCCTCTCTATGGGGTCTTCAAGACTCTTCCCAGGCCACAGTCCTCACTGGTCCTGCTCTGCACCCTCTCCGAACGGTTTTGTTTGGCTGGAATGCGTCCTTGAACGGTGACAATGTCTCTCGCTTGCCTAGATGGACAGGTGTGGGTGAAGAAAGCGTCTTTTGCATGGTCTGGATGCAGTCTGCTATACAAAAGCAACAGCTTTGGCTCCACCCTCTTGTCCCACCTGCTAGGGAATGTGGCCCTCGGGCTGAAACAGATTCCCTACCCTGGCTTTGGGCCTGAATTTCTCAAACACCAGCTCCCCTCAGGTCTTGGGAATGCCAGCGAAAGCTCTTTTGATATTAGCTCATACAGAGACAACTTGAATTGGCCTTGTTTGGCTGTGATGGCCGTTTCCCGCAAATGTCTGCCTGGGCGATGAGTAGATTCCAAACTATTTGTGAGGGGAAATGTCAAACTGGAAAAGGAAGTGAGCGATCGTAACATTCAACTTCATCCTTAATACCTGTAACAGGATGCACACAAGACTGCTGAGCTAGGTTTGAGGTGCTTCTACAAAGCCCTGTACAGCTTGGGATCAGGATACCTAAGACCTAAAAGACTGTCTTACCCCTTCTTATGTCCAATCTATCACTGCACACTTTAGGAGAGGGCATCCTGCAGATACCATCTTATTAGGAGGTCTGTTCCATAGGATATACGAATTGGGACTTTAGTGTGGTGGCATCTACGCTTTGGAACTCCCTCCCCTTGAATTTTAGACAAGCATCGTCTATATTGCTTAGGGTGCTGTTTTCAAAACCCACACAAATTGAGAGTTGGGCAAAACAGTCCATTTGTCTTACAGAATTTGTTTGTTTAATCTTTTCACAGAAACTGTACCAAAACGGGGATTTTATCAACCTATCATGTAAAAATGCACGAGGCAAAAACTTGAAAGTGCTGCACGTCCAATGGCAAACTATTAAAGTTTTTTGATGCAGCACTCCTAGTGGCCTTGCTGCACACGTCAGAGACCAAAGTTAAACAGAATCGATAGTTCTAATGGCCGTTTTGGAAAATGGCCTCTCACACTGCCAGAGAAAGTGAAATTCAAATTGTTCCTGTGCTCTATTTTGATCAGCATGACAAAGCACTGTATCTGGGAATTCAGATCAAATGTAAAGGAACATACAGAACCCACACCAGGCCTTCATTTAACCTCACATCACACCTGGACTTGCAATATTCCTCTGTCAACAAAACAGAGACTAATATTGAGATGGAGAGCTTGGCTGCCTGGGCTAAAAAGCCCTTACTGAGGAGCAGGCTAGAAGCCATCTCCTCTGTTTAAAACAGTGGTGGCCAAACTTGGCCCTCCAGATGTTTCGGGACTACAACTTCCATCATCCCTAGCTAACAGGACCAGTGGTCAGGGATGATGGGAACTGTAGTCCCAAAACAGTTGGAGGGCCGTTTGGCCACCACTGGTTTAAAAGATGAGGATTCAGTCCACAAACCTGATGTTGATCCAATTCTAAGCCAGCAAACCAATGAGCAGAACCACCACCCACCCAACAGTCTTTTCAAGAAAGCTCAGTAGATTTATAGTCGGAACTGATCCCACTGTGGATCTGATACGGGGTGTGTGTGTCAGGGTGTTGTGCTCCCTGCCACACAATGCAAGAGCACATTCAAAACCCTGATTTCTGATTAATATACCTCCGAAACCCAGCTCTTATGAATGTTACTGGAAGCAGGTGTTTGCACATGCAACTATAAGGGGGGTGGAGGAGCCTCATGAATACCAAGAATAACTGGCTCTGTTTGGCACCAGAAGTTTGCACTTGTAACAAAGCCTGAATAAGATTCCAGTAAGCAGCCTGGCTTTCATTTGTCTTTGGACTATAAGCTTGCTTTCCGCTGTTAACTATATTTCACGAACCAACTCTTACAGATTCAGTGCCTGGCCTTTGAACCCCCTCTCCAGAGCAGGCCTGTCGTTCTGATTTAATGCCTAAGTCGTGGCCAGTGCCCTGGTTGTGGAACAGAGCTCGAGAGGCTGCTACCGACCTTGGAGAAATAGCCTATCAGGTGACAGCCGGTGTTGTCGGCTTCCGTCATGACGTAGAAGAGGAAGGGCTCCACATCGTAATACAGGGTCTTGTGGTCCAAAAAGAGCTTTGCCAGAAGGCAGAGGTTCTGGCAGTATATCTGGAAGAATCAGAAGGCATGTCAAAACGCAGATGTGTTGGGAAGAGGCGGCCAATTCTAGACACCCCTCTCACTGCCCTCAAACCCTGAAAAACCTCTTTGGCTAAATCTGCTTCTTTGAAGCTGTGACTGGCCCATCTCTGGTTTTCTGAAACTGGCCCCAATATGTTTCCAAACACAATTCAAAGTGTTGGTGCTGACCTTTATAAAGCCTAAAACAGACGATGCTCGGCAAAGGGAGGGCATCCTCTGAAGTATGCGGCTTGGCTTACTTGCATGAGTCATCTGAACCCAGATGCTCTGCAGGTATTGTTTGTCAGTGCACCCAAACCTCTGATTGTGCCACACTGTGACCCAGATTCTGCAGATCAGCCTTTGCCAAACTGGTGCGGTAAAGATGTTTCAGACTAAACATCTGCTGGTAGTCCAAAACATCTGGGGGCACCAGGTTGGTGAAAGATTAGAACCTACATTGGCTCCCAGTATATTTCCGAGCACAATTCAAAGTGTTGGTGCTGACCTTTAAAGCACTAACGGCTTTGGCCCTGCATACCCCCATTGTTCAGCCCGGATACTGAGATCTAGTTCTGAGGGCCTTCTGGAGGGTCCCTCACTGTGAGAAGTGAAGTTACAGGGAACCAGGCAGAGGGCCTTCTCGGTAGTGGTGCCCTCCTTTTGGAATGCCCTCACATCAGATGTCAAGGACAACTTTTAGAAGACATCTGAAGACAGCCCTGTAAAAGGAAGTTTGTAATGTTTGATTTTTTTTTTTTAATATTCTGTTGGCTGTGGCAACCTAGTCAATGGGTGGCACATAAATTTATTATTATTATTATTATTATTATTATTATTATTTAAAGAAACTTTGGTATCGGTTTGAGAAAAAGTCTGCTTCAGGCATGCACGAGTGTATACATTTAATATGGAGTTCTGTGGACACTAGTAAGCCGGGCAAGACTACCTGTCTAATACCATCAAAGGCAATGGAGTTAGACCAATATAATGACCAGTACCATATCCAGGTTTTGGAAGGTCTTAGGGCAAAACATCCTCTATAGGATACCCTCCTGCAGCAGGTCCCAGGGCTCTTGTCAATGGGCCCCTGCTTGGGTGTGACCTCTCGCCAGATGCCCAATAATGCCAACCCTTGACACTGATCCTAATTAGCATTTTTCAGAGAGAGCTGGGACAGGTTGGGGTGGCAGACTTCAAGGAGAGCCAGCTGGGCAGCCTGCCTATGGCCCACAAAAGACAACGTGTTGCACAAATTCTCTCCTCCTCCTCCTCCTCCGAAACCAACTCCAGTTAAGTATGTTACCTTGTTCTTTTTCCCATCGACTTCAAACACCGAAATGGAGCCTTTACGGTAAATTTCGTCACCCGGAGGATGCTTCCAGACACATTTCGCCTACGGAGAGCATTGCACAAGCATTAGCGTGGCCAACGGCATCAGAAGCACAAAGAGGTGGAAGAGAGAATCGCGAGGGGAAGAACAAGATCCTTACTAGGGGGCACAATAACATAGCAGCAGAAGCAGCTACACATTTTCTGCTCAGCCAATAAAAAGGCGGTGTGCCCAACGCTTACCATGTGCCTGCGTAGTATCGTCTGGCTCTTCATGTATTTGAGGCAGAACTCGCACATGTAGAGGCGCCCCAGTCGCGCATACTCCTCTGGGTAGGGAGAATGGTACCATGTGTCCAGCTCATAGCGGCCAAAAGCAATCGTCTTGATCATGTTGCTCCCTTCTGTGATCTGGCCCTGAAGTCGCAGCTTTTCCTATTGAGAGAGAAGGGGAATCAAAATTATTTTAAAAAAGAAACAGTTCACCATGCTATTTATTCATACGATCTATGCTAGGCCCATGTGAAAAGAGAAAACATTCCCACCCACCCCAAAAACTCAAATCAAAACAAACTCCAGTATCGGGAAGAACTGAGTTTTGATACACAGATTAAGAAAATTTATGTGGAGTTGCTTATTTTGCAGTTTATTTCACTAATCGCAGGGAGCGGCAGAGCTATAAAAAGCATCAAAGCCCCACTCCGATCTTTGGAAATGCAAATTGCCCCACCCACATTCAAGTCTCTCTTTATTTAGCCTTAAGGTCTACAAACAGAAAACTGAAACTGTTAGGAAACTGAACTCCACAGCTTGTGAAATACGGAATTGGCCAACTCCGGTCTGGATCCATCCCAAGTTAACTGCACTTTCAAATCTATGGAACTTAAAAGTCAAGACTAGCTGGATCCAATGAATTCAAAGGCATTCAAGTTCAAAGGCATTGGGGCCATGTCTACTCAGCCCCAATGAATTCAATGGGACTTAACCACGGTTTAGTGCAAGAAGGACGGCAATCTAATTTAGGCTGGATCAAGCCCATGTGTGTAAATTCTATGTGAAGGTGTCTAGTAGAGGACAGCAGCCGCAGCCTCTGTCTCCTCTTCCTCACCATGGTGCCTTGAGAACAGCTGTGGAGGGAATTGTCTTCATCGAATGCTGGAAGGGACCCAAGGGTCATCTAGTCCAACCCCCCATTAATCTCAGCTAAAGCATCCATGGCAGATGGCCATTCCCTTCTGAACAACCTTCTGGGATCACATGGTAGTGGGGGATGAGACCAGAAGCAAATGCAGACAGAGCAAAACATGTCATTTACACCTTTGTGCAGTAGTGAGGGTTTTTTCACATTCACCTACAGACTTTTTAATGTTTTATGTGATGTGTTTTAGTTTTTTGGAAGCCCCTCAGAGTGGTAGGGTAACCCAGTCTGGTGGGCGGCATGTATACCAAATAATCGTAATCATTATCGTCATCATCATCCTACAGCCAGGCAAACAACAAGTATCATCAGAGTCCCAGGACACACTCCAGCCCATCCCTGCAGTAAGGATTTAGTTTTTTCTCACTGCTTGTACAAAGTTTCCCAGTGTGTTTGGGGGCGTCTTAGAGGAGTCTTCTGGCAAGTTAAAAAAATAACAATTCAAAGACCTCTATTCAGTATTCACTCAATGTCTTCACGCCTCTCTGTATTTGCAGGTTCTGTGTCCCAGGTACAGAGGTACCTTGGTTTTAGAACAGCTTAGTTTATGAACAACTTGGAATAAGAGCGCTGCAAACCCGGAAGTAGATGTTTTGGTTTGTGAACTTTGCCTTGGAAGCAGAACATGCTCCGCTTCCTGTTGAGTGTCTTCCGTTTGTGAATTGAGTCCCCCGCTGCTAATCAGAGTCTGTCGGCTGTTGAGTACCAAGCACCCACGCAACACAGAGGTGATATTTGGATCTTTTGATTTTGCTATTATTATTTTTTTGCATTTTTGTTTGTGTGGCTTTTTCATATTTTTTTACTGTGACTTGTTCTTTGTTTTATGGGACTGACTTGTGACTTCGCTTCTGTGACTTGTTTTTGTGACTGTGTGGAACCCAGTTCAGCTACTGGTTGATTGTGTGACTGCAGAAATGGATCAAAGCCCCACATCCAAACAATGACTATCATCAGTGCACATAAGAAAAAAAAATTTTTTAATTTATTTAATCTACAATACTGTTTTATTTATTTTATAGTACAGTACATTGATTATTGCTTTTATTTTATGGATCAATGGTCTCGTTAGATCAGGCATAGGCAAACTCGGCCCTCCAGATGTTTTGGGACTATAACTCCCATCATCCCTAGCTAACAGGACCCAGTGGTCAGGGATGATGGGAATTGTCTCAAAACATCTGGAGGGCCGAGTTTGCCTATGCCTGTGTTAGATAGTAAAGTTCATATTAAAATGCTGTTTTAGGGGTTGTTTTGCATTGTCTAGATTCATTTTCCATTACTTTCTATGGGAAAGCAGGCCTTGGTTTAAGAACGCTTTGGTTTAAGAACGGACTTACGGAATGGATTAAGTTCGTAAACCCAGATAACACCCACATTCCCCTGAATGGCATTCATTGGAGGCAGGATTCCTTGAGGATGCAGGAAGGCACAAGTGGGTGAAGGCGTGGTTAACAAGCAGCTATTGGGGCTCTGTGATTTCCCTCTGCCCTGGATCCCATTGACTCCATGTTTTACATCCTGGGCCTGGTTTTCAGAAGTCCTGAGAAAAATCAGGAGACACTGCCCACTTGCCTTTCATTTTCAAAGCCTGTGTGTATTTTCTTCCTCTCTCGTTGTGAACAAGATGGGGGCACAGCAGCGGAGGTGAGCTGGCATATGTGTAGCTTTTAACACTGAGGCTCGAGGACTGGGGTTGTGGGGAGGAAGTTGGTGGTAAATCGTGGCTCCTTGGCATCACGGTGGTTAACCTGACCCGCTGTGCAGCTCTGATCACAGTTAGCCGTTGGAGACGGGAAATCTGGAAGGCCAGTTAATAAGCTCCCCTCCCCAAGATCTGAACAATGCAGAGAGCTTGGAGGTCCCTGCAGCTTGCAGTCTTTTTCAGATTAACTCCCAACACAAATCTGAAGAAAGTGCTGTTCTCAAAGCCGCCGCGGCCACGTGGAATAGGGGGCTCACCACTTCCACATGACTTAACAGAAGTACCAAAACATTATTCTGGAAGTGGTGGTCCACTCTCAGCAGAACCCCAAGTTTCTTGCTGTTTTGATTTACTCTAGATGCTTTGATCTACGTTTGCCAGAAGTCTCTCCCTAATCTTTTGGGGGAGAAGCATGGGCCTGAGGGGTCATATCACAAGGAAAGCATCAAATGAGCTTCAATCAAACATGAAAAAGGATCCATTCTCTTGCCCCAGGGCTTCTGGCACTCTCTAAGCTGGGAAACCAAAGAGATGCAGACTGCACCTCCGGCAACTGCTTTCGGAAGTCTGGCACCTCCTTACGCAGCGAAAGACAGCGAGGTGGAGGCCTGCGCTCAGTGTAACTGTCACCGCAGAAAGAAAGTGGCACTTCTTCCAAATGAGAACACTTACGAAGCTGTTTCATCTTCTCACACTTTTCAGCGCCGGTCCTCAGGGGCACGTCAACACAGCCATCCACACCCCAACAGCAGGGCCAAGAAATGCTGGCTCAGAAACAGTGGGGCTGGGCATATACGTCTGCATATCTTGGCTTCCAAAGATTATGGCACATGTAGTTCTGCAATTCTTTCCTCCAGGCTTTTTTTCCTTTTCTATTTAAACCTTAAGCAGCTCGGTCTGCTCTGAGCAGAAAACGGGCAGGCCAAGAGAGCCTGCTTAACTCCATGGCGCTCTTGTCATCTTGCAGCTCAAAATTGCTGTACTCAAGCTGCTTTTTCACTCTGGGGAGGTGGGAAGGAGCCACCCCATCCTCTTCAAGTGGAAAAGAAGCTTGGGGAGGGAAGTTTTGAGCTGGGAAAGGACCAGGAGGGAAAGGGTGCATATTCCCACCTGAATGTCTTCTCAGGCACAGTCTCCCACCCCAGCCTGCTTTGAGTTTGAGAAAGAAGCAGAATGATGCAACTCCGCTTAAGACATAGCTTAAGCCTCAAGCAACCTAAAACCTGCATCTCCAGATAGGCAGTGAGGTTTCAAAAGCATCGTCTTTTCTCTCTAGGCATTTTCTCTCTGGAGGTCCTTTGGCAGGACCAGTGCATCTACAGCGAAACTGCCATTCAGCTGACATAGCCCCGGTCCGACCGAATCCACGTTCTGCTGCCATCGGCAGGTTAAAAAAACTTGTTCTGCTGCCAGAGCTTTCCCACACAATTGATCGGTCCACTTTCCGCACGCCTCTTCATTGTCATTTTTTTAAATGTGCCCTTTGTTAGCATTTTCTTAATTATTATTTTTTTAGAAAAAAGAAAACGGTTTGAGAGTTTGGTCTCATTGGGAAATATGCTTTGATTGTTTCATCACAAATCTAAAAAGGGGCCAATGCAAAACATTATGTGACATTTGTCGCAGCTCTTACACTGCATTAGGCTCCCTCCAACTGCAACTGCAATGTCTTTAATAACTGCCCTTCATCCAAGACAGGGTTTCCCAAACTTGGGTGTCCAGCTGTTTTGAGACTACAACTCCCATCATCCCTAGCTAACAGGTCCAGTGGTCAGGGATGATGGGAGTCGTAGTCCAAAAAAAGCTCGAAACCCTGGTCAAAGACATAGAATTCACCTGCCCCCCCCCAACAAGGAGGGAAAACTAAATAGATATTTGATGCTGGTGGGGAGAGTGTAAAAACAAAAAACAAAATCAGCTGTGTACGAATCACTGTTTATGAGTGATCTAAATTGCAAATACAGTGGTACCTTGGTTTATGAACTTAATCCATTCTGGAAATCCATTCTTAAACCAAAACGTTCTTAAACCAAGGCGTGCTTTCCCATAGCAGCGGGGGACTCAATTTACGCTCAACAGGAAGCAGAACATGTCCTGCTTCCAAGGCAAAGTTCACAAACCAAAACACCTACTTCCGGGTTTGCAGCGTTCTTAATCCAAGTTGTTCATAAACTAAGCTGTGCTTAAACCAATGTACCACTGTAAAGAAAGATACGATAAAAAAGAAAAGCAAACCTTAACTGATCTAGTGAATGGTTTGCAGTGGAAACATCCAAGAAAGGGCCAAATTTTGGGGTGGAGAGAAGACACTAAGAAGATAAGAATAGGGGAGTGACCGTAGTTTACCTTGATCAAGGCCACAGCAGACAGAAGCGGTCCAGCTTCCAAGAAATGGCCTGCTGTACCTCTATACGTTTAAAAACGGTTTTATTTGTAAGTTGTCTTGAAGTGTTTCCTGAAGGGCAATAGATACACTCTAAAAATATAAGCAGATGCACAGCAGATGAGAAGCTGGCAATCTTCTTTCATTCTGCTATGTGAATGGTTCCACGGTGCTCCTTGATCTCCTTCTGCTGTTCTGCCATCAATACACTTAGCCTTCAGTTCACATTAATCTAAAAGCGTCAATGAACGGAGAGGTGGGGCGTGTCCCGCACTTGGAAACCGAGACCCTCTCCTCATTTTCTCAAGGTTAAGTCTGATAACAGTGGGAGAGGCACTTGCTTGCGGTCCCCATCCCCACAAACAAAAGTGGGGTCAAGAGCTCTGATTCCCAGGAAAAACAGCAACTGAAATGGACTAGCGTAAGATTGGGACCAGTGGGCTGAGCCTAGCTCGGAATACTGAGCACATGTGTAGTAACAGTAACTCAGAAGACAAAAAATCCACATACAGCTCCTCAAATACCTTGTTCTCAGAACTGAGGAGTCAGAAACCCACAACCTAGACCTAGTTAAAGATCCATCATTGCTTTTCCAATCCTCCGCTGGCTCAGGAACCAAGAGAGACCACCAAGATTCTCTACACCACACAGCTCTCTCTGTCCATTCTGCTGATTCAGCTTCTACCCCCTGCCCAACTGTCCTCCCCTCCAGCTGCCATGATTGGTGAGGGCCTACTGCCAAATGCCTCCAGTAACAGTTGCCTCAGATTCTCCGTACCCTGGTTTCTCCCTCCATGCAATGCATATTGTTGAATTTCTGAGCCCTTTTGAGGAATACTTTTCCTTCTTTCTGTTTACTTCTCCCCACCCCTTGCTCAGAAGTTTGATTCTGTCCAAACGGAGTCACAAGCTTAGTACAGTGGTACCTCGGAAGACGAATGCCTCGCAAGACAAAAAACTCGCTAGACGAAAGGGTTTTTTGTTTTTCGAGCTGCTTCGCAAGACGATTTTCCCTATGGGCTTGCTTCGCAAGACGGAAACGTCTTGCAAGTTTGTTTCCTTTTTCTTAACACAGTTAATACAGTTGCGACTTGACTTCGAGGAGCAACTCATAGAACGCGGTGTGGTAGCCTTTTTTGAGGTTTTTAAAGACTTTGGTGATTTTTGAAGCTTTTCCAAAACTTTCCCGACACCGTGCTTCGCAAGACAAAAAAAATCGCAAGACGACAAAACTCGCGGAACGAATTAATTTCGTCTTGCGAGGCACCACTGTACAAAAAAAGAGAGTACAAATGGTTTTACTTCAAGCCTAGAAGGTGGAAGGATGTGTATCTTACCCAGCCCAGTCCTCTTACCAGATCCTCAGAGGCTCTTGCTTGCGCTCGTCGGAATAACTCGAGGTCGTACTCACTGGTCAGATTCTCTAGAAGGGGCTCTCTGGTGTTGCCGTAGGTTTGCCGGTGCTCCTACAATAAACAGCAGAAATAATCTCTTAGAAATAGTTTGCCTGTCCTGGGGAAAGTGGATCCCCTCATCCTCTCCTCTCTGCCCTTTCTTGCTGGATAGTGAAATTATACTGGCTCCTGCTCTGAGGGAAGTAGAAGGCTGAGGGAGCCTGGAAAGCTTCATGCAGGATTGCTTGTAAGGACAAGAAGAGTTGTGGGCTGTTGTGAGTGCAGAAGCAAGGAGTCAATACAGAGATGATGCATATACAGTAGTACCTTGGTTGTCAAACTTAATCCGTTCCGGGAGTCCGTTCAACTCCCAAAACAGTTTGAAAACCAAGGCACGGCTTCTGATTGGCTGCAGGAGCTTCCTGCACTCAAGCGGAAGCCATGTCGGACGTTCAGCTTCGAAAAACGTTCGCAAACAGGAACACTTTCTTCCGGGTTTGCGGCGTTTGGGAGCAGATTTCTTTGGGAGCCAAGCCGTTTGAGAACCAAGGTACCACTGTACCATATCCAGTTCTAGGTACCACATTTTAAGAAGCCTGTGGATAAGGGGCAGCCCTCCTCTGTGTTGTTGGGACTACAGCTTCCATCATTCCTGACCACTGGCTCAGCTGGCAGAGGCTGATGGGAGCTGTAGTTCCACGACATCTGGAGGGCTACAGCTTTCCCACTCAGTGGAGACCGTATGAACTGGGAGGCAACAGATATAGTATGGAACACAACTCCTACGATGGAAGGCTGAAGGAACTATGTTTAACCCGGGGGGGGGGGGGATAGAGGGAAAATCTACAGAAGCACTCTTCAACTGCATGAAAGGCTGTTCGACAGAAGAGGGCGGAGGCTTGTTCTCTACTGTCCAAAAGGGCAGGACTAAGTCCAGTGGATTTAGAGGATAAATATTGATTGAACATTAAGAGAAATATCCTATTGGTAAGAACAGTTTAGGAAGGGAACAAATTACCTAGAGAGGCAGTGGGCTCTCCCTTGTTGGAGGCAGTCAATGCAGAGGCTCGGCAGGAACCGGATGAGGTTGCTCCAGCACTTAATTTCTTACATGGCACAGGGGGCTGGGCTGGGTGGCCTATAAGCCCCCCACCCCAACTATGGCCTCGCGCAGGGCCAAAGGACACGAAGGTCTGTGTGCAAGAAGGGATGGGAAGCAGCAAGGCTGGAATTCACAAACTGAATCAAAATAACTGGAGGAGTGTTTAGCTCATGGCTGCCTATTCTTGTTTTGGTTCTACTGTATAGCACTATGACCTAGAATCTTGGGATCAGATGCAGTTAGAAATTAACTATTCCCTCTATGCAGGGTGTGAAATATGCCATGACATTAAGGGTGGCCTGATTCTGCCAAACACACACTCCTGAGAGAGAGAGAGAGAGAGAGAGAGAGAGAAAGCTTCTGTACCATGTACTTTTCCTTCTGCTCCTTAGTCAGCCCAGCATTCCTCTTCTTCCTCATCTCTGCTACTTTCTCTTTGTACCTTAGCTGTCTTTCAGTTGGTGCCTACACAGGGGATGACAAACACAGGACATGCATAGGAGCCGGCAACCTGCCTAGGATCCTCTGACCCCATAGCAGGCCAACTATTGCTTCATATGCTATAACAGAGGTGGAAAGCCAGGTGTTGCTGGACTACAACTCCCATCATTCCTGACCATTCCTGACCTGTGCTGGGCTGACGGGAGCTGGAGTCCAGCAACAACCTGGAGGGCCACAGTTTCCCCAACTCCGTGCTATAGGCCACACCTTTCTGACACGGAATGTCGCATATGCAATATAGCACAAGCTCCCGCCGCATGGGTCTGGCAGCTCAAGTGTGTCTGCGCTGAAATGGATTCTTGCACTTCACTCCATACATAATGGGATATGCGTTTCTTTCACACACAACATCAGCTCATGTAGCAAAAAGTACTCTGAATCAAACTGCACTAAGCCAGATACCAAATTCCATGGAGAAGAGGTGTTGGCTGTGGTGTTGTGAAGTCTGCTGAGCATGCCCAGAAACATTCGCATTGCCAGCAATCTGGCAAGTGCAGAGGACCATGGCACTGTCAGGTTTCTAACCTGCTATTCTTTTGAGTATGCTTTTGCGGGAGTTAGATGCTCGTCTATTGCACTTCCATGTCAAACAATCCAGACCATGGGTAGGCAAACTAAGGTCCGGGGGCCGGATCTGGCCCAATCACCTTCTAAATCCGGCCCGCAGACGGGAATCAGTGTGTTTTTACATGAGTAGAATGTGTGCTTTTATTTAAAATGCATCTCTGGGTTATTTGTGGGCCATAGGAATTGGTTCATTTTTTTCCCTTCAAAATATAGTCCGGCCCCCCACAAGGTCTGAGGGACAGTGGGCCGGTCCCCTGCTGAAAAAGTTTGCTTACCCCTGGTCCAGACCATCCCTTGCAAACCAACATGAGCCTGATCACTGGGAACTATTACTGGATGGCAGAACAGGACTCTTGCCACACTGCATTGTAATATGTGTGTTTTATCCCGGTATAGCAAGATGGTATACTTGGGACCGTGCTTGAAAAATATCAGGGATTATTTACATGTCCTTCACTTGGCAACAGAGAGATGACTGTGAGAACTGCCTTCAGTGAAGTGTATGGCATTTGAAAGGATACAAAACATATTATTATGATCTATTAAATTTGTATACTGCCCTATACCCATAGATCTTGGTGGGGTTTCACACATACCTATCGCTACAGCTGAAGGATGAACATGCACAGAGTATTCTCAATCTAAAGAACCACATCCCGTGAACAAGGCACAAAGCATGAATTCTTCTCAAGTTATCATGGGGCAAGTTATATTCAATTGTTTTAGAAACTAACATATTTATTCTTTTCTTGGTAAAACTGAAGAATGGAACGTGTCTGTCCCCCCCCCCCCCCCGAGTTTTAGATTACTCAGAAAATGTGGTCAGCAAGATAAGTAGACACAGGTTCAGACAGAATTTCCACACAAAATTGCTTTTGATTCTGGGTTCTTTTAATTTTTTAACTGTCTTCTGAAACTGAGATGTCAATGATCACTAGAAAAAAGATGGTCCTGTTGGGTTGTTAAAGCCAGTGGATACTTGATAAAGGTGCAAAAGTAAAAATGTAAGATGGAAGTACCTGATGTCTGGTAGCATGTCTGTTGTTATCATCTTGTCGGTGAGACAGCATTCTGTCCTCAACTTGTTTATCGCGGCTCTGCGCTCTCACCTTGAAATCCAGAGAGAGATCGTATCAATCCTCCCCTTCTCACGCCATGCGAATTCTTGCTCAGATAATGTAAGAACAGTCCAACCAAAACCACAATATGAGGGAGTTAAGGTACTGTTGGCCCTGAGCCCAGGCAACTCTGAGGTTTGCAGGCAGGAAAGGATCATCCAAGGAGCCATAAGCCCTCAATTTGCAATTGACCAAACAAGATTTGATGTTTGAAAAGAGAAGTGGCAGGGCTCAAGCCCAACTTCAGGCTATGCAGCTCCATCAGGAATTTCTGCCCCAAATTACAGGTGAATTTTTAGATTTCATTGTATTTTTGTATTGTCTTCTGCCCCAGAAACCATGGTGGCTGAAGATGTAGGATATAATTTTACAAAATAAAGAATAATTTAACTAATTCCTACACAAGCATTCAATATGAGAAAATCTGATCACCTCTCCCTGCCCCATTTTACCACCTCAAGTTCATTTCAGCAGTTACTACCAGAGTCCCTAGTAAATAATTTCTTAGTCACGTGCAAAAAAGACTCTGAATATCATGCACAGAGAGACATTTGCTACAAACAGCTGGTGTTCAACAGCATACAATTTTTTTAAAAAATGTTAACTTTCTTGGGGAAATAGCAAAAAGCAAATTTGTAAATTGAAATTTTGAACACCAACATACAGAAAGCCTACAAACGAAGGGTTCAATTCAAGTTTCAAATAACCATTTTAAAACTCAAATCATAGGTTTGCTGGATTTTTGGACAAGCCTGAGAACAGAAATTCCTAAGTATGCTTCAAATAGCGTGCTTCCCGTGAGAATTTTGTCCCCGTGTTTGTTTCTGTGTCACAAATCACAACGCTCAGAGGAGAGGAACTGCACCAGTCTTTGACAACCTGGTGCTCTCCAGATGGTTTTGACTACAGCTCTCATCAGATCCAGCCAGCACCGCTGATAGAAATGGTAATCCAAAACATCTGAAGGTCAGCAAGTTGGCAAAGGCTGCGCTGCACATTACATGGCCATGCTGTATGTCCAAACACTGAGCACCGCTTCTCTCCTGCAAAGCAGCACTGAAAAGAGGAGAGACGGTGGGTGGGATGAACTGTGCTGTAATTCTCTCTGCTCCCCATGCCATTCCTCCTGACTGATCTCTTTCCATTGCCACAAGCTCATTTTCCAAGAGAATAAATTACCTTGCATTCGTCCGCTGAAAGGTTATGATACAGTGGGCATCCAGATATGGAGAAATGCCGCTCGTGTTTTCCCGTCAGGTGTCCTGTGGAGAGCCAAAGGAACACGCCTTAGGGCTGGTAACAAGAAAGGGCACGTGGGGGATTTGGGCAAGAGGAGAGTCCGCTAATGAAATCTCAGATCATGGAAGGTTCCACAGTACCTAATGAATTGCAGCCGGGCGTCGGGCATTTCATGTTGAAGTTGTAGCTCTCGTGGAATCGGCGGCGTTTGGGACGATGGGACAGGTCACTCCCCGAATCCTTCATGGACATATCCTTGGCGATACTCTCATCGTGAGACATGTTGGGGCTGGAGATGTCGATGTCGGACTCGGAAGACGGGGCGTTCCCAGTCGGCGTGCGGGGTGGCGACTCATCATGGTCAGCGGCGTTTTTAGTGTCTGTGTAGTCACAATGTTACAAAAGTGAGCAGAGCCCAATAAACTGGGGGGGGGGGGGGAGTCCTCCCCAGAATCCCTTGTAGGTCAAAATGCCAGGCCTAAAAAAGCAATACAGTGGTACCTCGGGTTACATACGCTTCAGGTTACATACGCTTCAGGTTACAGACTCCGCTAACCCAGAAATATTACCTCGGGTTAAGAACTTTGCTTCAGGATGAGAACAGAAATTGTGCTCTGGCGGCGCGACGGCAGCAGGAGGCCCCATTAGCTAAAGTGGTGCTTCAGGTTAAGAACGGACCTCCGGAACGAATTAAGTACTTAACCCGAGGTACCACTGTACAGTGGACGCTCGGGTTGCGAATGTGGTCTGTGCAGGATGCACGTTTGCAACCCGCAGCGGCGCTTCTGCGCATGCGCGACTGCCGAAACCCAGAAGTAACCCATTCCGATACATCTGGGTTTCGGCGGGTGCGTAACCTGAAAAAACGCAACCTGACGCAGCTGTAACCCAAGGTATGACTGTACTGTACTAGGAAATGTATTGTTGCTCTCCTGACCAAAACTGCCAGGGTGATCTTGAGATGCAGAAAGAAATCAGAGGGGCAGATAAAAGGCGATTTCAACTGGGCATCATCTCAGCTGTGCTTTTACTCTCTTTGGGATCAACACAGCAACTAGTATTTCGAAAGCAGCCTTGGCTAAGCTAGTGCCCCTCAACCTAACCTAGAAGTCATCGAAGTTGTAAAGAAATCTGATGAAGAACATGGTATAAAGAAATTCAGCATGATCTGTGCCAGTTCTAGCCACTCTATATCCTGCCCAGCCATTTACAAACCTCTATCTGAAAAGTCAACCACTTGCTCCGTTTCAGATCCTGACGAGCGGGTCTGTCGAAGGGGATATTTCTTGGGAGTCACGGGTGTGGGTTGCTGCTGGCTACGGGTTACCCTCCGGGTGGAATAAACAGGCTCCTCTGCTCCAAACGATGGTGGGTTGCGAACCGGGCTGGAATCTAGTTTTAAGAGGATGGGGTGGTAAGGAAGTGGGGAAACACACACACGTAAGTTTCATTGGGAGAAACCATCTGCAACACTCACACTGCAAAAACATCTGCCCCCTGCATGGAAGGACACAGTGCAGCCTGCCTTCCCAACATCATCAACATACGTTCTGAGGATTTAAGAATTTTAATATAGCCAGGATTTTCAAAAGCACAAGTTAAGGAGCAAAGAACAGCAAGGTAATAAACAAGCTTCTTTCTGATACTACTCCATGCCCAAGTTCAGTTTTGAACTGAACTCATATTTTGAGTATATGAGAGCCAGTGTAAGTAACGGATGTGAGCGAGCAGATCCTGGGTTCAAATCCCAACTCAGCTCTGATCTCAGAGCCACTCTCTCAGCCTCTCTCTGGAATATAGGAATAATACTGGAATACCCAACATTTGCAATGCCTCTCCTTGCTGCTTCTTTGCATACACCAAACAGAAGTCTGGAAATCCTCCAGGGAGATAGAATTCTAATTACTGGCCCATCAATATCATCCACTTGATGTCCAAGCTCGTTTTAAAGGTGTTATTATGTAGAGGTCATTTTCTTACAGACTGACCTGTTGCAGGTCCACAAGGTGGTTAACGCAGAATGTGCAATGGCTTACAGGGCTTCAGGGGTGGGTGGGACTAAAGCTAGCATGTCTCCAATTAAGATTTTGGCTGTGCCTGCATATGGAGTGGGGTGAGGAGGGCAGACACCAGCTTATTGTACAGCTCATGCCATTTAGAATAAGGCTTAAGACCAAACATTCAAACGCTCTACCTTGGGAGCTCTGGCTGAGCCTGGCGGAAGAGCGAGTCACACGCGCAGACTGGCGTGGCGTCCCGTCACTTTCTGAACTGTCTGTATGCTCTGGGTCCGTGGAGAAATCGGAGTCTTCGGTTCCGTCAGAACTGCTGCCTGCATTCCTCTGAAAGGCCAAAGACTCAGCCACATAAGCAACACACATCATTTATCTGGGGTCTGCTCCTTGAGGAGCAGCACTAACTAAAATGTTGCAGAAAAACAGACATCGTAAACTAGAAAGTATTGCGCACTGTGCTTGCAGAAGCCAAAACAGAAACCTCTTACAACGGATTGGAACAAAACGCTTAGGCTAAAGCACTGATGAATCTCCACACAGCCACAAGAATATTTCTCTCTGTGCTCTTGCTGTCCAGACCGTGCATACAACTATACGTGAGTGCTCATTTAGTATATGGGATTGCAATGGGACATGGTGACGGTACTGATCTCTGATTTCAGTCAAGAGGAATTGCATAGGTCAAACCAAACTCTCCAGAACTTTGTCTAGAAGGCAACAGGAACAATCCCATCAGAAGAAATGAGCTCTGTTGTATGCTGGCCACAACTTCAAAACAGTCTTCAGCCTGAGGAGAAGCATATTGTGCCTGTAACCCAAGTCTCACGCACATTCAGTCAACACAATAGGAGAGGATATGGTACAGTGCATTAGCAAGCCTTAAGTGTGCAGGCAATTCTTCTTCCTAGCATGAAGATAAGTAGTGGTAAAGGTTCACCTCCTTGATTTCTGTTGTTAAAAAGACACAGGACCGGACAAAAAGTGGCAACTCCACCCAGTCTGTGTATACCACAATCTTCACATCACAGGAATCGACACACTCTGAGCAAAAGTCTGTTTTTGCAATTGCCACCAAACAGGGATGAGATCTCAAAACCCAGGGAACAAAAGCTATAGCTGAACAATTCATCCAGGGGCACACAGCAATCCACTTAAGATTGAAAGTTATGAAGCAAGGATGGGAAACCTGTTGATCTTCAAATGCCCATCAGCCCTGGCCAGCACAGCCAACAGTTAGGCAGGATGGAATTTATACTCCAACATCTGGAGGGCCACAGGTTCCCAAACCTACTACCCAGACTAGCTTTCCTCAAGTCTGAAACAAACATTGTATTTGTAGAAGCAGCTGCCGCTCCTTTTAAATAGCCAGCCTAAAGCCAATAACCTTTTTCCTTTTTTGCCAGCACAATGCATCTCTTACTACAAGCATGGCAACCTATTCTCTACTCTGCAAGAAAGAGTAGCCAAGTTTGGCTCTTGAACTCAGTCTGCTACTACTGGCATCAATTTTGAACCTGTCACAAAACAATTCTCTTTTTGTAGGAGCACGACATTGCAACAGATGAAAGACCCATCAGCCACTTCCCACAAATTCAAGAGTTGCTGCCTGGTTCGGGCAGGCAGAAATATAACAGGTGACAGAAATGCAGTGATAGGGAAATCTGTTCTGTTGCTACCTGTAGGGGGTAAGTGGGAAAGGAAGGATTGTACACCATCCATGTACACAAGCAGAAAGCACCCCACCTCACACACAGCTGGTGCAATATATTCAGTAGTCAGAGCAGGAGCAGACACCAGGTGTGTTGCATAGAGGGGGGGCTGCAGACCAGATGGCTCTACAAGAGACTCAAGCATGTGAGACAAGCCAGCACACTGCAGGGAAAGGCAAACATCTCAATTTGGCTTCCACTGCAGGACTGAACAAGCATAAAGAATAGCCTTCCTCTGACTCACAATTCTTTCAGGACCTTAAGTTTGACCATGAGAGCAAATTCCCCCATCGTGCTTTCCAATTTCTATTGTAATTCCTCCCACTTATTTTTTTTCCCCTCTGACTCTATTTCCCCACTTGTAATGATGTGTGTGACACAAGAGGGATACCAGGGAAGGGGGAGAAAACAATCTAGAGTTGCAGGGAATGAGGATTTCATTTATATAGCACTCCAAACAGATATGAAGGTGGGCCTTTGAATGCTGCAGGTGCCATCCCAATTCATTTCTGATTATGACTGGGGCAGTCAACCTTTTTTCTGTTGAGGGCCACATTTACCTAGGGGTAATATATTGTGGAGCTGCATGGTGGGTGCAGCTGGAGACAAATGGGGTCAGGACCAGAGCCTAAAGTAGGCTATCCTACCCCTTCTCTCTCTTTCTCTCTCTCCCCCACTCCCCATGACTTTCTTTCCCCCAATATTTGTTCCTCCTTTCCACTTGCATGAAATGAGGTTATTACTCATTGCTTTAAGACAATCTGCACAAGTAACAAAACTGGTCTGCTAAATGTTATATTTTGTTGTTGTGAACCTTTAGCGAAACAGGCACTTTTTTAATATACAGACTAATGAGATCACTGAACAACCTGGAAGGACCAGATGCTACAGCAGGGCTGATTCTAAGCAGGTAGGAATCGGGTCAACCCCCATGGTGTATATGCACGTGTGTGTCTCATAAAAGAAATACATTTTAAAAAGCAATATGAAGACTGGAACTTTGAGCCTTCCAGACTGCATGTTTAACATGTTGTGGGCTAGAAATCTGCTCTTTTAAGCTAGATTTGTACAGGGTAGCAAAACTTGGTTCTTGTCCAAGTTAAAGGACTTGATGGTTCAAAACCAAGACTGCAGCCCAATTCAAAATACAGCTACTACGAAACATGTCCTATTATTAAACCTCTTGGTGAATTGTCATTCACATTGCAGCCTCCCTTCCTTTGTTGCAAGAGACTATGGAAAGTCCTCTAAAAATGTGTAAGATTCCTACTCTCCTGAAATCAAACTAATTCTATCTGTATTTAAAACTGGATAGTTGCAAAAAACGACTTGGATTTGCAGCTAGAATGATCAATCCTTTTATACATGCAGACCGATTGTAAGAAGATTTACTTATAAGAAACTCCTATTGAATTCCATGGGACTTACACACAAGTAGGCACAAAACTATAGCCTTGGCTGCTACCCATCCCCATGGCCCAGTCCATCTTGCTTGCTGTGTTTTGAACCCTCTGTGCCATTTTCCCTCTCCTCCAATCACAACAGCGAGGAGGAGGACCTTTACGCGACCCTGTCCCCCAATGGGAAACGGAGAAACAAGAGAGGGGCGGGACTCCGTGGACGCCAATTCAGGCCAGAATGCCCGGCCAATCAGCAGCTACTTCAACACCCGCTCCCAAGGCACCTAGCCAAGTATGAAGTCGTTGGGAACAGGAGCGACGGGGGAGGAGGGGAAAAGAAAACCGCGCCAGTAGGAAGTGATAGGGAAAGCAGCCAATGGCATTTCAGCGCCGGAGCCAATGAGCAACGAAAGAAGGCGGGACACAACAATCACCGAAAGGGTGGAGGGAAACAAATAACCGTTGAGGGTGGGGGCTGCGCTTGACTGATGGCGAAGATGGCCATAGAAGTTGCGGCGGGAGGCAGCGGCGCCCAATCAAGACGCGAGATGATGCAGGGGCTTGAAGGCCTACGTTTTTAACTGGTTTTCGAGCCTGACGGTCTATGCAGCTAAAGGAGAGGAGACGGGAAGGGGGTTTGGCTCGGTTTGCGCTCTCTCACCTTCCTACGCGACATCCTCGGCGGAGGAGGCGGCGGAGGCAGCGAGGGTGGCTGCGCCCCGGCCGCCGCGTTGGCTCCGGCTGTATCCGTGGTGACTGGCGTGTCTCCGGTTCTCCAGCGCTAGGCCGCGCCGCTTTGTTTTCCCTTTCCCTCCAGCTGCGACCTTTCAGCCGACTCCCTTCACTCTTCCGCCGGGACACACGACGGGGATACACACACCCCCGTCCTGCCTGTCACGTGACGCAGACAAACCTCACCTCACGCCGACGGCGCTCCGCCATCTTGGAGTCGGGATTGGCGCCTCCGAGAACCAGTCGCCGGTGAAGTGCCGCGGCCATCTTGGTTGTGGGCAGCTCCTCCACTCTTTATAGCGGGGGCGGCCATGTTTGAGGTGGGCACCGTTGGTGGTTTCCTGCACTCGAGGTCAAGCGTCCTCAAGTGCAGTGCGGTTCGCACTCGCCCCGATGCTGGATCCGCCATCTTTGGTTAGGGGCCCAGCCTGCGTTTTTCGTGGTGGAAGAACCATCTTTACTTTGGGCAACGGAGGCGGTGCTTCCCCTATGTGTAAGGAAAAGGTGCACGATTATCTCTTTCAGTAACCCTTGGGATGTTGGAGAAGTTACGAAGGGCTGAATTACTGAATCTAAGGCTCCATCTCGTTGACTGATTAGGTCGATTAATCAGTTTAAAACTTCTACTAAAAAACTTCTGACTAATTGGGCAATGCATTTTTTTAAAAAAGAAGTTAATATGGTACATTGGGGTGGGGAGTGTCAGGTCGTGCAGTTTTCTGAAAAACCTTGCTTTTAACCTTACAGTAAGACAGAAATCCTCTAATGGTATAGCAGCATGCATAATCTAAACTAAACGATATTGCTTTATTCATATGTCAATTAATCAACTAAAATACAAATCATTATTAAATATGGTGCCTTGGAACATTTATAAAGAACAGGTTTGGCAGGCCCCTACCTGTATGCATGCTTATGCAGAAGGAAATACCGTTGTGTTCTGTGGGGCTTACATCTAAGAAGCCTGCATGCAAATCTTTTACTGTAATGTGAGTTGTAAGCCTTACTTGAGATTTGTAGCCTGTTCCTAAGCATGTTTGGTTAGAAGTATCCCCATTAAAGTGGGTTCTCCCACCACCAGGTAGCTATGTGTAGATCAGTGCTTAATTCTGAGTCTTCATAAAATTGTAGGGTTAGAAGGAACCCTGGGGATCATCTAGTTCTAGTCCAAACCCCTACAACATAGGAATATGAAGCTGTCCCATACAGGGATCGAACCTGCAACCTCAATATTATCAGCACCACACTCTTAACTAGCTGTTTAGGATCAGACTACAGTTGCAAGCACACTTATCTTTAAGCACATTCTTTCAGAGAATTCTAGGCACAGTAGTCAGAATTCTCAGCAAATCTTAACAAACTACAGTGCCCAGAATTCCTTGTGCTGGGGGTCAGGAGATGCTTCAAATATAGTGTGTATGCTGTACGGCTTTATAATCTTTCTGTTCTTTGTCCTCACAACTACCCTGCAGTTGAGGCTTGTTCCAGGTTCTTTACTTTCAGTTCCTAGTGCCTTATTCATTTCAGAGGTTCAGATGAAGTTCACAGAACCCTTATGCCCACAGAACATATGCTCTTGAGCCATCCCTACTGTTCCCTGAGATATTGTGCCTTTATTTGCCAATAGAATGTGTGTCCCACAGCTTGGTTTCAGCTCAAGCAGAGACTCCCTGGGAATCTCTCTTGCAATTTCTCACTAAAGAAGGAGTTAAAGAACAAGCTTGTTTAAAACAAGCTTGGGGTCACCCCAGTCATCACCATTCATGTCACTCTATGAGATACCCTGTTGGTGCATTTGGCTCAAAACTTCAAAAAAAAAAGGGGGGGGAACCAACCAAACACATAACATTTCTACCCCCATCTTTTTAGCCCCAAATGGGTCCCTGAGGTGATGTCCAGATTTTAAAATCTCATTTTTATTGCAGTTTAAAAAACACAATACATAAACAGTAAAACCAGTGCATGGGAGGGGCATGAACAACTGGGTCAGTTTAAAAAGATTTGCCACAGCAGGAGGTTTACAGATTAAAATCAAAGCAGAATTAAAAAAAATCTATGGCACTCCTCAGACAGTGGCATAGTAAGTCTGTTTGAGATGCTTTGTGGGTCTAGTCCATGTATCCCATATCCAGGTTTCTGAATACAGCTAGACTACAGTAACAGGTAATAAGGTTGGAATTTAGTAATAGTGTTGTAATTAAGTATGAGTAGAGTTTTGATAGTGAAATCCAAGCTATCAGTAGCCTATCTTGTCTTAGTGCTACTAATAAATAGCTAACTCATACCCACGGGTGAGCTCTCCACTGTCTTAACTTGGCATACAACTTATCAGCAAGTTGAATTTATGCCTCTTAAAACATGGAAATTTGTTAAAGCCAGATGCAGACATAAGCAGTTAAAAATGCAAATGCTAAATTTATGGTGGTTCAACCCCCAAAGGGAGCTAAATGCTCTGAGCGTGTTTGGTGTGAAAGTGTCAGCCAGCTGGGGGGTGGGATGCGAACGTCAGTGTTCTTGCACTTGGACCATCATTGATGCAATGAAGTTAAATGGCTCAGCTGCACTATAAACCTGAACTGTGCGAGTGGGTGGAGACAGGATATGGTGCAGAAAGGACGTGCGAAGGAGTAGGTCAGCAGTCTAACCATAAAACCAGGATAAGGAATGCATCTTCATCATTATAATATACTCCGGGGTGCCACAAAAAGCAAAGCAGCGGTTTTGGTCCTTAAGACGTAATCCAAAACACTGCTGGGGTAATACGTTTCTTAAGCCAACCAAAATGTCACAAGATAGTGTGGTAAGCTTTCGAGTTCTCCAGAACCCTTCATCAGGGCGACAAAAATGGAGGAAGCTAGTGATAAAGGTTGCAACTGGACTTTCAATTGAGGCTATGATATGGAGGCTTCAGGTTGTACCAAGGCCTACTAGGAGAGAGAAAAATAAAATGGCTAATTTCTCATTTCTGAAAATACAAAAGCCAAGTGCTGCCCTGGTCTATCTCCTTACCTAGGCAAAACTACAATGGTGTTCTGATAGGCAGAAGTTATCAATCTTCCTTTTATTTGAATTACAATGGGGGTTGTTCCAAAGGCATAAGAACCTAACATAAGAATCATTTGCAAGTGGGTAGCTCTGATGTCCAGATCTAGGACCTACATTTTAAAATGTGTAGCTCCTCTCAAGCACATGCGCACTACAGACATACTAGAACAAGGACTTGGGAGTCTGGTGCCCATCATATGTTGCTGGACTACAACTCCAGTCATCCCTGACATTGGCCATCTTGGCTCGGTCTCCTGGGAGTTGGAGTCCAACAATACCTGGAAGGTTAAAGGTTCCATATTCCAGTATTAGAACCTTTAATTGAGCTATAAGATGAAGAGGTCTGTAGCACTGAATTTTTGCCCCTACACAAAAGTACAATTCCCAGGATTTGAGGGTGGAGTGGTTTCCTCCATGGTAATTCAAACTGTGGAATTAACGTATAGGCATACACTGTCCCTTCTCTATCCCATTTTTCTTTCTTTTTTAAACAATTGTTGCAGGACCCACTTTAGGTGAAGGGATTTCTGGGACATTAATAAATTGTGCACACTGGTCTTTTGAATATTTACTTGGAAATAAATTGCACTAAGTTAAGTGGGACTTACTTCCACATAAAAACAGAGACCTGGGGTTCCTTCGATGTTAAGACATTTGTTAGTTTTTTTAAGGTGCTACAAAATGAAAGTTAGTCTTGTAACAGACCTATTATGGCTTCCCCTCTGTTTTTATTTAGTCAGGACCAGAGACTGAAGTAGGTTTTTATTTTGTTTACTGACAAGCATTAATAGAGTCCAGGGTGGTGGCTTGTAACAGAATAAAACTATAAAAATAAAATAAATGTAAATCCTGTAAGACATTGAAACAATTTAAAACCGGCTGGTTAGTCACATCTAAGTACATGCACATAGCAGTCTCAAGGCTTTAGTGTTCAGCACACTTGTATGGAAACAAGGCCCATCCATTTCAAAGGAATTTATGTGCAAGTAAATCTGCTAGGTGTTGACTTCTCTGGCCCTGTAAGAATGGTTTAAATCCAGTGCTGACCTGTGAATCACTTGGCAAGTCTTTACAAACTAGGGGGGGCGGGCCTAGGATGTGGAGATCTATCTTGAGGTTCTGTGCAAGGAAGTTTTCTTGCAGAAACAGGAGCACCTGCTGCTACTTTATCCCTGCCTCTTATCTCCTTCAGGCTTCAGGGAGTCTGCTCTAGCTTCTATAAGAGATAGGCAAACCACATCAGCTACTTTGCAGACACTCCAGAGAAGACTAGTAAAGGTAAAAATGCCTTTCAAAATAATAAAGCATAAATAAATAAATAAGGAAGGAAGGCTCTTTACATGACTTATTGCACTCCCAAATTTTAGCACAGCTCCTTTAATTTGTTCCATTGTTTGCTTGGGGATGCAGTTGGAAAACTTCCCCTTGTTTAGGAATTTTGACTCCCTCCTCCTTGTTTACCTGTAATAGCAAAATGGTCAGAAAGGAGGCTTTGCCTCATTATGTTTAAGAATGCAGGGAGAGTTCAGACTTCCAAGTACCGGTAACTAAGGAGGAAAAAAATGTTCCCCACCTTGACATTTAATTGCTAAACTTCAGAAGTGCTGAACCTCTGCTCCTTAACAGTCCAATATTGCACTCCATCTCATCTAAGTTAACTGCCAAGTCTCTTGCACCAGTGCAAGCCAGTTCCTCTCCTAGCCTCCCATCTATTTGCCACTCCACCATTCACTTTGTATACTTGGCACTAATTTGGCCTAGTTTCTGTCATTGTTCCTGCAACGTCTGTGCTTCCTCCGCGAGCTGTGTTTGCCATCTTGTCACATGCCTAGTAGGCCCAGAGAGAGAGAGAGATCATTGGTTACAGGTAGGGCTGTGTTGTCAGGGCCTCTGCATTTAGAGGCTGTTGGTGGGGACAGAGCATGCCAGCGATAGCATATGGGTTAGCGACGTGTGACAGCTGTAGACAGGATTTATGCTGGGGGGGGCAGGACACCCACCTGTCACCATCCTTTGCCTGGCTCTGAGCAGATTTGGAATGAAACGTCTCAACAACGATTGTTTTAAATGTCTTTCTTTCGACCCCTTGTGTACTGAAAAATCTGTTAATGTGTACTTTTAGTTAAGTGTTTTGATTTACCTGCTTGATTTAGAGGGGCAGTTTCCCCCCCCCCCCGGCTACGCCCATGTGTTAAAACCCCATTTTCTGCTGGATATAAAAGGTGAATTTAGAAGGAACGCCAGCTGTTTCTTTTCGGGGGTTGGTTGGTTTTTTTGGGGGGGGGGGGGAGATAGCGTGCTGCTTTGCTCGGTCGAATCGCAGCTTGCATTAAAAAAAACCAAAAACCAACCCTGCATTTCTCTCGCTCCCGCCTCTACCTTTGGGGCAAGCACACAAAACCCCACCACAACTCGAGAAACCCCCAAGCCGAGCAACCTTGCATAGGAGCCTTACCAGCACAAGTCTATGGGGACCGTCTTAAGCAAACCTGCAGGAAGAGGAGGAAGAGGTCGCGCGCTGCGTGCAAGAAGCCCGAAGCCTCCCCATTGGCCCTCCGTTCTGTGCACGGCGAGCGGGCAGAGGGGGCGGTCCCGTGGGCGTGGTCTTTTACCGGGGACTCCGCCCAACCCAACTCCGGTGGCCAATGACCGGCATCCGCCGTGCGGCGTCCCGCCCCAAGCGCGTTGAAAAGGGGACCCCGTGCCAGGGGCGTCCCGCGGGCGGCTCAGTCGCGGCGGCGGAGGCGGCGACAGAGGGTCTGCAGCCGGGCGCTCGAGAAGCTGCTGGCGCGGCCACCTCGCCCGCGGAGCTTGGAAGGTGGCGGGGTTGGTCCATGGCGGCAGGCACCTCCTCGTGTTGCCGGGGCGGGCTGCAGCCGCTCAGGGCCACCGTCCCCTTCCAGCTGCAGCACCGTCGAGGCGGAGATGGGGGCCGGGCAGGTAACTGGGGGGGGGCGGGGCGTCCGTTAAACGAGACCTGGCTAGGCCTAACTACATGTGGGGGGGGGGGACAGGGTAGGTAGCCGCCTGAGGGGGAAGCAGGTTAGGGGCCGTAGGTGGGCAAGCAAGCAAGCAAGCAAACAGCGAGGAAGGGGAATAAAACCGGTAAGTTCGAGGTGTGTGGGGGGGTGTAGAAAGTGTTTGAGGGCTGTTGGGGGGCTGAGCAGCTGGGTGGGGTGCAGTAGAGAGGGGGAAGTAAGGTGGGGGAGCCATGTTGGAGAAGGGGCTGCATGAGGACAAGTCATGGGTTCGGGGATGGGGGGGGGGCTGAGAAAGCAATGGGTGCACGTTGCTATTAAAATGTGCAAAGAAGGCGAGGGGGGTTGAGGTAGTTTCTGAGGTAGTCGAGCAATTATTAAATTTGTATGCTGCCCTTCATCTGAGGGCGATTGGTCTGTGGAGTTGAAGGGGCAAAGGTTAAGTCGAGGGGGCGTAGGGTGTGAATAATGAGGGGACCCCCCCTCCCCCCAGTTTACAGCTGACAATAAGCTTATTAAGCATGATTGAGTTCAGGCAATCTGCAGGGACCCAAGTTGCTGGGTTGAACAGGCAGCAAAAACTCCAGGAGAGATTCTCCTATCAAGAAACTGTAACGTAATGCATGTTGGGATGAACCAACACATACACCCCTCATAAAATCCTGCCTACATATTATACTCTTGGTGCGTGGGTCGGCTTTGTCCACACCAAAAAGGGATCTTTGGGAGCCTGGTGGAAAGCTCCCCTGAAAAAGGCCTACGCTTTGAGTGCTGGAGAAAGCTAAAACAACACAACGTTGGAGATTAATAGGCTGCAAGTATCATTGTTGCCATATGATGTGGCCACGCTTTGGAATGCAGCCAGAGTTGTATTATTTTGAAGGGGGAAAAGGGACCTTGCACAGCTGAAAGAAGGCTCAGAAAAGAGCAGTTTAAAATGAAGTGGGTGTGGAGGAAGAAGGTGGGCGGTGCTGTTTTGGGGGGTGGGGGTGTTCCCTGGAGCTGCTTGCACTGCAGGCTGGAACTCTGCTTGTGGCACAAGTTAGGATGCCTATTTGAGAGAAGGTATGAAAATACGTATATACGGTGAAGAAATGGGATGGGCAAATGTTGGATGGGAGCATAGAAGAAAAAAAAGGGTCAGCTTCCAGAGGGGGAGCCATAGTAGCCTGCTGCAACAAAAACAAGAGTTGTGGCATCTTTTTTTTAGAGGACTAATAATTGATGGAGGTGCTGCAGGTGGAACCAAGCAGGTTCAGGGCTCGGAGGGAATATTTAGTGACTTTACTGGGCTGTGAAAATGGAGGCTGCTTGAACAGGTGGGGATTTGTAAAAACATTTGCAAATGGTCTTGGAACAGAGGAAGCTATAGGGCAGGTCAAACAGTGGGTGTGGAAAAGTTAGGCCAAGATCAGTGAAGAGCAGTAGCAGCTGAGGGCTTCTCTGTTGTGAAATGGTGGGAGCAGCAAGCACCTGGGGAGGTATATGGAAGTAATGGGGGCAGCAGTAGCAGGGTGTTCTGCTTTGTATTCGGTGTACTTTGCTATGATAAATGGCTAAGGAACATGGTAGGAGCTTAATGTAGGTAGGACAGGAGAAGGATTTAGTCTGGGGAAATGGGGGGGGGGCAGGACAGAACTTGGACAGAGATGGGGAGTAGTGATGCCCCGTTATAGTACTCTTTTCCCTCTCTGCTGCACTTGGTGATTCCATTGCTGTGATATACTACCACCTCCTTTCTCTGCAGGGTTTTTTTTTGGGGGGGGAGGCAACTGTATCTGGGTCATCTTGATTTAGCACCAGCCAGTTCGTGGCCAATGTTCCTTTGCAGACAAAATGGTTAGCCTATCCAGGTGATCCTGTACATAACAGCAAAAAGCAGGAGCTTAAGCATTTGCATGATGGATCGATCAGAAGTTGGAAACCGAGATAAGGATGTGCCTGTGCCTGTGGCAGCCTCAGTCTCTTGCTGTTCCCCTCCTCTAAATTCTTCTCTAGGGCGTATAGACGCTCTGTGTTTGTGCTTTGGGAAGCTGGGCTTCTCTTATTCTGTGGGGAGCTTGGCTTGGCTTACTGATCTTCCTTTACTGCTCCTGTGGTTTGCTTGACTTACTGTTTTAAAGAATCGAAAGCCATGCCTGTTTAATCTTCGGGTGAGTACCTAGTGCCAGATCATATGTACCTGTTGCAGTTCATATGTACCTAACACCTTATGCAAGCTCCCTTAAGGAGGGAGACTAAACTGTGAAAATAAAGCATTAACAGTTGTCCGTTCAGATTGTATTCTTGCAGGAATATATGTGTTTTTCCAGGCCTATCCCAAAGAGTACGCCAAAACACTTCATAGTGCTGTGTTGTTTTTTATAAGTTGAGGAAACAGTGCATTTTGAGTGAAGTTTTTTCACCTCTGCACATTTTAGTCTTAGAATCTGTTGCTCAGCTTGCTGGCAAAGGAGTGAAGTTCTTTCAGGGAGTTTTGGTTTGATCTAGTAGCTGAGGCTCTGCAAGGCTGTATTAGCTGTCACATCAAACCATTGATCCAGCTTTTGGATGCTTTTTTTTTAACTTTGCAGTTATCTCTAGCAGTAAGAAATGTCAGTGAAGGTGGATCTGATCACAACAGAGTTGCCTTAAAACAGGTTGCCTTTTGACCAGTTTGGTGGATGTGCATCTTATTGGAGAAACTGCTAAACTCTTTATTTTGTTTTATGATGTTGGGGGGAATTAATAACACTGGGCTGCTAGCTTATAGAAGCCTGTCTACTCTTGCTCCATGTGCAGCTTATGACAACTTACTAAACTCCCCCAGGCACACACAGCAAGTCAAGATGCTCTGAGGTCAGCAGCTGTCCCATCATTAGTTGACAAATGCATTATTTTCAGTTGCCAAAGACAGGACCACAATGAAATCAGTAGAGTGCAATGTTATGGCCAAACTCCATAAGAAATTGCCCCAATTTCTGGCTTAGCTGCTCTCCATTAAATTCATATAAGTGTACCTTTATATCTATTAGTGTATTGATGCCAATGTTTTCCTTTGAAAATATTGAAACCCATCCTAATAAGATGTTTGATTAGTAAAAAAAGGATTGCATTCTTCCATTTCCCCTTTTGAAATGAGCGTATCTTTTTTACTTTGTGAATCACCTAAAGGAGCGAATGGTGAGATCTGAACTGAAGTAATTGAATTCCAGTGTTAAAAAGTAAGGCTGTGTGTGCTGTGGGACAAGACTGAATACCGGTAACTCCTTAGTGCCTTATTTTGAGCAGCTGACACACATCACAGCCATGATCTCTCTGTCCTAGCAAGGGGGTGTTCTGTAAAAACACCCTCTGTTCCCTAGTAATTCCTTTCAGACCCTGCATTACACACATAGAGAAACTCTTCCTAGAGAGAAAGTATTTCCCCCTCTGGTGGACAAAGGCATCCTGGCGACCCTCATGTAACAACATTCCTATCAGCAAAATGGCTGGAGTTCAGGGCATGTGTTTGTCAGCTCAAAGGGGAATACAGAAGTGTAGATTTCACTTGTGTTTTGTGTACATCATACAAGCTGAGTGTGTTTAAATAAGGAACCGAGAGCTCAGGGTCAGATGATTCTTGATGTCAGGAGATTTGAGTGTTTGCACCCAGATATGCAGAAACCCACAAAAGCGAAGCAGGGCGGGAGAGGTTACTACTTGAGAAGCAAAAAGGATATGCAGTGGAGATATTGCATTCCTGCTTTGCTCTTTAAATTGCCCCCCTCCCACGCACATGCACGTTTCTGCAAGATCGTGGCAGATCCAAGTTTAAACACATGCCTGCTTCTGTTTTCTATTACCAGCGCAACAAATGGAAAACGGAGAATTGCTCCAGAGATCCACACAGATCCCACAAGGCATTAGCAGCGTTGTAAGATTTAGATCCCCTCAAGGCTGCTTATCAAAATTAGGAGGCTGGGAAATGCCATCTGTTTTCAGTGAGACCTGATCCCTTAGATCCCATTTTCTCTTTCATTATCCAGTTCCGACTCTGGTACTAGTTAGGACCGAGGTGTGTTTTTTGTGTTCCATTTTTTAAAAATACTACCCCTGTTACCAGAGGGCCTTGACAAATGACTCCCATTTGCAGAAAGTAGTTATTGCCGTGCCAGGGAAAGTACACGCAGTGCCTTAGAGGCATGCGAATTTATATTTCAGGCTGAGTGGGTAGAATGAAAGGAATACGAGATGGCAAGGCAGGTAATAGGCTCGCATGAAGAGGTGGTTGGGTTCTCCCTCCCCCCCAAAGGAGCTCTCAGCCTGCTTTGCATAGCATGTGTGTGCTCATGGCACCTGGGCAGAGGTGGTGGATGGAGCAGAATTAATAATATTAAAAATCTTCCCTGTGGTGGTGCATACAGTGGGCACAGCCTGTGCTTTTTCTTTCTGTTTGGGGCAAAGGGAAGTGGGCGTGAGAAAAATCCCCTTGACATCCGCCACCAAGCTGCTCTGCCGCCACCCTGCCTTCCTCAGCCTTAGGGAGCCTGCGGCGGGTGGCTACGGAGAAAGCACATTCACCCTGCAGCCCCTCGTGTCACAGCTCCTGCAGAAATGATGAGCTAGCTCTGAGCTCATCATTCTGCCTCCTTGGTTACACACATGTTGGATGACACAGTTGAGCCTTGCACACTATGTGAAAACGATTCTTCCGGCTTCTGTTCAAACTCTGGCAGCTAGCCCCCAATCCTGGTGCTCGCACAACCCTGGCAACGGGCCCAGAAGCACTAAAATATTGTAAGGTTGTGGTGGTAGTGGTTATTCCCCTGGTTAGGTGGTTAGCAATCCTAAAGTTACTGAGGAGCACAAGAATTGAAAGGAGGAAGAGGAAACCTCAGTCCTTTTTTCATTTGGAGATGGTTGGCAGTGGAATCGTGGGAGGATTATCACCAGTGTTGCAACCAGTGTTTGCTTAAGGTACCAAATGGCTCCTTAAACCAGGGTTACAGTCGCCAGAATGGAATGTCTAGTTGCAATTTTTGGGGTCAGGTGGCTCGAAAGTCATATTTTTCAATATGGCTCTTTGGCACCTGGAATTCTGATTGTGCAGACAAAATATAGCAGAATTCTTCTACAGGGTGTGCTGCTAGTGTGTGAAAACGGTCACGATCCAAGGATCCCTTGGCATGCGCCTCCAGATGGAGACGTCGGTCACCGTCCTGGCACCCAGGCATCTTCACTTGGCCTCAAGTGGCTGATTGGCAGGTGCAAAATGCACCCAGTAAATTTTGAACGCTGGATGCACATGAACAGAAAAGCGGCTACCAAGAGAAGGCAGGTAGCAGTGGAAGGACTGTTGCTGGCTGGAGATGGATAGCAACCTTAGATTCCCCAGCCTTGCTCTGCTGCACCTGGAAAACAACACCACCAGCCTTGCCCATCAAGAGCAAGAACCCGGCCACTCCCATAGCTTGAGCCTACTCATTTGGAAACACAGCAGGCTGCTGTCAGTGGGGCAACCCCAAAGGGTAAGAGACTGTCCCTTTGGGTCGCTCCTTCGTGGAGTGATTTGTTGTAGATGGACTTACTGAGACATTGGACCAGCTGGGATGGGGATATGAGTTAACTTGGCTGCTAAGTGAGAGGTGGAATGCTCTGTAGCTCTGTCTGTGTGGCTGGTAGGTGCTTTGTGGTTTTGTTGTTTAATATTGTTGCGATTAACCTGTATTCATAGGTTGAACCCTTGAACCAAAAAAGCAGCAGGTAAATAAACTGTAGAATAACAAGTTGGCCCCAAGGAAGACAAGATCCACTATGATTTGATAACAGTTCTTGCCACAGAACTGCATCACCCGGCTCGAGTTTTTTTCATATCACATGTTTCAACAGGCGCTAAAAGGTTTATCACGGAGGCAAGAGCGAAGTAAGGAAAGTACAAATGTACATTTGTATCTGGCAATCAAATCCATGCACAATAGGTAAGTATTGTCAGTTATGTTCTATTATCGCAGGGCAAACAACTCAACGTTATGTAAGCCCTGTTGAGTCACCTTTTCATTTCGTTTTCTTATTTACCTCTTCTTAAAACGATCACCCCATCTTCATTAATACAGTATCCTGCAAACACAACCGCAACAGAGGGTTGTTACCATCTTCTAACCCATCAAGACACTGGCTGGAATATACTGGAGCAAAAGTAGAAGGAGGCAAGTTATTCTCTCCTTTAAAAAAGAAAAGGGCTTTCAGCCAAAGTTTTCATATTGTGTGTGTGTGTGTGTGTTTTACCACCTAGGAAATTCAGCTGTTCGTGCCTCTTTCCACCAACGGCTCATGCCACCTCGTTTTATTTAAGACATATGCACCGCTTTCTGCTATAAATAGTACAAAAGGCTGCTTGCAAATACCAAGGATAAAAATGGTGCCTGATGCCTATGTGAAATATTCCCTCCTTGGTACCTTCTCTTCAGCCTCTCTGGGCCAGGCGGTTCCCCTGTCCCTGTGCTTTGAGGGAGGTTGCTCCAGAGAACTTGAGAGCAGAATGCTCTGCAGTTACCAGATGCCCATCGCCAGATGACAAACGCATCTCTTCAGCTGCCAAAAGCCCTGAACCATAATAAAATCAGTGGAGTTCTACATTAGGGCCAGATTATAGAGGAGCAGCTCCGGGGTTTGGCACAATTATGGCCTGGCTGCAGCATCAAACGGTTAATATGCCCATCTTCCCTAATATGCCGAGACACTTTCTCTCCCCCCCCCCCAAACCCCTTCAGTTGATCTTCCAATTCACTTTCAGCAGGAGTGTTGATTTCAGCATTGCATGGTGGTCTCTTTCTCTCTTACTCCACAATTAGGATGTTTATGAACGGTTTTTTAGCATCGCAGCAAGCTCAGTCGTGGCTGAGGGCCAGGCAACAGGTTTTTGATGGTTATATATGAGGTCTGGTGGCTGCCATTGCAGTCTCTCGATCCATACAGTTTCTGGGACTTGTCCCTTCAAGAGAAGAAGCATAGGTCCAGAGTGTGACCCACTGGCACCTCCACCGTGCATCTGGCATCGCGGCTGCAGGATAGGGGCCAGTCGTAGGGTGTAGCCTCCTTTGGCTGATTATAAAATGCATTTGGGGCTGGGGTGGAGGGGGCAGAAGAATCCCCTACTGCTGCTTGCCTAGGGCCTCCTTGGGTGCAAAGTAGGCAGCAGTGGTACAAAGTGCTGTAGGTGAGCAGGCCAAGAATGCTAGCACTCATGCAACAGAGCTGCACCCACAGGGCTGCCCTGCATGCAGTGTGTCTGCGCTCCCGGGTGGGAAGGTTTCATTGTCTCCATAAGCAGCCTTAACACACTGTGGTACTGGGATTGGGGGGCCCAACTGCATGTTTCTTGCAAACACAACAAAAGGCAGGCGGAGGTTCTCCCTCCATCTCACAGAAGCATGAGGAGCAGGAAGAGTTGGAATGATGTATTGGAGGACAGATGCCCTTAACCTTTCTGTGCATACACCACTTTACTGCTAAGTCCCCCCTCGCCTCCTTTGGGTGTCTGTGTTTGAAATTAGCCAGGAGCCAGGGGCATTTTGCACCTGACTGCCACTTGTGAAGATCTCTGGGCACCAGGATGACGCCTGACATTTCCACCATCTGGAGGTGCATGTCTGGAGATAACTGGATCTGGACTGTTTTCACACACTAATAGCCCATCCTGTAGAATTCTTTCAGTTATATTTTATTTGCACAATCGGAATGAATTTCAGGAACCAGAATGCTTTTTCTGTGCAGCCTGAGCAGGAGCAGTGCACAACCTTACAGTTCATTGTTGCAGCTTGTCTTCACTTACCCCACCCTACTACCCTGCTCAGTTGTGAAGAATATTCTGAATGGTCTGTGTCACCATTAAGGGGGGAAAAAACCCCAGAAGAAATAGGATGATATATATTTGGACTGTCCCCAGATAAAGTTCTCAACCCAGCTCAAGGTTGTCATCTGAACTAGCAAGATGTTTAACTGAGAATCAATCACAGCCAGTCCGTCATTTGAAAAATAAGACTTGAGTTGTTGTGCCCCCAAAATGGCAACTAGACATTCTGTTTTGGCAACTGCAAGCTCTGTTTAAGGAGCGATTTGGCCCCTAGCTTTTATATTGTATCTGAGTTTTTAATACTATGGAAGAAAAACTACGTTTCAGGGCAGGGTAATTTAAATTGAAGTAGTAGTGGGTGGTTATTTCCCCCTAGGGATCTCCACTGGCATGCTCTCATAAGATGCACATGTGTCTAGCATCAGTGGGGGGAATCCAGATGTTGCTGAACTGCATCTCTCAGCACCCCAGGCCTTGCTGGTGGGGGCTGATGGGAGTTGGAGTCCAGCAGCATCTGGAGGACGAAGGACTCCCCACTCCTGGTGTAGCATGTCGTTCTGCTCCTGGCCTCTTCTTCAAGAGCAAAGTTACTCTTTCTTTACCCATTAGATATCTAAACATGAAACAGACGGGCAGGGTGTGGCAGTGGCAGCTGCCTGTTGCTGGTGCATTTGATTCCGAGAAGGCACTTAATTGTGGAGTGGATGCTAACGAAAGCCATGATTTCAGTCCTGGTCTCGTTCTCTTACCAAGCTGGAAAATGTGATGCTTGCTTCGGTCTAAGTTGAGTAAAACCGCCGTGTGAGCCACCAGCTAATTCCTCTCAGTTCTGTAAACTGGGGGGGGGGGGGGATCTCATGTCAGCTTTTCCTGCGTTTGAGGTCCAAGTTGCTCGTTTCTATGCCTTTAGTACCCTCTCGTGTATCGTGGTGGGGTGGGGGGAGCCAAGCAGTCTTGCCTGGCATCATCGCTGCACAGATGGCTTAAATCTGGCATTCTGACAGCCTTCAAATGCAGAGCTGAGATCCTGATGGGGCATTTGTGCCGGAACAGTAGAGATTAGTCACCGCTTAATGGAAACAGTTCTGTGGAAGCTGACATACAAACTGCTAACATAGGTTGTGCTTCTGAGCAGACAGGATCTTGCTAGTCTTGGTAGAGGAGGATGCACTCTGCAGGTAGTGTGCTTGAGAGTTATCCTTCTCTGCCCCACCCCAAGAACCTCACCCCAGGGGGATGCTGTTGGCATAGTTTATTCTCCCCATTAAAGGTGCTTATGTCTCGAGCTTCTCCGTCCAGTAATAACTTCCCCCTGCTGCCTGGATATATGGGGTGTGGGTGGGCTGTGGCTCCTCAAGAAGACCTCTGCACATGTTCAGAAAGTAGGCATTCCAAAGTGCATTGCCAACCTTAGTCCTCTTGACCTCCACTCTTAAGTGTAAGCCCTGGCTGGTGAATTTTACCAATTGCTTCCTTTAATGTACTGTTCTCTCTCTCTTTCTCTGCTGAAGCACTCAAGGCTTTGAAATAATGGACAGCAAGCTCAGAGGCATGTCACAATAGGGGCATAAGGAAATCCAGGCACCAGCTTTTCCATAACATTACCATGTTTCTTGCTGGAGACTGGCTTCCGAACTCGTGCCTGTTAGCCGTGATGGGTATGGGTATCCCCCCCCCCCGTGCCTTCAGTTGGAGGCAGCTGTGCTATTGAATACCTGTTGCTGGAAACCTCAGGAAGGGAGAGTGCTTTTTTGCTAGAATCCTGCTTGCTGGTTGGCCACTAAGAGAACGGGACGCCGGACTAAATGACTCATTCGCCAGATGCAGCAGGCTCTTCCTGTGTTCCTGTGTTCTTAAAAGCCCAGAGTGAATGGCAGCTGGTCCCCGCATTGATCTGACATTGTGGGTCCTGGCTATCTCATCCCTTTTGCTGATTTAGCCGGGTGCAATTGCAGTTTGGGGAATCATTTCTAAGAGGGGGAGAATCCAAATGACTGTTGGACCCAGGCAAACCAATGGAGGGTGGTGGAAGAAGCACCACTGTTTTCTCCATGCTGCTTTTGGCTCCAGGAGAGCTGTTGGGGACGGTGTGGTCACCTAGGGTTTCCCCCTGTGTGCCCAGTGATCATTCTTGCTTGCCGCAGTTTGGGCCATTCAGTGCCGCTATCTGGAGGAGAGAAGGCTGCTTCTGCCTCCTTCCCACCCGTCCAGTGCCAGAACGCTGGATTTCTGGGAGCAAAATGGAATCGGTGGGAGTAGTTTGGGCCAGAAGACTCGAGGCTTCTGCCCAGAGATTGTCTAGGCAGTTAAAACGGAGCAGCAGAATCTACTGGTCCCTGCTTGCTAATCGGCTGATAAGAAAGTAGGTTATGGAAACTAGCAAAGCAGAGGCTTCGGAACAGACATGAGCGGTAGTTGGCAGTCATCCCCTTCTCAACCAGGGCAAAGGGAGCATTTCTCTCTGGCTTGCAGCACATTGTGGTGATATTTCACTTTTCAGGAACTTGCTGTTACAAAAAAACTGAGGTGACTCATCCATCTGACGCTGGGGGTTTTCATTGGAACTTCTCCGCCAAATAGTTTCCTTGCAGCCTAGGTGAAGTGCACCACTCCAAGAGCAGAGAGGGAAACCACTGTGAAACCTTTGCCTTTTTTTTGGGAAGCACCCGGCATGTTGGCTAGTTAGGGCGTGTGTGTGTGTGTGTGTGTGTGTGTGTGTGTGTGTATAGGGTGGGGGTTGCTGGTTAGTTGGTTGGTCAGTCGTGATGCTGCTTGCCAAATAGAGCAAACTGGGCGTATTCTTGGCTGGGTGGAAATGTTTGGATGCCGAAGGACAAAAATTCCACTTTGCGTCGTCTGTGTGGGTGGATGGAGCTGATGGAAGAGAGCTTTTATATTGCGAACAACTGCTGGCTCTTCTCCTGCCTAGCAAAGAATGGAAAATAAGAGTGTCTCTACTATGAGCTGGGCCTAGTGGAACTGTAAGCAGTAGGATACGTGCCTGGGTGGAGGGGAGAACCCAGAGCAGGCTTACCCAAACTTGGGTCTCCAGCTGTTTTCCAACTACAATCATCCCTGACCCACTGGTCTTGCCAGGTAGGGGAGTTGTAGTCCAAAAACAGCTGGAGAGACAAGTTTGGGAAATACTGATCTAGAGTATCTTCCTACCCCCACCCCCCCAAAAAAACTGGTGCTCTCCTATTAGCCTTGACTATTGCTCACGCTGTTGGGAGCTCAAAATGCCTGGAGGGCACCAAGGCTGGCATAGAGTTGGCAGTATCAATTTTCCTGAGTTTCAACAGTGTCCAGAGTCTGGGTCTGTTTACTACCGCTTCCTTGTTGCAGCCAGGCTGCTCACAATAATAATAGGCTCCATCTGTGCTATATACATTGAAAGCAGTAGCACACCGCTTTAAACAGCCATGGTTTGCCCCAAAGAAACCTGGGAATGGTAGTTTGTTAAGGCTGCTGACTGTTCTTAGGATCCGCCCCCCCCCTTTCCTCTCTGAGCTACAATTCTCAAGAGCGGTAGTTAACAATCAATCCCTCTTCCTAGGGAACTCTGGGAATTGTGGTTCTGCGAGGGGGAACAGGGGTCGCCTAACAACTCCCAACAACATCCTTAGAAGGCTATGGCTCCCATGACTCTTTTGGGGAAGTCCATGTCTTTTAAAGGGGTGTGGTGCTGCTTATATAAATGTGTAGTGCAGATGGGGATCTAAATGTTTCCTTTGCTGCGGGTGTTGAAGATTTGTGGTGCTCGTTTTGTGGTGGTTCTGAAAGAACTTCTCTACACGGGAAGTTTCCGTGGAATGTTAATACTTTGTTTGGGTCATTGCTAGGTTGCTGTTTTTCCTTGTGCTACTCTTGTCAGAAGGTTTTGCTTGTCAGAAGGTTTTGCACTGCGACTTGGGGCTATTGCTGCCTGTGCCTCCCTGCAGAATGCAGTGCAAAATAATAATAATAATAATAATAATAATAGCAAAGTTCTTGGGTGCTATCAACAAAAGCTGCATAATTCTTCTGTTGTTTTTATCCTAATAACTCTCGGCCAGAAGAAACTCAAAAGTGGCTAACAGTTAAAACATACAATGCTTTCGAACTACTGTAGAAAGATGACCTGGTCATACTTGGCAACTTGTGCTATATTTGGCAGCTCCCCTAAGGCTACTAATAATTGTGGTTGTACCTTGTATGTGTACTCTTGTCTTAGTGTAGCTAGTGTTCACAACCTATTTTATGACTTGTGGTTGTTGTAGTAATTTGCAGCTTTTATTTTGCACTCATGGTTTTGGTTTAAACAATCGCGCTACGAGAAAAGGGCAACCCGCAGTTGCGTATTGCAATAAATGGAAACCACAGTGGCAGCGCTTGTCAGATCATCCAAAGGTTGTAAGGCCTGCCTAGGCAGAAGCGTTGAGCAGTTTCTCAGCCATTCCAACTGCTTTAGGCTGATGGGTCTTGCAAGGAGAAAGGTCTTCCAGGCTACAAAAATGTTGCTTCTGTTTAAGGTTTCTTTTCATATGCAACGTGCATTCATACCGGTGTATGCTTAGCTGCACGTATAAGTATGATGTAAGAATGCCTGAGCACATGGTAAACTTATGGAACCAGACCGCACATGAGACATTTGGTTTTTGCAGCAGCATGAAACACTTCCAGCACTCAGACCACTGTCTGGAGAAGAGTGGTGCATGCACACCCACACTCGGAGAACTCAGCTACCCATGCATTAATTCAAAGAGAATATTTTATTGCAGTGTTGTTGGTTGGACTACAACTCCCATCATCCCTAGCTAGCAGGACCCCAGCGGTCAGGGATGATTGGAGTTGTAGTCCAACAGCAGCTGGAGACCCAAGTTTGAGAAACACAGTTTTATTATTAAATTTCTACCTCACCCTTCCAGGAAAAATGGGGAGTTCTTTCCAGCATTGGGGTCAAGCTGAGATGAGTAGCAGCAGCAGTTCAGATACCTGCTGTACCGCTAGTGAAAAACAGTGCAGAAGTCGAGCGGAGAAGGGAATGTGGGACTCCCGTTAGCTCCTGTGGCTCTGGTTGTATTGTACGCAACAGTATTATATTCCATTGTGTGCATTGATCGTATGTAATCAGCCCACTGAATTCTATCCAGATGTTTTATTTCTGACCCTCTGCATCTTGCAGTCGTATGAACTAGGAAGGGACTGTTGCATGCGTTCCTGAGAGCCAATGCAGCTGAGTATTGGGGGGGGGGCGAGGAAGGAGCAGAACCCCCTTTTTTGCCTCCTTTCCAAAATACTGATTCCCTGCCCCCCATCTTCCTTCAGTGTGTAAAACAAGACTAGGTAATTAAAAAGGAGCTGTCCCAGACGGAGGAGCCGAAGAAGCGAGGCAGCTGCCAGACTGGTGGTCCGAGATAGTGCCGGTTCCATTTATCTCCGAGCTGTTCTGTTCTGGACGTCCGTCCCCCCCACTCCCCAGATCAGAGATGCTCAGCTAGCGATGGGAGTCTAGAATATGCAGCCAGGTGTGGCTGGGCTGAACCCAGCCTAATGGACGAGGCTGATAATAGAGCTGTGCTGTAAACAGGACACCCCACCCTGCCTCTGCTTCTCTCGCATGCCATCTTTGTCTCGCAGCGAGCATTGTTTTGCTCCCTCTGGTGTATTTTTAGGTCGTGCTGCTTTGACGGGAGCTGAGAAGTGCTCCCAGGCCAGCTGTTGGGACTGCAATCTTTCTTGGCTCTTCTCTCTCTGTCTGTCTGCGCAGCCACTGATTTCACAGGTGCCTTCAGCGCGGCAGGGCCTATCAGGTGCGAGTTATATGGGGGGGGGGTTACCAGCTGACCACCCCAACCCTGGGATCGTGAGTTTGTGCAGACTGCCTTTTCACCACTGAGCGGCCACATCTCTAGGGTTAAAGGGCAGAGTTTTCGGGCTGCTGAACCAGCCTTCCGAGCTGGCTTGCGACTGCTCTGAAACGGAGTGCGCATTGCATGCGCCTCAAATAGAGCCTGCCTGATGCTCAGTCAACAACCGGTGGAGGGGGTGCCTTAAATAGCTGCTAAACTGCTGTGAGTCAGGAGCTCTGAATCTGAGCTGCCAGAGATCTCTCCTTGGCAGCGTACCAGGAGGTCCCGGCTTTGGTTATTACGAGTGCATATTAATTTACGTGTAAATGAAAAAGCAAACAATCTCCAGCCTTGGGGCTTGGGTTGGCATTTCTCTTTTGCTTTAAACGCGGTAGCTGGGAGCGTGATAGCTGAGAGTGAGCCGGGAGCCAGGAAATCGTCACTTCAGAGCTCTCCGGCTCAAACCACAAATTTGCGGGTGGCTCTGTGCCACTTGGTCTGTGTCAGCGCTTCCACACCCCCCCAAAGTACATCGATAACGCAGGCGTGTGCTGTGGGAGGGGGCTGTAGAGTTTGCTACGATAATGTGTTGTGAAGTGGTTAGATATTCCATAAATCTGAAGTATTACAATGCGGTTCTTGGGGCATTTGCAGCTCATGATAACAGCGTTTTCATTTCTTCTCCCTAATCAGGCTAGTACCAGTTACTTGCCAATAGCCCAGTATTCTGCTGCTGCTGCTGCTGCTGCTACTACTACTAAAGTGGGGAGGGTGAAAACTTTGATGCAAGGGGGTGGCTGCTGCCCCCCTTTTTGCTTTACGAAAGAAACTGGTTGGGTGAGAGAAGGAAGCATGCACTCTGTGCCGGCAAGCACAGGTTTAAAGTGCCATTTAGCTCCTAGCTTTCATATCTCAGTTTCTAACACTGCCTGGATAATGGGCAACTTCTGGGGTCTAAATGCGGCCCTCCATGCCTCTCTCTGTGGCCCCCAGGGCTCTTCCCCAGGCCACACACCGCTCCCACAGGCCACATTTTCCTTAAGTGTGTTTGTTTTGCATGGCTGGAATGTGTCCTTTAACTGCGACCATGAACCTTGCTTGCCTAGGAATAGGATGCAGAGGCAGGTCTCCGTGTGTGGAAATAATCTGTCTTCTGCTTGGACTGTTGTGACTCACTAATACCCCATCCTGTAGGATTCTATCAGTTACATTTATCTACACAATCGGAATGAACGTCTGGAACCAAAATGCTTTTTCTGTGCAGCCTGAGCAGGAGCAGTTGCCATTAACGAAAAGAAGTCGGAATAGGCCAATGCATATGTGGACTGTTTCTGGATCAAGTGACTTCTCTTTGAATTATCAAAGCTCTTAATCTAGCTCAAGTTGTCAACTGAACTATCCAGATGTTTAACTGCGGGTCAATTGCAGTCATTTGAAAAATAAAGACTTCAGAGCCATCTTGCCCCCAAATGGCAACTAGACATTCCATTTTGGCGACTGCAACCTTGGTTTAAGGAGCCATTTGGCCCCTAGCTTATATATCTGAGTTTCTAACACTGGTGGAGAGAGCGCAGTTGCACTCAGGTCCTCCTTGCAGGTTTTCCATAGGCATCTACTTGGCCCCTGTGATGCTGGACTAGATTGGCCTATGGCCTGATCTCTTCTGTTTTTAAGGGGCCTGACTCTGCACAAGGCAAAGCTTCCTACGGGTCTTGAGTCTCCATTATGATTAAACTGCATGCGACACTGTTCAGGGCACAGCTTGCTTTATATCCATCCGTCAAGGTTCTTGAGGTGGCGAATGTCACATATATGCCGCTCAGGACCCATGTGGTTAACAGCACTTGTGAGCGCTGTACAGTGTGCTTCCTTTGCCAATGAGTGAGCTGGCTCTCGCGCATCTGAAATCAAAAGTGCAGAGGCTCTTGAGGTTTCAGTAATAAAACCTGCTATGATTAACACTTAAGATCAGGCACCGTGGCCTGCCTAAGCCTACCTAGTGGCTTTAGATAAAGTTGGAGCATTGCTCAGGGTTGTTTCCAGGAAGGGTATCTCTCCTGTTCCTACCAGGAGATGCCAGGGATTAAGACCTTTTGCCTTCAAAGTTTGTGCTTTTACAACTGAGCTGTGGTCTCGTTCCTCCCCTGCCAACAAGCTATGGCTTGGCAAAGCTGAGATCTTGGGTCCCCGAACTGAGGCTTAGCCTATCAACTTCCAGAAATGCTGGGGACCAGGGACTGGGCATGCTGGGAAGCAGGAATGTTCACAGAGCACAGCTGTTCCTAAATATGGCTGCAGCCGTTGGCATCAGAAATAAGTGCATAAAATAGACTTGCCCCGGCACAGTCAAGGAAATAGTAATCATCATTTTACTAAGAAAATAGTTGCAGATCCTTGTAATAATTTGGGGAGGCCTACACCAGGCCCAGCCTACATGCGTACAGTCTAAAAATAAGAGGAGGGGATGCATTCCTTTACAGAAGCAATTGGGAAGCGAATGTATTAAGATGCAATTAGATGTCTGTCCCAAGGGCTAGGTGTTACACTATCTCATCTCATATTTCATCTCTTAAGCCTGTGAGGAAGGTTCAGCTGAGAGAATTGCCCAAGGCCACTGAGCAAGCCAGTGGATGGGGGGGGGGCGTGTTTCTCACGCTAAATTGGATACAGGTGCAGTTTGTTCAGAAGGCGCTTAGATTGCCTCTGTTGCAAAGGAGGTGTGAGTCCCCCTTTCCCTTTGGAAAAACCCGGGGAAGGTGCAGCCAGTCCTTTTCACACATAGAATCAGAGTTGGAAGGGACCCACGAGGGTCATCTAGTCCAATCTTTTTGCCCAACATGCGACTCGAACCCATAGCCCTAAGACTAAGAGTTTCACGTTCTACCGACTGAGCTATTAAATAATAATAATAGTAATAATAAAATTGTTTATACCCCGCCCATCTGGCTGGGTTTCCCCAGCCACTCTGGGCGGCTTCCAACAGAATATTAAAATACAATAGTCTATTAAACATTAAAAGCTTCCCTAAACAGGGCTGCTGTTTTCTAAAAGTCTGGTAGTTGTTGTTCTCTTTGACATCTGCTGGGAGGGCGTTCCACAGGGCGGGTGCCACTACTGAGAAGGCCCTCTGCCTGGTTCTCTGTAACCTCACTTCTCGCAGCGAGGGAACTGCCAGAAGGCCCTCAGAGCTGGACCTCTGTGTCCGGGCTGAACGATGGGGGTGGAGACGCTCCTTCAGGTATACTGGGCCAAGGCCGTTTATGGCTTTAAAGGTCAGCACCAACACTTTGAATTGTGCTCGGAAACAGTCGATGCTGCCTGTCTGTCTTAAAGGGGAAGGGCAGTAGTAGTGCTTTGTTTACAGGTGCACCCTTCCCAACTGACTTGTACAGGAAGAGGGTTTAGCAGGACTTAAAGAAACGCTTGGAAACTTGTTGCTAGCTCCTGCGTTTAGAAAGCTGACCTACTGCATGGGCCCTTCAAGGTAGAAAAGTGAGCTCTTCCTGACTTTGTCCCGGTTTGCCTGTCACAGTAAACTGTAGCTAGGAATATGCTGTGAACACATCGAGGGGTCCTGTTTTGTTTCTCCCCTAACATGGGCACAGGAGTGGCAAGCCGCACTTCTAGGCTTAGCTTTATGTCTGATCGTGGTGTTTTGCTCCAAACAAACCACAGCACAGAGCCAAGGTTTATTCTCATGGCTTGTTTGAGCTAAACAAATGGTCCATCGTAAAGCTAAAGCCAGATATCCCGGCTTGTCTCTGCTGTACATGGTAAGGAGAGTTACGTTCACAGTAAAACATTAACCATGCGTGGCAGCCTTTGCGTCCTGGAATTCCCAAGGCCAGCAATAATGAAATAGTCGAAGAAATTTTAAATTGGTTGCAGTAAATAAGCAATGAAAGCAATAAAGCGGTGCAGCAAGTAACAGGAGGTCGGTAGCAATAAAAGGAAAAAGAATTGAGAAGCAGAGTTTTGACTGATCATCTTATAAGCAAATCAAGAGAGGATCAGAGGAGTAAAAAGAGCGACTCAGATTTGCATGAAATTTGTGCATGCTGGTGTGTGCGCGCTGTGTATAGAAATACAGTACATTTCACTTTAATACAACTCACTATAGTGGGGAAGCTTGGCCAGCTGATCAGGGTGCCTATCCGGTCTGCTGTCAAGGTGCTGACGGTTGTTTGGCAACATCAGGACCCCCCCTGCTCTCCCTTCTTAGGGGTCTTGAAACTGGGCTTGGACCAGATAGCCTTTTGAGTCTGTAAACCTGCCCTCCATAAAAAGTAGGGCGCATTGACCATCTTCCAAATGAGCTGCAGAGAAGGCCTTAATTCCACGTGCCCACCCGCCACATCTTGGATGGCGAGGGTTCACAGAGGAGGGCGTCAAATGCCATCCAAGTGGGAGGAGGCAACCTTAAGGATAGTGTGGGCTTTAAAGGTCAAAATTAGCACTTTGGATTGTGCTTGGGAACCGGGAGTCAACGGAGATGGCACAACACCAGAGAGCTCCGTAGTCCAAAAAACAAAATCCAAGCTTTGGTAAATAGTCTGTGGAATGCTCTCCCCAGGGAAGTTCGCCTGGAGCCTTCATTATGCACCTTTAGGTGCCAGGCAAAAACGTTCCTCTTTAACTAGACATTTGGTTGATCCGATTTACATCCCATGCCCTTTTAAAATGGGGGGGGGTTAATTGGTGGGTTGTTTTTATTTTTATTAGTTGTTTTGTGTTTTTATATTTTGATTTTATTATGTGAATCAGCCTGAGACCCCCAGGTATAGGGCGGTATATAAATGCTAATAATTAATTAATTAATTAATTAATTAATTAATTAATAATAGTACTCTAGGTGCTGAATTTTGAACAAGCTGGAGTATCCAAATGGGGAATCTATTTTTTTTTTTTAAATACTATTTATTAAATTTTCCACTTTAACAATCCAATCAAACCATATTAAATATTCCAAATTATACATATTATTCAATAATCAATCAGTCCAAGTATTATGCCAAATTACAAAAAAAAATATTGGAGGTATCTTCCCATGTTCTGAGGTTGGGGGGCTCTGATCATCTCATACTTCTACTGCTTTCATAATTTCCACGATAGTTCCCATAAATCATTCCGATGTTATTCGTTACTTTTCACAGCTTCTGAGTTTATCAAACAAGCGAGATCAAACAAAACAATATATTCTGTGTGGAATTTACGTCCAGAGTTCCCTCCAAATGGGGAACCTAAGGCACCTCTGGCAATGAACAGATAGTGTCGAAATTATATGAACGGCATATGCAAAAACAAAACGCAGCCCCATCCGTTTGCAAAATTTTGGGGAGATTTGGCAGGGTGCGGAGGGAATCTGCTAATAATTGTTCCTTCCCTTTGGGGGTTTTTGATTTAGTTTTTGTTGCTTATTCAGAAGCACATGCATCAGAAAGGTTAGGGAAATCATATGGCCGGTCTACGCACCATACATTTAAAGGATTTGGCTTCCTGGGAATTGTAGTTTGCCCCCTCACAGAGCTACACTTCCCTACACTACAGATAAGCTCCTGCTGCAGGTAGAAGAGATTTAGGAGTGATGCTTCGAATTCTTAACTTGTTTCTCTTCCTTCCTCTCCAGCTAGTGTCCCATGTGCTGCGGCCGGTCCGGTCGAGAAGGCCTGCCGGAACAGGCCCCCCCGGGTGAGGCGCACTTCCTCCCTAGACACCGTCCTTGGATCGTACCTCTTGGGCCAGTGGCCTCGGGATGCAGAAGGAGCTGCCGTAGCGCATATGAGTGACAAATCCACCCAGGTACTGGAGCTACCTTTTTGCAGGGACAGTGGGAGATCATGGAGGGATGATGGGGCAGATCCCTGAAGGTGGCAGGAGATGTTGCCTGGTTGGGCTGGTGTTCCCAGAGGTCAGGCTGGGATCAGCAGCGATGTGTTTCCACGAGCCCTCTCAACTTAACCGCTTCGTAAGAAAAGCTTTTGCCAGATCAGGTCAGAGGTTCACCTTGTCCTGCACGGAGCTGAGTGATGCATTGAGAAATTATCTGAAACGATTATGGTGTTCACATCACTATACTGGTTTCAGACAATCTGAGCTGGCGATAAACCGTGCCCGTTCAAATGGCCTGCAGACAGCAAAGTCGCAGGCAGGCAGGCAGGCAAAAGGAACCTAAGGTGGGAAGGAAGAAGCAGCCAAGATACATTCCAGAGTTGAACATCGTGGTGTTCAGCTGTTGGTATATCACAGTGTTGAAAACCAGATATCTCTCAGTCCTACTCACCCCAGCACTGTCTCCTGCCTTATTGCAAACTTCCAATTTGTTGCCAAGTCCCGTACAGTTCTGTCTGCACTATGGCGATCTTGGTGCCCAGCCCCAGTAAACACCATGCAAAGTCTTGGGGGAACTTTCCCCCTCCATCTCCCAGGAGTGGCCCTTGGCTACAGGCAAGAGATGCCTGGAGCAGGGCTGGGCGATAACAGTTTTTCAGCATCGCGGTATATCACCAGCCAAACATCGCGGTCGGGCAATATACCACGATGTTGAAAAACAAGCAGCATTGGCCTCCGCTTGCGAGGCACGGTTGAAATTGCCGCAGCTCTCACCGTGGGAACTGAGGCAGCTTCGCCCCTTGCCTAGCGGACTGGGACGAGGCAGTTTGTTTGTGCAGCTCAGCTGGGGCGTGGGAGGGCTCCCGAGCCCCCACTGAGCCATCCCTGGTGCTCTCCCCGTTTGTGTGAGAGCCAGCACTGGGCTGGCGGATCCTTTAACTGCTCGGCTGAGGTTAGCTCACTCCTCAGCTGAGCAGTTAAAAGATGCATAGGGAGGAACAAGCTGTATCGGCGCCTCACCAATGCAGATTTCCCCCCTCCCTCTGCACAGTATGATATATCGCTGGTGAAACTGCCACCGCTTCTGAGTCCCTCCGCTAGCAGCGCTTGCTGGAGGAAGTCGCTAGCAGAGGAACTCGGAGGCAGTGTCAGTTTCACCAGCAATATACTGCTGAGTGTAATCGACATCGTGGTCTGCTCCTCATCCCGGTCCTGGGCGATATATTGATATATTGCCCAGGCCTAGCCTGGAGGGGCTGTTTTGCAGTTGTGTTGCACAACCACGGGGTTTGGCTTCTGTGGCGATGCAGGTGATCTGAAGAACCTCTGCTTTCATCTTACTTGCAGCCCACACGGTTGTCAAGCAGACAGTGCTTGATGGGAAGCGAGAGGCGGTTGCTAAGGAGCCATCAGTTGCTGGATGACGGGCAACGAGCGTCGCAGTCCAGCTGCATCTGGAGTGCCGCAGGTTCCCCATCCTTGCTACACTCCACAAAAGCATTTAATATGTCTGTTCTTAAAGGGTGCTACCGGACTGTTTGGTTGGAGAGGCAGGTTAAAGACAGGTGTGCCCTTCCCAGGCATTCAACCCAGTAGCTGAACGTAACCTCTTTGTTCTAATTATCAGGTTACGGGTTCAATCCCCGTATGGGACAGCTGACTATTCCTGTATTGGCAGGAGGTTGGACTAGATCAGGTTTCCTCAACCTCGGCCCTCCAGATGCTTTGAAACTACAATTCCCATCATCCCTGACCACTGGTCCTGCTAGCTAGGGATCATGGGAGTTGTAGGCCGAAAGCATCTGGAGGGCCGAGATTGAGGAAGCCTGAACTAGATCCTCAGGGTCCCTTCCAATGCTACAACCCATATTCTGTCTCCACATTTGGTGGCTGTACGTTGTAAGGAAGAGTAGGAAGCATTAAGGAACTTTAAAGTGGGGCCTGAAGTCAGAAATGGAAGTACTTAAAAATAAAACTGTGTGTGTGTGGTTTGTGTCTTTTGGCCAAACAGCAATACCCCCAACCTGGAGAAAGCAACCCATGAGCAGAAATGGATTTGCTGGGCTTGGAGTGAGGGCTGTCTCCAACAGCCTGCGACTGTACAGTGGTACCTCGGGTTAAGAACTTCATTCGTTCTGGAAGTCCGTTCTTAACCTGAAGCACCACTTTAGCTAATGGGGCCTCCTGCTGCTGCTGCGCCGCCGGAGCACGATTTCTGTTCTCATCCTGAAGCAAAGTTCTTAACCTGAAGCACTATTTCTGGGTTAGCGGAGTCTGTAACCTGAAGCGTATGTAACCCGAGGTACCATTGTACTGAGAACCCTTAGTGCTGCCCCACAGGGGACTGTATTTTGTTCAGCAACAGCATTGCCCAGCCGCCTTTCCCTTTGGCTGAAGCTAAACCAAGGCTATGCACCCGGGGAGGGGAATATCCCGGTCACTGTTTTGCAACCCTCTTGTAAAACCAGATGTGCAAGGGTTTAAGCTGGACTTTTAAAATTTAACTTAGATTGTGCAAAAAAAATTATGCTGGAAAACATTGAGCCGGGTAAACTAGAAGTCTAAATGCCTTTCCCTGCAAAATGCATGCATGCCCAGGCTGGGTGAGAGTGCTCTCCTAAGTCTCAAGCCCTGCTCTTTGTGTCTGGCTTTCTAGGGAAGGCCTTCCCTGTTGTGCTTCTGCTGGTTAGAGGCAAAGCTTGACTTTTCCTTGGCTTTTGTTGCAGAGGCAGCTGTCCTCCTGGAAAGGGGCTCAGTGCTCCGAGGCTCTTTCAGCTCAGTTCACCGCCCTGGGCCAAAACCCTTATATAACATTTCTCAGGGCTGTGTGCCATGCGCTGATTTTGAGATTGAGGGCTCTTGCGATGGAAGAGAGGCTTGCTCAGCGCGAGGCGTGTGTGCTCCCGGATGGAGCGGGGAGCCTCCAGCCATCGAGGAAGCCTTGGCAACCCATAAATATTTCTGCAGAGCAACAAATGGTCCTTCTGAGACAAAAGGACAGCCTCGGCCCCTTTCAGCTGGAGATGAATCTAGCCTTTTTAATTGGAGTGCCTAGATAGAGAGCGTGTTACAAAACCAGCCTCGCAAGCAGTGACCAAATAGGTACATTAGCTTGAGTGGCTCCCTGCAGGGTTCAACGTTTCATCCATTAAGAGAGGTACTCGGAGTAGCAACAGCTTGGAAAGGAGGCAGATCCATAAAAAAACAACAACCCACCATCAGGCAAAGTTAACAGCATGGCGGGAGCTGGAAAAGCAGCCCAGTGAAGCTATAAAAATACAACATAACTGGGCCCCGAGGTATTAAATCCTGGAAAAACAAACCTGTTAATTGGGAGCCTGAAGCTGCAAAGCAGTGGCTGAGCAGGTTTCCCTGGGGATAGGATTCCAAAATGGCGGTACCATCACCAAGCACGCTGTCCCTCCTGGCCAGACTTTGGGCTGGTTTTCGGTGTAGCGGTAAATGTGTGTCTGCGCCATACCTCTTCAAACCATGTGTGGAGTCTCACGTTGCTGAATAGGCTTTTATAAAAATGAAACTCCTTCGCATGGAGAACTTGAAAAACCCTTTCTTCCTGACATGCTAAACTTCCAAGTGCAGGGAGTTGGGAGTGCCTGCAGGAGTACTGATGTGTACGTGAAGCGGTGGAGTCTTCTTGCAATTTGACCGCTTCTGCAAGAACCAGGCCTTGGGTCTCCTACGATGTTGGAACCTACAGTCCTATGGCATCTGCTGATCCGGGTGACCAAAGAAGTACACGGGAAGCTTCCTTACATTGAGTTGGACCTGTAGTCCATCTAGTATTGCCAACACTGACTGGCAGCAGCCTGCAAAGCTTTTCTGATGTGGGTCTTTCCCAAGCTTAGGTAGAGAAGATGAGGTAGAGAAGATGAGGATGGAACCTGGTACCGCCATTTTGGAATCCTATCCCCAGGGAAACCTGCTCAGCCACTGCTTTGCATGAAAAGTAGCTGCTCTAGTCCTGACCTATGACCTTTACAGAAGAGGTTGGATCAGAGCTATGCAAGTCCACCTGTGCAAGGCAGGTCTAGGGTAGCCCCTGCACAGTGACTGTAATGTTGGTTTAGCCAAGACGCGCAGCCAGTCTGGACAACCACAAAGGCTTCCTTACTGAACCTGCCCCAGACCAAGGAACTTGGGGGTTGCCCCATTTTCATCTTTGCAACAACCCTTTTAGATAAGCTCAGTTGAGAGCCTTTCTTAAAAGTTGACTTGGCCAGCTGAGGACTTGAACCCGAGTCTCCCTAGCCCAAGGCCGGCACGTTCTTTGTGCAGCCTGCCGTTCTGGTGCTGCGCCCACTTCGCCTTCTCTCTCCCATGGGGCGTGGGGATCTTGGGGTAGACTGCGCAAGCTCAGGTCGCAGGTGAAGCGAGTGCCTGAAATCCTTTTTTTCTCTTGTGTGCAAGAGCTGGTTTAACGTTTCAACAGAGCCTCCCAAACCTCCTGCCTTTCTGTGGGTGCTGTGGCTCGCTTTCTGCTGTGAAGACAAAGGATTTATTTATATTTATAGCCTTGGGGATGAGACTCAAGAGGCACGCCCTTCCCTGCAGATTATCTGACCTTGTGGTTTCAGACCTTGTGGTTGTCTTCTCAAAGCACTTTCCTCCCCTTCTCTCCTGCTCGGCGGAAGCTGTTTGGCCACTACTAGAATAACGTGTTTGGAAACTTCCTGCCTCATGGCAGAAGGCTGGGCCTGCGGGGGCAGGGTGCTCGAAGCCAGGCCTCCCCCTTGGCAGCAGCACCAAGAGCTGCAGCTTGGGGGGGGGGGTTTCCTCTCCTGCCGCGCATTCCCTCTGTACCCCCTAGCCAGATCTTGTGCACATTTTATTTATTATTTTATTATTTATTTCTTAATAAATGTTACAGAAAATTAAAATCAAGTAAACAAATACTAACACAAAATTAAACTAAAGAAAATACATGTACCCCTACCCTGTAAACATTATTATTATTATTATTATTATTATTATTAATGCTCCACCCATCTGGCTGGGCTTCCCCAGCCACTCTGAGCGGCTTCCAACAAAATATTAAAATACAGTAATGCATCAAACCTTAAAAGCTTCCCTAAACAGGGCTGCCTTCAGATGTCTTCTAAAAGTCTGCTAGTAGTTGTTCTCTTTGACACCTGGTGGGAGGGCGTTCCACAGGGCAGGTGCCACTACCGAGAAGGTCCTCTGCCTGGTTCCCTGTAACATAAACCCTACATACCCCCATGACTTCCCTCCACCACGACTCGACTTCCTTTAGCTCAGATTTACCGTATTTTTTGCTCTATAAGACTCACTTTTTCCCTCCTAAAAAGTAAGGGGAAATGTGTGTGCGTCTTATGGAGCGAATGCAGGCTGCGCAGCTATCCCAGAAGCCAGAACAGCAAGAGGGGTTGCTGCTTTCGCTGCACAGCAATCCCTCTTCTTGTTCTGGCTTCTGAGATTCAGAATATTTTTTTCTTGTTTTCCCCCTCCAAAAACTGGGTGCGTCTTATGGTCTGGTGCGTCTTATAGAGCGAAAAATACGGTAAATACAGTGGTGCCTCGCAAGACGAAATTAATCCGTTCCGCGAGAGTCTTCGTCTAGCGGTTTTTTCGTCTTGCGAAGCAACCCTATTAGCGGCTTAACGGATTAGCGCTATTAGCGGTTTAGCGGCTATTAAAGGCTTAAAGGCTTAGGGGATTAGCTGCTAAAAGGCTATTAAAGTCTTAGCAGATTAGATAAGGGGGGGGAAAAGCGAAAAAAAAATCTCTAGACTCGCAAGACATTTTCGTCTTGCGAAGCAAGCCCATAGGGAAATTCGTCCTGCGAAGCAACTCAAACGGAAAACCCTTTCGTCTAGCGGGTTTTCCGTCTTGCGAGGCATTCGTCTTGCGGGGCACCACTGTACTGTCATTGCATTCTTTGGGCAAAACATCTCTTACAGCCACTTCTATTTATTCTTCTCGCTTATACTTTACATACTTAATCCATGCATGTCAACATATTCTTTTTAGAGCAATGTTTTGTTCCATATACTCCTCAAAGCTCTTGTGTACACTTGAGGAATGGAGGCCGCCTACAGCTTTCCTTGAGCCCAGGACAGGCATGAAATCTGCCGGCCGATGTGCATTTCAGCAAGGAAGCAAAATAAAACAAAGCTTTCTGGGCTCTCCGCTGCAACATGATGTGGGGATTCCAGGCAAGGCAGCTCAGCCGTTCTTGCAGCCGGGGCAGGAAGCTTGCACCAAGGTGCAGCAGTTTCACCTGCAAATAGTTTTTTGAGACGTCGCTGCTGCGCGTGGGGTGGGTGGGGTGGGTTAGCCTCCCCCACACCGGCGGCATGGGTGGAATTTCCCCCTTGTGACCGGCACTTCGTAACTTGAAAGATAAGGGTTTATCTCGAGGTCTTAAAAATACCTCGAGTGGCGGTTGCTATTTGCTCCTGCTCCCGAAAAGCTTTGCTGAAGGGTTGGGCGGCAACTCTTGGCTCCGCATCAACACTTGTGGGCACATTTTTTCCTGGCATGAAGTGGGGGTCAAGGGGGGAGTCATTGGCATTCTACAGTTCCACAAAATGTCTGGGTCCTGCCCCTTGCAACTCCTCTCCCGCCACTTGCAAAAGGCCTGTACCAGTCAGGATTTGCAGCGGTTCGAGCTAACTTTCCAGGGTTGTTCAACAGGGCTGTTTAAACAAAAAACATTTTAAAAATGGCTGCCAGATTTCCTGTTTTACAACAGCCTTTCTAGGGAGGCCGGTTTTGCTGATAGAAAAGCCCCTTCTGCTGCCTTGGCAGCTGGAGAAAGAGATGTCCCCAGACCATGGTCTTGACTGCAGAGCTCTAAGGTGATTGGGCCTTAATAGCTTTCTCTGCACTAGTATTGCTAATTTGCTACTGGTCTTGGAACATGCCCAACAAGATGGAAGCGTAACGTGTCCCAGCAGCCCAACCATCTGGGTTGTTGGACAGGGTGGCCTGTCCTCTTGCTTGTCCTGTAAATCAGGGGTAAGGTGGGGCCTTGAATGCTGGTGGTCTGGCAAGCCACTTGTCTGCAAGCGCTTGCCCGAACTTAGGCAATTCTGTCACCACCACTTCCTTTGCTTCTGTGCAGCCCCACCTTGAGGGCCGTTGATATCATAGGCCAGCAGTCCTTGCATGGCAAACCCCTTGAATAGCAGGAAACAGACAAGTGCAATGCTCACCATTAAGGATTGCCTCTCGCCATACAAACTGACCCAGACCCTTCGCTTGTCACCTGAGGCCCTTCTCTATGCCCCCCATCCCAGAGAGGTCCAGAGAGTGGCAACAAGAGAAAGGGGCCTTTTCTGTGGTGGCTCCCCATCTATGGAATGCTCTCCCCAGAGAGGCTCACCTGGCACCATCATTACATGTCTTTAGGAGCCAGGCAAAAACATTCCTCTGTACCCAGGCCTATGGTTATTAAATACTCTATGTATGGCCTGTGAAAGTGTGGGACTGTTATGATGATGACTATTTTATTATTAGGCTTTATATCAGTATGCTTTTTATTATGTTTTCATCACCGATGTTCTGTGATGTGGATTTAATGTTGTACCACCGCCCAGGGATCTTTTGATGAATGTATATAAATTTAATAAATAATATTAATAAATTTCCAGGCAGGTCACAGAGATTGAATGAGAGCTGCTGGGTGTCATTAAATGAATATAAGGCTTTTCCTTAGTCTTTGAATAATGTTCTGCCTATAGTAACTAATTTCATTGGCATCTTTACTTGGAATCTATTAGGATTTTGCTTGTAGCATTCAGCTTATTTTTCTTAAGAGTTTGTTTTGTGTACATGCAGTATTAAATTGCCCTGAGACATTGTGACGTGATGGACTACGGTTCCTGAATAAAGACCCAAGCATGGAAGCCTATAAGTTTGCTGGAAATATTATTGCAGGGCTATGTGGGAAGTAGGGCTGGGCGATATCTGGCTTACGACATTGTGATATATCACCAGCTAAACATCACAAAATACAGATATTATTATTATTATTTATTGAATTTATATACTGTCCTATACCCGGAGTTCTCACGGATATATCACGATGTCTGAAATAAGGATGGTGCCATGTAGAAGTGTTGGTTGCCTTTGTGGTTTTTCTCACGTTGTGATTTTTGCTGGCACCTGCTCTTGTGTTTTGCTGCCCCCCTGTATGAGGCAGGGGAGAGCTGAGCCACCAGGGTTAACAGGGGTTGCAGGAATCGAGAGATGCCTTGGCGGGCTTCAGTTTTTCACACTTGGTGATTTTTGCATAGCACACACCCATCAAGATTTGCAATACATTGCCAGGTCGAAAATTACGAAACTGATAATCACGATACGGACTCCAAACCAGTTTTTGATGATATATCACCCAGCCCTAAGGTAAAGGTAAAGGGACCCCTGACCATTAAGTCCAGTCGTGACCGACTCTGGGGTTGCGGCGCTCATCTCGCTTTATTGGCCGAGGGAGCCGGCATACAGCTTCCGGGTCATGTGGCCAGCATGACTAAGCAGCTTCTGGAGAACCAGAGCAGCACACGGAAACGCCGTTTATCTTCCCGCCGGAGCGGTACCTATTTATCTACTTGCACTTTGACCTGCTTTTGAACTGCTAGGTTGGCAGGAGCAGGGACCGAGCAACGGGAGCTCACTCTGTTGCGGGGATTCGAACCTCCAACCTTCTGATCGGCAAGTCCTAGGCTCTGTGGTTTAAGCCACAGCACCACCCGCGTCCCATATCACCCAGCCCCAGTGGGAGGCATATTCTCCCTCAAAAAGAAGTGGTATGGAGCTCCACTTGGACTTCACTGGCTGAAATGTGGATGAACACTCTTCTTGAGTTAAGGTTTTCCTCCTCTGGGAACACTTCTGGGCATAATTTTCCTGAAAGCAGCTTGTGTGGAACACAAGCTCTATGTGAATTTTGGCTATCGTACTCTGCAAGGAAGATGTGAAGGCATAGAAAGTCGTTCGCAAATCTTTCTTGAAAGTTTTAGTTGGGCTTTTTCCATCCAGGCCTGTGTAATCCATGACATTTTATACCAATGTCGTTGTGTAGGAAAACGGCGGCCAAGCATTCTGCCCTGGATTCCAAATGCACTGAGAGCAGCAGCCAGAGTTTCCTAGGTAGCATGGCAATGTGGTTGTACTCTTAGTTCCCATAGGAAAGTGATATATATTTTTTTTCATTTTCCAAAGTCCCACAAATTAGCCCTTCGGCATGACACTTCCTCCCTCCAATGGCATGTTTTCAGAATGACTCTTGCAAAGTAGACTGCCGTGTTGGAACTCGCTTGGACTGGCCGTGCTCTGCTGAACGCCTTGCTCCCTTCTTTGCAGACTCCTGTGTCCTGGCACGAAGCAGAGGTGGGGAAAGCCGCTGCCCATAAGCGCTCGGCCTCGTGGAGTAGCGTGGATCACCGCAGAGAGGTGAGAGAGCTGCTTAGCAAGCCAAACGAAAAGCATGCTTCCCGCACTGCACAGTGCGCAAAGGAAACTCAGCCACTGGCCTGCATTGAGCATCCCAGAAACCCAGAATTAGCGTCCTTCACAGATAACACAAATCGGCAGGTAGTTTTGTCAAATAAGGTACCTTCCCACTAGGCCCTGTGCAGGCTTTCCCAAGCTTAGGTCTCCAGCTGCTTTTGGACTACAACTCCCATCATTCCTAGCTAGCAGGACCAGCAGACAGGAATGATGGGAATTGTAGTCCAAAAGCAGCTGGAGGCCCAAGTTTGGGAAACCATGGTTTATAGTAATAAACCAGTTGTTGCTGCTGTTGCTGAATGCTGCTTGCAATCCTCACAAGCAGTGGCAGGGAGGAGGCACCACACTCACCGAAAGCAGTAGTGGCTGGTGCGCATTGGTAGGGCGTACGTCAAGCAGAGGCTTGACAACCATATGTCAGGAGTGCTCTGATGGTGTTTCCTGCTTGGCAGAGGGTTGGACTCGATGGCCCTTGTGGTCTCTTCCAACTCTATGATTCTATGATTCTATGTGAAGGCAAGGGACCCAACAGCAGGGGGAGCCAGAGCCAGCTGATTCTGCCTTTATTACCATCCTCCTTGTTGAGTTCTATACAGAGGTGTAAGCTGACACTTTCTGTAATGATTGTAAGTAAGAAGGCAGGGAGTAGGGGCTGGCTGAGGACAGGCTGAGATGGGTGGGGCAGCGCCCCATTTGCCCTAAGAGGCAAGACTCTGCAGACAACGTCAGGCTAGTGGTCCATTAACTCAGCATTGCTTACAGTGCCTAGCAGAAGCCTTGGAACTAGCTCAAAATAAAAAAGGAGATTATTATTTATTTTTTAAACAAGGTTTCATGCACCCAATGGATTTCACATAAGTATCTTTGAGGGCAAAATATAATAAACCTGGCAGTGTCTCTTCTCCAGTGAGGGAAATTAGAGGCCACCTAGAGAATAAGCTATGTTCCCAACTCCTTCTGTAGGTTCTCTCAAACAGTTCAAAGTGCTTGTTTCTTCCCGTGCAAAAGCTATATGGTAAAACACATTGGATGCATCGAGTTTCTCATATATACATGCGTACATACACACACATATATACAAATACATACATATATATGTGTGTTTTTTCCATGAATAGTGGTTATTAGGTGTTGCCTCTTCCTTTCGAAAGGATGCTCTTTGTGTTTGTGTGGGTGTTTTAAAAAAACACAGCAGAAACGGCCCCACAGATTTCAGAGGAAGCCCCCTGCAGAGCGAACAAGAGGCCTCCATTGCCCACAGGAAGCAGAGCAGCTGTTGCTGCTGCTGCTTCCCTGGCTTGTGTTTGCAAAAAACCAGGCCTAGCTGTGTGACTTCCAGTTGCTTAAAAGACAACACCTCAAAAAGGTGACACCTCCTTAGAGGAAAGACTGGTCCTATCAGACGATCTGATAATTGGGCAGCAAGTTATCCCAGATGGCTGAGTTCCTTAGAGTATGGTGCTGATAATGCCAAGGTCACAGGTTCGATCCCTGCATGGTGGGACAACGGCTTATTTTCCTACATTGTAGGGATTTGGACAAAAGGATCCTCAGGGTCCCTTCCAACTCTACGAATCCATGGCTGTAAGCCGGCACTGGAAGGGCACCTTGCAGAAGTTGCCCCCTGTGCTTGTCATGCATTGCGCATGGGCAGAAGAAATTGTGAGGTCCTTTGCCTCTTCTAAATGCAGGTTGCATTCTCATTCCCCAGATTGCCAAACTGAAGCAGCAGCTCCAGAGAACGAAACTCAGTGCCCGGAATAGCAAAGAGAAAGACCAGATCTCCCCCGTCCAGGGGGATCATAGTGTCCTCTCGCCCGCCAAGGTAGGCACCGCATCCCTCTCCTTTGTTTGCCCCCATCCAGCCAGAGGAAAACAGGGTCCAGCTGTCGATGGACTGTTGGCAAGAGATGAGCTCGAGGCTATTTTTGGGAAAGAGTTTGAAGTATTCAATTCTGCTGCTGCATTTGCAGGGTGGGGGAGGGCAAAACCATTCTCTTCAGCCCCACCCAAAACAATGCGAGGAATTTGGGGGGGCGCACACACACTTCCTACTGGCCTGTGCTGGCTGCTGTGTATGTGGAGGTCAAGAGCCTTGCTCCAAGCTCAAGTGATCGTTCTTGAGCTGCCCTTTGAACTAGGCATTCAAGGTTCATTTCTCAGGATCCAGGTCTCTCGGCATCCCTTGGACCAAAAAAAGGAGAGGGTTCAGTGTTTGAGAGGCATGTGATTAGAAGGGTATTAGGAAGCAGGACTTAGGAGAGACCTTTGAGAGCGCATTGCCAGATGGGTCAGGGACGGGTTGCATGGACCAGTGCTCTGAGTCTTCATCATACTAGACCAGAGTGGTGGAACTGGCCTATTAAGTATGCACCTACTTGACCGGTGCCCTTCCAGATGTTGTTGCCCCTGCCCACATGGCCCAGTGTCAGCAATGCCTAGGCAACACGATGACCATGTACGTACGCAATAGATAATCTTTATAGAATTCCTTCAAACCATAACAAGTACAAAATGAAATCTTTAGTCTCAAAGTCTCTGAAAATCTTTAACTGAAGCGAGGTACCAGACTTTGTACGATGAAAGACAAGCTGTGAAGCTTTGTGTATTCAGCAAATATGATGTCCAACACTGAACAGTGATTCCGGATATTGACTACTGTTTCGCAGAATTCGTCAGCAGGGTCCCCAACCCCTGACCTCTCAGTATCCCTTGGGCAAACAAAGAGGAGAGCATTCGAAGCTCAGTATTAGGGAAGGACCTGATTGGCTGTAGAGCAGTGGGTCTCAAACTTTCAGAATAAAAATTTGCTCGTGCCACACCCAGTTTCTTTAGTGATAAGAAATACATTGGAAAATTAAAAGAAACAGCTAGCTGTGCTTGATTTTGGAAAGAAACCTATCTGTACTCTGCAAATTAAGAATTTTTTTATACTGTACTATACTGAAATGTTTAGTACAGTTTCTTTAGTGATAAGAAATACATTGGAAAATTAAAAGAAACAGCTAGCTGTGCTTGATTTTGGAAAGAAACCTATCCATATTCTGCAAATTAAGAATTTTTTATACTGTACTATACTGAAATGTTTAAATGTTTCTTTGATTTTCCTTGAATCTTCCCATTCTCGCCACACTCTTAAAGAACCATTGCTGTAGTGAATACTTTCCTTGCAAAAAAGGTGTCGGTGGCTTGTTTTACCACATTGCTGGATGTCCTTGTTGCAGGTTTCCCCACCTGCACCCTTTCCAGCCCTGACTGTTGCGCCGATCAGCCCCTGTTTGCACAACAGCCTCGACGGTCTCAATCAAGAACTGGAAGAAGTGTTTGTAAAAGAGCAAGGAGATGAGGAGCTCCTCAGGGTGAGTTACGGCTGGTTCCCAAAACTCTGCTGGGCAGAACACACCTTTGTGGCCCCTTTTGCCATCTTTTGCACCACTAGTTGAATACAAAGCTCCCATTCATGACATACCCTGAGCTGTACACTGAAATTCTCTGTACTGAAATTTCCAAACACTCATCTAGAAACAGTTATGGCTGTTTTAAAGTACAGATAGGGTGAACCTACAGCATCAGCAGCTAGCCACAGCCAGCCCCTTGTTCTCAATGAGGGCCGCTGACTTTCTATGGTGATTTTATTTTTATTTTTAAAAGAAATCTCCAAATGCTTGAGGAATCCTACGGTACTAACCTCGTCTCCTGCGACTTAGAAACAGACCACACCTAAAGGTTCATAACACGCTTTAAGCACATGTTTGATTTGGTTCTCTTGAACTCTGGGGCTGCATTGCATCCTTCCCTCGCTCCATAGCTGGCCTTTGAGTCACAGCAGATGTGCAACGTCTCCTCTGGAGGGCAAACTACAGCTGTTTATAGCAAAATGCCTGCACTGCTGCAGGAGAGGGTCTTGGGTTTTTTCCCCCTCCCAATAAATGCGTTGATCTTGCAGTAAAGTAAAGGGACCCCTGACCATTAGGTCCAGCCGTGACTGACTCTGGGGTTGCGGCACTCATCTTGCTTTACTGGCTGAGGGAGCTTCCGGGTCATGCAGCCAGCATGACTAAGCCACTTCTGACGAACCAGAGCAATGCACGGAAACGCCGTTTACCTTCCCGCTGGAGCGGTACCTATTTATCTACTTGCACTTTGACGTGCTTTCGAACTGCTAGGTGGGCAGGAGCAGGGACCGAGCAACGGGAGCTCACCCCATCGCGGGGATTCGAACCGCCGACCCTTCTGATCAGCAAGCCCAAGGCTCTCTGGTTTAACCCACAGCGCCACCCGTGTTCCTCTTGCAGTAGCTGCCCTGAAATAAGAGCTGGGGTAAAAAGGCCCTAAGTGAACCAGTATTAATTTAAGAAGTGTCTTCCTTCTAGATCCTGGATGTCCCCGATGGCCACAGAGCCCCAGCCCCGCTGCCGAGAAGCACCAGAGAAGCCTTACTGCTGCGGGTGGAGCACAGCAGTAGCAGCTGCAGCAGCCTCTCTCTCTCTCCGTCCCCTTCAGCTGCCTTTGGGCGGTCCCCACACACGCCTGCCCAAGCAGCAACAGAGGAGCTTTCCCCCAGTGTGCTGGATAAGCCGCCAGTGGAAGCTAAGGGAAAAGGTAAGCCAGAAGGGGGCTAGTAAGAGGCATGTTGGGAGCCTTAGAAAGTTGCACATTTTTTAAAGAGGTTTTTCCAGGCCTTGTTTGCCCCCCACCCTCTTGACCCCCACCCTCCACAGTACAAGAACACAGCCTGGAAGCTGGAGGGGACAGCATAGGGTGCTCCCCAGGCATCACTATTTATCGAACAGTCATCCTGATTTGTTTGCAGGGAGGTCAGACGGCGTTGGTTATTGAATGAGCCTTCGCTCTGATTGGTTTGTGTAGATGATGTTGCATCAAAGCAAGTCTCCCCACAATTTTCCAGACGCTTAGCTGCAAAAAGTCCGATCTTTCGGGGAAGTGGGTTTTTGTTGTTGCTGTTTTTGGCGCAAGACCCTCCCAATCCTGAAGGAGCGTCTCCACCTCCATCATTCAGCCCGGACACTGAGGTCCAGCTCCGAGGGCCTTCTGGTGGTTCCCTCACTGAGAGAAGTGAGGTTACAGGGAACCAGGCAGAGGTAGTGGCACCCGCCCTGCGGAACGCCCTCCTGTCAGATGTCAAGGAAATAAATAACTCTCTGACTTTTAGAAGACATCTGAAGGCAGCCCTGATTAGGGAAGTTTTTAATGTTTGATGTTTTACCGTGTTTTTAATATTCTGTTGGGAGCCGCCCAGAGTGGCTGGGGAAACCCAGCCAGATGAGTGGGGTATAAATTATTATTATTATTGTTATTATTATTATTAATTGGCTTCAGTTGCACAACCTAAATTTACTGGAATGTGATTGAATCCTGCCAGAAAACAGTGTCAGCACATCAACGCCCATAGACTCACCTTGGAATTGTGGGGGAGGGTAACCAAAAGCAAGCACTGGAGCATGAAACTCATTTTACTGACTTGCACTAAATCGCTAACTCAAAGCAATTAAACCCTAAAATAAAGAGATCTAGCCTGCTCTTCCCTTTCCATGGATCATCAGTGTCCACAAACCAGTTGAAGGGAAGAGTACGGATATTAGGGATCGCAAAGAGTGTGATGTGCCTATACAAGGTCACAGTCTAATTAATTGGATTGAACTTCATTCTAAATCTGACCCTGCTCATTCAGGATTTCACATCTTTTATCCCTAAATAATTGCCGTTCTAATTATTTGGGCATTTAGAATCCTCCCGACTGTATCAAACCAAATTTCTCAAGTCTTATATGAAGATAAATGGTGAAAATCCCACCATACGTCCACCGTATGATCTCTCCTTCTTTACATATGGACCTGGCTGCTAGTTTTGTAAGCTTTTCTTTTTTTATGGCAGCAAGGGCAGGGAAAAGCCCACTGTATTCTGTGATGCTTTGTGGAGCCCAGTGAAGGGGGAAAGGATGGAGGGAGGACTTGTAAACATTGGAGACGTTTCTGGGAGTGTCCCCTGAATGTGTAAGAAGGAAAACCAGGAATGTGTGGTGAAGGGAGAAGTTGGAAACAGGAAGCAGATACCCAAGAGCAGGAGGTAGCAGGCCAGACTTCCAAAACTGACCAAACCCAAAACTTTCCTTCTCTTTACAGGATACACAGACAGCCCCGAATCTGCATGTGAATCTTTATTGATAAGCACCTTTACCAACCACCAGTTTGTTTAAAACTATGTGTCACTGCAGTTTGCAACAAAAGTATAAAAGTGATGCCATCTAAGCAGTGACTCCATAGGGATTTTGCCTATACAGATAAAAAACCCTGGATTTTTAATAAGGCTGAGTGTACAGAAGACACAGCAAGAATAGCTTTAGAATCAATGACCTGGATGGGACATTATGCAAACGATTCTTCCAGATATAGATGCATTACAGCATTACTGGTTCTGCATTTGTCTGTGTCACATTTAAGCCTTTCTCTTTTTCTCCCCCGCTTCCGCCAGAAAATGGCAGCACTTCTCCAGTCCTTGCCTTTGCCCTGTCTCCTCGTCCCAACCACACCTATGTGTTCAAGCGGGAACCTCCAGAGGGTTGTGAGAAAATCCGGGCTTTTGAGGAAGCTGCGTAAGTAAGAAGGGTATTTGCCTCTAGGGACACAGCAGGCCGAGATAACTGCAGCCTTACATAATGCAGTCCACTTCCTACAGGATCAGCCCTGGGAAACCTCTGGTCTGTGGTCCAAATTAAAAAGGTAAAGGGACCCCTGACCATTAGGTCCAGTTGTGGCCGACTCTGGGGTTGCAGCACTCATCTCGCTTTATTGGCCGAGGGAGCTGGCATACAGCTTCCGGGTCATGCGGCCAGCATGACTAAGCCGCTTCTGGCGAACCAGAGCAGCGCACGGAAACGCCGTTTACCTTCCCACCAGAGCGGTACCTATTTATCTACTTGCACTTTGACGTGCTTTCGAACTGCTAGGTTGGCAGGAGCAGGGACCGAGCAACAGAAGCTTACCCTGTCATGGGGATTCGAACCGCCAACCTTCTGATCGGCAAGTCCTAGGCTCTGTGGTTTAATCCACAGCGCCACCTGCGTCCCGTGGTCCCAATTAGGGGGTCCTAATTTAGCCCCTGAGGCTGCTTCCCCCCAAATACACACCCATGCACCTGATGTCATATGTGAGGGACAAATGAAGAACTGGGAGCCTTAAAGTGTACCCCTGATTGGCACTGACAGCAAGCCCTACTTGCCAAGAACAATCAGCTGACTGGCCGTGACAGCAAACTCTGCCCAAAGTTGGGCTTTCTATAAGAGCCTGTTGGCTGAAAGGTTAAACAGCAAATGGTGCAGGGAGGAATGCTTTTCCTAATGTCATGGTGATGTCAAGTGATTGACATGTGAGTGGCCCACAGGGGTTGGGGGAACATCACGATCCAACCTACCAATCAGCCCTCAGCATTCCTAACGATCAGTCACGATGGCTGGGGCTGATAGGAGTTGGACCCTGCAGGTGTTGTTGGACCACAGATTCCCCGCCCATGTCCCAAAGTGCAAGACCAAGAAACGTCAAAAGATTCTCTTCCTTCACGCTCCTCCTTGCTGTTCTCACTGTAAAGGATCTTTACAACCACCAGTCGAAACTCTCAGCCAGTTGATGGCATCAATCCTTGCATTCCTCATCTCTTTGTCCTTGTGGTTTCTTCCTCTCCAGGCCTCCAAGCCCCGATCAGACTTTCCTGCCCTCCTGTCCCGATAAGAACAAAGTTCACTTCAACCCAACTGGCTCTGCCTTTTGCCGATTCAGCCTGGTGAAGCCTTTTATTCCCACTGTGGACTTCCTGTTCAGAGACTTCTCTTCCTCTCCCAGCCCCATGCCACCGGGCACATTCTCCTCCTGCCAGCCCACTCACACGGTCCCAATCCTCGGTTTGCGGAAAGACTCGAGGGGAGACGACTTCAGCGAGAACCCAAAATCTCCTCCGCTGGGCTTGGAGACTTGGAAGCGGCACCAGGCTGAAGACACCGTCCTCTTCCACAGCTCCCTGGTTGTCTGAAGCTCAGAGGGGCAGACCCAAAATGAATCTGTGGTCCCTCCATGGCCTGTGGAGAAGAGTGCCTTGGAATGCAGAGAACAGAGCACTTCTAGAACACAAGTCCTCCAGCAACTGCCTTAAAAAAATGCAGACTGCCACTGGACTTTTCTGCAGCCGCAGTAGTTTTTTCCCCTTTTGACTCCTGGTACTTAAAAGCACTTCAATTCCCTAGAAGTTCATGTCACTGTCCTGCTATTGCGATGTCCAAAGAACCCCTCATCCTCTCTGATGGAATATACACACTATAAGCTACCGGGTTTTTCCTCCTCTTGTTTGCTTGCTGGGTGAGGCAAGAGCTCATGTATGTTTTGTTTTGTTTTGTTTTGTTTTGTTTTGAATTATCCTAAGGATGTGTCTCAGGCTTTCGACAGACTAGGGAGGATGAAAGGTTTACATGTATCCAGAGGAACTGGTGTACGCTGCTCTAGTAGATGGCTGCCGGGCAAGAGTTGTGCTGGGCAATCTGTTTCCAGGGAATGAGACATCTAGAGATTATTTTGCATCCTGCCCTGCACTCTATGAGACTAGCATTACTGGAACACAGCTAAATGCTTGAAAGAAGCATTTTCTCTTCCAATCATGCTGTAACAGTTGGAAGTTGAATTGACAGAAATTCAACTTGTGTGCCTTTTTTGAGGTCTTACTCCCTTCCCTTATGGAGTAAGAATAAGGGAATGGTCTCTCTTTTCCCCCTCCCTCCTCATACACTCCCCAGACATCTTTTCCAGTGGACCTCTTGAGGAGATTTCTTGCAACAGTTCTGGCAAAGGAAACTGATGCTGAAGCCAGAACAATGTCTAAAGTTCCCTGGTGGAATGCAGCTCTTAGCATATCAAATCCACTTCCTTCCTTTTTTTAATTGTAATGATTTGGCCAGTCCAGTTAGGTCTGACACTACTACAATTCTGGCTGATGAGTCAGGGGGATCTGCTCAGCTTTAACCTTACTTTTTAATGCACAGAACACTCCAAAGATCCCATGGTTCACTTAAACTTACATTTTAGGCCACCCGCATCCCCACCCCCCACAGCACAACTGTGAAAGGCCTTAAACCTGGTGATGCCTTGATTGCAAAGTATTAGAAATGAAAGCAACTCGTCTTTTTGCTAAGCCTCTGGATTGCATTGAAAAGGTTTTCTTGAACCTGAGATGGAAACTATATTTTCTATTTGAAAACAGTATTTTTGCAGCTACTTTTGAAGTTTTGTAAATTTTAATGTATGTATCACAAAAGCTTAAGGAAGAATGTTAGCCTTGGAGGATCACTGCCTTGTCTTGGAGAGGCTTTTGCAGATTTTGGTGTTTAAACCAATTAAAAAAATAAAATTGTTCGGTATCTGAGGTATCTGTACTGTGCCTTGTCTGAGTAGAGATTGGTCAGTGGGATTGGATGAAGTGTGGGACACACTTGCAGCTCTGTAAAAAGAATAAGAAATCTACAGATGAGTGGCATATTCTTGGGTTGGTATTTGCTTGTTATCCCATCAGTTGAACCTATTAACTAATTTCTAGTGAAAGAGTTTGGCTTAAACTGGGAATAATATACTTTAGGAGGCTGTAGATATCAATTAATACAGGCTTTAAGTATACATCTCCTTTCCTGATGAGGTCAAGACCATCCTAATGAGCTCAGAGACTGGTAACAATGCATGTTAAACTTACAAGGAGCAGAAGAGCCAGAACATTTTTTCAGGAGGCTGTGGACTTTGGCTGATGGGAGGTTTGTGACTGCCACATCATCCTTCCCATGTCACGTCAAGGCCATCCTAATGAGTTCAGAGACGAGTAACAGTAGTAGATGGCAACAATGGCTGCATAGCATGCTGAACTTGGAGAAGCAGAGGAGAGACATTTGGGAGCCAGGTAACATCTATAAAGACCAGGTGTTCAACTGAGACAGCATATAAGCTTCAAAGGGAGTCACCATGACTACTGAAGTTTTTGTTTGGCTTTTTTAATGATCAAGGGACATATCAGTTTTCTTAATTAAGCAAACAGGCCACTCTGGGTTGTAAACAGCAGGATTTAATCGGGGCAACCTTCCCTAAAAGGGATTTAATTTGCTAGGTTTCTTGAGTCATTTACCATTAGAAAATCAAAGCAGAGGTTAGGAAAGGCGCATGTCAGCTCCCAGCTCAACCAGAAGGCCACGAGGACGGGGGTAATTTTAGGTTAAGATGAAGGCTAGCAAGTAAGAAAAACCAGCTTGTGTGTCTTTTGTGCATAAAATTGAAGGCACGTTCATACCAGAGGGGACTGGAAGTGGCATCCCGCCAGGACTCTGCACTTGATACCTGTGGAGGCGCTGCTTCGTTTATTCCTCCTTAATTATAATTATTTTGGGTGGGTGGGAGAAGGAAGGCGGTAAATAAGCGCAGTAAGTAATTTACTGCAGCAGCAAACGCGTGTCCTTTAGGAAGCCCTGACACGTGTATCCCAAATCCTCACGTTACCGTGCCGCGGAGCCGCTGCCCCCCGCGGCTCCGCCTCTCCCGGAACCAGCAATAAGGCTCCGACACGAGGCAAAAGCCCTTCCCCGTGGGCCCCGCCTCCCGACGAGCCACATTTGTCGACGTCTAAACCTGCCGCCCGCTTCCTTCTAGGCCCCGCCGCGGTGCTGCTTTCCGCGGCGCCTGAAGAGGCGCGAAACAAGCGCGAACAAAACAACGCGGGCGCTCCGGAGCAGCGGGAGAGAAGACCCCCTCAAGCGGACCCGCGCGCGGCTCGGCCGACCCCCGTTCAAACGGCGTCGTCCTCCTCCTCGTCAGGCGCCGCGGAGGGCAGCCCCCGGCCGGGAGTCGGCGGGGGTCCTTCCGGGCCGCCGTCGCAGCCGCCTCTATGAGGCCCGCTTTCCCCCCGCCGGCGGCACCGCTGAGGGATGTTTGCGTGGAGCTGCCGGCGCTGAGGCTGCCGGCGCCGGGAACGGTTCCAGGGCCTGTCATGGGGGTGAGCGGCGGGCCCGGAGGTGGCGGCGCCCTGTTCCCTGAGCGGTTTCGTCTGCCGCTCTGCTGCCTGGGCGTCTTCGTCTGCTACTTCTGGTACGGCGTCCTGCAGGAGACAATGTAAGTTGCCCCGAAGCCGCGCACGACACGCGCCTCTGGCTTTGAGGGGTTGCTTGGTGGCGACCTCAAAGCCGCCGCCTCCTCCTCCCACATGCACACGTCTTCTTCCTACCTTCGCAACGTACCCCCAGTCTCTCTCCACGGACTTGGGGGGCGGGGAGCAGTGCCGGATTTACGTATAAGCTAAACAAGCTATGGGACGTGGTCTAAACCACAGAGCCTAGGACTTGCCGATCAGAAGGTCGGTGGTTCGAATCCCCGTGACGGGGTGAGCTCCCGTTGTTCGGTCCCTGCTCCTGCCCACCTAGCAGTTCGAAAGCACGTCAAAGTGCAAGTAGATAAATAGGTACCACTCCGGCGGGAAGGTAAACAGCGTTTCCGTGCGCTGCTCTGGTTTGCCAGAAGCGACTTAGTCATGCTGGCCACATGACCCGGAAGCTGTACGCCGGCTCCCTCGGCCAATAAAGTGAGATGAGCGCTGCAACCCCAGAGTCGGCCACGACTGGACCTAATGGTCAGGGGTCCTTTACCTATCTTCAGGTAGGGCTGGGAACATTCCCTGTCTGAAACCCTGGAGAGCCACTGTCACTCTATGCAGATAGTACTGAGCAAGATTAAGCCAATGGTCTGACTTGGTATAAGGCAGCTTTCCCTTCTGTTTGGTGGATTTACTTCTTACGTCTCTTCCATTTCTTACACTTGCTGTTTGAGGAGGAGGTTTTGCATGGGTTGGATTTTTATACAGGCACCTCCCCACTTGTGCACGATCAGCACAAGCGTTCCTGCAGACACACGTGTCATTTTCAGTGCTGCAAGGGGGCAGAACAGGGGAATCCCCACTTAGAACAGAACCCCTCTGTGTAGGGATTCCCCTGTAGAGTGGTACCTCGGGTTACATATGCTTCAGGTTACAAACTCCGCTAACCCAGAAATAGTACCTCGGGTTAAGAACTTTGCTTCAGGATGAGAACAGAAATCACGCGACGGCGGTAGTGGGAGGCCCCATTAGCTAAAGTGGTACCTCAGGTTAAGAACAGTTTCAGGTTAAGAATGGACCTCCAGAACGAATTTAAGTTCTTAACCCGAGGTACCACTGAATTTTACTTGTTATGAGCTGTTTGAGAGTATGTGTTTCCTCTCCCTATGCCTCCCTGCCTCATTATCTGGCTTCGATCTTGTGTCTCCCCTACCTCCTCCACAGTTAAAGCACTTTCAAGAGTTGGGCTGCCCTCCCTATTCCTTGTAGTGTGTTTCCAAAGCAGCTGTTGTCTCGTGGCCCTGCAAGAAACCACACAAATCTGAAAAGAGCTACAGTTTGTGTGTTCTCCTGACGGGGACACAAGTGCAATCCAGCAATTGCATTCCTGTGCTTTGTTCCCCTCAGTTACCCATGACTGCAAGGGCGGAAAGATCCTGATGCCGTTTGGCTCACTGAAAAGAAGTAAATGTACCTTGGCCTATCTCAGATGTTCAATCCACCGTAAAACTAGCGCATGCCTACCCTTTGCTACTGACACATGCAAATAAGTTGAGTCGTTTGATATCTTTTCCTTTGCAACTGACACTACCCTCTCAATTTGGTTTTCCTGCAGTACAAGAGGCAAATATGGGGAAGGAGCAAAGCAGGAAAAGTTCAGATATGCTCTGTCTTTGGTCTTCATCCAATGTGTGATCAATGCTATTTTCGCCAAACTGTGTAAGTACTTTTTTATTTATTACAACCTTTTTATTCCACCTTTCCTCCACGGAGCTCAAGATTGTATGTGTGGTTCTCCCCCTATCCATTTTATCTTCACAAGAACTCTGAGGTATGCTAGGTTCAAAGACTGTGACTGGCCTGATTTCTCCCATTGTGGTTCTATGACTGAGTGGGAATTTGAACCCTAGCTTCTTGGGTCCTAACCCAATATGCTAAACACCACTGTATTTCCAAAGAAATTAGTGATGTGGCTGCTCTGAGCCCTTTGCCTATCCCTTACTTGTGAAAGTTTTTTGTAAAACCCACCAGGTTTGAAGCACACCCTTTGCAGGAAGGAGTTGCTTTGGCCTGATCTGATTAACACCTGCAGCCAGAGATTTGGCTGGCTGTTTTCAATCCAGATAGGAAATTCAGTTCCCTTTTGATACCTCTGCATCACCCTCATCCGCTTTCTCTGAGGAAGGGAGGAGCGGGTGAATGAGAATTCCTGTTGCTTGTGTGCTTTCCTTTCTCTCCCGCCACATGCCTTTTGGTTTTGAAAATTCAAAATAGGGTAGGGGCAAAAAGTCATGCAGAAGACATCTCTGTTCCTTTTTTCCCTTTTTCCCCCATTCAAAAATGGCTTCAGAAAGGTAGCAGAAAGTTGTACACTCTTTCAAGTGCATCCATTTCCTCAGCACCACTACCATTGCAGGTGGAAGGGAGAGTTAGTCTTACCATCAAGCAACTTAACTTAGCCCCCTTTATCTTCCTGCCTCCCCTCCTTTAAAAATATTGGCCTGCTGGATACTCCACAGAGATTTCCTGGATGGGGGGGAAACAGCTTAGGGGAGGGTGATTTGGTCAGGGAAAAAATGGCTGAGGGGGAAAGGATTATGTGCCCTCTATTGCCTACCATCCCAGCTGCTGGTGTAATCAGTTATACAGGGTTCTGATGCTGCTGTCTCTTTTTTAAGAGTATTGTGAGAAAATTGCATGTGTAATGTCTTGTTTGGCTGTAAGAAACAATACGAAAGACTTTTAGGGTTCTGGTTCCCTCCCCCCTTGAAACAAGTGTTAGAATGCTGCTGATTTGCACCAATGTATACCTGTGTGGTCCTCCTAGACAAGGCTTTGCCTCTATTCCATGTTCAGGTTTTAGAGTTAAGAGGCCTGAGCACCTTAACCATTTCCCCTTCTGCATATGAAAGCCAGGGCCATGCAGCTCTGCCGTTGGTTGGTCTGCTCTTGCTTTGTTGCCAACATGCCTGTTTCTTTCACCTTTTTCTCCCCCAATCAGTGATCCAGTTTTTTGACAGCGTCAAGGTGGATCGGACACAGAACTGGCTATACGCAGCTTGCTCTCTCTCCTACCTGGGTGCCATGGTCTCCAGCAACTCTGCCCTGCAATTTGTCAACTACCCAACTCAGGTGAAGAGGGGGAGGTTGCTAGTGGGAGCAAGGGGGTTAGCAGGAGACGAAGAGGGTCTGGGAAATGGGGTGTCTCCTGCTTTCTGGTGCACAGCTTGGCAACCTTTTCACTGCTGCATGCATGATACCTTAAGCCCAGGGAATAACAAAGAGAATATATTGAAAGCAGGATACTAGCTGCATAAATGTGGCAGACGTGATGTTCTTCCATGATGGTTCTGAAATAATGGTCCTTAAATGAGACAGGAGTAATAAGAGGCTCTCAACAGTGTGTGACCCTCCAAGGGGGGATATCAACAGTAGAACAAACCGTTTTGCCTGCCTTTTTGGTAACTACCTTAGAAGAGTTTGGTGCTTAGAATCTGCCAAACAAGGCTTGCTCCAGGATTTGGGGACACCCGTATTAAAAAGAAAGCAGCCAGACCAGCATACACCCCACTTCAACATTCACCCAGATTCCCCTCGTCTCTCTGCTACATACACAAGCCCATGCGCACTTTTTCTTGCAGAGGTTTCTGGGGTCTTTCATTGTCTGCTCCTCTTCCAGTAAAGTTGGAAGTAGCATAAGCTGCTTATGCTGCTTAAAGCTTTTCTGCAACCCAGAGCAAAGTGACAGTATCCTCTGTTCCCTGAGTCTCCTGCAATGTGCTGACAGAGACAGAAGACTGTGAGAGAGGTGCCTGGACACATGGCACAAAGGCGAGAGTGATGGCCCAGTTGTTTCAGCAAGCCCTCCCTGGGCTTGCAAATCTAGGCATTTTGCTTAACCCAGACAGCCTTTTGCACCGGCCATGGTTCCAAAGCAGGGGTCATGGCCTTTCTGGGATTGCTGAAAGGGATGAGCAAGATTGGAGATGTGTGCAGGAGACTAAACACTGCAGGTGGGGGAAGAGCTGGGATTCCGAGAAAGCCGTGGCTTCAGGAATGTAGAAGCCAAGCAGGAATGGCCAGTAACACCACCAGGAAGATTTCGCAGGCAATGTAAAAAAGGGAGGGGTGTGATTTTGTAATAGTGGAGAGGGAAGAATGAGTTAGCAAAGAAGGAAGGGAGGGAGAGAGTATAGAGTAGAGATAGAGCACAGAATGTGAGAGCTTTTAAAATTAAGGTATAGAAGCTTAAAGAGGGTGCCGGATGTGATGAGTTTGCAAAAGGAAAGAACAGAGATTCTTCGTGTCTGTTCAATGAGTATCTTCCGCACCTCAAGCATCAGTTTTTCTCCAGGGCAGAGTTGACTCAGGCACTGACTGATGCTGCTAAAGGTGAGGCTATGGAATGTTAGGGCTAAATAAATCTCTCCCTTTTCTCCCATGTAGGTGCTGGGGAAGTCCTGTAAACCTATTCCAGGTACGTAGCCCCTGTGCTGGTTTTGTTCTTTGTAGAGCAACTATGTGGTTGAGTTGAGCATATCGACAAAATCTGCATGCCTGCTGCTTGGTTTTGCTACGTTTGCTTCCCAGATTCAGACTTCACCCCAGAAGTCAGAGTTAAGGACTGGAATGGCAAGGAGGGGAGTTTAAAGGCTCTTGAGACTTTGCTGCCTGCCGTCTCTTTAATGAGCCTAGAATGGCATGTTTATCCTCAAACAGTCCTGAGTGGTAGGCTAGGCAGAGAGGTAATGGCTTGCCTAAGCGCAGCCAGTGACTATCCAACCTGAGTGGAAATCTGAACCTAGATTTCTCCCGTGTCGAAAGCAACCCCTCCAGTGCTTCACTTTCAGGTATTGATGCATTCTGTCCCATCCATCAGAAGGAATAGGTAGGTAGCAACACTTTTCAAACGATGCAGCTGAATGAAAACGGAAAGTGTGCTAAATATTAAATAACCACAAGTCAAATTAAAAGTGACCCTTAATGCCACTCACCAAAAGCTAAACCTGAGCAGCAGAGAGGGTGGTTTAAAGGCTCCAGATACACCTCTGAAAGTAAAGGGTGGGCTGGAAGCCTCCTATAGCACAGACTGTTCTAAGCTGCTTGGAGGGAAAGGTGGCTCAAGATGATAACTAATGAAACGCAGCACCTAATACAGTGCAGGTTCTTTTCTTTTTTAAAAAAATAATTTTTATTAAAGTTTTTCATGAACTACAAAGAACATGCAGCGTCTCTCACCTTTTTTTCTTTACAAAAACATTGCATACAGTCAAACCTCGGTTGTCGAACGTAATCTGTTCCGGAAGCCGTTCAGCTTCTGAAACATTAGACAACCGAATCGCAGCTTCCGACTGGTTGCAGGAGCTTCCTGCACTCAAGCGGAAGCCACGTCGGACGTTTGGCTTCCGAAAAACGTTTGAAAACTGGAGCATTACTTCCGGGTTTTCGGGAGTCGAGGTTTGACTGTACTAATAGAGTTTCTGCTACTACAGACACCCATGGAGCCCTTAAGTAGGAACTGGCAATCTGCATATCTTTTAGAAATGCAGTGATTCTCACATGGAATGGTGCACCGCAATGGTGCAGCAGGAGAGGATGGCAAGTATGGTTGGAAAGTTCCAGGACAATCAAATAAACATTTAATTAGACCTGATATAAATGAGATTACCAAGCATAGGCTGGCTCACGCCAGAGGGTCATTTATAATTACATTTTGGGGGTGATTCATGTTCTTATGCAGCTGCATTGTTTTATACTTTCTGGATGCTCCAGGATCATATTATAAAGTAGTTGTGTTCTATGTTATGAATCAGGCACTGCTAGGAGTTCCTTTTTGTTTTCCAGTGTATTTCTTGCCAATAAATAGCTTGGTGTGGCACGAGCAAAATTTATTCTGGAAGTGTGGCCCAGGGGGGAAAGTTTGAGAACCATTGTGCTAACAGGGTTGGAGAATTCATTTTGGGTTCTCCCCACAGTTTGATTCCTGGGAGGGAAGGGAGCCTGTAAAAGCCAAGCTGGGCAATGCCAACCCACATTTTGTAGCCCCTTGGGATCCCTCCAGATGCAGATCTGCAAGCATCTTTTGTTCATTTGACCGGGGCCGTTTCCAAGGCCATATTCTCGCAGGACCAGGCAGAGACTCAGCAGGTTTGGAGCGTCACTTGGACTCAGTGTGACAGTTCCTGTTCTTGAGACTGGCCTGTGTCTCCTGCTCTTTGGGAAGCAACATTGCCGCAGCATGGAAGCTGATGTCGCAGAGTCTGCAAAGGTCAACAGTTGGTTATATTTCCTAACAGAGCCACCCAGGGATTCACCTTGCCCATGGTTCCTTTCTTTCTAGTCATGCTCCTGGGGGTGACGGTGCTAAGGAAGAAGTACCCCTTGTCCAAATACCTGTGTGTCTTGCTGATCGTCACAGGCGTGGCCCTGTTCATGTACAAACCAAAAAAGGGAGGAGACATCGGGGACGACCACCTCTTTGGGTATGGAGAACTCCTGCTGGTAAGCCCCTGAGCATTAGTAAGTCTGTGGCAGCAGTGGCAGGGTGCTCAATTGGTGCTGGACGCAGCAGGAGGGGCACCCATGCCTGGAGCATTAAGCCACCCTTGTAGAATAAGTCCACACAAGTTACCAGCCTGCCACTTCCTTCCTTTATTAGCCTACTGGGGGCTAGCAAAGGAGAGATAGTGAACTCCATACATTTTGCAGCAGCCTGCTACGTTTCTGTGCTGGATGCCCAAGAAGGGGGGCTTCTGTCCTCTGGCGACCCACTCAGTTTCTCTGCTGGGCACAGAGGAGGTAAGGAGTTCTCAGTCCCTCTGTGGCCAGTCCACTCACTCACTTGCATGCAGTGCCTTGCTCCCTGGAGCTCCCAGCACATAAGCAGCACACAAAACACTAACAAACCATTCTACGTTCTAAATCTTATATTAATAATCCAAAAATTGAGAGAGCTATATACAAGATCTACTACAGAAGCCACAAACAGAAAACTCATTCAGATTGTGTCCAAAAGGAAGATTCAGTCTTTAAAGGTTCCTTTAGCCAGGCTCTTGTAGATATCAACAAAGGCAAGTTGGATCAAACGGGAGTGTCGGCTTAGTAAATGAATAAATGCTTAAGTCAAGAGAGAACTTAGCATATGAAGTTGAATGAATGTAAATACACCAAAATCTTGAGAGAGAATTTCCTGAAGAAAGAAATTAAATATTATAGCTTAATCTAAGAAGAAATGTAACATATGGACTTGAATGTTTATACAGTGGTGCCTCGCAAGACAAAATTAATCCGTTCCGCGAGAGTCTTCGTCTAGCGGTTTTTTCGTCTTGCGAAGCAACCCTATTAGCGGCTTAACGGATTAGCGCTATTAGCGGTTTAGCGGCTATTAAAGGCTTAAAGGCTTAGCGGATTAGCTGCTAAAAGGCTATTAAAGGCTATTAAAGGCTTAGCAGATTAGATAAAGGGGGGGAAAGCGAAAAAAAAATCTCAAGACTTGCAAGACATTTTCGTCTTGCGAAGCAAGCCCATAGGGAAATTCGTCCTGCGAAGCAACTCAAAAACGGAAAACCCTTTCGTCTAGCGGGTTTTCCGTCTTGCGAGGCATTCGTCTTGCGGGGCACCACTGTAAATATATCAAAACCGTGAGAGAGAATTTACTGAAGAAGCCCGAGACTCTTCATGGGCGAAACAGGTGACAAACGCCGGCACCCTGTCTAACCCTTGAGCGTAACATCACCGACACTTCGTTTGATCCAACTTATCCTTGTTGATATCTAACCCTTGAGCGTAGCATCACCAACACTCAGTTTGATCCAACTTACCTTTGTTGATAAGGGACGCAGGTGGCGCTGTGGGTTAAACCACAGAGCCTAGGACTTGCTGATCAGAAGGTCGGTGGTTCAAATCCCCCCGATGGGGTGAGCTCCTGTTGCTCAGTCCCTGCTTCTGCCAACCTAGCAGTTCGAAAGCACGTCAAAGTGCAAGTAGATAAATAGGTACCACTCCGGCGGAAAGGTAAACGGCGTTTCCCTGCGCTGCTCTGGTTCGCCAGAAGCAGCTTAGTCATGCTGGCCACATGACCTGGAAGCTGTACACCGGCTCCCTTGGCCAATAAAGCGAGATGAGCACCACTACCCCAGAGTCGGTCACGACTGGACCTAATGGTCAGGGGTCCCCTTTACCTTTACCTTTACCTACCTTTGTTGATATCTACAGGAGCTGGTCTTCTACGAGAATTGGCAGCATAGGTTCATTTCTTCAGCCCTGGAGCTCCCAGGCATGTGCTTAAATACAAGGCTGGCGTAGTCAGCCATGCTGAACTGGGTGACGGTTAATTTATTAGCACACTTGGAGGGCTGACTGCAAAGGGAGTTTTCTCTGCCACGGGGCAGGGAACCTGTGGCCCTCCAGATGTTGGACTGAAGCTTTTGGTTCTGCTCCACCTCGCTGTCCAGGAGCCTGGATAGCTCTGTTGGTTAGAGTGTGGTGCTGATAATGCCAAGGTTGCGGGTTTGATCCCTGCATGGGACAGTTGCATAGTCTTGCCTTGCAGGGGCTTGGACTAGATGATCCTTGGGGTCCCTTCCAACTCTACAATTCCATCATTCTATGACTCTTGAGAGGCTTCTGCGTGTTAAGGCCTTCAATACCTCAAAGCTGAATGGGACGCTCTAGTCGATCACTTCTTGTCTAACTCATTTTCTATGGGTTCTGATCGTGCTCACATTTCACCTATAAAACACCCCTTTCTCCTCTATTGGAGGAAGGGGGAATCCTGTTTGGATTGGCTCCGCCTACCTCTCCACTGGCAGGAAGTAAAAACCTTTGAGAGACTACAACTGGGGCTGGGACAACCCCTCTCTCTGGTTCAGTTTCCTTCCAGCTCCACTGCAGGTTGTTCTAGCCAGCTGCTCTAGGCATGGCGAAATAGAAAAGGTGGGAACGCCATCTTGGAAGGGATTTTTCCTTTGTTCTTCCTTTGTCTGTTCTTGGTTCCTTTTTCTGCTCCCTTCCGCTGCTACTCCTGGATGGAGTGGCCAGTGCTCTTTGGGCCCTCCTCTTCTGTCACAGCCTTTCCAGTCTGCGCCTGTCGCTGTCTACAATCATTGGGAAATTGCATGGGGAGCATGCCTGGGTGGTGCAGAAGAGCCCCCCCTTTGGGCCTACAGCAACATGTGGGTGGTGGCAGGGGCTGGGGTTGGCAGGGGGCGAGGCAAACAAGGCACATTCCCACTATCCCGGTGCATAGCATCATGATGAAGCTGTAACAACTGAAAGAAGCTGCTGTGACGCAAGGGGTTTGCCTTGGAGAAGGGGCGCATTCTTAAAGTGCGTTCAGATTTTAAAGCAGGGTGGCTCACCTTTCTCAGCTGGAGGACCAGGCTGCTCCTTGCCACCCCTCCAGGAGCTGCGTGGCACAGGGCTGGTGTCGCCAACCATATAGGCCACCCTCATGCATACATGTGTATACTCAATAAATAATGGGTGCAAAAAGATGGCTCCTCCGTCTTTTATTAATTGACTTTGTTTGGCAGTTGGGTAGCCCCATAGAGTGAAAATTGGGACGGGGAGATTTAAATTCATAACCTGACTTGGTGGTGGGCTTCCCTCCCTGTGCCCTAATCCATACACTTATGTGGAAGTGGAGACCACCTTACCACTTTGTAGAGTAGCTGTTGTCATCAGTGAACACAAATCTACTTTTTGTTTGAGGCTTTTAGGGAGGTCAGAGGGAGATGCAGAAAAGGCAGGTATGGAAGGCAAGGAGGCAGGAATAAATGTCTGGGAAGCTGTGCGTGTGACTTAGAGATTATTAAATCTTCATTAGTAACTGCCTGGATGTGTTAGCTTTCCCACTCTAAAGGCTGGATATTGGCCTCTCCTTAAAGCTGCAGTTCACTGTTCTTGGAAAACACCACCCATTTCTGCGCTGCAGAACCAGATTTGGCATATCCGTGTTTGAGTGTTGGGTTTGTGGGGGAATGTATGTGTTGCTAATCCCCTTGCTAAGCAGGTTTTGTTCAGCCCAGCGTGCCGTACTCAGCAGGCGTACATGTGTGTGTGATTTCTCCCTCTCTCACCCACCCTAGTTGCTATCCTTGACCTTGGATGGACTGACCGGAGTGTCTCAGGACCACATGAGAGCTCATTACCAGACTGGTTCCAATCACATGATGCTGAATGTCAATCTGTGGTCAACTTTGTTCCTCGGAGCCGGTAAGCACTTTCTTGTGGCACAGGGAGCGGGGGGAGAAGCAGGACGGCCTAGTTTGACCTCAGTAGCTCTGATCTGCACCGTCTGCACCGAAGGCTAAGTGCATGTGGCTGTACCTGCAAAAGGGGGTGAAGGTCTAAGCCTGGTTAGTACACGAGCCTTGGATACGCCAGAATCCTTGTGGCATGTAAGGCATGGGGGTGTGCATTTTCTTATCCCATTGATGGATATAGTCTGTCCCGCTTCCTGCTCATACACAATATGCCTGGGTCCAGTAAATTCACCTGCAGGAACCTGTTTCCACGCCTAAATTGCTGTTTGCTGAATTAGGGCAAACCTTTCCTTGGTTGGCAGCTAGACTGCCCAGCAAGCCAGTTTAAATAAACTGGATAGCTCAGTCGGTAGAGCATGAGGCTGTTCATCTCAGGGTTGTGGGTTCAAGCCCTGCGTTGAGTGAAATATTTCTGCATTGCAGGGGGTTGGACGAGATGACCATCGTGGTCCCTTCCAATTCTGAATATGTTGACGGCTGCCTCCCTTGGGTTGCGACTGCTGTGCATTTCTCCACATGGCCATGGAGTGGTGCTAACGTCACCTGTAGGACTCCCCTTCCCAAAAAACCATTCCTGTGCGCAACTCACTTTTGCCTGGGGTCCCACTGCAGCTTGGCAGCAATAGCCTGTTTCCGCCGTTTGGCGTCTCCCTCGTTCCAGCAACCTGGGTGGTTTCCACATTCTGCTAGGCTTCCAAGAGTTAAACCTTTGCAGTTTGGCTCCCCCCCCCCCCCCATGCAATTGTTAGACCTCTCCGCTGAGGCTGCCTTAGGAGAAACAGCTGATAATTAATGAAAAGGAGCAGTCCCTTGCAGCCAAAGTAATTTGGAGAATGATTGTTCCCCTGTATATTATTTTAAAACAAGGCAGTGTGTTAAAATGAATTCCGTAGAAGCTGCAAAGGAAGCCGGTTGGCCTGTCGCCTTCAAACGAATTATTAAGTATTAAACTGCGCAGTTTTCTTCTCCAGGTGAGTCAAGCCGTGGTCCACAGTGACAGGCAGAAAAACCCCAAATACAGAAAACACCAGCCTTGCAGGGTTTGTTAGCCAATCTAACCTGTGAGGAAGGGTCTTCCTGACTGGAAGAGGAAGGGTGATCAGCCTGAATGTGAGGTTCAGCCAGCAATTTATTTTTGCTTTATTTCTTTTTTCTCAAATGCCAATCTTTGACAGCACACCAGACCATTCCTCCTGGCGGCACATCCTTAACTGTGTCATCTCTTGGTGGCCTTGGGGAAGCTGTCACCCTCCTGGTGCTCCTGGACTACAGCCCCCATCATCCCTGACCATTGGCCATGCTGGCTAAGGCTGATGGGAGTTGTAGTTCAATATAATAGTTGTTGTTGTTGTTTAGTCATTTAGTTGTGTCCGACTCTTCATGACCCCATGGACCAGAGCACGCCAGGCACTTCTGTCTTCCACTGCCTCCCGCAGTTTGGCCAAACTCATGCTGGTAGCTTCGCGAACACTATTCCAACCATCTTGTCCTCTGTCGTCCCCTTCTCCTTGTGCCCTCCATCTTTCCCAACATCAGGGTCTTTTCCAGGAAGTCTTCTCTCCTCATGAGGTGGCCAAAGTATTGGAGCCTCAGCTTCAGGATCTGTCATTCCAGTGAGCACTCAGGGCTGATTTCCTTAAGAATGGATAGGTTTGATCTTCTTGCAGTCCATGGGACTCTCAAGAGTCTTCTCCAGCACCATAATTCAAAAGCATCAATTCTTCAGCAATCAGCCTTCTTTATGGTCCAGCTTTCACTTCTTTCAATATAATATGGTCCAGCTTTCACTTCTTTCCAAAATAATAGGGAGGGCCACAAAGTTTCCCACTCCTGGCCTAGAAGCTGGTCCCGGGAGGATGGTGACGCTACCCTGTGATTGGGACCTTTCCTATCCCTTGACTCTGAGATTTTAGGAGGCGGAGTCTCCAGCTGATGGGCAGTGTTTGCAGAAACTGCCTTTTGACTCTGCTTTACCTGCCCCACGCTTGATGTCATGCATCTGACTACCGGTGTAGGTGTGCTTGGCTGTCAGGGACTGGCAGGATGCTGGTGAATGTGCCACGGGGGAAGCGGGGCCACAGTCTGACTTGGGAGAGGGGACAGTGGCTTGTAGGAATCTGTACCAGCCAGGAGGCAAGAAGCAGGGAAAGCTTCAGAGCTGGAGGGTGAAGCCACAGGATGAGTCAGAAGAGGAGGCAGGTTGGGAAAGTGAAGGGGCAAGGGCTTCCCTACCCTCTTCAACACTGTCTCCCAGAACCAAGAGGGGGTTGAAATGGGAGGAGCAGAGGAAGTTTCCACGCAGGCATGGTCTCTGGCTGTGTGCACACAGTCCGTCGGGAGAAGGTACATAAACCGGCGGAGGGGAATTGGTCCCGTGTTGCTGCAACTGCTCCATAGAGCGTGGACCTGGGAATAGCTGCCTAGACGCTAGTTTGGTGTTCGTGGGTACCCAGAGTGACGGTGTTATCTTTGACAATAAAGACTTAACTATCTGCTATGTAGAACCATTGAATTGTAGAGTTGGAAGAGACCCCGCGGATCATCTAGTCCAACCCCCTGCAATGCAGCTGTCCCTTATGAGGATTGAACCAGCAACCTTGGCATTATTGGCACCATGCTCTAACCAACTGTGCTATCCAGCTTTCCTTTGGCTGGGAAGCGCCTGTGACATTGGCCAAGATGGCCTTGCGAGCCAAGTGGGGAGGCCCGGCGGGCCCAATTTGAATGCTTTACATGCTGCCTTTGGCCTCCCTGGTACTGAAAAATGGAGGTTTCTGCTCCATTCATTTTCTCTCTCCTGAAGGTGGCTGGAGGCTTTTGCATGTGATGGCAGATGAGAAAACATGGAGCAGCTAGGCAGGCACGTCGAATTCAAAAATAGCTCATTGAGCAAGGAGCAGGAGGGACTGGTTTTTTCCTCTTCCAGACGCTGCTTGCAGCGTTGCAGACTTACCTGTGAGCTAGACAGGACCTGCTTTCTTGTGGAACAGGAGATGGTCAAGGATGCAGAATGCTGGTCGAAAGTGGATGGAAATACTTGGAGCCTGAATTGCCTGCAGACAAGGCTGCCATAGTTAAAAGTAGTTGTGAGGGAGTCTCCAGCCATTTGGGCACAGGAAGAAGGACTGGGTGGGACTGAAACGGAAAGGAATCACTTTGCAGTGTGTCTTTCAGGGGATGGGAGAGGATTCAGTGCTTTGATTTCATCCCAATCCTTGCAGCTTATTTATATATTTTACATAATTTACATGCTGTTTATCTGTATGTGTAACCTCTTAAGCAGTGTGTGTGTGTGCGCGCGCACACACACACACACACACAAACCCTGTGTATTTTGGCAGGTGTTCCTTTTGGAAGACGTGACAGCAGCCACTGAGGGAAAAATCAGGGCTCCAGTTTCCGTGTTTTCAAGGAAGCCAGCATGCTCCCTTCCTAAATGACAAAAAGTTCCTTTTTTTTGTAGTCTGGTCGCCATACCAAATAAAAAAGAGGAGGGCATTTTTCTCAGGGTGAGTTAGGAGGAGATTCTACCATAATGTGTTTCCAGGTATTATGAACAGGAGCAGCACCTCTGCTAATGTCCATATCACCAAAAAGCTTGGGAACGGGATATGTTTGTTCAAGAAGAGCCTGCTCCCCTGTTCTTCCACAGCACACTTCTCTCATTTTCACTGAGGAGCTGTAGAGTGTTAGGCTTTGTGAAGTGTAAGTAACTGTTCTGGTTAGACGTAGCCTTATCCTGCAAGCTCTTTCAGGGCCGCCTGCCTGTTTTTACCCCCTGCCTGAGTGAAGGGAAGATTGAGCTGTAAGCATAAATAAATGTTTTGCCTAGGAAAGTTTAAAGACACTTAGTGGCTGAAGTTGGGGGGAAAAGGAGAGAGCTGAATTCTAAACAAACATGTGAGAGAACACCCAAACTACCAATAGAATCAGAATGCTCTTATATGGTCTCTATTTCATCTTTTATGATCACACAAACACACACAAGTTACTTTGATTCATTCTGATAAACTCCTGCTATTGGCGATTTAGATTTTTCTCTATATCGCTTATCTGTTTATGGTCTGTGCCAGAATGGAAGACTTATATCTGTGGACCCTGCATACACTGCCTCAAGTTTAATTACGGAAGAAAGATGGGAAGAAATATTTAGAAAAACAATACGTACAGATGCGTGTGAACACAGCTGCAGTTACCTTTCTGGCATATTCCTAATGCACACCTAAAACACACAAAGACAACAGTTTCTTCCAGGTCCAGAGTTCTCCCCAGCCAGTATTTTATGGTTTTGAACCACCCGAATTCGGTGGTTGAATATTGTCAGCTGGCCAGTCCCAGTCAAGTGAGACCGTTTAGCCCTGTAGATTGCCGGCCTGATCCATCACAGCAGTTGGAGCCAGATAACTTTGAACGCCTGCTGATTAAAGCAGACAGAGGAGAGCACATTCTATTTTTCTAAACATGCCCCCTCCCTTTGCAGGTATCTTGTTTACAGGAGAGCTTTGGGAATTCTTGAGTTTCACCGAGCGTTACCCCAGCATCATCTACAACATCCTCCTCTTTGGCCTGACAAGCGCCCTGGGCCAGGTGAGTGGCGTGCATTTGCTATTCTGTGCATTTCTTCATTTTAACCAGCCCAGGATGTGTGTGTTAACCCTTGCTCTGTTCTCAAGGCGTTTGGCGAAAGGTAGGATAAAGTCTGCTGCTTGAAGTACATGGATTTCCGGGTAGGTTGTTCATGGGACTATTTCCAGAGTGAGAAGCCCTTCCCAGGATGCGCTTCACCACCATAGAGCAAACTCTAGGTTATCCTGATAGGATTTCCCACTGCTAATGAAAAAGATCTTCCTGTACATGGGTAGGCAAGGGTCTTTGCCTTCATCATGTGAATCAGGAGGGGACGATCTGTGTATCTTCTCCCATTGGTCCTGTGCACTACAGATACCTTTTAACTCCTGCAGATGATTCCCAGAGACTGCAGCTCAGGCCATTTTGTGGGGTGTTCTTAAGGCTCTGCCTCTTCATCCTGTCCCTGCAGTCTGACTTTGACGCTTTGCTGGCAAGGAAAAGACGTTCTGCGTGTGCTCGGAGGGGCCATTCTCTTGCATGTTCTGCAGCCGGGCTTTCTGTCATCTTCGCCCCTTTCACCTAGATCCCTTTTGCTCTGACGTGCAAATCAACAAGAGAGTGCCTTTTGCCTTTCTGCTCCCATGCTGGGTTCAGAAGCCACCCATTTGGCTCCTTGCAACGTGTGGGAATCGTGTCCCTGCTTTTCCTCTTTGCTTGGACCTCTCTGCTTCAGCAGCAAGGCTGCTGCCACGTTCCCTAAGAGGGAGTGGAGGACACAGCCTCTGAAAAAGGAAACTCTGCCCAAATCTTTTTTGGCCTAGGTGGGTGAAAAGCAGCACTACCTCTTCCCAGTACTCCAAGGGGAAAGGGCCATGTAACCCACTGTTGCGTCCGGTCATGTGCAAACTCGACAGCGCAGGGGCACGTTCCGCAGCAAAACCACCTGGGAGGATGCAAAATCTGTGTTGCTGTTGTTTGTTCCCTTGTTGATGGCATTTTACCATTGTACTGTGGAGAGTGTATTAACTTATGGTCTGTGTGTATGGTTTGGGAGCTGCACGGCCAGGGAGAAAACAATTCTGTCCAGGATTGTAAAGACTGCAGAGAGAATAATTGGGTGCACTCTTCCCACCTTAGATCAAATCTATGCTGCCAGGTGCCATAAGAAAGCTGCAGAGATAGTGCAGGATAGTACACACCCTGGAAATTATCTCTTTCAGCTTCTGCCTTCTGGAAGAAGGTATAGGGTTATAAAGACCAGGACTAGCCGCCTGAGAAACAGTTTCTACCCAAATGCAATTCTGGTTCTAAACACAGCATAAGGAGTCTCTATAGTATATTGTATTTTAAAATGGGGTTTCAGAGTTTTTAGGGTTTTTTTGAATGTCTTATGTAGATTTTTCAATTTCATTGTTCTGTATGGGACAGTGACAATAAAGATACCGTATCGTATTGTATCGTATCCAGCCTGACTGCGCATCTGCCCCTTCTCATTGCAGAGTTTCATCTTCATGACTGTGGTATACTTTGGGCCCCTGACCTGCTCCATCGTCACCACCACCCGCAAATTCTTCACCATCTTGGCATCGGTCATCCTGTTTGCCAATCCGATCACCGGCCTGCAGTGGGTGGGCACCATCCTAGTATTCCTTGGTAAGTTTCGGCTCCATTTGTTTCTGGGGGAGTTTTGACTCCGTTTCCAGCAGCTCAGTCGGTAGAGCATGGGACTCTTAATCTCAAGGTCATGGGTTCGAGACCCACCTTGGAGAAGCGATTCCTGTATTGCAGGGGGTTGGAACAGATGACCCTTGCTGTCCTTTCCAACTCTGCAATTCCTAGCAAAACTGCCAAAGCGGTCCTGCAAAGTCTGGTGCTTTAAGTGGCATTTCCTGTTGGGAGGGGCAGCCTGGCTAGTCCCTCCCTGTGAGGGTCTGTAGGCAGGACGGTGCTATCCTTTTCTCCTCCCCATTCATTGGGGAGGTAGGGGGCAGGGAATGGTTTTATTATCAATTTTAAAAAATCTATTTACAGATTCCCAGGGTGGCATCCAATTTAGAATAACAAAAGGCAATAAAAAATTTCCATATAAAGCATTAAATACACGGGAGCAGTAGCCATAAAATCAATAAAATCCATGCAGAGCTGTAAAGACAATAGTAAAACCCATTATAAAATACGCTGGAAGGCCTGGGCAAATTAAGAGGCGGGTGGGAATATTTGCCTGGCGCTGTGTAATGTCAAGCTTCTCCAGGAATTGCATTCTTCTGACTACAAAGTGCCACAACCAGCACCCAAGCTGCACCTTCCGTGGGCACCAGAGGTAGGGGAGGTCATCTGATGAGCAAATGATCTGGGCCGATTCCCCAGGGGGGTTTTTAGTTTTTGGTTATGTCGCCCAGAAAGCAGAAAAGCTTTTAGGTGAGTTTTACAGGGGGGACAGGGGATTATTTATTTACTTATTTACTTTGTTCAGAAAGCATTTTTAAGACAGGACCATCTAACTGGGTCTTGTCCGCAGCTGTTTTATTTAATTGCCACGATGCTCTGTAAAATCAAGGATTGCTGGGGAGAGTCTGCTGCTGGGCAGAGGGAACCGCCACAATGTAAGCCCTGCTGCACTCTCACCAGCCAGGGCAAAAAGTCGGGAGGGAGCAAGCTTGTGCATTCCCCACCTCCCCTCGCTTACTAGCAATGGGAGGGAAAGTGGCCAGAGGGCGTTGGATCCAAACGCAACCATGATGCCCCCAGAGCACCCTGTTACCCTTTCTACATAGAGGACAGGTCTGCAACAGTGATGCTTCATAGCTCCTCTGCAGAGGCTGCTTTCCACGCACGTCACACTCCAAACACAGGGAATGAGGTTTGCAACATCCTACAGGCCCTCGGCTGCTCCCCAAGGGAGCACTAGATTGTTCTCTATCCCAGATTTTGGTTCCTAATAACAAGCCACGTGAATATATATTGGTATAGAAAAGGAGGCTATCATAGAATGAATAATGAAAATACAGTGGTACCTCCGGTTAAGTACTTAATTCATTCCGGAGGTCCGTTCTTAACCTGAAACTGTTCTTAACCTGAAGCACCACTTTAGCTAATGGGGCCTCCCACTGCTGCCGTTCCGCCAGAGCACGATTTCTGTACTCATCCTGAAGCAAAGTTCTTAACCCGAGGTACTATTTCTGGGTTAACGGAGTCTGGAACCTGAAGCGTATGTAACCCGAGTTACCACTGTAGGACCTTCTGTCCTATAGACTACTGCGGTCAGAGAGAAGGTCTCAGCTCCTGGTTGTGCTAGTCGTGTGAACCACGTGTGTATATATTCATAATGTATAAGCATAAATGTGCATTTTTGTGCTTGGAGAAAGAGAGAGTGTGTCATTCCATAAAATAGTTGGAGGCTGCATGCTATTTATTTATTTATTTATTTATTTATTTGATTAATTGATTGATATACCACCCTTCATCATAAGATCTCATGGCAGTTCACAGAATAAAATACAGGATAAAAGCACGAAAATGAATAAAACAAAACAGCAAAACATTACCCCCCACCCCTTTGCACAGACACATTCAAAAGACTGTGGAATGCTAATCAGCCAAAGGCCTGGTTGAAGAGGAGCATTTTCTCCTGGTGCCTAATATATATAATATATATATATTATATTTAAATTTATACTATGGATTGCAAATGGCCCTACCCACAAAGAAGGGGAAGGTGTATGCATGCTTGGACAGGGGTGGGGACCCAGAGATATACGGACTTGCATTCAATTTCTTAAAAGCTGCAGAGGAGACGACAAAAAAAACCAAATGGAAATGAAATGACTGCATGTGTGAACTTGTGCAGGGGGAAATGAGAGGAGGAAGGAGCTTAACGGTTACGGGGTTGGTCAGCTCAAGCAGGCTGCCTCAAACAGGAAGCGTCAAAGGTGCCAGTTTTGCCTTCTGAGAGCCAGCATGGCTCTTGGGGAGTAATTGGCCGGCAGGGGCAAAGGCAGAAGCACTTCTCTCTCCCATTCATTGTAAATAAAATCTCGCACACCCACAGGAACGACCTATCTGCTGTGAGAATAGCCTCTTAAAGCCGTATTCCCCTCTTGTTTCTCTGCAGGACTTGGACTGGATGCCAGATACGGGAAAGCGTCCAAGAAAACCTCACATTAAGACAGCAGTGGGTCCTTCTCTTGGAAACCTCAACCTGAACAAACTGTTAACTTATTGTCTTACTCCCCAGCACTTATCGGATATGGACTCGTGCTTTGGGGGAGAGGGGGTTTTATGGGAGTGTGGGCAGGGCATTAGTTTGGTGCGGCTCCAAGAAACTTGGAATATTTTTTTAAAAGAGAAATCAAAGGTTTTGTTTTAATTGAAATCAACAACGTGAAGGTTTCCACGTGTACTGCCTCCTCCCCTCTGTGCCAGGAATCGAAGCTGAGGTTGGCAGGCGGCAAAAAAGAGAAGCAATTGACGAAAGGAGAGGAGCCCTTCATAATAAATAAAAGGAGGAGAGATTGAGAGAGATTTGTCTTCTCGCTTTTTTTGTCACCTTGTGGTCCTTCACTCTTGGAGGCTTTGGGCGGGAGTCACACGGACGTCCTCCAGTTCATATGTGGGGAACCTTTGGCCCTCTAGATGTTGCTGATTGTCATGGGCTGGTTGGATACAGAGGAATGGTGGGAGGAACTAGCTTGGGAAACCTCCAAGGGAAGAAGGCTCATAGCCTGGGGAGCGGTGGTGAGATGACCATGAGGGAGAAGACGGGGGAGAGGAGCTGTCGGAAGCTTGAAGCGGTAACAGGGTTTTGTGAGCAGGGAGCATCTGTGACGGAGCGAAGTCAGGAGTTAGAGCTGAAGCAGCCGAGGAGGGAAGCCAAGAGGGAGATATGAATCAGGCCGCTGAAGAGTCACAGGTGTCTCTCTCTCCTGCTGCAACAATCTCCCCTTCCCCCATGGTTTCCCAGAACCAGAAGAGGCATGAAAAGGGCAGAGAAGAGGTTGGCTTCATGCAGGCGCAGTCTCCAGTTGCTTGGACAAAGCCCTGGAGAAGAGGGGACTGGGCAGGTGGGGACTTTCTGTCTCAGCAACTGATTTCCATGGAGGAAGAGCAACAGGAATGAATTGCTCTGCTCATTCACACACAGCTGGGTCTGTAGCGATCGTGGTTTATTTTTTTCTAATAAAGCGTTAACTCCAATTTTGAACTGTGTGATTACTGACCGGCATGCTCTGTGACACTGAACTACAACTCCCATCAGCCCCAGAAAACATGGCCAGTAGCCAAGGATGTTGGGAGTTGTAGTCTAGCAGCAGCCGGAGGGTCAAAGGTTCCTTACGGGTTCTGTAGCAGCTAACTGAAAACACACTGTGTTCATGTTGTAGCGTAGGTGTTTGTGGGTTAACATTACAGTGGTACCTCGGGTTAAGAACTTAATTCGTTCCAGAGGTCCGTTCTTAACCTGAAACTGTTCTTACCCTGAAGCACCACTTTAGTTAATGGGCCTCCTGCTGCTGCCACACCGCCGGAGCACAATTTCTGTTCTCATCCTGAAGCAAAGTTCTTAACCCGAGGTACTATTTCTGAGTTAGCGGAGTCTGTAACCTGAAGCGTCTGTAACCCGAGGTACCACTGTACTTCACTGAAAAGCCCTTTTCTTCAGGGAGCCAATTGACAGAGCCATCTTATATATGTTGACTCAGAAATAAGTCCCAATGTGTTTACTGGGGCTTACTCCCTAGCTAAGCATGCATGGGGCTGCAACCATAGCTTGAAGACTTGGATTTGAATACTGGGGCTGGGGCTGCAAGCCAACCTTTGCTATGCGCTCACTAAACTCTGAGCAAGTTGCTGCCTTCCTAATCTCTAAAAGTGGGAGATTCTGTGTGTATCTGAAGAAGTGTGCATGCACACGAAAGCTTATACCAAGAACTAACTTAGTTGGTCTTTAAGGTGCTACAGGAAAGAATTTTTTACTTCTAAAAGTGGGAGTTAGCAGTCTCTGATCAAGAAATCCTAACTAGGTATTAAGGTATGCAAACAAAGCATCATTTGTCATCCTGTCTCTTCCTCCCCCTTCCCAGTTTTTGTAGATATGCTGAATTTAATCTGTTTTCTCAAGCTTGTTGCTAATGTTGTAAACCTGTGTTCTGCAGGTACTACTTCAGAATGCAGGTATGTATGACCTGAATTTCCCTCTGTGCAAAATTATAAAATAAATCCACATAGGGGACAAGGTTAACACAGGAACCCTTCTCACTCCCATCTATGTAGATTTCTGTGTGGAGAGAACTGGTTAAATGTGTCTACACTCAGAAGCTGTAAGGCCCAAAGTCTTTCACTTCTGCGAGAAACTGTCATATTTGTGTTTTATAGAAGCTGGGATCTTGGTGCTTAGCAGAAGAAGGCTGGAGAAAGGGAAGTAGGCAGAGAAGGCTGGATTGCCAGCAGAGGAGGACTTTATAGAGAACAGGAGCCAAAGAGATGTTTCATTCTGCACCTGTATGTTTTTTCATTCATAACCACTGTCCAGCAAACTATGTGATGGGTGTTCTGATTGAAAGATGAGACTACCAAAACTCTGCACCATTTACCGAATTCTAGTTCTGGTCTGTCATCACACACACACACACACACACACAGAGAGAGAGAGAGAGAGAGAGAGAGCAGCTGCTTTTGGGGAAGTTGAAGTTGTACGGGGTTGTGATTTTTTGCAGTCTAATCGCAGAATGGTCATATTTCCAGGCCTCATGAGTACAGAGGGGAAACTGGAGAGAACAGCGCCAAGATGAGTCATAGACTCTCAAATAATGAAGTAAGTCGAAAGAAGGCCTTTCACTTTGATCCTTCGTGATTATGAGCGCTTAACTCGTGCCAGTTTGGACCTTTTCGAAGCTGCAGCTTCGTTTTCTTTGTGTATCTCTCCCTGGCTGCAAGATCATACAGGGACTTGGCTGCACACAGCTACAGCCTGCCAGGGCTGACAGCCATTTCTGCCTCGCGCAATGCTCATCCAGTGCTTGAGCCTGTTCTGCATAAAAATAATACAATAACTGCGTTCGTAAGAGAAAGGAAGGTGACTTAGGATCGACTGTTTCTGCACACAGCGTCACAACTCCCAGAAGGTTGATCTCTGCTGCTGAAGATCTCTTCTCCCAAACGCCACTGAACCCTGGCCAATGGAGACGTGCATTGCAATGTTTTTAAAAGGGCCCCCTGTTGTCATTAAGCACCAGCCCTGAGAGTTGCACCAGGCCAGGCCGTTTCCTGAGCGCACAGTAACAGGGAGGGACTGTTAGCAGAAGGATGCCTTCAAAACCAGAGTGCCAGAGTCTCTGTGGAGCAAACTTTACACATGAAAGCGTGTCTCCACCAGCTGTCGCCACCAGCTTCCATCTGCTCTGTGCCTTTGGCCTCTCGCCCTTCCAGATGGGACCTTGATCTCCCATCCTCAGTGGCTGCTGCAAACTTGCTCTTCCCCCTCCACTCGTCTTTTCTGATTTCGTGCCAGTCTTCGGCTGACTTCTATGTTAATCTCTTCTGATGTCCTCAGTCGCTGCTCCAGGAACACTTTTTGCTCCCCTTGCTCCAAAGGGTGGGGGGCTGTTGTTGTTCTTCTTCTTGTTGTTGTTGTTGTTGTTGTATTTTTAAGGACAAAGAAAAGGAAAAGTTAAGGAGTTGCTATAGTCAAAGGTCAGCCAACTTGGGGTAAAGGGAAGATCTTTTTCACAGTCAAGGAAAGATGGTGTCTTCATCTTCCTTCCTTTAATGAACTCCGCAAAATTTTGGAATGGTTTCCTGTTAGAGCAGGCATTGAAGCGAGGGACCCAATCTGTAGATGTGTGCTTTCAACAAGCCAGGCATGGAAGAGAGAGAGAGAGAGAGAGAGAGAGAGAGGCTATTGACGCAGGCTGTTTCAACCGGTGCCCTGTTCCCACTGGGCAATTCCAGTCGTCCTACTCCTTAATTAAGAGTGAGAGGCTTGTTTGGAAGGTGCTTGCTTTCAGCTCGAGAGCCTTTTAGTCCGCAGCCCCCGAGAGACATTGATTTGTTAAATGGGACCACCTGCTCAGCCTTTCTGAAAGTCTGTTCCAGCCTAAGAACAACCCTGTGAAGTAGATTCAGCCGAGAAGGCCAGATCCCAGCTGATCAGAGAGCAGCTTTGGAGTTGTCTTGATGGCTAAGTCAGAGAGATGGGCGTGGAGTCTGGCTGTTCTTATCCCTGGTGAGAAACGAGCCCTTTGTCCGTGCTGACTCCTTGTTGTTAATCCAGGGCTTAGCCGTTGCATTCAGAACAGGGGCCGGGGTTGAGTCTTGGCTCAGTAGCTTTTAAAAATATTGTTAACAAAAGTTGGGTGCCTCCCCATCTCTCTGCCAAGCAATAGCAAGATCCCAGGGGGTTCCAGGCACTCACCTAGGGTCTGTGGTCCTTTGGAAAACTGAGACACAGTGGAGACTGTTGTAGCTTTAAGAAATATAGTTTATTCACCTTTTTACATGTTCAGTCTGCATGGTCTTACATGTTCAGATCTTGCAGCAGGATCATTTCAAGAGGAGCAGCAGTGCAGCCCTGAAATCCAAAGCATCTCTTCCAGCCAGCCTTCAGCCAGCCTGCCCAAGATGGATCCCAGTATTTCTTATTCCTTCTTCCTCCCAGAACACCTTCCTAAAAACCTCTCTTTTCCTGTCACCTCACATCCAGTTTCTCTGGCAACCTTCCAAATCTCCAGTCTCTGTTCACACAAGGAGGAAGTACAGTTCTCTTGCATTGCCAATGCCTGTTTATTGTTTCTTAATGGCTCTAGTTTGGCCAGGTCGGTTTTTTTTGCATAGGCTAGCCCAGGAATTCCTCTGCAGCTGGTATTTCTCCCTTCATATCCCACATAATCAAAATCCTACCATTTATTAATTTCTAGGGTCCCCCTCCCAAATCTATAACAAGATACACATTTTCTTATTGGAAGATGAAACAGTACATCAAATCCATCACCTTTGGGATTAAACAGACCCTTGCTCTCAGCAAACAAAGGCAAAAATTACACCCACACCCACACACATCTTGTCACATCTCCCAAAAGCCCTCTTATTAGAATTTCCAGGCTCTCCCTTCCTCAAAGTGACGATCCACAGCTCTCAAGGTTTAGGAATTTTCTATTAGCACTGACCTCAAGCTCATTCAAACTGCTAAGTTTCCTGCACAACTAAACTGAAATGAAACACTGCACAAATTTGCCTGAACAAATTAATCAATCTGGAATTGAAATTCTGAAAAGTGCAAACTGCTGTTCTGAAAGAGAACTTCTAAAATACTCTTTTCGGAGTAATTATATGTACTTTGATGACAATTGTTTTAAATGTTATTGTGACAGGCAGACTTAAATTTGGCCCCTGTATGTACTATAAAATTAAAGCGGTATCACACCATTTTAAAGAGTCATGGCTCCCCCCCCCCCAATAATCCTGGGAAATGTAGACTTCCGGGGTGGCGCCATCGGTAATGGCGGATTCCCTCTGATCTGGAGGGATCAGCTCCACGGGAAACGGGTCTTTTCCGCTACGGCGAAGCGGGGACCCTTTCAAAAATCACAGGCGGATGAAGCCTGTGACCATGGGACTCGGCGGGCACCTTTAGCGCCCCCCCAACCCGCAAAGGAACCCACTAACGGGCTCCGGAGTGAAGAGGGGGAAGTGGCGCGGTGCTGAGAGTCAACTGCTTCTTCCGTGGAGCGAAGCCGCACAGTCGTTGCCGGAGAGCGCTGCCTTTTTCCTGGGACAATTTGGCTTTTAAAACAATCACCGTGAGTACTTAAATTTCGGACAATTGGACTCTAAATAAGGAATTGCGAGTAGAAAGGAAAATTGGACTTAAAAGTTTATTTCAATTTGGTACTGAAACGGGAAGGTCTAAACAGGAAGCCAGCCTTCCGTTTCTTTGTAGATAGATTAAAGCAAAGACATGGCAAACTAGAGTTCAGAAAATCGCTTGTAAAGGATTAACCATTTAAAATTGTTGAACCCCCTTCGGAAGCAGGAGAAGAGGGGCGATTTTTTTCGGACTGTTTAAACCTGCAGAAGTGAGTGTAAAGCAAAGTAACTTTCCACCGTCTTGATCCTGGAGCGGGGTGTCAGGACTGACATTTTTTGAAGCTCATTGACCAGAGACAAACGTTTTTGACAGATAGCTAAAAGAAGAGAAACATAGTGATTCCATTGCTCCCTTTCGCATTTTAAAGGAACAAATATTGACAAAATATCCGAAAAAGGAAACTTTGTTGTTAGATCTGTCTTTAAAAGAAAAGAACAAATAGAAGTTTTTCCCCTAGAGGGAGCCTGTGAAACTGTAACCAATTCTGAATCAGGGAGCTTGCAGCTGCTACAGATTACGATCGTGGGAATAGACTTCTGACCTTGCAGGACAACGTATTCAGAAGCTCTGCTGTGTGCTCTCTGTAAAACAAGTGCCCTACTGGAACAGCTACATGAGAAGACGGACTTGATGACTGATGCGATCAGAAATTTTGAACAGGCAGTGGGAAATTATATGGAGCCCACCCAGGAATCAAATCAGGAGTGTGCCCTGACAGAACAGATGAGGGAAGAGGATGTTGCTGAACCTCGGGCGCCAGAGATGGAGGGAGCTGCGGCCCAGCAGGAACATGAGTTCTTGGATTTGACAAATGAACTTGGAAAAAGCCAGATTTGGAAAGATAAAGTTTGGCTTGGTTTGGAAATGGGGGGTTGGATAGACCCCCCTACGCAGGGATGTTTGGACTTTTCAAGTCTGGTAATGGGCCGTGAGATGTTTGGGGTTGTGGGGGCTCTTAAATTTGGAGGGACTTTGAAACATGTTCTTAAATACCACGTGGAGTTTAGTGTGGACTATGGAAAACGGGCTGATTTGTCGAGAAGGGTCAAAAACATTGTTAAGCTGGAGTTCCCACGAGTGAAAGGAGCAGGAGACAAAGGAAAATACAGCTATAAATATGAAGAAGAGCCGCAGAAGGGACATGGAAGGGACTTAAGGGCCTCGGATATAAGATTACCAGGTTAATGCGCTAGACTGATGGGATAGAGAGGACTGACAAAACCCGGGACCAGGAGGAAGAGACGCTGGATGAAGATTGGATTGTTTTTTATATTTTTTTATTAGGATTCTTTTATAAAATTGAATGTTAGAAAAATGTTGGAACGAAATTATTTGGCTTTAGCAAAAATATTTAAAGAATTATGTAAGAATATTATGGTTATGAGAAATTGGTAAAAATAAGATTTAAGTTTTAAGTTTTAAGGTTTTTTTATAGTAAGATAAGATTAAAATAAATTAAGGTAATGTAATGACAGAATATTATGAAATATGGAAAGGATTTGCTGTGACAATTAACAACTAGGATACAAAAAAAGGGAGGAGGAGGAGGTCAAAGAAAGAAGGTAATGACAGTTAAGGATTTGAGAAAATTGGATTTGTTTTTAAATGTTTGTGGTATATTTTTTGATTTTGATTTTTATTAATTTGTATTGTTTGATGTGGTTTGTTTTTTCTTTGTTTTTTCTTTCTCTTTTTCTACTTTGTTTTCTTTTGTAATTCTAAAAATTTTTTTCAATAAATATCATTTAAATAATAATAATAATAATAATCCTGGGAAATGTAGTTGATTAAGGGTACTGAGCATTTTTAGGGGATTTCTATTCCACACACCTGGGACGCGGGTGGCACTGTGGGTTAAACCACAGAACCTAGGACTTGCCAATCAGAAGGTCAGCGGTTTGAATCCCCGCCACGGGGTGAGCTCCCATTGCTCGGTCCCTGCTCCTGCCAACCTAGCAGTTCGAAAGCACATCAAAGTGCAAGTAGATAAATAGGTACCACTCCGGCGGGAAGGTAAACGGCGTTTCTGTGCGCTGCTCTGGTTCGCCAGAAGCGGCTTAGTCATGCTGGCTACATGACCCGGAAGCTGTACACCGGCTCCCTCGGCCAGTAAAGCAAGATGAGCGCCGCTACCCCAGAGTCGGTCACGACTGGACCCAATGGTCAGGGGTCCCCTTTACCTTTACCTTTACCTACCTTTGTTGATATCTACAGGAGCTGGTCTTCTACGAGAATTGGCAGCATAGGTTCATTTCTTCAGCCCTGGAGCTCCCAGGCATGTGCTTAAATACAAGGCTGGCGTAGTCAGTCCCTTTACCTTTACCTTTATTCCACACACAGAGCTGCAAATACCAGAGTTCCCTGGAAAGAACAGCGATTGATTGTTAAACCATGCTGGAAATCGTGGCTCTTTGAGGGGAAATAATAATAATAATAATAATAATAATAATAATAATAATAATAATGTAACTTTTATTGTCACTACACCACCTGTGTGCAGTGAAATTAAATGAGCCCCCCTCCCCCACACACATACACTCAGTCTTGTTGGCGCTCTATGTGCTTGTCAGAAATCAGTTCCACCACTATTTTTTTCCATTCAGCAGCCCAACAGCCCACCGATAAAAACTGATATAGGGATTTCCTAACAACTCTCAGCACAGTTAACAAACTACAGCTCCCAGGATTTTTAGGGGGAAAGCCATGACTCTTTAAAGTGGTATAATGCTGCTTTGAACATATACAGTGGTACCTTGGTTCTCAAACTTAATCTGTTCCGGAAGTCTGTTCCAAAACCAAAGCGTTCCAAAACCAACGTGCGCTTTCCCATAGAAACGAATTAATCCATTCCAGACTTTTGAAAACCCCTAAAACAGCAATTTCACATGAATTTTACTATCTGACGAGACTGTTGATCTATAAAATGAAAGCAATAATCAATGTACTGTCCTATAAAATAAATAAGACAGCATTGTAGATGATAAAAATTAAAATTAATTATTTTTCTTACCTGCACAGATGGTAGTCATTGTTTGGATGGGGGGCTTTTATCAATTTCCACAGCCACACAATCAATCAATCAATCAATCATTAGCTGAACTGGGTTCCACAAAGTCACCAAAAAAAAAAAAAAAAATAATCAAAAAGGTATTAAAAACAAAAACACAAAATACATAGCAAAAACAAAAGCACCAAATTTAATCCGTTCCAGAAGTCCATTTGACTTCCAAAATGTTCAAAAGCCAAGGCACAGCCTCTGATTGGTGCAGGTGCCCTGGAAACAATCACCGACAGCCGCATCGGATGTTCGGCTTCCCAAAAAATTTGCAAACCGGAACGCTTACTTCCGGGTTTTTGGAGTTTGAGAACCAAAGCGTTTGAGAACCAAGGTACCATTGTAGTACAGATGGAGCCTTAGTTTCATTGATCTTCCCCACCACCAGCAGCAATTTCCTTACATTTAATTCAGTCACAACATTGCAGCAGATTGCTTGTTCTCTAACAACAGAGGAACGAACAAACCGGTAAAAACATCAACCGCCACTTATGGAATGAAGGCATCATTACAACCGAGCTGATGTCAAAATAGCCTTGAGCTGTGACCCACAAAATTTTCATCGCTACACTCATGCGACTGCTGCAAATAGAACGATTGTAACAGCTCCTGGCCAGGAAATGGGTGCCACAAACTTGACATGCTTCCAAGGTAAATGGTATCCGGAACAACCTGTTCTCAGTCATTGCAGCAAGGAAGCTTACTGTTGCTCTGAAGCAGGTGGGAATGGTCGCTCTCTTAATGCCTTGATACCAACTGATGGGAGCAACTGTTCCTGGAATACTGTGCTTGGCTCTGGTCTCTGCACCTCTCAGGTGGGCGCCATTGCCATTCTAAGAGAACAAGGTTCAGGGTGAGTGCTGGCACCTCTTTCTCTTGAAAAACAGCACTGAACTCTGTACTGAGAATCCTCCAGAAAAACAATCTCTCAAAGGACCTGTTGATGGCATTTTACCGTTGTACTGTGGAGAGTGTATTAACTTATGGTCTGTGTGTGTGGTTTGGGAGCTGCACGGCCAGAGAGAAAACAATTCTGTCCAGAGTTGTAAAGACTGCAGAGAGAATAATTGGGTGCACTCTTTCCACCTTGGATCAAATCTATGCTGCCAGGTGCCATAAGAAAGCTGCAGAGATAGCGCAGGATAGTGCTCACCCAGGAAATGATCTCTTTCAGCTTCTGCCTTCTGGAAGAAGGTACAGGGTTATAAAGACTAGGACTAGCTGCCTGAGAAACAGTTTCTACCCAAATGCAATTCTGGTTTTAAATGCAGTATAAGGAGTCCCTATAGGAGTATATTGTATTTTAAAATGGGGTTTCAGAGTTTTTAGGGGTTTTTGAATGTCTTATGTAGATTTTTCAGTTTCATTGTTTTGTATGGGACAATGACAATAAAGATATCATATCGTATCGTCAGGGAAAGGTGCAGCAAAGGGCAGCCAAAATGATCACGAGGCTGAAAGAACGTCCCTGTTGAGTTTTTTTTGTGCAGAATAAAGAAAGTGGATGGGGGGGTTGTGTCCCCCCTCTTCCTCTCATCATAGTGGAAACCCAGCTCATCGAAGATTCAGGACAGGCAAAAGGAAGTACGCAGAATCATAGTAATGGAAGGGACCCAATGGATCATCAAGCCCAATCCCCCCTTGCAATTCTTCATTATTTTGAACTGCAAATAGTTAAAACTACGGGATTAACTGCCACATTGTTGTGGTTGGGGCTCTTTCGAAAGGGGTTCATGCTGGATAAATCTTCTGATGGGTACTAGCTCATGATAGCTCTAGGACCAAGGGTAATGGGTGACACAAGTGAGGAGGGGGCTATTGCCCTGTGTTGCTTTGGGGCTTCCCAGAGACATCTGACTGACCACTGTGATAACAGGATCCTGGCAGAGACAGGCCTTTGGTCTGATCCAGCCTTGCTCTGCCTGTGTTGTTGGTTAGGAACACAGGAAGATGCTTTATACAGAATCAAGCCATCGGTCCATCTTCCTCAGTATTGTATACCCCAGGGTTGGCGGGATCCTCCACTCCGCAGGCCAGATTTTGCCCATCAGGCCTCCCCATTTGGCCTGCGAGTCTCTTTCCCCCAAACTACGCCCAGCTGCCTAGACATAGAGTCATAGAGGGGCTCTGAGGATCCTCTCGTCCAACCCCCTGCAATGCAGGAACACGCAGCTGTCCCTTATGGGGATCGAACCTGCAACCTTGGCGTTGTCAGCACCACGCTCTAACCAACTGAGCTATCCAACATGTGGCTCATGCAGCCAATCCTTGCAAAAAGCACTGGCAGCAGCTCCTGGGTTTCAGGCAGAGGCGTACCTGGAGGTGACAGGGATCGAATGTGGGACCTTCTTCACGGAAAGTAGATGCTCCCCCACTGAGCTAAGTCCGTTCCCCAGTTTTGAGTTCTGGCTCCAGTAAAGCCCATTGCTTAGTGACCTGAGACCATTTCTCAATGGCTGGGTTGCCGCTCAGACAGAATATCGCCCCTCTTCTGTATTTACGCCCTCATTGCCTGCCAGTTTAGCCTTGGTCTTAACTAAAACAGTTGCTTTTGCTCAGAAGCTGCCCTTGCCTGCTGTGTGTTTGCTTTTTTTATTTTGTTTCTAAAAATGTACTTCTAGCAGGAAACCCTCTGAGGAGCCTTGTCAGTTCTCGGCCGTTGCAGAGATATGAGTGGGCTATTCACACGGATACCGAACCAAACAGCAGATTATGATGCTTCTGCCTCCGCAGGTCCTCTAGGAAGGAGTTGCTTGATAGATCAGCTAGGAAAGGTGAAGCTTTATCTCTTAGCCAGCCAAGATGTGGCATCCGTGGGGGGAAGAACTTGGCAGACCATCTCTTCTCTCTTTCATCTCTTCCTGTCTCGGCTGGTCCCCAATGCAACTCCATTTTCAGCATTTTCTTAATAAATAAAATTGGACTGAGGAAGAATGAGCACTAAACCAGAGGGGGCTGGCATGACCTCACATGTAAATATTAAAAGCTTGAGTGGGAGGGAATCTACTTTCCTAGCCAGGATGAAGACATAGCTATCAACTGTCCCTATTCTGAGCGGGACATCCCAGAATTACAGAGGTCATCCCGGCTTCTGATTGGATGCCAGAATGTCCCGTTTTTGGGTCCGGTGCTCTTTTGTCTTGCGCTCTTGCACAAATCAGCTGACACGCGCCAGACAACTGAACCAAAAGAAGCTCGTTTTGGGGGGTCTTGCACAAATCAGCTGTCTCATGCCAGAGCACCAGACCAACAAACACTCGTTTTGGGGGGTCTCCTGATCTTGCACAAGTCAGATGGTTTCCATGAGAGCTCAGGGCCAAAAATCGAGCTTCAGGCAGCTGGTGTTTTTTTGGAACCCCCCGCAAGGAGCTGGAGAGATCCCTGTCACATAAACCTGATGCATTACCAATCTGTATGCAGCCTGAATTTGGTAGTTGCAATTTGAGAGAAACATGCCTGACAGAACTTACATCACAGTAGATTGGGAATGTGAAAAGAAAAAATCTTTGTTTCATCTGCTGGCAGAAGAAATTCCATCACCCTCGCCAGAAAAAAACAACACGAAACTAAAACTGCTTGGGAAACAAGTCAATCCCTCCCACCAAAACTGTGGTCTAACTCTTACTTCTGTCACAGAGGTGCTGTCCATGTGATGAGTTTTCCATCTTCTTGAGGGGGGAGAGCTGTAGCTTGGTGGTAGAACATCAGCTTCACAGGTAGGAGGTCACACGTTCAAACCCACCTCCCTGGCATCTCCAGGTATGGTTGGGAATGTTCCTCATCTGAAGTCCTGACGAGCTGCTGTTCATCACTGCAGACCAGAGGCTTCCAACATGGTGCTTTCCAGATGTTTTGGACCACAACTCCCATGAGCTCCAGTCAGCAGAGGGCAATGGTGGAGGATGATGTCCATAATATTGGCTTCTCCTAATGTAGACTATACTGTACTGTGCTAGATGGCCCAAATACATGCCAGTTTTGGGGGGGAACCATTGACAAAAGTGACTAGAGTTTTGTGCCAAGTATGGCCAGCACTGGATACGGCCCATTTTTTTATCATTACTATATTACTACACATTTACCTCACTTTTCCTCCAAGCGGCTTAAGGTGACATACACAGCACATTGCAGCCTTCATCGCCACAGTCCTCCTCTATCCCAAGTACTGGGGGAAATGAACAGAGTGCACTTGTAAGTCATATTTAGATTTATTTATTTTTTAATCTTCTTTACCCTGTCGCTGTAGATTCATGCCGTACCCTCCCTGCATTGCCATAGCTTTTAGGGCTTACTTCGTTTGTTTGTTCTTTTCGTCTTGCCCGTGGCAGCTCAAGCAGCAATTCAGTAAGGCAGCCTTTCTGGAGACACGAGACTCTCTTGCAGGGGCATCCTTTTATAACTGCATGCACAAGAGAGAAAGTACCATTGAGCCATCCGGGATGCAGGACCAGCTTAGACTGCATCCCTCGCCACTAATGCGGGTGAAGTTCTGCCCTGCCCACTGTTGTGTGGTCCTTCCTGGGCATCTTCTGCGCACGAGGCCTTTTCATAAACATGCTGGTCCCACAACACTGCTTGTATTTTCCTCCCTTCCTGGCGCCAGAAAACCGACAGCTGTCTCCGCGAGCGCGATGCCCACTTTGCTTCCTTCCTCTGTCCTCCCATTAAGGCCTACTTTTTGCTTCGCCTTTCCTTTGCTACCGTTGTTTGTTTGCCATTGCTTCTTGCCACTTGTCATACTAGATAGATCACCCTCTTCTTCTGCCGTGCCCTTTGGCCAATTATCCTTCTCTGCCTACCTGCAGATTGGTGGCGGGGGCGGGGGGCGGGCTTGGAGAAAAGGCAGCAATAAAAAGCCCTTCGCTTCCCTTCATCAAGACAGTTCTCACTTCTACTTTTGCAAAAGCAGATTGCGGAGATAAAGCCGAAGATTAATTTCTCTTCTGCTGGGGGCTGGGGGCGTCGGGGGTGGGTGGGTGGTGTGGTGGGGAGGGTCGGGCGGTAGAAGCAGATCTAAATAACCCAGAGAAGCTTTTGACAATTCCCACCCCCAGCCTTCTCCCCCCCTCCACCCCCCTCCAGTGTTCGCCAGCTAGGTGGATGCTAGCTGAATTAGTGGCGTCTTTGAGAAAGGGGGAAATAATTTCACACACCATTAGGGCTGTTGGGAAGCAGCAGGATCAGTTTTTAATGAATACAGGATCAAAAGCATCTTCAAGGCAGGCAGCCGCTGAAAACAAGAGACAGCCCTCGCCGGGGAGGAGGAGGAGAGGACGGAGATGCTCCTAATAAGAAACAAAGAACGGACTCAAAGGCACTAGGGAGCCGGTGCCTCACAACTGAGCATTTTAAAGTATAATTACCTCCTCTCTAAGAAATTAACTTTGATATTCCTCCCCTCCCCCCCCCAAACAGGTGTATATATAAGAGCATCACACAGACGGCATGCAATTAAAATCCCCAGATCGTATTTAAAGGTGATAAGAAACCAACAAACCAAAGAGCTCGGCGGTTGACTTAACAAGACCAAGTTCCCCTCCTTGCGAGCGATGTGAAAGCTTGAAACTTTTGAATCTCTGCATCTGCGGCGCTGGGGATGGTGAAGATGTTGCCTACCAGACTAGCCGTAGATGGAAACGCACAACACACTTGCTTAGCAATCTCACTGCCCTTTCCCGTCAGTGTGTGTGAAACATCCATGCCTTGGCAACGTTAAGCCACCGGCTTGCTGCAATCCAATCCTTGGCCTTTCTCTGGTGGGCTCAGAATAGCACCTGAGACCCAGATGTGGCTCAGGACCAAGCAGAAGGAAAAGGAAAAAGGGGCACAACTAGAGGGTCATTTTGAGTTCACTGCATTTAACATATTTTACGTGTGTGTGTTTTTTTAAATGCCCTGTGCCACTCCCAGCTAGCATTCACTAGCCAAAAGGACCAAGAGAACACACAGATAATTACCGTAGGTATCGGTTCCTCAGGGATCTCACCCAGTTAATTCAAGCCCTACAGACAAAAACTGATGGTACAAACGTGGATAAGCAGAACCCACTTTCCATTTTAATTGTTTCCTGTCTACTTCTATGGCATTGCTATATTTTGGATCCCTATAAGAAGCTCTGAGACTTTTATAAAAACGAAATAATAATAAATGTAACGAATAATAATAATTGGTTCTATCTCAGCAGTGATAAGAGCAGCATAGCAAATCTTGGAATTTTAAAAGGCAAATTGTCTAGCTAAGGTAAAGGGACCCCTGACCATTAGGTCCAGTCGTGACCGACTCTGGGGTTGCGGCGCTCATCTCACTTTATTGGCCGAGGGAGCCGGCGTACAGCTTCTGGGTCATGTGGCCACCATGACTAAGCTGCTTCTGGCGAACCAGAGCAGCGCACAGAAACACCATTTACCTTCCCGCTGGAGCAGTACCTATTTATCTATTTGCACTGGCGTGCTTTCGAACTGCTAGGTGGGCAGGAGCTGGGACCGAACAATGGGTTGCTGTTTAAAAGATCAGTGTAGGAAGGAGGATTAGGGGGAAAGGGGACAACGACCTGGAGCTGGCTTAGATCATAGAATTACAGAGTTGGAAGAGACCCCAAGGGAACATCTAGTATTCTAGTCCAACCAATAAGCAACTGTTCCATATGGGGATCAAACCTGCAACCTTGGTGTTACCAGCACCATGCTCTATAACCAACTGAGCTATCCAGCCTTAATTGTCACTGGTGTGGTAAACCTGAAGTGGTACAGTCCAGATATAGGCTTACTGCCTGAGTGAGGGCCAAATTAGACATTATATTGGGAAATCTCTTATTGGATCTCCCACGGCCTGTTTGAAACAGGGACGAGGGACTTGTTGCCTCTCAGATGTTTGGTGATCTCCAACTCCCATCAGCCCGAGCCAGCCAAGCCAATGGTCAGGGGTGATGGGAGGTGTAGTCCAGCAAAATCTGGAAGGCCACATGCTTCCCAGCGATAGTTTAGAAAATGAAAGCAGCTGTGTGAGGGGAAGGATCAGGGCTGCAATATTGGTTAACCTCCCTGCTGCATGCATGACATGTACCTATTGTCAACCATCGCTTGGTGCTGCCATTTTCCACAAAGAATGAAAGCTTCCCATGGCAGCTTTTAACTAAAAAAATAATAATAATCCAGGCAATTCACGTTTTTCCTGACATCGAGCTCAGTTTGGCCACAGCAGACCTAACTAGAAGTTGCATGATGAATGTGCGTAATACAATGGAAACCTACGCATGCCTACTCAGAAGTAATTCACTGGGACTCATACCCAATGTAAATGAGTATAAGATTGCATATGCTCCAACATTTCTCTGATGAAAATAGGGACATCCTAAATAATAATAATAATAATAATGGTGTTATTATTTATACCCCACCCATCTGATTGGGTTGCCCCAGGTGGCTTCCAACATATATAAAAACATAAAGCATTAAAAAACTCCTGTATACAGGGTTGCCTTCAGATGTCTTCTAAAGGTTTTATAGTTACTTATCTCCTTGACTTGGGGGTTGCGTAACTCCATACCCACCAACTTTTCTCCAAGTAAAATAGGGACATCCTAAGGGAAAGCGGGACATTCCAGGATCAAATCAGAAACTGGGATGGCTTCTGTAAATCTGGGACTGTCCCTGGAATATAGGGATACTTGGAGGGTCTGGGATTGCAGCCAGTCTCAGTGTCTCAGAAGATTATTGTTTTAACCAAAAAGCAGATGAGGTAGGATCAGGGTCGAAGCAACAGCAGGTTGACAAATTATGATCTGAAATCAGCCAGAGAGGTTCCCTCATCTGTTCTTCTGCTTGTGATTCTAACTTCCTGCAGCTGCTTTTTATTAAAACAAAATAAAATTATATGCACCTCCCATGTAACATAATGTTTGGCTCCGACATAACTAGGTACATATGGAAACAGGAAAAAGCAAGAGCTAATCGTTGATGGGGTTCACCCGATGTTCAGCTGCGCAGCATGGGAAGCAATAAGCGTGGTGAGAGCTTCTGGGCGCATGCAGAGTGGCTTACAATGCAACTCTCTTTTTAGAAATTAAGCACTTAGGGGTGGGAAAAGGTGGGGGAAAGTAATACATTTTTTAAAATGAAAGTCCTCTGAATGTAGCTCAGCACTTCCTTTGAACACACATAAAAACATTCCTTTTTAGATTACCTTCAGAAAAAATCAGTTGCAAAGATTTCCCAGTGGCATAAGGAGAGGTGAATCAAATTGAGCTCCCATTGTCTGCTTTGACTGTTGCATAGATAAAAGTCCTATTAAGTCCCTCCAGTGAACAGTGGCAGGGTTTTGTTTGGAATAGTTTTTTGTTTGTTTTGGTAAGACAAAGATTAGCAAATAAGAAGAAATAATTAAATAACCGGTTTTTGTACTGTCTTGATCGTCAGGAGCTTATATGAGTTTTTAATTAGTGCTGCATTTTCAATAAGTCTATCTGTACGTGTTACCGATTCTTTCCTGGATAACGGGGAGATAATTACGCGAATCCTGTTTGGGTTTTCTTTTTATATGTTTTTTTCTTCTTCTTCTCTCACTAAAGGAACGGCTGATATATTTAATCATGATGTGGAAATGCTGGCAGCTTTCTCGCAGCCCAACCTCCCTCTAATTACATTTCTAGGTTTTTAGTAAATTGAAAGGCAAAAACGGAGGAACAAAATAATTAAAAACCGAAGAGGAAGTGAATTTTATTTTATTTTATTTTTTTAAAAAGCAGATGCTGTTAAAAAATCCGCACACGCAACTGCTTTCAAGGACATCGGTTTAGAAACTTGGGGATACAAAAGGCTGTCGAAATGCCACCACCAAAGCCATGTCAACGCTCATAAGGTCTGCTGCGGCTTCTCAAAGAGTGGGCGAAATATCCCTAGCCTGTCTCAAAGTGTTCAGATGATCATTAAGAATGTCATGGTAGTGCAGTGGAGGATTTCTGTGGCTACCCCATGGACCCCGGCGTCAAAACTCATATGGCAGTGATGGGTCGTGAGGTTAAGCTCCAAATACAGTGGTACCTTGGTTCTCAAACTTAATCCGTTCCGGAAGTCCGTTCCAAAACCAAAGCATTCCAAAACCAAGGTGCACTTTCCCATAGAAAGTAATGCAAAATGGATTAAACCGTTCCAGACTTTTGAAAACAACCCCTGAAACAGCAGTTGAACATGAATTTTACTGTCTAACGAGACCATTGATCCATAAAATGAAAGCAGTAAACAATGTACTGCAGTTGCATAATCAATCAATCCGTAGCTGAACTGGGTTTCACACAGTCACAAAAACAAAAGGAAAAAGAGCCGCAAAAATGCAAAATAAATAGCAAAAACAGACAGACCTCAGAGTAACACTCAAAATGGAAGTGTGGCCCTCAAATTGAAAGCGTAACACTCAAAACAGAACACATTCGGCTTCTGAAAAAAGTTTGCAAACCGGAACACTTACTTCCGGGTTTGAAGTTTGGGTTCCAAGTTGTTTGAGTACCAAGGCATTTGAGAACCAAGGTAGCACTGTACAGTTGTCTGCATGTGGGACTGACCTCCACAATTGTCTTATGACCCAGAATGCCTCTTAATATTTTTTGAAAACATGTCATGGTTCACTTCTATCCTTTCAGTCTCTGAGGGCTATTAGTATCTCAGATAATGCAGTTTAACACAGCACCTTTGCCCAGTTTTGTTCATTCACTGGTTTTGGGACTTTGCTGACTTTCATCTACACCATGATATCCATATGAAGATCTCTCTTTTTTTTAAAATGATATTTATTAAGAATTTTAAGATTACAGAAAAAACAAAGAGAAAAAGAAGAAAAAAACAAGGAAAAAACAAACGGCAATCAAACAATACAAGTCGATAAAAATCAAAATAAAAAGCAAAACAAAACACATAACACATCAAAATCAAAAAACAAAAATAAACCACAAAAGTTTAAAAACAGATCCAATATTCCCAAATCCTTAACTGTCATTACCTTATTTCATCGACCTCCTCACCCCTCCCTTTTTTGTATTCTAGTTATTAATTATCACAGCAAATCCTTCCCATTTTTCATAATATTCTCATTAAATTACCTTAATCTATTTTAACCTTATCTTACTATAAAAAACCCTGAAACTTAAAACTTAAGTCTTATTTATACCAATTTCTCATAACCGTAACATATTCTTGCATAGTTCTTTTTAACATTTCTGCTCAAGCCAAATAATTTCGTACCAACATTTTTCTAATACTCATTAATTTTAGAAAACATTCCTAAATAGAATTTTTGAAACTTTCTCCAATCGTCATCCAACGTCTCTTCCTCCTGGTCTCGGGTTTTGTCAGTCCTTTCTATCCCATCCATCTAGTTCATTAACCTGGTAACCTTATGTCCGAGGCCCTTAAGTCTCTTCCATGTCCCTTCCGCAGATCTTCTTCATATTTATACCTGTACTTTACTTTGTCTTCTGCTCCTTTCACTCGTGGAGACTCCAGCTTGACAGTATTTTTGTCCCTTCTCGACAGATCAGCCCCTTTTCCATAGTCCACACTGAACTCCATGTGGTATTTAAAAGCATGTTTCAAGGTCCCTCCAAAATTGAGGACCCCCACAACTCCAAACTCCTCCCGGCCCAACGCCAGACTTGAAAAGTCAAAACATCCCTGCATAGGGGGGTCTATCCAGCCCCCCATCTCCAAGCCAAACAAGACTCTATCTCTCCAAATCTGGCTTTTTCCAGGTTCATTCGTCAGATCCAACAACTCATGTTCCTGCTGGGCCACGGTTCCTTCCATCTCTGCCTCCCGGGGTCCAGCCACAACCTCCTCCTTCATCTGATCTGTCAGAGCACACTCCTGAATTGATTCCTGAGTGGGTTCTATATAGATACCCACTACCTGTCCAAAATTTCTGATCGCAACAGTCATCAAATCCGTCTTCTCATGTAACTGTTCCAATAAAGCACTTGTCTTACAGAAAGCACGCACCAGAGCCTCTGAGTACATTGTTATGCAAGGTCAGAAGTCTGTTCCCACGATCTTAATCTGTTGCAGCTGCGAAGCTCCCCAGTTCAAATTTAATAACAGTTTCACAAGCTCCCTCTAGGGGAAGAACTTCTATTTGTATCCAACTCTTTTCTTTTTTTTTTAACAGCAGATCTAACAACAAAGTTTCCTTTTTTAGATATTTTGTCAATATTTGTTCCTTTAAAATGCGAAAGAGGACAATGGAATCACTATGTTTCTCTTCTTTTAACTGTCTGTCAAAAACATTTGTCTATAGTCAATGAACTTCCCAAAAACGTCTGTCCTGACACCCCGCTCCCAGGTTCAAGATGGTGGAAAATTACTTTTTTTTACACTCTCTTCTGCAGGTTTAAACAATCCGGAAAAAATCCCCCCTCTTCTCCTGCTTCCGAAGGGGGTTCAGTAATTTTAGATGATTAAAGTTGATCCTTTACAAACGATTTTCTACACTCTAGTTTGCCATGTCTTTGCTTTAATCTATCTACAAGAAACGGAAGGCTGACTTCCTGTTTAGACCTTCCCGCTTCAGTGACAAATTAAGAGGAATTTCTTAATCCAATTTTCCGTTCTACTCACAGATCGTTGTTTAAAGTCCAATTGTCCAAATTTGATCTGTTTTGTTTTTGCAGCCAACTTGTCCCAGGAAAAAGGTAGCGCTCTCCGGCAACGGCTGTGCGGCTTCGCTCCACGGAAGAAGCAGTTGACTCTCAGCACCGCGCCACTAGCCCCTCTTCGCTCCGGAGCCCGTAATTGGGTTCCTTTACGAATTGGGGGGGCGCGAAAGGTGCCCGCCGAGTCCCATGGTCACAGGCTTCATCCGCCTGTGATTTTTTAAAGGGTCCCCGCTTCGCCGTAGCGGAACAGACCCGTTTTCCGTGGAGCCAGTCCCTCCGGATCAGAGGGAATCCGCCATTACCGATGGCGCCACCCCGGAAGTCCATATGAAGATCTCTGTGGTAAGAACATGAACCAATTCACTGCAGAATGCCATCTAGCTGTCTTCTGTGTAGAAGGTGGCTCAGACTCACTTGTGGGCATTTTGTTTTCCATACAGATTGCATTACCTGTACTAGGGTGACACTTGAACTTTATCATACTCAACCATCATCTGAAGGTACCAAGGCTGAGAAAGAATGGCTTAACTGGTATTTGAACTCCCATGCCATCCATTGTTCAGCCTGGAAACTGAGGTCCAGCTCCGAAACTACAGGGAACCAACAGAAGGCCCTTTCGCTAGTCCCACCTACCCTGTGGAATGCCCTCCAGCCCTGCCAGATGTCAAAGAGTCTTTTGTAGACCTCTAAAGTTTTGGGAAGCTTTTTAATGTTGATGTTACTGCTGCTACTGTTGTTGTTTTTCCTGTATTTTTGTTGGAAGCCACCCAGAGTGGCTGGGGCAACCCAGTCAGATGGGTGGAGCAGAAGAAAAATGTTGTTGTCATTTAAATCTTCCTCTTCCTCTTTTTTAAATCTATCACCTTCTGGGTTTGTTTGTTTGTTTTTTGCAGATTTGCACCAAAACAGGTGATGAAGTCAGCATGCATAAAGTTTCTATGGCTTCTGTTTGTGAAGACAGACTGACAACTGCCCAGGAAGAAGGATTCCTGCTCCAGAGATTCAAAGGAACAGTAGAAAAGTGGCTGTATTCATGGATCTACAGTGTCTAGCACAATACAGGACAAACTCTTGGGGGATATGAATGGGGGAGACGGAAAGGGTTCCATGTATATTCCAAAGCTGCTAGATGAACTCCCTGCCTCTCCAGCTGCAACACTGGAGCATCTTGTATAGAAGATCTGCATGAAGAAATCTGATTCTGCACACGGCTTATATTCACTTGATCAGGGTGACTGAAAATGTCTCTATTGCTGACATGTGTAGTATACCCCTCTGCAGCACCACAAATCCAACCCAATGGTATAATGTTGTAAAGTGTCGATCACTTCTCCTACCTGGGCAGTTACCCTTCCACAAGGGCCGACACTGATGCTGAAATCCAGCATCGCCTGACCTCTACAAGTGAAGCTTTTCTCCCAATTGAAGTGCAGAGTGTTTGAGGACCGGGACATTCACAGTGAAACCAAAATGCTTGTTTACAAAGCTATTGTACTCACCAACCTTACTGTATGCTTGTGAAACATGGACTACTTATAAACGCCATCTCCAACTCCTCGAAAGATTCCATCAACGGTGTCTCCGAAAAATTTTACACATCACTTGGGAAGACAGGCGAACTAATGCCAGTGTTCTGGAAGAGGCAAAGATCACCAGTGTCGAAGCGATGATTCTTCAACATCAACTTTGTTGGACTAGTCGTGTTGTTCGGATGCCTGAGTATCTTTTTCCAAAGCAACTATTTTATTCTGAACTTAAAAATGGAAAGCATATGCTGAGTATGCTAAGATGGATAAGCTGACAGCGCAGATAAGAGATCAAATGAAACAAAAAATTAAAAATGATTGGAATATATTTAAACAGTATTTGAAAAGAGTATTATGGAGAAGTATAAATTTTGACTGGTTTAGAATAACTCTTGTAAGGAGAAATATTAAAACACTGTATAGTAGAAAAGTAGGTTACTAAGTATACAGATATGTTATGACAGGCACTCAATTAAACAAAATAGAGGAACCAAGTAAGAAGGGGAGGGAAGTCAGATGTAAATGGAATACAAATGAATCAAATGATTAAGAATATACCTTTGTTTTCTTCATTATGTTTTAGGATCACATGTTTAATGACAAGAAAATTTGAAACGTTATAATGTGATTTTATGAATGTTTGTTAAAATAAACCAATAAAGATGAACTGAAAATAATAATAATATGGAAAGCGTAATGCTGGTGGTCAACAAAAGAGGTTTAAAGACACTCTCAAGGCAAATCTAAAAAAATGTAGTATAAACACCAACAACTGGGAAACACTGGCCTGTGAGTGCTCTAGTTGGATAACAGCCTAGACTCTGAAGATGCTCAAACTCAGGACGAAAGGGAGGAAACAAGCAAAGAGGAAGGCACGCTTGGCACACCCTCACCGTGATCAACTCCCGCCTGGAAACCTATGTCCCCACTGTGGAAGGATGTGTGGATCCAGAATTGACCTCCACAGTCACTTACAGACTTATTGTTAAGATTGTGTTCATGGAGGACAATCTTACTCGGCTATGAGTGATAGCCAAAGAAGAGAGAAAGAAGAGTATACGTGATACAAGTAAAGACCCTCACGTTTTTTCTAAAAGGATTTGTAATCTTCACACTCACACCCACAACTCTCTTAAGCATTTTATGCTCTCTGCCCTTCCTCAGTGGATATTCTCCCACATATGAGAACTGGAGACAGATTGGTGGAATTTCCACTACGGGCTCAAGAACAAGGCAGGGGAGATTTATCCAGTCTCTCAACCTCAGTTTCCCGATCTGTAATATGAGAACAACAATAAGATTGATTCACCTATTTCATTTTAGGAAGAAAAGCAATTGTAAAAGTAAGAGCAAGGTGGAGTTAAGAAGCCTGCTGTTAAAAAGAAAACCAACAACCTGCAGTATCCTACCTTAGAAGAATTAAATATTGCCTGTGGGCACCTTGAAAGTCTGCATCTTTAACCCCGTCAAAGTTTCATTCAAAAGCCTATGCGGCGTAGGCAGTACCTTTGTGGTTTAATTTGATACAGGTTGCTCACGAGTCTCAGAATTCAGAATCAAAGGACTCCTTTTGCTCCTAAACCGTCTGCTTCATGGATTAAAAGCAGGAATTCATAAACACACCATGTTGCCAGCAGCAACCATACATTTATTTCTGACAAGAGCTGCGTGCCCATTGAAAGAGCACAGCTTCTTTCCCTGCAATCACAGTATGAAAAGGCCACTCACTGTTCCACACTTCGGTATGGGGGCTCTTCTGCACACACAAAGAGGACTCTCCTTCACTGGAGGTTTTTAAGCAGAGATTGGATGGCCTGGCCATCTCTCATGGATGCTTTAGTCGAGATTCCTGCATTGCAGGGGGCTGGATTAGATGACTCGCAGGGTCCCTTCCAACTCCACAATTCTACGATTTAGAGGAGTGTTATGTACTGAAGTTCTCACCCTGGGCCAGCAGGGGGATACTGTAGATAGTTTTTACTCAGGTCCACATATGCAAATAAGGGATTGAAAGTGACGTTCAGTGATTGGATAGTTACAGAAAATGGTTACTGTTGCGTTCTAGTGGAGCTCTATATAAGCAGGCTGGCTGAACCCTTCAGTTCAGTTCCCTTCTGGCCTGTGAATAAACAAGAGCTGTTTGAAGAATCGCTGTGTCGTCTGATATGTTCACCCACAACTTAACAAGGGGGATTGGCATTCTGGTTTCTCCTTTTGCATTAATAATAATAATATTTTTTTAAATTTATACCCTGCTCTCCCCAGCCAGAGCCGGGCTCAGGGTGGCTAACACCAGTAAAAATTACAGTAAAAGCATAATGGGGGAGGGGACCAATTTAAAATACAGATTAAAATTCTATTTAAAATGCAGCCTCATTTTAAAAGTAGCCCATAGATCTAAACCACAAGGGGAGGGAAACATAAGGGTCAGACTGAGTCCAAACCAAAGGCCAGGCGGAACAGCTCTGTCTTGCTGGCCCTGCGGAAAGATGTCAAGTCCCGCAGGGCCCTAGTCGCTTGTGACAGAGTATTCCACCAAGTCGGGGCCAGTACTGAAAAGGCCCTGGCCCTAGTTGAGACCAATCTAACCACCTTGTGACTTGGGACCTCCAAAATATTGTCATTTGTGGAAGCGTTAAAGGAAGTCAGAAAGGGGGGGGGCGCTTCTGCTGTTTTCCGTTTCTTCAGTTACCATTGGCTCGTCTGCTCCAATTTTGGGAATGTGATGCACTGACTGAGGCTGTCCACAAAGTATGTGACCAGACCGTCCAAGTGTCCCTATTTTCTAGGGACAGTCCCGGATTTACAGAAGCCGTCCCGGTTCCTGATTTGATACCGCAACGTCCCACTTTTCTTTAGGACGTCCCTATTTTTATCGGAGAAACGTTGGGGGGGATGGAGCTATGCAACCCTCCCAAGCCAAGGAGATAAGTAACTATACAACCTTTAGAAGACATCTGAGGGCAGCTCTGTATAGGGATTTTTTTTTTATGCTTAATGTTTTATTATGTTTTTATATACGTTGGAAGCTGCCTGGAGTGGCTGGGGCAACCCAGTCAGATGGGCAGGGTGTAATAATAATAATAATAATAATAAGATAAAGTCCCTACCAGAGAAGAATGGCAACTTAAGTTAATAGATTATGCTGAAATGGCAAAAATGACCGGAAGAATCAGAAATCATGAAAACCAAAATTTTAACAAGGAATGGGGAAAATTTATAATTTATCTTAAAAAGCATTGTAAACATTTTAAATCGTTAGCAGGCTTGGAATAACACTTTTAGTTTAATGGTGAATTTTGGATATATTGGAGATGTAAAAGATTTGGATTATTATAAATGATGCAGGAGGAAATGACTAACAACAGGACCCACAAAGGGTAGGAAGCCCAGGAGATTCTTTGGCATCTTGTTTTTATGTTGTATGTTGGATATGTGACTGTAAAAATTTAATTTGAAAAACCAAATAAATAAATTTTAATAATATTAATAGAAGAAATAGAATAGGACGAACCTATTTTTATCAGAGAAATGTTGGAGAGTCTGCACTTAAAGAGTTGTGCTTTTGATATATGTAACTCGTACACAATACGTGTAGTCACTCAGAATAGGAATCCAGGGGTTTCAAACGCATCTGAGGAACAAGTGTGCACCGTCTGCCTGCCGCACCTCTCCTTTATGTTTTCCCACTCCGTTAATCTAAAATCTGCATTTCGACGAATTGCTGTTTTTCCCGCCAATTTTTCTTTCCAGGGAAGGTCCCTTGCGGCGCATGCGCAATACCTCCCCTCCTCCTGTTGAGTGAATGTAGCGTCGTGGCGACGTCACGGGAGAGTCCCGGATGTGTCAGGTCAGGGCGCTATGAGGAGACCACAAGGGGACGGTCGCAGCTACCGCATATCGCTGTCAGGTGAGGTGGAAAGGGCGGCGGATGTGGCTCGCCGTGCCGTAGGGACAAAGGGAGACGTATATTAACGACCGCGGGCGACCGGCCGCAAGATAATGAGCTGGAAAGGCCTGACGCAGGGAGAAGGGGCGGGGCAGAGAGAAAGAAGCCTCGGGCTAGAAGTGCGCATGCGCGCGCCGTGTGATTTCTGTGCCGCTGGAACTGCAGGCGCATGCGCCTTAGGTTCAAACGGTTGCCGGGGAGCTGCGCAGGCGCCTTACTGTGCGCTCGGCTTCGTGCGGGAGAAGGAGGCGCAGGTGAGGTCCAGGGCACGCATGCGGCGCGAAAAGTTTTGTAGCACTCCGCCCCACTGCGCCTGCGCAAAGGGGAGTGGAAGGGCAACAGCCACATCCTGCAGCTTCCTGGCTTCCCTTCTCTCATCTCCTCTCCCCCCCCCCCCGTACCTCCTATCCCTTTCCTGTTGCGCTTGCGCATAATGTTGCTGCAGGGGCCTTGCGGAATAATGATCCTCCGCAGCTGCGCAAGGGGGAAAGAATTGCAAGAGGAGACATGCTGCCAAATAGTGAGCCGCGAGTGCTGTTGCTAAGCTTTCACAAGGGGAAAGGAAGAAGGGGGCCAGGAATGATGGTGGAGTAGAGAGGGAGGGGGTTGTCTTTTTTTGCCTACGTTAATACCCCACTCACCTCACCTGCCTGGGTCACTGGCCTACTACCCCTGATTATTCTGATAGCGAACAAAGTGGCAGAAGTTACTTACTGAGGCCAACAGGTAAGAGCTCCATCCTTCTGATGCACCCCCCACCCCCTCTAACTGAATGATGGAAAAAGTGGTTGGGAGAAATAGATCTGTACTCCTTACGTTAATAAAGGAATTGTCTGGAGAGGCGGCGTTTGATCCTTGAAACCTTGACTGGGATCTTGTATGGTCCAATGAGTTTTGGTTTTGGATTTGGGAGACATGGTGTGAAATCACTGGTAAAAGACTGGAGGGTGGGGGATAAAAAAGCCAGGTAGTCTGTGGGTAAGGGCTTCTACTTCCCACACCTGTTAAAATGGTAATGATAGCATCAAGTTTTTGTTTTGTTTTTTGTAGGGATCGGAAAGTTTAGGATCAGAGATCATGCCAATGAATGGGTGGGTGTGCCCTGTGACAGGTTTAAATGAGTTGGCTTTTGAGTTCCCTCTCTTGTTCTAAAATCTCCTCCACCACACAAGTCAGTTGGAGTTGTGGAATGTGTAAGTTTACTTTTGAAAACTTAGAGCCTTTGAGGTGGGGAGAGTTAGAAAACAATAGAGGCCCTTTTCGTATACTTTGCTGCCCCATTCATTGATCCAGCAAAGAGTGATAATTTTCATGATGAATGCAGTGCAGTGAGTTCGATTCTGAAAGGAAGAAAAAGAAGAGAGGCTTAATAGTTATTTCACAGTTTAACTTACCATTACTCCCAGAGGTCTTGAGAGAGCAGATAAATGGACTAACTAGATTAAGAATCAAAAGTGGCTCCTGTGTGGTAGTTGCATATGAGGGAGAATTTTTTGCAGGTTCAGCTGTCACAGTCTTCTAGTAATGGGTAAAGCTGCAGCTGCTGAAAGTTTTTCTGCTCTGCGGCTGCTGAAGACATAGGAATATCTTCTCCTGTATTGAAACTGACCATCGTAACATCTGGACAAACCATCAAATACAGAAGTTGTCAGCACCTCCAGTCTTTGTTGTTGCTGTGCCTTTTTTTAACTTACAATAGTGCTGCCTTGCTTATGTTGTTGTAGCACCTATGTAACTCATCCAAACTGTTTTCAAACCATCTGGAGGCACAACCAAAATAAGCAACTGAGTGTACTTAATAAAGGGTTGTGTGCAAAGCAAACTGATAATCAGGAGATTTTAGACTTTTAAGCCACCCAGTCCCCAAAAGTTCTGAATGTATAACAGCATTTAATATTAAAAAGGCTCCATTTGGACATACCCTCCACGAAAAACCCCCAAACCCACACCTGTTAACATTTGTTACTCATTCATATGACCACTTGGCTAAACGAAGATCGTCCATCACTTGCCACTTGCTAAATATTTTGAGACTTAGGCTCTGATGGTACTTCTGGGAAGAGGACCATAACTAAGACGTGAGTGTGAAATCTCTTCGTGTGCCTTACCATGGTATTTTGGCATACTTCTTTGGAGAAAGCTTAGCTCAGTCAGTTATGTTTGGAAGTGGGTGAGAGTAGAGAGAAACCTAAGAGTAAAGTGTTACTGGAACAAGGAGTTGATGGAAGAGATGATGATATGCTAGCATCACGCCAAATCACTCTTGTCAGCATTTCTCACCAAGCTGTGAGGGGATTTATGGGTAAGTTACCAACTGCATGGCATGCAGAGAGGGTGGGAGTGATAAGTTAAAAGCAGGGTTTTTAAAAAATAGCCACTCAACTAGGCACCCATGATGGGTATGAATTGCTTCCAAGTGATCAGGCAGGGAAGTTTTTGTAAAGTGGTTCTTATTTTCTTTTCAGCCAAACATCATTAACATTGACATGTGTGGGCAGCAAAGCTAGTGGGGGAAAATAGTGTGAACTAGTAATTCGGTAAAGTTATTTGGAGGACTGTCTTAAAAGGTCTGGAATAATGGCTGCTGTACAGGAGTAGGTTGCCTGTTCTGTGGACCGCTCATGAGCCAGGGATGTTCCAAGCTAAAAGCTGTGTTGTAAAATGGTGGGCTTACAACTACCAAAGCATCATTCAAAAATCTATTCAAAGTGGGAAGTCAGTTGGCCTAGAGAATGTAGAATTCCCTTTGGCATATTAGGAAACAGATCAGTGTCGGTTGCCTGAACATTCCGAGGTACATAACAGACCAAACTGAAGGTGCCTAACTTTCTGGGTGGCAGCTCTCACCCTTCTCCAAACATACTATAAGAAAAGGATGGGGCAGGGGGTTAAGAGGATGTTGGAATTTGTGTTAGAAACTCCCCAGGCACGTTTTCTGACTGGAGCTGCTCCAGTTGTGACCACATGGAGATCTCTGGTTGCCAGGTTGGCGACTGACATCTCCAGCTGGCTGCCCTCTCCAGCTTTCTTAAGCAGAAGACCTTATTTATTGCGTTAATATCCTACCTTTTTCTCCAGGGGGTACATGGTTCACTCCTCTCCTCAGTCAATCCCTACAATGACCCTTTGAGGTAGGTTAGGAGGTTATGACTGGCCCAGGGTCACCCAGTGATTTTCATGACTGAGTAGGGATTAACCCAGGTCCTAGTCCAGCCACTACATCACACTGGCTTCCTAGGGTACTTCTGCTATGGGGCAGCTGGATATATATATATATATATATATATATATATGGAAAGCAAAATGCCCCTTAGAGAAGGATCTGAAATATTTTACCTTGAATCTTGAATTTGTTTTTTTTCTGGATTGTTTTATTTGATGTATTAATGTGCTGTGTGTAAACTGCTTTGAGATTTTTTTCTTTAAAATATCAAATGGTATAGAAATGAAAAGAAGAATAAATTTCATGGGGGGGGCAATGGGGCTTAGACATTCTGTTGTGGCAACTGTAACCTAGGTTTAAGGTGCCATTTGGCGATTAGCTTATTTATCTGAGTTTCTAACACTGCTTGGAACAGAAACTCGCCTGAAATGCTTTCCTTTTAACACCTGATGCAAAGAGCTATTGTAGAAGTTTCACATGCTTTATCTGCTTCTGTGCTGTACCATTTGAGACTGTATGTGGAATCAAATGTTTGAATACTCTCCCGCTTAAAAGAATAGGCCCTTCACATTCAGTGCAAGCATGTCGGGGAGAAGACTAGTTTATAATCTCTTCCCTGATATAATAGTTCTGAATGTGTTGTAGAGTATTTTCTGCGGGGAAGCATTCAGGCATTTAATCCTCATCTGCAGTCTAAAATGATACAGCCCAGCAACATAGACAGGTTAGACACCTGTCCACATGTGTAATCTCTAACAATTGCCCTGGGCTGTTGAATAAGCTGCCTTAATGGAGAATTGGTCAGTGAATGCCAGTGATGTAAGTCAGGAGGCGTTGGGGAAGAACGTGACCTCCTCTGAGGAAGGTTTGCCTTATACTTTGAGAACCACCACCGTTTTAGGTGGTTGTTGAGTCCAGATTGAGGGACAGTATAATCCAGATTGTCCCTTCCACTGATCTATTAGACCCTAGCATGCCAAAATTGACGGGATGATCCTTGCCCGCCCATCCCAAACTTCAGAACAAAATATTTTTGAATGTTTTATGTACCATAATAACTCAGCCAGTTACTAAAGGAAGGTGATTGGGCAAGGAAGCGTTTGTGAAATCTAAAACAGTAGTTGATCTAGCCATTGATGTGATAGATATAACTAACCTACATACAGTGGCACCTCGGGTTAAGTACTTAATTCGTTCTGGAGGTCCATTCTTAACCTGAAACTGTTCTTAACCTGAAGCACCACTTTAGCTAATGGGGCCTCCAGCTGCCGCCATGCCACTGGAGCACGATTTCTGTTCTCATCCTGAAGCAAAGTTCTTAACCCGAGGTACTATTTCTGGGTTAGCGGAGTCTGTAACCTGAAGCGTATGTAACCTGAAGTGTATGTAACCCGAGGTACCACTGTATATGGAAAGGCAGACTACTAATTTTTTTTTTAGGAGCTGCCATCTAATTTGCAAGAACTTATGCTAAGCCATGCGAATACAGTTTTGCTAAGATGGTTCTTGTAACTGAAATTCAAGCAAATTTGCGGTGAGAGCTACAGTTTTGAAAAATAAGGCCTGCCCTGCTGCTAGTACTTCCTATTTATCAATCTGAGAATGCTTCTAATAATTCAAACTGCTCCATAGCCTTTGCACTTCCAAGAGACCTGGGAGGGGAGATTTTTGCTGCTTGCCTTTTCTAGATAGGAAATGGAGGTTGAGAGATAAGTGACTTTACTCAAGACCACAAAGTTGCTGTGTTCAGACGCAGTGCTAGGCCGCATAGGATGGTTTGTTTAAAATACTATGCACAAGCTGCAGCCTGCAGCTTGAGCTCCCCCACTTTGCTGCTCTCATACCACAGAGCAGCTGGCTTATAGCATTGCATCCAAATCAGCACTTGGAAGTTTCTCTCCAGATCAGCTATGATTGGGAAACCATAGTTTTCCCCTTGGCTTCCCAGTTGTGGTTTATTTGGGAGAAACACCTGCTGGTTCAGGTGCAGTGCTGAACTATCTGTTCTGTGGTTTGCTTGACTGAAGGAGGTGTGAAACTGGACCACTCTGACCTACTTGCCTCACCACACAGTTTGCACCCGGTGTGCTTAAGCATATGCTATTTTGTGGCTTAGCATTGCACCCAAATGTAGCTGAGGTGAGCTTTAATCTATATCTGACTGCTTTGTTCACTTGATTATACATCCACCCCCCTGCCCTAAATACAATAAATGGATTGGATCAAATCCTATAGTTCTGTTAACTTAACAGATGTGTATAGTTTGGTTCTTTCTGTGTCTGTGTAATTAGGGCTCCCCGTGGATATACAAGCAGCAAACCTTGGTAAGTAGATATGGCATAAATCAAAGATGGGGAAGTGGATTCTGTTGGTGGGCTGGATCCTTATGACCCCTACACTCTACTGGCCAAGTTTGACAAGAGGGCAGGGCTGCCCACATGCCAGTCATCTGATGTCACAATGGCATTAGATGACCCATTTTTGCCAATGCAGTTAGAGGTCAAACCGCGTGTTGGCAAAGGCACTGCATTTTGCATACACTGATGAACAGCTGATTTTCAGGTCTTGGAAAGTGCTGTGCGTGGGGCTTTGCACAAAACTTTGATAGTGGTGGTGCTACTACCGATCAGTGGTTGCAGACCCCCCTTTCGGCCCATCCGTGTCTACACCTGCCTCACACCTGCCAGGTGTTAAATATGCTTGGCCCCGTTGTGGGCCCAGTGGAGAAGCCTGCAGGCCAGAGGTCCCTCGCCCCTGGGTATTTGCTTAGTAAATGGATTTGCTTAGTAACTAGCAGCAGTTCACGTTTTAGAGCATGGCTTTGGTGGTGTGACTTGTCTGATGGATCTAATAGAGTAGTAAGATCCCATGCCATCCCTTTCCAAAGTTCTGCATTTTGTGCCACTGTTCTTGAGGAGTCTGTGCTACAGAAAAATCAAGTGTTTTGTTGCTTGCCTCTTATTGTGAGATCAAGGACTAATTAAATTGCTTTAGGCAGTAGAGCGCTAGATACATTGTGGCCTGCAAATGAGATAACACCAGAGGCTTTTAAAAGTTTGCTAAAAATAATAATAAAAAAGCTTTACACGCTAAACTTCCTTTTCTCCTGCTCATTACTACTGGCCTAACATAACGGTGACTTCTAAGTGCTGCCCTCTCCCTGATTACTGTGAGTTGTGATGGCAACCCTCACTACTAAGTTGCATGATATTATAGCGCTTACACTGGGTAGGATAAATGAAAAATGCATGGGCAGGAATTGTTGGTCAGAGGAAAAATAATGGTGGCTACTAAGGCCTGTTGTAGTGTCCCTGCAGTGAGCTCCGCCTACATGGTGTGATCCCACCCCAACATATTGGCCTGCTGTTGGGGGCTACCGTTCTCTTACCCATAGCTACTTATCCACTGCCCGGGAACAGTTGAAAGATAAGATTGAGGGTTAAGTAGCATGACAGATTAACCATTCAAGCCATTCTGTGTCATACAAGTGGCTGTATTGGCAAGGTGTGTATGTGTGTGCATGTGTGTGTGTGTGTGTGTGTGCTCTTCTATACCTGTCCAGGATCTCTTTTTTAGAGAAAGGCAGGGTGATTTTGCATTCCATTAAAATAAGTAAATAGGCAAAAAAAAAAAAAACAAAAAAAAACCCCAACCAAAATAAAAAACCAACCCTGACTGGGAATGATTTCTGTTGTGACTCATACATATTTCAGAAAGGCTAGAAAGCTATTTGCCAAGGATGCATTCTTCTTGAGTTTCTACTTGCCTTCTGCACTGCATTTAGATGTGGAAATGCTCCTAGTCCTAGAGAATTGGAGATGTGCGAATTCTCAAGGAGCATTGCACGTATTCTCACTAGTTTAGATTTGTAGCCTGGCTCATCAAAAGGCTTTGGGAAGGGACATCTTTTCATACTATTAAACAAGAATCATGTTCTGGGAGCCCACATTCTAAACGAGTGAAAGCCAAGATGTCCAACTTCTTGGCTGTGGCTCTACTATAAATAACTCACAACTTGTCAGCTCGCCCCAGTTCCAGCCTCCTCCTGCTACAATATAGAAAGAGATAAATGCCCATTTAGTTATCCCTTAATTGTGATAACTCTTCTCCCACTCGCTTCAAATACTTCTGTATTGGGAAGGCAAAGTTGATATAGACCCTCCGCTGGGACCAGTTAGTTCAGCCAGCCAGAACAAACATTATTTAGTTTAGATTAACTTGCCCAGTCAAGAGGGCTCTGTACAGGTATCAGCGCTTGAAATAAAACCAATACATAAAATAAAATTGCCTCCTTGCTTGCCTCCCCTCCTGCTGTCTCTCCTTTTCTCCAGTCAGTTGGAAATGCCTTTGCTAAATCCATCTTTCTCCAATTGCTGTGATCACAATATCCTTTTCCGTCAGCTCTCTGTACTTTGGCTACTCCTCACAGATCTGCTGCTTCAATCCTTCCACGTATCTCCCTGAACCTGGAAGTTCTTGCTGCCAAATGAATTGTGGTGGGTAACCACCACTGAGAGGTTGTGAAATAACCTTACCTGGGAGACTTGCCTGGTGTCATGGTCTTTTCTGGGCCAGGTGAAGACCTCTTTGTTCATCCAGACCTTTAAATACCTTAGCCTCAGGCTCTTTTTCAAACACTGTTTTAATTTGGAATGTGTCTGCTGTCCTTTCGGTGTGGTATTTATGTAGGTCATCCGACTTAATTGTTTTATTTTCCTTTATATTTATTTACTTGGAATGCCAGTTGATTTTTTACTTATTTATTGTAAAGTGCCCAGACTACTTTTTATGTTATAGGGTGTCATATAGGGGTGTGTGTATAATTTCTCCACCTCTTTCACTTTCTCTACATCAGCGGTTCTCAACCTGTGGGTCCCCAGATGTTGTTGGACTACAACTCCCTTCATCCCTGAGCTCTGGCCTTGCTAGCTAGGGGTGATGAGTTGTAGTTCAACAACATCTGGGGACCCACGGGTTGAGAAAGGCTGCTCTATGTAGTCTACTAGTTACTCCAGGGGTCAGCAAGGTTTACCTCGCCTGGGCTGGTTCACTCCAGCAGAGATCCCTCTGTAGGCCAGATCGCGCACATGCCCATGATTTCTGGCACTGTGGAAGCAAATCCCTGCGCCGCGTTGCACCGGTTTAGCACAGCGCGCAGGCACTCACTGAGCGGGCGGCTTGGTTCGGGGGCGGCTCGTGGGCCATTTAAACAACCCCCGTGGGCCACTTGTGGGCAGTGATCCTTAGGTTGCCGACCCCTGAGTTACTCTTTGCTTTTTCCTCTCTGTTCCTTCTTCCATTCTGTTCCCTATGCTTCCTGCACCTCCTTCAAGCAACTCCTTCATCTCCCTTCATTGACTGCTCTAGCAAACCTCTTTCTCAATCACAGTTTCTCCATCCGTAACCTCTCCCTTCCACCTCTGTCTTGTCGAACACATAATGGAGTGTAAGGTCTTTTGTCAAGGTAACCACAGAAGCACCAACTCTGAATCAATGTGCAGTGGTAGTAATAGGTCATAGCTCTTCTGCAGATGGAAAAGAAGTAGAAATACTCATACGTACTTGCAAAAAGTGAGTTGGCTAAACGCTGCAAAATAAGTTAGCATGGCTAAAGGGAAAGAACTTGTGTCAAAGTCTGAACACAAGTAGGCACTAGAGAGTTGCTGTGTTTAGTTCAGAAGAAGAGCAGCAGGTTGTCCTGAATTGAGACATTTTGGGAAACAGCTGAAATACTGGAGCCTTGCAGGCGAACACTTGGAGTTCTCATCTGAGGGTATAAATTAAATATCCATTAGGCTGCATTCTTTTTTTTAAGCCATGTTTAATGATGGTTGATGAAAACCCTGCAAAACTGCAGGGCTTGTGAAGGACGTTTGCTTTCTTAAGCTGGAGCAACATGTGGCTGTTATAATATTTTGCTAATTAGTTATAAAAATATACAAAAGAAGAAGAATGGGGGTGGGGGAACTACACATTGTCACCAGGTCGTGTTTTCAAGCCCCAGCTGCCTCTCTTTCTCTTTTTCAGAGTAGTATTGAGAGAGTGTGTGTGATTTGTACAGAAGTAGTTGTAGATAGGAGTGGGAGTGCTTAACCCTTTCCCTTGCCCACCACTTTTGCAATCTCCCTGTCTCCAGTGATGAGTGTGGGAAGGCTTGAGCCCATCTTTCCCCTTTTATTCCCTGCAAGCTGATCACGACCTGCCAGCATTTTTCAGGGGAGAAGTGGCGCTGACAGTTTGGGAAGATGCCATATTTGCATCTAGGTATTTGAGGCAGGTATCCAATTTCTCCATGCTCACACGTTTTAAAGGGGGAAAGCTGTGATTTATATATGCATGTACCTGGACCTGGCACATGGTATCACCTGCACATCTGAATTGTACTTGAGCATCATTAACCAAGTTAAAACAGTTGCTTAAGAGGAATGCCTCAGATGTTCATCTTTGTGAATTCTCTCAAAATGTTCCTGCATTTGGTCCATTGTCTTCTATCTTTACATATGATTAATATTACAGTCTTTGACATGATTCTTTATACTTGCTAACAGTGTTTGAAATTTGCCAGGCGCATTTTGCACCTGACTATTGGCCACTTGCGACCAAGTGAAGATGCCCGGGCTCCAGAATGGTGCCTGACGTCAGAACCATCTGGAAGTGCATGCCTGGGGATCCTTGGATCTTGACTGTTTTCACACACTAACAACACATCCTGTAGAACTCTGTCCATTATATTTTATCTGCACAATCAGAACGAATTTCAGAAACCAAAAAGTTGTATTGAAAAATATGATTTTCAAGCTGTCTGACCCCAAAATGGCAACTAGGCATTCTGTTTTGGTGACTGCAACCCTGGCTTAAGGAGCCATTTGGCGCCTAGCTTATATATCTCAGTTTCTAACACTGGTTGCTAAGTTGAGTGGCCAGCTAGCCCAAGATACAGGGAACTTTCTGGACTATATGGCTCATTTAGTTTAGACTTAATCTTTAATCAGGAAGCTCTCCTTTTCTAGCTGATTTGAACTACTAGAAACCCACTTTGGCAAGTGAATGAGGGGAAGCCCCATTACTCCCCCCCCCATTTAAATGCTTAGAAGCCGTTTTAACAATCAGTCAATCAATCAATCAGTCAGTCAATCAATCAGTCAGTCAATCAATCAATCCATCAATCAATCAACAGGCCTCCTACAAGATTTCAGTGTCACAAATGTTGATCATTCACCTGCCTGATATTGGCAACTGAGAGGGCTGTGTACAGTGGTACCTCAGGTAGACTTCAGATTACATACGTTTCAGGTTACAGACTCCGCTAACCCAGAAATAGTGCTTCAGGTTAAGAACTTTGCTTCAGGATGAGAACAGAAATCGTGCTCCGGCGGCGCGGCAGCAGCTGGAGGCCCCATTAGCTAAAGTGGTGCTTCAGGTTAAGAACAGTTTCAGGTTAAGTATGGACCTCCGGAACGAATTAAGTACTTAACCTGAGGTACCACTGTATTAGCTACCAAAAAATCAGTTGCTAGCGTAAAGGTTTAGTTGAGGTTCTTTATCACTGAAAGATTAATATAGTTGCCTCCTCAACATACCCAGTTTTCCCAGTAAGTACTTGCAGAACCTGGTGAAGGCCAGTAATTAAAGGCACACTGTCAAAAATGAGTGTTTCCTAAGAAATTGTTAACTTTGGAACTGATTATCACTGAACTCACAGATTACTTAAATCAGGGTTTCCCACACTGTGGTCCACGCGTTTCATTCAGGTGGTCTGTGGCTTGTAAAAATACAATTCAAGATCATATAGCATGTGTCAAGTGCACCACAATTGCTACAAAAGGCCAAAAAATTATTAAGTGGTCCACCCAGACCCTCAGCAATTTTCAAGCGGTTTATGGGAAGAAGGTTTGGGAACCACTGACTTAAACGGTGCACATGCAGCTGTTATATAGATCTTAATCCCACGTGATTCCCCAACTGTAGCCTGCAACCTCAGCAACTTTAACTACAGATGCTTGATATATTGCAACTGAGGAGCTAATTAACACCCTTTTTGTTGGCCAGGTCCAGAAGAACGTGTGCGCACACGCAGCTTCACATATGTGGATCACTTTATTACCTTCCAAGACAGCTCTGTGACGCTGAAGTTAATGTGGCAATCCCCACATAAGAGCTTTTCTTAACGTTTGCTGGAGCCAGGCCAACTTCTCGCTCTGAGTCTTGTGTGTTTAATTTTGGACCCCGCAATCTCTTTCTTGCCAGATAGGCGTGTTCCTTAGGGCATTTGAGCACTTGCTGCTTATGTTTTACTGTCTTTTCTCTTGAACTGCAGCTTGCCCTAATAGAGCCTTCAGATTTTTATTTCGTAATAAGAAATAAGATGCATACTGCATGTAGTCTTTCTGGTCATCTGTAAAGATCCTTATTGGGTGTGGAATGTTAAAAGGATGCGCTTGTCCTACTGGAGGTTTTTGTGTAACTTCACTTTGCCAAAGGGTACACTTCTGGTAAGAGGTGGTGGAAAGAATAACTTATTTGCTGATGCATTAAAGAGAGGAATCTCTCTTTCCTGCTCTGATTCAAGGCGTCTGCTTCTTTACTCAGTGATCACAGTGTTACCAGGTCATGAATTCTGAAAACAAAAATACAGTGTTGGGGCACCTTAAAGATGAAGCTGATCTTTAAGGGGCCCTAAGACTTAGTCTGTTGCAGATAACACAACAAACAGGACCAGTGTTAGAAATTAGCCAAGTGTGTTTTGCGACTGGCGCAGGTCCAATTGGGACCATGTGGAGATCTCAGGGCTGGCAACAGGGGAAAGCAAAATGTCACTTAGAGAAGGTTCTGAAATATTTTTCTTGAAGCTTGAATTATTGTTTTATTTGATGTTTCAATGTGTTGTGAACGGCTTTGAGATTTGTTCTATAAAATATAAAGTGGGATAGAAATGATGATAAATAATTCCACAGCAAACAAAAAATGGCACTGAGACAATCTATTGTGGCAATCACAACCTAGGTTTAAGGTGCCATTTGGCAATTAGATTATATATCTGAGTTTCTAACACTGAACATGAATATCATTCCAGAAGTCAATTGATTGTATTTCTTCCCATTCAAATGACTTGGCTTACAAACCATAAATAACAACAATATAATGGAACATTACAAATACAGCATAAATCATATAATTAACAAATCATCAAAACAATTGCAATCTGTGAAACACTATTAACAAACCAGCAATTAAAAAATAAGCTAAACATCGCAATTACAGTCTAAGTCATATTATATGACTAGCAGATAAATAAGGTATTTACAAATCTAATAAAACAATATTAACAAAATAGCAACTAGAAATAAGTTCATACATGCACACTCCCCCCCAATGACTCATAATCTTTTACTCTTTTCAGTTTATTCAACTAAATATACACATCCATCATACAGGAGGACCCTGATCTAATAGAAATACCCCCCAGCTGTGTTTCTGCAGGAGATTTCTCTCCATGTAAATAGTAGGTGTGGGGTCCTGATCCATTTCAGGGCTGTAGTGAAGTCAAAGTGCTGAAAGTTCAAACGCACGCACACACCAAATTCCCAATCCACTTTGGGGAGATCACTCTGGAAACTTTGCTTTTGAAAGATGCACCAAGTTCTTTCCATGAAGTCTGAAAATATGTTGGCAAGGCATGCATGTTTAGAGTCAAATGTGCTCCATGCTGTTACCTTCCATCTGTCCTTTTGGTTTGGTTCTTTCCGCTTTGCAACTACATTTGGTTGAGCTGTATTCCCTGCTGCTCCAAGAAGGGTGAAACATGTGGGCATCTTTTAGCCACCAAGAGCAGCCAAAAGCATTGCTGCCACCGAACATCATAGGTTGCTGCTTCCATAGGGATACAGCTAGGTGCCATTTCACCTTTACCTCTTCTCCCCATCCCTCTCTTTTTGGTACGTTTGTCTCTCATTCTCTTTTAGCAACAGCTTTATACCAAATTATATAGCTCTGGCAGCGCTGAAGAACAGCATTAACAGCAATTTTCCTTTCCGGCCTGCTAAGTAATCCTCCTTATAAATGGAGCAGTGTTTTTTCTTTGGCTTCTTTTACAGCTTGACGTTTAAACTCCTTTTCCTATTTCATCAGTGTGCATCCTTCTCCTAATTATACATCAGATCTCTTGCTTTTGCCATACTGGTTCTATTGTGTCTTTCACATTAGTGCCTTTGCACCTTCCCATTATCTATGGAATATGCTACTTCTCATTTTTGTGTGATATTTTTTTTCTTCCTTCCTGAGTCCCTAACACCTATCTCTTTTATTAAAGGTTTCACATTAGGGGTGATTTCACTGTCTTTGGTGTGGGCGGTCCCCAGATCCATTTGTCTCTGCTAATGTTGTTTGGGTCCAGCCAGCCGTGTTCTCTAGATATCAGTGCTTGTTTATTTGTTTCTGCTCCATTTCAAAAGCGTTGTCTGAAAAGCCAGCTCTGAAATGGAAACGGTAGCCAATTAAAATCATGCTCTAATGTTTAGGCGATAATTGCATCTCCTACATCCCCACAATGGTAAACTTATGACACTTAAGTTAGATTTATCATACCTTAGAAAATGTGGGTTTCTTAAACTTGTTCAGAACATGACATACCTGTAGTCATTTTACATGGGTGCACATTGAGGAGAAGAAATGTCCTCTGTATTAAAAATGGTGACTTTTCCCAAATGCTGAAGAGCATCTGCCAGGTAAAGGACCCCTGGACGGTACAGTACAGTCAAAGACGACTATGGGGTTGCGGCGCTCATCTCGCTTTCAGGCCAAGAGAGCTGGCCTTTGTCCACAGACAGCTTTCTGGTCATGTGGCCAGCATGGCTAAACCACTTCTGGTGCAACAGGACACCGTGACGGAAACCAGAGCGCATGGAAATGCCGTTTACCCTTTCCGCCGCAGCAGTACCTATTTATCTACTTGCACTGGCATGCTTTCGAACTGGCATGCTTTCGAACTGCTAGATTAGCAGCAGCTGCGACAGCAGCGGGAGCTCACCCTGGCGTGGGGATTCAAACCGCTGACCTTCTGATCGGCAAGCCCAAGAGGCTCAGTGGTTTAGACCACAGCGCCACCCGCGTCCCTTGCCAGTTAGTGTAAATAGTACTGAGCTACGTGGACCAACTTTGTTTAAGGTGGTTTCCCATATTCATTTGTAGAAAAGATGGCAAATAGTATAGAGCGGGAGAAATGATAATCTCTTCAAAGACTGGTTTTCAGGATCTCTTGGAGAACCTGAAAGGCGATAAGTTTAGGAGAACTGAAATATTACTTCCGTCAATACATAATAAATCTATGGAAGCAAGCTTAGAAGATATTATGATACATATAAGTTTGGAGTTCACATTGGCCGTCTGCTAAAAATCCAAAATGTGCATCTAACGCCAGGTAAAGGTAGAACAGGCTTCTCTCCTGGATATAGATTTCAGTAGCTTGACCCACAAGGTGATGCACAGAATCCTGTCCTTATGGGGCAGCAGCCATTGGGGGCAGAGTCTGCTCTGCTGTAACCCAGTGCTGTGGAATGTGCACCCAGAAAATTCATTCTGAAGATTCAGGCTTTTAACGTCTGAGTTGCAGTTGTACAGAGTTTGTTTTAAGTAGTGCTGTTCAGTCGGTACTCACATGATGGGACAACAAGGGCACAAAGGGGTTGCAGGGCTTTGCCTTTATTTAGCCCCCTGCCAGTTGTTGAGCAGCTTCTTCCAGCTTTTGTAAGTCCACTGTAACTTGCCCCTCTGCAGACATTTACCCTGAACTTTTGGAAGGATTTCTTAAAGGTTTGCTCTGAACTTGTGGAAAGTTGGAAGGCACCACATGACAGCAGATGTGGGGCTAAAAGTGTAGCCCTGCTTGTCTTGCCTGTTTCTGTGAGTAATAACTAAATAGGGCTGCTGGCTCGGCTAGTTTTGGGATCATGGATTACACTGCTGGTGCTTTATTTAAGTTTGTAAATAACTTTGAAGAGGTGTGGGAGCTAAATGTGTCAGAGGAATTAAAACCAGGACTTGGAAAGGTATGCCATTGCTTCTGAGCACCCCCGTGTTGAAGGATGACAGACAGTGTTCGAAATTAGCCAGGCGCCAGGTGCGTTTTGGTACTGGTGCAGTCCAGTTGCGACCATGTGGAGATCTCTGGATGCCAGGTTGGCAACTGGGGAAAACAAAAACTTAGAGAAGGATCTGAAATAGTTTCCTTGAAGCTTGAATTTGTTTTATTCTGGATTGCTTTGATGTTTTGATATGTGGTACACCTCTTTGTAATTTTGTTCTTAAAAATATAAAGCAGTATAGAAATGGAAATAACAACCACCACCACCACCACCCAGAGGAAACAGTGCCTAGACATTCATTCCATTGTGGTGACCCCAGCCTAGCTTTAAGGTGCCATTTGGTAATTAGATTATAGATTTGAGTTTATAACATTGGTGACAAAGTACTGTAGTTAGCCACAAACTACTGATTTTGCCGCAGTTCCAACCCCACTTAGCTGAGGTTAAGCCCCATTGAGTTCATTAGGATTTATTTCTGATTAGACGGGGTTAGGATTGTGCTGATAGTTGTTCATCTTCCTTCTTGCATAAACTGTTTTACTTTAGGGGAGAAGGGGCTGTGCTGCTGAAATTGCTTCACCCCATCTCTGATATGCCTCGGCAGCGTGGCAAACAGTGCTCTTGGCGATTCAAATGTTGCGTTGCCGCAAGTTCTCGAGAAGAAAAAAAGGGATTCTGAGGCATGCAGGAGTAGAGAGAATTGGTTTTATCTGCTCTTCTTCGTTTTATTGGTGATTCACTTTTACAGAGATTGTTATTGACTTTAAAAATTGTTTTTATATTTTTATTACTGCGAGCTGCCTTGAGTGCTATGTGCAGAAAGGCAGGATCTAAATTGAAATAATAAACAACCGCAGGGAGAGGGAGAACTTACCTCTGTCCCTGTCTTCTCTCCCTGCTAGAAGTTGGCCAGAGAAACTTTGACCTCTGGTTAGGATTCATCCGTTGAGGTGTTTTCTTCCCCCTTCTCCTTAGCTATGCTGACATCTACTCTCTGGGAACAAGCTGCAAATTTTGGACAGGGCTTGGAATGCACAGAGGCTTCAAGGCGGGCATTTGATAAACAATTTGGACACCAGGTGTTTGTTAAAAAAGAAGAAGCAGCCAGGGGGACAGGCTGGAAGGTATGTGGTTGCATGCCAAGCCACAGAAGTTAAGAGTAGAAAGTCAAGCTGCCTCACCACTCCCTTGTGTAAGCTGCCTTGTCCCATGTTCTGTCAGTATTCTGGACTCCGAGATGCAAAACAACAGCCCTCGCCTCTGGAGAAATCCAGAGTTGGCTCACAGTTAAAGCAGAGTCACCAGCACTTTGTGCACAACTGTCAAACTTGTTTCCCCACCAAATAAAAGAAAGTGCTCAGTAAAAACCTGGAGAGAGAACTTGGTGGATCCGGTTGCCCTGCTGATTGTATCTTCCTGAAACCTGTGATTATGGGTGTCTGTCTAGCCATGAGAAGCCCAGAATAAGAACTGCCCCATGACTACTGGGGAGCTGGGAAATAAGACAGATACATTGGTACCTCGGTTTTCGAACGTCTCAGAAGTAAAACGTTTCGGTTTTCGAATGCCGAAAACCCAAAAGTAAATGCTTCGGTTTTCAAACTCAGAAGTCGAACATGCTACACGGCTTCCGCTGAGTGCAAGATCCTAGCTGTTGGCTATTGGGGTTTCGGTTTTCGAACATTTTGGAAGTTGAACGGTCTTCCGGAACGAATTACGTTCGAAAACCACTGTATTCTGAGACCCATCTAGAATTTAACACTCTGATTTTCTTTATGTACACCACCTCAACACTGTAGCCATGCTCTTTGATTTCATTCATTACGTTTTGGTTTTAACTGAGATTTTGTTTACCGCATAGATGCACTTACTGTTTTAGTTTTCAGTTTAGAAATGAATAGAATAAAAATGTTCCGTAACCCAGAATTCCGCCCACTCCACCAGTCTTCTGTGGCTACTCAGTACCAATGAAGAGGTACTCTGCACATATTCATACAAACACTCCCTTTCATCAATCCTGTGTTGCAAAGGAAAGAAAAATCCTAGCAAACATATCTGTCTATGATCAGGCTGATCATTCAGAATGTGACCAGTCTCTCTGTGCTTGAGAATGAAAGCGAAGGATCACTTGTTTGTTTTTAACCCCCTTCCCCTCCCCCCCCCCAAATTGCTCGTGCAAATACAGTATTTCACGGATTGCTCTGATAATGTAGATAGGCTTCAGAATACTAGGATCTGAAAGAAATAACGACAGTGGAAACTATTCAGAGAGAAGCATGCTTCCAGCATACAAAACTGCCCATATGAGCTCTAGATAAAATCACTGACACCACCAATTAAAGGATCATGGGTAGGAAGTGGAAGAGGAGAGTTTGACTGAACTTTTGAGGAACAGCTCACAGCAGCAGACCAGTGATACAACTCTGCGGAAGACATCTCTGTTGTTTTCAGAACATTCAGCGCAAAATGAAGCACCAACGTTCCCCCCCCCCCCCCCCGGTGTCAAAGCAGATCACTATAAATAAACCTAGGAATACATGGCTGTTCACAGCTAGCTTAATTGTAAGGATATAAAATATTACGCTGCTGGATCCGACCTAAGGATCCCTGTTTCTAAGTGCGGCAGCTAGGTGCCCTTAGGAAGTTAACAAGCAGGTCATGGTGGACATAACTAGACTTACCCCCATCTCCAGCCTCTGGTTATTGGATGCACGCCTTTGAATATCACAGTTCTATTTAGCTGTTGAGACACCTGTTGTCCGTTAATCTGTTTTAAAGCCACCTTCTCTCGTGGTCATCACTGGATTTTGTGGCACTCAATTCCACAAGTTAATTTGGGATGAAGTAGGACTTCCATTTATTGTGAACCTTCATTGGAAGGATCCAGAGTTCGGGTCTTTTGGAAGAGAGGAATTTCTCTTCTTTAGGGTTTTATATACTTCTTTCATGCGCTCCCACGGTCACGTTTTCTGGATTTAAAAAGCCTCTTTTGTACATTTTCTAGTTTCATGATACTATTTTTATGATTCAGCTGCCAGCATAGTGCACATAATGGACTAATTTGAACAATACAGTAATATCTTAATGAGCCAAGAGATGAACAAGCATTATGGGGGTGCATGCTGCCTTTCTCATCTTCCTTCCATTGCAGGGAAGCAAGCAAACCAGGAAACCTTCTGTGATCTGTAGTTTCCCGTTTCATCTAAACTGGGAAACAGTTGAAATAAATAAAAAAATTGTCCAGTAGGACCTTAGAAACAACTAAATTTGTTCTGGGTATGTGCATGCACACGAAAGCTTATACCCAGAACAAACTTAGTTGGCATCTAAGGTGCTACTGGACAATTTTTTTATTTATTTCGACTACGTCAGACCAACAGGGCTACCTCCCTGAATATGGGAAACAGTTGTTAGGTGTTTCAGAACAAGCCAGGCTATGAAGGCACAGTTTTAAGTTGGCTTCATATTCTGGCCATTAACCATGTTTTCCCAGTTTGGATGAACTGCGAAACTATAGATAATGGAAGACTTTCTGGTTTCCTTACACAAAGAAAGAAGCAAAGGGGCCAATGGCATGGCCAAAAAGCTCATTCATATCTCACCTTTATGAGTCAAATAAATATAGCCTATGGCTCTGTACACACACCTGTTTACTCTGCATGCAGTATGCTTCTGCTGCTGATTTGGGAATTGGTGTGCGCACAACATCATTTGCAATTCATACCTGCAGTTTCTTACAAAATAATGCATTGTGATGCATTCACCCCCCAACCCAGCTTCAGTCTGAGTTGAGAAAAGGGGACTGTGTACCTATCACTGGTTTAAAAGGCAGGTAGGTGATTCTTTTTTTCAATTCGAAACCAAGGTGATTTGTGGGGAAACATCAAAACTCAGTACTTCATAAGAAACAATGAAATAGATATAGGATGGATTGTGGTTAACATCGTGCGGACACCGCTTCCAAACCAACAGTGGGAGCATAATATATGCAAACAGCAGTATGTACGCAGCCTAAATATCCTCATCTTCCTTCATTTCTCCCTTTCTCCCTTTTTCTCATTTAACACTTTTGCTGCCTCTGACTGGTTTCCTGCTTTTCAAGAATTTAAAGGGGTTTTTGTTTTTTAGTGTTTTATAGCTTTGGACATTTGCAGCTTAAATAACTTCCTTATTGTCATTTCTTATCTGGTTTGCCAGAATTTGTGCTTAAAAACAAAAAAAGATTCTTCATGTATACAATAAAGCAACCTTCTATCCATTCATCTACTTAACCGGCAAACTTTTGGCCTTGTTTGTGTCTTTTCTTTTCTATGTCGTTTAAGTCTCGATTAGGTTGTTTGTAAATAACCTCTAAGCCTTCTGCAGAGATTCGATCCTCTTAATTATACCTTTCAGCTTCCTTTTACCTTAACACGTCTTCTCCTTGTCGGTTTCTTGACTTTGTTCCAAGGCACGGTTGTTTGTTTTGCCTGGACAGTTTTGTGTCTCCTTTCATGATCCAAAATTGCATTTACCCAACTAATTTGAGCGTTGTTGAAGTCCTCCAGTATTATTAATAGTCATTAGCTGCATCTCTGTTTTATCATAATCAGAGTTTGTCAGCAGGGCAATACTGTACCCTTACCTTTTTCATCTTTTACTGTACCCTAAGTATTACAGGCTCTCTTTTTTGGTCAGTAGAAGATTTGCCTTGAAGCTAGTTTATAAATTGCAGCGGAACAGGAAATCTGCATACTTTCTTTTTTCTTTTTTTTGTAATATTTTTATTGATTTTCCATCAAAAAATACATATAACACCATATCAAAACTTTCACAAATTTTCTCTTTTGGACTTCCTTCAGCTTCTCTGACAATCATCCAATTTTAGCTTTTTTAATTACACATTTCCTAAATTTACTATTGCCTTTTGACATACCCTTCCAGATCTATTTTTCTTTTTTACAATACTTCTCAAACTTTTACAGAGCTTCTTGAAATGCTACTAGCGTTATTCTCTCATCACTTATACATTCCAGATAATCTACAAACTGCACACTTTCTTGGTTAGCCACCCAAAATTTGTGGTTTCTGTCAATTCCGTCTGCCCTCCTAGCTCAGGGGAGGCATGGAGGTTGCTCCCTGCAGTTCTGCCGGCCTTTGAAAGCATTTGGACCAGCTAGAAGTTTTGCTACTTCCAGTTGTCTCTGAAGACCACTGTGAGGTCCCAGATGAGCTTCTGCTGCTCATCGCTCAGTTTGCTCTCATCACAGACTTTCTCTTCAAGTAAAAGAGATGCTTTCTGCTGACAAGTGCATTTGTGGACCCCTGATTAGAAACTTAAAAATGTATAAGCGTTATTTGGGGTGTGGGTGGAGAAATTCAGCTTTACCTTTGGATTTTTCTTTGTTCAAATTTCTAGGCATTCTAGTGAGCAAGGACTTTTCTTTCCCTCTGCGTTTGGGAATTTAGGAATCACTTTTAATAAATAAAATTCTTTTAAGCAATAATAAAAAAACCTGAAGCAGTAGTCCAAATTCCTGGATGTCAGCAAAACATTCTTAGGAACCTAGCTATCAAACATATCTGTTGTTGTTTTCAGCGATCTTCAGCCTGAAATAGGTGACCATGTAATTGAAGAAGGGAAATGAACCATCGAGAGGAAATTCATTGGAGAGCTTCTGTGAAATGCTTAGGATATAACTCATGGCTGTGATCTGTGTGCAGCACTGAGGGCCATGTCAGAAATATTAGCAGGAGGCCAGCTCGTCTGCCAGAAGTGTCCACCCACATAGTGCAACAACAGTTTGGTCAGGATGGTGAAATTCGCCTGGCCACTAGATGCTGGTTGGTGCCAAGGGCTTGGACATATTTTTTTCCAGTTCTGCTTACTTGGATAGTGGAGTCAGTCTAATACTTCCTTCTGCCTATGGGAGATGCACAGTGTCCTCCTAACAAATTCTTGCACATCTTAATGGAAGCCCGACTTAGACACCTTGAGAATTTCTTTCTCTCTCTCTCTCTTTCTCTCTCTCTCATGTCATGGGCTTCAATTAAAGAAGAAACTCTAAAAGCCAGGCAAGTCTTTAATAACATTGTGATCAAATGCAAAAATCTTACAGTCTTTTAGATGTAACTCTCCCTAAGTGGTCGTTGGTTCCAGTTGGGGCTGGTAGGGCAGAAGACAAGCGTAAGTGCAGCCAGAATGGATGGCAGCAGATCCAACTAATTCGTTTTGTTGCCATCCTCTTCCTTGCCAAGTTCTACAAGGCCAGTACTGAAACCAAAGTGGAAGAAACTTAGACTGATAGTAAGTAAGCAGACTGGCTGAGAGCAGACTTCCATTTGTCCTAATGGGCCATCTTCCACTGCTCCCTCCTCTGTTCAGATTGTTCTTCTTCTCATACAACCTGTTGCTAGTCCCTAAAACAACATCTCCCTTCCAGCTTCCTAGTGCATCTCACCCACCCAAATTTGCCAAAAGTGCTAATGGAACAGATGAGGGGGGCTTATTCCTTCCAGGGTCGTCTTACTGTACAGTCCTAGAGCCATGGCATTCACACTGGCATGGGGGGGGTGTTCTCTACTGACATAATCAGTGCTTTTCCTGAGATCATGCAACACAAGCCACGTCATAGCCCCCTCTATAATCTGGAGGAATTATGGACATTTGCATGACATTTTTTATTATCCTGCTGGCAGCAGGTCTTAATTTGAGCCCCAGAACTAGTTTCAATGTCAGGCTTTGCTTTGTACCTTTTGTGTCTGCAGTTGTTACCTTATGCAGGTATAGGGAGTAGCAAGGACCCTGTGAGCAGTCCCAGCTCCTGTTCTACAGGATCTATCCTTTATGTATTACATTTGTGTCTCTAGCAAGGAGCTCCAGTTGGCATGCTTGGTTCTCCCTGCTCCTGTTTTCTCCTGTTAGGCTGAGAGAGTGTGTGTCTGGCCCAAGGGCTCCAAGTAGGCTTCCTAGCCGAGTAGGAATTTGAATCCTTGTCTCCCAGATTCTAGACTGGCATTCCATCTGCTCCCCAACACCGCTTCTCGATATAATCAAATCCAGGAAGAATCCACCTGCTTTGCATTTTGGCCTCATTCAGGCGAATGTCAGCATCTCAAATTGGCTTTGTGTGTCTACCCGACCTGGCCACAGTGATCCATGCGACGGTCATCTCCAGGCTTGACTATTGTAATTCGCTCTACGCGGGGCTGCCCTTGAAGCTGACCCAGAAACTCCAGAGGGTGCAGAATCCTGCAGCGAGGCTCCTCACGGGGTCTCTGCCATGGGAGCATATTCACCCAGTGCTTTTCAAACTACACTGGCTCCCGGTAGAGTACAGGGTCAGATTTAAGGTGCTGCTTTTGACCTTTAAAGCCCTTCACGGCCTAGGACCCTCGTACCTACGGGACCGCCTCTCCCGGTATGCCCCACGGAGAGCCTCAAGGTCCATAAATAGCAACACCCTAGTGGTCCCGGGCCCTAAGGAAGTTAGATTGGCTTCAACCAGAGCCAGGGCCTTTTCAACTCTGGCTCCGGCCTGGTGGAACGCTCTGCCTCATGAGACCAGGGCCCTGCAGGATCTGATTTCTTTCCGCAGGGCCTGTAAGCCAGAGTTGTTCCGCCTGGCCTTTGGCTTGGAGCCAATTTGAATTCCCTCCCTCTCTTTCTTTTTTCCTTTCCTTCTCTTCCTGCAATGAGGCTACATTTTAATATTTTAATGTTTCAATATTTTAATGTTGTATTTTAATTTTGTTTTTAAGTTGTAATCATTCAACTTGTTTTTATTATTGCTTGTAAGCCGCTCTGAGCCCGGCCTTGGCTGGGGAGGGCGGGGTATAAATAATAATAATAATAATAATAATAATTATTATTATTATTATTATTACAATAAGTACACACATTAGCTCTTGGTTTGTCTTGCCTAGCGGGTTGTTAGGAGTTGGAATTGGAGTCTGAATCCCTATTATTGTTGGGACTTGGTTGGGGAAATTTCAGGAGCCTGTAAGCTTGATTTCAGCTGCCCATTTCCAACCCCTGTTGGGTTCTTGCTGCTCTTGCCGCCCTCCCCACCCACCGCCAGGCACTTAGTGGGAGTGGGAGGAATGCCTGAGCTTGCACAGGTTTCCCTTCCCTCATCTCACAGCAAGCTTTCATGGATCTTGTGGTGTCCTAAGGGTGTGTAAAAACCTAGGAAGCTTCTGCTTATGGAGAGTCCTGCACAGCAGGATTCAAATTAATGGCTCATTCCAAGTAGTAATTTGATGCCCTGGCATGGCAGTGTGTGAAATCTTCTTTTCAGAGAGTGAAGCAGCGTGGCGGGTAATCTCTCTGTGCCAGGCTAATCTCGATATCTGCTGTGTTTCTGAAAGCTTTGTTGCCTTTTGAAAAATCTATTTAATTTTCTCTTGGTGATTCAGAACTGTGTTGATAATACTCTTATCAGCTTGCTTTAAGCCAGATGTGTATGGTATGTGCAGATTTGTCTGTTTTGTGATGGATTTTTTTTTAACACCTTCTGTTGGTTACTTCTTACTTTTCTTTCCACATTGCTGGGATTCACTACCCCCCCCCCTTTTCTGTTTTAACACGGTGTGTGTGTGTGTGTGTGTGTGTGTGTGTGTCTATAGTTTGCAATGGGGGTACGCAGTTGACAGTTCTCGGTTTTCCTTCCCCAGACACTCAGGATAACCCACCTTCCTCTTTGGGACAAGTGTCCTTAGTCTAGGATGTAATTTGGGGCAAGAAGCTGGATTGGTAGATGGAGCAGCAACTTAGGAAAGAAGATGAGAGTTGGTTAGCTCAGGGTGGCTATATGGAATACAGTTGTACTTGGAAGTCGAACGGAATCCGTTCTGGAATCCGATCGGGTTCCAAAACGTTTGGAAATCAAAGGGCATCTTCTGATTGGCTGCAGGAAGCTCCTGCAGCCAAGTGGAAGCCCCGACAGACAATCGGGTTCCAAAGAACGTTTTCAAACTGGAACACCCACTTGCGGGTTTGCGGCATTCGGGAGCCAAAACGTCTGAGTACCAAGGCGTCCGGGATCCAAGGTACAGGACTTGAGAGCCACAGACAGGAGAGTCGGATTCTGATCTGGAAACCTGGCCTCATACCCCATTTCTCCATGGGATCCCAGATGTGGCCTTGGGTAATCTGTTAAAATGGAAATAACAGTGACCTGCTTCACAAGGTAGTTATGTTTCGAAACACTTGGTGAATAGAAAATGCTATATAAATGGAATCTGGGACTTGAAATCACTTCGTATTCAACTATACAGTTTTAGACTTGGCCAATCTAGAGAGAGGCAAGCTGTTTTGGATGGGGTTGCATTGCGTTGTTCTTGGAAGAGTTGGGTGCATAGTATGGGGTACCCTGGTGGCTTATGTGGCCAGGAGTTCCTTTTCCCAACTTCGGCCTGGTGGTGTGAAGGACTTTGCTTCCCTCCCTTCCTGTGACCAACTTCTGACTTAAAAACCATGCCCCAAATATGCCCCTAGACCTTTATAAACACAAAAATCTGTGCCATTCCATATCCAAAGGTGGATCTTGTCGTTCCTCCCTTACACACACAAACAAACACAAATGACTCTGCAAAATGTTGGTTAAACTATGTGCAGAATCAAACAGAAGACATTGCCACTTCAGACTTCCTGACTGGAGCATCTGAATTCCCTGCTCTTAGAATTTCCCATTATTTGCGAAAATGCAGTGATTGCCTCTAAAGCCCAAATTACGTATAATCATGGCTAAGTTGCAAATATTAATTTCAGTGGGTCTGCTTTGAGTAAAACTTAGTTTAACACTACCAACTGTATTGTTTAGTTCTTATTACGCTTTATGTTATAAATATGCATCTATAATCTTAGCTGTATTGTGAGTTGCTTTATGAATGCTTTTCTGCTTCAGAAGTGGATGTAAAAACTACTAGCAGTAACAAAAAATATAGACCACAAGAGGGATTATTTCCTGTGTGTCTTCTGTAAGTATTTACCTATAGAATTATTATTATTATTATTATTATTATTATTACTTTCCCGTCCTTCTGGCAGGGTTTCCCCAGCCACTCTAGAGGATATTTGTATAAAATATATACCATTTTTCAACCTTAGCAATTCTCGGAACAGTTCACACTAATCCAGTCAGATTTATAGGCTAGTGATGTTACCTTCATAGCAACACTAGGCACATACCACATGGCAAATTTAGTAGCCCTCACCACTGAACATGCAGGCAGATAGTTTTATGGAAATGTGGGAGAGGCTTCAGAAAGCCACACATTTGAAATCTGAGCCTTTGGCATTCTTTCTCTTTCAGCTTTGTCTCTGCGGTTCTCTGAGCTGGGATTCCACGTTACATGTAAGCTGGTATTTTTAGGAAACTACAGTGGCCTGGTTTCTATGCCCTTTTAAAATGTGAAGGGTTTTTTTGGAGGGGGGAAGCATTATTGGGTTGTTGTTTTTATTTTGATTACGTATTTTGTGGTTTTATATTTTGATTTTATTCTGTGAACCACCCTGAGACCTCGGGGTATAGGGCGGTATACAAATTCAGTTTAATAATAATGCCATGGGAAGCCAAACTGTGGATTACCACAAGTAAGCAAGCAAAAGGGGGTTTGCTTGGACAGACACAAGCCACAGGTTGTGATTTGCACATAATGCTAAGCCAGCCCTCTGGTTTCCTTCTTTCCGGCGTGACACAGGAAAGAATGGGTGTGTGCAATCTGAGCAGTGTGCACCGGCACCACTTGCCCCTTTCATAAGCCATAGGTGCAGTGTGCATGTTGGGCTAGGCCATTCTTAAACCACGACTTATTTAACAGTTGTTTATTGCACCAACCAGACGTCATTTTCTGCAGGCAAAAGTAACTACAGTGGTAGCTCGGGTTACATACGCTTCAGGTTACAGACTCCGTTAACCCTGAAATAGTACCTCGGGTTAAGAACTTTGCTTCAGGATGAGAACAGAAATCGCGCGGCGGCAGCGGGAGGCCCCATCAGCTAAAGTGGTGCTTCAGGTTAAGAACAGTTTCAGGTTAAGAACAGACCTCCAGAACGAATTATGTTCTTAACCCGAGGTACCACTGTACTGATAACAACACATACGTAACAGGCTGTATGTAACTATATAAATTCTTTTTAAATGCAATTCAACATATCATATCAAAATATATGGTTCTATAGACCAACTTATCTTATAAACAAAACATATTACAGTATGAGAAAGTCCAGCAGACTGATCAGGAAATACAATCTATTCAGTTCTTATACCACGGTGTGGAATTCTTATATCAAGCTTGTCGTGTTCCACACGAAGATGCTTTTAAGAATTCTAGCATTCCTTGTATGCAGGTATCAGACAAAAAACTTGGAAGAATGGCACATGCAGAAAATAAGACAAGGATTCCAGGATAATTCCTTGTTTCGTCCAACCAGGCTTCGTCAGCCGTGCATACTCTGGATTATATAGACAAACATAATGTGATGTGAAATGCAAAAGTAACTACGGCTTGTTTTGTCATACTCTGCCCACCCTCAGCTGCCTCTCTGCTTTACATCCCTTAAGTCTGTTGTTTCTCATAGACCGGCATCGCCTCACAGTGTCACCATTTCCCTTCCTATTAGTTGGCTGTGAGAGCGAGGGTGTGGAAATCTCTGTGATCTTCAGTGCAGCTGCCATTAAGCAGCTGCTCTCCCCTTCCATTCTCCCAATAAACAAATGCCCCTACTCCTTTGCAGCTTTTAGTTTTTCAAACCCCTTTCTTCCCCTGTACAACCATGCTTTTTTGTTTTCCTTTCCCCAACCAACAATCAAGTGTCATAATGAATTTATGCTTTGCGCTTAGTAAGGACTCTGCTGCTGAAAGACGGCTTTTACTAATGCAAACTTTAAGTCGTTTCACCTGTTAGCTGGCTTGAATTTCAGGATCCAAACCTGAAGTTTTAAACCCTACTCCCCCCCCCCCCAACAGACACTCTTCTGTACTTTGCTATCAAAGCGCAAAGTCGCAGGGAACCTTTAGCTACGTGGGGAAAGTGCATTTGTTTGGAAACAGAAATTTGCCGCCCCTCTGTATCTTAACCCTCTGACCCCTACAATTTCTGTTTTTCTGTGTTAAAATGCACAGCTTTTCCAGCTGCTAAAAAGTCTGGTAAAATCCCAACCCTGCTAAGCTGCCCAGCTCTGCAGAGGTGTGAACATCGGCCTGTTTGAAGCGCCCACCCTAGCAGCACAAACGCGACTCTCCAAAGGTCTTTGTGCAGGAAAGTTACTTGGAAATTGGATGAGACACGTGCGGCTTAAAAAACTTTAGCAGCAGGTGTTGCGGGGGGACTGCAGGTGTGGTTGTCAATGGTGTGTGTGTTGCAGAGTTAGCGGCAATGTTGGCTTCAGGGACAGTGCCAATGAAGAGGATCTGAGCATGGAGAGAGGCTTTAATTTCCAGTCACTCTTGCCTGATGTCTCTGTCACTTGGTGTGCTGTTTGGGCAGGGTGATAAAAGAGACCATGTGCTATGGGTTAAGGAGGAGCCTGGGTTAGCATGTGCTAAGCCATAACTAAGTTAAGTAAGCCAGCAACAAATAATGGTTTATTTTCCTGAACAGAACATAGTTAAGGTACTGTGCTGGGTTCAGACATAAGCCTTGGTTAATGTTTATTTAAACCGTGGTTTCATTTCACCTGAGAATCAGGTCATAGGTTGCCTGTCGCGCAAGCCCCAGGCATTACGTTCCAACTAGGGATGCTTGAAAAATTAGAAATTTGCCTGTTCCAGTATGACCTGACCTGTATCTCTTGGACCAATGTGTTGATTGGAACTTAGTTACCCATTGGCATTTGCAATTCTTACATGTTCTGAAACAGTTTTACTTCTTCTTTTTAAGTATTTTAAAAAAGTTTAAAGTGTTTATTTGAGAGAAAATTTAGAAATGTGTAGTTTAAATGTATTATTTCGTGGATTTCAAAACATGCAGCTTTACTTTAAAAAAATGAAGGGATCTGTTTATAGCTAAGCACTCAAACCTGTACCCTATGCTGAGACCAGCAGTCTGTCCCCCTGCTTGGAAAAAGAGTTATTAGGCAGATACTTGGCAGGTAGGTCTATGAATAGCTTTTAGGTGTTGATCACTAAAAAATGGAAACCTCGTGGCCTCTGCTCACCAGATTCTGGAGTAACCATTGCTCCACGTCTTCTAAGACATATGGGGGAACCGTTGGTGCTCCACATGTTACTGAACTACAACTCCCATCAACCCCAGTGAGCATGGCCAGTGTTGAGGGATAATGGGAGTTGTAGTTTATGGGATAATGGGAGTTGCAGCATCTGGAAGGCCACAAGTTTCCCACACCGGCTCCAGAGGCAAAGTGAAACTTCCCTTTGACCCACCACAGTCATTTCTTAGCAGTGGTTTTTAATAAAAAAATTTCATATAAAAAAAAATACCATTCACACGAAAGCTTATACCCAGAACAAACTTAGTTGGTCTCTAAGGTGCTACTGGACAGTTTTTTATTTTTATTTTATTTATTTCGACTGTGTCAGACCAACACGGCTACCTACCTGAATTTTTAATCTTTCATCCCTAGTTCAAGTTGCCTGATTTCTGTGTGTAGAGAGTGCCCAGCTGTGGCATTATTGCACTTCTGCCCCACCCTGTCAGCCGGGATAGCTCTGTTGGTATAGCATGAGAATCTTAAACAGGCATAGGCAAACTCTGCCCTCCAGATGTTTTGGGACTACAACTCCCATCATCCCTAGCTAACATGACCAGTGGTCAGGGATGATGGGAGTTGTAGTCCCAAAACATCTGGAGGGCTGAATTTGCCTATGCCTATGCCCGCTCTTAATCTTAGGGTCGTGGGTTTGAGCCCCACGGTGGGTAAAAGTTTCCTGCATTGCAGGGGGTTGGACTAGATGACCCTCATCGCCCTTTCCAATGTTCTATGATTCTGTGATTCTTTCATCAGGTTGCTCAGAGTTGTACTTCTCTGCCCTCCCCCCCATTTTCATCTCACACCAATGCTTTGAGATGGAAGGGGAAGTGGCGGAGGTTTGGGGGCACCCAGTGAGCCTCATGAATTATACTTGAGAGTGGATTTGAACTCGGCTCACCCGAAACCTTGTTCAGCACTCCGACCACTGTGCAGCACTGCCTAAACACTGCAGCATATGTGACGGCAGCTAAAGCAACTGCTGCTGACATAAGTGAATAAAAGCTGGGCTTCAGTAGTGCTTTGGCTTGTTGGCATGGCTATTGAGAAGTACATGGCGGTGGGAAAAGTGCTTGGATTAAAGACCTGCCAGTGGTAGCTCCCAGCAAAAGGGAAAATGACACTCTGATGTGCAGGTTTGACCCTTTGCGGGATGGTGTGAACAGATTTGTCCAGGTGTTGTGTACATGAGGCCTGATACACCCCAACTAGGGTGCTATATCAAAACACTGTTGTTGCAGTAGGAAAACAGGCTTATTCCTTACTTAGCATGAAGATTTTTGTAGAGGTAGCATTCATCTCATTACCAGCCTTCTGGAGAGTGCAAAGTGTACAGGAAGGCAATCGTCTTGGATCGCTGATGGTTGTACATCTGTTATTTAAGGAGTTTGTGTCAGTTTTTCTACTTAGAATAGATAAAGAATGTGTTTATATCTTGGGCACCCTGGAAGGTAGAAAGCATCTGAAAATTGTATCAGAGCTTGGAACTAATGTGCCAGTTTTAAACATATATATATGAGAGAGGTTTGTTGTTTTTGGAACGTGAACAAAAAACAGCAGTTCTGTTCATTTCTCCCCTTTCCCCCCATTGCAAATTCTATGAGAACATCTGTTTTTTCCTTTAGCTTATCTCTCGCACCTCTGCTGTTTGTGGCAGTTTTGATTGTTTTGGTGTGTTTTTTCTTTTTTTAATTTTAGATTTTGTCGGGCTGGTGGATACACACATTTTGCCAGCTGTTAGCAGCCAAGTGTGTTAGGGAGCCACGAGGGATGGGAAGAGAGAGCCTTGTGCTGCTCCCAGAGGACCCAGATTGCTTTGGATGGGCAGGTAGCTCATAGTTTTGCAAGTCTGAGAAAAGGATGGTGCTGGTTGTAGAGGGAACCAGCAAACCACAGTGCACAAAGGAAAGGACCTGCAATTCTTTATGTGAGCTACTCCACCAAAGCATGTGAGCAAGGCTTTGATGAGCAAATCTAAAGTACAGTAGTACCTCGGTTTTCAAACGTAATCCATTCCGGAAGATCATTCGACTTCCGAAACATTCGAAAACCGAAGCATGTACTTCCGGAAAACTCAATATGGAAGCTGTGTGGCACATTTGACTTCCAAAAAGCGTTTGAAAACCGAAGCAGTTACTTCTGGGTTTTTGGTGTTTGATGATCGAAACGTTTGACTTCCGAGATGTTCGAAAACCGAGGTACCACTGTATAATCTTCCCAACATAAGTGAGCCACATATTTTATTTTTTTAGACAGTTTTTATGCTCAGACACTTTCATATACAATATCTCAAGGTGGTGCACAGCCTAAAAACATAACCTACACCATTTATACACACATACATACCACCCTTCATCTGTAGATCGCAGGCAAGTTCACAACATAAAATTACAATGCAAACAAACACAAAATACATAATAAAAAGAAGAACAAAACCAAGCCAATAATCCCTCCCCTTTCCACGACACATTTAAAAGGGCATCAGATGTCAATCAGCCAAAGGCCTGGTTGAAGAGGAACAATTTTGCCTGATGCCTGAAGGAGTATAATGAAGGCGCCAGCCAAACCTCTCCAGGGAGAGCATTCCACAAACGGAGCCACTGCAGAAAAGGCCCAGCCTCATGTTGTCACCCTCCAGAGGAGGCACATGTAGAAGGGCTTCATATTATGATCGCAGGGCCCAGGTCAGTTAATATGGAAAGAGGCAGTCCTCGGAAGTATTGCAGTCCTGAGCCATTTAAGGCTTATAGGCTGTGACCAGCGCTTTAAATTGGGCACAGAAACTAATTGGCAGCCAGTGCAGTCAAACCAGGATTGATGTAATATGCTCAAACCATCTTGCCCCAGTGGGCCACCTGGCTGCTGGATTCTGCACTAGCTGAAGTTTCTGAACTGTCTTCAGAGGCAGCCCCACATATAACGCATTTCACTAATCTAACCTAGAGGTCAAAAACATCAGTAAAAGCCAACTGGCAAAGAAAGGCCTGTGTGAATAATGGTTTTCCAAAGACCTTGAATAGTGAGCAGCCAGCCTCTCATTTGCAAGAGTTCGCTAATTTTACTTTATTTTTAATTGAACATACCTCTCAACTTGAATCATAGACTCATATGATTGTATAGCACGCAGCAGCTTTTGTTGTTCTTGCCAGTCTCTTCAGTCCCCATAATCTAGTGCCTCACATAGTGGTAAAATTCCAATTGTAAGCTCCTTGGGGCAAGGCCTGCCATCTCTCTAAAGTAATGTACAGTGTACCTTAACAGTGCTCTTTATTTTGAATGTTAATGGTGCAAAGTTTGGAGCTAGCGAAGCACCTGAGTTAGCTAGCTAGAGTGAGTCTGAAGTGGGTTTATATTGTTTCAGTGTACAAGTGCTACGAAAGGTGCATTAGTTGACTTTGGAGGGGAGCCTTGTGATATACCTCACTATTAGGTTTAGGGGTAACTTGTGTGCAAGAATAAGAATGCATCTCAGGTCTCCAGGGCTGTATTGTTTGGATGCAAGCCAACACTTCACAGGACTGCTACTGTAAATCTTTAAATTCTTTGTGATGGTGGTTTGGCCCCAGGTTCCTTTTGTTCAAACACTGCTAAATGTCAGCTTGTGTTTGAAAAAGCACAGGTAGAGCGTGGGATAAAACAATTATAGTTGTCTCTGTACGTAGAGTGGTGCAAGACCTTGTACCTGTCCCATGACTCTTACCTTGTTTCTTGCTCGTCCCCTTTTATTCCTGTGGATCGAAAACAAGGTCCATATTTTTCAATAGGCTCATGATTCTTGTTTTTCTCGGTTCTTCTCTTGAAGTTGCAAACCCATCCGAGGTGCATGATTTGACAGCCACTTTGTTCAACTAGATAAAAGCTATGCTTTGATTCAGATCCCATCTCTGCTTTTGTAATTCCTTATTCCTCAGTTTCTCATACGTAAAAGAGTAGTCCTGATCTACGCACAGGAAAACCCCCGCTATAAATAAGTCATAAAATAAATCGTTATAGCAAAAGAGAGGGTGGGGAAACCCTATGTAAAATTACATAGAAATGTTTCATGCTCAGTAGCACAATCTGGTGTTGCATGTTTATAATGCATTTAAAACACCCTTATTTGACTAGTGTAGCTGAGAGACTAGTGGCCCGCAGTGGGGCATTAAGGTAAGTAGTAAACATTGCGAAGCATTATCTTCCTTCCGCAAATTCAACTTGGTGTAAAGACAGTATAGTAAGGTAACAGAGGTGGGGAAATCTGCAGTGCCTAACCTTTTCCAGTAATAAGACACATTTTTTAAAACAAAGCACTGGAAAACTAGCCAGAACCCATGCTATTCTGAGGTAACTTAACAATTGCTGGGAAGTTTTAACTAACCTTTATATCCCTCTTCCTCTTTAATCAGGGTGAAGTTTGTACACACAGATTTCTTTAACTAACCTGTGGAATCCTGTCTGACCTCCAAACTGGCGATGTCAAGGGTACCGAGTCCTCCTCCTCCGGCAGAGATGTCAAGTGGGCCTGTTGCTGAGAGCTGGTGTTACACTCAAGTAAGTCCGCATTTTAGCATCCTTTCGTTTGCCCCACGGAGGGGCAAAGAATATCTTAGTGAAAAGCAATACTGGCTGGCATCTTTGGTGCCTTGTTCAAATTGTCACGGTCCCGAGCCAGTGTTTTGGGCAGCCTGTGATGCTTTCTAAAACTTGAAGCTTGAGTTCTGCCCACTTTTAACAGTGATGAATCTGATGTGTAAAAGCAGGGAATCCCGTGACCCGTGTGATGTTAGTGTCAAGTTTCCCAGGAATGGCTGCCCTGCTTTCCATGTTCTGGATACCCTGCTAAGGTCTGTTTGAGCCATCTAATGGTCTAATGCAGCCTTTCTCAACCTGTGGGTCCCCAGATGTTGTTGGACTACAACTCCCATCATCACTGAGCTCTGGCCTTGCTACTAGGGCTGATGGGAGTTGTAGTTCAACATCTGGGGACCCACAGGTTGAGAAAGGCTGGTCTAACGTATCATCATTGGAAATAAGGTATGTTGTCTTTCCATCATCTTGCTATTTGTAACTGTCTTTCTGCTAATCTTTTTCCCCTTAAGATCAAAGTGGTCAAATTTTCCTACATGTGGACCATCAACAACTTCAGCTTTTGCCGGGAGGAAATGGGAGAGGTCATCAAAAGTTCAACATTTTCATCAGGAGCTAATGATAAATTGAAGTGGTAAGGATCATTATACAGTGCACAATGGGAACCAGCAACGAACACGGCATTTGGTAGCTTGTGGTGCTTAGAATTGGGTTCAAAACCCCTACTTAGCTGCACACTCACTGGGAGGCCTTGGGGAGGTTGCTAATGCTTAGCCTCAATCCTGCCTTCTGTAAAATGGCACAATAATGACTTGACTCATGGGTCCAGTTACAGATAGGTAGCCGTGTTGGTCTGCCATAGTCAAAATAAAAAAAAAATTCTTCCAGTAGCACCTTTAAGACCAACTAAGTTAGTTCTTGGTATGAGCTTTCGTGTGCAAGCACACTTCTTCAGGTATCTGAAGAAGTGTGCTTGCACACGAAAGCTCATACCAAGAACTAACTTAGTTGGTCTTAAAGGTGCTACTGGAAGATTTTTTTTTTTTATTTTGACTCATGGGGTTGTCTTCAGAATGACTGAGGCAATGAACTGCCCTGACCTTCAGGGGAAAGGAGAAACGATATACAAACATGCTTCATATCAATATCCCTGTGGCTTACTTGTGACTCTCAATACCATCCATCCATACTGAAAATGCAGCTAAGACCAAGGTGTTAGAAAAGATGCAAGTGGGTAATACCTTCTTAACAGGAATTAGCAAACTATATGGAGCAATCCGCGGGACACAGAACCTAGGACTTGCCAATCAGAAGGTCAGCAGTACGAATCCCGTGACTGGGTGAGCTCCCGTTGCTCGGTCCCTGCTCCTGCCAACCTAGCAGTTTGAAAGCACATCAAAGTGCAAGTAGATAAATAGGTACCGCTCCGGCGGGAAGGTAAATGGCGTTCCCGTGCGCTGCTCTGGTTCACCAGAAGCGGCTTAGTCATGCTGGCCACATGACCCGGAAGCTGTACGCCGGCTTCCTCGGCCAATAAAGCGAGATTAGCGCCGCAACCCCAGAGTTGGTCACGAGTGGACCTAATGGTCAGGGGTCCCTTTACCTTTACCTTTATGGAGCAATCCGCGAAAATAATTGTAAATAATAATCTCTCCGATAACTGTAAAATAATGAAAGGCACTAGACAAGGCTGCCCATTATCCCCGCTGTTGTTTATATTGATGCTGGAAGTAATGTTACAGGGTATAAGAAAGAACGGGGAAGTGAAAGGAATTTCGGTGGGACAACAATCCTATAAACTAAAGGCTTTTGCTGACGATGTGGTATTAACAGTAGAACAGCCACTTGAAAGGGTTCCTAAGGCATTAGAGGATATAAGAAAGTTTGGGAAGGTGGCGGGCCTTAAAATAAATGCAGAAAAAACTAAGATATTAGTAAAAACATGGGTGACCATTCAAAAAAAGAACTGGAAATGGTGAGTGGATTAAGAATATGTATAAAGGTGAAGTACTTAGGGATATGGCTGGCTGTGAGGAATCTCAACTTATTTTAAGATTATTACGTAAAGGTGTGGAAGGAGATTAAAAAAGAATTGGAAATATGGGGGAGAATGAAACTTTCCCTAGTGGGTAGAATATCAGCCATTAAAATGAATGCATATATTACCTAAAACGTTTTTATTTCAGTCCATCCCAGTGGTCAACAATTTACACTGCTTCAAAGAACAGCAAAAAGATATCACTAGATTTTTCTGGCAGGGGAAGAAACCAAGAATTAAGCATAAAATTTTGATAGGTAGTAAATAAAGAGGAGGCTTCACTCTGCCAGATTTACAATTATATTATGAGGCAGCGTGTCTTTGTTGGCTAAAGGTATGGATTGTATTGAAAAACACCCACCGATTGCATTTGGAAGGTCATGTTCTCAAATTCGGCTGGCACACATGTCTATGGTATGGGAAAGCTAAAATACATAAATGTTTTTCAAACCATGTGGTTAGAAAGAAGGTATATAGAGTTTGGGGGAAGTATGAGAACTTGCTGGAAAGGAAGACACCTTTGTGGTTATCGCCAATAGGAGCAATTGTTTAGAAGAGAATGAATATGGATAGACAAGACGACATAAAGAGACTTATTGGATTTTTTAGAAAGGGAACCTAGACTCAAGACTATGGAGGAAATAAGTATAGTAGCCAGGTAACAGACTGGTTACAATATTATCAATTAAATGAGTGATTCAAAATGGATAAGAAAAACAGATTTTCAGACCAAAGCTCGCAATTTGAAAGAGATTTATTAGAAAATAATCAAAAGTTATTATCTAGAATGTATAAGATGTTATTGGAATAAGAAAAAGACGAGCTGGTAAGATCATCAATGATTCACTGGGCAACAGACATAGGGCATAGTATAGAATTTGACCATTGGGAGAAATTATGGAAGAAAGATTTAAAATTTACTGCATGTTATGTGTTGAAACAGAACTGTTTGAAAATGGTTCACACATGGTATTTAACCCCCAGTAGACTAGCTAAGATGTACAAATCGGAATCAATGTATGTTGGAAATGTAAAGAAGTAGAAGGAACATTCTTCCATATGTGGTGGACATGCAAAATAGTTAAAGGGTATTGGGAAATGATATACAATGAGATGAGAAAAATGTTAAAAAAAACTTTCCCCCAAAAATCAGAGGCATTCCTTTTGGGAATGGTACAGGCAGAAATACCCAGATGTCAGGAAAACTTATTTATGTATGCCCATACTGCAGCTCGGATTTTGTTGCCACAGAAATGGAGGGTGAGCGAGGTTCCTAACAAGGAGGACTAGCAACTAAGAATGATTGAATATGCAGAGCTAGCAGGTTTAACTAGTAGAATAAAAGAACAAGAGGACCAAGTATATAAAGAGAAATGGAAAAAAATTGTGGAGTATTTAGAAAATAACTGTAAATATGTGAAAAATTTAGCAGGATTAAGGTAAATTCAACAGTATAACATAAAATAAAGGCATAATAAAAGGAAAAGAGAACGAAATTGCTATATAAGAATATGCAGAAATAATGGGGAAATCAAAGGAACCAGGAAAAGGCAAGAAGGGAAGTCATAAATGATGGTCTTATTATAAAGTAAGATATGAATGAGGGAAATGTTGATTTCAATGTAAATGTGGTTCTGGAAACTGTAATAATGAAAAAATATTTTTAACATTTATTTTTTTAAAAATGAAAATGTAGCTAAGAAATCTTATATTATCATCTGCAAGGGGGCCAAAATGTGTTGTCTAACAGATTGCAGCAAGGCATGACCATGCCATCTAAGCCACAGACACACCACAAGATCAATATCTCCAGATGGCTCAAGCAAGTGAGCCAAGCCATACTTGTAATCCATGGGCATTGGCCAGTTTAAACTGGGACCTGTACAAGATAAATCCAACCTAGTGAGGAATCCAAAGGAAGAGCACTTGGGTGCATCTCCGTCCTATTTAATATCTAGTTCTGGTTGTCCTTGCTCCTCCAGAAGAAAGCTAAGGATGTGGGAGCACGAATCCCACGCAAGGGAGAGAAAAAAAGTCCAAACAACTCTTTTCCTCTTTTGGGATCTCTGTGGAGTAACCGCAAGCATCGCCTTATCAGAGGTTGTGCCTCCCTTGTCCCCTACATTGCATTTTCTTTTGTGCACCCAGTGCAAGCAGATCTGTGTGTGGAAACTTGTTTCTGCCAGCAGGTTTAAGACCATATCGAGAAGATGAAGATTATCTTTCTGCTTCTGCAGGTGTTTGCGCGTGAATCCAAAGGGCTTGGACGAAGAGAGTAAAGATTACCTTTCGCTCTACCTGCTACTGGTCAGCTGTCCAAAGAGCGAAGTCCGAGCCAAATTCAAGTTCTCCATCCTGAACGCAAAAGGAGAAGAAACGAAAGCAATGGGTACGCAGAGTTGGTGGCCGGTTCCTTGTGCTTCAGTTGCCGTTTAAACACAGGCAGCGAGAGCGAATGAGAGCCCTGCTTGTGTGTCTCTTGGCTTTCCTTTTTCAAAAAAGAGCCCCCACTTGTTTATATATTTCCAGAGAGTCAGCGAGCCTACCGGTTTGTGCAAGGCAAAGACTGGGGATTCAAGAAGTTTATTAGAAGAGATTTTCTCTTGGATGAGGCCAACGGACTCCTCCCAGATGACAAGCTCACTCTCTTCTGTGAGGTAAGGAGGGGAAAACGACGCGAAACCTTTTCTTTCATTTGGAAGAAAACCGCAGAAGGGCTGCAAAGACGTTTCTCAGCTCCCATCGCATGTCCAATCCCTTTGTCCATCACTCCTTCTGAACTGAGCACAGTAGTTGGAGTCGAATGGTGACCCTGAGTGTTTTGTTTGGGAGAGGGGCCTTTTGTAACTCCCTCCGTAAGGTGTGGCTTGGCTCGCTTGCTTGAGTTGTCTGGAGCTATTTCTCTGCAAGCACCTTTTCTCGCTTGTGGCATGCTGTCATGTGAATTACGTGGATTAACCTGTGGAGGGGGAGGATGAAGAAGCAGATGTGTGACTAGAAATGTATAGTTCCATAAATCCGGGGGGAGGGGGAATACTACCTTTTTTTTTTTGCCTTTATGAAATTTATAAAACAGTTTTGTACATCTTTATTCAGAAGACCCACTCTTGTTTAGTGGAGCTTACTCCCCCGTAAGCATGCATAGGATTGCAGCCTCAAAAACTATCAGTGCGTTAAAGTGAAATCTAAAACATGTTTTCTCATAAGTAAACCCCATTCAGTGAACCTTCTGATGCGGCTGAGCCGAACGTCTGATGCGGCTTCCGATTGAGTGCAGAAAGCTCCTGCAGCCAATCAGAAGCCGCGCCTTGGTTTTCGAACGGACTCCCGGAACAGATTAAGTTTGACAACCAAGGTACCAAGAAAACAAAGGCCCCAAATGGTCCTCTGATGAAGAGGGCAGCACCTCTAGGAGTTGAAATGTATCTTGGGTTTGAGTGTCAAATACGCACACTTTTGCCATGTTCTTTAGGTAGCCTTAACATCAGAACCTTCATGTTTCACATTTTGAGTGAGTAAAAAACCTTGCCTTAAAAAGCATTTGACTCGTGCCAAAAGAGAAAGCAACTTTTGATGGAGTACTGTCAGTGATCTCCAACATTTCCAGTTTTTCTGTAGGATAGATTGGGGGTGGGGGGGGAGGGTCCTGGTAGAGCACAGTAGAGAAAATCATGTTTCTTCCAGGCCTTTGCATCGCTCTGTGTGGGGCTTTTTGTCAATAGACAAGGCCTGTTCCCCGCACAGCATGGGATTCATTCTTGGAAAGTATCAGGCTTTTGTCAGAGAAAAAAGCTTTTGGATCTGGCAAGCCAGAAGTTATGCATAGAAATGAAAACTTGTGCTAGTTTTTGCTGATGCCAGGAGGTTTTCCTGCCATTTAGTGCCATATGCTCAGCGAATTTCCCCCCATTTCTTGCCACAGGTGCTTACAGCTGTGTTTCTATTTGGCAGGAATGCCGTGTGTGTGTGTGTGTGTGTGTGTGTGTGTGTTTTCCCCTCTGCTGAGGCTCTCTAAGGATTTGATAACATTTGGTGAGCTGGGAGACTGTTATCAGGGTTTTTATTTAAAACTTGGAATACTGCTGAGGAAGAGGGTTTGTCTGTCTTAAAAAAATAAAAAATCGCTTTAGTTCTGCCGGGTCTTCCGTCTGTCAACCTGCAGCAACATAGGCTGCAAGTTTGGCCTGATCACATGAGATACTGGTACACCTGCTCTTGCACAGCCCCTGTTTTGCTGGCTAGTACCTGTGGAGCTGCCAGTTAGCTTACATTGAGATCCTTGCAGCATCCATTTCCAGTTTGAAGGGGCTGCTTTCTCAAAGAGGCAGGCACCCGATTCTTTGTTTTCCATGTTTGCACTGCAGAATTCAGAGCAACTTGCAGCATTATCAGGATCTCGGTTTTTGTTCAGTAAAAAAAAACAGGGTTTGTTTTAATTTTAATGACTTCAGAGGTACCAGACACAATCCACCCAACATCTCACAACATTTAAGTCCTGCTAATTGTGATGGGCGAGATTTTAAAGCGCATGCGTAACTTCCATTGAAATCACTGATTCTTGAACAGTTCACTTTGGCATTGTTTATAAGGATAAGTAACATTTCAAACATTCAACATTTCCTTTGGGACGCAGGTGGCGCTGTGGGTTAAACCACAGAGCCTAGGACTTGCCGATCAGAAGGTCGGCGGTTCGAATCCCCGCAACGGGGTGAGCTCCCATTGCTCGGTCCCAGCTCCTGCCAACCTAGCAGTTTGAAAGCACATCAATGTGCAAGTAGATAAATAGGTACTGCTCTGACAGGAAAGTAAACGGCGTTTCTGTGCACTGCTCTGGTTCGCCAGAAGCGGCTTAGTCATGCTAGCCACATGACCTGGAAGCCGTACGCCGGCTCCCTCGGCCAATAAAGTGAGATGAGCACCGCAACCCCAGAGTTGGCCACGACTGGACCTAAATAGTCAGGGGTCCCTTTACCTTTACCTTTAACATTTCAAAAGCAGTAGTTTCAGAGGTGGGGATTCAGAGCAGGCTTGCAAATTGTATTTTTTTATTTTATTTGAAATTTTGCTGCCTGTCTCCCATTGGAAAGCAGCGTGAGAGTGGGGCACACATTTTAAATGTGGGTATTGTCATCCAACAGGGATGATAACAAACCTCCAATTGGTGCTGGAGTTTTGGGCTGTGAAAATTTTCAGCATGCCCTCAAGGCCCTGTAAGGCAGGGATGGGGAAGCTACTACTATTTCTGGCTGTTGGCCACGCCAACTGCAACTGATGAGAGTTGGGAGCCTGTCAACAACATCAGCTTCCCCTTCTTTCCCGTAATGGCCATGTGCTTGGAAGTCTTTTAAAAATGGGCAATATGCTCATTCCTGGAGGATAAGTCACATCAGAGGCAACCAGTCATGATAGTCATATGGTACCTCCATGCTCCAGGGATATTCTTATATCAATTTTAATTTTTAAAATCACCTCCAAAATAGCTTATAACTCCAGGTGAGGAAGTTTGTGAACATCTGAACTAGTTAACTTGAGCCTTCATTTTTGAAAGACCTGGAGCCTGGGTTGTGCTCAAGGTTAGGGACTGATAAAACAGATGTAGGTGCGGTCAGGAAGGAATCTGGCTAGTGACTCTGGCTGAATCGAAATGACTTCATACAGTGGTAATCTGCTGCAGTATGTCTGTAATTGCTTGGGAAGCTGGCCTGTGACACTCTGCCAAGCGGTGACGTTTATTTTACTACACCTCCATATACCTGACATGAAATCAGGAGGAACAAGGAGGTTCAGGAAGAGCGTACAGAAAACTGGGCTCCCTGGCGTTGGTCTGTACCCCATTGTAGGTTGCCATATAGTAAGTGTTCATTGGTATTCATCTGTAGAGAGGTTTTTGTCGCTTGTGGCCTGATAGCTTTGTCTTCTGGAGCCATGTGGAGCTCGGCAGATTTGTTTTCTTTGACATCTCTGCTCCTTGCTTGCGGCACGTAGTGCCTTGGACCAATCTGTAGAAATGGATGGCCCTGCCTTTTATCCCAAAGGAGAGAACTTAGATGAACTTCTGATTCCATCAAAATCTGTGGGAATCCTTAGGCAGCCGTGCCGGTATGTGGGTGAGAGCAGAGTTTATTTTCAGTGCATTGCTGTTTTTGTCTTAAACATCCCTAACCAAGAGCATCTGTGGGGTTTTGTTTCCCTCCACCCTACCCCACTGAACCTCTGTGCTCCTCCCCACTTTTTTTTAAAGTTCACTGTGCTGCTGCTGCTGCTTTTGTTAACCCCCTGTACTTCCTTGCAGGTGAGTGTAGTACAGGACTCTGTCAATATCTCCGGCCAGAACTCCATGAACATGGTGAAGGTACCTGAATGCCGCTTGGCTGATGAGTTGGGAGGCCTCTGGGAAAACTCTCGCTTCACAGACTGCTGCCTGTGTGTGGCAGGCCAGGAGTTCCAGGCTCACAAAGCCATATTAGCAGGTCGGTATCGACATGGGCGCGAGGCTTAGCAGGATGGCGGATGGACTGATCAGGGACAAGCCGACTGCCTTGATGAGTGTTTTGGAGGTTGCTTCCCTTCTTTTCCAGAAAGGGGCTCCAAATAGCGGGTCCTATAAGATGGGAACAATTGATTTGACCGGGGAATGAGGGGCAATGGGAATGTATCATATTGAAACCTCAGATTTAAAAACCCATTTAATGCTATTGGGAGGGCGGGGAAGGTGCAAATTGTAAAAACTGCTTTGCCAGAGGTCTTCTAGGACTTATATCAGGCATGTCCAACTCCCAAGAAGACTGCAATCTACTGCCACTATAAAAAAAACTGGCAGTGATCTACCCATTAGATTGACCAAAGTTGTTGGACATTCCTGCTGTATATAATGCACTTCTGTGGGAGCCCAGGATAAACCATTCAGCTTTCTTTCCTCCCTTTAGAAAGGCAAGTTTCTGTGTCTTACGACTGCAGAGATATACAGTCTTACCTTGGTTCTCAAACAGAATGCATTCCGGGAGTCCGTTCGGCTCCCAGAACTGTTCGAAGACCAAAGCGCGGCATCCTGCCGCCAATCAGAAGCCGTTGAAGCCACGCCGGATGTTCGGCTTCCAAAAATTGTTTGAAAACCGGAACACTCACTTCTGGTTTTCGATTGTTCGGGAGCCAAAACATACAAGTTCCAAGGTGTTCGGCAACTAAGGTATGACTGTACTTGAAAGTGTGAGGCAATTCCTGCTGGAATCCCAGACGGATTGCTCAATGCGATTTCCGAGTAGTTTAGGAGTATGCTCTCCTGTGTTCCCCCTCAGCTAGGCCCCTGCGTAGATTTTTCACTTTCGTGCGGCTAGCAAAACCGGAATGAGTTGTGACAAGCTTGTAAAATTTGTTCAACTTGCATAATTCATGCGTGTTGCAGAACCTAGCTTTTCTCGGAGCAGAAAGATGTCTGCCTGGGAGCAGAACGTTTTTTGTCTCTCTTATTAAGCAGAGGGTGCACACGGCCCCGTATATATTCTGCTCCAAGCCGGTTTAACCACCACGGCTCCCTGGAGGAAAACCCTCTGAACTGTAGTGGGAGGGAATGGAGCCGAGAATGTCTGTGAGTGGTCTGCACCTTCACAAAACTGCAATTTTCAGAGCTGCTCTTGGGTGGGGGGTGGGCTGGGCTGATGGAAAAGCTAGTTTTAAGCTGGTCTCCTTTCTCTAGTGTGCATATGCCCTTAGGAAGACATTTGATAACATTTCTCTCATGATCGTTTTATTTATTTTTTACGCCCTGTTATATTGGTACCTTTATTTGCAGGTACTGATTGCATGTGTCAGTTCCTCTCTGGAGAGGAAGGTTATCTCTTCACATAGTTTTAATTGCATTTTGTGGTGTTCTTTTCCCTCCTCCCCAATCTCTCTCTCTTCTCTCTTGTGTTCCCCACCCCACCCCTCTGGCCGCAGCACGTTCTCCGGTTTTCAGCGCTATGTTTGAACACGAGATGGAAGAGAGTAAAAAGGTAAGTGGGCAGAGCAGCTTTCTGGTCGTGAGGAAGAGCCATTTGCTGATCTGCAGACTGGGAGAGATAATTCAGGAGCTGGAACAACTCTTGGTTCCCCCAGCAAGTAGCTGAAAAATACTGCAGACTTTTGACCTCCACTTGCAAAGGTCTTGCTCAGCACAGAGGCTCAAAGCAGAAATAAAATACATTGCTGTCATGTGTCCAGGTTGGCAAGGCCTCTTGCTATGGGAAGGAATGCTAGAGAGCTGACATTGTGAACTGTATTTTAGATAGATAGGTCTTGACCGGAGGAATGGCTGGGGAACAAGCGCTGCCAATGGAAACAAAAACCAAGTCGGGGAATACCTTTATTAGGCCAACCAAAATATCACACAATATAATGTGCAAGCTTGCGAGTTCTCCAGAAACCTTCATCAATCTTGCGGCATTTTGCTGGACCTAATAAAGGCATTGCCCTAATATGTATTTTGGCATTTACCCTTTCCAATTTCTGCATGAAAAGAATTCACTGTAGGTGGACATTTGCCTTCCAGTTTTTTATATTTCAGGGAGCCAGAGCTAGAGCCCTGGGTGCAAGTCCAAGGCTTGTTCAGTTGAGAAGCTTACTAGCTGATTCCTTTCGTTCCAAGATACACTGTCCCCACCATTCCTCCCTTGCAGCCTTGTTGTGAAACTAAGCTTTGAGAGATGGGCATATTGTAAACCACCAGGAACCTTCAAGACAGGCCAGAAATGAAATTTGGAAAGCACCGTAGGAGGAGTTAATACTCCTGCACTGCCAGTGTTTTACAGTTGTGATGGCATTTATGTAACAGTAAATGCTGGCTTCTTGCCGCTGCCTGAGACAGTGGAAAAGTGAAGTTTTAAGGAAAAGTCTCACCACGTTCTCTTCTGTAGTTGGAAGAGGCAAAGGAGACTGGAACATTTCTGTTCTTTCTGCATCTTCTTCCCCAAATATTTGTGTTCTCTCCAAATAGTTCCACTTTGCCCCCCCCCCCCAAAGAGAGATCTGGGGGAGGAGACCAACAGTTGGGTCTGTTGCCTGAGTGTCAGAAGAGTAACCCTAATTTCCCCCCTGGTGCAGAATCGAGTTGAAATCAACGATGTGGAACCTGAAGTTTTTAAAGAAATGATGTGCTTCATTTACACGGGAAAGGCACCTAACCTCGACAAAATGGCCGACGATTTGCTTGCAGCTGCTGATAAGGTACACAGGATGCTTGGCTGGCCGGCCGGCCGTTGACTTTTTTTTCCCTCTTGTGAAAAGGGAGAGGGGGACCAGCACAGAAGCCGGGGCTTCAACCTCATCGTGTTTATACTTGATACCTAGGCCTTTGGTTTTGTGGGTTTTTTTTAAACCAGAGGAGTTTTCGTCTCCTGGAGACGAAATTGTGGGGAACTTGCTGGCATGAACATGCCATTGGTGTCTTACCAGATTCATTCCTGGGTCTTTGGGCACAGTTCAAAGAGATTTCCTTGGCCCGCCCAGCCTATTTGTAAGCTGTGGGTGGCTGTATACTTGAGGCGGGCCACATCCCACTGCTGTCAAGAGGTCCAGGGCCTGGTCAGCCATGAGGCATTGCTAACCCCTCTCCTCCTAGTCTGTCCCATCCTCAAGGTGTTGACCTGCGAGAGGAGAAGCAGGGCCAATAGAGACGAACTCTTGCTTCCTGATCTTTGCAGGAATGCACTGAAAGATGAACAGTCTGCTGTAGAAGCTTCTAGGATGAGACAGCAATCTTTAGGTACATCCCTCATTGCGCAGAGAGAGGGGTGCCCTGCTCTGTTGAGAGCAGCGTGTGCCATTCTTGTACACTGCCATTTAAGTAAATCACTATCACCCCCTGGACCAGATTAAAAGGGATGTGATGTCTGTCTGTGAAATGTGACTTCACTGCCTCAGTGAAAAAGCCTCAGAGCCAGCCTCTCACAACTCCAGGAATATGGGGGTACCTGCAAGTTAAGGGCGCTATGCTGATGCTTCGAGGTCACATCTTACACCACTGAATTGTGAGGTTTTGTGCTGTTCCTTACCTGTGTGTGGCAGGTTGGGGCAAAAGGGCAGAGGTGAAGAAGCTGGGCTTCTCTGAATTGGAATTTCCAATGCTTGGTTCAAGTCGTTAATAGAATCGCAGTGAAAAGCCCCTGCCGTATGTATGCAGGGAAGAAAAGTAGCATGGGGAATTTAGGGTGGAATATTGCAGATTTAATGGGGGGGGGGTGTAGAAATTTGTGCCTCCTTCACAAAATCAAAATATACTACCATGCAGCAGCAGATGCCAAGTGAGTCTTGCACACTTGCCCAGCAGAAGCCCATATTGGCCTCTGGGGATGGCTTAGTGGCAAGTTAATTTTCAGCCCTGCCTAGCAACCGCAGTTCTCCAGCCCATTGATCAGACAGCAAGGTTTAGGGGGTCTTCAATTGTGACTTTTTATATAGCTCTTCCCCACCCCCTAATCCTTCCAGGGTGTCTGTATAAGAACAGAAAGCAAAACCTTTTATGGCAGCACATGAAGCCTCTTAATATTTGCCCAAGAGGCTTGGGAACAGCTTGTTCTGTCTTCCTCCAGTCTCTTGGGGAAAATACGTAATTATACTATAAACAAAACACAGTGCATATCCTAAACCCTGGAGACCTGCCATTGGGCTCTTGGGTGAAGATGCGATTAGAGAGTTAGGCTTTGTCTTTCAGAAGTGTTTATTGAGGAAGATGGAAAAGGATGTTGTTGTACCTAAAGATCCAGACTCCATTGACCTTTCGTCCAGCTGCTTGGGCTTGTGTGTTCTCTTTGCTGAGCCCTCCCAAGCTCTGCAAGCAGAATTAAGTTATGCAGATTACCTACTACAATTTACATAATTCTGCTTCTCCAGTTTGGCACTCGTTATGTGTGTTTTTGGCAAAAGAACTTAAGATATCTCTTCGTTGTTTTTTCTCCCCAGCCAGAAGGCTTCAGACTTTGGTGAGATATGCTGACAATTGCCCAGAATATGCATCTCTCTTCCTCCCGAATATTGTGCTTCCAAACATTACTACTGATTAATTGAAAAATAAAAATACAGTACAATACACATTGCGTGTATCAGTGCTATGCTATAGTTACAGAAGCACTATGCAAGACTTGGAATGTTTGCTCCAACAAGGAGAAGACTGCTAGCACAGAGACTTTATAGGATTAAGGGAAGTGGAGCACCACGCCTACAAAAGCCATTCAAAATAGCGGTGCTAAAACCCACCTGTAGGGAGTTTTGCCACCACAGCACAGCCTCTTTTTGGGTCTTCCTCTTTCAGGGCAAGCTCATTTCAGTACCTCTCTGTACTCTTTTTTCTTTTAAGTATGCTTTGGAACGCTTGAAGGTGATGTGCGAGGATGCTCTGTGCAGCAACCTGTCCGTAGAAAATGCAGCGGAGATCCTCATCTTGGCTGATCTACACAGCGCTGACCAGTTAAAAACTCAGGCGGTTGACTTCATCAACTAGTAAGCAGGTTTTATCCTTTCTCTCCCCTCCCCTCAGAATGTGGGGAAATTGACAAAGTAAGAACCCTAGAGAGCAAAGCCCCATTGCACCTCTTGTATTTGTGTTCAAGCACTCTCATAACCAGCTAAAATTGGTGCACCAAAAAAACCCAAATTATTCCACATCCTCTGTTTTGGTTTCTCTCGCTGGCTCATCTACAGCTTCTTTTTTATCAAACATAATTTCTTCCCTTTTTGCCCTTGTGCTGGAGAATCAAGTAGTGGCTGTTGCATGCTCCTCCTGCAAGGAGTGTGGAAGGCACTTTACTGAAAGGGCACTCTGCCCCACTGTTTTCTGCCAAGGGGGACAGTGGTAGCTCCATTCATATTCTTTCTCTCTTAAGCATCCCAAGAGAAACAAACAAGGAGCCTCGAAAGCAAATCCTGTAAGAGAAGAGAAGACGGGTGTGTTCTGCAGTGGACATACAGTGCAAAATACCCTCTCTCTTTCTCTTTCTTGGATGAATTGGCTGTTTCTTTTAGAACTGCTTGAGTTCTTAAAGATGTCACACCCATTGCGTCTGAATGGTGAGTTGCTAAATGCAAAACCAGCACCTCTGACTTGGGGTCAAATGGGGGGGGGGAATAGCCCCTGAAGCAGCCTCGATTCTTTCAGGCTAGGGGTCAGCAAACTTTTTCGGAAGGGGGGCAGTCCATTATCCCTCAGACCTTGTGGGGGGCCGGACTATATTTTTTTGGGGGGGGGGAATGAACGAAATCCTATGCCCCACAAATAACCCAGAGATGCATTTTAAATAAAAGGACACATTCTACCCATGTAAAAACACGCTGATTCCTGGACCGTCTGCGGGCCAGATTTAGAAGGCAATTGGGCCAGATCCGGGCCCCAGGCCTGCCTACCCATGTTTCAGGCCAAGGTAGTGTCATCTTGCTTACATTGCACCACAGAGTTTCTACAGCAGATGATAAGGCATTTATACAAGACATAAAAGCAGCTGCTGAAACCCTAAAGTAGAAGTATTGATACGATTGATAGCTTGAGAACTTCCCCTTCCCTTCTCTGTGTTTTGCCTTTCACTGTCAACTTTTGTGTGCGTGTATCCCCCCCCCCCCCAAACTGGTAACCTTGGCTCCTTTGTTGTTTGTTTCCAGCCACGCTTCCGACGTCATGGAGACTTCAGGATGGAAGTCGATGGTCGTGTCTCACCCCCATCTGGTGGCCGAGGCGTATCGCTCGTTGGCCTCTGCGCAGTGCCCTTTTCTGGGACCCCCACGCAAGCGGCTGAAGCAATCCTAAGGCCGGACCCCATCGCACAACCCTGTGTGTGTATGTGTGGCTTTTTAAACAAAGAAAAAACATGGAAGTAGCAACAGAAGCAAGTTGCTTTTCCAAACCTTGACCACCAGGTAGACGATGCAACCTGTGGAGCTTTTAACTCTGTTGTGGGGGTGGGTGGGTGGGGGAAGAGACTGCTTTGAGGCGTGCAGACTTTTAAAACGAAACAAAAAATCAGCAGCAAATAAACTTTGGGGCGAATGGGGAGGGGTGGACTTTGGGTTAAAGGGGACTGTTCAACCTAATATATCCCTGTTGCTGCAATGTCTGTGTGTTTCCCTTTTGACTTGGCCAAGTCAAGAACTTAAGGAGTTGGCCGGGTGCTGGCCTGAGACAACAGATCCCAACAGTGCTAAATGGAATTTAAGGCGAGAGGAAAAGGGACGACGTTATGGCCTCCGCATCCGACAGCACAGAACAAGAAGTCGGGCATGATCAGAGCGCGGAGGACGCTCTCTTTTGTTCCGGAAATGACAACGGGGTATGCGGGGGTGGGGTGGGGAATGATTCTGCCTTGATGAGATGAAGCCCACTCACGGGAGCATCCATGGGATTTGTATCGGGACTTTTGGGAGAGGGAGAGACTCCCGGCCGCCATGAAATCCCTCCATCCGCCTTCCAGCCATGAGGCGACGACGGTCTCTCTCGGTAGCACTTGTGTACATGGACGGCAAAAGCGAGCCCCTCTCACAAACTGGCAACTTTTAAAAAGTGATGAGGGGGCTGGTGTGAGGATACGCTCCCTGGACGACTTGGATAGGATGGAGACAGCCATGACCGGCTTTCAGGAACTGTTGGTGATGCTCTGGACTTGGAATTGGCTGTCCAAGAACGATGGTTACCTGTTTAGATATTGTGGGAATTTTTGTTCTTTTGGTATCTCTCTTCCCCTGTTTTAGTTTACTTCCTCTGAACTCCTGTGATTTCTTCACATCCTTTTCTGTTTCGTTTTGTTTTTTAAAGAAATTTTATCGTTCATGAACACTGTGTCAAAGGTTTCTTGTCCTGCGTTGCAAAAATGATTCTTATCGAGTGTTTGTACCCAATCCGCTGGTTTGTAGAAGATTCTGGTCCTTCTCCGTTCTAAGCCAGTTTCCTTTTACAGGCAAGAGGTTCCAAAATAACTGGTAAAGCTTTTCTTTTTTTCACCCCCTTTCCTTTTCTTTTTGAAAATATAATTACTCTTTTGTACTGTGTGTTGTTCTGTCTTGTCTTTATGGCTTTCTTTCACTTTTTTTTATATAAAAAAAGAGAAAGACCTTTCCCCTCAAATTCATATTTGGTTTATGTGTCTGCTTTATTTACGCTGATGTTATTTGCAGTCCAGGAACTGGGGCAGCTGCCACCAAGATACTTTGGTTTCCTATTTCAGTAAGAGCTAGTTCTGGGAGCCAACCTTTCCCACCAACACTCCTGGACTTAGCAGAGGAGGTCAATGCTCCTGATTGGCTTGTCCCTCTTCAGTTTTGCATAAAGTGATTGGACCAAGCAGAGGTGTACCTAGGCTCCCTTGCATCCTTGGCAAGGAGATGTATTGGTCCTCTGAAGCCATGGGCAAGAATCTCAAAAGTTTACTTTTAGTTGCCTTTTGCGCTGTGCCAATGACTTCCTCCATGGCCACCGGGGTCGGGTCTGCTCTGTTCCACCTCCTCTCCTCCGTCAGTTGGTCCGTCTGTTTCCTTCCTTCCTGCTTTCCTTCCTTTTTCCTCGGAAAAGCAACCTGGGGAGCACATGGATGGCCAGAGTGGAGACGAGATTTTTGCGTCCCCCTCCCTGGGCCTGCACCATTGGCAGGGGCCAACCCAGCCAACCCTTCAGTACGCCCCCTGGGACCAAGAATCAGGGGTCCAGCCTCTTCCAATCCCCTCACTTTGCCTAAAGCAGCAAGCTTTAGGGTGGTAGGTGTGCTCACAAGCATCTTCAGCTCCGAGCTTGAGGAGAAGTTCCCGGAAACAGCAGCACAGTATGACCAATATCTCAATATGAATTATTTGGATAACAGCTGCATTCGTCTCAATTTGCCATTTGAAGAAGTGGAAGAACATAAGTTTGGGCGGGATGGAAAAGATGATGATGAATGAACTTGGTGGGTGGGTCATCCCCAAAGTTTTATGTTGCAGGGAATCCCTGATACCTGCAGAGCATTCTCGTCTTCTCCATTCTTTCACCACCAGCGGCAATTTTTAGTTTTTCTTCTCTCACTGATAGTCAGCGTTCGACAGCTAGCACAAATGTTTGTTCCTCATAGGGCTGTTTCATGTTTTGAAGATGGGTTGTGCTTTCCTGAACCTTGGAGTTTGGATACGTTTTGGCTCTGATTTTAGTAGCAATCACTTGTGGTGGAGATCGCTCTCTATGGAAGATTCCCCTGTAAATAGGTCCCCACGTTCTCAGTTAAGGTGAGTTGAGAGGAGAACGTAAGAGTTATGCAAGTTCTGAAGCTGTTCTCTTAGTGTTCAGGCTGTACAGCGTGCCTGCTGTCAAATCCAATAAGCTCTTTCTGGGGTTATACTATTTTAGGGGCCTCCACTGTGACTCTAGAGCAGAATATCAGGGTCACGTTTAGAGTGTTTCACACCCTAGTTTCTGTATTCGGGCCCCTTGTGAATAAGTTTTATGCTACTCACTTTCTATAGATGGGGAGCAGAGGCTAGGGACTTGCTTTTTGAAATGTATATTTGGTGTCTTGCCGTTTCCCTGAGGAATTTTGCTGTCAGACGGCGGCGAGTAATATTATACATATAATATTATGCCAGGTTTGGTACAAATTCAAAGCAAGTCTATGGCAACAGCTTCACAGTCTTAACAAAACAAGGCACAGTGGAGAGGGGGGAAAGGAATAAGTTGAAACAGGAAATTTAAAAGTGTCATGAACATAAACGAGATTTATTGCTGATTTCCAGACATACTGGTTGCTTCTAGGAGGGAAAAAGGTTTTGAGAAAGTTCTTGGGGAAAGGAGAGTATGCCACCAGGACACGAGATGAGGAGAGAGGAAAATCCCAAACGATAAAAAGCAAGATGGAAAAGGGAGGCAAATGAGCAAGAGAAGTAGAAATTAACAAGTAGAACAGTTATCAGAAGAACAGAGAGACCAAGCTGGAGAATTTAAAAAAGATTAGAGGAGAAAAGGAGAGGAGAAGAAGGAATAGGTAATTAGATGTAAGAAGCCGCAACTTGTTTTGGGTGTGGGCGGAACAGCTGGCAGCCGATGCAAAGAACTGTAAATTGGGAGTAAGGTTATCATAACTGAGTGCGACAGTATAATTGGGAACGATTTGGGCTGCTGCCTCTGTTCTCTGTCTCAGCCTCTTCCCTTCACCATCTCCAGTACACAGATAATACTGACTCACCCTGCAGGGTTGGTGGTAAGGGTTACTGAGCTAATAATGTAATACAGTGGTACCTCGGGTTAAGTACTTAATTCATTCCGGAGGTCTGTTCTTAACCTGAAACTGTTCTTAACCTGAAGCACCACTTTAGCTAATGGGGCCTCCTGCTGCCACCGTGCCGCCGGAGCACGATTTCTGTTCTCATCCTGAAGCAAAGTTCTTAACCTGAGGTACTATTTCTGGATTAGCGGAGTCTGTAACCTGAAGTGTATGTAACCCGAGGTACCACTGTATTATTATTATTATTTGTATACCACACTTCACCCGTAGATCTCAGGGCAGTTCACAGCATAAAGGGCCAAAGGCAGCCCCAGAGGACTCTTTGCCAGGCCATAACTCCCTCCTGAGCCACACCCCTCACTAGTCCTGCTTTGCCTCTCCTTGAATGTTTTCCCCTGGCTGGCCTGCATCCTTGAGCTTTGCTGATGCCTTTTTGTACGTGGAACATTTTGCACAGTTGAAAAGCACAGTAAAAAAACACGCTACCAACATGATGTTGTGCTATGCTGCCTTGAAAGAGAAGTTAAAAGAGAGTTGCATGCGAGGACTTTTAAGATGAAGCAATGACGATAGCCCTGAAGCAGCCCTGACAGTTCACAACCAGGTAGTCTACTTCCAGGGTAACTTTTTAATCCAGGCTGCATTTGTCATTGGAAATACAGCACATTCTAGCTTCTCTCCAAGCACACGTTGTTATTAGAGTTGTAGCCTGACTTTCCTCCAGGGATGTCAGGGTGATGTTCGGGACTTTGAACCTGGGTCTTGCCAGTCCTAGTCTTGGCACTTGAACCCGTACCCTATGCTGACTCCAGCAGCCTGTTCCCCTGCTTGGAAAAAGAGTATTAGGCAGATACATGGCAGGTAGGTCTATGAATAGCTTTTAGGTGTCAGTCACAAAAAAATGGAAACCTCATGCCTTCGCTCACCAGATTCTGGAGTAACTGTTCCTCCACGTCTTCTAAGACATATCGGGGAACCATTGGTGGTCCACATGTTACTGAACTACAACTCCCATCAACCCCAGCGAGCAAGGCCAGTGTTGAAGGATGATGGGAGTTGTAGTTCAGCAGCACCTGGGAGGCCACAAGTTTCCCACACTGGTTCCAGAGGCAAAGTGAAACTTCACTTTGACCCAACACAGTCATTTCTTAGCAGTGGTTTTAAAGTCAGGCAAAAAGAACATGGCGGCGTGTCCTTTTGAAAACTGGTTCTTCTCGCTTCACCCCCCCCCCCGCCTCTTCTTAATTCATCGCTGGTGTGAGTGCGAGACACCTAGATACAGTCTGAAACAGCGTTTTGAGTTTTCGGATAGCAGGAAGGTTTTCTCGTGTCGGATCGCGTAGCATCTCTGTCTCTAGGTATGAGCAAGAAAGCTGGCTGATTTTTTTCCAAGGGAAGGAGCCGTGTTGTTTACTGAAAGGTTCGCTGCTACATGACAAAGTCTTCATCCCCATTGGGTTTGCAGGAGCAGCTATAACTGCTCAGGGAGTCTCTCGCCTCGGCTTCCAGCTGCAGGATGCAAGACACACTTGCAACAAGTTAAACGGGCCTTGACATCACCAGCCTTGCCTTTTCTTCAGGGAGGTGCTTGACTGGAAAGCGAGGCTGGTTTTGGCAATCGGCTTCCCCGGGGAGCCAGAGACACACAGGCAAAAAAGGTAATCTGTTCAGGGACTTGTGTGGCCTTTTTTCCCCCCTCCGAGGGAAGAAGAGAGCCAGAATGCATGTCCTCTGCACCTTTGGGAGATTTCCCCCAAGCAAGTGGATTGATTGCATTTAGATTTATAGCCTGCTTTGTTTCTTTAAAAAGTTGGGAAAGCAAGAACAAAAACCAGCGGCGCAGATGGGGAGCTTACGAATGGGGAATGGGGGCACAGTTTGAAAGCTTCACACCCAGTGTGCAGATGCACACACAGGAAAACCATGCATGCAGGAGCTTTCCCCTTCAGTGGCAGGAAGTGATCCAGCATCTCCATGAGGTCAAGAATGGGTTCTGGATACTGCACCTCTGGGAAGCACCACCTCCTGGTTGGCAGGCAAGGGATCAAGGAAGATGGACACCAATGGGGCGGCCTCTTCGCACAGACACAAACACACACACCTCTCAAACCAGTTGTTTCTGGTCAGCAAGCAGGTTTCTGGCTTTGCACACATCCAGTTCACTGCAGCACCATTTGAGCGTTACTTAAGCAGCTGTTTCTTTCTTTTGTGGGAAAGAGGGCTCAGTCGGTAGAGCATGAGACTCTTAATCTCAGGATCGTGGCTTCGAGCCCCACATTGGGCAAAGGATACCTGCGTTGCACAGGGTTGGGCTAGGACCCACGTACCTACAGGACCGCCTCTCCTGGTATGCCCGCGGAGGACCTTAAGGTCCACAAATAACAACACGTTGGTGGTCCCGAGCCTCAAGGAGGTTAGATTGGTTTCAACTAGGGCCAGGGCCTTTTCAGCACTGGCCCCGACGTGGTGGAACGCTCTGTCACAAGAGACTAGAGCCCTGCGGGACTTGACATCTTTCCGCAGGGCTGCAAGACAGAGCTGTTCCATCAGGCCTTTGGTTTGGACTCAGTCTGACCCTTATGTTTCCCATCCCTTATGGTCTTCATTTATCAGCTATTTCAAAATGAGGCTGCATTTTAACCTGTATTTTAAATTGGCTTTTATTTTCTCCCTCTTTTCCCCCTACAGTGGTAGGTTGGCAGGAGCAGGCACCGAGCAAAGGGAGCTCACCCCATCGCGGGGATTTGAACCACCAACCTTTTGATCGGCAAGCCCATGGCTCAGGGTGGTGCTGTGGTCTAAACCACTGCGCCTCTTGGGCTTGCCGATTGCAAGGTCGTCGGTTCGAATCCCCGTGATGGGGTGAGCTCCCGTTGCTCTGTCCCAGCTCCTGCCAACCTAGCACTTCAAAAGCACGCCAGTGCAAGTAGATAAATAGGTACCGCTATGGCAGAAAGGTAAACAGCGTTTCCGTGCACTCTGGTTTCCGTCAGGGTGTTCCGTTGCGCCAGAAGCAGTTTAGTCCTGCTGGCCACATGACCCGGAAAGCTAGCTGTGGACAAACACCGGCTCCCTCGGCCTGAAAGCAAGACGAGCGCCGCAACCCCATAGTCTCCTTTGACTGGACTTAACCATCCATGGATCCTTTACCTACTTTGAATTATGTCTAAGGTTATAGAAAGCCATTGCATACGTCACCTCTGATCCAGCAAGAGAGGTGCTTGTCTGGGATCAGATCCACATCTTCGTGTACATCTGCATCATGCTCTTCAGAGGTGGGCAGATGTGCACGGTTTGCATCTTTGTCCCGTTGTTACGTGGGGACTAGTAGAAGTCAAGCAGGTTCGCTGCAGTGCCATTTTTCTTTTAATGTTTTGAATTTGTTAAAGACCTCAGAGAGGAGCAACCTGTTGTTGGCATCGCTTCTCTGCAAGCTGATGCTTCATCTATCAATTTTGTGTTATGTGTGGGTTTCTCTTGGCTCCCCCCCCCCCTTTTTAATAAACGGTAATTGATACAGCCGGAGTCATCTGGCGATGGTAGGATCATAGCTGCGGCATGCTGTTCATAAACCTCCCACTAACATCGCTCCCTGCATCTTTCTAGTCTGTGCTGTGCTGCTGCAGAGAGTTTTGAGCCAGATGAGCAGCTGGGAGAGCCAAACTCCACAAGGGAAGGGTATATTTATCTAAACAATATTCCAGATAAACATTATTATTTTTTTGTTTCGGAAAGCCATTTTTGCTGATGTGCTCTGCAATCTAAACATGGCTTTCTCTGTTGTAGGATGTTCCCCTAAGGCGTCTTTCTAGCCACCAGCTTCTCTTGTGTATACGGTGCCATCATTTAATCTCTTATGTTTCACCCAGAAATGTAACTCCCAACAAGACAGTTTTGACGAGGATGAAAAGGTTTTCCACTATAAAATATAAACCGTATTTTTCGCTCTGTAAGACGCATCAGACCATAAGACGCACCTAGTTTTTGGAGGAGGAAAACAAGAAAAAAAAGATTCTGAATCTCAGAAGCCAGAACAACAAGAGGGATCGCTGTGCAGTGAAAGCAGCAATCCCTCTTGCTGTTCTGGCTTCTGGGATAGCTGCGCAGCCTGCATTCGCTCCATAAGACACACACACATTTCCCCTTACTTTTTAGGAGGGAAAAAGTGAGTCTTATAGAGCAAAAAATACGGTATATATATATGGAAGAATTTGAAAACAGCATCCCATCCCACCCTCAATTTGTATTTGCAAGATATGACGAATCAAAAACGTAAAATTTCAGGAACTATGGAGCGGAGAGAAAGTTCAAACCTGAATACCGACAGTTCGGGAACAGATCTGAGTACAGGTGAAGTCTGAGTTCCAGTTTGAGTGGCTGGCTTGTTTGGTTGCAACAGCTCCTTTCTTATTTGCTCTATTTAAAAGGAAATATATGGGAGCCCTGTTGGTTGAACAGCAGGGGAGTTTCATATAAATAAGCTAGAATTCTATTGTGAACTTGTGTTGTGAGTACTGTGGAATTGGGGAAAGGTTCAGGAAAGAGCAGTCCTGTATAACCAAGGGGCTGGAACAACTCTGCTTTAAGGAAGGTTGTGACGTGTGGCTTTTAGTGTAGAGAAAATGTGAGTAAGAGGTGATTTGACACATGTATACAAAACTATGCATGGGTGTTTTTTTTTTTTTAAGAATGGAAACCTTTTTTATTATTTTTTTGGGGGGGAAATACTGCAGTATGAAGAATCCGCGAGCAAGTTTTGAACTACGAGCAGCAGAATAATTAAAGATTCTTGTGTTACGACTGTTAAAAAAAGAGGGAGGACAGGGTCCAGCAAATTGGGGCATAAGAAAAACTTAATGGAAAATGGGATGGGAAGTAGGCAATATAAATTTTTTTGTTAGGAAAAAAATGTATTGGAATTTTTTCTTGATTTTTTGGGGGGGATTTAATAATATTTTAAGAATAAAACTACGCACGGTATGAAGAAAGTTGATAAGAGGAAAGGACTCATGGGCAGCTAATTATTTAATTTCTTTCACAAAATGTATACGCTACTTGATTATCAGAAAAAAGGAAAAAAGCCCCTCAAAGCGGTTTACAATTAAAAAAAAAGATTAAACAAAATTACCAGTAAGGAAGACCGACAGAGAAAATTTAAAAAGTTAAAATATCAATAGACTATACAAATAGATTAAAACTCACATCGGTCTTCTTTAACAACTGATTGTTGGGAGATGCAGGACAGACGGAATGAAGCACCTGTTCACACAACTTGGCTTTAAAAGAGTAGCAGACAAAACTCACGGAGGACGAAGCAAGGAAATGGCTCTGTTCTAGGTCTGCTGCCAGAGGGAGTGTGCTTCTGGACACCAAAGAGGGGAGAGGGCTGTTGGGCTCAGGTCCAGCTTGTGTGCTCCTCCCTCTGTGAGAAAAGGATGGTGGTCTAGATGTGGGAGCGATGCTCATGCCCAACCGTTGCAGCATAAACCTCAATGTCCTATGCAGATTGAAACCCAACATACTGTGTGTTGTGGCATAAGCTTCTGCATACCAGAAGTCACTTCACCTAAGTATAAGCGTTGCCTCGTGAGCTCTGGCCCATAGGCCTCATTCTGCAGTGTGTGTTATGGGCTTTCGGGTACCACAGGGCTCTTGGGTGTCTGGATGATGAGATAGATGATAGATAGAAAGAATTATTTATACCCTGCCCATCTGGCTAAGTTTCCCAACCCACTCTAGGTGGCTCCCAACAGAACATTATTATTATTATTATTATTATTATTATTATTATTATAGCAATAAAACAGCAAACATTAAAAACTTCCCTAAACAGGGCTGCCTTCAGATGACTCCTAAAAGTCAGATAGTTGTTTATTTCCTTGACATCTGATGGAGGGCGTTCCACAGGGCAGGCACCACTACTGAGAGGGCCCTCTGCCTGGTTCCCTGCAACCTCACTTCTCACAGGGAGGGAACCGCCAGAAGGCCCTCGGAGCTGGACCACAGCGTCTGGGCTCAATGATGGGGGTGGAGACGCTCATTCACGTATACTGGGCCCGAGGCAGTTTAGGGATGTTTATGAATGTATGCATTGGACTGCCTTTCCCCTTCCATTGGTTAAGAGCCTTGCAAGTCCTGTGCCCGTGTTGTGCGTTCTCATGTATGTGTGGTTTTACTCCACAAAAAATAGCATTTGATTTCCGGGAGATTATTCTGATTGCCTTTATTGCTGTGGGAGAAAGCTTGAATGTGAGGTGGGGAGATCATCTAGCGCTGGGGTAGTCAACCTTTTTATATCTACCGCCCACTAATGCATCTTTCTTGATGGTAAAATTTCCTTACCGCCCACCAGTGCTCAATGGAAGGAGGATTCAGCTTGTGCCATAGAACCCCCTACTGCCCACCTAGAATCCTGAAACGCCCACTAGTGGGTGGTAGGGACCAGGTTGATAACCCCTGATCTGGAGCATAGCCACAGAAGAACCTAGAAGGGCATTTCCTTTGGTTTACAGGGGTAGGTGTGGAGTGCTTTGTGTAATATTACTCTCTTCCTGTATCTCCTGTCTCACCATTTCCCATTTCACCTCTTCCTTTTCCCTTCTGTTTTCCTAGTCTTTCATTCCAGGCTGCATGGGGAATCTCCCAGGAAGCAATGATTCGAAAGGGATTTTTTCTACTCCGCAAAGGCTCTTTCCTCCTATCTCCTCCTGACTGTATTGCTCCCCTGTCTGTCATGTAGGCCACTTTTCATATCCCCAGACGCTGCTCAGGCTTGTCTACTTGTCAGCCCCTTTTGCCTCCTCCCCTTCTCCTGTCATTCTGCGCCTTTTGCTTAGAATAGCCTTTTATTCACCAAGTATTTCCCTGTTTAGCACTCTGTGCCTTCCCTGAATAGAGGATGCAGAGGGGTGGGTGTAAACCGATGACATTTGCATGGCTGGAGTTAAGAAAGTGGGATGTTTTGAGAAAAGGCACTGGTGCAGGAATATTTTCATGTATATCATACAAATGTAGAGTTGGGAGGGAACTCAAGGATCACCTAGTCCAACCCCCTGTAGTGGAGGAATACGCAGCTGTCCCATACAAGGATCGAACCTGCAACCTTGGCATTATCAGCACCACGCTCTAATCAGCTGAGCTATCCAGCTTTGTGTGGTGGTACTCACTCTTGCCTCGGGCCTCACCTGCCACTGTCTAAGAGGCATTGTTGAAAATGATTGCCCACTTCTGGTTTAGATTTTGTGTGTGTGTGTAAGAGAGAGAGAGAGAACAGGTAAAGGACCCCTGGACGGTTAAGTCCAGTCAAAGGCGACTATGGGGTTGCGGTGCTCATCTTGCTTTCAGGCCGAGGGAGCCAGCGTTTGTCCACAGACAGCTTTCCAGGTCGTGTAGCCAGCATGACTAAACCACTTCTGACACAACGGGACACCGTAATGGAAACCAGAGCGGACGGAAACGCCATTTAGCTTCCTGCTGCAGCGGTATCTATTTATCTACTTGCACTGGCGTGCTTTCGAACTGCTAGGTTAGGTTGGCAGGAACTGGGACACAGCAATGGGAGTTCATCACCATCTCACAGATTTGAACCGCCAACCTTCTGATTGGCAAGCCCAAGAGGTGCTGTGGTTTAGACCACAGCGCCACCTGCATCCTTTCAAGAGAGAGAGAGAATATAAACAAGGGAGCATGTATCCTGCTGGATAAGAAGGAAGGTCAATCCTGTTTCAACCAGTGGCCAACCAGAAAGTGCCCAACTGGAGCATGAAGGCAACGAGCCTTGTTTGTTACGTTTGTATTTTGTCTTCCCCCAAAGTCACTGAAGACAGTGTACATGGCTGGCTTACACTTCTCTCACTACCTTCACAACAACCCTCTGATGCAAGTTAAGCTGAGGTGTGCTAAGTAGCCAAGGGTCTCCCAGTGTCTGAGTGGGGATTTGAACCTGGATGTCTCTGGGCCTGGTCCAGCATTCATTAGGCACAGCTCCACACTGGCTCCATGCCCTGTCCCACACCAGCAACCAGTATGAAGAGACATTTAGCCTCCAAAACTGGAAGGTTCCATATAGCCACCATGAAGAATAGCAGACCTTCCAAGTGTCCTTGTTTTCCAGGGACGGCCCCGGAGTTACAGAAGCCATCCTGGTTTCTGATTTGATCCTGGAATGTCCCGCTTTTCCTTAGGATGTCCCTGTTTTCCTCAGAGAAATGCTGGAGGGTATGGTAGAACGTCCCTATTTTCATCGGAGGGTACGGAGTTATGCAACCACCAAGCCAAGGAGATCCAACCTTTCGAAGACATCTGAAGGCAGCCCTGAATAGGGGAGGCGTTTTTTTTAAAAAAAGTTTAATGTTTCATCGTGGTTTTAGGTGTTTTCGGGTTGCGGACCGCAGGAAACCCGGAAATTACCGGAACTGGTTACTTCCAGGTTTTGCCACTCACGCATGCGCAGAAGACCAAATCGCGCCTGCGCAGATGCGGCGCTTCAGCTTGCGAACGCTGTGGGTTGCGGATGTGCCTCCATCACAGATTACATCCACAACCCAAGGTTCCACTGTATGTTGGAAGCCGCCCAAGAGTGGCTAGGGCAACCCAGTCAGATGGGCATAATATAAATAATAAAAGTTGTATTATTATTTTCATCGGAGAAATGCTGGAGGGTACGGAATAGCTCTTGATAGACTTTTCCTCTGCAACTTGGTCTAATCCCCCTCGAAGGCTGCCTGAACTGGGGCCTATTGCCGCCACTTGCGACTGTGAATTTCATAACTGAATTACGAACTGCGTAAAGTACTTTTATTTCCTCCACCTTGTCCTGAAGAAATCCTTTGCCAGTCCATGTCTTTGGGGGATCCTGAGTTCTAGTGTTACGTGCTAGAGAAAGAGAGAAGAGAGATGACCAGTTTCTTCTTCTAAACCCATGCAGTCATTTTACTTTTTAAAAATCGTACCTTCGCAAGTGAATTCCTCACTCGGAGGGTTTTGGTTTTCTGTGTGCTGGTGAAATGAAAAACTCGCCAGTGAATCCATTGTCTCCTCCAGGCAAACAATAAATGCAGACAGCAAACTTCAAGCCCCAGAAGCTTTGCGGAGCGTTTCCAACGATCAGTCTAACGGCGAACCAACCATTATTGGCTAAAGAGATCTTTCACTGCCGGCTCCCTTGGGCTTTAAATTATTATTGGCGGATTCTGCTGAGGTATTTCTCTTGTTTATTGTGAGAGTTTATTTTACTTTCTCCGACCTTCAGTTCTTTCTCCCCTTATGAAAGACAACAGCTTGTCCATTTACCAGAAAAAACATCTAACCAAGCAGAGGGAACGGCTGTGCTTTTGAAAACTCTCTTTAAAGCTTTTGTTCTGCGGTTTAGACAGCCCTCCTTATATGCCTATATGAATCTGCATATGGGAGAAATCTGTTGACTCCTTTTGTTTCCCTTTTCTTTCAGAAGAGCATTTGTAGTCTTTTTGACAAAGGCTCTCATGCTAAACTAATTACCTTGGCTTTTTTTATATACAAGAAGAAGAAGAAGAAGAAAGGAACGCATTTTGGATACAGCTTTGCATTATTACACAGCTCAGCTCAGTTGGTTAGAGCGTGGTGCTGATAATACCAAGGTTGCAGGTTCGATCCCTGTGTGGGATAGCTGTATATTCCTGCATTGCAGGGGGCTGGACTAGATGATCCTTAGGATCCCTTCCAAATCTGCAGTTCTATGATTCTATGTCTTTCCCCACTAAATAATAATAATAATAATAATTATTATTATTATTATTATTTATATCCCGCCCTCCCCAGCCAAAGCCGGGCTCAGGGCGGCTAACAACAGTAAAATAATACAACATTATAAGAATTAATTAAAAGCAAATTAATGGTGACTAGAGGCAAGGTAAAAGGTAAAGGACCCCTGGATGGTTAAGTCCAGTCAAAGGCGACTATGGGGTTGCGGCCCTCATCTTGCTACAGGCCGAGGGAGCCGGCGTTTGTCTGCAGACAGCTTTCTGGGTCATGTGGCCAGCATGACTAAACCGCTTCTGGCACAACAGAACAATGTGAGGGAAGTCAGAGTGCATGGAAATGCTGTTTCCCTTCCCGCCACAGTGTTACCTGTTTATCTACTTGCACTGGTGTGCTTTCGAACTGCTAGGTTGGCAGGAGCTGGGACAGAGCAATGGGAGCTCACCCCGTTGCAGGGATTCGAAGCGGTGACCTTCCAATCAGCAAACCCAAGAGGCTCAGTGGTTTAGACCACAGCGCCATCCATGTGAATTCTGCACCAGAACTGCTAAATTTAATGACAGTTATTGGACCTTCAAGATTACCCCAACCCCAAAGAAGCTTAGAGGAATTCTTCAAATGTAGAGTCCTTACCAGACCCTAAAACAAGGCCTCACCTGAACCTTAAATTTAAAGAATATACTACTTTAATAGGCATGGCTTCTCCCAAAGAATCCTGGGAGCTGTAGTTTGTTCAGGGTCCTGAGAGTTGCTTGGAGACCCCTTATTCTCACAGAGCTATGATTCCCAGAGTAAAGAGGAACAGGTTCTTTAAACCTCTTTGAAACTTGTAGCTGTGTGAGGGGAATGGCAGTCTCTTAACAACTCTCAGTGCCTTTAACAAATTATAGTTCCTAGGATTCTTTGGGAAAACCGTTACTATTAAAGTGGCATAATACTGCTTTAAATCTACTGTGTGTGTGTGCACTCTCTCCTCAAATCAAGGATGCACAGATTATTCTGGACTCCACACTGTCTCTCAACTTTATGTCCGGTTTGACACAAATCTCAATCCACCCCTTCAGTAACCCTGCTCAGAGATTTACAGGTCCTGGTATCTGAGCTGCTGGCTCTCTCTCACCAGGCACCAAAGTGGTGTGCTGGCTTTGTGCCGTTTTGTGCCACAAACCATGCTTTCTGTGCCACCCCCAAACTGAGTACAGTCGTACCTTGGATCCTGAATGCCTTGCAAGTCCAACGTTTTGGCTCCTGAACGCCGCAAACCTGGAAGTGAGTGTTCCAGTTTGCAAAGGTTCTTTGGAACCCAAACGTCCTCCGCGGGTTCCGATTGGTTGCAGGAGCTCGTGCCTTGGTTTCCGAACGTTTTGGAAGTTGAATGCACTTCTGGGACGGATTCTGTTCGACTTCCGATGTACAACTGTAATTGGCACTCAAGCTGGGAGCCATAGGGACACCCCAAAGCCCAACCTCGTCTGATTAACTCCAAACCAGTGCCAAAGAGGCATCAGGCTCCCAGAGCCTTCTCAAAAAAAGGGCATATGGCAATGAATGGAGAGCAGTGTTCAAAGTGTCAGACTGTGACTGAAGAAACCCAGTTTTTGAGTTCTGACACCCCTCGGGTGAGCACCATTGCTATTATAAGAGGAAATGGGAAGTGTTCATGGTGAAAAACAGCACTGGTGGGCTGGGCAGACCAAATGATCTGACAATGTATAAGACAGCTTTCTATGTTCCTGATGGTTCTGACACAACATTGAAAGAGGAGGGAGGTGCGTCTAAACGCCAGGAAAAATATGGCAGAAACAAAGAGGAAGGAAGAACTCTTATTAAATTTGTATCCTGCCCTTCATCCATAGCTCTCAGCACAGTTCACAACATAAAAATACCATATAAAAACACAAAGTGCATGATAGAATCAAGAACAAAAGAAATAAAAACCCATAAACCGATTGGATAGGAAGTTTGAGGACTTCATGCAGATCCACAGGTTGTGTGCTATGGCATGGCATTAATGTTATTTATTCATTAAATTTTAAATTTGTTGGTCATTCTGCCTTGCTCAGGGCAACCCAAAGCAACCGAAGGCCAAACAAATAGACAAAAATGTGCGAACCAGGCTCACCAACCTTCAGCCTAACATCTCAGAAGTTTATTGTGGCGATTAAAGCCAAAGGGAATCTTGAGCTACGCTGCCTTGAGCTCTATCAGAATGGCAGGATGTAAATGTGTTTTCAAAAACAGAATTCCTCTAATCAGTAATACGAAATTGCGGTGGGGAGGTTGTGAGGAGCAGGACGGTTTGCAAGCAGGTTTGAGGCCTGAGAGCCCTGGTGTGCCATAATCATGTCATTGCTTCGCTCTGGGGTCTATATAAGGATTTCTGGCCAGTATTGCTGAGGGACGCAATCCAGGCTTCAAATTATTTCTTCCAGACCTCCAGCTGACTTCTGGGAAATTAACCCAGTTACTTCAGATTTGTTTCCAGAGCGGATTACGGCGAAGCCTGCCTATCCCCAGTTTATATTTTGTGCCTCCTTTCTCCCCAATCCCCAAAGATTGGTTGGCCCATTAACAGGATCTGACCCGAGCCCCATGCACAGCCCCCGGTAGAATTGCTATGGGCTGCTTCCGCTTTGCCAGGAAACTAATTTGGCTGCAGGTAGAGCAGGCGGCAAATCTCTTATCAGTCCTTTTGATTTTAGCTTGTCTGTTGTGCTGGTTCATTAGAAAGCTGAACTTGAATGTACTTCGCTCCTGTGCAAGTCAGGTGTGAGATGTTAAACACAGGTGTCCTTGTACGAATAGGTTTTCAGTTTCTCGGATTTGCCAGGGTTGGAAATGGCAGCAGCCCCTATTGCGGCTGTTTGGGGGGAGGTGTGGGGCACAGATGAGGCTACTGCCTCCTTCCTATCTTGGCTGCCAAATGTATGCAAACTGATCTGTTTAGCTTCTGGTAAGTCCAGATTCTCTGAATAATCTGACTGTTTACAAAAAGGCAGCAGAGCTGATATCAGCTTGGCAGACAGAATTTGGAAGCATGGATACTGAGAATTTGGAAACAAGGATGTGGAGAATTTGGAAACACTGATATCGAGAATTTGGAAACGCGGATATCAAAGTGTTTCATTAATCTTTGTGTATATATATATCTGTAAGGCATAGAGAGATGTAGTGGAAGAAAGGAAGGAAGGAAGGAAGGAAGGAAGGAAGAGAAAGAAAGAAAGCTCAGCTGTTTCAGAGGGTGTTTTTTCCCTGCCCTTTGTCTCTCCCAGGGCAGCTGATAATAATTAATTTTTGCTATAGCTCAGGCAGGGGTCTAAACTGCCTCAAAGTCTTGTCTTTCTAATTGCAGATCTGAGATGCGTCTGCAGTGAGACAGTCTTGGTTTGTGGTTTTCCACGGACAAGCGAAATGTTCTCTACCTATCCCCAGAGCTACTCTTTCTTCCTAGGTTTCTGAGTAGATTTATTTATATGATTGAATGGTTTGTATGCCGCCCTTCATCATACAGTCTCAGGGTGGTTCACAGTATAAAATACAGGATAAAAACAAGCAAACAATTAAAAACAAAACAGCAAAACAATACCCCCCTTCCCACAGACACATTTAAAAGGCCAAAGAATATTAACCAGCCCACGGCCTGGTTGAAGAGAAACGTTTTCACCTGGCACCTAAAATATATATAATTGATGGCGCCAGGTGAACCTCCCTGGGGAGAGCATTCTGCAAATGGGGAGCCACTGCAGAAAAGGCCCCGTTCTCATGTTGCCACTCTCCAGACCTCCTGCGGTGACCCCTTGCTTGTAGAGCCTGGTGCCTTGCTTACATATCTTTAGGTGCCGGGCAAAAATATTCCTCTTCTCTGAGGTGTTTGGCTAATTGTGGCCTTTTAACTCACTGAGGTCCAGCGCCGAGGGCCTTCTGGCATTTCCCTCACTGCGAGAAGCCACGTTACAGGGAACCAGGCAGAGGGCCTTCTCGGTAGTGGCACCTGCCCTGTGGAACGCACTCCCACCAGATTTCAAAGAGAAAAATAACTACCAAACTTTTAGAAGACATCTGAAGGCAGCCCTGTTTAGGGAAGCTTTTAATGTTTAATAGGTTATTATATTTTAGTGTTTTGTTGGAAGCTGCCCAGAGTGTCTGGGGAAACCCAGCCAGATGGGCGGGGTATAAATAAAATATTATTATTATTATTATTATTATTATTATTATTATTATTATTATGTGATTGTGTGGGAGGTTGTTTTTGTTTATTATGGCATGCATTTTTGTGTTTTTATATTGTAAACCACCCTATGATCTTTGAACGAAGGGCAGTGTAGAAATGATGATGATGATGATGATGATGATGATGTAACTGGGCTCGCTTGCTTAAGTTCACCTGAACCTATTGGTTCCTCCGACACCCTCCTGCAATATATATACAGGTTGTCAGCTTAGCAAATAACAGACCATGCACTGGATTGTTGGATCCCATATGGTGTTTGGAGATGAGGTGGCAGGGTGGCGGTGGATGGCGACTTTTTGCGGCAGATGGGCCGGTGCTTCTCCGCTGGATGCGCTCCTCACGCCAGCCTCGAATCAATCCGTTCCCTGAGCGCTTGGTAGCCAGAGAGCGCAGGAGAGTAGCCAAAGTTCTCTTTGCCGAACGGCTGTGAAAGGCATTGCGTGTGTGTGTTTTTGGAACACCAGCCATTCATTTGTATGCGGCTTGGTGTTTCGTACAGTCGCAATCCCCCAGTGGCGGCACAAAGCCCCGGCCATCTGTTGGGCTGCCGAGTGACTTCTGGAGGAACAACTTGGTGGTCTTTGCTGCCGACAGATATATCTGCACCCCCTCCCTCCCCAAGAGGCTCGCCGCAGCTGCCACCGAATGTCTCCTTTTGTCGACGCTTTTCGGGGGTGCGCCTTCGCACAAGCACAAGTTGAAATGATTCTTAATAAGCTCTAGCCTGTCGGATTCTGTGGTTTTATGTACAGCTAAAAAAAGCCGTGTTTCTCCAGGACGGAGCCGGCGAGAGAAGCTTTAATTATAGCGAGCTCAAAAGCAAAGCGAGTGGCTCAGCCATCCTACCCCTGCCTTCCTCACAGCCGCCTCTCTCGCCGCCCATCCCTGCATGGAGAGAGAGCCCCCTTTCACAGGGGTTCCTAAGGGGCAGGTGCCTGAACTTGCATCCAGTTATCTGATTGCTAGAAAGGGAAATAATTGTGCCTGCTGAGCCGTGCTCCAAACCGCAGCGTGACACACACAACAGAATGGGTTGTGTGCCCCTTCAAACTACAGGGGGGGAGATAACAGTCTCTGAGCCTCACTGCTGTTAACATTGGTATTTCGCCTTTCCTTTCAAAGCTCTCGAGGCAGCAATGTGCTGCAATGCTCGAGCCAAGGGAGACAACCCACCATGGCACCCGAGGAGGCTTCCGGTGTTATCCTTTGGCAGCTGCCCCAGACTATGAACTTTAGTTTAAAAAAAAAATAATAAGTACCGTATTTTTCACTCCATAAGATGCACCTGACCATAAGACGCACCTAGTTTTTAGAGGGAGAAAACAAGAAAAAAATATTCTGAACGAAACACTGGATGTATGGTTTTTGTGGTTCATGCTGTGGCCACAGACATGTGATTTGACGGTGAGTTTGGGGTAGTCCAATGCAAAAATCCGGAGAATCCATGTGGATCCGTGCTTTGTAACCTCGTTTTTGTGCCATTGCGGCCCCACGCAACAGTGGGTGCGTGATTTTTTTGGTGCAGGCTGTAGCCATGGGCATGCTATGTGATCTGATGGTGAATTTGGGGTGACCCAATGCAAAAACATTTCCCCTTACTTTTTAGGAAGAAAAAAGTGTGTCTTATGGAGCGAAAAATACGGCAGGTCTCTAGTCCTCCTAGAAAGTAAGTTGTGGGGCAAGATGTGCAGGTACCTTCTAACCCAAGCATAGGCAAACTCGGCCCGCCAGATGTTTTGGGACTACAACTCCCATGATACCTAGCTAGCAGGACCAGTGGTCAGGAATGTTGGGAATTGTAGTCCCAAAACATCTGGAGGGCCAAGTTTGCCTATGCCTGTTCTAAGCTATCTTTGTGAAATGAGAGGGGTGTGCAGACGTGCAGTCGCATCTTACGTTCTGTTCAGGATGCGAACGGGGTTCCGGAACGGATCCCATTCGTATCCCGAGGTACCACTGTAATCAAATTTATGTGCCACAAGCATAGGACCTCAGGGGGCTGTCTTATATGGACTCAGACCTATTGGTCCATCTAACTCAATATGATCTATTCTCACTGAAGGACACAGTTGGTGCTGTGGTCTAAACCACTGAGCCTCTTGGGCTTGCTGATTGGAAGGTTGGCAGTTCGAATCCCCGCAGCGGGGTGAGCTCCTGTTGCTCTGTCCCAGCTCCTGTTAGCTTAGCAGTTCGAAAGCACATCAGTGCAAGTAGATAAATAGGTACTGCTGTTGCGGGAAGGCAAACGGTGTTTCCGTGCGCTCTGGTTTCCATCACGGTATTCCGTTGTGCCAGAAGCGGTTTAGTCATGCTGGCCACATTACCCGGAAAGCTGTCTGTGGACAAACCCTGGCTCCCTCAGCCTGAAAGCGAGATGAGCGCCGCAACCCATTGTCGCCTTAGTCCAGGGGTCCTTTACCTATACTAACTGACCATGGGTTTTCAGTGGTCTCTGCCAGGCCTACCTGGAGGTGCCAGGGTTTGAACCTGGGAAACACAGGTGCTCTAGCACTGAACAACGGCCAGTGTATCAATGCCGTATGTGTTCAGATTCACTCCTTGTTGCCTTTGCCTCTCCCAGTTGTTGGTGCCTCAGGATGGAATTTAAACGGTAAGCCCCGTGGGGGGCAGAAGCCTTCCTTTTGCGTAGCTGACTGCAATGTGCCGTGAACGGCGGCGCGTTGTTAATAACAACAGGAATGTGTTTCGCAGGTATCCTTCCCACCACACCACACCACACCACACCACGGGCCACTGTTAAAATTAACAACTGCTTTGCAGCTTATTACTGGCGAGGGCTGTGCTCTTGCTGATAGCCGGTTTTCAGGAAGGTGAGGCGGTGGGGAGGGGGGGAGAACTGGACACAGGTGGAGGTCTTATTATCATAGGTAATTAAAGTATACTAATTAAATTAAGACTCCATCTGTCGGAGCTGAGCAAGCCAGCAGAGTCCTTTAATTAAGATACCGTGTTTACCATAATGGAGGCTGGGAGCAGGAGGCTTGACTGCAGAAGGGATAAGCAAAGAACAGGCAGCCAATGAGAATGTGCCAAGAACAGATCCCTGGAAGCTGCTGAAATGACTTAACGAAAGAAAGGAACCGGTGGGAGAAGGAGGAAGACTTTGCTTACGAAGGCTCTGGGGGAAGAGTCATCCGCCCTGCCTTTTGATGTTGACTCCATGGTGGGGTGGGCCTGAGTCCCACCCACCCTTGATATTTTACTCCAGCATGGCACTGACCAGCAGCTTCTGCTAGGAGGAGATGACCAAGAGCTGCAGCATTTTTATTTATTTATAGCAGGGACGCAGGTGGCGCTGTGGGTTAAACCACAGAGCCTAGGACTTGACAATCAGAAGGTTGGCGGTTCGAATCCCCGCGACGGGGTGAGCTCCCGTTGCTTGGTCCCTGCTCCTGCCAACCTAGCAGTTCGAAAGCACGTCAAAGTGCAAGTAGATAAATAGGTACCGCTCCAGCGGGAAGGTAAACGGCGTTTCCGTGCGCTGCTCTGGTTCGCCAGAAGCGGCTTAGTCATGCTGGCCACATGACCCGGAAGCTGTACGTCGGCTCCCTCGGCCAATAAAGCGAGATGAGCACCACAACCCCAGAGTCGGCCACGACTGGACCTAATGGTCAGGGATCCCTTTATCTTTACAGTGGTACCTCAGGTTAAGTACTTAATTCATTCCAGAGGTCTGTTCTTAACCTGAAACTGTTCTTAACCTGAAGCACCACTTTAATGGGGCCTCCTGCTGCCGCTGTGCTGCCGGAGCACGATTTCTGTTCTCATCCTGAAGCAAAGTTCTTAACCCGAGGTAATATTTCTGGGTTAGTGGAGTCTGTAACCTGAAGCGTGTGTAACCTGAAGCCTATGTAACCCGAGGTACCACTGTATTTCCATTTATAAATTGCTTTTCATAGATATCTCAATGCAATTTCGCAAGAAGTCCACCGAGAAAACAGTTGCTCAATTTTGTTTATAAAGATGGCCATAGCCATTAAAACAGAAGAAGGTTAAATACAATTTTATATGTACCCCCCCCCCCCAATTTCTTTTATTTTTGGTAATACAGTCGTACCTCAGAAGTCGGACGCCTTGTGAGACAAACGTTTTGGCTCCCGAGTGCCGCAATCCTGGAAGTGAGTGTTCCGGTTTGCAAACGTTCTTTGGAACCTGAACGTCCAACGCGGCTTCCAATTGGCTGCAGGAGCCATGCCTTGGTTCCTGAACGTTTTGGAAGCCAAATGGACTTCTGGAATGGATTCCGTTCAACTTCCGAGGTACGACTGTAATATTTTATTATTTTCTCCATATAGAAGCTTGCATTTGTTACTCAACAATTATATTCCAATTCAACAAAACTAGGGACTTCCCACTCAAGCCAGCATCAATGTTTATAATTCAAATTTTGTTTCCCCCCCCCCCAGCAGAACTCACCAGAAGACAGTTCTGGTACCTCTTAGGTGGGTGGCAATGTCGTTCTAAGAGGTGTGCATGGTGAGTTCCAGCACCTCTTTTCCTAGAAAAATAGCACTGAATTTCATCCTCTCTAACACGTTTCTTAACATATTCTGCTGTTCCCTTACACTGTGGTCCTTGCTTATGGGAAATAACTTTTTTTTAATGCAGATTAAAAATGGTTTCTAGTTTTCTTTAAAAGATGCTAAATTGGTATCTTTTATCAGTGCTGTCAATTTTGCCATCTCTGCATATTCCAAGATTTTCATTAACCATTCTTCCTTGGAGGGGGTTCTCTCCTCCCATTTCTGAGCATAGAAAACCCTTGCGGCTGCAGTCACATACATAAATACTGTACATATGTATGTAAAAAAAAAAGGGTGGAGTCATGGGAAGAGATATTTCCGTTTCATCTTTCACCAGTCAGAACATCTAGAATACTGTTTCTGCTCCTAGGTGCTGCGATTGAAGAAGGGGTGTTGTCTGGAGGACCTCAGGGCCGGAAGCCAAATGTGACCTCTCTTCTCAATCTTGGGGACTCCTCCCTGTCCCTGTTCCATGCCCCCCTCTGAGTGTTTTTGTGTAGCTGAAAGTGTCTTTGACCTGTGATATTGCCTCATTCACCTAGTTGCAGCGGCGTAGGAAGGGAAGTTGGGGGGAGGGTGGACCGCCCTGGGTGCCTTTACTGAAGGGGGTGACATTCAGTGTTAGAATTCCTGCTCCGTGATTGCAGTCATAGGATTGTTGTCTTTCACATGACATGGTATGTTTTGACTCCACAGAGTGGGAAGTGACGGAGACAGGATGTTTGTGTTACTGTGTTCCGTGAAGTGGGGCTATTGTCCTTTGTTCTTTTTCTCTTTGCTGTCTGATGCTAGAAAGAGAGAGGGAGCAGTGATGCAGTGCTCCGTGTGTGTTTATATGTAAATAAAGGTAGATTAGCCAAAATGCTGAGGTCTGTCATGCAAGATGCGCAAACTCTGCGGATTCTTAAGTGTGCCGGTGTCTGTAGGCATCGGTCGCTGTGATGTTCGGGCTGAAGAAAGCTTCTGAAGCTCCCGAACGATCGACCAGGAGGGAGAGAACATGCCAGTACGTTTCCGAGCACAATTCAAAGTGTTGGTGCTGACCTTTAAAGCCCTAAATGGCCTCGGTCCAGTATATCTGAAGGAGCGTCTCCCCCCCATCGTTCTACCTGGACACTGGGGCCCAGCTCCGAGAGCCTTCTAGTGGTTCCCTCACTGAGAGAAGCCAAGTTACAGGGAACCAGGCAGAGGGCCTTCTCGGTAGTGGCACCCGCCCTGTGGAACGCCCTCCCACCAGATGTCAAAGAGAACAACAACTACCAGACTTTTAGATGACATCTGAAGGCAGCCCTGTTTAGGGAAGCTTTTAATGTTTGATGCATTGCTTTATTTTAATATTGTGTTGGAAGCTGCCCAGAGTGGCTGGGGAAGCCCAGCCAGATGGGCGGGGTATAAATAATAAATTATTATTATTATTATTATTAGTCTCTGCCAGGGTCCTGCTCGAGTGTAGGCTGAACTCCTGACATTCAGTGCACTGCCCGCCCGTGAATCCCAAACCTACCCCAAGCTGTCGGGGTAAGCAGGGGGGAGCTGCGCTGCTTTGCTGGTGACATTCCCCCCCCTTCCCCCTTCGCTTGGGCGTCGCGGGCGGGCGGCGTGCCTAATGTCTGCCATGAGCGGCTTGGGAGCATTACGCTTCCCATTTTTAAGTTCAGAATAGAGTACATTTATACCTCGGGTTAAGAACTTAATTTGTTCTGGCGGTCCCTTCTTAACCTGAAACTGTTCTTAACCTGAGCTACCACTTTAGCTAATGGGGCCTCCCGCTGCCACCGCACGATTTCTGTTCTCATCCTGAGGTAAAGTTCTTAACCTGAGGTACTACTTCCGGGTTAGCAGAGTCTGTAACCTGAAGCGTCTGTAACCTGAAGTGTCTGTAACCCGAGGTACCACTGTAGTTGCTTTGGAAGACGATAATCAGGCACCCACAGCTTCCTATTCTTTCTACGAAGAAGGGTCAGGCTGGATGTCCAACGGGGCCCACGCCGACGTTACGATTCTCTGACTTTCCTAAGAAACTTCAATGAGATGTCTGGGTGAGCTGACCCCAAATCGTACTGGCCATTGAGGTCAAAGCTAGAAGACGAGCAGGAACGAGAGCAGATGCTGGAGCAGTGGTTAAAAAAATGTGTTCCTGGCAGCTTGCCTGTGGCAGGATGTCTATGTGCGGATACAGTTGTATCAGTGGAAACTTTGCCATTGATTTGGAGGATGCAGCGGGGGGGGCGGGGGGCGAGTGTTGCACGGCTTGACTCTTTTTATAAAAGAATTATATAATACTCAGCGATTCGTCCTTCATAAAAACACAGATGTTGCATATTAAAATCCGCAATCGATATTTACAGCTGCCCGAGTCTTTTCCAGTAATTAATACCTGGTTGCCAATTTTCTTTATTATTTCTTTCTTGGTTTGTTTTTAAGGCAATAAAAGGATGTCTTCCTCTCTTTGATTCGAACACAAATTCAGCAAGGACAACCAAGTTTGTAAATATTTGCTTTCTTGATTTCTTCCATCTTGGCAGTTTCCTAATCTCTGATATTGGATAGAGAAAGATAGATGATAGATAGATAGATAGAGTGGTACCTCGGGTTACAGACGCTTCAGGTTACAGACGCTTCAGATTACAGACTCCGCTAACTAAGAAATAGTACCTCGGGTTAAGAACTTTGCTTCAGGATAAGAACAGAAATTGTGCTCCGGCAGCGCAGCGGCAGCAGGAGGCCCCATTAGCTAAAGTGGTACCTCAGGTTAAGAACAGTTTCAGGTTAAGAACAGACCTCCGGAACGAATTAAGTTCTTAACCTGAGGTACCACTGTACGTATATACATACAGTGCTGGGGGGGGGGTGGACACAGGGGTACACATACCCCTAAACATTTTGTGAATCTAACGGGATAAGAAACTAACATGTTTGTTTGTTTTTTAAAATGGTTTCTTCTCTAGCACGGTCAATTGCCAGTTCCATTGCTACTCCTGATGTCCATTCACTGTATTTATTTTTCCTGATCTGAACTATAAAATGGTGATTTTCTTGAGAATACCCCTAAACATTTTTAAAGAAAAAAAAAGCACTGGATAGATAGATAGATAGATAGATAGATAGATAGATAGATAGATAGATATAGACAGACAGATGACAGGAAAATTCGCAGTACAGAGATATATGAAAGCATCTCTTGATAAGGCCGTGACAAATTATTTATACATGTTAAACAGATAAAGCTTGTTCCTTTTTTGCTTCAGGGCATATGGAGGTGGGCAGGGGAAGCTCTATATTCAGGCCTCTTTTTTAAAAAACAACAACCCAAAAACACAACCGTATCCAGGCTTCCTTCCCTCCTCCTTGGTCCCAGGAGAGGCAGAAGCTGGTAGCAGAGCAGATGGGTGATCACAGAGAAATCTATCAAGTAGGGAAAGCTCGTTCTTCTCTGCCCACTGAGGAGGTTTGCAGGTTTATCTTCGGGACACTGTGTTATGAGCACAGCACCCCTGTGGGACTGAAGCCTCCCCTCTCCCTTGGCATCTAATGGGACTTTTGGACCAGGTTTGGGCAGTGCAGCAGCAGGGGCTGAAAACATTTTAATTGCTGATTTATCTCGTTCTCCCTCTCCTGCTTTTAAGCTTGCTTTGCATTCTCCCTAATTCCTTCCCCGCCCCCTTCCACAAATTCCCTCACTGTGGCACTTCCAGACAGTTGTTGCTTTTGGGTGGGATTCAATCACACGCCGGCAATGCTGAAGTGAAGGCAGTGAAGGTCCTGTGCGAGGTGGTTGGAGGATGAATGGCGGCTAACAGATTGAGGTTGAATCCTGACAAGACAGAAGTACTGTTTTGGGGCGACAGGGGGCAGGCTGGTGTGGAGGACTCCCTGGTCCTGAATGGGGTAACTGTGCCCTTGAAGGACCAGGTGCACAGCCTGGGAGTCATTTTGGACTCACAGCTGTCCATGGAGGTGCAATTCTGTGTCCAGGGCAGCTGTCTACCAGCTCCATCTGGTATGCAGGCTAAGACCCTATCTGCCCACGGACTGTCTCACCAGAGTGGTGCATGCACTAGTTATCTCCTGCTTGGATTACTGCAATTCGCTCTATGTGTGGTTACCTTTGAAGGTGACCCGGAAAATGCAACTAGTCCAGAGTGTGGCAGCTAGACTGGTGACGTAGTGGCCACTGAGACCATATAACACCGGTCCTGAAAGACCTACATTGGCTCCCAGTACATTTCTGAGCACAATTCAAAGTGTTGGTGCTGACCTTAAAAGCCCTAAGCCGCCTTGGCCCAGTATACCTGAAGGAGCATCTCCACCCCCATCGTTCAGACCAGACACTGAGGTCCAGCTCTGAGGGCCTTCTGGAGGTTCCCTCACTGTGAGGAGTGAAGCTACAGGGAACCAGGCAGAGGGCCTTCTTGGTTGTGGCGCCCGCCCTATGGAACGCCCTCCCATTAGATGTCAAGGAAATAAACAACTATATAAAAATGCTATTTTTCTAGAAAAAGAGGTGCCGGAACTCAGCATGAATGATTACCTTGTTCTCTTATAATGGCAATGATGCCCACCTGAGAGGTACTGGAACTGAGTACCGACGAGTTGGTAAAAAAGACCTGAATATTTGTCTGCCTTTGCCATTGCCCACTTCCACCTTTGATCTTGCCCACCATTGGAATGTGGCCCTCGGAATGTTAGCTACATCTGAATTTGGCCCTCAGGCCAAAAGAGGTTCCTCAGTAATGAGTTAGATAAAGTAGCAACATCTCTCGGTCGGGAGTCCCTCACTAGAATTCAAAATGGCCGCTCCCCCGTTTTACATGCTGCACGAATTTGTAATCTCATGTTACAAAAGTGTGAGAAAGTAATAAAGAAAGAAAGCAAAAAAACCAAAACCCCACAACCCTCTCTGTTGGAGGCAAATAAGGATTCTTAGCATTTTCTCTGGGGGAAGTGACCTTTCAGGGTCAGTTTGCACAAGCCGGAATAGGTGCAGGCAAACTGGCGCAAGGTAAGAGACGGCGGCTAGCCAATTCCACCCTCTGAGAGGTGAGAGGGGTCTCGTCAATTTTGAGGCACGCAGAGGCGGACCCACCAATGCCCTGCTCTTCCTTGGCCTTTCCGCAGAAACGGAAAAAAAAGTTCCAGATGTGGAGGCGGATAATATTTTTCTCCTTCTCTGCAAATGTGACATATCGCTTTGGCAACAGCTTCTTATTCAGGGAGTAGCTCAAACAAGTTTTTTTTTTTTAATTAGATCCAGACTCCATATATTCCAGAGCTGCCTCAGAACAGCGGACAGCCAGATGGCCCTGGATAACTCACAAGCAGGGCATGATGGGAGAATTATCCTTTGCCTTGCCCCAGTATAATCAAAGATTGGCTTACTCTGAGATGTGCAAGTTCCTTTACATTCCAGCTGTCCCTCTTCCGGGGTGGACAGAAGGTGGGTTGGGATGTCCTGGTAGACCTCCAGACAAATGGCAGTAGATCAGCAAAGACTTTCGACTCCTAATGGTGTAGCAGTAGCACCAACCAAAAATAGAAAACCCACCCTTTCTCTCACCTAAATTAGGCTGCTGAAATGTTGGGGTGAAATGGGAGTGTATTGATCTTGAGTTCTGGTGCTGAAAGCAAGTTCCAGGGTTGAGCATATGCTTTCAGCCATATTTTTCTGCAATCCCATGTTTACCTTCCTATTTTGCTCCTGGCTCTGGTTGAAGTCAATGAAAAACAAGAAAGATCCTGCCAACCCAAAGTTTGCCCATCTGTTGCTTTCTGCACCAAGGGCGGTTCTTGCTTTCTGCTACCTGCATAATTGTTTTCAAGATTGTGAGTGTGCACTCGGGTAAGAGGCGATGCTTTCCATCCTGTCCTCTGTTCATCACAATCAGCGTTGTTTGCATTCCACTACAGTTCTGCTAAAATCGACATTGTTCACCTCACGATCGGCTATGGCTGAAATTAATTGTATGATTAATTTGGCTGCATTTTGATGACAAGGAAGTGTCAGAAACAATGCAGGTAATAATGTAATTATATACAGTGGTACCTCGGGTTACAGATGCTTCAGGTTACAGACACTTCAGGTTACAGACTCCACTAACCCAGAAATAGTACCTCGGGTTAAGAACTTCGCTTCAGGATGAGAACAGAAATCATGTGGCAGCGGCACGGCGGCAGCGAGAGGCCCCATTAGCTAAAGTGGTACCTCAGGTTAAGAACAGTTTCAGGTTAAGAACAGACCTCCAGAACGAATTAAGTTATTAACCCGAGGTACCACTGTACATAACATTTGCAGACTTCTTTTTTTTTAAAAAAAGCAAACCAATGACATAGCAAAGACTGCTCATATTTGCTGGCATGATTTCTATTCCTGACCTCCAACAAACATTTGAATTGCAGCAATTTCTGCTCACATTTCCATTTCCGGTGGGATTCTTCAATATCTCTAGTGTGCACGCAAACCCTCCAAGTACCCCTATTTTCCAGGGACAGTCCTGGATTTACAGAAGCCGTCCCAGTTTCTGATTTGATCCTGGAATGTCCCACTTTTCCTTAGGACGTCCATATTTTCATTGGAGAAATGTTATAAGGTATGGAGTTATGTGACCCCTGAACCAAGGATATAAGTAACTATGCAACCTTTAGAAGGCACCTGAAGGCATTCCTGTATAGGGAAGTTTTTAAAAAAATATTTATTATGTTTTTATATATGTTGGAAGCCTCCCAGAGTAGCTATGGCAACCCAGTCAGATGGATGGGGTGTAATAATAATAATAATAATAATAATGATAGACGTCCCTATTTTCCATCAGAGAAATGTTGGAGGGTATGTGCACCTATGTTCCAGAATTGCTCCGGCAGATGTCAGTCTTAATGCTATGCAAGTGACTTCTTGGATGGGGTGCAGGTAAGTCTGAATTCTGGTGTGTAAATGAAGACACGTGAACACAAAATAACCACACCTGAAAAAGGGATTTACCAGAGACCTGGCTTCCTCAGTGGTGGTACCAGGCAGAGGGCCTTCTTGGTGGTGGCGCCTGCCCTGTGGAACGCCTTCCCATCAGATGTCAAGGAAATAAACAACTATCTGACTTTTAGAAGACATCTGAAGGCAACCCTGTTTAGGGATGTTTTTAATGTTTGAACATGTTTTTAATATTTTGTTGGGAGCTGCTCAGAGTGGCTGGGGAGGCTCGGCCAGATAGATAGATAGATACTTTGTTCTAGGTGCTGTTAAAAACCAATGTTATAATCCATCTTGGCTTCTAAATATCACTTTGCAGCTGTTCAAGAATTTGAGTCTAGGTTGGTGGTGGCTGTTTTTTAATTGTTTTAAAAAATGTTTGCTCTGCCGATGTTTTGATGTTGCAGGCTAAAATCTATATTACAGAGACAATGCCGATACGTTGTGCAAGACTTGCAGGTTAATCAGATGTAGCCTATAGCAGATGGAGAAGGGTCATAGCTCAGTGGAAAACTATCTGCTTCACTTTCAGGAGGTGCTAGATTCAACCCCTGGCATCTCTAGATAGGGCTGGGAGAAAACCTTGCCTTAAATCCTGGACAGCTGCTGTCGGCCACTTGTAGACAACACTGACCTGGGTGGGAGCAATGGTCTGACACGCTGTAAGGTAACTTCTTATGTTCCTAACCTTTTGGTAATGTGTCAGTGGGGAGGGATTATAAATTGGAAGAGGCTTTTTGCAGGCCATCCAGGAATATCCTGAGACCCTACCTGCCCGCAGACTGTCTTGCCAGAGTGGTGCATGCTCTGGTTATCTCCCACTTGGACTACTGCAATGCGCTCTACATGGGGTTACCTTTGAAGGTGACCAGGAAACTGCAACTAGTCCAGAATGCTGCAGCTAGACTGGTGGCTGGGAGCGGTCACCGAAACTATATAACACTGGTCCTGAAAGACCTACATTGGCTTCCAGTATGTTTCTGAGCACAATTCAAAGTGTTGGTGCTGACCTTTAAAGCCCTAAATGGCCTCGGTCCAGTATACCTGAAGGAGCGTCTCCACCCCCATAGTTCTGCACCAACACTGAGGTCCAGCTCCGAGGGCCTTCTGGCGGTTCCCTCATTGCGAGAAGTGAGGTTGCAGGGAATCAGGCAGAGGGCCTTCTCAGTAGTGGGGCCCACCCTGTGGAACGCCCTTCCATCAAAGAAATAAACAACTAATTGACTTTTAGAAGACATCTGAAGGCAGTGATTTGGAGGAGACACCATATGGAGAGCGGAGAATTAATGGAGGTTCAGGAATCTTACAGTCCATGCTCAACAACAATATGGTTGAGCCCTAAGATGATTAGAACTTGTGAGCTTGAATTGGCTACTACTGATTTATCAGCTGACTAAATTAAGCCGTAGTTGATTTATTTATTGGCAGTTAATCACCAGGGATGGTGAATTAAGATCTCATGGGTTATTAGTCCTGTTTAACCCAAAAAAGCTTCTTACCGCCTCCCAATTGCAGGCTGCACAGCCCTTGTCTCCTTTTGGTGTGTTATAATAGGAAAGGGGGGAAATTAAAGGGGGCTGTTTTTCTTCTCTCTAGCAGTGAGTGGAAACAATCCTGCTTGTTAAAACTTTTGAGTTATCTCTCCCGCTTCAGTATCTCATAAATCCACCTATATTAAGTTTTTGGTAACATGCACATCTATTTGCATTTAATTAACTTCAATCAGTTAACGGGCGGATGATTGATCCGGGAGAAATTGTTTGTTCTGCAGCTCAGAGGTGGAGCACCTGTTTTGCGTTCAAAAGGTCCTAGATTCAGTCCCTAGCATTGTCAGCACCGCCCTTGAGCCAGTGTCACCAAGTAGACTCATCCACTTCAGCCCCGACTGGGCTGGGCGAGCTGGGTAGCACTTCCAGAGACCACCTTCTGCACAGGAACAGGTCAAAGTGCTGTGGACTCACAGCTTAGAGTTGTGAGCACCGGATTCACTTCCACAAGAAGACAGTCGTCGCACAGCAGAGTATAGCAGAGTATAGCAGAGCATAAACGACTCGGAGAGCAGCTCTGTAGAATATCTTCTTTATTCTATCTACAACTATAATACACAACTATATACAGAGCTAAATGAGGTCTAAACAAAAAATGCTGTAACAGAATATGGGGAAAGATGGAAAGGATTTGTTGAGTTAATTATTAGGTTAAATTGTTAAGATAAATTTTTTAACAAAAATTGAGAAAGATGGAAAGAATTTGCTGAAACAATTAATTAAACTAGAATACAAAAAGGGAGGTGTGAGGAGGTCAATGAAACAAGCAAATGGAAATTATAGATATGCAATTTGGGATTTGTGTCTTTTTCCCCCCCCTTCTTTTTTATTTTTCTTGTGCTGTATTGTTGTATTGGTTGTTATGTTTTGCGTTTTTCTCCTTTTTTTGTATTGTAGTGTTGTTTTTTCTTTTTTCTTTTTTTGTAATTCTGAAATTATCAATAAATATTATTTAAAAAAAAATAAACGAAAAATGCTGCACTGAGTGTCTGCAGCGGGTCTTAGCAGCAACAATCTCTCTCTAACACTCAATCTCTCTCTCCAACACTTTGATGTGAGGCTGAAGCGGAATAAGTAGAGAGCAGAAAACCGCCCCTCCTCTCTGGAGAATCAGCAGAGAACATCAGCAGATTCTTGGATATGGGAGGGGTGAAATCTCCTCAAGCATCTCACCCTGAACGGATCAGTCAACCGGTGATGGGAAAGACCCTCTGCCCTAAACCCAGGATCAGAGGCACCAACTTGCACCCAAGATTGAAGGGGTCCAGCATGCATTGCGTGTGTGTGACAGCATGCAGGCAACGTGTATCACATATGTGCGACGTCAAGCTCCCAACATGCTCTATGCATGGGACGTCGCATCATCAGGAGGAGGCAGAGCCCAGTGTTACATGGCTTCATTGACCAGCGGCTCCTCTCTCACGCTCAGGAAGAACTGGACATTGGAGCTACATTGTGCTCGGCTCCACGCTTGGCCTCCTCCACCTCCTCAATATTGAGGGGGCCCGGCCCCTTCCTAACAGATACTGAGGGGGCCAAAGGCACCTTGGCCACGTAGGGGTAACAGGTAAAAGGTAAAGAACCCCTGGACGGTTAAGTTGGGGTTACCAGATTTTTTTCAATGAATCCGGGGACACTTTTCAACTTCAATGGATTTTGTATGGGGACTGATTTGTAAATCTGGGGACTGTCCCCGGGAAACGGGGATGTCTGGTAACCTTAGGTTAAGTCCCGTCAAAGGCGACTGTGGGGTTGGGGCGCTCGTCTCGCTTTCAGGCTGAGGGAGTCGGTGTTTGTCCACAGACAGCTTTCCAGGTCATGTGGCCAGCAGGACTAAACCGCTTCTGGAGCAGTGGGACACCGTGACAGAAGCCAGAGCGCACAGAAATGCTGTTTACCTTCCCACCGCAGCAGTACCTATTTATCTACTTGTGCTAGGTTGGCAGGAGCTGCGACAGAGCAATAGGAGCTCACTCCATCGCGGGGATTCGAACCACCAACCTTATTGACAAACCCAAGAGGCTCAGTGGTTTAGACCACAGCGCCACCCGCATCCCATGCAGGCTCCATAGAACTGATGCCCCTGCCCAAGAGAGCTGCTGCCGCTCAGTGTGGACTGTATTGGACTAAATTGGGGCTTCCCAAACTATGGTCTGCATTTAAATATCCATGTTGGTTTTTTTGATTGAGTTTTATTGCTCCCTTTATTTCTTGTAGGGCAGCGAAAAACAATGTGCAGGAGACAGAAGCAGCAATCCAACTGCAAATAAAAATCATGCAGCATTTAGCACAGTGCCTTGCAACTGCTGCAAGAGGCGGGGAAAAAGTCTGAAGGGATTCACCAAGATCATCAGTGATTTTCAAGGGGACCATCGGAGTGTGGGAACCGCTGGACTAGAGACGGACAAATTGCCTGGCCAATTGACAAATAAGGCAGCTTTCTCTGAACTTAATTCTGCATTGCTTTAGTTCTGCACAACTGAACGCAGGACTGAGGTCCACGGACATGTGCTTGCAATTGACCCATTGGCATGAATAGCCATTAACTTCAATGGTTCTTCTCCTAAGTCAGTTGAATGAAGGCGACCCACTGTTCACACCCCAATATGCCAAGGCTTGATGAAACTGCTGAAACTGAAACTGCTGTTGAACCACCCACTGGCTCTGAGATTTGATTGGATGTGATCTACACGTTCTCAGTCTCTTCTCAGTAGCTTTGAGGACTAGCGCCTTCGCTAACCCCTTTCTTTAAAGGAAGGACAACTGGGCCCTGCACCAGATCCCGAAACGTGCCCCCCTGGACCACCCCCTTCCTTTGAGTATAGGATATAAGATCTGGTCTAATAGAAATGATTTTTATTTATTTTTGCATTTGGAGTAATTATATTTATTTTTCTGCCCGCACAAAAATAAGTCATCTGTTGTACACAAGCATCTTTCTCTTTGGTCTCTTGGCTGTTTCTGATTTCTGTTCCTTCTCCTCGTCCTTTATGTGGAGTTCAGCCAGGCAGATGGTTGCAGCGTGGGCAGATGTGCCCATTCCCTTTCGCTGTTAACAGCTAAGCATGGTAGATTTGACTTGGGTGTTTGTTCTAAGTGGCTGGTTTTCTGGATGTGCGGGAGCAAAGGTTATTGGAGGCTCAAGCTTTTGAGGCTCATTAAATTTAAATTAGAGGAGGAAATTCCCCCCCTCTTTTTTCCTAGTGAGACGAGGGAATCTATTTATTAGCAAAACTGGCAAGCATCATATTCTGTAGATGGAAGTAAATTCGCCCCCTGCTTATGGTGTGATCAGAGCAGCAGAGAGGCAATCAAGCCCTGACATTTTCAATTTTGGAGACCAAATTCTCTTGTCTCTTCTTCTCGCCCCTCTTGGGCAGCAGGTCAGTTTTTTCTCTCTCTCTAATGAGCTGTGAGTCCCAAACCCTAATATACCTCTCAGTCTTTGCAATGTGTTTTGCTGCATTTAGGTTTACTGTTCTTTTTCATCCTGGGGAGGCTGCTGCCTTTGTACTTTGTATCTCGCTCTCAGCACCCCTGCAGGCATGACTGTTGTGTCCCGTCCCCCCCTTTTAGAGAAGGCAGAGTTAAGGTGCAGAAAAAGTGGTTTGCCCCTGTGAGATGCAATTAGGATTCCATATGTCTAGGAGTTGGGGGCATTTATAGTAAGAGCCCTATATTCCAGATGTGTTAACAAAGAACTCTACTACCCTGTGTCCAACCCTTGTTTTCTTTTTTGGGTGCTCAATACAAACGGAAGTTGGTGGCACCATTAAAGGTGACAAGCCATTCTCCTCACAGATGCCCGGTCCAGGGCCGGATTTAGGTTTGACAAGGCCCTAAGCTACTGAAGGTAATGGGGCCCTTTATATGTCCAGCTGTCCTTTGCCAAAAACAAATTGCCGCTGTTTTTTGTGTTGAATATATGCTATATGGTAATTTACGGACCTAATAGGTATCTAAAGCCATTGGCACATAACAAAATATGTATTTTATCAAAGTAATTGTTGAACTGAAATACAATTAAGAAGTATATATTAGTGAAATAGAATTAAGAAGAAGTATATTAATAGTGAAATAATTATTAAGCTCTAACTTAAAATGATTGGGGGCCCATTACTTATATCAGGCTTCCTCAACCTCGGCCCTCCAGATGTTTTGAGACTGCAGTTCCCATCATCCCTGACCACTGGTCCTGCTAGCTAGGGATCATGGGAGTTGTAGGCCAAAAACATCTGGAGGGCAGAGGTTGAGGAAGCCCGACTTACATCATAGGAGCCTACACAAACCACTGTTGCTGTATGTAGGTTTTATTTTATTTGTTTTTTTATCTTATATTTTGGAAGTGTACATCCAGGGTTTTTTCCTTTAAATTTTTTTTTGGGGCCCCAAGAGAGTGGGGCCCTAAGCTATAGCTTGTTTAGCTTATATGTACCAATCTGGCACTGGTCCGGTCACATCAGCTTGGGGGATTGAATTCTCTAAACAGAACTGCTCTGCTTTTCACGTTGATTGCCTTTCCTAACAGTGGGAGAAATGGGACTCTGTTTGAACAAATGCTAAAATGGTAGAATTACTCATGAGAGCAGCTGTTCAAAGTCCAACCAATAAATCACTCATGTTCTGCCTACGATGGCAATTTCTGTCCCTTCTTGGTGAACCGCCAGAAGACGCGGCAACATCCCTGGGCAACAAGTTCTGTAGGCCAAGTCCTATGTCGGAGGCTAGATGCCTCTGAACAACAGTTTCTGGGAATTGCAAGTAGAGTAGGGTTGCCATATGTCAAAAAGTGAAAATCTGGACAGAAAGGTACTGAGCTTTTTTCAAAATTCTGTAGCTATTTTTAAAGGGAAATCACCAAAAACGACACCGCCAACATGGGTTGCCATACATCCAGATTTTCCCTGATGTTTCAGTGATTGCCGGCTGCATCTGGGAAATTCCGGATGCATAGCAACCCTAAAGTTGAGAGACTGCTGATGCATTTGGGTCCTGCTTTGAGGCTTCCACTATAGACATCTGGTTAGCATACCTGCCAAGTGTCCCGAAAAAAAGGATATACCTTTCTCCCCCTCCCCATGCGGTGGCCATTTTGGGTGCTGTACTCTCGTTCTTAGGGGTGGCGCTGTAGGTTAAACCACAGAGCCTAGGACTTGACGATCAGAAGGTTGGCGGTTCGAATCCCCGCGACGGGGTGAGCTCCCGTTGCTCGGTCCCTGTTCCTGCCAACCTAGCAGTTCGAAAGCACGTCAAAGTGCAAGTAGATAAACAGGTACCACTCTGGCGGGAAGTTAAATGGCGTTTCCGTGCGCTGCTCTGGTTCGCCAGAAGCTGCTTGGTCATGCTGGCCACATGACCTGGAAGCTGTACGCCGGCTCCCTCGGCCAATAAAGCGAGATGAGCACCGCAACCCCAGAGTCGGTCACGACTGGACCTAATGGTCAAGGGTCCCTTTACCTTTACTCTTGTTCTTATCCCGAAAAAAGTGTTCTTTTTTGGGGTGAGTGTGAGGCATAGGTCATGTCATTCACCCGGGAGCATGTCCCAGTTTGGGTCTGGAAAAAAAATTGGATGGTATGGGTTAGCTGAACTAGTTGGGCCTCTGGCCTGACCCAGCTTGATCTTGGTGGCTGCTTCCAGACTTTAGAACTCCCTCTCTGGAGAACTTAGACTGTTTCCCTCCTTGTTGTGCTTCCGCCGGAAGGTGAAGATTTTCTTGCTCCACAGAGGTTTTTGGGAATTGGCTGCTTTTAATACTGCTGTGCTGTTTTTATTGTAATAATTGATACAGTTTTAATAGATTTTATATGTGTATATCGTTTTAATTGTGGACGTGGGTGGCGCTGTGGGTTAAACCACAGAGCCTAGGACTTGCCGATCAGAAGGTCGGCGGTTCAAATCCCCGCGACGGGGTGAGCTCCCGTTGCTCGGTCCCTACTCCTGCCAACCTAGCAGTTCGAAAGCACGTCAAAGTGCAAGTAAATAAATAGGTACCGCTCTGGCGGGAAGGTAAACGGCGTTTCCGTGCGCTGCTCTGCTTCACCAGAAGCTGCTTAGTCATGCTGGCCACATGACCCGGAAGCTGTACGCCGGCTCCCTTGGCCAATAAAGCGAGATGAGCGCCGCAACCCCAGAGTCGGTCACGACTGGACCTAATGGTCAGGGGTCCCTTTACCTTTTATAGTTTTAATTGGTCTTCCCCCCAATGTTTCTAAAGGTTCTGATTTTTATCTGTAAGCTGCCTTGAGTTCCTGTCAGGGGGAAAAGGCAGAGTATAAATAAATATAAGATTATATCACAATCATCAGGACTTTCTTCCAGCTGGAACTCGCCTTTCAAGAGGGCTCCATTGCCATTCTAAGAGAATGAGGGAGGTGTTCGTGGTGAGTTCGTGGTGAGTTTTTTTTTTTAAGCACTAATAATAATAATAACCCACCCCCCTCTTTGCACTTTTCACATAGCTGTCAACTTTTCCCTTTTCTTGCGAGGAATCCTATTCAGAATAAGGGAATTTCCTTTAAAAAAAAGGGAAACGTTCCTTTAAAAAAAAGGGAAACGTTGACAGCTATGACCTTTCATGCACCCTGATGTCACACAAAGGCCTGCTGTTCCATGCTCCCCACAACTTGCTTGCAGTGTGTGTGTGTGTGTACACAACAGACTGCATTCAGCAATGGCATAATGCACATCAAATCCGAAAGCGAATACATTTCCCGTGTAGTTGCTTTTGCACAATTGAGAGCTAGCCACGGTGTCCGAGCATCTGTCTAGCCTTCTGCCGCTCTCTGGAATTGGATTGCGACAACGATCTTATAAATCATTGCCTCACCTCGCCAGTTGTCTCCTCCTGCCCACCCCACCCCCTCCGGCCATATATATTATGTTTATAAACCAAAATGCCTTGACAGTATGCAAATCCTTGGTCAGCAGCAGACACTCTCCTCTTTAGGGTCTCAAATGCAGGCTTTGCCTCAGGTTTAAGGGTCCCCCCGGACTAACTATACACTTACGGACCACCTTTGTCCAGCCCAGGGAGACTTACCTGGTGGCGGCAGCGTTCTGAACCATACTAGCTGGGCTGCTTTTGGCCACCATTTTAATGTCCCAATGACAAGGTGGATAAAAATCAATGGGTTTTTTTTATTTAAATCAGATTTTTTAAAAATTTAAATCAGATTTTTAAAAGAAAATGCTTTTGGAGGAAAAATCTTTCTAAAGATAGTTTTCTACTTAAGTTACATTATGGTCCAAAGGCTATTCATCGGGAAATAAGGATTTGTTTTAAGTTTTTCATTTAGACTGCTAAAACTCAGTCTAAGTTGTTGTTGTTTAAAAAAATTGTTTAACCACATCAGTTAACAAACATGGATATATATGCTATAATGTTATTGTTTTTGTTACATAAATTGTTTAAATTCTTATTAAGGAAATGATTATTTTTCTCCTTCCAATAAAGTAAAGCAGAAAAGTTGTCCAAATATAAACAGTTAACCTATTAAACCTCACAGTAATTTCATAATTATCTATGTATTTTGAATAGTATAACCACATCCGTAATTTTTGATATAACTGAAAAACTACTCTGAAAATTTATTATTCCAAAAATAAAAGCTTCATCTGGTTGTAAATATGAAGATTATACCAGCAAGAACGAATCTTTCTGTAAAAAAAATGATTTAAATCAAGTCTTAATGCCTAGTGATTTAAATCAAGTCTTACTGACTGGTGATTTAAATCCTCATTTAAATCGATTTGATTTGATTTAAATCAAACCCACCTTGCCCAATGGAAGTGCTGACGGCCACCAACTTAGACGGCTTTAAGAGAGGATTGGACAAATTCGTGGGGGAGAGGGCTAACAATGGTTGCTGTGTTCTGCCTCCTCAACTGTAGGCAATAATGCTTCCGAATACCAGCTGCTGGAAGCCACAGTGTACCGACGGGGAGAGCCACCTGCTTGGCCGCTGTGAGAAAAGGATGCTGGACTAGATGGGCCATTGGTCTGATCCAGTAGCCTCACCTTATCTTCTCGTGTGTCATGGCTAGTAGCTATTGACGGCGACGCCACCCATGAATTGGCCTGATCCTCTTCGGAAGCCATCCAAATTGGCCAAGAGGAATGCCCAGCTAGAATTTGGTAGCCATTGTCAGTGCTTTTTTTCTGGGGGCACACATACCCCTAAACATTTTGTGAATCTAACGGGAGAAGAAACTATTTTCAAAATTTTTTTAGTTCCTTCTCTAGCACGGTGAATCGTCAGTTCCATTGCTACCCCCAATGGCGGCCTCATTTCCTGTCACGGTGTTTCCTGAGTCTCAGATGGAAGCGAGCGTTTAATGTGTGAAGTAGTGTCGAATGTGTGGTGTTTTATGAGGTAATGCATGTTTTTGGTACTTTTGTCCATTTACTGTATTTATTTGTAACCACCAACCATCATTTTGGGGAGCTTTCAAATGCAGGAGGTGGTAACTGGATTTGCGAGCGTATCTGTCACCGATTCGCCATTGGGATTGTTCATTCTCGGAAGCATTGAGTGACTGAGTACATTTCTAAGCACAATTCAAAGTGTTGGCGCTGACCTTTAAAGCCATAAACGGCCTCAGTCCTGTATACCTGAAGAAGCATCTCCACCCCCATCGTTCAGCCTGGATACTGAGGTCCAGCTCTGAGGGCCTTCTGGCAGTTCCCTCATTGTGAGAAGTGAGGTTACAGGGAACCAGGCAGAGGGCCTTCTCCGTAGTGGCGCCCGCCTTGTGGAACGCCCTCCCACCAGATGTCAAGGAAATAATCAACTATCTGATTTTTAGAAGACATCTGACTGCAGCCCTCTTTAGGGAAGTTATTGTGTTTTTAATATTCTGTTGGGAGCTTCCCAGAGTGGCTGGGGAGACCGAGCCAGATGAGTGGGGTATAAATAATAAATTATTATTATTATCATCTACACCCCTCCCTTTTCAAGAGTTATTAGTGGAGAGAAAAGGACATTCTTCTGAAATCTAACAACAAAACCAGAAGCCACTCATTATTCTGCCCCTCCATAATGCAGAGGGAAACTTTATTCTCCATTTCAAGGGCAGTATTAAAAATAAATACATGATGCAGAGAGACGTGGCCATCCTTGAATCAGAAAGAGGAAAGTGTGGAGCATAGTGTAGGCAGAAGAGAGGGAGAAAGATCTGGCACAAGAGAGCGGGAGAAAGCAAAAGGTGGTGAGGCAACGAGACAAGCAGAGAAACTTGGGAAAGGCGGGAGAGAAGGAACCCTTATGAAACATTTATATACTATATATCTATAGCACCGAATGCTTTATAATCCTTCTCTCATCCATCATCACAACAATCCTCTGAGGTAGGTCCTTAATGTTTGCAGGGGAGAGGGTGAATTGCTCGTAGCAACCCAGTGGGTTCGGAGAGGGAAGCTAGGATTTAAACCCTGCTCTTCTGCATCGAAGTCCATTGATCCAATCCTGCAACCGCAAAACCCACCTGGGAATAGGCTTCCATGGGTGGATCTGCTGTGCTGGGTGTGGACTCCCCACTCACCCAGCATGTGTGAATAACAGAGAACCACACCCAACAACCTGGTAATGCACACACAACTTCCCTGTGTGGACTCCCATGCGCTCAGATTCCAGGGCACAACAGTGGAGACATTTTGTCAGCATCAGTGAATGTCAGGAGAGCGTCACAATGCTGGCTATAAAATTTCAACCGAATTTGGCAACTTTTCCCCAATGTGTGTGTTTCAAATTTTAAATTATTTGAGGAGCCCAAACACTTCTCTTTTTGGATTGGCTGGAACCCTGATTCTTCCCACTGAATGTGAGCTGGCGCTATCCAAAGTAGAAATCCACATAAGAATTCACCCAGCCGAACTTCCAGCTTAGAAAGGCGCAGGCATTCACATTTGAAATTTCGTATTCCCCTCCTCTTTTACAAATTTCACATTCTGCGTAAACAGCTGGTTTTGGACTACAATTCCCAATATGCCTGACCACTGGCCCTGCTAGCTAGGGATGATGGGAGTTGTAGTCCAAAAACAACTGGAGGTCCCAGGTTTGGGAAACCCTGCACTAGATTGACCAAAGAGCCACTTCCTGGCAGAGCCATCAGGGCAAGTCCTTCCCCCTCACCTCCCTTTTGCTCCATGTTGGTTGATGCTACTGGCAAGTACATGAGGCTGGCATCCACCAAAGCAGCCCAGCTAGCTTCAAAAGATGCCTAAGTGAGTGGTAGACCAACCGGTGGTTGCTTACGGTGGCCTGGACAGAACAATTCAAAAGAGAAAGCTGCTACTGGAAATAATGGGAGGGGGACCTCGGTACGTCATGCTCCTTTTAGCTTCCTTTGGAATACAAATTTTAGAGACTTCGGTAATCGTCCTGGGCAGGCACTGTGCTGCACCCATTGCCTGCGATCTGGTTTGGTCGTGGAGCGCCTGCTTCCCTTGTGGTCCCTCCTAATCTGTCCATGAGAAAGAGAATGTGCTCCTAGGGGATGCTCTGAGCCAAGTCTAAGAGCAGGCAGAGGGGCCCATTCTTAGGGGTTGTGCTGCCACTTCCTTCTGCCAGAGACTTCGCCAAATCTTTGAGCCCAAGCTACCCAGTCACGCTCAGAGGCAACGGTGTTTGGGTTTTGCTGGCGTTAAATCAAGTTGATCTAACTCTCGGGTGCTGAGATCACAGAGAAGGCCATCTTGCTGCTTCCTCTGCCCTTAGAGACTCGGAGTGGCAGTGGCCCAGGAGAAGGCGTTCTCTACGGCAGGGATGTCCAGCTCCCAAGAGACTGTGATCTACTCCCAATGTAAAAACACTGGCAGTGATCTACCCATTGGATTGACCAAAGTTGTTGGGGGGAGTCAATCCATCACTGTCATGGCCAGGAACGCTCCGTGATCGACCGTTGGACATCCCTGCTCTTCAGCAACCCCTAAGCGGTAGAGCTACCTTGCGCCCCACAGAGGTGCGTCTGTTGCCTTCATTATACAGCTTTCAGAGAATGCTGAAGACGTACCTCTTTCTCCTGGCTTTTAACACTTGAGAGGTGTATGTTTGTAGGACCCACCTTATTTTTATGGTTCTAAGTTGTTTTTGATATTGTTTTTAATGCTGTAATCCATCCTGGGACCTTAGGGTGAAGGATGAGTAGTAGTAGTAGTAATAATAATAATAATAATAATAATAATAATAATAATAATAGGTCTTTCATAGAGCTGTGGCACCCAGTCCATTAATTATTTTAATAGAATCAGGGAGGTTTTAAAATAAAATACATGTAGTTAAAAGATGAGGGCAGCAGACCACATGAGCTCCAGTGGGTTGGCATGGCATCTCCAGTTTGCCTTCCTAACCTGGTAGAGTTGAGTTGTGCAAATCGAGTTCTTGTAGGCAACTGCTCTTTTGAATACTCTGCATCAGCTAGAAACGGTAGCACCGAGAGGGCCGAGGGCCTTCTGCTTGTCTTGGCGGTGGTGGCGGGGGGGGGGGGCTGACAAATGCCCCACCTTGCCACTTTTCCTGGAGGCAACCCTGACACGTTAGAAGAGGAAGACAGAACTGGGGAGAAGCATTTCCTCATTCCTTCTCCAAGAAGGAGGGATGCCTCTTCTAATATGGCTGCCTTGTTCCTTACACCAGGAATGGGGTCCCTGCGGCACCTCCAGCTGTTGACCATGGGCTATTGCTGACTGGGGAAGATGGGAATTGTAGTCCCTCAACATCTGGAGAGCCAAAGGTGACCCCCTGCTTTTAGTTACAGGTAGGTAGCCGTGTTGGTCTGCCGTAGTCAAAACAAAATTAAAAAAATTCCTTCCAGTAGCACCTTAGAGACCAACTAAGTTTGTTATTGGTATGAGCATGCAAGTTTGTTATTGGTATGAACATGCACACGAAAGCTCATACCAATAACAAACTTAGTTGGTCTCTAAGGTGCTACTGGAAGGAATTTTTTTATTTTGTTTCCCCTGCTTCTAGATGGTGTTTAAAGGTAAAGGACCCCTGGATGGTTAAGTCCGACCTAAATTCGAACCGCTGACCTTCTGATCGGCAAGCCCAAGAGGCTCTGTGGTTTAGACCACAGCGCCACCCGTGTCCCTCTTTTCCCCTGACGTGGGTGGCACTGTGGTCTAAACCACTGAGCCTCTTTGAATCCCCGCGATGGGGTGAGCTCCCATTGCTCTGTCCCAGCTCCTGCCAACCTAGCAGTTCAAAAGCACGCCAGTGCAAGTAGATAAATAGGTACCGCTGCGGCAGGAAGGTAAACAGCGTTTCTGTGCGCTCTGGTTTCCGTCACGATGTTATGTTGTGCCAGATGCGGTTTAGTCATGCTGGCCACATGACCCAGAAAGCTGTCTGTGGACAAACGCCGGCTCCCTCGGCCTGAAAGTGAGATGAGCGCTGCAACCCCATAGTCGCCTTTAACTGGACTTAACCGTCCAGGGGTCCTTTACCTTTTACCTTAGATGGTGTTTGCTGTGGTCTGTGCAACATCACCCAGCAGCAATGGAGGAGGGTGGCAAAATCTTGAAAAGGCATACTCTCTGGTAGGCATAAGAAAGGAGGAAGCATATGCCTTCCTTTAAGTAGAAATTGCCAACTTGCCAGCACAGCATGAGGATGCAGAATCAGGAGCTGGCTTCCTCCTTGCTTTCTTCTCATCACCACGGAAATTAGATTTGGGGTTTCCGGGCCCCCGGGGGTGATAGATCTGAGTTAGAGCACTGTGATCCCTGCCCCACCTCTCAATGCCTCCGTCCCACTTGGCTTTATGCAAATGCCGACCATTTGTTTTAAGTTCCGCGTACTAAATGAACTGAGATTTCTTCTAAATGGAGTGACAGCGCTACTAATTTATTTGGGTCGCATTTGTTTCTTGCGCTGCTTCTTGCCCCCAAGCCCTTGGTTGCTTGATGGATATTCTATAGAAGCAGATAAATTATATTCAGAGGCCTCTGCTAGAAAACTTTATCCGTCAAGGTGGCTAGGACTTGGCCATAACAAGGTCAGAGAAAGGGGGGGGGGGCTTAGGGACAATTAAATGGGCGAAAGAAGGGGAAGCCAGGCTCCCCATCTATATACCAGGGAACTGAATGGGCAGTGTATGATTCAGCAAGGGCCCCTTTGGAACCTGAAATGTTCTAGTAATTCAATCCACTTTTCCTGTTTCCAATTCAGTGGGTGGAGGGACATGAAGCCCAAAGTGATCTCTTTTGGGAGCCATTATGATCAGCAGACTAGGAAACTAAGTGATCTGACCCATCCTTTATTCCAGGGGTGATGAACCTCTGACCATGGGCCAGTTGTGGCTCACCGGGAATCCCAATTTGGCCTGTAAGTCCATTCCCCTTGAAATCATGCCCATCCACCCCACATCTGACATCATATGTGATTTCAGGTGTGGGGTGGATGTATCTTTGAAGGAGCTTAAAGTGAGCTCCTAAGTATCTCCTTTGCTGGAGCTGGGCGCCCTCCCACTGCCCAGTATCATGGGCCAGGAGCCAGCTTCACCTGCTGAACGGCAGCCTGAAGGGGGAGAAGGCAGAGTGACTCCATCTGTCGCTGACCAGCCTTCCAGGACACAGGAGAAGGCGCTGATGAGAACCAGCTGGTTTCAGCCTTCTTCAGCAGAGCTTTCAGCAGCAGTCAGATGCTGGAAACAACACTTATAGTTCCTGGCCCTGCCTTGCTGCTCATCTTGACCCTTGATCATCGGGTACCCTGACCCCTGGACCATCTGACCACATGGTTTGCTGTTCCCTCAACCCTAGGACTGGACCTGACTTTGGATGCTGACTCTGCCTCCAGGCAAATTCCCTCTAAGAGACTCTTCTGGTTGGCTGGTCTCCCACTCCCCTAAGCTCTGCACGTTGTTGCTCAGCAACAAGACCACGACACCCATCGACTGAGGAACGGAGAGGCCATGCCTTGCTCTAGGAGCAGGGAGTGGTTTCCTCCTGCGCAAGCCCCATTTGAGGCTCACACAGCAGAATCCCTTGCTGGGAGGAAATGTCCCACTTGTTAAACTGTAGGGACGGGGGGCAGGAGCGCAACATGGGTTTCCCACTTGGAGCATTTGCATGTTTTGGGCTAGTCCGGAATGCATGAAAGCTGGCGGACAGGTGAGCGGGTGGGAAAGGTGTTTCCAGGATGGTATGCTTGCTTGGGGACTCTCAAACTCCCCCCCCAACCCCCCTGCCTTTCAGCAGATGCTGGGGGCTTGCCACTGTGTCTGGTGCTGCAGAGGTCCTCCTCCCTGCTTGCAGCCCCACCCCCTTCCTTCCTCGCCCAACCCCAAATCAAAGTTGTACTTGGGATACAGGACGCTTCTGAGATGGGAAAGGTACGTGGTCACCCGGAAGGGTAATAAGGAACATTGTTGTGGTAGTTGTAGTCGGGACACACTTTCTGCACGAGCCTGTAGTCTATGCTGTAGAAGGTGATATAGATACAGATGACCTTGAAGGGCTTGGAGCAAACCCAGGAGACCTGGCTCTGCGTGTGGTTCAGGAAGCAGGTTTTGGAAGGGTCATAAGTGCACAGGGTGGTCTTCTTGGCTTTGTCCACTTTCTCGTACTCCACCCGGCAGTTGAAGATCTTGGATTCTTTGGCCTCGATGAAGATCTGCTGTTCGAGGTCAAACTCCACAGCTTTGTTGGGGGGCACCAGGCTGACGGAGATGTTCCCCTGCCCGGTGGAGTTGTGCCGGAAGAAGACGTTGACCGTGCCGTTCCCGTGGTCGACCACTTTCCCTGTGATCAAGAGGTTCAGCTTTACCGTCTTAATGTTGGAGTAGAAATCACCCCAGCCAAATATTTTCTTGAGCCGGCCAGGGTTGCCGACGGAGTCCCTCCGGCCGCGGGGCTGCACGCCCTGGCTGTGCTTGGACAAGCTCTCTAAGACGTCCCAAAACTCTTGGGCGTTGTTGGAGGCCAACTCCAGGAGACTGGTGTTCTGGAAGTGAGATTGGGCCGCAGAAGGTTTCAAGGAGAGCTGGCCTTTTTTCTTTTGTACCCGGGATCTTGGTTGCTCTTTGGGCGACTTCCCACTTTCTTCCTCCTCTTCCTCTGTTGCCTCGTCTTGGCCACAAATCACCTGCATGAAACAAGATGAGATCATGATGTCCTAAAGCACTGCCTTTTCTTATGGTTGTTGTTGCTTGACTTACCCCCTCCCCTGCCTTCCTTTATGGCAGTGGTTCTCAACTTTCCTAATGCCGCAACCCTTTAATACAGTTCCTCATGTTGTGGTGACCCCCAGCCATAAAATTATTTTCGTTGCTACTGTATTTTTTGCTCTATAAGATGCACTTTTTCCCTCCTAAAAAGTAAGGGGAAATGTGTGTACGTCTTATGGAGCAAATGCAGGCTGCGCGGTCTAACTAGAAGCTAGAACAGCGAGAGGGATTGCTGCGCAGTGCTCCCTCTTGCTGTTCTAGCTTCTGGCTTAGCTGTGCGAAGCCTCTTCAGGGCACGGGGAGCCTTCATCCCGCTGCCCTGAAGAGGCTTCGCACAGCTATCCCAGAAGCCAGAACAGCGAGAGGGATCATTGTGCAGCGCTTCCTCTCGCTGTTCTAGCTTCTGGGATAGCCCCTCAGTCCCTTCCCCCACCTACCGGAAAAGCCCCCAAGAGCCGCGCTCCCTTTAAAGAAATTTTTTTTTCTTGCATTCCCCCTCTAAAAACTAGGTGCTTCTTATGGTCAGGTGCGTCTTATGGAGTGAAAATTTTGCTACTGCTATGAATCGTAATGTCAATATCTGATATGCAGGATGTATTTTCATTGTTACAAAATGAACATAATTAAAGCATAGTGATTAATCACAAAAACAATATGTAGTATATGTATATATATTTTTCTTGTGGCGCGGGTGCCGTTCCCCCCCACTGACATTTCTGCCCCCTCTCCCTCACCGTGGCGGAACCTCCCTTCCTCCCAGTGTAGCAAATTGCTGGCCAATCGCCTGCTAAGGTTTGAGGCCCTGGCCAATGGGCGAGCGGCAGCTGCGCGTGGCCGAGAGGAGGAAGGGGGCTGGGCTGAGCTGGCAGAGTGGATTTCTAGCAGTTCCTCGTCAGAGCAAGCTGTTTGCCGCCACCGCTTGTGCTGCCGCCGCTCTGCTAAGTGCGGCTCCTGTGCCTGCCCTTGCGAGCGGCAGAGGCTGTCATCGGCGGAGGAGCCCACCCCCCCCCAAAAAGCTTGCTGACCCCTGGTCTTAGGCGACCCCTGTGAAAGGGGTGGCGACCCATAGGTTGAGAAGCGCTGCTTTATGGGCTCGTGGGTACCTTTGGCTATTTGAAAATCTGTTGTGGGCATCACCGCAATCTGCTGCAGTGGACTGGCTAGTTGCTGTGGGATGTAACATCACTGAAGAAGCAGTCAAATACAACATTTCCTGTTTGTCCAGAGTGGACATGCAGGGGGATGTTGCCAGCCAGGAGGATTCCCTATCACACCTGGTCTGGAGCATCCTCCCCCTGCGTGTGGCCAGGGAGATGGGTGTGACCCTGGCAGACTAGGGGCTAGTCAAGCAGCCATCTTCCTCTTGACTCTCTTGACTTTCTTGATGCCTTTTGCTGTCTGCTGGCTCTCAGCCAGCAGCCCATGGGCTCATCCCTCACAGAGGATGAGCCTACACTTTTCTCTATAACTGTTATTACAAGCTAAAGCACTGCCTTCAGGACCATACTGTGAATTGGATGTAAGTAAGATTCATTACTTTTAAAAGAAGACTGTTGTGTCATTATTTTTTTTAAGAGGAAACTAAAGGGGATTTGTGGGACATGGGTGGTGCTGTGGGTTAAATCACAGAGCCTAGGACTTGCCGATCAGAGGGTCGGCGGTTTGAATCCCCGCGACGGGGTGAGCTCCCATTGCTCGGTCCCTGCTCCTGCCAACCTAGCAGTTTGAAAGCATGTCAAAGTGCAAGTAGATAAATAGGTACCACTCTGGTGGGAAGGTAAACGGCGTTTCCGTGCGCTGCTCTGGTTCGCCAGAAGCGGCTTAGTCATGCTGGCCACATGACCCAGAAGCTGTACGCCGGCTCCCTCGGCCAATAAAGCGAGATGAGCGCCGTAACCCCAGAGTCTGTCACGACTGGACCTAATGGTCAGGGGTCCCTTTACCTTTTAAAGGGGATTTACCATGACAAGCCAGGCTTGATTGCTTAACTCAAATGATTCTCATGAATCCATCCACTAGTTTCATGCAATGTACAAGGGAATGTGCTCTGCTACAAGCTCACTAGAGTGAGAGAGGAAGGATAATATTTAATCAATATATCCTCTCCTCCTGTCCACAACATTCCCACAGTTTCAAAACACTAGTAGCTTGCCTGAGTACAAAGAGACCTGTGGTCTCATTTGAAGTGTTAATTTTCTGTCCACCAGAACACCCAGAAGGCAAAAATTAATTTTTCCAAATCAGCTCTAAGTAAATTCTCTCCCCTGGTTTCTCTCTCTCCATTGGCTGGAATGGCCCTCAGAATACTTGTGCACTCTCTTGCACATGCTCATGTTTTCACATGCACCCCCACATCTGTCCAATCACAAGCATGCACCCAAAATATCCAACACACACTCTTTTCTGCTCCTCCTTCCTCCCATTGCCCCAACCAACGTCCTTTCGCTCCCCCAAATCCCCATCCACTCTGTTTTCTGCTCTCCTCCCATGACTCTAGCTTCACCCTTTCCCTCTCTGCCATCTTGCTTTCACATCCACCTTGCACCATCCACCCCGTTCCTGCCCTTCCGTGCTCCAGAATTCCTACCTTCCCTCTTCCAATCCACAAACACGCAGCCCCAACCAGCCTTCTCTCTCTGCCCTCCAGCCAGTCGAAAGGTCTGCTGCTGTCCAGTCCGAATGGAAGTGGACGTGTGCAACAGAGACCTTTGAGCAGCCCAAGGAGACCACTGTGCATGGCATTTTCCTTGGTTATCTGATGTGGAGGGAAGCAGATGGCCAAGTGGGCACTATGGCAACCCTCTGAGCTAAGCTTCTTCTCATGGGCACTTCCTTGGTGAATGCAGATAATGGGTTATCTAGATCAGGCACCCCCAAACTTCAGCCCTCCAGATGTTTGGGACTTCAATTCCCATCATCCCTGACCACTGGTTCTGTTAGCTAGGGATCATGGGAGTTGTAGGCCAAAACATCTGGAGGGCCGCAGGTTGGGGATGCCTGATCTAGAGGATTTGCCTCTTTGAGCTGCAGCGGACTTTTCCTTTCCAGTTGTACAGTGGTACCTCGGGTTACATACGCTTCAGGTTACATATGCTTCAGGTTACACACTCTGTTAACCCAGAAATAGTGCTTCAGGTTAAGAACTTTGCTTCAGGATAAGAACAGAAATTGTGCTCCGGCAGCGCGGTGGCAGCAGCAGGAGGCCCAATCAGCTAAAGTGGTGCTTCAGGTTAAGAACAGTTTCAGGTTAAGTACAGACCTCCGGAACGAATTTAGTACTTAACCCAAGGTACCACTGTATATGGAAACTTTCTTGAATGGCCTTTTTACACATGTAGAAAGATGTTGAGCAACTGACAGTGAAAGTTTGGCTGTACCTTGTGAGCGATTCATGTATATTAATGAATCGGCAAGTTTAAACTCCTAAGTTCAGGAATACTGAAGGACCTGCAGCTATACCGGATACACACACACACACACACACACACACACACACACACACACGAGTGGTACCTCTGGTTACGTACTTAATTCGTTCCAGAGGTCTGTTCTTAACCTGAAACTGTTCTTAACCTGAAGCACCACTTTAGCTAATGGGGCCTCCTGCTGCTGCCGCACCGCCGCCACATGATTTCTGTTCTCATCCTGAAGCAAAGTTCTTAACCCGAGGTACTATGTTTGGGTTAGCAGAGTCTGAAACCTGAAGCGTATGTAACCTGAAGCATATGTAACCCGAGGTACCACTGTGTGTGTGTGTGTGTGTGTGTATTGGCAGACAGGTCCCTGCCTCAAGAAACTTACAAAAGGGAGAGCTAAAGGACATGGAAGAACAATTAGCAAGTGAGTCAAACCTACCTAGACTTCACTTTGGATGGGAGATGGAAGACTGTGCTAAAAGTTGCCTAGAATGCATTTGGAAAGAGACATTAGGATAAACTATGGTTTATTGTGTTGGGAATGAGCCTAGCCTTGCTAAAAGCTTGTAGGCTCTTCCCTTTCCCCTCCCACACCCAACTGCGTCCACTTAACCACAGTTTTAGCCTAGCCTATCTCACAGGGTTGTTGTGGAGATTAATTGTGGCTGAGAGGTGGTGACTGGCCCAAAGTCACATGGTGAGCTTCATGGCTGAGTGGGAGGTTTGAACCCTGGTGTCTATCAGGATGAGACAACTGTGGCCTCTTTTCAAGTAGTAGTAGTAGTAGTAGTAGTAGTAATAATAATAATAATAGTCCCCTACCCATCTGACTGGGTTGCCCCAGCCACTCTGGGTGACACTTTGCTGGTGCTCAGCAAGACAAGATGCTTAGTGAAACAATAAGCAGCAACCTCCCTTTAAAAAAATAAAATAAAATAAAATAAATAAAGCTTACATCCTCTTCTCTATGGATATGTCTTCGTGCTTTTATCTTTTAAAGCTGCTCCTTTGGCTTTGACGTATCACTGCAGCCGGGCACAGCCCACCCTCCACGTTGTAAAGGGAAAGGAAGCATTCCCTCTGACGGCGGATCGCGACTTTTGTTTATTGAATTGTCACAGTTAAGAGAAACGGCCTCTTTCCTCAGACAGGCGCACCACTGAGCTTTTGCCACAGGCGCGCTAACATTTATTCAATTAATCAGTAAAAGGCCAGGCAGTTAATTGATTGAAAGACCTCTAATAGCTTGACGGCTCCAGTGAATGGTTTGAAAGCTGAGAAGCGACAGAAATAATGGGTCGCGCCGCGTGTCATAAACCACTGCTGGTGGCCACAGTCATGCCATACATTCAAAGCAGTGCCACAGTCATGGCTTGCCACAAAGAATTCTGGGAGCTGTGGTTTGTTAAGGGGGGCGAGAGTTGTTCGGAGGACACCCCCCCTTTCCTTCTCAGAAATAACAATTCGCAGAGTGGCTTAGCAATCAACCCTTTTCCCACAGGGAATTCTGTGAACTGTAGCTTTGTGAGGGGGAACAGGGGGTCTCCTAACAGCTCTGAGCACCCTTAACAACGTACAAATCTCTTAAATCTTTGGGAGAAGTCGCGACTCTTTAACGTGCTTATCGTAGCGCTTCAAATGTGGCTATGCTTTGCTGATTCATATTCCTTTTTGCACTTGAAGTAGGTGTCTCATTAGGCTAGAGAGTCCAACCTCAGCGACTGGGGGTTCCTGGTTTAACTCCCAGAGTTTTAGTGGGTTCTGCTGTTTTAGGTCATTTTACCCCCAGTGCCCAGATATCTTTGGGGTTAGCCATGACTGTTTAAAGTGGCATGATACTGCTTTAAATGTATAATGTGAATGTTGAACATGGAATAACAACAACAACAACAACAACAACAACAACAACAACAATATTTCTACCCCGCCCAACTGGCTGAGTTTCCCCAGCCACTCTGGGCAGCTCTCAATTGGGTGTTAAAAACAATACAGCATTAAATATTAAAAACTTCCCTAAAATGGGCTGCCTTCAGATGTCTTTTAAAAATAGGATAGCTGCTGCTGATAATAAATAATAATAATAATAATAATAATAATAATAATAATAATAATAATAATAATTTATTTGTACCCCGCCCATCTGGCTGCCACTCTGGGCGGCTTCCAACAAAGACAAAAAATACACTTATTTCCTTGACATCTGACGGGAGGGCGTTCCACAGGGCCGGCATCACTACCAAGAAGGCCCTTTGTCTGGTTCCCTGTAACCTCACTTCTTGCAATGAGGGAACCGCCAAAAGGCCCTCAGTGCTGGATCTCAGTCTCCGGGGTGAACGATGGGGGTGGAATGGCAATCACCATCATCCTTGGGGTTCAGGAGTGTGTTTTCTTAAAAGCAAACTGGAGGGCAAGAGGACACACACACACCCTAGATAATGGTGCCGTTGAAATCCTTTCAAATTTACTTTGGGAATGGCCATGGGAACTCATTCAAGCCAGAGTGGTTCCTTGCTTGCGTAATGGGTTATATCCAACAACATTCTACCCAGAGCAGAGCTGTTGAAATCTGTGGCCCTAAAGCTCATCAGCAAAATGGCTCTACTTTGACTAGAACTAACACTGGATACAACCCATTGAACTTCATGAAGACGACTAGCTTAGGTCAATTCATCTCAATGGGCCTACACTGAATAGAACCCAATGGATGTGGGGCCACAGCCTCCCCTAGACATCTTGCTGCCCAAGCAGCTGAATTTGCCCTCTTACGTCAATAGAATAATAATAATAATTTACTGGATTTCTTACTTGCCCTTCACCATAAGGTATTGAAGTATAATACTAAAAACAGTTAAAACAATTCGCAATCAGACGAATAGGGTGAGTCTCCTCTCTCTCTCTCTCTCTCTCTCTCTCTCTCTCTCACACACACACACACGGAGAGAGAATATTTCTATGTACCGTATTTTTTGCTCTATAAGACTCACTTTTCCCCTCCTAAAAAGTAAGGAGAAATGTTTAATAATAATAATAATAATAATAAATTTTATTTATATCCCGCCCTCCCCAGCCGAAGCCGGGCTCAGGGCGGCTAACAACAATCAAATAATCAAAAAATCAAATAATCACACAATCTAAAAATATTTCATTATAAAAATTAATTAAATCAAATTGATGGCAACCAATTAAGCAAAGTTCTGTGCAGGTTGCCAGAGGAGGGAGTCAGGCTGCGCCCTGATCAAAGGCCTGGCGGAACAACTCTGTCTTGCAGGCCCTGCGGAAAGATGTCAAGTCCCGCAGGGCCCTAGTCTCTTGTGACAGAGCATTCCACCAGATTGGAGCCGCAGCCGAGAAGGCCCTGGCTCTAGTTGAGGCCAGCCTAACCTCTCTGAGGCCTGGGACCTTGAGGATGTTATTATTTGCAGACCGTAGGTTTCTCTGTGGGGCATACCAGGAGAGGCGGTCCCGTAGGTACGAGGGTCCTAGGCCGTATAGGGCTTTAAAGGTTAAAACCAGCACCTTAAACCTGATCCTGTACTCCACCGGGAGCCAGTGCAGCTGGTATAGTACCGGATGAATGTGATCTCGCAGCGAAGACCCCATAAGGAGTCTCGCCGCGGCATTCTGCACCCGCTGGAGTTTCTGGGTCAGTCTCAAGGGCAGCCCCACGTAGAGCGAGTTACAATAATCCAGTCTGGAGGTGACCGTCGCATGGATCACAGTGGCTAGGTCAGGGCGAGAGAGATAAGGGGCCAACTGCTTAGCTTGGCGGAGATGAAAAAATGCCGCCTTTGTTATAGCTGTAATCTGCGCCTCCATAGAAAGGGAGGTATCGAAGATTACACCCAAACTCTTAACGGACGGTGCTGGCACTAATTGCACCCCCGCAAGAGATGGGAGTTGCCCCCTCAATCCCATATCGTCCCGACCCAGCCAGAGGACCTCTGTCTTCGAAGGATTTAACTTCAACCGGCTCCCACGTAACCATCCAGCCACAGCTTCCAGACATCTGGTCAGTGTGTCTGGGGCCGAGTCAGGATGGCCATCCATCAACAGATAGAGTTGGGTGTCATCAGCATACTGATGGCAACCCAGCCCAAAACTCCGGACAAGCTGGGCGAGGGGGCGCATAAAGATGTTAAAAAGCATCGGAGAGAGAATCGCACCCTGAGGCACTCCACACACCAAGGAGTGGCGCGATGACAATTCCCCCCCAAGCGCCACCCTCTGTCCCCGACCAGAGAGAAACGAGCGCAGCCATTGAAGGACTGTGCCCTGGATCCCCACGTCGGCAAGGCGGTGGTCCAGGAGTTCGTGATCGACCATGTCAAAGGCTGCTGACAGATCTAGAAGAATCAGCAGCCCCGACCCACCTCGATCCAGCTGCCTGCGGAGATCATCTGTTAGGGCGACCAGAGCCGTCTCGGTCCCATGACCAGCGCGGAAGCCGGACTGGAATGGATCCAAAGCAGATGTTTCATCCAGAAACCTACCAAGCTGTTCAGCAACCGCTCTCTCAATCACCTTACCCAGGAATGGAAGATTCGAGACCGGGCGGTAATTGGATAGATCTGAGGGATCTAATGATGTTTTCTTTAAGAGCGGACGCACCACTGCCTCCTTCAGTTCCCCTGGGAATGTCCCGGTGCCAAGGGACAAATTGATAATATCCCCCAGGGGGGCCCGCACCTCGTCTGGACACGCTCTAATCAGCCATGACGGGCACGGGTCAAGAGGACAGGTGGTGGGCTTTCCAGCTTGGAGGAATCTGTCCACATCGGCTGGAGATATCCGGTCAAAGTGGTCCAATACTGGACCCGAGGACAGTCGAGGGGCCTCCAGTTCCTTTATTGTGTCCAAATTGGCAGGGAGGTCATGGCGGAGCAACAGGACCTTTTCCGCAAAAAAGCTCACAAATGCCTCACAGCTGTGTGTCAGATTGTTATTTAAATTTGGCTGTCCTTCAAGGGACGTTAAAGACCGAATTATACTAAATAATTGCGCCGGGCGAGAGCTAGCGGATGCAATGGAGGCCGAGAAGTAAGACTTCTTAGCGGCCTTCACTGCCATCTCATAGGTTTTCATAAAAACCCTATAAGATGTTCTTGAGGCTCCGTCACGGGCACCCCGCCATACTCGCTCTAGCCGTCTGAGGTCCCGCTTCATTTTCCGAAGCTCCTCGGTAAACCAGGGAGCCCGGTTTCTGCGGGGTCGCAGAGGGCGCTTAGGTGCGATCTCATCGATGGCTGCCAGGAGCTGGGTATTCCAGCCCTCAACAAGCTCAGTCAATGAGTCGCCAGGGGGAGCAAGGTCCCGCAAGGCTTGACGGAATCTATCAGGGTCCATCAGCCTCTGCGGGCGAGCCCAAATCGGCTCGCCACCTAAGCAGGGTGGGGGTGGAAAGTCAATCCTGGCTTTCAGAGCGTAGTGATCAGACCATGGCACCTTCATCGAAGGAGACATGATCACATCTATACCGGCGCCAAAGATCAAATCCAGCGTGTGGCCTGCTTGATGTGTGGGGCCCGAAACAAACTGGGAGAGCCCTAGTGTCGCCATGGAAGACACCAGGTCCAGAGCCTGTGAGGAGGGAGTGGCATCAGCGTGGAAGTTGAAGTCTCCCAATACCAATAGGTTAGGGAACTCCAAGGCCCAGCCGGCCACTGCCTCCAGCAGGCCTGACAGGGTGGCTGATGGTGCGCTAGGTGGCCGGTACACCAGCCAGACAGCCAAGCTCTCCTCGGAGCCCCACACTAGGCCAACACATTCAATGCCGGGGATCGATGGCGAAGGTAGAGCCCTGAAAGAACAATCTTCCCGGATTAATACTGCCACCCCTCCCCCCCGGCCCACAGTCCGTGACTGGTGGAGGACGGAGAAACCCGGGGGCGCCATCTCTCGTAAGGTAACAGTTACCCCTTCGCGCACCCAGGTCTCCGTCACACAAGCCAGGTCGACCCCCTGCGAGGTGAAGAAATCTCGCAGGGTAGCGGTTTTGTTGCCTATAGACCTGGCATTGCACAGCACCAGTGAAGGAGGTGAGTACTCCTTGCTCACCCTACCCTCGTCTCTCGGGATGGGGCGCAGATTGGAAGGGGTACGAGCATATCCGTATCTCGATCCCCTTCGCCTATAACATCTGCCCCCACCGCCATACCTCCCTCGCCCCTCCACGGTAGCAATCCCAAGCTTCATACCAACCTCCATTTACCAAATAGAAAGCAAAACAACCTAAAACAATTATGCCCAAACAAAACCAATCCCCACCCCACTCAATGTTCAACCCCAAAAACAAAACAAGACGAAAGAAACAAAAATACATAGATAAAAACCACCATTCATGGTGGTACAACAAAGTAAACAATAAAAGCACCTTTAAAACACCTTAAAATATACATATAATATTATAAGAACAACAACCCCCATTTAAGGTGCTGCAAATTAAAAGCAATTAAAGCATTTAAAACCATTTTGTCCATTGCTGCCGGTAGCTGCTCAGTCCTCTAAACTGTAATGGTAGTGCAGACCCCGCCCCCTAGGCCGGATGGAGTTGGCAGAAAAGGGAGCGGTCTTCCCAGCACTCACAAAGCAGCAACAGCAGTCGTGTCCCGGAGGCCTCTCTCAGGCCTCTTATGCTGTGGCGATGAGTGCAGGCCCCGCCCCCTAGGCCGGATGGAGTTGGCAGAAAAAGGGAGCGGTCTTCCCAGCACTCACAAAGCAGCAACAGCAGTCGTGTCCCGGAGGCCTCTCTCAGGCCTCTTATGCTGTGGCGATGAGTGCAGGCCCCGCCCCCTAGGCCAGATGGAGTTGGCAGAAAAGGGAGCGGTCCTCCCAACACTCACGCGAGCAACAGCAGTCGTGTCCCGGAGGCCTCTCTCAGGCCTCTTATGCTGTGGCGATGAGTGCAGGCCCCGCCCCCTAGGCCGGATGGAGTTGGCAGAAAAAGGGAGCGGTCTTCCCAGCACTCACAAAGCAGCAACAGCAGTCGTGTCCCGGAGGCCTCTCTCAGGCCTCTTATGCTGTGGCGATGAGTGCAGGCCCCGCCCCCTAGGCCGGATGGAGTTGGCAGAAAAAGGGAGCGGTCTTCCCAGCACTCACAAAGCAGCAACAGCAGTCGTGTCCCGGAGGCCTCTCTCAGGCCTCTTATGCTGTGGCGATGAGTGCAGGCCCCGCCCCCTAGGCCGGATGGAGTTGGCCGAAAAGGGAGCGGTCCTCCCAACACTCACGCGAGGAGCAGCAGTCGTGTCCCGGAGGCCTCTCTCAGGCCTCTTATGCTGTGGCGATGAGTGCAGGCCCCGCCCCCTAGGCCGGATGGAGTTGGCCGAAAAGGGAGCGGTCCTCCCAACACTCACGCGAGGAGCAGCAGTCGTGTCCCGGAGGCCTCTCTCAGGCCTCTTATGCTGTGGCGATGAGTGCAGGCCCCGCCCCCTAGGCCGGATGGAGTTGGCAGAAAAAGGGAGCGGTCTTCCCAGCACTCACAAAGCAGCAACAGCAGTCGTGTCCCGGAGGCCTCTCTCAGGCCTCTTATGCTGTGGCGATGAGTGCAGGCCCCGCCCCCTAGGCCGGATGGAGTTGGCCGAAAAGGGAGCGGTCCTCCCAACACTCACGCGAGGAGCAGCAGTCGTGTCCCGGAGGCCTCTCTCAGGCCTCTTATGCTGTGGCGATGAGTGCAGGCCCCGCCCCCTAGGCCGGATGGAGTTGGCCGAAAAGGGAGCGGTCCTCCCAACACTCACGCGAGGAGCAGCAGTCGTGTCCCGGAGGCCTCTCTCAGGCCTCTTATGCTGTGGCGATGAGTGCAGGCCCCGCCCCCTAGGCCGGATGGAGTTGGCCGAAAAGGGAGCGGTCCTCCCAACACTCACGCGAGGAGTTTGTGCGTCTTATGGAGCGAATGCAGGCTGCACAGCTATCCCAGAAGTCAGAACAGCAAGAGGGATTGCTGCTTTCACTGCGCAGCGATCCCTCTTGCTGTTCTGGCTTCTGAGATTCAGAATATTTTTTTTCTTGTTTTCCTCCTCCAAAAACTAGGTGCGTCTTGTGGTCTGGTGCGTCTTATAGAGCGAAAAATACGGTATATATGCACCCAAGGCCAGATGAATTACTTCAATGCCTGAGGTGGAAAAGCCCACAAGCGCCTCTCCTCAGGAGTAAAAATATCGTCATAATGAATTAAGCGACCATCAATTTGCTACCTTTTCGTGATGACTAAAATTATCTGCCAGAGACAGCTGTCTTGCTCTGCCTTAATAGTTTACTTGTTAGGAACTGTCCACAAATAGCCCCTCCCCCCACACAAAAAAGTATGGCCTATTTTGAATGGCCATCTAACTGCATCAAGGTGGGTTGAGTATCCAACCCACAAATAAATCCACAGGCTTAAAAAAAAAAACTTGTCTAACCCCCACCCCATATAAGCACCCAACCACACTGTGTTTAACATGTTCCAATGGCTATTTTTGAAATTCAAAAAGGAACCACTTTGTTTCAATGGCCGTTCTTTCCTGTTCATTTTAGTATGTCCCAAGAAGGGGTGTTATGCATGTGACTGTGAATCCTCTTCTGAACAGGGCTCAATGTGAGCAGCCTCAGGGTGTGTTCAGCGTCAGTCTCTCATCCCTAAAACTTGTAAAGAGATTAGTGTACTTTGGACATATTCAATATCAGTTATCAGCCACAACATGCACACCCCAAAATGATGTGCAAGACCCAGGTATCTTCAAGGTCCTCTACCTCCATTGCTGTACAGTGGTACCTCAGGTTACAGACGCTTCAGGTTACAGACTCCACTAACCCAGAAATAGTACCTCGGGTTAAGAACTTTGCTTCAGGATGAGAACAGAAATCATGCAGCGGCGGTGCAACGACAGCGGGAGGCCCCATTAGCTAAAGTGGTACCTCAGGTTAAGAACGGACCTCTGGAACGAATTAAGTTCTTAACCCAAGGTACCACTGTATAATCCTAGTGGAAAATGGTTCTGTCTGTGATCCTGTTTCCATATGATCTTTTAAATTATTTTATTACTAGAATCAGCCAGTTCAGGATCAATACTAGCGCTAAGGGAAACGTTCAGTTTTGTTTGTGTTTTAATGAGAAACTGCCTAATTCACACGCTCAAACCAATACGTGAACCGAAACAGCAATCCTTTCACAAATTCACACTTCTCCGAATTTTGCAATGCGGTTCTCCAGCCAGGCAATGTGTACATAATGCATACAGTTAAAGAAAAGTGTGCATATATTCACAAAAACAATTTCCAAAAATGTATTATATTAAATTGCTTGCAAAAAATCTCCGGGGGTGGGGTGAGGATGCAGTAGTATGCTTATAAATTATCATTAGGATTTTACCAAACAAATTGTTGCAGAAATATGAACTGCATTTAAGAACAACAAGAAACTGAAAGAAACCAAAACGGATTGATCCATTCCCATACTGAACTAAACAGAATGAAACCATGGGATCTTTAGAAACCCGGAAGTTCAGTTCCATATAAGAGCGCATTTAGCTCCTTCTGGGGTTTTACAAACTGCACCTGAGTGTAGAGAGTATTTAACTTAGTCATTGCACTGTATTTGCTTTATCTGTTGAGCTGGAAAAGGCATTGCAGTCGCTGGTGTTTTGCCCTTGCAGCAGGTTTGGCAGGAAGAACCTCTTAGTCTTAGTGTCTATTCCCCCACCAGGTTTAGTTTCAAGGACATACCGTCTCACCCCCCCAAGAGCTGGTGTAGTGGCTAGGAGATTGAGCTGGGAATCTGGAGAGCCAGTGTGGTGTAGTGGTTAAGAGCGGTAGTCTCGTAATCTGGTGAACTGGGTTTGCGTCTCCGCTCCTCCACATGCAGCTGCTGGGTGACCTTGGGCCAGTCACACTTCTCTGAAGTCTCTCAGCCCCACTCACCTCACAGAGTGTTTGTTGTGGGGGAGGAAGGGAAAGGAGAATGTTAGCCGCTTTGAGACTCCTTAAAGGGAGTGAAAGGCGGGATATCAAATCCAAACTCTTCTTCTTCTTCTTCTTCTTCTTCTTCTTCTTCTTCTTCTTCTGCTGCTGCTGCTGCTGCTGCTGCTGCTGGAAGCTCCTGGTTTGAATCTTGCCTTTTCCACCAACACCCCAGGGTTGCCTTCTGCAATCTCCCCTCTTTCCCTCCCAGTCTCAGTCCTACCGTCTGCAACTGGGGGGAGAGGGAAGGATAATAGAGTCTCACCTTATAGCAGAGACATACCTCACCATTCCTGACTGTGGACCACATTTATTGGGCGAAGGGAAGACCAAATACCATCTGGAGGGCTACAGATTCTCCACCCCACCCACCCTCCTAGCATGGATGCTGTAAGATTACAATTTGAATACAGCTGTACCTTGGAAGTCGAACAGAATCGTTCCGCAAGTCCATTTGACTTCCAAAACATTCGAAAACCGAAGCGCGGCTTCCGATTGGCTGCAGGAAGCTCCTGCAACCAATTGGAAGCCGTGGAAGCCCTGACAGACGTTCGGCTTCCAAAAATAGTTCACAAACCGGAATGGTCACTTCCAGGTTTGCGGCATTCAGGAGCCAAAACGTTCGAGAACTAAGCTGTTTGAAAACCAAGGTAGGACTGTACCAGAAACTGCTATACAGTGCTAAGTAATAATAATAATAATAATAATAATAATAATAATAATAATAATTTATTATTTATACCCCGCCCATCTGGCTGGGTTTCCCCAGCCACTCTGGGCGGCTTCCAACAAAATATTAAAATACAGTAATGCATCAAACATTAAAAGCTTCCCTAAACATTCCCTAAGTATTATTATAGGGAGGTTCTGCACAAGAAAGCAAGGTCAGTAGTCTGTCTGGAGCCCCAAATCTCCCTTTCTCCAGGGCTGCAAATAAACCACACACATAAATCACATTCAAAGCACCCCCTTAAAAAAAAAAGATTCACATGAACTGTAGTTTACCCCCCACAGAACTACAATTCCCAGCACCTTCCACAAATTGCAGTTCCCAGGATACTCCTGGGGAAGATGGGCTATAAATGTGTTATGTGCAAGAAGCCTAAATTAATAAATCAAGCTCTGTATATTGCTTGTTTGTTTAGTCGTGTCCGACTCTTCGTGACCCCGATGGGTGGCTGCAGTGTCTCCACATGTTGCTTCTGTGCGCAGCTGTTTGCACGATAAGGGCTGCACCGTTAGGAAGCTTACTGCTACTTACTGGTAAGTCTCAAGGACAAGCCAGTGCCCTTGGTAAGGGACCAAATTTCATCACCATCATCATCTAAACCAGTAAAAGATGACCAGTTTAGAAAGAGGATGAAAGAAAAGGATCAATACTCATCAAGAGGGTTCTGACACTTCCCAGTTGGCTTTTCAAAGTCTTTTTAACATCGATGTTTAAAACAGAGATGGCATACCCTTCCCATTTGACATTTACTGTACCGTATACATCTGAAGACATTTGCCTGCCTGGAATGGAACTCAAATAGGACACACACACACACACACACACACACACACAAACGCCAACACTTTAAAAAGGCTCATTGCACCGATTCAGATTCCTCTTCTATATCTCCACCCCCTCTGGTGAAAATGTCTTCGATTTTCTGCCTGGTGGGACCACCTGCCTGGTTTTCTTTTAACAGAGTAAATATATATACATAGGGAAAAGAAAACGTAAAACATTGCAAATATTCAAATAGTCTCATCTGAGAGGTTTTGTTCCAGAACTGATATATTGTAAAGTTATGCGAAATGTTCCCCATGGCCAGCTGCCCTCTAACATATCCCAGTTGGTATATATTTTATCTTAATGCCATACAGTGGTACCTCGGGTTAAGAACTTAATTCGTTCTGGATGTCCGTTCTTAACCTGAAACTGTTCTTAACCTGAAGCGTATGTAACCCGAGGTACCACTGTACTAGGATGCTGCCTTGTATCCAGTCACACTAGTCCGTCCAGCCCTATACTGTCTGTCCTGACGGGTTGGCAGCAGCTCTCTAGGGACCCGAAGAATTTCATTTCCCATTACCTTTTCATTTTAACTGGAGACTCGGCAGATTGAACCGGAGACCTTCTTCAGATAAAGAAGGTGCTCTGCTACTGAACTGTGCTCCATCCATCCATCCATCCATCCATTATTAAATTTATACCTCACCTTTGCTGCAAGGATCTCAAGGTGCCATGCATAGTGTTCCTCCTAATAAGACCTGCACAACAGTTGTCACTTCCAGGAGGCTGGGAAAGAGACCTGCCATCATTGCTCTCCCTGACATTAGTCTTCTGGTGCTGTGTCAGCCACCTCTGGGAGGCTGTAATACATGGGTAGGCAAATTAAGGCCCAGGGGCCGGATCCGGCCCAATCGCCTTCTCAATCCAGCTCATGGACGGTCCGGGAATCAGCGTGTTTCTACATGAGTAGAATGTGTCCTTTTATTTAAAATGCATCTCTGGGGTATTTGTGGGGCATAGGAATTCATTCATTTCCCCCCCAAAAAATATAGTCTGGCCCCCCCCACAAGGTCTGAGGGACAGTGGACCGGCCCCCTGCTGAAAAAGTTTGCTGACCCCTGCTGTAATATGTCATCTACATCCCCTCCTCAAACTGCATTTAAGCCAGGCTCCTTGGAATGCAGGAAGACCAGGATCAGAAACTTTACTGTCTGCAAACTTTATTATATTGGTTTTATTTTCCCCCTAATATTGACCTTATTCTGCATTTGCTGAATTGTTGGTTTTTGTTACTTTGAATCGGCTGACCTGTTTTGTATTTTTTTTTGTATATTTGTATTTCCACTGCTCTCTAGATGTTTTGAACGCTTGCAGTAAATCGCTTTGGGTGCAGCTCATTGCGGAAAAGCGGCATGCAGGGATAATCAATCAATCAATCAATCAATCAGAACATGTTGTCACGGCATGTGCTACTCTAGCGCTACTGCACTAGAGTTGTACACTCTGTTCTGCGTATGGACTGCGTAGCGCCAGGCCTCCGACCAATAGAACATAAAAAAGAGCCCAGATGGATTAGGCCAGTGGCCCATCTACTCCAGCATCCTGTTCTCACAGTGTCCACCAGTGGCGCCATCTTGAATAACAGATTGGAGGCGGGGCAAGTATAAGCCCCGCCCTGTAGAATCAATCGTGAAGGGACCTTGACTCTAGGAGTTGGCTCTGATGGTGGCTCCCCCAGACAGCCATGATAAGCCACCAGCCCATTTTAACCCTCACATTTTAACCCTGTGAGGTGTCTTACCCAGCTGAGAGATAAGGAGTGGCTCAAGGTCACCTGGTGAGCTTCACAGCAGAGTTGGAAACTGCTCTCCCAGGCCCTAGTCCGACACTGACCAGTCCCCCACGCTGGTTTTCTCCGTCCAAGCCATGCACATTTATTTCACGTAGTAATTGCTCGCGGCAAAAGGCTCTCTAAGCGACTCACAAACGACAGTTGAGGGCATGGTTGCCACCTGTTCTGTATCACACAGGATTGTCCCATATTTCAGTGTAAAATGCTACGTCCTGTATTGATACGGTTTAGTCCTGTATTTCAGGTCTTTTCTCTTTCTCTCCCTGCCAAGTTGGGGATACTCTCCCAATTCATGTGTTTGAAAGGCTCTGTGAAAGGTCATGTATTTGAGCTTTGGGTAGCCAAGCACAGACAGATTTATGAATTCGTCTGTGTGTCCGTGTGTGTGTTTGACAACTTCTAGAGGGGCCATCCTGTTAGGCCGCAGTAGATTGTAATAAAGGTAAAGGTAAACGGTATTTCCACGCGCTCTGGTTTCCGTCACAATGTCCTGTTGTGCCAGAAGCGGTTTAGTCATGCTGACTACATTAAGGTTACCAGATTTTTTTCAATGAATCCAGGGACACTTTTCAACTTCAATGGATTTTGTATGGGGACTGATTTGTAAATCTGGGGACTGTTCCCAGGAAACTGAGACATCTGGTAACCTTAGGCCACATGACCCGGAAAGCTGTCGGTGGACAAACGCCGGCTCCCTCGGCCTGAAAGGAAGGTGGGCGCCACAACCCCATAGTTGCCTTTGCCTGGGCATAACCGTCCAGGGGTCCTTTACCTTTACCTTTCTAAAGACTGTAATGGATTGCTTTGAAGTCACTTCAGCACCAGAAAGGGTAAAAGAAATCGCCCCCAAACCAACCCACCCTGTCCTGTATTTTGCCAGAACAAAGATTGCAACCCTAATAGCATCACATAGAAACAAAACGACATTGCAATACAACCATCACAATGACCCATAATAAACAGACGCAGCAAAACTTCAGTAGCAGAAAGCAGCTTCTCAATAAGTCACAATCCACCCAGTGCCTGCTTGCACCAACACTGGTACAGTGGTACTTCAGGTTAAGTACTTAATTTGTTCCGGAGGTCCGTACTTAACCTGAAACTGTTCTTAACCTGAAGCACCACTTTAGCTAATGGGGCCTCCTGCTGCTGCTGTGCCGCCGGAGTGGGATTTCTGTTCTCATCCTGAAGCAAAGTTCTTAACCTGAAGCACTATTTCTAGGTTAGCAGTGTGTGTAACCTGAAGCGTATGTAACCTGAGGCACCACTGTATTGGATTGTGGGGCCTTTGGTATGGAACAATTTGCACTGTTTCTGCTCTGCCATAAAGTTTAGTTTCCCCCCGCTCTGCCTGGGGTTGGGGAAGGACAGGGGGGGGGGGGTTGGAGAAATTTTGGCCCAGGATATTTGCAAGGTGATGTGTGCAGAAGCCTGTGGCACTGTCGTCAGGATGACTAAACGGTGGGAATGCTGTATTACTCATTCACCTCCATCTGAGCTTTGTTTTCTAATTCATTTACCGTATTTTTCGCTCTATAAGATGCACCAGACCACAAGACGCACCTAGTTTTTGGAGGAGGAAAACAAGGGGGAAAAAATCTGAATCTCAGAAGCCAGAACAACAAGAGGGATCGCTGCGCAGTGAAAGCAGCAATCCCTCTTGCTGTTCTGGCTTCTGGGATAGCTGCGCAGCCTGCATTCGCTCCAAAAGACGCACACACGTTTCCCCTTACTTTTTAGGAGCGAAAAAGTGAGTCTTATAGAGCAAAAAATATGGTATTTGCTGGTACGGCGCAGGGCTATGCATGTCTAACCCAGGAGGTAGACAAATTGAATTCAATGGAAATCACTCCCAGGTAATTGTGTATAGGAAGAGGGGCATTTTAACAGTTTCATGCCCAAGTGAGGAGATGAAATGCTTCTCACTCTGGCACTTTTAATTGCTGCTGCAATTTAATTGCTGCTGCTTACTTTAAAGAATTAACTGGACTGGGAAGCTGAGGGACTGGGAAGTCTTGAGATATGAAATGTTTAAAGGTAACTGTAAGAGGTATGTATCTTAATTTAATCTAATTGATTTATTTCAGTCACTGACCAGAATGCAAAAGTATGTATCAAATTTTGGAAAATGCATTAAAAAAATTAACTTCATTAGGGGGGAAAAGGAACCCAACCTTTTTTCTTTTTCTTAAAAAAAGCTCTGCTCAGCGTGGCCCTCCAGATGATGTTGGGACTACATCATCCTTTACTATCCGCCATGTTGGCTGGGGCTGATGGAAATCCAATGCCCTCAGTTTCCACAGCTGGGAAATGGGAACTATAGCTGCCAACCAGATGGGGTGTTGGTTTATTTTCATGAAATAGTCCCCCCCAATGAATCAATACTGCTTAACAATTATACAAAATACTCTAGAATGATCAAGACCTCCCTCCCTTCATGCTTCTTTGTGTTCTGTTTGTTTACTTTAGATGAACCAGAATACGGAATTGTAAGTGCCAGATTAAATGATAACAACTAACAGCCTTCTGGAATTAGATCACCTTTCAGGTAAGCAGGTTTCAACTAAACATTGGGCAGACATGCACCATAAATTCGAAGGATGTTTGACGTACATTTAAAGCACATTACTTCCCCAAAGAACTCTGGGAACTGTAGTTTGAGAAGGTTCCTGGGAATTTGAAGCTCTGTAAGGGGAAAAACTACAGTTCCCAGGATTCTTTGCATGGGCGTGGAGTGTCGGGCTTCCTAGTTGTAAGAGTTGTTTGACGGTGGAGCAGGAGGTGTTGAGTTCCTCTTCACTGAGAGTAAGCAGAGGCTAGGTGGTCATCCTATCAGGGATCCTGTGTGGTAGATCCAACATTGATCAGGGTGGGTTGGCCGCGATCACCTCCAAGATCCCTCCCAACTGATTCTAAATTCTAGAAGCAGGCAAAGATGGGAAAATTCCAGGGCAAAGGACTTTCCTCTCCTATAAATATCCTCCATTATGTGGTAATTCACTGCTCCCGTATGAAAGAGGGCACCAAACATAGGGCCTTGCCCTGAGATCTGGGAAGGTAAGAAGGCTCTACAGTGGTAAGAACGTAATTCGTTCCGGAGGTCTGTTCTTAACCTGAAACTGTTCTTAACCCGAAGCACCACTTTAGCTAATGGGGCCTCCTGCTGCCACAGCACCACAGGAGCGTGATTTCTGTTCTCATCCTGAGGTAAAGTTCTTAACCCGAGGTACTATTTCTGGGTTAGCGGAGTCTGTAACCTGAAGCGTATGTAACCCGAGGTACCACTGTATATAAACCAGGAGCTGGAGCTCTTATTACATGGGTATTTCTGAATCAGCGAAAGAGCCATGCAGAAAGCCTTGGGGTCCAGTCCCTGGTATCTCCAGGCAAGGCTGCATGCCCTCCAACTTCCCCAAAAATGTAGGGACCATGACAAAAACCCTGCTTCTCACTTGTTTCACGCAGAGCCCCGAATTCCCAAGGGGCCTTCCCTTCAGTCCAACCTTTCAACATGTTACTGGAAGTTCAGATCTGTACATCCTTCTAACACGTCTCTTGGATCTATGCCACCTGCTCCCCACCCCCATCCTGCCACACTCAATATGGCGTCACTTCCTGTTTTTATGAAAAAACAAGATCCGGGTCACTCCAATGCCCCGAAGAAGGTTTCCCACTGTTTCCCCACTACTCAGTCGGTTGGTCTCCCATCAAGAAAGTGGTGGGTGGGAGAGCAAAGCGGTCAGAGCCTGTCTGCAAGGCCGCCGCCATGACTGTGAGGGGCACCAAGGGATTGCTTCATTCATTCAACTGCTGCAACTGCATCCCTGCCCCAGCCTCAGAGCGGGAAGATGCAAGGGAGTGGGCACATTGATGTAGAACATGTCCCTATTTTCCATTATTTTGCCTATTAATTTTTATTAATTTCCCATTTTTTTAAACAGATCAACATCAAATCAATTCAAATTTAACACATATTTTAAAATGGACTTTCCACACACCCCCTTTCAAGATGCTTCTTTCCCCTCCCTCCTTTGCTGCTCGCAGTAAAGTACATTTCCTTAATTTCTAATACTTTCCCATCCATTCTCTCTTTCCATTGACTGCGCATGTTCAATTCCTGCTTGGACTTTTATTTAACCATTTCCCAATTGATCAAATACAGTGGTACCTCTGGTTATGTACTTAATTCATTCCGGAGATCCGTTCTTAACCTGAAACCGTTCTTAACCTGAGGTACCACTTTAGCTAATGGGGCCTCCCGCTGCCGCCGCACGATTTCTGTTCTCATCCTGAGGTAAAGTTCTTAACCCGAGGTACGACTTCGGGGTTAGCGGAGTCTGTAACCTGAAGTGTTTGTAACACAAGGTGTTTGTAACCTGAGGTACCACTGTAGAGTTAATCTCTCTTTATCAACTAATACAGTTTATTCATCATGCCGTATATGTCCCTATTTTCATCTGAGGAATGCTGGAGGATACTGGGCTGGGAATGTATCCCACCTGAAATTCTGAAGAGCGAATGCTAGTTGGTAGAGACGGTACTTTGCTAATTGGATTAAGGTTCAATATGAGGCAGGTAAGGTGTACAGGACAGGGAGTGGAAGGGACCAGTGGCCCTCCCCGATATGGCTGGACTACAACTCCCATCAGGCCCCAGCACCATGGCCAATGATCGAGAGCAATGGGAGTTGTAGCCTAAGAATTTTGGATCACCACAATTCTTCCCCAGGGAAAAGGAAACACATCACTCCCTGAGCTAGTGAGAACAGATGATACTGGACCGAATGCACCAGAGGACAAGGCAGCATTGTATGTTAATTGTAGGGATGGGACCCCAAAGGGCAGTGGGAAGAGTTCCTAGTATCTTCTCCAGGAGAGGAGGTTTGCTACCTGTGGCCACCCACAATTCCAGTGAGATAACTTCTGTTTTTCAATGGGCTCAGAGATTAAATGGAGGGTGTGTCTGTGTCGGCACCTTTGCCGCTCCCCACTGGAAATCAATTGTTATTCACCCTTCGATGCCAACCCACCCTGCCGGGTTCTTAAATATAAATGCTGCTTGCAAAATATCAGAATCCGTGTTTGTTTTTTCCTCTGGGGGATGATAACAATGATCTAAGAAGTCACCTTCTGGGCATCCAAGCAGAGGTCTTCTCTTAGACCCTTCCTGCCAACCGAAGGGTGAGCAGTGCCTCTTGAATACACAGCTCCAGAGCCCCGGGCAAAGGATTAAACAACAACAACAACCAGAACCTTGCAGACATGCATTGGGATAGCGTGACCGGGGAAAAAGCCTCTTCTCTGCTTGATAGGGAAACAAAGCTTCTTAAGCCTGCTGCAGCATTTTTAAAAACCCTGATTTTAGCCTGATTTGCTAATTAGTTTTTGTAAGTTTTGGCAACCGTTTGAAACAGGGGTCAGTGGGGAACCTGCCCATCTTGCAGGGGGTGGGGAGGAAATGATCATTTGCTACCAGCCCAGAGTCGATTAGGTTCGGCACAGACTCTAGACCTGTATTCAGATCCTTCCATCGTCAGAAAGCTCACTTGGGTGACCTCAACCATCTCTTATTATTTTCTCTTCAGCTGCCTCCCTTGGTGTCCCCATTGGATTTGGGAGGAATCTTCACTCCCCTGAGTTCTGCCTTCCTCGCCCCATAAGGGATTGCCATAAGTAGAGCTAGTTTGTTTGGTGGCCTTCCAGTTTCCTTCGGGGAAACTTGCAGGATGGATTTTGTTTGTACTTAGGATCTGGTAGCTTGCCACGGCAAGCACTTCTCTCCCCAGGACCAGGTTGCCTGCAAATGAATATATGATACAGCCTTCTCCCCCTGTCTTGTGTGGTTTCCTTACTAGCAGCCTGGCTCGCCTATTTGAGCCAGCTAGAATTGCTTATTTATTTGGGTGGTGCAACCTGTTTGCCTCTTCAAGGTGTATCTGTGCTTGTTCCAGGGGTAGCCAAATTGTCCTCTCTTTCTCTATTTCTCTTCGTCTCTCCTCCCTGTAGTGCATTTAACTACAGCCTGACATAAAGCCATAAAGCTATTATTGAGCAGAATCGGATCCCAGAATGAGATAAAAAGTGATCAGATAGCTTTATAAGACTGTTCAAGCATTCTGAATGACTAGGTATGCTCAAATGGAGGAGTTAGGATTTATTTCTCATCTTTAAAAATCTGTGCTGTTTTGTGTTTTATTGCGGTATATTTTTTACTGCATTCCTTGTCATTTTTTTTTATAACTCATTTTGAACTTTTATTGCACATTGCCCGGAGAACTCTCCTCCGGGGTGGTTAACCAATTTAAACGAACAAGCAATGAGAGATTCAAACAGACAAGCAATTAAGGAAGAGATTTGGCAGGTGACGCTTTTCTTAACCAGGCACCTGTTTACAACCCTAGATCAGGACCTTAAGGAAAAGGAAAATGGCAACCTTAATTGATAGGCAGATGGATGGGTAGTCCTGCCTTATGGGGCTGGACTAGATGTCCTTTGGATCCCCCCTCCCAAATCTCCTGTGCCCCGACCCTGCCTGGCAAAGTTGATGCGAGGACAATTGTTAAGCCCAGGCAAAGCCCAGTGCATGCTAAGAAGTGCTACGCGGAAGCAGCAGACCGCAAAACTGCCGGAACATACTAATTTCAAGCCGCGCTTTGCACAAGCCGCCCCTTTGCTCTCAGGCACCGCCAAGGGCATGCCACTATCCTTATTCTCTCCCCCACCCCCGCCCGCAACCTCACCTTTCCCTTGTCCGTTGCTCACTCACCAGCAGATAGATGCTCCCTTGGATGAGGAATATGAAACAGCACCGTGTCAGCTGCATTTTCTTTTCAGCCTCTCCTCCTCCTTTCCCCTCCTCTTATCGATATCTGGCTAAATCTGTTGTGCTTCCTTGCTGCTGCTGCTGCTGCTGCTGCTGCTGTTTATAATCTGGCCTCTGGCTTCCTAGGATCTCCCCTTTCCAGGTTCCATCTGGCCGCCTTCTTCCAGCCAGGCATGGATGGGCAAAACAGAAAAATAAGGGAAGCAGGAACAGCCCCTCTATCTCAACCTCTGCAGTTGGAGAGCTCCATGGGGCTGCCTCCTGTCTGCTCCCTGCTTTGCCGGAGACTCTGGCAAAACTCACTCCAGTCCCTCGCTCTTTTCTTTCTCCCTCTCTCCCTCTCTCCACTAGCTCCCTCCCACTGACAGGTGCCACCACTGGAGCCGACGAGCCCTGCCTTAACCCCTTGCCTGCCTGCCTGGCAAACTTAGAAACTCAGCGCAGAGCTCCAAAGTTGGCAACGGCGTCCGAGAGAAGACTGCGCTCTGCCTCTGCCTTGCTCAGTTTAGGCCAGCATCCTGGGAAGAACGGCTGCAGGTAGGTCAGGAGCGAGGAGGGTGCCGATGTCCCCAGGGTCTTGTGGCCGGAGCTTGCTTTTAGGATGTGAAAGCTGGGGGGGGGGGTTTGGGGGTTGGGGGGGTCGTGTTGTTCCAAGGTGATGTTTGTCAAGGAGGAAACAGAAGTTCCTAATCTGAATCGGGGCGGACTCCAGAAGCTGTTTTCAAGGACAAGGCTGTGTCCTTGGTCTGGTAAGGTTCAAAGCAGCTGACCTGAAAACAGAGACGTTTATGTACCTTTGTCTCCGTGAAAACCTTTCGATTAAAAACAACGATAAAAGAAGGAAAGGGGAGTACCTTTTGAAAATGTGCAAAGCTGCTCTGGGTGTAGGTTAAAGACAAGAGCCCTTGGGGCAGACGGTATGACTCACAAGCAGGCATCAGATCTGCCACATCCAGTCTTTTATTTTTAAAATGATGTATCCCGGTTGCATCCTGCCCATCTTGAATCCCAGGGTGACTTTATGCAGTGCCTGGGATCTGGGAGGGAAAATCTGAGCACTGCTTTCTGCCTCCCACTTCTGAACAGAGGGTCCCACTCCATCTCCCAGGTTAGACTCACCCGAGCAAATTGTGCTCTTGCACAGCTCATTTCAATGGAGCTTGCGCAAGAGAACTTCCCGCTGGGCTGTGGCCATATGTGATGTGCTTCCAGTATTAATTGCTCCCCCAGATTGATTGATCTGGTATTGATTGAGCTCCTGTCTTCCTCCCGCTCAAGGTTCTGCTCTGTTCTCATTTAATGTTTTAAGCTGGCTTTTAACTGCATTGATTTTTAATTGTGTTTTTGTCCCTCGTTCCCCCCCCCCCCACATCACCACGCCTGGTTGAGCATCTTTTGCAAGTGACAAAGTGTCTATGTTTTAATACACATAAATAATAGGGAGTCAGATCAGTTTTGTCTGCCGGGCTTGATGGGGGCATCCACCATAGCGCAGTTGCTAGAGCATGAGACTCTTAATCTCAGGGTTGTGGGTTTGAGCCCGATGTTGGGCAAATGATTCCTATACTGCAGGAGGTTGGACTAGATGACCCTTGTGTACAATTCTGTGATTCTAGCTGCCTCACCTTGCCTCCTTCAGAAGCCCACCTTTGGACTTTCTCAAAGAATTTATACGAAGGTGTGAGGCCAGGCTTGCCTTGTGCTAGCCTGAATGGGAAAAGTAAACCCTTGGGCTGGATCCAGAGCTTCACTTGTCAATCTCCAGTTCTTTGGCAAAGGCTGTGGTGGTGGAGTAGTACATTTTTAAAATTCAGAAGCTTAGCATGAAAGTCCCCGTAGCCACTTGTCCCAAGGGAAAACCCCCAAACGCCAGCAACTGTGTTGATTAATTTGTATATCTACAGAGATATACACACCCCAGTAAGATCAGAATCATAGAATTGTAAAGTTGGAAGGGATCCCAAGTCAATGGTTCGAATCCTGCCCTCCAGAGAAGAGCCCACCTAGTCCAGCTCCCTGTTCGCATAGTGACCAACCACATGCCTATGAAAGGCCTGTAAGCAGGGCCAGAATTCAACAGTGCCTCTACCCACTGGTGATTCCCAGCAGCTGTCATGTGGAGGCAAATTGCCTCTGACAGAGGAAGTAGAACATAGCAGTCAAGACTCGTATCCATCGATAGCCTCCATGAATTTGTCTAATCCTCCTTCAAAGCCACAAAGAGTTGCAGCACATAACATAATGCCCACTCGGTTAGGATCGGCAGGATCAGATGAAGAGACCGTCTTGACTAGGTATAAGGAAGGCTCAGATGTTCTGTAGCTGAGAAGGCTCATGGCCTAGAGGTTCAGCTCAGCTCAGCTCAGATGTTCTGTAGCTGAGAAGGCTCATGGCCTAGAGGTGCGTCACGTGCTCTGCATGCCAGAAGACCCAGGTTCAGTCCCTGGCGTCCTCTGGGAGGGCTGGGAATGGCCTCAGTCTGAAATCTTGAAGAGTTGCTGTGAAACAGTGCACAAATTGGAAATTAGGGAATCTGTGGCCATCCAAATGTTGTAGGACTCCAGTTCTCATCAGCCCCAGACAGGGATGGTGGGGCATATCTTCCAACATTTCTCCGATGAAAATAGATACGTCCTACTCCATAATGATAGACCACTGAGCCTCTTGGGTTTGCCGATCAGAAGGTTGGCAGTTCGAATCCCCACGACAGGGTGAGCTCCAGTTGCTCTGTCCCAGCTCCTGCCAACCTAGCAGTTTGAAAGCATACAAGATCAAGTAGATAAATAGGTACCGCTCCGGCAGGAAAGTGAATGATGTCTCCATGCACTGCTCTGGTTTCACCAGAATCGGCTTAGTCATGCTGGCCACATGATCCAGAAAAACTGTCTGTGGAAAAATGCTGGCTCCCTCAGCCTGTAAAGCGAGGTGAGCACTGCAACCCCAGAGTCGTCTGCAACTGGATTTAACTGTCAGGGGTCCTTTACCTTTACCTTTTATTCCATAATGATAATAATAATTTTATCGTTTATACCCCACCCATCTGAACCGGGTTGCCCCAGTCACTCTGGGCAGCTTCCAACTTATATGTATATAAAATGATAAAACATTAAAAGACTTCACTATACAGGGGTGCCCTTCAGATGTCTTCTAAAGGTTGTAGAGTTATTTATCTCCTTGGCTCGGGGGTCGCATAACTCTACACCCTCCAATATTTCTCTGATGAAAACAGGGATGTCCTAAGGAGAAGCAGGACATTTGGGGATCAAATCAGAAACCGGGATGGCTTCTGTAAATCCGGGACTGTCCCTGGAAAATAGGGACACTTGGAGGGTCTGGTGGGGGTTGCAGTCAGCAATATTCAGAGGACCACCAGTTCTCCATTCCTGGTGCAGAGGAAGCTCAGCTAGATGGGCAAACGACCTCATTCAGCTTCCTGTTTGTATGGCACAGGCTTTAGTTTCTTTCCCAGCTGCATTCCAGGTGAAATTTCAGAAGGTGGACCCTTTCCCCACATGGAGATTTTTTTTGGGGGGGGGGAGAGAAAGATGTCCCTGTTTAATTTCTGCCTGCAGTGCAGCTGTGAAATGCACAAGACTCTCTGGGAGAGGAATACAGAGAGAGAGAGAACATTCCTAGATCAGCCAAACAAACTACCTGCAGCCTAATTGCGTCGCACCTCTAGAGACCGTTGAATATTACAAATGACTTCACAGCTTGATAGTACATTTTTGTTGTTGTTTAATTTAGTCAAGTTTTATTATATGGCCAAGGGCTTCGCGGCGCTACAAAGACAATCAGTCAAAAGCATATACCGGTAATACAAACGCAAATGGTTTGGCCTACGCCAGATCCAAACCAATTCATCACTCTTGCTTTCCAATAAATGCGCTCATTGAGTTTTCGAATCGGCCCCATCGCTAAGCCTCAGAAACCCTTTTCGGTTTGAGACGGGCACATCAATTGCGCAAATAAAAACCAGACTGCACCGCACAGCTGCTTAAGCTCTCGACGTTTTCAACCTCTGCCTTCTGATTTGGGAGTTTTTGCCTGTAAATCTCAGATATTGGAGTGGAGGAAGGGAGCGGTGAGTTGCTCGCTGCTACCTTGGCGAGGACTGGAAAATACTCTGCACATGCTTAGAGGCAGGTCTCTGGTTTGAGATCACAGCTTACAAGGCTGAGTACTGGGAAAAGGAAAAGCTTGGGGTGAACTCTAGTGCAGGAACTGGGGACCTGTGGCCCTCAAAATGGTGTTGGGCTCCAGTTTCCATCAGCCCCGGACAGCATGACCAATGGTCAGGGATGATGAGGATGTATAGGTTCCCCATCGAGATATGGGTGTTGGTCGTGTGCTAAAAGGACCAGCTAAATGTTGGCAAGTCTATTTATAACATCAATTTAGAAATGCGACTGCAGAGAAGGAGGCAGTATTTTGAAGACGAAACTGGCCTTGACCAGAGCCTTTCCGTCTTTGCTGGCAAATATCAGCTGGCGAGGGTTTATTTATTTTTCTGGAAGGTTTAATTTTATGTCAGCACGGTCACAGAAATAACACACAAATACCTGTCTGCCATTTTTAGCTGGCCTATTACACCTGCTGCTCTTTCCCCCTTGGATGCTCCCTAGAGACAGACTTTGGAAAGGGAGCCAGCGACTGCGGCTGGTGCAATATTTCATCACAAACCATTTCACCTGTTGGGTGGCCTTAAGAGAGATTTTCAAAAGCCCTTCAGCTCGGAGAAGCGTTCAGTGCTGACTGGGTTCGACTGGTTTATAGTAAACAGAAAATGGGATGTGTGTGTGTGTGTTAACTCATTCCTCTCAAAACGAATTTCAAAATGAGAGAGGAAATGAGATGTTCCTTAATTCTGAGGCTCTTCTTAATGAGAACATACGGAGTCAACGATGCCTGAAGCGTCTGAAGCCCAACTCTCTCTGTGTGTATGTAGCTTTCAGCTGTATACCAGAGATACTCTGCACATGCTCAGAAACACTTCACACACACACACCACGTTCTCTCATTTTCTGAACAAAAGAGCTCCGTACTGCAGTCCTAACCCCACTCATTTGGGTGCAAGACCCACTGAATTCAACAGGATTTGCTTCTGAGTAGAGGTGGCTAGGATTGTGAAATTGACTGTGTGGTGATGTTGCAGCTGCCCTGAGACCTGTGGGTATACAAAATTTAATAATAATAATAATAATAATAATAATAATAATAATAATAATAACAACAACAATAATAGGCTCCTGGCTCAGATGGAGGCAGAGCAGGGTGGCTGCTCCTATTTTGGGGGACAAGATATCTAAACTACACACGCACCCCCCCCAGCCAGCTCAGACGTGTCGCAACAACACTGAGGGCAGGGATGAGGGAAAGAGGCATCCAGACAGCACACCAAGCCCTTCCCACGCCAATGAATAGCTTGCTCTCTTCTCTCCATGCCCTGAACAGAGACTTGATGTCCAGCAGACTCCTTACTGCAGGGATTGGGCACGATTTTGGCCTGGCGGGTGGGTCAGATATTTATCTCCCCCCCCTCAGCCTCACCGGACAAGTTGGATAGCTGGGTGAATCATCTAGGTGGTCATGCCTGCTTGCCAAAGTTGGGGTTGGGAGGAGAGAGGCTTCCTGCCAGACTGTTCCATGCAGGGAAAGGATTGAACCCTCCACCCAGCAGGATTGAACCCTCCGCTCATCAGGGGTCTGCTTTGCCAGTGCGTTCCCAGCAGGGAAACAGACCCCAGCAGGACTGAACTCTGCCTTCCTGCCCATCAGCTGTCATAACCCAGAGAGACCAGCTGACTGGCAGGTGAGCGTAGTTTGGGGGGGGGGAGAGGAAATTACCTCATGGGCCAGCAAAAATCCCCTGAGGGGCCAAGCTTGGCTCGGTGGGCCAGAGGATTTGCAAAATTCTGCATGTGCCAATAGCTGCAAATGCCGATGCAATTACTCTAAATGAGGGGTCAGCAACCTTTTTCAGCCGTGGGCTGGTCCATCGTCCCTCAAACCTTGTGGGGAGCCAGACTGTATTTTTTTTTTTTATAAAAATGAATGAATTCCTGTGCCCCACAAATAACCCAGAGATGCATTTTAAATAAAAGCACACATTCTACTCATGTAAAAACACGCTGATTCCCGGACCGTCCGTGGGCCGGATTGAGAAGGTGATTGGGCCGCATCCGGCCCCCGGGCCTTAGTTTGCCTACCCCTGCTCTAAATAGAAATGTGAGACATCTTATACCTGCTGGAGAGGACTTGGACCTCTGTGGCTGCTCCATCTGCTACCTGGATGTTGCTGATGAGCAGCTTCAAGGCTCCTGGTCTCTCCTGTTCTTTAGCACCAGGCAGCCTTTCAGGTAAAGGACTGGGCTCCGTAAAAGTAGGGCAGATGGGCACCCTACTACATGGTCAGAAATGAGCCCATGCTGTTGGAAACACATTTCGAGACTGAAGCCCAACTCTTACAAGGCTGCATACACAACATGTGTTTGAAGCCTCTCTCTCCTCCTTTGCCATGGGAACTTTAGTTTGCAGAACTACAGTCCTAAGCACCTTTGAGGGAGGTGTCAAATGTGCTTGAAATGGTGTGTCTGCAGCCTCAGCCTTCCTCTAAGACTGTGCTGGAAATATATGATATTATGAAAGCTCTTTCCCCCCCTCCCTCCCTTCTCAAATTTTTTTCTAATTTGTACTCTCAGCCTGAGTGCTAAGACTTGCTTGAGGCATGCAGAGTAATAAGAGGATTCCTTTTTAAATTTATTAATGAGCGCACGCAGAGTGCTGTTTTGTTAAGGTGAGGAGAGTGTTGTCGGGTTGGCGGTTCTCTCTCTGTTCGGGGATAACATGCTGGCAGGGGTACCCCAGTACATTTCGTTGTCGAAGCAAGGCAGCAAAGGGCAGCCCCCTCCCCAGCCCCACATTGTATAGCACCCAGAATCAGTCAAGTTGCTTTGTCACCCAGCACCAATACATTTTGCGGCCTGAGTTGAAGGAGAAGAAGATGGTGTCCTCTTCCTGCTCCATATTAGGAAGCTAACTGGGTCGGCCATTGAGTCTTAGGCCCCATCTGCACTATGCATTTAAAGCACTATTGTTGTTGTTTAGTCATTTAGTCGTGTCCGACTCTTCATGACCCCATGGACCAGAGCACACCAGGCACTCCTGTCTTCCACTGCCTCCTGCCTTGCCATGGCGAAGGGGCTTGAACAACTCAGAGAAGCTATGAGCTATGCTGTGCAGGGCCACCCAAGATGGACAGGTCATAGTTAGAGTTTTAACTAAATGTGATCCACCTGGAGCAGGAACTGGCAAGCCACTCCCGTATCCCTGCCAAGAAAACTCCATGGACATATAAAACAACAGGCATATAAAAGTTATGAAGATGAGCCCCTCAGGTCGGAAGGCATTCAACATGCTACTGAGGAAGAGTGGAGGACAAGTACAAGTAGATTCAGAGCTGATGAAGCGGCTGGGCCAAAGCCGAAAGGATATGCCTCGAAGCGAAAGGAAAGTCCAATGCTGTAAAGAAAAATATTGCATAGGAACCTGGAATGTAAGAACCATGAACCTTGGTAAGTTGGATGTGGTCAAAAATGCGATGGCAATAATAAATATTGACATCCTGGGCATCAGCGAACTAAAATGGACGGGAATGGGTGAATTCAGTTTGGATGATGATCTTATCTACTACTGTGGGCAAGAATCCCGTAAAGCAGTATTATACCACTTTAAATACAGTGGTACCTCGGGTTAAGAACTTAATTCGTTCCGAAGGTCTGTTCTTAACCTGAAACTGTTCTTAACCTGAGGTACCACTTTAGCAAATGGGGCCTCCTGCTGCCGCCGCACAATTTCTGTTCTCATCCTGAAGCAAAGTTCTTAACCTGAGGTACTATTTCTGGGTTAGCGGAGTCTGTAACCTGAAGCATCTGTAACCTGAAGTGTCTGTAACCCGAGGTACCAGTGTCGTCATGACTCCCCACCACCGCAAGGAATCCTGATAAGTGCAAGTTTTTAAGGGTGCTGGGCGTGGTTAGGAGACCCCCCTACAGAACTACAATTCCCAGAATTCCCTGGGAAGAAGGACTTCCTGCCTTGAGGCCTGTGTGGGTTCCTTTCCAACCTGACCATGTAATGTTTGCAGAAATTCATGCAATTAAAACACACACACACACACACACCCCAAGTTGTTGTTCATTGGTTTTATTGCACTTTGGGCATTGTGGCTTGAGAGAGTGGCTGGCTGTTTTGAGGCAAATAATGTTGAGATTGGATGATGAAGCCAAGAGCCAAAACAAGTTGTGATGTTCAAGGCTTACCTAGCGCAAGGATCACCAACCTTTTTTGATGCCCGGGGATCGCATTTGGATTTTTGAGTGAGTTGCAGTGGGTATCACTCCTTCTAGTCTCTTCACCCTCCCTCCCAGAGGCAGAAAGAGAGAAAGCACATGCTCCCACCCTCTGCTTTCCTGAAGGATCTGGTAAAACCTGGATCTGGTAGAATTAATCCAAACCCTGAAAGGCACATAGAGCTGAAAGGGGAAGTGGGACGGAGTGCCGCTTTTCCAACTTCTTCCTCCTATGCACTTTTCAAAGGAGAAAATTGTACCCACCTGTTATGTACTGAAGTTCTCACCCTGGGCCAGCAGGGGGATACTGTAGATAGTTTTCACTCAGGTCCACATATGCAAATAAGGGATAGAAGTGACATTCAGTGATTGGATAGTTACAGAAAGTGGTTACTGTTGCGTTGTAGTGGAGCTCTATATAAGCAGGCTGGCTGAACCCTTCAGTTCAGTTCAGTTCTGGCCTGTGAATAAACAAGAGCTGTTTGAAGAATCGCTGTGTCATCTGATACGTTCACCCACAACTTAACACTACCCTCATCGCCTCACGAACAAGGGGGGGGCAGCACATATGGGGAGCTCAGGGGCTTCACAGGCACCAGTCAGAGGCCTTGAGGGGGACCCTGTGCCCACGGCCGCCACGTTGTGGCACCTCTCAGCGCAGGTCTTCTGCCCTACCATCCCCTCTGCAAGGAATTGCTCTGTGTTCTCTGCTTGGCTCTTGGAGGGATCTGCTTTGTAATTTAATTTAAACATTTTTTTTATTAAAGATTTCTTGGTTTACAAAAGTATGTGCAATGTCTCTTTTTTCAAGTTACATATCAGTTTCATTTGTTGAGACATTAGTGAGATGAGAGCAAACAGAAAGTGAAGGAAGGCTGAGATTAGTGGTTATGATGACTGAAGGCTCAGCAGCAAATGGCCAAGGATGCTTTTGGAGGTGCCCCAGTTACACAGAATGAGCTTGGCATGCTTGTCTGACCTGTGTCCAAGTCTCTCTTTCTCTCCCTCCCTGTCTCTCTCCATCTCCCTTTCTCCCTCTGAACCTCCCCTTTTCTTCCTCCGCCGCTACTTTCCTTGAGATGGTGCTGCCCTCTCATGGGCAAAGTTGATGGAACATTTTTAAGAAACCCAACGCTTGCATGGTTAAACTTGCAAATTGCATACCCCACCCCCCACATTTCTCCGATGAAAATAGGACCACCCTCTTCCATTATTATTATTATTATTACACACACCCATCTGACTGGGTTACCCCCAACCACTCTGGGCGGCTTCCAAAATACAGTGGTACCTTGGAAGTAGAACACAATCCATTCTGGAAGTCTGTTCAATGTCCAAAACATTTGGAAACCAAAGCATGGCTTCTGTTTGTCTGCAAGAATCTCCTGTAGCCAATCGGAAGACATGGAAGCCGCGCTGGATGTTCAGCTTCTGAAAATGGTTCAAAAACCAAAACACTCACTTCTGGGTTTTGATCGTTCGGGAGCCGATTTGTTCTGGAGCCAAGGCATTTGGGATCCAAAGTATGACTGTATATAAAAACAAGATAAAACATTATTATTATTATTATTATTAAAAAACCTTCCCTATCTAGGGCTGCCATCAGATTTCTTCAAAAAGTGGTATAGTTACTTATCTCCTTGGCTCGGGGGTCTCACAACTCCATACCCTCCAGCATTTCTCCGATGAAAACAGAGATATCCTAAGGAAAAGGGGGACATTCCGGGATCAAATCAGAAACTGGGACGGCTTCTGCAAATCCAGGACTGTCCCTGGAAAACAGGGACACTTGGAGGGTCTGAAATTAGCCCAGAACATCTTTGGTGCTGTGCTTCCCAAGAAGGACCCTGCAGCCATAACGGGCTCACCACTGTTATTGACTTATTATTATTTATTCCTTTAAATATAGATTTTTAAAATATACATTATATATTCTTTTCTCTTTTTTTAACCTCTTCTACTAGGATGCGGGTGGCGCTGCAGGTTAAACCACAGAGCCTAGGGCTTGATGATCAGAAGGTTGGCGGTTCGAATCCCCACAACGGGGTGAGCTCCCATTGCTCGGTCTCTGCTCCTGCCAACCTAGCAGTTCGAAAGCACGTCAAAGTGCAAGTAGATAAATAGGTACCGCTCCGGCGGGAAGCTAAATGGCATTTCCGTGTGCTGCTCTGGTTAGCCAGAAGCGGCTTAGTCATGCTGGCCACATGACCCGGAAGCTGTACGCCGGCTCCCTCGGCCAATAAAGCGGGATGAGCGCCGCAACCCCAGAGTCGGTCATGACTGGACCTGATGGTCAGGGGTCCCTTTACCTTTACTAGGAGAAGGGGTGGGGAGCCTTTGCACCTTCCGATGTTGTCGGACTGCAATCCCCATCAGCTCCCAGTCAGCATGGTTGATGAGCCGAGTTGATGGGAATTATAGTCTTAACAACAACTGGAGAGTCACAGGTTTCCCACCCCTGACTTAGTAGGTCATAACAGTGACTGCAGAGTTATACGGTCTCAGGTTCATTCGCAGGTTCAGTGGTACCTCGGTTTTCAAACGTCTCTGTTGTTGAACGTTTCGGTTTTCAAACGTCGTAAACCTGGATGTACATGCTTCGGTTTTCGAACATGCTTCGGAAGACGAACATGCCACACGGCTTCCACTGAGGGCAAGATCTTGAGGCCTAGGTGTCGGCTATTGGGTTTTCAGGTTTTGAACGTTTCAGAACTCGAACGGATTACTTTTGAAAACTGTACTTTAAGCCCCAACTCCTTTCAATCAGTCCTGGCTTTTCTTTACTTCTAGCAGAGAGGAAGTACTTTGCACCTAATCCGGATTCGATTCAGAGAATGATGCCCTTTTTTAAAAAAAAATAATAATTTAATTAATTTATTTAACATAATTATTACAAAATATAAGCAAAATATTGCAAATACATACATACATATATATTTCAGATAAGCACACATATAAAAAAAAGAACAAAAGGGGGGGGAGAAAAGAAAAAAGAACAAGAAGAAGAAATAGAGAAAAGAAGAAGGAAAGTTGGAAGAATTTCTTCCAAATTTATTCTACAAATATCTCAATATGAAAATATGAATAAAATTTCATTGATTGACCTCCATCGCTTACACTGCACTTCCTTTTTACATTTTAAGCAAGATTGTATCTGTTATTCCGTGTTTTTCCCATACAATCTCACACAAATATTCTAATCAATAAGTTTTCTAAACCGTTCATAAATCTATTCTAAATACAACCAATATTTTACATTTAATCTTTGTCTACATAAATAATCATTTAAACATTTGCATTGTTTCTGGATTATATTTTTTGGTTTTTGTCTTATCAAATCAGTCAACTTTGCTAATTCCAAGTATTCACATAATTTATTCAGCCATTCTTCTTTGGTTGGAACATAATTTTCTTTCAAATTGGATTGGATTGGAGAGAATGATGCTCTTACGGTAATGGTGCTCTGTTTGGAAAGAGACTGGGGAAAAAATTGAAAACGAAAAGTCCCAGAGGAGGAGATCGGGATGCTATCATAAACACAACAGGAAAGGAGATTCTGGCACAACAGGAAACACAACAGGAAAGGAGATTCCTACATCAGGAAGAATTTTCTGATGGCAAGAGCTGTTCGACAGTGAAACCAGACCCTCAGGAGGTTGTGGCTTCTCCTTCCTTGGAGGTTGGATGGCCATCTGTCATGGATGCTTTAGTTGAGATTCCTGCATCGTAGGGGGTTGGACTAGATGGCCCTCGGGGTCCCTTCCGACTCTACGATTTTATGACTTTATGAAATGAAATACAACAGGAAATGAAACGGAACGTACAGAACTGGACATGAACTAGCAGATTATAACGAGAAACAAAAACGGAATACTGGCGCAATGCGTGATCACAATGGAGAGGCTTTGATGTGGATATGGGTGGAAGAATTTAGTATTATCCAATATGCAATAATGGTGGTGGTGGGGATTAATAGAGGTAAAGTTAAAAGATAAAATATGGTTAGCATTTATTATTAATACTAACAATTAGGGAACCTATCTTGGACTTTTCGTAGGAAAAAGATATGAATGATTCCGAGACACCTTGGCTTAAAAGAAATATTGTTGAACAGAAAGTGGAGAAGACGGATGTTCACATGGATGGAAGGTTTTGAATAATTGTCTTTTTATATATATAACCGGCCGATAGAAAATCGGAAGTCCTTCTCTTGCATCTTTTGCTGATGTTTATTTTCCTTTCTTTATCTTATTCATCCTTCTCTCTTTCCTTTCTTTATTTCTGTTGTCCCTTTCACTTCTTTTCCTGTTTCAAATTTTACTGTATTATGGGGGGAAATAATAATAATGAAATCTAAACAAGGGAATGAGGGGGACATAAAGATCTATACAGTGGTACCTTGGTACTCAAACAACTTGAAACCCAAACACTGCAAACCCTTAAGTGTTCTGGTTTGTGAACTTTTTTCGGAAGTCGAACGTGCTCCATTTTGAGTGCCACACTTCGGTTTTGAGTGTTACGCTGAGGTCTGTCTGTTTTTGCTATTTATTTTGCTATTTTGTTTTTGCGGCTCTTTGTTTCCATTTTTGTGACTGTGTGGAACCCAGTTCAGCTACGGATTGATAGATTGTGTGACTGCAGCACATTGTTTATTGCTTTCATTTTACGGACCAATAGTCTCATTAGATAGTAAAATCCATGTGAAATTGCTGTTTTAGGGGTTGTTTTTAGAAGTCTGGAACGGATTAATCCATTTTGCATTGCTTTCTATGGGAAAGTGTGCCTTGGTTTTGGAATGCTTTAGTTTTGGAACGGACTTCCGGAACAGATTAAGTTTGAGAACCAAGGTACCACTGTATTGGGAAGTCGGGTGGGAGGAGACCAGCAGCACCTCCTGTTCACCAAGAGTCCACTATAGAGGCAGCATTGGGGTCTATAGGAGGTGGAAGATCCAGCCTCCAGTGGCAGCAACAGGAGATGCATTCCTTGGAGGCCAACTCTGCTGCCTCTGTGGATCCTGCCGCCCAAGGCAGCTGCCTCACCTTGCCTCATGCGTGGGCCGGCTCTGCCCACTACAGGAGATGAAGATGCCCTCTGTGCTTAGCAGGAGAAAAAGGCACAGATCCCATATGGTGCAGATTAAACCACTCCCTGACCCCACCTTCTTATTTTCCCACTCCTCAATATTCCTTCATCCATTTGCAAATTGCTTATGTATAGAGAAATGGCCTTGTGAAAATCCGTCAACATACCCATCCTGCGAAATATTTCCCCAGGTAAAGGTAAAGAGACCCCTGACCATTAGGTCCAGTCGTGGCCGACTCTGGGGTTGCGGCGCTCATCTCACTTTACTGGCTGAGGGAGCCGGCGTACAGCTTCCGGGTCATGTGGCCAGCATGACTAAGCCGCTTCTGGCGAACCAGAGCAGCGCATGGAAACGCCGTTTACCTTCCCGCCGGAGTGGTACCTATTTATCTACTTGCACTTTGACGTGCTTTCGAACTGCTAGGTTGGCAGGAGCAGGGACCGAGCAACGGGAGCTCATCCCAATGCGGGGATTTGAACTGCCGACCTTCTGATCAGCAAGTCCTAGGCTCTGTGGTTTAACCCACAGCGCCACCCGCGTCCCTATTTCCCCAGATGTCATGCTATTTTTACTAATATGCATCTCTTTTGCACACTTTCCCCTAGCGTACTCAGGTTGGAGAACTGCACCACATAATTTGGAGAAGTACAGAAGTACGGCTGCCTTTTGGTTTGTGCATCGTTTTGGAAAGTACCAATTATTTGGTGCACATTGAAATGCAAACGGAAACAGATTTTGTCCCCAAATCCTAGCTGCAAATGAAAAATGCAGTCTGTCCTTTGTTTTTGGATAAAAAAAACAACAGTAGAGGGCAGCAGAAAGCCACTCTATTTACCCAGGATTTGTATGGAAATAGGGAAGGGGCTAAAGGAAGAAGCTTTGAGAGGCTGCCAGCTTCTGAAGTCCACACAAGGTTGTTTGGAAGGCAGAAGGCTGAATTAGGCAACTACACACACACACACACACACACACACACACACACCCCAACCAGAACTGGATTATGCAAAAGAAATGGAACCTATTTATTTCTTTAAAGTGTTTTTGATGCTTTTGAATTATGCTGCTGGAGGAGACTCTTGAGTGTCCCATGGACTGCAAGAAGATCAAACCTATCCATTCTGAAGGAAATCAGCCCTGAGTGCTCACTGGAAGGACAGATCCTGAAGTTGAGGCTCCAATACTTTGGCCACCTCATGAGAAGAGAAGACTCTCTGGAAAAGACCCTGATATTGGGAAAGATGGAGGGCACAAGGAGAAGGGGACGACAGAGGACAAGATGGTTGGACAGTGTTCTTGAAGCTACCAGCATGAGTTTGACCAAACTGCGGGAGGCAGTGGAAGACAGGAGTGCCTGGCGTGCTCTGGTCCATGGGGTCATGAAGAGTCGGACACGACTAAATGACTAAACAACAACAACAACAACCACACCTTTCAGTCTCCCAAGTGGTTTGCATAAGTCCAGTAACAAATGACATAGATCTGATGGCAGGGACTATCTAGAGCACAGTCACGAAAGGAAAATGGGATGAGGAGGGGAGAGGGAAACAAGCAAACTGAGAGACACTGGTTCTTCCAGTTGCAACGTTCTCATGATGACCAACTTGTTTGCAAACAGTTGAGGAAGAGGAGGAGCCAAGTGGATCTGGTTCCGTCAGCCCAGCCGATGGAGGGGGCCTTGCTCCCACTTACCCCACATTAACCACTGTCTGTTTCAACGCTGAGATCCGGCACTGAAAACAGAGTCTGAGGCCTAAGGAGCCCCAATTTAAATTAAGTTCTGGTAGAGAGAGAACCTGGCCCAAACTCTTGGCTTCACACAAAAGGCTTGTAGAGACCTATCCCATTTCACAACACCCCTTGTGGTGCCACACAGCTGCTAGCTATGCCCTTTGTGTATGAAACATGCCTGGTTATGATCTTCCCTTTTTTTTAGTAGCAATTCTCTGTGGCCTCTGGTATTATTATTAATTTTTGCTTCTTGTGGGGGTTTTTGGGGTGGCGGCGGAAATTTACTTTCAATGATCTTGGGCACAACAGTAGATAGTGAATCTCTGGCTCAGTCTCTTCTGAATTTCACATGCTGTATTGCACACCTCTTCTTCTTTGGGTTTCGGATTATTGGCTGCAAAAACTTAAAATGCATCCATCAACTTACCCAACATAATAGATAAATCAGGTGTGTGCATGTCAAACCCCCTGATACATAAAGTTGATGTGCATTTTAATATGTAATTTTGTTTTATAATGTATGCTTTTTTAACTGCTGGTTTTTTTAATTTAAAAAATTCTTTTAAATTGTTGTTGTTTAGTCGTTTAGTCGTGTCCGACTCTTCGTGCCCCCATGGACCAGAGCACGCCAGGTACTCCTGTCTTCCACTTCCTCCCGCAGTTTCGTCAACTTCATGTTGGCAGCTTTGAAAACACTGTCCAACCATCTCGTCCTCTGCCGTCCCCTTCTCCTTGTGCCCTCCATCTTTCCCAACATCAGGGTCTTTTCCAGGGAGTCTTCTCTTCTCATGAGGTGGCCAAAGTACTGGAGCTTCAGCTTCACGATCTGTCCTTCCAGTGAGCACTCAGGGCTGATTTCCATCAGAATGGATAGGTGTGATTTTCTTGCAGTCCATGGGACTCTCAAGAGTCTCCTCCAGAAACATCATTCAAATTATAAATTAAATTATTTTAAATTATTTAATCCCAATTTGTGTTTTATCGACAATATGAATGTATTAAGCAGTATACAAATTCTGTTTCTTTTTTCTTTTTTAATGGGAAAACCCCATCAGAGAGCAAAAAGCGATTCTCACTCCAAAAATTTAACCCAAAAGTCCCTTGTGAGCTGGGCTAGAGAAGTTGCCTTAAGCAAGCAGCTGATATGTTGCTTCGATTCCAGCGGGTTGAGCTAGATGATCCTTGGGGGTCCCTTCCAACTCTCCAAGTCTGTGATTCTACACCTACAAAGAGAGGAGAGAAACCCTTACCTGGAGCTTTGCTGAATAAGACTCATGGAGCAGGCCCTTCTTGCCTGCAGCACAGTCATTAATTTGGAGAATGCATCTCTTGCCAGAAGGCCTCCCATGAGACTGAAGCTATTTAGGGTAGAGATGGGGAAATCTGTAGCCCTCCAGATACTCTTGGACCAGGCATAGGCAAGCTCTGCCCTCCAGATGTTTTGGCACTACAACTCCCATCGTCCCTAGCTAGCAGGACCAGTGGTCAGGGATGATGGGAGTTGTAGTCCCAAAACATCTGGAGGGCCAAGTTTGCCTATGCCTGTCTTGGACTGTTGTCCCTGTGGATAGCTCAGTCGGTAGAGCATGAGACTCTTAATCTCAGGGTTGTGGGTTCGAGCCCCACCTTGGGCAAAAGAGTCCTGCCTTGCGAGGGGTTGGGCTAGATGACCCGCAGGGTCCCTTCCAATTCTACAGTTCTACAATTCTAGGAGCTCCCATCAACCCCATTCAGCATGGCCAATGCCTGGGGGGGGGGGGGAGAGTTACATTACAGAAATAACTGGAGGTCTACAGGTTTCCCCACCTCTGATTCAGCACATCCTTAAAAACAACCCTCAAATTTAAGTTTAAGGTATGTAAATGTTGAAAGCGCTCATTTTTATTTGGCGAGAGCCTGCTTTACGTTTGCACATCCTCATGGCGGCGAGGAAGCCTGTCAATTAAATGTTTTCAGCAGTGGGCTGGGATTCTTGGCCGCACTGCTTGGATCTCATTCTTCCTAGAGTCCAGGGGTCAGCAAACTTTTTCAGCAGGGGGCCGGTCCACTGTCCCTCAGACCTTGTGGGGGGCCGGACTATATTTTGTAGCGGGGAAAAAAGAATTCCTATGCCCCACAAATAACCCAGAGATGCATTTTAAATAGAAGCACACATTCTACTCATGTAAAAACACCAGGCAGGCCCCACAAATAACCCAGAGATGTGTTTTAAATAAAAGGACACATTCTCCTCATGTGAAAACACACTGATTCCCGGACCGTCCGTGGGCCAGATTGAGAAGGCGATTGGGCTGGATCCGGCCCCCGGGCCTTAGCTTGCCTACCCATGTCTTAGACCATTGTTTAGAGTTGGCAGAGCATCTTTGCACAATTCCACCCCTACTGCCTGTCAGCCACCACTTTGGGGTACGGTTTGAGGCACAAAACTGCCTTGCCTTGTTCTCCCTCGCAAGAGCCAGAGCTGTCAAAATCTGGGTACACTCTTCCCCAAAGCTCCTGACTCCTGTCAGCTGCATGGGCTCTGGCACTCCTAGAGAGGCCCGCCGGACGGATACAGTCCATCTGCCTCCATTTAAGCAACATGGACGTTTTGCTGATCTGTGGGGATCAGCTTTGTGAGTCTCAGTTTTCTGGCGAAGCAGAGATGGCCTGGGGGCCTGTTTTGAGAACAAACACTCTAATGAGTTTTCGTTTCCCTTTCGCCAAGAGGTGGGTCCTAGAAACTGAACTTTCACACCTCCTTGGCTGGCCCTTTAGATAAGGAGATTAGGGTGGATGTTAAAACACCACCCGGCCTTTTCCCTTCTCATTTTCACCTCCTCTTTGCAAACCTGCATATTTTTTGCAGGCTTCGGGATGTCAAGTGCTTGGTATTAGCTTCTTCCCAGACAACTTACTGTATCTATAAAGCTTCAAAAAGCCAGTTATTAATTTGTTTAACAACATCGGCAAATCTAAGCCCTGCAGAGGCTTGATAACAACTGGAAGTCACACTATTTAACCTTAAAAATAATGTTCTGTAATGAGAATAGGGCGCTGTCTTGGTGTGAGGGAAAAGCACTCTTCACATGCTCAGAGGCTCTCTATGCTCAGAGGTGCTGCATGTGTTCTAGGTGTCAATTTGATTCCAGTTAAAGTATTTTCTGACTTGGAAGATGCCTGCTCTCCCCTCTCAGACCTAGTAGGCTGTGGTTATCCAATGGGACAGGAAAACAGCCTGCCTTTGCTGAAAAATTCACTCCATACATCATGTTTGGATCCCTGGCATTGAAAACCATAACCTATTTGAGACTAAGCCGTAGCTCAAAGTTAATGCCTGGTCAAATGATGTAATCCTCTGTTCTTAGTAGGGATGGGTGAATCTGTCAAACTTGATTTCTCTCAAGATTCTCATTTTTCAATCTTAAATTCACTTCTCCACATTTCCAAATTAGTTTGCATTATGGAAAAAAAACACGCTGTGCTTTATTGTGAATTTATCCCAGGACAGACATTTTTCTATGCAGTTTTGCCTAATGTACACATTTTGCAAAGCAATTTCACCTAATACAATGCGTTTCTTTATGCATGTTATTTTCAATGGTATATGCATTTATAAAGGTAAAAAGGTAAAGGACCCCTGGACGGTTAAGTCCAGTCAAAGGCGACTATGGGCTTGCGGCACTCATCTTGCTTTCAGGCCGAGGGAGCCGGCATTTGTCCACAGACAGCTTTCCAGGTCATGTGGCCAGCATGACAAAACCACTTCTGGCGCAATGGGACACCGTGAGGGAAACCAGAGCGCACGGAAATGCCATTTACCTTCCCGCCACAGCGGTACCTATTTATCTACTAGCACTGGCGTGCTTTTGAACTGCTAGGTTGGCAGGAGCCAGGACAGAGCAATGGGATCTCACCCCGTTGCGGGGATTCGAACCACTGACCTTCTGATCAGCAAGCCCAAGAGGCTCAGTGGTTTAGACCACAGCGCCACCTGCATTTATATGCTGTCATTATACTCCAATGTACATGTTTCTGTACACATTACATGTTTGGAGAATGGCATCACAAAATTGAGAGAAGTGCAGATTTTGAAGTTTGGTGCATTGTTCCAGAAAGTGCAATTTAGTTTGCCTTTAAATGTGAACCGAAACGAATTTCTCCCTAACCCCTAGTTCTTAGTGAAGCAGGATATCCCTGTGGGCGTACCCTACATATTGGAATTGCAGGTTCCTCAGATCCCTGGTCAGCCATGAGTGATGCCCACAGGCAGAATCTGGGCGATGAGTCACTTTACCATCTTCACCTGCTTACCAAAGTGTTTTGTTTCCAAGTTGCTATGGGACTGCTTGGTAATAAATATTTTCTTGCTTAACTCCCTTCTTTCAACTATCCCCCCCCCCCCTCTCTGTCTCTGCCTCCTCCAGCCCTTTGGCTTCTTGTTAATCTTCCACGCAGATGCACGCACTCGCTTTTGGTTAGAGTTCACAATCTAACCCCGAGAGGTCAGAAGTTGCAAATCAGCAAATCAGCTCTAATCAATAGAGTCTGGTTTCTAAGCTTCAGTCTGAGCCTGTGATTGCGGTGAAGGTGAGAGGTGCGTACATGTGCGATACAGGATCAGTGCGGGTTGGGTGGGCGCAAGCAACTGAACAAATGCTTTGAGGAGACACACAAATTGGAACCATGGTTTTGACACAAGACCTTTCGCCCCGCTGGTTATCCTTCAAAGCTGCTTGCGCAGCTTGGCTAATCTCTTTGACCCAACTGCAAAACAGGGTCCAGGGATTGACTAAATCTCACAACCCCTGTAATTGCCCTAAAGCACTTTGTCCAGTCATCTTGATGGTTTAAAAGCAATGCCATTTATTAGATTTGAAACAGTCCATATTATGTGTGTTTTGTTTGTGTGGGTATACGGTAAATAGATAGATGGATGGATGGATTGGAAAAGGGTGTCCAAAAGGAATCTCTCTTGGTCTCTCTTTCTCTTCTGTCGCCCTATTGATCTGAGGCACCAGAGATGATGACAACCAGGGAGATATTATGAGTCACTAGCGCAACCAACCAACCTTTTTTTGAAAATATCCCTAACCCGCGGGGTCAGAATTTCACAAAAAAATCTGACGTTATGCAATTCACTCAAAAATGGTGCCAAACTGTTGCAAATGCTTCCCTGAAAGGTTTGGAGGTGAAAACAGAAGGGTTTTTATCCTAGGCTAAGAAATCAGGCCTTGACGCTTTAAGCTGGCACCAGTGGGCACATTTTTAATTTTGAGAAAGTGCCATGGGCACCAGTCACAAAATGGCTGCCACATCTAAAAGAGCAAGAAAAGACACAGAATTGTAAAATGGCACATGGATGCATGTTTTTGCTTCTTCTTCTTTATTTTATTTTATTATTTTGACAAAGTAATAATCATAAATAAATAAATAAGAATTAAAATGTGCACCCCACCACCAAGACCATTCCATTATAACTATCCAACCTCCCAAAATTTCAACACCTCTTGTGATGGTTTGACCCCTTTCTGTTTTAACAGTACAAATTCTACAACACCTTCCATTTCTCCTCAAAATAATTTATCCTGCGTATTCCCCACCTTACCTTAATGGCACATGCTAATTTATCATTAATAGCTATATCCCACACCTCTTTGTACCATTTTATATTCTGCTTGCCCCTTCCACATCCTAGCTATCATAATTTGTGCAGCTGTCAATAAATTTGTGAACAAGTCCTTCCTAGCCCGCAAACCTTCCACCCCATCGTAAATTGATAATAATGTTACCTCTGAACTTTTGGTCAGCTTTAACCCAGTGATTTCTGTTATCTCCTTAAGCACCCTTTGCCAGAAAAAATGTACATATTTACACCCCCCCACCACATGTGAACGTAATTCCCGGTTTCCTGGCATCCCCCCCAATGTAACACTGAATATTCCTTGTTTATTTGATTTAATCTGACTGGTTAATACCATCTCCAAACTAATTTATGTTTAAGGGGGGGTGTTTGATGCAGAAGAGGCTGAACAAGTGCAAACAGGAACTGAGCAGGAAGAGCAAACTGCATTGTAGATTTTTGATGGGATATTCACTTAGACCTTTTGCAGGCGTCCTAGGAGTTACTGGCGGGCACATGGGTGTCAGGAGCCCAGGTTCCCAGCTTGATAACACAGTAAGCATAGGTAATTAAAAAGGAGGATTTGTTGCAAAAACAAACAGATATCTCCGGACAGCTCTAACAAAGCCTCTGGCATCATTACTCAAGATGACCCTTCTGAAGACTCCTTCCTGTGTCTACAGAAGATATTGAACTTCCAACCCTTATGTCTCTTGTTTTGCTTCTTATCTAGCAGCCCTCCCATTCGCCAACTCTTCAGACTTAGTGGATCAGCTCCAACCTCTTCCCATTCTGAGAGGCTGTATCTGAGACTGTTCACGCCTTTTTGTGCTTCCTACGAGCTTTGGCTGTGTTCCAGTCTGCTCTCAACTACTGCCTTATCAGCCAGCCCATCAAGGTCAGAAACAGCCGAAGTCTGCAGCTGCCAGCTCTCCCCTGCCTTGACTAACATCTAAGCCTCTCTGTTCCTGGCTGTTTTCTGCCACTGGTTGCAAGCCTTCTCTTGGAGCTGGCTCATTCCTGACAATGGGCACCTGTGGATGTCACATTGGTGATCCCTGTCCTGGAGAGATCTACCCAAAACACAGGCCATTCCTATGCATACTTCTGTAGAAGTAAGCCTCACTGGGGCTTCCTCTCTGGTAAACCCAATGAACTCAATGGGGTTTCTTTCTGAGTAAACAGCAGTTGGATTGCACAGTGAATTACTTTGAGGAAACCTGGGCAAATTGGGCTTTGCTCTCACCGGGGATTGTTGCCCACCATATGTGGGCTTGGAAAAAATTCCCCCACCTCCCCAGCCTGGTTAAAGGTCTCATCATGAACTTAGATTGATAAAGTTAGCAATGGCAACTAGCCAGGATGGCTATGTTCAACATCCATGGTTGGAGACAGAGTTGGAAGGGACCCCAAGTGTCATCTAGTTCAACCCCCTGCAATGCAGGAATCTCAACGAAAGCATCCATCCAACCTCTGCTTAAAAACCTCCAAGGAAGGAGAGTCTTATGGGAGGTGGTTCCACTGTTGAACAACTCCTACTGCGAGAAAACTCTTCCTGATGTTCAGTTGGAATCTCCTTTCTTGTAACTTGAAATCATTGGTTAGGGTCTTAGCTTCTGGAGCAGGATAAAACAAGCTTACTCCATCCTCCGTGTGATAGCCCTTGAGATATCTGCAGATCTCCTCTCAGTCTCCTCTTTTCCATGCTAAACATACACAACTCCTTTAACCGTTCCTCATAAGGCTTGGTTTCCAGCCCCTTGGTCATATTGGTCACCCTCCTCTACACACGTTCCAGCTTGTCAATATCCTTCTTAAATTGTGGTGTCCAGAACCAGACAAGTGCTTTCCCAGGGAGAGTGCTATTGTACAGTGGTACCTCGAGTTACAAATGCCTCAGGTTACAAACGCTTCAGGTTACAAACTCCGCTAACCTGGAAGAGTTACCTCGAGTTGAGAACTTTGCCCCAGGATGAGAACGGAAATAGTGTGCCGGTGGCACAGTGGCAGCAAAAGGCCCCATTAGTAAAAGCACACCTCAACTACAAGAAAGAAGATTCCACCTAAACATTAGGAAGAACTTCCTGACAGTAAGAGCTGTTCGGCAGTGGAATTTGCTGCCAAGGAGTGTGGTGGAGTCTCCTTCTTTGGAGGTCTTTAAGCAGAGGCTTGACAACCATATGTCAGGAGTGCTCTGATGGTGTTTCCTGCTTGGCAGGGGGTTGGACTCGATGGCCCTTGTGGTCTCTTCCAACTCTATGATTCTATGATTCTAGGTTAAGAACAGTTTCAGGTCAAGAACGGACCTCCGGAATGAATTAAGTTTGTAACTAGAGTTACCACTGTACTCAGGTCCCACCTGCAAGCTTCCCAACAGGCATCTGGTTGGCTACTGTGAGAACAGGACGACGGACTTGATTGGTCATTGGCTGGCTCTATCAGGGCACTTCCTACATTCCTTAAATCCAGTGGCTCCTAAAACTATTCTGACTTACTTGATTTGTGGAAAACCCTCTTTTCTTTCCTTGCGGCTGTCACCTGGTAGACGCTTGAGATGTCCCTAGTCCAACTCCATTAAAAACCTGACTCCCTTAGGTTCAGTCCATCCATCCTGCATGCTGCAGAACATCTCCCTCTCTTCCCCACACTCATGGTGCAAGTGGCTTCCTGGCTCCCTCCGTTGAAAAGCGTCTCTAACGCAGCAAATACGCCTGCCAAGGGCACACCTGTAATTCACTTCTGCTTTCTTTCAGCTGTCTGCCACCTCCCCTAAATAATCACTCCACCATTTTTATATAGTTCCCCTTTCCCTGGTTTCATATGGTTCTCATTGTCTCTCTCCCTCACTTTCCCAGGCTGCGGTGGGGCCCCCTCTGAAAACCTCCTTCTCCCGAAATCAGGGATGGGGAACCTGTGGCTCTCTACAGGTTGTTGTGTTCCAACTCCCATCAGCCCCAGCCAGCATAGCCAACCATCAAGGACGATGGGGACTGTTGTCCAACAACATCTAGTGGACAACAGGTTGCCCCATCCCTGGTCTGAGTAGAAGGTTTGCTGCTGCTTCTTAAAGCGAAACCCTCAATACTTCCACTTGCGAAGATATAAGGAGAAGGATGTTGGTAATATTCTACCCAAAAGCCGAGAGAGAGAGAGAGAGAGAGAGAGAGAGAGAGAGAGAGAGAGAGAACACTTTTCTGCCTTCCAGGAGGGTTTAATTCTGAACATACACTGTTTCCACAATTCTGTTTCCATCTTCAAAACACATATCATATTGGTCTATGGAGTACATCTTCTCAGGTCTTCTTGAAAACAATGGGTTCAGCTTGAAGTTGAAGCATTCAAAGGATGTCCCAAACATGCCCACCACCATCCATTCTGATTTCTCAGCCTTCAAGGTGAGTTTCATTGCGGCGTGTGCTTGACATCTTTCCTGGGCTCCTTGAACATTTCACCTGTGGTCCAGCTGGCGTTTGAACATGGCAAAAACCAGGGATAGAGAACTTCCGGGGACCTTTCCAGAAAAAAAGGTGTGAACCCCAATAAATAGGGGCAGTTGGGAGTGTATGGGAATGCCAAACAGGCTCAATGAATCAAAGGCATCACTTAGAATTATGGGTTTGGAAGTGACCTTAGACCCATCCTCTGCCTAGTGCAGGTATTGTGCAACTCTGGTATCTCTTACAGGTGGCCCTCCAATCTCTGCTTAAGCACCTTTTGCAAAGGAGAGCATCATCACCTATCAGGCAATCTGGTCTACTACCCAACACCTCCCACTGCTAGGAAGTTTATCGTAACCATTCTGCAAAAATGTGTTTCTTTGCAATTTCCACCCGTTGGTTCCGACCTCTGGGGCAGCAGATGGAACAAGTCTGCCCTGTCATTTGCAGGACAACTCTTCAGATTGTTGAAGCTGGCAGTATTACCCAGGCTGAAAAAGCCCTGCTGTTTCAACTGTTTCTTATAAAAGATAAAGGACCCCTGGACGGTTAAGTCCAGTCAAAGGTGACTATGGGGTTGCGGCGCTCATCTCACTTTCAGGCCGAGGGAGCCAGCGTTTCTCCGCAGACAACTTTCCAGGTCCTGTGGCCAGCAGGACTAAACCGCTTCTGGTGCAATGGAACACCATGATGGAAACCAGAGTTTACCTTCCCGCCACAGCAGTATCTATTTATCTACAGTGGTGCCCCGCAAGACGAATGCCTCGCAAGACGGAAAACCCGCTAGACGAAAGGGTTTTCCGTTTTGGAGGTGCTTCGCAAAACGAATTTCCTATGTGCTTGCTTCGCAAGACGAAAATGTCTTGCGAGTTCCTGCGGGGTTTTTTTCCTTCCCCCCCCTTTTTCCCAAGCCGCTAAACCGCTTATCAGCTGATGGCTAAACCGCTTATCAGCTGATGGCTAAGCCGCTTATCAGCTGATCTTTAAGCCGCTTAACAGCTGCTTCTAAGCCGCTTATCAGCTGATCTTTAAGCCACTTAACAGCTGATGCTAAGCCGCTTATCAGCTGATCTTTAAGCCGCTTAACAGCTGATGCTAAGCCGCTTATCAGCTGATCGTTAAGCCGCTTATCAGCTGATCTTTAAGCCGGCTAAGCCGCTAATACTGTAGCGCTAAGCTGCTAAACCTCTAATGGGCTTGCTTCGCAAGACGAAAAAACCCGCAAGACGAAGAGACTCTTGGAACGGATTCTTTTCGTCTTGCGAGGCACCACTGTACTTGCGCTGGTGTGCTTTCGAACTGCTAGGTTGGCAGGAGCTGGGACAGAGCAATGGGAGCTCACTCATCATGGGGATTCGAACCGCCAACCTTCTGATCGGCAAGCCCAAGAGGCTCAGTGGTTTAGACCACAGCGCCACCCACGTTTCTCATAGGCCTTGTTTGCCACACCCCTCTCGTCATCCTGCCTGCACTCCTCTGCCAGGTTTGTCAAGGTCTTTAAAAAATGAGGTACCAGAACTGGGCACAGCATTCCAAGAACTGCCAGGAAACCCCATCATCACAAGCGCCCTGAAAACGGATCTCACATTGCCATGAAATGTTTATCTCACAGCAGCAGCAATGATGCCATCTGATGATGTGCTATTTGCCAGTCCTCCACATATGAAATAAATACGCTTTTCTCCAAGAGGACAGTGAATAAACTAAGCAAAGGAAGAGGCAGGTTACATCGCCATGCAGGGCTACTGGGTTTTGTTGCAGGAAACCGCCCCCCCCAATCATTCAGTTTGTACAAACACGACACACACACACACACACACACACACTCACACACGACATACGCAACGTTTCTGTTATAAATTCATAGTAAATCAACCATACATCGGATTTACACTGGTCCACTTTTATTTTACTCCATGAAGGAAGGACTATCAAAGGGGGATGGTTTGATACAGGATGGCCATAATCCCTTAACCGTACCAGCACATACACAGGAGCCCTGCCCAGTTGCTATGCCAACCCTGATGGTCCCAGACAGAAGACCATCAAGGTCGCAAAGGACTTGCATATGGGAGTGGATTCAACATGGACTGGAACAAAGGACAATGATCAGATCTTCCCTCTCGGGGCAGGAAACTGCCAGCTTCCCTTTGTCCTCTGGAAATGACTCATGGGGAGGGGGAAAGGAGGAACCAGCCAAGTGACATGATACTCAGGTTACCTTCCCATTCCTCCCTCAACCCCTCCTTTTTGTGATGTATCAATGATGTAGTCATGATGTAGTTGTGATGTAGTTCTAGGGGTGTAGTTTGGGGGATTAGTAACTAATAAAAGTTGGGGTCTTCTTTTGTTCTGGGCTTCCATTTTGTTTCACCTGGTGGCAGGTGGGAGTCCTGTCGCGACAGTCTTCAATAAAGACCAAGCCTACTGGCTGCTATTTTGCTCTGGTATTCCTGGCTGGTGTCCTTGTTTTTTTTGTCCAAGGGAGCCCTCGGATTTCTCCGTTAACAGTTTAAAATGTCACTTTTGTTTCAACCCCCCCCCCCCCGATTATGATAAATTAAAACACCACAAAATAGGGAGAAAATGTCTGCATGCCCCAGACTTCTTCGTTTCTATTTATTTTTGTTTCATAAAATTTAGATACTGCTTAATTGTAAAAACAAAACAGAAAACAAACAAAAACCCTCAAGTTGGATGTTAAGCAAAGCGAAAAGTTGGCTTGGCATTCAAATTGTAATCTCTTCGTTGGTCAAAAAAATGCATTTTTTATTCTGTGCAGCCTTAGAAGGGATGTGGCTGTTGGGGTTGTGCTGAAACGTGCCTGTACTTCAGCATTTACTCCACCGCTGACCAAAATACGTTTGAGCTGAAAATGCTTGGAACGGTGCTGTCGGCTGAATTGTTTTGGTGGCATGGCTTCGTTCCGAGGGGACACCTCGTTACCATGTAAATTTGGTCTGAATTATCATGCAGGCCTGGAGGTGCAAAGGAGTTAATTATTTGGGCCTGGCTGCGTGGGAGGCAGGAACCAGAGGCTTAGCAGAAGTAGCCTGATCTGATTCTTAAAAAAGAAAGAAAGAAAATCGGTTCTCTAGTGAATGCGACTTGGCCTTGAAATTAGCAATGTGCATTTTCCTGCCATCCCTTGTAAACCTATAAATGAGCACAAGAAACTGCTGTGTTTTCTCTGGCTGGAGCAGCACATAGCTGAAGATGCTAACATCCCCTGTGGGATGTGTGGATGTTAAGTTCTTTGGTCTCGTTCTGAGTTCCCTCTCACTGAATTAGTTTTGTAGGGTTTTCGAAAATCTTCACAGAAACCTACAAAGCAGGTGGACTGAATCCTTAATACATACCTTGCAAGTGGCCCAGAAAAACTGAGACATTCTTTTTTTAAAAAAAAAGTTGATGAGATAATGGTGGGCATTTGGGCTGCCATGCTCTCTTGCAATTTTGCAGTGTGATTCCCCCATCAAAAAGCCCCCCCCCCTCAGGGCTGCGATCTCACAGAAGGGTAGGTGGCCAGTAGCGACTTTGGGCTTTTAAACTTCAACGCCGCCCTGTGCAACACCAAAATTCAGCCTCTTGCCTTCTGTTGTTTGTTATTCTTGCAGTGTCCTCTTGGCACAGCACCATAGCTGTCAACTGTCCCTTATTTGGCGGGAAAGTCCCTTATCCCAGCGCTGTGTCCCTTGATGATGTCCCTTAAATTTCCCGGGTTTCAAAGGAAGCAGCTGCTCTCCCTCCCTGCCTGCCAGCCAGGGAGGAGGCAGGCTCCAACTGTGTTGCTTGGCTGGGTTGCTGTAAGAACGACTGGGGGGTGGAGCTTGCATGCCTTGTGCCGATCAAATCGGCCGTGTTGCCTGGGGACTTGCCTTTGCTCAGCGCTTCCCAGCGGAGAGGTGACAGTGATTTTCCTTGCTGCATCCCCTTTGCTGGGTTGCTGCGCTGTGGGAACCAACGCTTGAGGCTTCGTTTGGCTGCTGGCTGGGCTTTCTGCCTTTGGCTCGGAGGGGCTCAGAAGTTGAACATACCTGTGCTAGGAAAATCCCTTATTTTGGCTGCTGATCCCTTATTTTCGAGACTGCTGGTCCCTTATTTTCAAATCTGTAAGTTGACAGCTATGCACAGCACCCAGGGTGGGCGAACTGATCGTGCTCCCCTAAATCTGTCTCTGATGTGACCCCCAGGCTGAAAAGGATTCCCTGTTCCTGAATTAGCACGTGCACATTTTCTGCAAATCTGTATCTCCTCTCTCTCTATTTTTAATGCAGTTTGAATCCTGCCACACTCATTCATGTCAGTGCATCCTGTGAGCTTGAGATGATGCTAGTCAGGGTCTGAAAGAGCCCTCATAAACGCTTCCTTTGGTGGCCCCTCTCCTACAACAGCGGGCACCAGCGATCTTGCCTGCAGTGGAGATGAGCCATAGCCATGCTGAGAGAGGGACTGGGCAATTTGGATCTAAATTTCCCACAGCGCCCCAGTTCTGTGGCTGTTTCACCTCCCAGTGGCCCTTGCTCGGGCCGAGTCAGTTTAACCGGGCATCCACTCTGCACGCCAACCCTGGAAATGTGGCAGCTGTTATGCTCTGTGCAGCGATGTTTTCCAGGACACCTTCCTCCTCCTTTCTGCTGTTCGGGAGACTTTTATATCCCAATAAACGCTCTGACACCAGCGGCCCTGATCCCTCTACAGGAGCCAGAGTGGAATCGAGAGACCGTCTCAGAGTCTGCTTTCCTTCAGGTGATGTCGAAGCTGGAGGAGGCCACAACCACTGATGGCTTTATTTGGTCACGTTTTTCCTCCTCGAGCTGAGGGAGAGGGGAGCGATTTGCAAAACGTGTGTTTGGTGAGGCACAGCAGCCTGCCTTGTTCATAAAAAACAACAATCCCGGACTTTGGGGGGGTCTGTGTCCTGTTAATCCTTCAAACCTGGGAAGCGACTTGCCCTTTGAAGGAAACCAGGCGGGAATAAGCACAAGGCCTTAAATGTGCGAGGGCTTCCGCTTCTAGAGCTGAAACGAAAATGTGGACGAGTATTCTGAGTTCGGCAGCTGTCCAGCTTTGCGACTTTCCTCTTTTGTGTATGGAATTTTGAAACCGAGGGATTCTTTTAGGCTGAGGATGGGAGAAACTTGTTGCTTGACTACAACTCCCAGCATTCCATGCTGGCTGGGAGTGACAGGAGTTGGAAGTCCAGCAACAGGTGAAGGGCCTTCTTGGCAGTGGCACCCACCCTGTCAGATGTCAAGGAGGTGAGTAACTAGGGAAGCCTTTTAAGGTGTAATGTTTGATTCTGTTTTTATATATGTCGGAAGTCGCTCAGAGTGGCTGGGGCAACCCAGTCAGATGGGCAGGGTACAAATATTATTATTATTATTTTCCTCACCATCTTCTGCACAAACTCTCCACATACCCACAAATTATAGCCAACTGAAGGCTAAGTGTAAGAAAGGTTAATCTAGTCCACCAAACACAGGAGGGGTTCTGACAGATGTCATGCAATGCTAAGTTTGTTAAGGGTGCTGGGAATTGTAGCTTTGCAAGGGGAGAACTACAATTCCCAGGACTCTTTTGAAGGGGTGTGTGCGCTTTAAATGCATGGTGTGTAAACGACCCATATCCCCCACTTCGAAACCTCCAGATTTCTTATGTCTAAATGAATCCATTCAAATTCATCCTCTCCCAATCCCGCATTCCCAGGACGTTCGCACTCTTGTCTCAGCGATGCCTGCACTGGCTTGGTCACATCTGCAGAATGGAAGATGGCAGGATCCTGAGAGATATGCTCTATGTGGGGAGCTGGCTTCAGGCACCAGGCTTGTTGGCGGTCCTACTCTGTGTCCAGAGCCAGATTTAGGTTTGATGAGACCCTAAGCTACTGAAGGTAATGGGGCCCTTTATATGTCCAGCTGTCCTTTGTCAACAACAAATTGTCGCTCTTTTTTGTGTTGAAAATATGCTATATGTTAATTTATGGACCTAATAGGTATCTCAAGCCATTTGCACGTGTTGCCAGGCAACCAGTCCATGCAGAATGTAGGCACCCTATATATTGTTGTTGTTGTTTAGTCATTTAGTCATGTCCGACTCTTCATGACCCCATGGACCAGAGCACACCAGGCACTCCTGTCTTCCACAGCCTCCCGCAGTTTGGTCAAACTCATGCTGGTAGCTTCAAGAACACTGTCCAACCATCTCGTCCTCTGTCATCCCCTTCTCCTTGTGCCCTCCATCTTTCCCAAAATCAGGGTCTTTTCCAGGGAGTCTTCTCTTCTCATGAGGTGGCCAAACCAGTGATATTTTAGGGAGCAGGCTAGCAGGCGGGGCCCATGACTCACATCCTAGGAGCCTACAGCCCTTCTATTTTGATGAGCTTTGATGGACCTTGGCTGTTCCTACAGAGTCCGGGAAAGGAATGCAAGCAGTGGTTATTTGGAATCTTCCTGAGAGTCACCATCCCACCGGTAAAGGGAACACAGTTGACCTATCTTTGAGCCGGCTGCTGTACAGACCTGCAAAATGTTTTGCATTGTGTTGGCTCACTGCAAATGGGCTGGGCGTGGGCTGCTTCTTTCTTTTGTTCCACCCCCTCCACTGCCCTTCTCTTTCCCTGTGGCATATGGCGAAAACAGCTATGTGGATGATTACTTTCCTCCTCTCTTTCCTCCGCCCTCCCCAACATCTCCTCGCCAGCTTCTTTGGAGCTCCTCCCTCTGTTTCAGAGCCAGCTTCCTTGCTTTCAGGTGGCCAGATCCAGTCATTGCAAAGGCTCCAGCAGAGTTGGCCATAAGGGAGAAGTTCCCAACTCTGGCTTTCTCCAGCCCAGTTCTGCCATGACAGGAGATGCCGTGCCTGGATGGATGGAGTCCCTAAATTCCGCAAGGAGCCTGAATCCAGCAGCTATCCATCTTCAAGAGCCTTTGTAGCTTCTTCCCCCCAAACTTCCTCCCTTCCCATGTTTCCTTTTGGCTGATTTTTATTTTTGTTTTACCTTCCTCGCAGAGTTGGTTTTGGAAGGCCGGACGGCCTGAGAAAAACAGAGCCTGGCTTAATGGGTTGAGAAATTTGAGAGCGAAGAAGGCAAGCTTCCCATGTTTTGCTGCATTTTTTTTCTACTTCTAACCCATAAGTCATCTGAGCCTCTTATATTCTTTGGAAATGGTTTTTTGGGGGCAAAGGCCTTCCATCTCCAACCGCATCCGATGAGCGCCAGGGTTGGTGGGGAGGAATGCTCTGCGGAGCGGTGGGAGAATAGCTGCTTCTGAGCTGGGTCTGCTTTTCCATCTTTCCCCTGTTCTCCAGGAAATCATTTCTGTTTCTGAGCTTGGAGGCAGCAAGCAGGATGAGAGATTGCCTAAGGGAGAACATCGCCTGGATAGCTCAGTTGGTTAGAGCATGGTGCTGAGAACACCAAGGTTGCAGGTTCAATCCCTGTATGGGACAGCTGCATATTCTTGCATTTCATTGTACTAGATGATTGAGGGAGCGGGTGGTGCTGTGGTCTAAACCACTGAGCCTCTTGGGCTTGCTGATCAGAAGGTTGGCAGTTCGAATCCCCATGACGGAGTGAGCTCCTGTTGCTTTGTCCCAGCCTAGCAGTTCGAAATCATGCCAGTGCATGTAGATAAATAGATACCACTGTGGCGGGAAGGTAAACAGTGTTTCCGTGCGCTCTGCTTTCCGTCATGGTGTTTCATTGTGCCAGAAGTGGTTTAGTCCTGCTGGCCACATGAGCCAGAAAGCTTTCAGTGAACAAACGCTGGCTGCCTTGGCCTGAAAGCGAGATGAGCTTTCGAACCTTGAAATCCCTGTCCTGTAGATCTGTTGGGATCTCGATCGTCTTGCAAGCTAATGTGGAGAACTGAATTGAAGACAGGAAAATGGAGAAACTGAGAGAAACCAAAACGATCACTTTGTCACCCCTTCCTAGTCCTTGGAAGACCCATCAGGAGAAATGAGAATCTGGACTCTCATCTTCCCTGACCATTGACCATGCTGGCTTGGACTGATGGTACTGCATATCCATTAACATTTGGAGGGCACCAGGTTGCCTACCCCTGAGCAAGATGTGATAAGATCTGACTCAGCAGTTTCATGCCCAAATTGGAGTTTGGATAGGAAACCCTGTACAAATACTTTCCCCTTTAGTTCTGACCATCCTGCAGCAACAGCAGAACGCAGAACTGAACGTGCATTTGGCTGGCTATGCCGAACTGTCACATTCAAACCGGCTCAAATTTATACATCTAATAAACAACAGGCAATGTATTGCGTACCATTTTCTAACCTAACCAAAAAGCAGGGGAAATATTAATTTAAGAAATCATAGGAATCGGCTTATTCTCGCGGGTAATGTAAAGGCCTCTGCTTATTTATAAATCAACCTGTTTCAATGGCTTTATTAGTCCATTAGCAGGTACTTTGGTTTAGGAAATGTTTAACATACCGATGGCGAACTTGATTTAAACCCCCAATTTAAACTGGCGTTTTCTCTTGATGATTTAAGCCGTGATTTAATCACTCAGCATGAGTGTGTATTAGTGGGGAACATTTACCAGATGTCTTGGATTTTCCAGCTATGGTTTCCAAATATCTCTGAGCTTCAAAATTAAAAACCACGCTTCCCACCAAGGGGACATCCATGTGAAGTGTTTAGGGTGGAATTGCCATCCTGTCTCCACTCCCTGTTTACAGGGCATTGGCAGGGTGGCATCACCCAGTCATTGCTATTCAACACTTAATCCGATGGGTCTTCAGTCTTTTCTGCTACCAGGCAACCTGCTCACCAAGCATTCCTCATTCGTTCGCAGAAAGGTCCCATCCACACCACACATTTAAAGTACCTTTAGGTAAAGGTAAAGGGACCCCTGACCATTAGGTCCAGTTGTGACCGACTCTGGGGTTGCGGCACTCATCTCGCTTTATTGGCCGAGGGAGCCGGCGTATAGCTTCCAGGTCATGTGGCCAGCATGACTAAGCCGCTTCTGGCGAACTAGAGCAGCGCACGGAAACGCCGTTTACCTTCCCGCTGGAGCGGTACCTATTTATCTACTTGCACTTTGACGTGCTTTCGAACTGCTAGGTTGGCAGGAAAAAGTACCTTTAGCATGCATTGAAAGCACATGGCTGTTGGGATACTGCTGGGGAGACGGGGGCATCAGGCAGGCCCCCAGCTGGCTCCAGACGATCACCGGTCTCCCGTGGAACAGCATCAGTCAGTCAGCGACACAAACCTCAGATACGTTTAGAGACCCGTGCACACTCTGTGAGCAGAGTGTGTAAATCACCTCACAGTAGAAGAGGCGGACAAAGAGATGTGCAAGCAAAATGAACAGCATTTTATTCAGCATAGCTCAGGAACAAAGGAAAACATGTCTGCTTGCCTTTGTGTCCAGCAAAACAGCAGGATAGCAAAAGCAACATACAACGGAAGTTCCCAGTAAGTGCTGGAAGTAAACAGGCAGTGATACACAACAGTCATGCCTGACCCTTTTAAGGTGGAATGGAACTATATCCTAACAATGGCTTCCCCCAAAGAGTCCTGGGAGTGTAGCTTATCCAGCTACAAGCTACAACATCCTTAAAAAATTGCAGTGCAGCGGATAGCTCAGCAGCCAATTGCGAAGCAGCTTGTAGCTTACAATGGAAGACCAATGATTGGCTAGTCACTTATCTGGACGTAGCCTTGGGATGGATCTACACTTGTCATTTATAACGTTAAAAATGTGTTATTAAAATGTGACACCAGAGGGCACTGTAGAGCAGCAAGCCTTCGACAATGGAAAACTGCATTGAGAGTTATATAACGTTACATTTAATAACGTTTTTACAGATAAAGGTAGATCCAGTCTCGGTCTCTTGTTTTAGGAACTTTTGGATAGCTCAGTCGGTTAGAGCGTGGTGCTGATAACGCCAAGGTTGCAGGTTTGATCCTCGTAAGGGCAGCTGCACATTCCTTCATTCCTGGGGGTTGGACTAGATGATCCTCAGGGTCCCTTCTAACTCTGATCTCTGATTCTATGATTGGCGGCTGGAAAATAGCTAAGCAACATGGTGAAATCTGGTCTCACCCATAGACCTTGCAATTTATCAAAGAGCAAAAGATAGGAATACATGCCCTAAACCATCTTCAGACCCCAAACCAGGACCAGTGCCTTCTGGGACATGCTCCTGGGAGAGTCGTGTCACCCACACCACAATCTCTCCCCCTCCCCTTTCTCAGGGCAAGATTGTGGCATCTATGGTCTCTCATGAAAAAACAGGATGTTCTGTTTTTTCCGGGACAGTTTCTGGGTCTGGGAATGTTGTTGTTGATCGATGTGTTTATAAATGTGCACAAACGTTCTCTAGTGCACAAACATTTTTCACACTTGTGTGTGTGGAGTTCACCCTCAATGTGACAAGAGTCCCTAAAACAGGGGTCAGCAACCTTTTTCAGCTGTGGGCCAGCCCACCATCCCTCAGACCATGTGGTGGGCTGGATTATATTTTGAAAAAAATATATGAACAAATTCCTATGCCCCACAAATAACCCAGAGATGCATTTTAAATAAAAGCACACATTCTACTCATGTAAAAACACCAGGCAGCCCCCACAAATAACCCAGAGATGCATTTTAAATAAAAGGACACATTCTACTCATGTGAAAACACGCTGATTCCTGGACCCTCTAGGGGCCGGACTGAGAAGGCGATTGGGCCGCATCCAGCCCCTGGGCCTTAGGTTGCCTACCCCTGCCCTAAAACAACCAACACAATGCCTTCTAGATGTTCTCAGACTCCAACTCCCATCAGTCTCAGCATGGGCAATGGTTACGGATAATGGGAGAGACAAACATTCTTAATTGCTGCCCTATGCTAACTACTAAGGGACGCAGGTGGTGCTGTGGGTTAAACCACAGAGCCTAGGACTTGCCGATCCAAAGGTCGGCGGTTCGAATCCCCGCCATGGGGTGCGCTCCCGTTGCTCTGTCCCTGCTCCTGCCAACCTAGCAGTTTGAAAGGGTACTAAACAGGTACTACTCCGGTGGGAAGGTAAACGGCATTTCTGTGCACTGCTCTGGTTCACCAGAAGCGGCTTAGTCATGTTGGCCACAGGACCCAGAAGCTGTACACCGGCTCCCTCGGCCAATAAAGTGAGATGAGCGCCGCAACCCCAGAGTCGGTCACGACTGGACCTAATGGTCAGGGGTCCCTTTACCTTTACCTTATGCTAACTACTGGGGGCAAAGCCTTGCCAGCCAGTTATCTGAGAAGTTTGGGGTGGGGGGGGGGAAGTCTCCTCTTGAATTTTGGTAATCCTAGCAGCAGATGTCTACTGGCTTCTGGGAAATGCAGAAGCTTTGATTTGATTTGCTTGGCTTTTGGCTCAGCAGATGGGGAGAGGCAGAGGGCAGATGGACACAGTGAGGTTGAGTTTGAAGAGGCTGTGCGTGCGCGTACAATCTTATCTTGCTGATCTATCAGCTCCAACGGTAACATAACCATTTCTTTAGTCCAACCACATCTTCCCCCCCGAGTGACCTATGACAAAATCTGAAAAGCGATACGTGAACCTAAGAATTGCCAGGCTGGGCCCCACCAGTGGCCTTTCAGCAAAACCAGCCAGATGCCACAAATAAGGTCTGGGTTTAATTCCCAGCATCTGGTAGTCCAAAGTTTGGGGAGCCCCGTATCCTGATTTGCAGAACAGAGTTCTCTGTTTGAAGGGCTGCCCCAGGAAAGTCCCCTACTTGAAGGCACCCTATATTTCTGGGGTGGCTAAGCTGTGTCCCTCCAGATGTTGCTGCATTACAACACCATCATCCCCGACAGCTGACCACACCGGCTGTGGTTAGCAATGGGCAAATCGATCCTTCTCAGTTCTCCCGGTTTCTCATTTTTCTCATCTTAAGTTCAGTTTTCCACATTTCCACATCTGTTTGCAAATTATTATTTTATCAAAGCGCCCATGAAAACCTATTAGCATTTGAGTGTGGATTGCACATTTTTGTATGAAATTCTGCCCAGCATAAAGGTAAAGGACCCCTGGATGGTTAAGTCCAGTCAAAGGCGACTATGGGGTTGCGGCGCTCATCTTGCTTTCAGGCCAAGGGAGCCGGCGTTTGCCCACACAAAGCTTTCCAGATCATGTGGCCAGCAGGACTAAACCGCTTCTGGTGCAATGGAACACAGTGACGGAAACCAGAGTGCACGGAAACGCCATTTACCGTATTTTTTGCTCTATAAGACGCACCAGACCACAAGACACACCTAGTTTTTGGAGGAGGAAAACAAGAAAAAAAATATTCTGAATCTCAGAAGCCAGAACAGCAAGAGGGATCGCTGCGCGGTGAAAGCAGCAATCCCACTTGCTGTTCTGGCTTGTGGGATAGCTGCGCAGCCTGCATTCGCTCCATAAGACACATACACATTTTCCCTTACTTTTTAGGAGGGAAAAAGTGAGTCTTATAGAGCAAAAAATACGGTACCTTCCTGCCACAGCGGTACCCATTTATCTACTTGCAGTGGCGAGTTTTCGAAATGCTAGGTTGGCAGGAGCTGGAACTGAGCAACGGGAGCTCACCCTGTCATGGGGATTCGAACCGCCAACTTTCTGATTGGCAAGCCCAAGAGGCTCAGTGGTTTATACCACAGGGCCACCCGTATCCCTATTCTGCCCAAAATACAAGTGTTTGCAAAGCAACGTTCCCTGGCATCTTGCATCTTTATCCGCTATTTTCACAAATCTGTGCATTTTTCTATGTGCATGTGCAACTTGGCATAAGTTACTTGGCTGGAAGAAAGTCCACACTGCAAAATTTGGAGCAGTGAGAATTTGGAAGGGCAGCTGTATTTTGGTTTGTGTATTGTTTCAGAGAGTGCAGATTTAAATTTGAGCTCAGTTGAAATCCTTCACCATCTCTAGCTGGGGCTGATGGGAACTGGAGCCAGATAATATTTGGAGGGTCACAAGTTAGCCGCTCCTGTTTTAAATGAAGAGTTGTTTGATTCAAGTCTGGTTTAAAGATATAGAACCATAGAAAGAGTCCTTGAAGTTGCTCATCAGCAGACAGAGCAGGTACCCAGGTAACCTGGTCGCACCCTTCCCCACTAGGGTGAAATGGATTGTCATTCTGCTCAGATTCTGGTAATTACCGTATTTTTTTGCTCTATAAGACTCACTTTTTCCCTCATAAAAAGTAAGGGAAATGTGTGTGCGTCTTATGGAGCGAATGCAGGCTGCGCAGCTATCCCAGAAGCCAGAACAGCAAGAGGGATCGCTGCTTTCACTGCGCAGCGATCCCTCTTGCTGTTCTGGCTTCTGAGATTCAGAATATTTTTTTTCTTGTTTTCCTCCTCCAAAAACTAGGTGCGTCTTGTGGTCTGGTGCGTCTTAAAGAGTGAAAAATACGGTATTTCTAAATTTGCACCTGTGCAAATAAATAAGCACAGCAGCGGATTTAGGAAAGCACCACTGGTTCAGCCACACTGGGCATGGAGCCTTGGAGTTGCAGCAACTATTATTTAGAATGGAGTGTGAGAGGCCGGGGCACTTCTAGCATATACAGAAACATAATAAAAGATTAAATATTTAAAAATTCTCTATTACAGGCCTGCCTTCAGATGTCTTCTGAAGGTTGCATAGTTACTTATGTCCTTGGCTGGGGGTCACATAACTCTATACCCTCCAACATTTCTCTGATGAAAATAGGGACGGCCGAGGGAAAAGCAGGGTTGTGTCATCTGCATAGATAGCATCTTAAAAATCAGAGACATCACCTTGCCAACAAAGGTCCGTATAGTTAAAGCTATGGTTTTCCCAGTAGTGATGTATGGAAGTGAGAGCTGGACCATAAAGAAGGCTGATCGCCGAAGAATTGATGCTTTTGAATTATGGTGGTGGAGGAGACTCTTGAGAGTCCCATGGACTGCAAGAAGATCAAACCTATCCATTCTGAAGGAAATCAGCCCTGAGTGCTCACTGGAAGGACAGATCCTGAAGCTGAGGCTCCAATACTTTGGCCACCTCATGAGAAGAGAAGACTCCCTGGAAAAGACCCTGATGTTGGGAAAGATGGAGGGCACAAGGAGAAGGGGACGACAGAGGACGAGATGGTTGGATAGTGTTCTTGAAGCTACCAGCATGAGTTTGACCAAACTGCGGGAAGCAGTGGAAGACAGGAGTGCCTGGCATGCTCTGGTCCATGGGGTCACAAAGAGTCGGACATGACTAAACAACAAAGGAAAAGCAGGACATCCCAGGATCAAATCAGAAACCAGGATGGCTTTTGTAAATCTGGGATTGTCCCTGGAAAATATGGACACTTGGAGGGTCTGCTGTTCTCTCAAACAGACGAGACTTGCTGCTGCTGCCCTCTCCCCTGTGCTATAAGTCATGTAGAAGCATATGAGGGAGCAAGTGGCCAGCAGCATGGAGCAAAACCACTTCTGAGCTAACTGCATTGCTCAGGGCTCAGTGGGGGCTGCCATCTTGCTCAGCTAGAGAAAGGGCCTGGGAGAACAAAGCACTTGGGTGGCAGCTGCCCTTGATTGACCTGTCAAGAGATGGGGAGCAGGAAGGGAGCATGCTCAATGGCGTTCTACAGGTTGGTTGCCACTACTAAGAAGGCCCTCTGCCTGGTTCCCTGTAACTTCACTTCTCACAGTGTGGGAACCGCCAGAAGGCCCTTGGAGCTGGACCTCCATGTCTGGGCTGAATGATGGGGGTGGAGACGCTCCTTCAGGTATACTGGGCCGAGGCCGTTTAGGGCTTTAAAGGTCAGCACCAACACTTTGAATTGTGCTCAGAAACATACTGGGAGCTAATGTAGATCCTTTATGACCGGGGTTATATGGTCCTGGAAGCCACTCCCAGTCACCAGACTAGCTGCCGCATTCTGGATTAGTTGTAGTTTCAGAGTCACCTTCAAAGGTAAGGTAAAGGTAAAGGGACCCCTGACCATTAGATCCAGTCATGACTGACTCTGGGGTTGTGGCGCTCATCTCGCTTTATTGGCCGAGGGAGCCGGTGTACAGCTTCCGGGTCATGTGGCCAGCATGACTAAGCCACTTCTGGTGAACCAGAGCAGCACACGGAAACGCCATTTACCTTCCTGCCAGAGCGGTACCTATTTATCTACTTGCACTTTACGTGCTTTCAAACTGCTAGGTTGGCAGGAGCAGGGACCGAGCAACGGAAGCTCACCCCGTCGCGGGGATTCGAACTGCTGACCTTCTGATCGGCAAGCCCTAGGCTCTGTGGATTAACCCACAGCGCCACCCACATCCCATTAGCTCCACATAAATCGCTTTGCAATAGTCTAAGCAGGAGATAACCAGAGCGTGTACCACTCTGTGCACGTACCCTTTCTGTGGGCATCTCAACAACGCCAATTTCAATGGCTAAGAAATGAATTTCACAAACCTCCTCCTCTGTTTGGAGTCACAACTTCTTCAAAGCTGTCTAAAGGTATGGTGTGGTGCGACCTCTGAAAACAAAGGGTGATGCATTTGGCTATCTGAAATAGCAGCTTGCGAAACTTCTGGTAAGACCTTTCCTCTATATATTCAGCATCAGCATCTGTCACCATGCAGGGCAGTGAGATGGGGAGTCAAAGGCTTTTTTGGACACAACTGTCCTGTTTTTGCAAAAGGACTGTAATTATCTTGGCAACCTGATCCCAGTTGCTTTGGCTTGGTTTACAGTTCTGTTTTTACTAAGGTTTTTAATTTCCTCCTCTCTACCATTTTGGGAGTGTCTTTTTGCCTCTCTTTGTTGTTCTTCCAAGAGCTCCTGAATTACCCAGGTTCCAGGTCGGCTCCTCTGCCCTGGACAGGTCTAATAATCTCTCTGGAGTGTCAGGATTCTCCCACAGGTTGAAGGGGTTTTTTTGGGGGGGGGGGGTTGTAATGGGAAGCTTTTATTAGCCAAATTCCGGCCTCTGAGTTGATCCCTTGGCAAGTTTGCTTTCAGCCCCATGTGTTTCTAGTTAGGAGACATTCATGATCTATGCCTCCCGTTTTCCTCCTGGTGAGAAATGCTGAACACAACATCCCAGAAATGTGTGGATTCAGGCTGATCCCCCATCCCATTTCCCTTTTCAGGGGGTGGGGGAAAAAATGAAATGAAATAAAACATTGGTGCCAAAAAGCTAATTTTCCCCCAGGAAGCCGAGAAATATTTAGAAGCCTGTCCAAAAATCAATTAAACAATAAATAACCGGTTTTAATGGCGGTGCTTGCAGACTCCACCAAAAGAAATGTTTCAAAAACCCTGGGTGGTTTTGGAAAGGGATGAAAAGCAGGAGCCCACCTCCGCTGCAAGCTTAAGCTGGTTGCAACTCTGATGGAACCTAACTGTACGATCTATGCATGAGAACTCAGCAATAAGTCTATGGAGATCAACAGGGCTCACTCCCAAAGTAGAATACACAGGATAAAACAGACCCAGACACTCCAAGTGCCCCTATTTTCCAGGGACACTCCTGGATTTACAGAAACCCTCCTGGTTTCTGATTTGACCCCGGAATGTCCTGCTTCTCCTTAAAAGGTAAAGGGACCCCTGACCATTTGGTCCAGTCGTGACCGACTCTGGGGTTGGGGCGCTCATCTCGCTTTATTGGCCGAGGGAGCCGGCGTACAGCTTCTGGGTCATGTGGCCAGCATGACTATGCCGCTTCTGGCGAACCAGAGCAGTGCACGGAAACGCCGTTTACCTTCCCGCCGGAGTGGTACCTATTTATCTACTTGCACTTTGATGTGCTTTCGAACTGCTAGGTTGGCAGGAGGCTTCTCCTTAGGACGTCCCTATTTTCATTGGAGAAATGTTGGAAGGTATGGAGTTATGTGATCCCTGAGCTAAGGAGATAAGTAACTATACAACCTTTGGAAGATGTCTGAAGGCAGCCTTGTATAGGGAAGGTTTTTTTTAATGTTTAGTGTTTGATTATGTTTTTATATACAGTGGTACCTTGGGTTAAGAACTTAATTCGTTCTGGAGGTCTGTTCTTAACCTGAAACGGTTCTTAACCTGAGGTACCACTTTAGCTCCCGCTGCTGCCGCGCGATTTCTGTTCTCATCCTGAAACAAAGTTCTTAACACAAGGTACTATTTCTGGGTTAGAGGAGTCTGTAACCTGAAGCGTCTGTAACCCGAGGTAGCACTGTATGTTGGATGTCACCCAGAATAGCTGGGGCAACGCAGTCAGATGGGCCAGGTATTATTATTGAATAGGATGTCCCTATTTTCATCAGAGAAATGTTGGAGGGTATGAAGACCAAGGCTGAAATCTTGGGGACACTTATCTGGAAGTAGGTTCTATTGACCTCAGTGGAATGCTATTCGGAGAAAACATGCAGGTGATACATTTCTCAAACACACAGTTCCAAGGAACCCTAGGCCAGCCTTCCAGATTCTGATGGACCACAGCTCAGTTTAAGAGACACTGAGTCTGTTAGCTGTCTCTCCCCTTGTCCTTCTTCTTCCTGCTCACCCCCCAATATTTCCCAGCTTCTCTCCTCTGCAGCCTCTGAACTATGACCCTCTGCAAACCATTGCTCTAAATCTATACTGTCTCCCTCTTCTCCGGAGGGAGAAGGGAGGGGGGGACTCCACCATTCCTCATCTTTGGACCGGTCCCTGACACTCTGTACGTTCAGCATTCTTCAGAAAACACAGCTCCCAGGATTCTTTTGCCGGTGGGAGGGGTGTGAAATCATGGCTGTTAAAGTGGCATAAGAGAGCTTCAAATGTTGGGTTGTTGTGGATGTGACCATAGTGCACTTGGGGTCAGCATCTGGGATAAACAAGCAGGGAAGGGAGTGTCTTCGCCCACACGTAAACCGGGAAAGACCTAACAATGCAGGCATGTGGAGCTCTTTGAACAGTTGAAAAAGCTGTACAAATGTGGGAGTATTATTAAGTGTTATTGCAAAGAGCGGCGCATGATTAGGAGCAGGGAGGCCAGGAGCAAAAAGCAGGGCTCCTTTCTCATCCTGCTTGGCTCCACCAATCAGTCCTGAGTAGCTGTTGAGGTAGGGATGGGAAGCCTGAAGCTGGTGGGCCAATTGTGGCCTCCAAAACTCTGTAATAATCTATAATGATAATAATTTATTATTTATACCCTGCCCGTCTGGCTGGGTTTCCCCAGCCACTCTGGGTGGCTCCCAACAGAATATTAAAAACACGATCAAACATCAAACATTAAAAACTTCCCTAAACAGGGCTGTCTTCAGATGTCTCCTAAAAGTCAGATCGTTGTTTATTTCCTTGACATCTGATGGGAGGGTGTTCCACAGGGCGGGCGTCACTACCAAGAAGGACCTCTGCCTGGTTCCCTGTAACTTTGCTTCTCACAGTGAGGGAACCGCCAGAAGGCCCTTGGAGCTGGACCTCAGTATCCGGGCTGAATGACAGGGGTGGAGATGCTCCTTCAGGTATATTTCATTTCAAGGCACTGCAAGTTTAAGTGAAACTGCGTATATTTGAAACACCATTGGAAAAACCTGCCAACACGCCTTTTCGCCTCTGCCCCACCCTTTTTTTGCGTCATTATTTTGTCACTTCCAGGTTTGTTGCGATGTGTGCGCAGTTGCACAAGTCGCTGCCTGTCTTGGCTTGGATTGCCCATTCTAGGCTGGTGTATCTTGGTGTTCTTGTTTTGACTACAAGAAACTGTTGTCTGCTGGGCTCAGTTCAGTCCCTGGGAAGGAGAGCTGACTCGGTCGAATATATTTAAGGCAAGTCAATTCAGGCTGAAGAACCTACATAATTTGCACATTCTGAAACAGCACATAAACCAAAATACGGCCACCCTTCATAATTTGCACTTCTCCCAATTTTGCAACGCAGCTGTCCTGCCATGCAAAAATGCATATGCTTTGCTATACATATAAACTGTGTGAAGTGCACATATAAATGCATATATTGCTCAAAATAAATTACAAAAAAAAGTTGGGGAAAATACTTTGCGAAAATGTGTATAGTAGACATAATTACCTATAAACAGGTGTATGTTGGGAGAAATTTGCAGAATGCTGATGAATTTTCACGAGGACTTGTTTTTGTGTGTGTGTGTGTGTGTGTGTGTGTGTGTGTTGAACCTCACAAGTGATGCAGAAATATGAATAACCAAAAACGAGAAACATGGAAAAACGAGAAACTGGGAGAAACCGAAACGAACAGATTTGCCCATCCCTTCTTGCGCCCTTAGCTCTAGGGTGCAAAGGAACCCTTTGTGCAAAGAGTGAAAAGTATCCGACATTTATTTGAACGTCTTCTGAAAATTGCATGAGACAGAATTCAATATGGAGACCCAGCTATCTGTGAAAAGAGGCCTGAGAGCTACCCAGAAGAAAACACTGCACTCTTTTCATGTGAAACAGCAACCGTGAGCAGGCTTTTATGAGCCCTTTCCCATCCAGATGGAGCCCCGGAACCTTTATGAGCCTGTGAATCAAAGACGGCAACAGCCCTGGCTAAGCGCGGCTACCTCTGGGGAGGAGCAGAAACAGCTGTTTGTCAATTAGGCAATGCAAAGGAGACAGGAGGGGGCGGGAGCAGAGCGCTGGCTCTTAAATCAGAAGAGCGGATGGCGTCTGTTTCTTCATCTGCCTCCCACTCTTCCTAGCGTTTCGTCTTTGCCAGCGCAGGTGGGGTTGCGTACAGCCCTCTGGAGGCGACTAGATTGCCGTAGCAATTGGAGTTTAGGAATGCTTTGGCTAGAGAAAAGGTAGAGGGATGGACACAAGCTTCTGCAGAACTGGCCGCCTCCTTTTTTGGAAAGGCAGCACATGTTAAATTTATTAGGGCCCATCTGAACTTTCAACAGCTGCCCCCTTTCCAAATTTCTTTACAGTTTGGGGTGTTTGGGGAGGGGGTGGAACCCCATAGCAAGTGTTCTGAGTGGGTTTACATCTACCTCGGCCTTGAGATGTTCCTCAGCCAGAATCCAAGAGCAGAATTAGTTTTGTTTTTTAAAAAATTCATGGCTTTGTGGGGTGCTTGACAGCCCTGCTCCCCCCCCCCAGGTTGAAAATGGGGGCTGAAAGTACCCCTGGGAGCAACGCAAGGTGTGCCACGCACCACCATTCAGGAAGTATCACAGAACTTTCCATACACCCATGTACAGCCCACGTCTTCAGTGCCTCCATGGGCTGGGTGTCAGGAGCACCTTCTCTGACCTTCCGATCACAGGAACGTAGGAACAGCAGCACAGCATTCCCGAGGAATAGATCCTGGTGCGGTGGACTCACATTTGCTCATGTGAACACCTTGAAAGCAGCAGAGTAACGTAAGCAAAGCTGCATACCTAATTTATTTCTACTGATTAAACAAATAAAAGAACATAACAAACATGTACGAGAGACACAGCTCTCTCTCATACTGCCATCATGTCTCTAGACAGATCAAAGAAAAACCCACACACAGTACTAGGGATGGAAGTCTGGAAGAGTAGTTCCAACCCCCACCCCCTTTATCACAGAGAGAAAGTAAAAAAAACATGATCTGGTGATCCTTGAAATGGGAGGGATGAAAATACTGAGAAGAACAACTTATAAAGCAGAATGCTGTGCGGACAGTCCAGTATAAATCCACTATTAATGCACAATTATCGAGTCAATGTTGTCTTGCAGAATACAACCCCCACCTCCAGAAAATCTTGCACCAGGCTGGAGGGGTCCTCACTTCAGAGAGGTAAGAGCTGTTTGACAATGGATCAAACTACCTCAGAAGGTGGTGGATCCTCCCTCGTTGGAGGTTTTTGAGCAGATGTTGGATGGTCATCTGTCAGGGATTTTTTTAGCTGTGACTCTTGTGTTGCAGGGGATTGGACCTGATTCGGGTTTCCTAAACTTGGGTCTCCAGCTGTTTTCAGACTACAATTCCCATCACCCCTGACCACTTTTCTTGCCAGCTAGCTAGGGATGATGGGAGTTGTAGTCCAAAAACAGCTGGAGACCCAAGTTTGGGAAACACTGGACGAGATGACCTTTGGGGTCCACCCAGCTCTATAATTCTATGATCCTAGGTAGATGTCCCATTTGGATTCTTTGGGCCAGGATCAGCTGGGAATTCTGGGATCAATCGGATACACGGCGCAGCGTGGGAGCGTGAAACAAGAAAGCACATATTATACCAGCCCATGAGGAGCGACTGGTATTCAGAAACAAGCTTAGAATGGTCCCGTGCGGGGGGAGGAGAACCAGAAACAGTTTTTTTGGGGGTGGAGGGCATAATGACAGACAGCAACCAGGGAGAAGTAGCTGGAAAGCAGTCAGGTTTGGCGACAGAGAGAAAGCCGGCTATGATCCTCGGGGATCGATGAACAAAATTGCAACGCAGGGCATCTGGATTCGTTTTTCTGCTAAGGAGTGCCAGATTGCACAAAAAATCAGTAGGGAGAGAGCGAGAGAAAAAGCCGGTCATTCAGAAAGGTAACTCCGTCAAGCTTTCGCATTTCTGTCACTAGCAATAGAGATGGGTTGGGCTGGGGAGCGGGAGGAAGAGGCAATAATTTGCAACCCACGGCCCCTTCAAAGCATCCTTTGTTCCTTAAGGCCACACATCCATTTCCCTGGGCTTCTTTCATCCATCAAATTGCAACGGGAAGAATTTTCCCTCGCTGCCCCCGAGTTTCCACCAATTAGTGGCTCGGATTTCTCTCAACACAACTGGGCTGGGAGGGCATGATGTCTCATGTCCAAGTGGATTCTTTTGTGGCCTCGTGACAAAGAATAGCGCAGCCAGTGCCCAACAAGGTTACCCTGCTTAAGGAAAGATCCTGTCCATCGGATATGGCAGGAACCGCATTTGGTTTGCCAAAAGAGAGAGGCTGGGACGCTGGGCTCCTTTCTGTTTGCAAACTAACGCCAGGAAGCCTTGCCGCTTGGCAGCCACGTTGAGCCAGTAGTGATTATATTTTTAGATTAGGAACAGGGTTCAGATCCCTACTCAGCCATGTAGCTCACTGGGTGGCCTTGGCCTGGTCACCATCATCTCTCCGCCTAACCTACCTCACAGGGATGTTGTGAAGGTGGGGAAAGGGGAAGAGAGAGAACCATACACACCACTAGGTTTTCAACATCACGATACATCGCCAGCTAAACATCACGATATATCAGTATATCACAATGTCTGAAATAAGAATGCAGCTATGTAGAGGTGAACGGTACAGTGGTACCTCAGGTTATAGACACTTCAGGTTACAGACGCTTCAGGTTACGGACTCCGCTAACCCAGAAATAGTACCTTGGGTTAAGAACTTTGCTTCAGGATGAGAACAGAAATCATGCATCAGTGGCGTGGCGGCGGCAGCGGGAGGCCCCATTAGCTAAAGTGGTACCTCAGGTTAAGAACAGTTTCAGGTTAAGAATGGACCTCCAGAACGAATTAAGTTCTTAACCTGAGGTACCTCTGTACTTCTGTGCGATATCTGGTTTTCAACATTGTGATACATCACCAGCTAAACATTGCAATATGCAGATCTATTACAATGTCTGAAATAAGGATGGAGCTATGTAGAGGCATTGGCTGGCTTCATGGTTTGCCCCATGTTGTGATTTTTGCACATACACACACATCATGATTCATGATATATTGCCATGTCAAAAATTATGAAACTGGTATCACAATATGGACTTCAAAACAGTTTTGGGCGATATATCGCCCAGCCCTACACACCACCTGGAGCTCCTGGAAGGAAAGGTAGGATATAAAAGCAATAAATAAGAAGGGAAACAGCATGGACAGAAGGTAAACAGCTGTTGGGGGAGAGGACTTTTTGAAACGACCATGAAGCTCTGTTTTGGGTGGTCAGCAGGTTCCAGATCACAGCCCTGGATTGCTTTGAAATAAATGTGAAAACAAAGAGAGAATCAAAATACGGAAAACCACACAGCGGCAGAATACATATTTTATTGATATCAGGCAGAACATGTTTACATGAATATGGAGTAAGGTATATTAATCCCGACACTTTTCAAGTACCACTCTTCTTCAGGAGATCAAAAATACAGAAATCAGATAAACGTGCCCCACAGATATTAAAAAGGCAATAGAATCAATAACATATGTAAAAACAACCTCGCTATCACAATCCTAATATAAAAAAACCTTATGAAGTATTCCTTTCCCTTAAAATTAATGTGTCTCGTTTAAAAATACTTTATTAAAAACATGCCATTAGGCCCCTCGTTTCAGAGCCTGTTTAGATCACCCCCACCCTGCTTTTTCTTTTAGAGTCACGGAAGCAGCTAGGATAGCCACTATTAAAGGTGCAGAGGACACAGGCCAGGGCTCCTGCACCTTTTGTTAAAAGCTGCCATGCAAGCAGTACCTGCTGAAATTCCCTCTCCTATCCCCTTGTTAATTAAAGGAGCCCCATCCTCTTTTGCAACTTGCCAGTCTGGGAAGTGGCATGTCTGTTTTTCTGCGAGTACAAACTGCAGCCTGGACCAAGTTTTGTTTATGACTTATATGGAGCAGCTCTGCTTCTGGATCAGACTAAAGGCCTTCCTATTCCCCTTCCTATTCTGAGAATCCCTCTAGTATAGTGTTTCCCAATGTTGGGTCTCCAGCTAGTTTCTGGACTACAGTTCCCATCATTCCTGACCACTGGTCTTGCTAGCTGGGGATGGTGGCAGTTGTGGTCGAAAAACAGCTGGAGACCCACAGCTGGGGAACACTGCTCTAATATAGCATGAAGGCAATAGTCCCCCAATGCTATCCCGGAATTGGTACTTAGTGGCGCTTACTGCCGCTTGGCCATCCTGGCCAATATCCACATCAGGTCCAAGTCAGGAGAAGTCTGTAGCACAGGGATGAGGAGAACATTTTCAGCCTGAGCACCACATTCCCTTCCAGGCAAGATTCCCAGGGCCACTTGCCAGTGGTGGGCAGAGTTGAAGGCAAAAGTGGGCAGAGAAACTCATTTTTACCTTTGCACAGTAGGCTAGTTTTTGCACATGATCACATGCAAGCCTTCTCTGCCCTCCAGCCAGGCAGGCAAGAGGCCATGGTCAGAGTTCAAGGACGCATCCCAGACAGGCAAATAACACTCAAAGAGAATGCAAAGGTGAGATGGTGAGGGGAGCGTCCCACGGGCCTTGGCCCAGTATACCTGAAGGAGCGTCTCCACCCCCACTATTCAGCCCGGACACTGAGAGGGCTTTCTTGGTGGTGGCGTCCATCCTGTGGAATGCCCTCCCGTCAGATGTCAAGGAAATAAACAACTATCTGACTTTTAGGAGTCACCTGAAGGCAGCCCTGTTTAGGGAAGTTTTAAATGTTTGATGTTTTATCGTGTTTTTAATATTCTGCTGGAAGCCGCCCAGAGTGGCTGGGGAAACCCAGCCAGATGGGCGGGGTACATTATTATTATTATTATTATTATTATTATTATTATTATTATATTTATTTATTCCCTGCATAAATTGGGAGTTGTCTGTATGCAATGAGGTTACGCATTTATATAATTTACAGTAATGCACACCTTTCCTCCCATTCGTATTATTTTTACAAATTTTACTTTATTGGAAAATGAAATACCTGGAGAACTCAGGCAGATACAAGCAACAGTTAGAAGATTAAGCATTCATCTCTAAGCAGTTGGGATGAGGTAGCTACTCTAAGCAATCCTATCAAAGAAGAAAGAACATCAAATGTTTGTTTAGATAGGATCCCATAGTGAAGTGGCTGGTTGAGGCGAAGGGGACCAGAGGGAATGCAAATAGAATCAAAGAATTTTGAATTGGGAGAGATCCCCAAGGGTCATCTAGTCCAACCCCCTGCAATGTAGAAATAATAATGTAGAAGATCAAATGAGGGACAGGACAGAAAAGCAATATTATTTATTTTGTGTAGGGGACATGAACAGCCTTAAAGCAGCTGCATATCATATTACAGTGGTACCTTGGTTCTCAGACACCTTGACACTCAACCACCTTGGTTCGCAACGCCAAAACTAGGAAGTAAGTGTTCCGGTTTTCGAATGTTTTTCCAAGGTTGAATGTCCGATGTGGTTGTTGGCTATTGTTTCCAGAGCGCCTGCACCAGTCAGAAGCTGTGCCTTTGTTTTTGAACATTTTGGAAGTCAAATGGACTTCCGGAATGGATTAAGTTTGAGAACCAAGGTACCACTGTATTTGGCGCTTATGTTTTTGCTATTTATTTTCAGTTTTTGAGGCTTTTTTGGTTAATTTGTTTTTGTGACTATGTAGAACCCAGTTCAGCTACTGATTGATTGATTGATTGATTGACTGTGGAAATGGATAAAAGTCCCCCATCCAAACAATGACTACCATCAGTGCAGGTAAGAAAAAAACATTAATTTTAACTTTTATCATCTACAATATGGTCTTATTTATTTTATAGTACAGTACATTGATTATTGCTTTCATTTTATGGATCAATGGTCTCATTAGATAGTAAAATTCATGTTAAATTGCTGCTTTAGGGGTTGTTTTTAAAAGTCTGGAATGGATTAATTTAATTGCATTACTTTATATGGGAAAGTGTGCCTTGGTTTTGGAACGCTTTGGTTTTGGAACGGACTTCCGGAACAGATTAAGTTCGAAAACCAAGGTACCACTGTATATATGCAGTATGGAATGAAGTTTTAAAAAGCAAGCCATTCTTTTTTGTGTCTTGTGTGCTCTGGGGGCAGATGAGTCGCATTGGAGTCAACATCAGTTAAGACGTTCTCAAGTAAATTTTTGTCTTGACAGGCTAAAGACTGACAGAAGACACGGGTTCACAGCCAGTGGACCTGCTTTGGGCTGAGCCTGTTCTGCTAAGTAGGCCAAGGACTGGCACGAACCGAATTGGCACTGTGGGAATCGTGATCACTAAGCGAGCACAGACAAGCAGCGAATCCCACCCCTAGTATGACTAACTTAAAACCCGTTGTTTTTAATGGATCTGTTCTAAGTCTGGATCCAGCCCATAGATTCAGGTTTCTCTGGGTGCAGAATTTGACTTACTTACTTTGTAGAACTCACTGTGTGTTTTTTCTGTACAGTAAACGATAAAATGTAAGATTAATTAAACTTAGCACAGATTTTGTTTTCTTTAGAAATTGCTTCTATAGTAGCCGCTTAGTCCAAAATTGCCACCCCTCAATTTTCTCTTTTTAAAATGGAGAATCCAGATGGCATCATTGCCTGCCCATTGCACTCCTGTATTTTCTGTGTTGTCCACACATTTCCCCCAATATGTGATTTGTGCCTATTTCCCTCACTTAGAAAGGGATGCGGGTCGTGCTGTGGGTTAAACCACAGAGTCTGGGACTTGCCGATCAGAAGGTCGGTGGTTCGAATCCCCGCGACGGGGTGAGCTCCCGTTGCTCAGTCCCTGCTCCTGCCAACCTAGCAGTTCGAAAGCACGTCAAAGTGCAAGTAGATAAATAGGTACCGCTCCGGCGGGAAGGTAAATGGAGTTTCCGTGCACTGCTCAGAATTTTTGTTAAGGAAGGAAAAGGAAAAGGAAAAACCCAGTAATTAAAGACCACTTTCCACTTGCAGTGAACAGGAAGGGGCAATTAAGGAGCAATTCATGAAGACTGCTGTGAGCAATCTGCAGTGGCAGCAATTAGAGGCAGAGGCTGCAAGGAAGCTTCTAATTAAAGTTCCAGGGGATCTTGCTGATAAGGACATTCCGTTTACAATACTTGTTTAGAAGTATCTTGGCTATGGGAATGGACACTGTTGAATAATATATATCAGGGGTGGCCAACTCCCAAGAGACTGTGATCTACTCACAGAGTTAAAAACTGGCAGTGATCTACCCCCTTTTTGGGGGTTCAGGTCAAGGTTGTTGAGCTTTTTTTAGAGGGGGAAATCCACTTTGGTAGATCCACAGTGATCTACCACAGACGTCCAGTGCAGTGATCTACTGGTAGGTCACAATCTACCTCAATCTACTTATATCTGCCTGATATAGATTAAGTGTCTTGTGGAAACATAGTTTTGATTCAGCTTCCAGCTAACTGTGGAAATAACAATGCCTCAACCTTCTTAAAAAGAGCCCTAGAGTCAAAGTGACCTAAATCTATACACAGCAACTAGCTGGATTCAGAAATGTCTGCTATTTCCAGGACGGAGGCGAGAGGACTCTAATGTCCTCATGAGTCTATAGAATGACCCAGACATACATAGACATCAGAGGGTTCTGAAACATTCTGGACAAGTAAAAACGGAAAAGTCTGAGAGCCCGCCAACGCACTACTGTCAACAAGCCTTCTCTGGGTGAATTCTGAGCTTTCTGCTACCATCCAGATGTTGAGCATCTTCTCCAGAACTCTTGCGTTCTCAGAAACTAGACCCTCCTGGATTGACAGTAAAGGATCCGCGGCTAACCCCCAGAATTTCTTGGCGAGTTCTGCTCCACGATGTGCCAGCAGTGGCCAATGAAAAAACACACACTGTCTGCAGTGAACTTGTGTGCTTTGACTCTTGAATTCCACTCCTGTCCCATGACGGATTTGAGGAGGATGTAAAAACTGGAACAACTGCCGAGTCCTGTATGGGAATCAGAGGAAACTTGGTGGGAGGAGAAGGAGGGGAGGAATTCCGAATGTTTTGCATACGAAGGAAGTGAAGAGTCTTGCTATCTTTAGGTCCACTTCCTCAGCTAAGAGCCCCTGATGCTCAAACAGGGTTTAGTTAAATACCAAAGAGGGCAAAGGCCAAACCCAAGAGGCACAAAAACCATGGAGTGTGTCTGAGCTTGTGCAGAGTGCAATTCTGCCAGCACCAAATAACTACTGTCGCAATATACGCTGGGACTAGGGCAAGAAAAGACAAATGAGGCTGGTTGGGGGTTTCGTTTTTGTTTTTTTAAAAAGGAGGAAACGGATATATTTTATTCAGTTTAACAAAGATTAAGGCTTACATACTGGATACAGTTTATGGATTTATGACATGATGGTTGTAAATGCTATTGACAGTTCTGTTGTGGATTAGCAATGCAATGTCAGTTTGGCTCTGCTGATGGTTTTGTTTCTGCTGTATATTCCTTGCAAGGTTTCTGTGGTTCCAATAAAACAATTATTTTAAAGAATAATAATGCCCGGGGCTAGGGGTTAACCCTATACTTCCCTGCATGCTGCAACCTTCAGATGAAAATAGCGCTCCCCTCGGTGTAGCACATGGGTAGGCAACCTAAGGCCCAGGGGCTGGATCCGGCCCAATCGCCTTCTAAATCCGGCCCGCGAACAGTCCAGGAATCAGTGTGTTTTTACATGAGTAGAATGTGCTCTTTTATTTAAAATGCATCTCTGGGTTATTTGTGGGGCATAGGAATTCATTCATTTCATTTTATTTTTTCAAAATATAGTCCGGCCCCCCACAAGGTCTGAGGGACAGTGGACCAGCCCCCTGCTGAAAACGTTTGCTGACCCCTGGGGTAGCGCCTAAAAACACAAATGGTTCCAATGGAAGGGGTTTTTCCCCCCCAAGCACAGTTGCTGTGGTGAGGGAGGCAATTTCTAGTTAATGCACAGAAAGGGTGGACTTAATCCTTCCCTCCTCAATGGTGACACCCCTTCAAAATGGTACCCATGTGGCACTTAGGTGGAGGGGAAAGCAGCCATTAGCACCAATGTAAGCTTAATAATGGGACGCGGGTGGCGCTGTGGGTTAAACCACAGAGCCTAGGACTTGCCGATCAGAAGGTCGGCAGTTCGAATCCCCGTGACGGGGTGAGCTCCCGTTGTTCGGCCCCTGCTCCTGCCAACCTAGCAGTTCAAAAGCACGTCAAAGTGCAAGTAGATAAATAGGTACTGCTCCAGCAGGATGGTAAATGGCGTTTCCGTGCACTGCTCTGGTTCACCAGAAGCGGCTTAATCATGCTGGCCACATGACCCGGCTCCCTCAGCCAGTAAAGCGAGATGAGCGCTGCAACCCCAGAGTTGTCCGCGACTGGATCTAATGGTCAGGGGTCCCTTTACCTTTACCTTAAGCTTAATAATAATAGCAACAGTAATCAACTGTTGGTGTAAAGGTTGAGGATGGAGGTATAAGCAGACCCTCCAAGTGTCCCTATTTTCCAGGGACAATCCCAGATTTACAGAAGCAGTCCTGGTTTCTGATTTGATCCCGGAATAATAATAACAATTTATTATTTATATCCCGCCCATCTGGCTGGGTTTCCCCAGCCACTCTGGGCAGCTCTCAACAGCATAAAAAAGCGATAAAATAGCAAACATTAAAAACTTCCCTAAACAGGGCTGCCTTCAGATGTCTTCTAAAAGTCAGATAGTTGTTTATTTAATTGACATCTGATGGGAGGGCGTACCACAGGGAGGGCGCCAGTACCGAGAAGGCCCTCTGCCTGGTTCCCTGTCACCTCACTTCTCACAGGGAGGGAACCACCAGAAGGCCTTTAGAGCTGTACCTCCGTGTTTGGGCTGAACGATGGGGGTGGAGACATTCCTTCAGGTATACTGCTTTTCCTTAGATGTCCCTATTTTCATCAGAGAATTGCTGGAGCGTATGGAGTTATGCCACCCCTGATCCAAGGATATAAGTAACGATACAACATTTAGAAGACGTCTGAAGACAGTCCTGTATAGGGAAGTTTTTTTAAAAAAATGTTTTAATATGTTTTTATATATGTTGGAAGCCGCCCAGAGTGGCTGGGGCAGGACTTCCGGGGGAGGCGCCTCCTGCAATGGCAGAATTCCTCTGACCGGGAAGAATCTGCTCCGTGGAAATCTGGGTCTGGCTGCCACGGCGAAGGCGGAGACCCGTTAAAATCACAGGCGGAAAAAGCCTGTGAACGTGGGATTCGACGGGCACCTTTTGCGCCTCCCCCACTCGCGGGGAACCCCGGTTTTTGGGGCTCCGGAGCGACGTGGGGTGAGCGGCGCGGTGCATCGAATCGTCTGCTTCTTCCACGGAGCGAAGCCGCATAGCTGTTGCCGGAGAGCGCTGACCTTTTCCTGTGGACAATTTGACTTTAAAGGAATTACCCGTGAGTAGAGCTGAAACGGAAGAATTGGATCTCTAAAAGTTTAATTTGGTATCGTAACGGGGAGGTTCAAAACAGGAAGTCCGCCTTCCCTTTTTGTAAATAGACTGAGGCAATGAAGTTGCAAGCTGGAGTCCTGGAAGGTCTTTTGTAAAAGATCAAATTTCCAACGGTAAAGAACATTAAACCCCCTCTTGGAGGCAGGAGAAGAGAGGGGGAAGTTGCGGATTGAGTATGCCTGCGGGAGAGAGCGAAGAGGCTTAAAACACCACCGCTCTGACCCTGGACACGGGCTGCTAGTAAGACTGACGTTTTTTGGGGTTTTTTGGAATGTTCATTGACAGCTAGTTAAATAAGAGAAATACATTGTTTCTACTGTTTCCGGTTGTTTTTTAAAAAAGGAGGAAAGTAACTGAAAATTGAAACTAACTTCGGATTATTGAAACTGTGTTTAAAAGAGGACATATTGACCGATACAAATACAATCTGTTTTCCCCTAGTGAAAGCTTTTGAAATTGGTTACTTTATAGGAGCTGGGCTAGGGGAACTTCCAGCTGCAAGATAAAAAAAGTGTGAGACTTTGGAATTGACCTTGAATCTCTTAAGTGTTATGGCAAACGGAAAGGAAAAAACAGACGGGATGTCGACAGAGAAGGCCTTAGTGGCTGCATTATTGAAAATAAACGATTCGCTGGAACAACTCCATAAGAAAACAGATGCGATAAATGTGAAATTGGATGTTGCAAATATTGAAACTGATTTAATTGTAGAAAGTTTAAATAACTTGGGACAAAAGGTGAATACCAATTCAGAAACCACCCAGAAACTGATACAGGAATCTACTCTGAAACGGCAAACTGCAGATGAAGTCAGGGAAAAAACCCTTGCTGCTGAATCTAAAGTAATACAACTGGAAAGGAGAGTCCCATCCATACAAAGACAACTTGATGAACATAAGCTGACATTCGTTATGATTGAACTTAAAGAAGAACGGATGAATTTGAGGACCAGAGCCCTATCTGAATTGGAAAAGGAAAGCCTGACAGAGTTTCAGGAGGCGACAGGACTAACATTGGTTGAGAAAGAGAGGTATTTGGGGGTTAGTATGACCGCCAAAAATGTGAATCTGCTTAAGGACAACTGTGAAGGATGTTGGATTGAAGAGAAGAGGGATTTGGAAATATGGACAAATCAGAAGTTGTTACTGTTGGGCCGAGTTATTGTGGTGGGGATGAGGGCTGCTGTGTTGCTGGGGATGTTGCTTTTGTTTCAAACATTGCAAGCTCTGGATGGGATAGAGGGTCTCAGGAGGTGGCAGAGGGATGCTCCTAGAGTTGTTTGGCAGGGCAGGAAGCCTCGAGTCAAACTTAAGATATTGATAGATGCTAAAGAAGGAGGCGGACCTGCCCTGCCAGACCTTTAAACTTCGTTGTGAACCATCTGTCTTTTGCTGGTTGAGAGAATGGTTGCTTCTTGAAAACACTGAAGTGTTGGACAATGGCAGACGAAGTTGATGGACTATAGGGAATTGGCGGAAATGACTGGCAAGATCCGAGACCAGGGTGAAGAGTTGGTGGAAGAAGATTGGAAAAAGTTTAAAGACTTTATAGAAATATTGTAAAATTAAGGAATGTTAGAAAAATGTTGGAATGAAATTACATGGCTTTATTAGAAATGCCATAAGGAATTAAGTATAAATAGATTAATAGAAAATTAAAGGAAAAGTATGGCAAGAATGTGTTAAGATAATTATAGAACAGAAAACAGAGTAAGATGGAAAGGAATTGCTGAAACAAATAATAGAAGTGGAATACAAAAAGGGAGGTGTGAGGAAGTCGCTGGAAATAAGTGAGTGAAATATAAGATATTGAATGAAATTTGATTTATTTTATTGTTGTTGTATTGTTTTGTTAGTTTAATGTATTGTATTGTATGTGTTTTTTCTTTTCTTTTAGTGTTTAAATTTTTTGGAAAAGTAATAAATATTATTTTTTTTAAAAAAACAGAGTGGCTGGGACAACCCAGTCTGATGGGTGGGGTACAGATAATAAAATTATCATCGCCACCATCATTATCATTATAATCATTATATCCTATTTTCATCAGAGAAATGTTGGAGGGTATGGGAAAGGTGAGGAGGGTAGGCTGTGGGCTGGATGGAGAGGCTAGAGGGGTCCCACGCCGGGCATAGTGTTTTTTAGTCAGGCTGTAGGCTGCCACCCAATACAGTGGTACCTCGGGTTACATACGCTTTAGGTTTCAGACTCTGCTAACCCAGAAATAGTACCTCTGGTTAAGAACTTTGCTTCAGGATGAGAACAGAAATCGTGCTCTGGCGGCTAAAGTGGTGCTTCAGGTTAAGAACAGTTTCAGGTTAAGAACGTACCTCCGGAACGAATTAAGTACTTAACTTGAGGTACCACTGTACTGGGCTGGAGTCTGCTTTGTGATTAGAAGATGTGCCTTTTCAAGAAGGCCTGATCGCTAGACCTTGACTCAAAAATAAATAAACGAAATAGTGAGTTTTAACCTGACTGAATTTCATGCAGCCCTACTAATCTCCAGTGTGCAGGCAGGCTTGTGCTCACTGAGGGTTGAGTAAAAATATCTTTGCCCATGTTCAGATGCACTCTTTAATTTAATAGGTCACTCATTCCAGAGCCTCAGTATTGGCAGAATCTCTCAAAGTTTAGGACTAAGTGCTGGCTCATAAAGACATGTGTCCGCACTTCGAACTTATGACTCATAACCTTACCCTCACATGACATCACCATCGTAAACTGCTTTTACCACAACTAATTGTGATGTCACACGGACAGGTGGGGGGCAAGATGCAAAGCAGCAGGGGGCTCGGGAAACCCCTGAGAGAGAGCCAGCTGTCCCCAAACATGAGGCAAGGAGGAAAGGGAAAACTTGATACAGAAGCAGAACCAATTTGCTTCAAAGCTTTTAAAGCATTTTTATTCTTTATTTTTTTAAAAAAAAATATGTGTACAAATAACATCACTGGGAATGGAAGTTGCTTCCCACTCCCATACAGCTCTCCCTTCCTGTGCTTTCCCATTTCGGCATTTTCCACCTGCTGAATTTTTTGAAGGGAGTGTTGCCTAGTGGTCAGGGTTGAAGCCTTTGAACAAGAAGGTTTGAAGAACAAAAGTACAGAACAGTGTGCCTTAAGCAGCATTTGCATGTTGACGTCTCATGGAGAATTTTGTTCTCAGTGGTAAACCTATGTTTGGACTCCACCACTTCAGACGATAAGTGGGGTTCTCTGGATTGCACCTCCATTAAAAACAAGCAAACTTCATTCTGCCTCGAAAAAGAGTTGCCTGGGGAGAAAACTTTCCAGCCTTGTCTTCTGCCAGATACGATAGTTCCTCTTGTGCAGGGAATAAAATACAGTGGTACCTCAGGTTAAGTACTTCATTCGTTCCGGAGGTCTGTTCTTAACCTGAAACTGTTCTTAACCTGAAGCACCACTTTAGCTAATGGGGCCTCCTGCTGCCGCTGCGCTGCCAGAGCACAATTTCTGTTCTCATCCTGAGGCAAACTTCTTAACCTGAAGCACTATTTATGGGTTAGCGGAGTCTGTAACCTGAAGCGTATGTAACCTGAGGTACCACTGTAACTACTTAAAATAAGCTTTGTGAGAGCTGAACTCGCAGATTAAGACAGCATTCCTCAAAAGAAACAGTGTGTGTTCTTCATTCAGATCTTCTTTATTCTCTGCCTGGCGTGAATATTTCGACCATTGTAATTATTATGGTATGCGCTGTTCTCAAAACAGCAAATAAGATGAGCTTTGCAAGACATGAACTGCTAAATCGAGAGAGACGTCACTGTGGTCGCTTGTTTCCTCAGAGACTTCTGCCCTCTCCCTTAAACATTGCAGCCAGCATCTAAGCTAAACTTTGCAAGAGCTGAGGGGCTCTGTTCAGAAAGAGCTGCTTCTGAGAGCCTAGTACAGCTTCCCCCTGCTAGATGGTCTTGCCCAGTGAAAATGTTAAGAGCTACACAGTCAGCGCAAGTCTGCATTCCCAGGCTAGCAATCCCAGGCCACTGCGTTCAGTTAAACAACGCACAAAGATCTTTTAGAAATCATTCTCACTGTGCCCAGAGAGCGAAAAGGCAAGACTGCTTGCAGTTGTTTTGCTATATAACAGCATCCTTTCAGCCGGGTTCCATATTGGATCGATACCCATCTAGTCTGGAGGTGGAAGGTTAGCGCATTAAAATACATTTAGTAAACACAATCATTAAGGCCAGCGAGAAAATGAAGGCAAGAAATCATTGGGAAGCAGCCTCAGTTGGCATGTTGAGGGGGAGGAATGGGTAAACAGACCTACAATAAACCTCCGTTAGGGGGGGTTTATCGTTGGGTAGACTGATGAAGGAAGGGCAGGCTGGCGTGATCGCTGAACAAGCCAGGATGCAATTAGAGTATCATTTGCGCAGAAGAAGAGATGTGAGAGGAGGGGAATGGAGAGGTACCTGCAATGGCCTTTGCTACCCTCAGGCTGGAGCTGAGGGAACTGTGTAGTCATAAGAACAGGGCTTTTTTCCCACTTGAACTCAGTTCTAGCACCTCTCAGGTGGGCGCCGTTGCCATTACAAGGCGGCTGTCATGATGACGTCCAGCACCTCTTTTTCTAGAAAAATAGCACTGCATAAGAACACAAGCATCTTAAAAAGTAGAGACATCACCTTGCCAACAAAGGTCCATATAGTAAAAGCTATGGTTTTCCCAGTAGTGATGTATGGAAGTGAGAGCTGGACCATAAAGAAGGCTGATTGCCGAAGAATTGATGCTTTTGAATTCTGGTGCTGGAGGAGACTCTTGAGAGTCCCATGGACTGCAAGAAGAACAAACCTATCCATTCTTAAGGAAATCAGCCCTGAGTGCTCACTGGAAGGACAGATCCTGAAGCTGAGACTCCAATACATTGGCCACCTCATGAGAAGAGAAGACTCCCTGGAAAAGACCCTGATGTTGGGAAAGATTGAGGGCACAAGGAGAAGGGGACGACAGAGGACAAGATGGTTGGACAGTGTTCTTGAAGCTACCAGCATGAGTTTGACCAAACTGCGGGAGGCAGTGGAAGACAGAAGTGCCTGGCGTGCTCTGGTCCATGGGGGCACGAAGAGTCGGACACGACTGAACGACTAAACAACAACAAGAACATAAGATGAACCAGCTGGAAAAGCCCAGCGCCAGTTTCTCCAGTTTAAAGGGCTGGGAGAGAACCCTGCCAGTCAGATTAGGCAGCACACTGGATCAGTGCTCTGACTTAGTTTAATCCATGGCTCAAGGGACAGATGTGGCCCTCAATTTAATTTCAAGCGGCCCTCACTGCCACCCAGTTTTCAAGATGCTGTGGGCCTCTCTGGAAATTGCTTCTTTTCCACTTAAGGCAGTGGTGACCAAACTTGGCCCTCCAGCTGTTTTAGGACTACAGTTCCCATCATCCCTGGCCACTGGTCCTATTAGCTAGGGATGATGGGAGTTGTAGTCCAAAAACAGCTGGAGGACCAAGTTTGGCCACCACTGACTTAAGGTGTGTGGATCAGGTGTTAGGACAGGTGGAGAAGGAGTGGCACAGAGGGAGAAGGAGCGATGCAATCCTGAAAACTCCAACCACTTTGGGCAGTGGTTCCACCCCTTCACCTTGGCTCCACCCACTCTAAGCCATGCCCCACCCTCCATCAGTTGCAGTCGCCCTGGCTGACTTCCCCCCAGTTGACTTCAATGGTGCTTTATAGGGAAAAGACGTAAGTCAAACTACTTCAAAACCTTCTCAGCAAAGTCTTGCCTGGCTTCTCCTCACCTGCTGTTGGGAATGGGGGGAGAAATTCAATTTTGTTTGCACTTTAATCAGAAATTTCATTAATTCGGGCTTCTCAGACCGATGTGCAAAACCGAAACACAGCTGACCTTTGAAATTCACCCTTTCCTGCATTTTGCAATGCAGTTACACAACCAAACCATGCGTTCAAAATATATATTAAGGGGGCGGGGAGTATTGGTTAAAACTGCATACAAAACGTTTTGGGAGAAATACACATGAATTTTCAGGAGGATTAAAAAAAATAATACCGTACTTTTCCATGTATAACATGCCCCCGTGTATAAGACGCCCCCTGTTTTGGGGGACTCAAAATTAAGAAAATGGGGGGAAATTGCCCCCAGAGTTGTTGAGCTTTTTTGGGGGGGGAATGCCTAAAAATGCTCACCCGACTGAGAACACTTCCGATCAAACGTGGCGCAGAAGCCTCCAATACTATTTCCACTCGCCGCCAATCACCCGCCAAATTGCAGCAGCAGCGCCAAATCGACAGCAGCCATTGCCGCAGCCACAAATCACCCGCACTAACACCAGTGATAATCTACTGCTCGCAGCAGGAAACAATCCGCTGTCCCCCCTCAGCACTACCCATGTATAAGACGAGCCCAATTTTCAACCACTATTTTAACGTTAAAAAAACCAACTCATCTTATACAAGGAAAAATGATAAGCTGAAAGAAACCAAATTTGACAGGTAAGTCTATCCCTAACCCCTGCCAGTCCATTTTTGCCCTGCTCCATCCCAGCTACATTTTATCGCTTCCAACACACGCCTATCAGCTTGTGCACCTGCTTTTGATTGTAACCCTGAGTCTGAGCGGGAGCTGGACCGCTTTTAGGGTATGCACAGATGCACGTAATTTTAGTGGCGAGCCAGCTGTGGAAACAAGCACGCTGGATTTGGGGCACACATACACCCCAAGTAAACTAAAAGCAGACCTTGTGGCTTTCACGTCATGCCAGCTTTTTTTCTCTCTCCCTCCTATCCCTTCCTGCTTTGCTTAACATCAAGTCTGATTGACAGCTCTGGAGAATGTGAAAGCTTGCTCACTTCTTGGTGACATTAGTATGATCACTTCCAGGGGACGTGCCCTCCTTCCTTTGGCTCCATCTGTTTTGGCTCCCCTCTTGAGTTCCCTCCCTCCTGCTTTCCTTCTTCTCTCCCCAGGCTCCCTTGGCGACCCTTCAAATCAGGCTGAGGGTTTAATGTGGCCCTTTGGCTACAGGTTGCCCACCCCTGTCATAAAGCATTCATGGGTCTGGTTAATGATCATCCTCAATGTGTTGGCCACATCCTTGGCATACATTTATAGCACTCTATTCCTGCTTTAAACAGTCATGGCTGCTCCCTAGAGAATCATGGGAATAGTGATTTGTTAAGGGTGCTGAGAGCTGTTGGGGGACTCACAGGGTTGCCAGGGAACTCTGGGAACTGTAGTTCTCTGAGGGGGAATAGGCATCTCCTAACAACTCCTAACAGGGATGGGGGTGGTGCTGTGGGTTAAACCACAGAGCCGAGGACTTGCCGATCAGAAGGTCGGTGGTTTGAATCCCTGTGACGGGGTGAGCTCCCATTGCTCGGTCCCTGCTCCTGCCAACCTAGCAGTTCGAAAGCATGTCAAAGTGCAAGTAGATAAATAGGTACCACTCTGGCGGAAGGTAAATGGCGTTTCCGTGCGCTGGTCTGGTTCGCCAGAAGCGGCTTAGTCATGCTGGCCACATGACCCGGAAGCTGTACGCTGGCTCCCTCGGCCAATAAAGAGAGATGAGTGCCGCAACCCCAGAGTCGGCCACGACTGGACCTAATGGTCAGGGGTCCCTTTACCTTTACCTTTTTAACAGCTCTCAATATCCTTCAACTACAGCTCCCAGAATTCTTTGGGAGAAGCCATGACTGCTTAAAGTGGTATAATAGTGCTTTAAATATATGAGACCAGGCCCACTCCACTTGCATTCTCCTACACTTGGCTCCTGCCCTGCTTAGCCTGCTCCTAGTTCCAGCTATGACTTGCTCATACTGTCCAACTATTTTGGCTCTGAAACCAGGACATGCCTCTTCCCAGACACACTCCTGCACCAAACTCTAGCCCCCAAAATGTGATGGGGTGGGGAGCGAGACCTGAGATCACAGCACCGAAAAAGGCTGCTGAGATCTCACATGAAAAAATGGGATGTCCTGTTTGTTCTGGGGCAACTGGCAGGTCTTGCTTTCTGGGATCCTGGCTCTTGTTGATGCCTCCTCAGCAGAAATAATTGCCTAACTGCCACCTCAAACTTCTACTCAGTGAACATCGCAGGGCCGTCCCAGCTCCCAGCACTGGCCCCACAGCCAGGTGGGCTGTGGGTTTGCCAGCCATTTTTCTGACTGCAGTGTTTACGAAACAAAGGCAGAGCCAAAAATAAAAGGGAAAATGTGCAACGCTCAATTTTGATTATTCAAAATATGATAAGAGGAAAGGGTGTTTGTGAGGAGAATATTGGGTACCAATGCCTTGGGAGCTTTGCACATATCTGTTTCAAGGAAACAGTTTGGAAAATAAAAAGGGAAGATAATAGGGAAAGACATCTAGGAATGTGCTGTGGGTGTGATTTCTGGAAAAGCTTTGACCCCAAAGTGGCCAATTTCTGACAAGAGTCAGAAGAGGCTCCTTCCAAAAAAACCACTTTAAAGACTGTTTTGTCAGAAAGGCACTGCCGTCTTGTGATATCCAGCGCCTATTCCTCCGAAGTGTATACTCTGTAATTCCTCTTCGTTCTGAAGGGCGTTCTGCCACCATAAAACAAATTCTTTCGTCTCCTCTTGACAGCTGTTTCCTGCCCCATTTCCAGTTGTTGAAGGGGAAAGTCAGAGCAGGAGTCTGTTTTAGAGTCATCTTGTGCATTTTATATCCATGGACGACGTAGGCCCAACACAAAGGGCTTCTGGGAAACCTATCAGTAGGGATGGGAAAGAGGGCAAAATAAGGAAGAGTCCAAGTTTTCTGGGAGAAAAGAATTGCCCTTCAGTTGTTGGGATGGAGGGAGTTTTTAAAGAAGAAGTGTTTGGATTTGATATCCCGTTTTATCACTACCCTAAGGAGTCTCAAAGCGGCTAAAAATCTCCTTTCCCTTCCTCTCCCACAACAAACACTCTGTGAGGTGAGTGAGGCTGAGAGACTTCAGAGAAGGGTGACTAGCCTAAGGTCACCCAGCAGCTGCATGTGGAGGAGCGGAGACGCGAACCCCGTTCACCAGATTACAAGTCCACTTACTCTGAACCACTACACCACACTGGCTCTCTTTTAAAGCCAAGGAAGACTGCATCTCTGACCCAGGCAAGCACACAGAGCTGGAGAAACCATAGAAAGAGATGCTGCTTAGGGGGTGTAATAAGGCCTTGTTTTCTGTTTCTGCCCTGTATTCAACACCCACAGCACCATCTCACTATAGTTCATCTACTGCCCAGAACTACATTATTGGTCTTGCTGCTCACTGTTGTGAGAGCCTTAAACAGCTGAGTTGCCCTTGCAGCTTGTTCCATCTCTCTCCATCAGGAATCCAAGGCTGGATTCCTGATGGGAAGCTGACCTACTCGTAAGTACACCCTTGTGCAAATTAATTGAAACAAAGCATGTTTTCTATCTTATTCGTAATCCTGTACTCAAACAAACACAAAAAGTCAGTTGATCATTATGGTGTCGGAAGCCTGCAGCCAATGGAAGGAATGATGCAGTCGCCACAATACATTGAGGTTCTATGAAAGGGAGTTATTACAGAGCTGGAAAAGAGGTATCCTGACAGTACAGGGATCCGAAAATCAACAGTGACTGTTTGAAACTAGTAGACTCCATGCCAAACAGTGTTCAAATGCTGCTTAAAAATAGCAGAGGTCATATCCGTTACTAATGTACGTATATGTGAGTTTTGTACAATAAACTACATTGTTTGTTTCAATTAATTTGTACAAGGGTGTAGACTGAGAGCATTGGGGTGTTAGTAATTAGGATAGAAGTAGTCAGGTTTTGGAGCCACTGGGCTCTTTTTGCTTTTAAAAAATGTTCTGTGGGACCTTCTTGCCCTCCTCCTAATACGTTTAATAACTGGACTGATAAGAGTCAGTGTGTCCAAGTCCCATTCAAAAATTTGACACGGGGGAAACAGAAGAAGGGGAAGGGGTTGGAACCAGGGGCAGACATGCAATTGTTTCATGGCCAATATGTCATGACATTAAATATGTCTTTGCATTTAATGTGCAGTACTTTAAAAATGTAAATATCACCAGCTGCAGGGCACCAATATGGGATTGTCCTCTAAAGCAAATAATCTGTTCCAGAAGTTGGTTTTCCCCTTTTGCAGGATTCCAGCCATAGATACACAGGTTAACCTCCCTTTTGGTGCCTGCTCAGACGCCATTTATTACCAGTTCCTCCAACTGATTTAATTTGCATTTGTAAAAACCCTGCATGTTTGATGTGGGCACATCTAATGCCACGGGTAGTTTGGTCCACAGTTGCATGTGCTTAGGCTTAGTTTCAGGAACTAGAAGATGGTGAATGATAAACATTGTGGAAATTCTGGTTTCCTTCTGGCTGTTCCAGCCCCTATACATAGCCTGGTATCCTGGTATCCTATGTAGGATCTGATTTGTATCTACTGGTTTGGCATGGCTGATATGCCTGTGTGGTCTGGTCCTCAGGTCTTCTGATAGCATCTTCTACAGGGAACCAGGGATGTGGGTGGCGCTGTGGTCTAAACCACTGAGCCTCTTGAGCTTGCCGATCAGAAGGTCAGCGGTTCGAATCCCTGCGACGGGGTGAGCTCCTGTTGCTCTGTCCCAGCTCCTGCCAAACTAGCAGTTCGAAAGCACGTCAGTGCAAGTAGATAAATAGGTACCGCTGCCGCGAGAAGGTAAACAACATTTCTGTGTGCTCTGTCTTCCATCATGGTGTCCCATTGTGCCAGAAGCGGTTTAGTCCTGCGGGCCACATGGCCCGGAAAGCTGTCTTTGGACAAATGCCGGCTCCCTTGGCTTGAAAGCGAGATGAGCGCCACAACCCCATAGTCGCCTTTGACTGGACTTAACCGTCCTGGAGTCCTTTACCTTTACCTTACAGGGAACCACATGAGATTGATAACTCATACCTGTATGGTCAGTTCCATTTCTTGGTGAGAACTACTGTGAAAGATGCAGAAATAGCCTGGATAAAAGCCTCAGGCTTTCTGGCCCTTGTCCTCTTCTTCCCCCTTCATTCCCAAGGCCTTTTTCTCCTTTTATTTCAGAATAATGAATCCCCCCCCCCCATTACATTTGTCCCAGTACAGCGTCACCTAGTCAATTTTGCCTACTGATTTCTCTTGGTGGAAGCAGAAAACAGGGCCACTGCATGATCTGGAACTGGCTGCTTCCCAGTTAAGTTCTCATTTTGACCCTCCCTAACCTCCCCACCTCCCAGCATTTTTCTCCAGATTTACTGGAAGAAGGAAGGGTGCAGTTCCCGCTCAGCATTCCTTTAATTAAAAGACGATTAAAAAATTAGAATGCCAGAGTCTGCAGTTCCCCAAGGAAGGTGCATATATGTAGAGAAGGGGCCAGCAAACTTTTTCAGCAGGGGGCCGGTCCACTGTCCCTTGGACCTTGTGGGGACCAGACTATATTTTGGAAAAAAAAAAAAGAATGAATTCCTATGCCCCACAAATAACCCAAAGATGCATTTTAAATAAAAGGACACATTCTACTCATGTAAAAACACGCTGATTCCCGGACCATCCGCAGGCTGGATTTAGAAGGCGATTGGGCCGGATCCAGCCCCTGGGCCTTAGTTTGCCCACCCATGATGTAGAGGATGCACACCGAAGCCTGAAGAAAAATTGCCGTTTCTGACAGCTGAAAGGGTAGACCATCAGGGGAGGTCAGCTAATCTAAGGTAATCTAAGGGGATGCGGGTGGCGTTTACCTTCCCACCACCGCAGTACCGATTTATCTACTTGCACGGGTGTGCTTTCGAACTGGTAGGTTGGCAGGTGCTGGGACAGAGCGACAGGAGCTCACCCCGTTGCGGGGATTCGAACCGCTGACCTTCCGATCGGGAAGCCCAAGAGGGGATTCAGCTGAATAGGGTTGAGGCAGCTCTGGGTTGTATCAGGTCCTGAGAAGGCGGACGTAAAATGGAAGTCCCTTTCAGAGGGGAAGAAGACCTTTGAGAAACTAGAAGGCAGATCTTGACACAGCACTGTTTTAAACATTGGGACGGTTCAGTGCAACAGTTAACTCCAACCAACAAGAGTTTGAAGGGCTTATTATTATTACAGTGGTACCTCAGGTTAAGTACTTAATTCGTTCCGGAGGTCCATTCTTAACCTGACACTGTTCTTAACCTGAAGCACCACTTTAGCTAATGGGGCCTACCGCTGCCGCCACGCCGCTGCAGCATGATTTCTGTTCTCATCCTGAAGCAAAGTTCTTAACCTGAAGCACTATTTCTGGGTTAGCGGAGTCTGTAACCTGAAGCGTCTGTAACCTGAAGTGTATGTAACCCGGGGTACCACTGTATTATTATTTTATTTCTACCCCACCCACCTGGGGTAATTATACGTCATGAACGAATTTGTATGTGAGAACCCCACTTCCCCCCACCCATTTTAACCACTGCTGAGAATGGAGAGCAGTGCGGGTGTGGAAAGGGGTCTTTAACCCTTTCCCCACCTGCTGTTTCCCCACTATAAATCAGCCCCTTTAAGCAGTCCAACCCCCCCCCCCCCGCTTGCAGGGTTTCAAATGCACAGAAAGGATCATCAGCAATTACCAGATCGATTTCATCCTAATGAACATTAACGAAGAGCCTTGTGGCAGATTAAAGACTAATTACAGAGTCGTTTGTCAGCAGTGCCCCTCTGTCTTCTGCACACAGCAAACGGGCAACAGTCTGTGCAAAAAAAGAAAAAAAGAACAAACGGACACAACTTTAATTTGTGGTTCTTCTAAGGTGCCCCACATGGGCTTTGCTGCGGCGGAGAAAGGCGGCTAATTAAAACCTGCCTTCTCTTCCGTTCCGTAAACGCTGGCTGGGTATCCATTTTGGTGTTGTAGATTTTGTTTCAAGAATCCTCATATCTGGAGTGACCCTTCCTGATAGTTGCAAACGATGTGGAGCCCTTGGAAGAAGGAGGAGGAGGAGGAATGTGCCTTGCTAAATCTTTGGCCTGGAATTGTAAACTGCGGGAAGCGAGGGGTGGAATGGGTAACGGCTGAGATCCTGCAGCTGGCAGTTGCTACATTGCAATGGGAAAGGGGCATTATTTCTGGGTGCTGACGGTTGCTTAACGTCTGGGCTCCATTCTGTCTGCTGCAAAAAAAGGGAGGGGAGGTTTGCTGGAGGAAGGGAGAATTTTGTCTCTTTCCAGCTTAGGGTCCCTGAATCCCGATTTCCCCCTGTCTTCTCTTTCCTTTGCAACCTTGCTCAGCACAGCTGGCCTGCAGCGCTTGGTGATTTCAGTGCATAAAATCTTTTTCCAGAACGAATCTTTTGGCTCATTCTTGGCACCCGCTCAGAGCTTTGAACTCCTCTGCCGGGCCTGCCGGCTTTGGTTCCGGTCCGGTTTCTTCCCCTTTCAAGGTAGCCAGCGCGGTGGAGGCATGAAATGGTAGATATTGATGGCTGTTGGGACTGTGTGCCTCCCACAGAGTTTGGGAGCAAGGAACGCGAGGCATCTCTGACTGGTTTGCACTGTGTGGGGCTCAGTTTGCCTCCAGAAAAGCAGATTGGGAATACAGTGGTACCTCTGGATGCGAACGGGATCCGTTCCGGAGCCCTGTTCGCATCCTGAGCAGAACGCAACCTGAAAACGCTCAACCTGAAGCGTCTTTAACCCAAGGTATGACTGTAGAGGTGAGCTCTTTGGGGCTCAGATGTTGTTGCTGGTTTGTGAGCCTTGTAGCTTCCGTTGTGTCTTCTCTAGCCCTGAACCAACGACTCTAACCAAGGGAGAGACTAGTGTCATATTCCCTGCCCACCAATCAGTACCCAGCAGTAGTACCGAGTGCCATCCGACATTGGAGGAGGCCCTCGTCTCATGCATATGACATCACATGTGTGACGTCACATGCATCAGGAGGAGGCCGCAAGGCCTGACAAAGCCCTCGGCCACTGTGGGGAGGCCTGGCAGGGCCCTCAGTCAACATGGGGAAGCCCAATGGGGCCTGCTGCCGCTGCAAGGAAGCCCAGTGTCAGATGGTGGTGTTATTGCTTGAGAGCAAACAGGCAAGACTCCAACCTGTCTTTTCCAGGCCTTATTCTTAGTGCTAAACTATTTACAGTGAAGAGAGTCATAAGTCCATGTCTGATCAGTCGCTAGCAGAATCTGGGAGTGGTCGGTCCTTGTACCTCCCCCAGCATAACAGTCGCTTGACCCCCAACCTTCTCCTCCCCTCCCTGCGCTGAAACCTACTGCGCAGAGTGGGCGCTGGCAAAGGGGGACTTCCCTCCTCTCTGGCTTGCTCAGGGTCAGTGTTGAGGCTCTCCCTAGCACCCCCTGGTCCCACCACCTCCTCTCCACTGGAGGTGGGGCTTTCATCCTCGCCAGAGGAGGAACTGCTTCGCAAGACTTTCAGAGGTTCCCTGTAAAACAACTGCCCTTCCACCTCTCGCCTCTGAGCTGATGGCAGTTATCTGACACCCGGCTATGCCCCTCAAGATTGGGCAGGGCTCAGTCCCATCCCTACATACTTCGGAGTAGAGTTGGTACCTATGATACCCAGGTGTTATGAATACACCAGCTCCAAGTGAAGTTTGGCAGCCAGCTGCAAAAAGCAGCCAGGAACAGAAAGGCTGGGATTTCACTCAAGCAGAGGAGAGCCAACAGCTGCAGGCTTTGCCTCCTCCTGACCCTGAATGGCAGGCTGATATAGCGGAGAGCGGGCTGGAGCACAGCCAAAGCTCTCAAGAAGCACAAATAGGCATGAACAGGCACAGAAATAGTTGGTCAGAAAAGGAAGAGGCTGGAGCTAATCCAATTAGTCCAAAGAGTCAGTGAATGGGAGGGCTGCTAGATCGGAAGCAAAACAAGAGACGCAAGGGAAGTCGGTTCAATATATTCTAAAGACACCGGAAGGAGTCTTCAGAAGCGTCATCTTGAGTCATAATGCTGGCGGCTGCGTTAGAGATGTCTGGAGCTATCGGTTTTTGCAATAAATCCTCCTTTTTAATTACCTACGCTTACTGTGTTATCAAGCTGGGAACCTGGACTCCTGACACCAGGGAATTTTCAGATGATGTTTTATGCACAGGTTAGATTGACCAGGACACCTTGGTAGAGTAGACCTTGCTTGTTGCTCCTTGGGAAACCCTACAAGAAAGGAAGTGACTCTGGGAAGTAGGCTGGCCTCTTAAGTATCACCAAGAAGAAAAAAGACAAAAGAAGATGAAGATTTTCAAGACGTTTTCATGGGCTGATTCATACACAAATACGCGAGGATTCCTGTCATTGAAATAGAATTACATCAGAACCCAAGAAGAACCTGGGGAACAGGCCAAAGACCCATCTCCTCCAACATATCACAGTAGCCAACCAGATGCCTATGATGCTCCCAAGCAGGACCTGGGTGCAACAGCCCTCTCCCTCCACTTTTGATTCCCAATGTTTGGTATTCGTAGGCATGCTGTCTCTGACAGTGCAGGTAGAACCTAGTCATCGTGGCTCATAGCCAGTGATAGCATTTCCTACAGCACAGCAGGCAAGGCTGTGACCAACCAGTGTGTCTGCTCAGACCGTTATCCAGATTCTAAGTGTTGATAGGCAAATTCAAGAGCCCTTCTGCTCTCTCTTCTTACAGTTCTTCATTTTTTCCCTTCAGATGAAGGAATGCCCTCTGGCCGCCATTCTTTTGGAGGATTCTCCTCTATAAACTAGGAAGGCTGGAGCTAGGGCTGAGCAATATCTGGTTTTCAACATCGTGATCTATTACCAGCTAAACATTGTGATATACTGATATATCACTGTGTCTGAAATAAGGATGGAACTATGGAGAGGCGTTGACTGGCTTCACAGTTTTCCCCACATTGTGATTTTCACATGATTCGCGATATATCGTGAGGTCAAAAATAATAAGAAACCAGTATCACGATATGGACTTCAAACCAGTTTTGGACGATATGTCGCCTGGCCCTAACACACATCATGATTCCTGATATATTGCCAGGTCAAAAATTACAAAACCAACATCACCCTCGTTGGAGCAAGGGCCTCAGACATCACAACAACAGGACTGAGGCTGCCACATTTCTAGTGGAGGTTTTCAAAAAAACGAACATACAGAAAACCAGCAGTGTCCTCTTTCTTCTTTTCCTTGTTTATAACTCACAGTGAATGCAAAAGAAGTAGTATTTGGGCACCCCAAAGACTCACAGGCTTCCTGCGCCGTAAGCCTTCATGGCCAGCTTTGATGAAGTGGGTTGTTCTCTGCACAAGCGGAAACCACAAAGAATTCATTAGTCTTTGAGGTGCCACCGTCAGCAGCAGCTTCCTTAAATAAATAATCGAACGCATCTACTCCTTACATTACCCCTTGTGTTCTTTAAACACTTTGCTATGCTCACAGTCATCGTTTCTAAAAGGGGTTTGTTTGGCTCAGCATCACTTAATCATGATGATAAATGGTAGTTGTGATCCCACTTGAAGCCATGGGGCATCTTCAGTGGGTGGAGTTGGTTGTGGCAGGTGGGTAGAGTTTCGAGCACCAACACTTCGCAGGGGATTTTGTGGGAATGCTCAGGGTGGCAGGAGAGGATCTATTGCTTCTTAATATCCTTCCTAACTTGCGTTAGCAAGTTTCTTTACTTAGCAGAGCGCATTCCCCTTAGAATCATAGAATCATAGAGTTGGAAGAGACCACAAGGGCCATTGAGTCCAACCCCCTGCCAAGCAGGAAACACCATCAGAGCACTCCTGACATATGGTTGTCAAGCCTCTGCTTAAAGACCTCCAGAGAAGGAGACTCCACCACACTCCTTGGCAGCAAATTCCACTGTCGAACAGCTCTTACTGTCAGGAAGTTCTTCCTAATGTTTAGGGGGAATCTTCTTTCTTGTAGTTTGGATCCATTGCTCCGTGTCCGCTTCTCTGGAGCAGCAGAAAACAACCTTTCTCCCTCCTCTATGTGACATCCTTTTATTTATTTGAACATGGCTATCATATCACCCCTTAACCTCCTCTTCTCCAGGCTAAACATGCCCAGCTCCCTTAGCCGTTCCTCATAAGGCATCGTTTCCAGGCCTTTGACCATTTTGGTTGCCCTCCTCTGGACATGTTCCAGTTTGTCAGTGTCCTTCTTGAACTGTGGTGCCCAGCAGAAAACACAGCAGAAAACTAGTCGCAAACTTGTGTGAGTTTTTTAATTCAATCTGGCTTGTCCAGAACAGAAGGAATAAGAGATTATTGTATTACAGTCATACCTCGGGTTACAGACGCTTCAGGTTTTGCGTTTTCGGGTTGCGCACTGCGCCGAACCCGGAAGTACCGGAACGGGTGACTTCTGGTTTCGGCGCTTGCGCATGGGCAGAAGCGCCAAATCGCGCTTTGTGCATGCGCAGAAGCGCCAAATTGCAACCCGCGCGTGCGCAGATGCAGCGCTGTGGGTTGCGAACGCTGCAGGTTGCAAATGTGCCTCCTGCACGGATCACATTCGCAGCCCAAGCATCCACTGTATTGTTATGCTATTTCACTTTCTGAAATATTGTTATGTTATGCAATATTTTCGAAATGTTGTTATGCTATTTCGCTTTTTGGAATACGGCAACCCTGAGCAACAGAAGGAATGAGAGATTATTGTATTATTGTTATGCGATACAGTGGTACCTCGGGTTACATACACTTCAGGTTACATACGCTTCAGGTTACAGACCCCACTAACCCACAAATATTACCTCAGGTTAAGAACTTTGCTTCAGGATGAGAACAGAAATTGTGTTACCGCAGCGCGGCGGCAGCGGGAGGCCCCATTAGCTAAAGTGGTGCTTCAGGTTAAGAACAGTTTCAGGTTAAGAACGGACCTCTGGAACGAATTAAGTACTTAACCCGAGGTACTACTGTAAAAGAGGGAAGATAGGGTGCAGCAGAAGGAAGGAATATAACACACCGAGGAAAATGGGATGGGAAGTTGACAAAACAAAACAAAAGTCCATTATGTATTAGAATGCCTAAGTGCAATTTGTGAAGATTTAATAAAATATATCTTTTAAAAAAGAGCCACTGTGCTGTAGTGGTTAGAGTGTCAGAGTTGGGCCTGGGAGATCAGGGTTCAAATTTCCATTTGTCCATGAAGCTCATTGGGTGAACTTGGGTCCAGTCACTGCCTCTCAGCCGAACCTACCTCACAGGGTTGTTGTGGGGGGTTGAATGAGATGGGGAAGAACTACGTATGCCACCTTGAGGTCCTTGGAGGAAAAGATGGGATGTAAATGCAATTGATAGCAATAATAATCCCAACAATAAAAGATAAACTTGGCTGAAAACCATCTCCTCCTCCACTCTCAGCTTCAGAAACAGTCACTGGCAGCTAGATCCCGGGTAATATTCACCCCCCCTCCATATTGTGACCCAGTTGTGTATGTCATGACTATATATATCTTATTTATTTTTCAAAAAATGCCAGCAGCTTGGGTGTGAAAACATTAACAACTAGATGAGGCCTCTGCTGCATGTGTGAAACAAATAGTTCCCTGAGATTGGTGTGAACTGACCCCCAAGCACAGGAGCAGCTGTTGAGAGATTTGGTCTCACATCTCCCCACTAAATGTATTTTATCTTAGTGGGAAAGGGTGAGAATGAACAAATCCGGCGGTTGAATTGTAAGGCCTTGGAATGGGCAGAAAAGACTGCCGGCTTAGCAAGTTTGTGCTTGTTCATCTCCTGCCACCGGATGACTCAAGCAAGCGTTTGGCAAATAAAATGTTGTCGTCCCCCCCCCCCCCAGAATAAAAACCACATTTTCTCATTTGCATACGCAGTTGTGTTGACAGAGATGAATATTTAAATATTTCCTTTAAATCAAAACAGAGAGAAGAGGATTGTTGTTGTTGTTGGTTGAATTTATATACCGCCCTATACCTGGAGGTCTCGGGGCGGTTCACAGAATAAAATCAAAATATAAAACCATAAAATACATAATCAAAATAAAAACAACAACCCAATAACACCCCCCCCAAAAAAACCACATTTTTAAAGGGTGTAGGACATTTAAATTAAGACATTTAAATTTAAATTTAAATTAAACATTTAAATTAAACATTTAAATTAAGACAATTAACAAACCTGGACAGGAGCCACTCATTGGAAAGACCATGAGCTTGGAAATGTCTGTGGCAATATTTATTGGCAACCAAATGCTTTTTCATGGACTTTGGTGCAGTGACTTAACTGGGTTATCCGGAAGATTATTTCTTCACCCAATGCATAGTTAAGGCAAATCGTGCACGGAAATGCATATATTAGTGATGACGACGTACAGAAATGCATCCTACTAGGGGAAATTGTTTTGCAAAACATGTGTTGGTCAGACACAGTTGCATAGAAATAGGTGTGTATTAGGAAAAAGGCACACTAAAATGCTGATGAATTTGAATCCAGGACAAGAGGCTGCTGCTCCCTTGACCAGACAAGAGCAGAAGAGCCAGAATCCTAGCAGTTAAACCAGGTACCGGTGTGCTTCCCAAATGATTAAAGAGCACTGGATTAACTTGGAAATTCAAAGTATCTGAATCCTTTTGGGAGGAAGAATCAGAAGAATCTGCCCAGGTTTTTTTTTTTTGAGCTGATTTGAGGGTGTCTGATGGAGAGAGGAGCGTTGTGTGGTTATTTTCCTGACTTCTCTCTCCTGATCATAAAAAATTTGTGAAGAGCTTATGATCTTCAGCATTTCAGCAGCTAGGAAGCACCGCGTCAAACAAAACAGCGCACTAAACCACTTGGAGAAAGAAAAAAACACACAAAAAGAAATTAAAAACCAGGTGCAGTCTGTGTTCTGCAACAAGCCTTAATTTATTTTAAATTAATTTGCACAGAGGGAGACAAAACAGTGAATTAATTTCCCTCCCTCTTTTTTTTCTCTGGGACCTTTTCCAGCTGAGAAGAATTGGGGGCGCGGGGGGGGGGGATATTTTCCCTTTTCTTTCTTTTTTTGCTTCGTGGGGAAAGGCCTTAAAGCTTCCTTCAGGGAATAGGAAAATATAGCCCAGTATTCTATTCAATTAGGTGTAATAAAGCCACATTTTCCTGTCTCCTGATCCCACAGCAAAGTGAGGGTAATTAGTTTAACCCAGTCAGTTGATCGGTTAATCCCAAATCATGCAAGTGTCCCCCAGCCCCAGATCTCATAAATGGAAGGGAGTTTTCTGTTACCCAAGTTCAGAGCTGGCCCAAGAAATTCTGCTGCCTGAGGCAAATGACAAGATGGCAAGCCCTTCTTCCCCATGGCACTTACAGAACTAGACCCCTAGTTGATTGTTGGCTCCATCTGCACTATATATTTAAAGCAGTGTCATATCACTTTAAACAGTCAGGGCTTTCCCCCAAAGATTCCTGGGAACTGTAGTCTGTTAAGGTTGCTGAGAGTTGTTTTACTCGTGTTCAATTGAATGCAAGCCGAACCCTCAAAACAATCAGGCTTCCTGCTTTTTTCTTTAAAAGGAGACCACAATGAATTAAAATGTAAAGGGACCCCTGACCATTAGGTCCAGTCGTGGCCGACTCTGGGGTTGCGGCGCTCATTTTGCTTTATTGGCCGAGGGAGCCGGCATACAGCTTCTGGGTCATGTGGCCAGCATGACTAAGCCGCTTCTGGCAAATCAGAGCAGCGCATGGAAACACCGTTTACCTTCCCGCCGGAGCGGTACCTATTTATCTACTTGCACTCTGATGTGCTTTCGAAGTGCTAGGTTGGCTAGGTGGACTATAGTCCATGGAAGCTCATTGACATAATAAATTTGTTAGTCTTTAAGGTGCCAGAATACTATCTTGACATTTTCAGTAGTGAACGACAGGACTTAACAGCTGAAGCAGCCTTCAACTTGCTGGTATGTCTGTCTGTCATGCAAATTGTAGACCCAGGTTCACGCTGTAGGTGATAAACTTTCTGCGACTGCTCTTCCCATACTCTACTACTGCCTTCACTTTCTCAGGATAGAAAAATAAGTTGATCCCTAGCCAGGAACAGGGCAAAGTGCAGGCCACACCACCTGTTTCTAGTATGTTCCAGGGCAGAGATTGCATAAAAAGAAAAAGTTTGGGGGCAGATCTATGCCCTGAGGCGAAACATTATGGGATTGATCCACGCAAGGAAGAGTAATGCACTTTCTCTCCCCCCTCTGTGGCAGATGCACATTTTAAATAGCATTCTCTGTGGGAGGAAGATGGTCTTTTCAAAGGATGCAGCTAATTGGAAATGATGGCTCCCAACTTCGATAATAATAAGCTCAAGATGGGCTACTTGGGCCATCTCTTCAGAGAAGTCTCTCGATCAAAGGCAAGGTTGAGTGGCGAAATTGAGATCTGAAAGAGAAAAAGGAAAAGAGAGTTCCTCTCTAGGTAGGATGGGGAGCCGAGAAGATGGCTGTGAAGTTATTCCTGGATAACTCAGTTGTTTCTGCTCCTAGATATGCTTCTAATTTTGTAAGGCAGGAGTTGATGGCAAAACGTAAAGGAGAGAAGAGTCATAGTCCCATCTGATGAGCAGGAGAGGGAGAGTTGCCCTATTCAGAGACATTCCTCTACTTGGTGATAGGTGCATCACGTATTTTTGACTCCAGGGACTTGCATCAGGATGTCAGAGACTTCCAACACAAACAGAAAAGGAAGCGGAAGTTGCTTCAACTCGTGTGTTCCTCTGTGGCTAGGGATGGAAATCAGTCGAACAAACAGGGCTGATTTCCCACAATGTTTTTTAAGTCTGCAAATGATATGTAATTCTTATTGGGGGGGGGGTGTTTTTCTACACATTGCTCCAACTTATCCTTTGCACTGAAATGACTGAAAGTTATGTAAGTTTTGCAAGTTAAATAATGGACAGTAAGGTGAATAACATAGTATTTGGCGGAAACGGGACTGCAGCGGAATGGAAACAGCGCTGATTGTGGAGAATACAGATCGGAATGGAAATCGCTGCCTTCTGGCATCCCTAGTCGCATCTCTCCTTTTTTTCATTTTCAGATAACTTTCACACCTTTCAAATAAGTTTCATGCCTTCAAGACTTCTCTTGTAGAGCGGGGCAACATGTGTGCGTTTCGTCGATGTGGGATAAGGCTATCAACGCCTGCTTGTCATGATGGTTATAGAGGCTGCGTTCTTCTGAGAACTGGTTGCTGGGGAGCAACAGCCGGAGAGGGCATCTCTTTGGTTACCATGGGAAACAGACAGCATCTGCCAAAAATGCCCTTCTGAAATATGCGTAGGGCAAACAGGCCAGTTCCACGGCAGAAGAATAAACAGATGCCAATCTGACATCAGAAATGGCCGTATTGATAAACCAGTGTGTAAACATTTTGACATCCTAGATTACTGTAAATGACTTTAAGTTGGCGGTACTGGGACAAAGGCACTTCAAAGAGAGAATGCCATGGGAAACTGCAGATTTACAATTCTTCAAGAGGTTCGGTGCTGTCATTTGGGGACTGAATCGGCACAATGGATTTTTAGCATGCTGCATGTGTTAATTGACTTGGCAATGCCAGGATGCCTGTGTTATCAGTACAATTCAGTTTAAGTTTTGGTGAGTGAGGAGCTACACTTTTGCACATTTCAACCAGGCAGAGGGCCTTCTCAGTAGTGGCGCCCGCTCTGTGGAACGTCCTCCCATCAGATGTCAAGAAATGAACTGAAATCTGACTTTTAGAAGACATCTGAAGGCAGCCCTGTTTAGGGAAGTTTTTAATGTTTGATGTTTTATCGTGTTTTTAATGTTCTGTTGGAAGCCGCCCAGAGTGGCTGGGGAAACCAGGTGGGGTATAAATTAATAATAATAAAATAATAATAATAATAATAATAATAATAATAATAATAATAATATTTCACTTCCTTTGGATCTCACATTTACAGCCCCACCCCCTCCTGTGTCAGTGTCTATAACCTAGAACTCAAAATGACACTTCATACGTCTGTTGCCTATGAAAGCTAATGGAAGAATAGACCTGGTAGTTTTTGAGGGGCCGCAAGACTCTTCCGTGTTTGCGCTGCAAGAGACCAACAGGAAATTGTTGCATATCATCTTTGCACAGAGAGCACACATCCCAGACAAAAGGGAGCACAGCACGAAGCTGGAGATGTTGCTGGAACTTGGAATTGCATGGTTCAGAGTACGAATCTGATGTACTTTGTGGAATGTAATCCATTGGAGCAGTCAAATACAACATTCCTTGTTTCCCTAGAGTGGGCACAGGCAGGGGGATGTTACTCCAGTCAGTAGAACTTCCTGTTTCACAGGTCTGGAGCGTCCTCCCCCTGTATGTGACCAGGGAGATGGGCATGACCCTGGCTGTCTCCATAAAGGAGCCGAGTCATGCAGCCATCTCTCTTTCTTGATGCCATGCTGGTCTCCTGCTCCTGCAGCCCTTTTGTTCTCTTGAGGCTGTTCTCTTAATGTATTTTGCTGTCTGCTTGCTCTCAGCCAGCAGCACATGGGCTCAATCCTCAAAAGAAGAGTTTGGATTTGATATCCCGCTTTATCACTACCCGAAGGAGTCTCAAAGCGGCTAACATTCTCCTTTCCCTTCCTCCCCCACAACAAACACTCTGTGAGGTGAGTGGGGCTGAGAGACTTCAGAGAAGTGTGACTAGCCCAAGGTCACCCAGCAGCTGCATGTGGAGGAGCAGAGACGCGAACCCGGTTCACCAGATTACCAGTCTACTGCTCTTAACCACTACACCACACTGAACTCACACTATGTTCTGTAACTACAAGCTAAAGCCTGCCTTCAGGGATCATACCGTGAACTGAATGTGAGTAAACTTCTTGTTACTTTTAAGGAAAGCCTCTTGTGTCTTTGTTCTTTTAAGAGGGATCAAAGGGGACACCAGGAATAATCCAGTCTGATCAAGCCAGACTGGACTGCTTAACTAAAGAGATTCAAACGAATCTGCAAGCTAGCTTCCTGCTGTATTGAAGGGAATCTGCTCTGCTACATGACTCACTAGCATGAGTGAAGGAAGGATAATATTTAATCAATATATTCTCTGCTACTATCCTTAACATTTCACACACTTGTGGTGCACACCTGCCTTCTGATCCTGGTGGCATTCCCTTGCCAGTCCTCCTGTATTCCTCAACTCATCATTTGCATTTGCTGTCAATATTACTATGTTATCTTTTGCTCAGGGCGATATCATTTGGCTGTTGACTCTGCCGCTGGGAAAGCCTTCGATTGCGACTTCATTACGCAAATGTTAATGCCATTGCAATCAGCAGCCCTGATGCTGTGGGGGCCATAAGATTCGTGCGCTTATCTTTTATATCTTTCAATATCCCCTCCTCCCCAAAGGTATATAACAGAATATTTGAAGAGGGGGGGGAAAGCTATAAACATTATAAAGCATCTCATAAAACTAACTAAATTACCAGCGCTGAGATTACGTCTCCGATTCCAAAATGTTAGATGTTGCATTCTTCGTACAGTAGATCTTATCAGCGAGAGGAACGAGGGCACCATTTAAAGGTTTCATGGGAGTGGGAGAAAATTCACAGCATGGTTCAAAGGCATGTTCTTCCATACAGCGGAGATTATATTGCCCAAAATGTCCCCGCTGGTGTGCTTTTAAGTAGTGATGGCGCCAAAGTTCGTAATTGCTTTCCTCAGAACATGAGCTTATCTTGCCCGTGGTGCTTGGCGACATTACAAAGCACGCGCCATTTTCTTATCCTCCAGCATGGCATCTGAATCTGGACCGGTGCTCCTCTTACCAGGCACCTTGAACACTATTGCGCCAACATCTCAGGTGCCAGGCAGCCTGGGAAACGTAGTTCTCTGGGGCGATTGAGATAGGGAGGCTGCTTACACATAGCCAGCAAAGAAGGACAGAAGACGACATACATTTGCCTAATATTTGCAGATGCCTATGCTATATGTATGGATGCAAATTTTGAAGGAATGACTATAATTTAAATCAGGGGTAGGCAACCTAAGGCCCGGGGGCCGGATGTGGCCCAATCGTCTTCTCAATCCAGCCCGTGGACGGTCCGGGAATCAGCGTGTTTTTACATTAGAAAGTGTCCTTTTCTTTAAAATGCATTTCTGGGTTATTTGTGGGGCCTTCCTACTGTTTTTACATGAGCAGAATGTGTGCTTTTATTTAAAATGCAACTCTGGGTTATTTGAGGAGCATAGGAATTCATTCATTCCCCCCCTCCCAAAAAAATATAGTCCGGCCCACCACATGGTCTGAGGGATGGTGGACCGGCCCACGGCTGAAAAAGGTTGCTGAATCAAATTAGAAGCCCTTTCCCCTGTGAAATTGGGACACTTGGAGGGTATGCATACACGTCTCCTTGCTCCTGGGACACTGAAGGAGCGTCTCCACCCCCATCGTCCAGCCCGGACACAGAGGTCCAGCTCTGAGGGCCTTCTGGCAATTCCCTCACTGCAAGAAGTGAGGTTACAGGGAACCAGGCAGAGGGCCTTCTCGGTAGTGGCACCCACCCTGTGGAACACCCTCCCATCAGATGTCAAAGAAATAAACAACTATCTGAAGTTTAGAAGACATCTGAAGGCAGCCCTCTTTAGGGAGGTTTTTAATGTCTGATGTTTTATCGCGTTTTTAATCTGTTGGGAGCCTCCCAGTGTGGCTGGGGAATCCCAGCCAGATGGGCAGGGTATAAAGAATAAATTATTATTATTATTACTACTGAGCGATGCAGGAACCATTTGGACGACATGGTTTGGAGCATGATGAGTCCAAACGAAGAATCGATCTTAGGCTGCAAAAGCACATTTAAAGCAGAGACACAGACTGCATATCCCCAAACTATCCCGATTGGGGCACCCTGGTTTTGAGCTCTGTGCTCTTGCGCAAGTCACATGACTCACCTGGAAGAGCACCCTGGAAGACACGCATCCCAGTTTTGGCCTTCAACCTGTTGGACGGTATGCAGTAAATGTAAAGGTAAAGGGACCCCTGACCATTAGGTCCAGTCGCAGACGACTCTGGGGTTGCGGCGCTCATCTCGCTTTATTGGCCAAGGGAGCCGGCATACAGCTTCCGGGTCATGTGGCCAGCATGACTAAGCCACTTCTGGTGAACCAGAGCAGCGCATGGGAACACCATTTACCTTCCCACCGGAGCGGTACCTATTTATCTACTTGCACTTTGACGTGCTTTCGAACTGCTAGGTGGGCAGGAGCAGGGACCGAGCAACGGGAGCTCACCCTGTCACGGGGATTTGAACCGCCGACCTTCTGATCGGCAAGTCCTAGGTTCTGTGGTTTAACCCACAGCGCCACCTGCGTCCCTCAGGATGGTATGCAGACCAGCCCTCAAATCCTAGGAACCATAGTTTGTTAAGGGTGCTAGGAATGTAGCTCTGTGAGGGGTAAACTACAACTCCCAGAATTCTTGGGGGAAGAAAGTCATGTGCTTTAAATATATGGTATGTAAGGCAAGGTCCCTGATGTTGGGAAAGATGGATGGCACAAGGAGAAGGGGACGACAGAGGACAAGATGGTTGGATAGTGTTCTCAAAGCTACCAGCATGAGTTTGACTAAACTGCGGGAGGCAGTGGAAGACAGAAGTGCCTGGCGTGCTCTGGTCCATGGGGTCACGAAGAGTCGGACACAACTAAACGACTAAACAGCAACAACAAAGGCAAGGTCTCTGAGCTATGGTGAGCTCTAGCCTGAATGAATCCTTACAAAATGTGGTTCTTTTTTTTGTTGCAGAATGTCTGAGCGCCTGTTAGGAGCCCTTTTTTCAGATATGATCCATCCCAGCCTTGGATAGAAAAGTTTTCTTCCCTCCTAAAAGCAGGAAATTTCATATACTTTTTTTTTTTAAGCATTTTTTTAAACACAAGTTAAATCTTTAAGTGCATTTTAGGCCTTCTTGATCCCCGGACTTGTCGCACCAGAGGGGAGTAGGGAAGGTTTTCCTTCCATTGTGAATTAATTACTTCTGATGTTTTAAAAAGCCCTCCTTTCATTCTCTCCGCATGTCTGCGTGTGAAGGGCTAAAAGTTTTGCGGAGAAACCCGAAACCATGTGAAAGTTGCTTGACTTTGGGGTTTTAATGTAAGCTCTAAACTCAGACCAGATTCTCAGAGAGAGAGAGGGAGAGAGAGAGCTACAGTTAGCCTTGCAGGGCCTTTTAAGCAAACATGTTTGGCTTGTCAGCCTTACACCCTGACTTTGATGGTGGAATTTATTCAGGACGGGAGCCGTTCAAGTCAAGGAAAAACAGGGTCCAGATTTTGAGTTTGCTTGGGAATTATCACCTTTGATTTGGCACTCCAGATCCATCATTTAATTTCCAGGTTTTCCCTCCTTAGTTGAATATGAAAGGAAGGCACTCTGCACATACCTAGAGGTGCTCTTGCCATTACTATAATTTAAAGAGAAATGCAGGTCATGGTGACCACTATGGTGCCTACACAGTCTGCTGTCCAGACAGTTTATGTCATAGAATCACAGTTAGAAGGGACCCACAGGGTCATCTAGTCCAACCCCCTACAATGCAGGAATATCCGTTATGGGGATCGAGCCTGAAGCATTGGTGTTGTCAGCACCACGCTCGAACCAACTCAGCTATCCAGGTTGGTTGATGGGCAGCTTCAGTGCTCCTGCCCACTTTTTATTTTTAAACCAGACAGACTTGGAACAGGCAGCCCTTGAAGCAGAAGACAGCCCTTAAAATAGAGGACTGCCCTCTGTAAATTAGGACACATGGCCACCCCTACTCAGGCAGTGCACTTGAGGACCTCAGGAAGCAAGGCTGAGACCTTAAAAGCTCTCCGCCTTGCTTGCGGGGATAAGAGCCACTTGGGGCATCAGCAGGAATGGTTCAAAGGGTGTGATTTTACTACAGTCGTACCTTGGAAGTCGAACGGAATCCATTCTGGAAGTCCGTTTGACTTCCAGAACGTTCGGAAACCAAGGTGCAGCTTGCGATTGGCTGCAGGAAGCTTCTGCAGCCAATCGGAAGCCCCGGAAGCCCCGTCGGATGTTCGGGTTCCAAAGAACGTTCGCAAACCAAAACACTCACTTCCAGGTTTGCGGCATTCGGGAGCCAAAACATCCAAGTCATAAGGCATTTGACTTCCGAGGTACGACTGTATATGTGTTTTTGTGTATACACGCCATCCCCGGAACATAACTGCCATGTAAGATGCGAGACGACCGTAAAATGTTGAATTCTGCAGCTGATCTGATTGTCTTTCTTGAAAGGCTGCCATCAAACAGATTTGGGGACGTTTACTGTGGACTTTTCCAGGGAGTCTTCTCTTTTCATGAGGTGGCCAAAGTATTGGAGCCTCAGCTTCACGATCTTTCCTTCCAGTGAGCACTCAGGGCTGATTTCCTTAAGAATGGGTGCGTTTGATCTTCTTGCAGTCCATGGGACTCTCAAGAGTCCAGCTTTCACTTCCATACATCACTACTGGGAAAACCATAGCTTTAACTAGACGGACCTAGAGAAGACTCCCTGGAAAAGACCCTGATGTTGGGAAAGAGTGAGAGCACAAGGAGAAGGGGATGACAGAGGACGAGATGGTTGGACAGTGTTCTTGAAGCTACTAACATGAGTTTGACCAAACTGCGGGAGGCAGTGGAAGACAGGAGTGCCTGGCGTGCTCTGGTCCATGGGGGCACGAAGAGTCGGACACGACTAAACGACTAAACAACAACAACACTGTGGACTTTCCTGAACTAAAAAAGAAAGAAAGAGGGATTGTTATTTACCAAGGGCAGGTAGAAACAAGTAAGCACAGCTGAAACATAAGTATTGATTTTAGTAGGTCGAATTCTGGTATCAGAAAATTGACATTCTTCTAAAAGATTGTGTGTCTAGCATGGCTGTTCTGCCACTGCTGCCTGAAACCATGGAGAGCTACTGTCACAACCAATCTTCTTTCTTTGGTGATCCCTTGTAGCCAAGTAAGATTGTCTTCCATAAACATGGTTTTAACAATGAGTCTGTAAGTGACTGTGGAGGCCAGTTCTGGATCCACACGTCCTTCCACAGTGGGGACATTGGTTTCCGGGTGGGAGTTGATCATGGTGTGGATTTGCCAAGCGTGCCTTCCTCTTAGTGTGTTTCTCCCTTGCGTCCTGAGTTCGAGTGTCTTCAAAGCCCATGACACCTTTGGCAAAGGTTCTGTTCTCCAATTGGTGGGCAAATGGAGGACTGCCCCACCCACTTCAGCCTGCCCCCACCTGCGTGCCTTCTTATTTACAACCTGTCAGGGATGGGGCAGAGGAGGAATGGTGGAGACCACGTCCCCAGCCTGACCCTTCCAGAGAAGAAGAAGACAGTTCAGAATTACAACAGGGGTTTGAGGGAGGTCACAGCTCAGAGACAGATGAGGGGGAAAGCTGAGAAATAATGGGAGAGGACAACGACGAAGAGGAAGCACCAGGAGGGCAACAGCTGATGGACAGAGTGTCTTTAATAATAATAATAATAAATTTTTATTTATACCCCGCCCTGCCCAGCCAAGACCGGGCTCAGAGCGGCTAACAACCAATAATAAAAACAAGTTGATTAAAATACAATTTAAAAGATTAAGATACAACATTAAAACAATTAGGGAGCAATCTCTTCATAGGAGGAGAAAGGAAAAAGAAAGGGGAGAGAATCAAACTGATTCTGAGCCAAAGGCCAGGTGGAACAACTCTGTCTTACAGGCCCTGTGGAAAGAGATCAGATCCCGCAGGGCCCTGGTCTCATGAGGCAGAGCGTTCCACCGGGCCGGAGCCAGTGTTGAGAAGGCCCTGGCTCTGGTTGAGGCTAATCTAACTTCCTTAGGGCCCGGGACCTCTAGGGTGTTGCTATATATGGACCTTAAGGTCCTCCGTGTGGCATACCAGGAGAGGCGGTCCCATATGTACCTTTAGAAAGCATTCCAGACCCCACCTCTCCCAGAACCCGGCGAGCATTGAAAGTAGGAGAGCAAAGGACTCAGAAGCAAAGGGCCCTCAGCTCCACCTGTAGGGGAGAAAGTGTCAAATGAGGAAGTGGGAGAAAAAGGGGGTCACTCGGGACAATGCCATTATTCTAAGAGGCTGCATTCCAAGCCTCTCTCTGTAAATATTGAATAAAAAGCAGATGGTAAGGACTTTTCCTTGTCTTATCCATTCCTGGCAACCTGCCGTGGGGGTTGGTTCCTCTGCTGCCTGACACAACCGGTCTAGAAAGTGATGTTGCATGTCATCTTCCACCTCCTCAGTCTCAGGTTTTGCCCCTTGCAGAACTCAGTAGGGAGGAGGGAGGACAAAAGCTAGAGAATCCATTGGCCCTGCTTGTCATTGGCGCCACCTACTGTTCAGCTCCCTGCCTTTCGCCCTACCAATCTTCCACTGGGGCAATGGTGCCACTCAATGCAAGGCAGCTTTCAGAAAGGGGGCTGGGAGCTGTTCCCCTTTCCCCTCCCACCCACGAAGCCAAATCAAAGCACCAGGGTGGCTTTTTCCGAGGCCGATTTATTCCCTTCTCTGTTTCTGTGAATGTTTCAGTAAGATTTGAAATCTCATTCATCAATATATTTAATTAAAATCCCATTTTCTCGGTTTTTGTTTTCACAGCCTCGCCTGCTGGGGATACCTCTGTCTGGAGAGAGACGGCTTTGCTCCCCGCTTTCCTGGACCAATGTTTTTTTACTAATAATGGCTTCCTGTACCAATTAGGAGAGTTATTTTGAGAACTTTGCAAATGGGGCGGGGGGACGACAACTGGCGAGTGAAATAGGAGCTTGACAAGTGAGCAAGGACACAAGGGATGGTCAAATGAAATAGTCCCCCCCCCCAAAAAAATGCCCCCACCCCAGCCTAACATATGATGTACAGATTCTAGGGCAGAGGGAGGGGTTGGATAGCTTTCCCCCTCTCATAGCAACAAAACACTGGCTCGCTGATTTTTAAAATAATACATAAAATACAACAATTATTTGTTCATTATTATTTCATTTATATTCTAACTTTCCTCCAAGGGGCCCGAGGTGCCGTACATTGTTAGTGTAACAAGTGCAGGAACTAAGTACATAAATAATAGTATACCCTGTAAATGTATAAAGGCCAGGCCAATGGGTTTACTTCCTATATGAATGCTCATTCTAACATTGATATACAGTCCTACCTTGGTTTTCAAACAGCCTAGTTCTCGAATGTTTTGGCTCCTGAACGATCGAAACTAGGAAGTGACTGTTCCTGTTTTGGAATGTTCTTTTGGAAGCCGAACGTTCGATGGCACATCCACAGCTTCTGATTGGCTGCAGGAGTTTCCTGCAGCCAATCGGAAGCCGCGCTTTGGAAGTCAAATGCTTTGGAAGTCAAACGGACTTCCAGAACGGATTCCATTCGACTTCCAAGGTATGACTGTAAGCTGGGGTTATGTAAAATGTGCTCTCCCCTCTCCACCAAAGTACCCTCTGGCATTTCCAGCTAGTATGCATTACAGTGGTACCTCGGGTTAAGTACTTAATTCGTTCTGGAGGTCCGTTCTTAACCTGAAACTGTTCTTAACCTGAAGCACCACACTTTAGCTAATGGGGCCTCCTGCTGCTGCCGTGCCGCCGGAGCCCGATTTCTATTCTCATCCTGAAGCAAAGTTCTTAACCCGAGGTCCTATTTCTGGGTTAGCGGAGTCTGTAACCTGAAGCATATGTAACCTGAAGCGTATGTAACCCGAGGTACCATTGTATATGCTAACGTCGTGTTAGGATGTTGGCTTGCACCAGATCAGACTATTTCTCCATGTAGCCCTGTATAGTCTTGTCCTGACTGAGATTGGCAGCAGCCTAATAGGGAATAAGTCTGCTTCCTGTCACCTTGCTAGCTGATCCTTTTAGCTGGAGATGTTGAGGAATGAACTTGAGACCTATAGCCATTGAGCTTTGCTTCCTCATTCATTCATTCATTCATTCATTCTCACATTTACACCCCACCTTTCCTCAACTATGGAGAGAAGGTTTAAAATTTACTGCATGCAATGCATTAAAAGAAAATGTGATTAAAATGATGTATAGATGGTATATTACACCTGTCAAATTAGCTAAAATGTATAAAGTCAGTAATAAATGTTGGAAATGTAAAGAAAAAGAAGGAACATTTTATCATATGTGGTGGGAATGTAAAAAAGTGAAAAACTTCTGGGAAATGATATATAATGAGATGAAAAAAATGTTGAAATATACATTTATTAAGAAGCCAGAAGCATTTTTACTTGGCATTGTAGGAGATGATATAAATAGAGGATTGTAAATTATTTTTATATGCAATGACGGCAGGCAGAATATTACTGGCACAAAATTGGAAGCAAGAAGAAATACCGACAAAAGAAGAATGGAGGATGAAATTGATGAACTATGCAGAATTAGACAAACTAACAGGAAGAATTCGAAACCGGCGGGACCAGAGATTCACAGAAGACTGGTGTAAATTTACGGACTATTTGAAAAGTAATTGTGATGATCAGATTACGTTTGTAGGTCTGCAAGAAGTTTTGTGAGGCGAATTATTTGAATTATTGCAAAAATTGGTAAAGAGGAGAATTGTTAGTTAAGATAATTAAAGGCAATATGAATTTAAGAAATGCAGAAGAAGTGATAAGAATGGTGGATCATCAGAGGTGCTGATGGAAGTCCAAAAAGATTGTATAAGAAGTGAAGTTTGGTTGTATGTATGATAATTAATATGTATGTGTATATATATATATATATATATATATATATATATATATATCAGATGTGGTGGTCTTGTAGTAAGGTTAAAACTTCCTAGGAAATGATGTATAATGTTTAAAACAATGTTTGTAAAACAAACAACCAGAAGCTTTTCTTTGGGGAATTATAGGAACAGTACTACCTAAATTTATTTACATATGCTGTTACAGCAGCAAGAATGCTACTTACCCCAAAATGGAAAGAAGCAGAAGTCCCAGCAAAGGAAGAATGGATACAGAAACTTATGGAGAGTGCAGAAATGGCGAAACCTTACCGGAAGAATAAGCAATCAAGGTAACAAACTTTTTTTAAATAAAAGAATGGAAATGGTTTGTTGAATATTTACAGATAAGAACTTTGATAGGATTATTGTGATAACCGGCTGTATTATAAGAGTATATATTTAAAGTGGATGAATAAATGAGCAAACTAAGTGGATTTGGATATGCAGAAGATATTGAAAAATAAATTTAAGGAACTGCGGAAAGAGGGGGAAGGAAGTCACGATTTGAAATGTTAAGATGATTGTAAAATTGGTGAAATGTATAGATTTGAAAAGAATAAATACAGTGGTACCTCAGGTTAAGTACTTAATTCGTTCTGGAGGTCCGTTCCTAACCTGAAACTCTTCTTAACCTGAAGCACCGTTTTAGCTAATGGGGCCTCCTGCTGCTACTGCACCGCAGGATGAGATTTCTGTTCTCATCCTGAAGCAAAATTCTTAACCCGAGGTGTTATTTCTGGGTTAGTGGAGTCTGTAACCTGAAGCGTCTGTAACCTGAGGTACCACTGTAATTTGTTTTTGGTTTTTTTTAAAGCCACAACTATAATAAATAAGAATGCTGGTGATAGTCGTGGTATCCTGGGTTGATAATGAATAGTCTCTTCTTTCTACCTATATGACCTCTTTCCAGTCCAGTCTGTTCTCAGACAGTAGTATCTTCCAGATCTCTCTCCTCTCCCTGCCCCTTCCCTGCGGCTCCTGCAGAATGGATCAAAGAGAGAAGTCCACTGACATCCCCTTGTTCGAGAGAACCTGAACTTTCCGCGGCAAGCTGATGCTCCATTGTCTGCAGGGGAAATCTTAGCTGGTGGAGAAAGATGTCCAGATAGCCGCAGAGAAAAAAGGGACTCTGGGAGGAGATGGGCGCAATTTTGTAACTTGACCCTTCCTTCCCTCCCCACAACCCGGCCGCCCCACCTTTCACCGAAAACAAAAAGGCAGAGAGAAAGATTGAAGATTACCACGACGGCATTGTCGAGGTGAGGAAAGGCGCCCTCGCCGACAGAGGGGAGGGAAGCCATCAGAATCCTGCACCGCTTGTCGAAAGGAGATGTTGCAGTGACGTTCCTTGATCTGTTCCCAATTGATTGGAGACACCCTTCTCCCTCCCCATGTGGCCGCTGTGGTGGGGAGATTTGATATCACCTCGATGTCGCTGTGAACACGGCACGGGGGACAATGCAGCTGGAGGAAGGGCAAAGAAGCTCAAGAGCTCCTGACTTCTTGGGCCTCTGGTCCGTGCGCCTGAAGCAGGAGTCCTATTATTTATTATTATTATTTATCCAATTTATACACCACCCTATACAGGGAGGTCTCAGGGCGGTTCACAAACAAGACCACAACATATAAAATCACACTAAAAACAATAACCCAATAAAAACACACACCAAAAAGAGCCACATTCTAAAATTAGGGTATTGGATGACAATAAGATCAACCAAGGGCCTGGTTAAAAAGGAACGTTGTACAGTAGTATCTCGGGTTACAGACACTTCAGGTTACAGACTCCACTAACCCAGAAATAGTACCTCAGGTTAAGAACTTTACCTCAGGGTGAGAACAGAAATTGTGCGACGGCAGCGGGAGGCCCCATTAGCTAAAGCGGTACCTGAGGTTAAGAACAGTTTCAGGTTAAGAATGGACCTCCGGAACGAATTAAGTCCTTAACCCGAGGTACCACTGTATAAGGAAGGTGTATAATGAAAGTGCCAGGCAAACTTCCCTGGGGAGAGCATTCTATAGACGGGGAGCTACTGCGGAGAAGGCCCCATCCTTGTGTTGCCACCCTCCAGACCTCTGGTGGAGGAGGCACACGAAGGAGGGCCGCAGAAGATGATCTCAGGGTCCAGGTAGGTTCATATGGAAAGAGGCGGTCCTTGAGGTATTGCAGTCCTGAGCCGTTTAAGGCTTTATAGGTCAGAACCAGCACTTTGAATTGAGTCCTAGTTTATTTATAGTTTCCCACAAACACATCTGTGTTCAAAGCAGTTCACAGAACAATCAACGCAGCTTAAGTACTTGCTCTTTATTGAACATTCAATCTGATTTGTTTGCAGGGTCTTGCCATTAGCTGGGTCAAGAAAACACTAATTATTATTTTATCTGTCATCTATCTATCTATCTATCTATCTATCTATCTATCTATCTATCTCTCTATCATCTATCCATTCATTCATTCATTCAGTGAATTTATATACCACCCTATACCTGCATGTCTCAGGGTGGTTCACAGAATAAAATCAGAATATAAAACCACAAAATACATAATCAAAATAAAAACAACAACAACACTCCAATAACCCTCCCCAACCCAACACATTTTAAAAGGGCATAGGCTGGCACAGATGCTCATACTGGTTCTTACTTTGAAGAAGTTTCCAGGCGCTCACTGTTCCTGCTTAAGAGGTTCAGTACTAGCAGGAGACATGGGTGAGATGTGGGTGGCATTGTGGTCTAAACCACTGAGCCTCTTGGGCTTGCTGATCGGAAGGTAAGCAGTTCAAATCCCCATGACGTAGTGAGCTCCTGTTGCTCTGTCCCGGCTCCTGCCAACCTAGCAGTTCAAAAGCACATAAAGTAAGGTAAAGGTACCCCTGCCTGTATGGGCCAGTCTTTCCAGACTCTAGGGTTGTGCGCTCATCTCACTCTATAGGCCAGGAGCCAGCGCTGTCCGCAGACACTTCCGGGTCATGTGGCCAGCGTGACAAGCTGCATCTGGTGAGCCAGCGCAGCACACGGAACGCCGTTTACCTTCCCACTGGTAAGCGGTCCCTATTTATCTACTTGCACCCGGGGGTGCTTTCGAACTGCTAGGTTGGCAGGCGCTGGGACCGAATGACGGGAGCGCACCCCGCCGCGGGGATTCGAACCGCCGACCATGCGATCAGCAAGTCCTAGGTGCTGAGGTTTTACCCACAGCGCCACCTGGGCACATAAAGTACAAGTAGATAAATAGGTACCGCTGCGGCAGGAAGGTAAACGGCGTTTCCGTGCGCTCTGGTTTCCCTCACGGTGTTCCGTTGTGCCAGAAGCGGTTTAGTCATGCTGGCCACATGACCCAGAAAGCTGTCTGTGGACAAACGCTGGCTCCCTCAGCCTGAAAGCGAGATGAACGCCACAACCCCATAGTCACCTTTGACTAGACTTAACCATCCAGGGGTTCTTTATATTTTACCTTTTACTAGCAGGAGAGTGAGAGCAGCAAGCCAGAGGAAAGAGCGACAGGCCTTAGGGCTACTCTGCTCCAGGGCCAGCCCAAAACATTTTGGCACCTGAGGTGAACCACAAAATGACACCCCCTTCACCACCAGGGAAGAAAGAGGGAGTGAAGATTGACATCAGGGGCAAGGTGAGGGGGAAGTAAATCACTACACTGGGATCTGCTGCCCTTGTGGATTCTGCTGCCTGAGGCAGTTGCCTCACATTGCCTTATAGGTGGGCCGGCCCTGCTTTGCTCAATTAACTATCAACCAATCGCACATGCATGCAGCTGCCCGTCTGGCAAGGAAGAGGCAGGATTCTGCCCCCACTCTTATCTTAGGATCTGGAGATGTTCGGCATTGCCTTGATGCTCTGAAGACTGCCTGGCTTGTACACACGTTTCCATTTATAGAAAGGGTAGACCGGCTGTCTCATCCAGTGCCAAAAATGGTAAACAGAGCTTATCAGGATGCTTAGTCTAGCTATGAAACTCAGGGTGAAAAAGGGGGTATAGGAAGATTGATCTGTTGGGAGAGAGTGCAGCACGTGAATGAAAAAAGAGCTGTCTTAAAGGAAGTTGAATGTGGCGGAGGCTGTGAGTCTAAACATGAAGGCCATATAAATTTGGGGGGAGGTTTTTATTGGGTAGGATTAAAGGCTCAAGCCAGAGCTGAGAGAAGGAAATTAGAATCGAATCAAGTTTAAGCTTTAATTGAAAATCAAGAGGCAAATTTATGGCTCGCTGAAGCCGGGGCTTAATCCAAGCCGGAGCTAAAGCCACACAAACGCCAAATCTATTTGCAAGGTCCTTTCTCAGTCCTGGAACAATGCATGCAGTCATGGCACAAGAAAGTTTAATATGAACATGTGCAGAGTGCCTTAATGAGCACAGCTGGCCCACACACGGATCTGGGTAAGCTTTGAGGTAGACCTCCTTCTCAGTTCAAAGTCAGGGACACCACTTTTTCTGATAGTTAGCGGATTCACTTTTTGGAAAAGCTTATTGCCAGGCACCCAATGGATGCTGGAGGGATGTCGTGCTCCCCCAAACCCTAGTTAATCCCAGCATTTATTTGCAGGGCTGGTGTAATGGAAGATCCTCCTTGTCACCATCTATGCTGCGTTCTCTGGCTGAAGGTTGGATCAGAACTGTGGATAGCTGCATATTGTCCAAGCAGAGCACCAATGGCTATGGATATTGGAGAATTCCAACAAAAATGGAAATGGTAGCAGAAATGGACTGTGTTTCCTTGTTCATCCCCTGCCTAGAATGGAACTCAGTCCAGTGAATACAATCAGTATTTGCTGTCACGTTGCTTTCAGTCCGTAAATGTAGCTGATTTTGTAGTTGTTTATGTTTCTCCACTCTCATCTGCACTGCATTTCCTTTGGATTGAAGCAAATGGGGTGGGAGAACATAATGGCAATATAATGTATGCAATCAATTACATAAGTTATGTGATTTTTGTCACTGTGCACAGCGAGACGAATAATGGCATTTTTGCTGGAAGACGAACTGCAGCTGAATGGAAACAGCGATGCATGTAACCAACAAAGGGTGTAATGGAAGACGATGCCTTCTTACATCCCTGCTGATGGCTCTATTTATTAAAACCCAGAATGGGAGGCAGGGATCTGTCAAATTACTCAGGATCCGTCTGCAGGACCCATCCAAGATAATTTGCTGCCTGGTGCAAAGGACGGGATGGTTTGCACAGGCACACCCCCTGAACAGAAGCTGGCGAGGCTGGCAGTTCAATATCACTTCCACACTGGCATGGGGCCAGCCCTCTTCACTGCACCTGAGGATGGTAAGGTAGCTTAAGGGGGGGGGGTCAGGGCAGGCCTCAAGGCACCCAGAATTCTGTTGTTCAGTGTCTCAGTACCACTCGCTGCATTAACTGGTGCCCGCTGGCTGTCCGCTCAAATGCCACAATGCAACAGTGGTGCCAGGTTGCATAGCGGGGACAGAGCAAATGCAGTACTCATGGCGTGTGTGGTTTGAACTGGCACCCTCACCACACCCTCACATGGTCAGGGCCCTTCCACAAATGGTGGAAGAAGGCAGCTAGAGGAGACAACCTGAAGTGTAGGTGGGCTCCCACGAGGCAAGACACAGTGATAACAGCAAGAACCTTTATTGAATTAACAGAACTGGACAACAGGGGCTAAGCAACTGCTTATATACATTTATGAAGGCCTGGGCCACTCCCACTCCCAACGTGACTGGCTGTCTAAACTTCCAAGCTGCAAATCACAACTCAGAGTTTAGGAGCCAATGGCAGAGGCCCAAATCCTGAAATGTTCTTTGACTGGATGTCATGTCTCGAATCAGAGCCCAGGGGCTCAGAATCCTTAGTCCAGACTCAAGCTCAGGCAAATGCAGACCCCACTGAATACATAACACAACCAACCAACCCACGCCAGAAACTAGGAAGCAATCCTGCCATTGCACCTTTGTCTGGGAAGGACGACGAATGCACAACCGTGAGGGTCCCTAGACAACATTGCACACATAGCAAAAAAGACCCCCAAATACAAAAGTGGTAGTGTGTTACCCTAAGAACATATTTCATATGATGAAGCACTTACTATCAAATCCAACTTTCAGGGAGTGTGTTGGCCTCTCCTTCAGCCTGGCTGTCTTAATAGCAGCCAGTGCTCCAGAAAATGCACGTGAAGAGTCTGGATATGTTTCCTCAGAAGTGTTGTGTTATCGCTCTCTGCAAGGATGCCAGATTAATCGGATGGGATTGAAAAAGACAGATGAGTCGAAATGGACTTTCAACCAGGGCTCCGTCTTCTGACATATATTGCAGCGTGTTCATATTTGGAGGGTTTTGTGTGTTTTTTTTGTTATTTATGCTATGTTAGAAGGATGGGAAGAGCCAGAGCTCCAGTAATGGAGAAGGAAGTAGCTGTGAGGAGGGCTCTAGAGGACTGTCCCTCATCTTAACCCTCTTCCCCTCATCCACTGCCTGAGGCCATGGAGCTGTAAGGCTGGGCTGAAACTCCCCACCCCAGTTTCCTAAAAAATATTCTCCCCTCGCAAAAAAACAATTTCCTGCTGCTTTCTTGAAGGTGGGAATTCCTCTCAATTTTTTGAGAAGGGGGTGGGGGTCACTGCTAGGGATGAGTGAACCTGTCCACTTCAATTTCTCATCTTCCCAGCTCGGTTCTCTTTACACAACTTTACATTTTTTAAAGAGTTCCCATGAAAACGCACCAGCAAATTTCTCCCGATAAACACATGCTTGTAGGCAACATCCTCCTCCTAATATACATGCTTTTTTTGCAAAGCAGTTTCCCCTAAAGTGGTGATGATGATGATGATGATGATGATGATAATAATAATAATAATAATAATAATAATAATAATTTTTATTTATACCCTGCCCTCCTTGGCCAGAGCCGGGCTCAGGGCGGCTAACACCAGTAAAATTACAATAAAAACATAATGGGGGTGGGGGTGGGGAACCAATTTAAAATACAAGTTAAAAATGCAATTTAAAATGCAGCCTCATTTTAATAGTAGTCCATAGATCAAAACCATAGGCGGAGGGAAACATAAGGGTCAGACTGAGTCCAAACCAAAGGCCAGGCAGAACAGCTCTGTCTTGCAGGCCCTGCAGAAAGATGTCAAGTCCCACAGGGCCCTGGTCTCATGGGACAGAGCGTTCCAGTAATGTAATTTATTGTTATTTTCACTAATATGTGCGGTTATATGCATTTTTGCATGCGTTACTCATGGAGAAGTGCACTGCAAAATTCAGAGACGTGAATATTTCGAAGGATGCTGTGTGCCGGTTTGCATCTTCTTTCGAAAAGTGAAAAATCAGGTAAGTTCACCGTTCAATGCAAACTGGGCTGAATTTCTCCCAAGTTCTGCAAGCTTTCTGGGAGAGGATACACAATGAAATGGGGGGGCGGGGGAATGCTTAAAATAACTTTTGTTAAGAAACCAGAAGCTACAAGAGAAACGTATGGAATATGCAGAATTAGCAAAATTAACAGTTAATTACATGAAAGGAACAACAAAGGCTTCAAAAGAGAATGGGAACCATTTACAATATATATGAAGACACAAAATGAAGAGTTGGACTCATGGGTCTTTTGGTGCTATGCTCTCATGTGAGTCAGCCGGCTTGCATGAGAGCATGGCGCCACTGAAAGCACCAGTGCTGGAGGTAAAGTCGGTTATGATACATTGGGCCAGAGACTTTGGTTATAATATACAATTGGTGGACTGGGGAAAAGTATGGAATGAAAATATGAAATTTACTGCATGTACTGCGTTAAAGGAGAATATTATGAAAATGGTATATAGATGGTATATTACACTGGTTAAGTTAGCAAAAATGTTTAAAACATGTAACAAGTGTTGGAAATGTAAAGAAAAAGAAGGATCGTTTTTCCATATGTGGTGTAAGAAGGTAAAGGGTTTCTGGGAAATGATATACAATGAGTTGAAGAAGATGTTTAAATATACATTTGTAAAGAAACCAGAAGCCTTTTTGTTAGGGATAATAGGAAGAGAGATAAACAGGAGGGACTACAAACTCTTTCAATACGCAGTAACAGCGGCAAGAATATTAATGGCCCAAAAATGGAAACAAGAGGAGTTACCGACCCTTGAAGAGTGGAGAATGAAACTTATGGACTATGCAGAATTGGACAAATTGACTGGGAAGATCAGATATCAACGGGATCACAAGTTCATCGAGGACTGGGGAAAGTTTACAGATTATCTGAAAAGCATATGTGACGAACAGACAACGCTAGTGGGATTTAAAGAGGCTTTGTGAAAGGTAAAGATGTATTGTAAAAAGAAATAGAACTGAAAGGATAATATTAAATGGCAATATTAAATATAGAGAATGCGTAAAAATGGAAAATATGGATGATTGGTGTAGAAGCTGGTGGAAGTCCAAAAAGTTGAAATTTGTGAAAATTGTTTGAGGTGGCGAATTTGTAAAAGGAAAAATTTAATAAAAATTATTATATAAAAAAAGAAGAAAGCACCAGTGCTGGTTTATCCCTGAGACATTCTGGGATCAAATCAGAAGCCAGAGTGGCTTCTGTAATTCTGGGAATGCCCCAGGCAAATAGGGGCAGTTGGAGGGTATGCAACTGAACTATCTGAAAATTGCATATAATTCCCCCTCCCCATGATTTTGTTTCACACCCACCCAGTAAATGGTGGAAAAGGAGATTCTCAATATTTTGAACACAGCCCCATGCCTAATGGTAGGGCCATGCCTGGCTTTCTTCAGCGGTCACACTGCTGACCCTATCAGCAGAAAGACAATTTGTTACCAGAATGATGAGGTACGAACTGTTTCCCCTTTCAGTTTATCTCGCTGTTTGATTCAGCTTCATTGTTCCTATTGTTGGAAGGATCACAAAAAGTGCAGTCCCTAAGCCCGAAGGCAAGACCATTAAATCATCCAATGCAAACCAGACTCTCCCTGATGTTTGGCAAGATAAGTGTGAACACATATATGAAACAACCGACCGCTTAGCATGCAAAATCTTCCCTTTTCCGTTTTAGATCTGGCAGCAGAGAACATGACTTCTCAGCAAGCGTAGCAAGTGGGGTGGGAACCTGAGGCCTGCCAGATGTTGGATTCTAACTCCCAAACATCTGGAGGGCCACAGGTTCCCCATCCTTGCAATAGAGAAAACCCAGAAAGAGTGAGAACTTCGCTATATGCTAGGGTTACCAGACGTCCCTGTTTCCCGGGGACAGTCCCCGGATTTGTGAATAAGTCCCCGGACAAATTCCATCCCTGGAATGTCCCCGGATTTTATCTAATGTCCCCAGGAAACACAGCAGCGGCAGTCTCTGGCTGGCTTCAGGAGCTGCTCGGAAGTTCCCATGTGATGGTGGTGCAGGGGCTCTAAGATGCAGCTTCCAGGCTGCCTCCACCTTCCCTGACGGTGTTTTACTTCCGGGTTTTTGGAGTTTGAGAACCAAGGCGTTTGAGAACCAAAGTATCACTGTATATGTTATTGGAGAAAGGACTTCCATGTGAGAAGATGCACTTTCTGGTTAGAATTCTGCTCCACTGGATATCTCTGGGGTGTGGAAATGAACCAAGGCACACCGATGCAGGCAACTTCAGAGCAACTCTTTTGATGTAACACTGGAATATTGGACAGGAGAAGATTAATGGAGCCAGGAGTATTGCTTACCTGGTGCCTTAATTATTGACAAATACTTTCTCTTTGTTAGGGAGTGTGGCTGGTTGCTCTCAATAAGAAATTCTGGAGAGAGTGCAATCTCTCTGCCGCACCTCAGATAAGGATGATATGGCTTACTGGGAAATTATATATAATGAGATGAAAAGGATGTTTAAATTAATGTTCATTTTTAAAAAACGCAAAATCTTTTATCTTGGGAATTATAGGGACAGAACTACCTAAACTGTATAGAAATTTATTCATGTATGCGACTACAGTGGCAAGAATGTTATTTGCCCAAAAATGGAAAGAAGAAGAATTCCAGGCAAAGGAAGAATGGATACAAAAAAGAAGATGAATAAATGAGCAAATTAAGTTTATTAGGATATACAGAAGATATTAAAAATAAATTTAAGGAACCGCAGAAATAGGGGGAAGGAAGTCAAGTTTTGAAATGTCAAAATGATTGTAAAATCAGTGAAATGTATAAATCTGAAAAGTATAAATAATAATTATTTTTAAAAAGGATGATATGGCTGAAAAGTGTGTGTTGGGGGGAAAAACCTATAGACCGAGGCAGAGAAAGACACAGAAAGTTGTGTTTGGGCTCCGTAAGCATCTTTGGGCGCTAGTTCTCTCCTTGAAGAGCTGATGTGAGAAGGGTGGACTTTGGCTCCCTGTTGGAGCTCCTAAGCTGCTCAACCTGGACATTTGCAGATAAATGCAAATATTATGGAACACAAACCAAGCGTCGAGTGACCTCCCCTTCCAGAGGAAACCAAATCCGGGAGGAAGCTGTGTCTCTGGAATTCCTCTCCACTTGGAGAAGTGGGGCGAGCAGGGGCAGAGAAAGGCAGGTGCGGTGGGTGCGGGCCGACCCAGGTGTCAGTCAGTCAGTTTTATTGCACATAGCCAAAGGCTGCCACAATGTACGCAGAATCATTCAGCAATTAAAAGAAAACATGCTGGATTAATACAAAAAACGTAAAACATTTATATTGTCAATACATTACCTACTCTAAACAGAGCTATAAAAGTACCTTAATATACAGGTTAAGACATTAAACAATAAAATTTATAAGCTAAAATCATCACATGGCCACTAATATATTAAAAAATAATGTTAATTAATACAGTGTGCAATTATATTCAGAATTTGGTGATAAAGATAGAATATAGCTTGATGTAAAGGTAAAGGGACCCCTGACCATTAGGTCCAGTCGTGACCGACTCTGGGGTTGCAGCGCTCATCTCGCTTTGTTGGCCAAGGGAGCCGGCGTACAGCTTCCGGGTCATGTGGCCAGCATGACTAAGCCGCTTCTGGCGAACCAGAGCAGCGCACAGAAACGCTGTTTACCTTCCCGCCGGAGCGGTACCTATTTATCTACTTGCACTTTGAGGTGCTTTTGAACTGCTAGGTTGGCAGGAGCAGGGACCAAGCGACGGGAGCTCACCCCGTCGTGGGGATTCAAACCGCCAACCTTCTGATTGGCAAGTCCTAGGCTCTGTGGTTTAACCCACAGTGCCACCCATGTCCCTATAGCTTGATGTAGATAGGGTCAAATAAATTCATCTCCTTTACAGTTGGTGGCTATCTTGGCTGTATAATTTGCTCTAATTTTCCGAGCAGCAGTTACAAAGAGTGCTACACGCCAGCCCCAGGTGTCACCACTGAGGGGGGTGACAAAATGCCGGGCAGCACTCACCATGAGGCCTGCAGTGTGCCCAAGCCACACGTCTCTCCTGGGAGTGACACGGTGGCTTGGGCACTCGCAGGCTCCGCGCTGCCCCAAACGGTCTGCCCGCTGCTCCCCCCCCCCCAGCTGTAGGGCGGCTGAGTAGGAGGAAGCAGGCAGACTCCAGAGGCCCAGTGGTGCGCCCAGCCCCTATGGGCGGCTTGCCCTGCCCCTGAATGTGCCGCCCCAGGCGCCTGATCGGCTTCCTCCACCGCTGGGGGTGAGCAAATCCATTGGCCTCCCTCAGCTGCTTTGCAGTGGTACCTCTGGTCACATACTTAATTCGTTCCAGAGGTCCGTTCTTAACCTGAAACTGTTCTTAACCTGAGGTACCACTTTAGCTAGTGGGGCCTCCCACTGCCGCTGTGCCGCCACCACACAAATTCTTTTGTCATCCTGAAGCCACAGTAGCAGACCCTCCAAGTCTTCCCGTTTTCCAGGGAGAGTCCCAGAATTACAGAAGTTGTCCCTGTTTCTGATTTGATGCTGGAATGTCCCGCTTTTCCTTAGGATGTCCCTATTTTCATTGGAGAAGTTGGAGGGCATGGAGTTATGCAAGCCCTGAGCCAAAGAGATATATAACTTATACAACCTTTAGAAGACATCTGAAGACATACAGTGGTACCTTGGGTTAAGAAGTTATTCGTTCCGGAGGTCCGTTCTTAACCTGAAACTGTTCTTAACCTGAAGCTAACACTTTAGCTAATGGGGCCTCCCGCTGCTGCCACTGCGTGATTTCTTTTCTCATCCTGAAGCAAAGTTCTTAACCCGAGGTACTATTTCTGGGTTAGCGGAGTCTGTAACCTGAAGCGCCTGTAACCTGAAGCGCCTGTAACCTGAAGCGTCTGTAACCCGAGGTACCACTGTATTTGACTTTCCTATCTCCCTCGCCGCTCCGCGTGCCCCTCTCCCACACCTCCCTCTCTAACCCCCCCTTTCCTCCTGTATTGCAATGCCGTTGCCGATTCCAATATAAAACAGGAGAGAAGAAAAGATCAGGAACTGCCCCATAAAAAAATGAAGAAAGTTAATCACGGAGATAATTGGAACCAGAAGCTCGCCAGCTCCACACAAATGGAGCAGACACACACACACACACACACACACACACACACACACAGTGTCTTTCTTCTCCCCCTCTCCTGCTTCTCAGCACTCCGATCCCTGCTGCCCATGAAGCAATTAGAGCCTTTTCTTCTGCCCCCAAAGCAAAGTCCATATGGTTTGGAACAGCATTTCCCAGGAACTTTAGCCCTGGCTCAATCATAAATGTCTCAACCTTTTCGCATCAAGTGCATATATATATATATATATATATATATATATATATATATATATGGGTTGAGTCTGCTATGTTCAGTCAATGGACACAGACTGTGGCCCTAGCGTAGCACTCTCAATTAAGCATGGGCTATATTATTTTTGCATGTGCTCATTCAAAAAGCCTTTCTGCCCCATTTCCGCATTCAGTTGTGAATTATTTACCTTTTAAAATCCATACGAGAGTCCACATGTAAATGCTGGTTTTATCTCATCGTCTGCATCTCTGCGTAGACTTTATCCAAAAGTACGCGTTTTTAAAATGGTGCTTTTTTAAAAAGCAGGCGGGTGGTCTTTGCAGAACCTGAAGAAGTGTGAAATCCAAAACAACAATGATCTTCCAGTCCATGAATAATTTTGAATTGGATCGGTTCACTTGCAAATGTGGGCCAAATGTAATTCTCTGGATCCCTGCTATTTGGTCTTCTCACATGTCACATTCTTTTCCAAACAAGAATGTGTCTTGATGTGGCCTGAAATGTGAGAAAACAGTTGTTTTTAATTAAAAAAAAATGATATTCCCAAGAAACACGGTGAGTGATTATATTAGAGCTCGAACCTGACCTTCCTCAGGGGCTCAAGGTGATGAACAGGGCTTAAAATCACCTGGTAAGACCAGCAAAATAAATTTCCCCACAAATACGCTACATGTGAACATAAAATTAGGTTACCACACCTTTTGGAGTTCAAGCGCATGCAGGAACTTGAGGTTTGAACAATTGAAGTGGATTAAAGTGCTCTGTCGCCCTAGTGCAACAAATCCACTTGTTAAAAAAGATGGGCTTTTGTGGTTAGGCATAATGGTATCATGATGCTTTCTTCAAATGTCTGGTGACGATGTGACATTAACCTTCACGTAAGTCTTGTTGCAAGCAAATCCTCAATAAAACAGGCTGTCTGGGCTGGAGGAGCCCTTATTCCATAATGGTTTGACCCAGTGCTTTCCCCCCCCTAAAAATGTTTAGGTGTCCTCTCATTTTGATTCAAGAAAATCACCATTTTACAAAGAAAATCTTCATGTATGCTACTACGGTGGCGAGGATACTCCTAGCCCAAAAGTGGAAAAGCGACAAGATACCAACGAAAGAAGAATGGCAAGACAAACTTATGGACTATGCCAAAATGGCCAAACTGATTGAGAGATTAAGAGATAGACAATAGAGATTTTAAAAAGGAGTGGGAACCATTTATGATGTACTTGCAGAAATATTGTAAAGAAATCAACTCACTAGCAGGATTTGACTAAACACTTACAATTACCAAACAGAATAAAGAAAGGACCTAATTTAGAGAATACAGTATTAAGGTACAGTGGTATCTCGGGTTACAAACACCTCAGGTTACAAACACTTCAGGTTACAAACTCCACTAACCCAGAAATAGTACCTCGGGTTAAGAACTTTGCCCCAGGATGAGAACAGAAATTGCATGGCGGAAGTGGGAGGCCCCATTAGCTAAAGTGGTGCTTCAGGTTAAGAATGGTTTCAGGTTAAGGACGGACCTTCAGAACGGATTAAGTTCGTAACCCGAGGTACCACTGTATAACCAAAAAGCAGGGAAATTATTATGCAACAAACCAGAAGAGGAAGCTGAGGGAAGTTGCAGGGGGGAGGGGTAATTTGGGTTTGGGTTTTATATTTGAGATGATGTTATTGTGATGAAGATAAAAATATAAACATCAATAAAAAACTATTAAAAAAAAGAAAACTACCATTTTATAGTTCAAATCAAGAAAAATAAATACAGTAAATGGACAAAAGTACAAAAATTCACAAAATGTTTAGGGGTATGCGTAATCCCTGCGTCCGCCCATTAAAAAAACACTGGTTTGACCTCATGCTATTAGAGACCAGCCTAAAAGAGACGCGGGTGGCGCTGTGGGTTAAACCACAGAGCCTAGGGCTTGCTGATCAGAAGATCGGTGGTTCGAATCCCCATGATGGGGTGAGCACCCATTGTTCGATCCCTGCTCCTGCCAACCTAGCAGTTCGAAAGCACGAAGTACAAGTAGATAAATGGGTACCACTGCGACAGGAAGGTAAACTGTGTTTCTTTGTGCTGCTCTGGTTCACCAGAAGCGGCTTAGTCATGCTGGCCACATGACCCGGAAGCTGTACGCCGGCTCCCTCGGCCAATAAAGTGAGATGAGCATTGCAACTCCAGAGTCGTCCGCGACTGGACCTAATGGTCAGGGGTCCCTTTACCTTTACCTAACAATTTTGCACCTGGGGCGACCGCCCCTGTGCCCACCCCACACCATGCCACTGTCTCCACATAGGAATGGGAAAGATTCCCATCTTGAAACCTTGGAGAGCCTCTGGCAACCAGTGTGGCCAATACTGCCCTAGATGGACTCATGGTCTGTCATGGGATCAGGCAGCTGACTAGGCCCCCAAAGTAGCCACAAAGGATTCCTTACTATGTAGCTGTCAGGGACTGGGCAGAGGAGGAATGGTGGAGACCACCTCCCCATCCTGACCCTTCCAGGGAGGAGGAAGAGGAGGACAGTATAGATTTGCAACAGGGATTTGAGGGAGGTAGCACCTCAGAGGCAGATGAGGGGGAAAGCTGGGAAATCATGGGAGAGCTGGAACAACACCCAGATGATACGTTGTCATTAAAAAGCATTCCAAACCCTCCAACTCCCAGAACCCGGCGAGCCTTAAAAGTAGGAGACCAAAGAGCTCAAAGACAGAGGGCACATAGCAGCACCCATTGAGGAGACGATGAGGATGACGGATGAGGAAGTGGAAGAGATGGGAGGTGGAGATTCAGTCAGGACAATGCCATTATCTAATAGGCTGGGTTCTATAGCCCCGCAGTGTAAAGAATGAAATAAAAAAGGATGGCAAGAAACTTTTCCTTGTCTTTATACTTCCCTGGGCAACCAGCCAGGAGCCGCTGACAGTAGCCTAGCTGTTGAAATGCGGCACCCAGTTTGGACAATGAGAAGGGAAGTTCTTAATCGTCTTGCACTGTGACCAGTATCCAGTTGTGTGATGGAGTATGAGAGAAGAGGTCTTCAGGTGTGATTAAATGAGGGGCCATTGCTCGCTGGCAAAGTGTCTGCTTTGTAAGCCCCAGATCCCATATTTAACCCCCAACATCTCCAGTTAGTGGGTGGCAGGAAAGAACTTTCTCAGAGAGCGGCTGCTGGTCAGATCAGACAAAATCTAGACAGACACAAAATACTGCCTTGCTGAATGTTCTCTTCCTGCTCCCCACGAGCAAGGACGCCCCAGACTAAGGCATGGTTTATATACAAGTTTGTAGACCACCAAAGACATATGGTGGGGCTCTTTTGTCCCTCTCTTTTTTGAAATATATGTTTATTTACTGAAATAGACGCACTCAGCCAAGGGAAGCAGGCAGGCTGATCTTCAAAGTCCTCTAAAGTGCTTTAAAGCAGATTTCCCATGAAAGTCACAGCATGCCATTCGAGCTGCTCCTTGCCGCCAGCTGCAAAAAGTCTGGTCTGTTTTTCTGCAGGGCAGAAGGATGCGGGGCCTGGCATCGTCCCAAATCGATGTTTGCTGTGTAATGTCAATGTGGGAATATTGGCGCAGGGGGTGTATCATTACACTTACACCCCCCACTGTGCTGGTCCCGGGGGGAAGGTTACCGTTGGCGTAGTCAAAGTCCAGTCCTGGGTCACTGGTCTGGAAACAGTTCACAAGGAGCGAGGCGAGGTCCGAAGCAGGAAGCCAGGCGGGGACAGGATCACTGGAAGGTCAGGTCTGGGTCCGGGTAGGAGCAGGTACTCAACGACGACATTGCTCCCGCAACCTGGGACCAGGCTGACTGGCCTTTATCTTCTCTGAGGCCAGGGGCGGTCCCGGCCCCCAGGAGACCCGCCTCTCCTGGCCTTAAGGCGAGCACTCCTCCTGGGAGAAACCAGTTCCCTTTGCCTCTCTGCCCTGAGCCTCTGCAGTTCAGGAGAGGCTGAAGGGTTACTGGACCCAGGGGGAGACTCACCGGTAGGCACCGAGTCCTCAACCACCTCTGGAGCCAGAATGGATTCACCTGGTGCCTGCTCCTGAGGATCCGGCACAGGTGTAGGTGCCTCAGAATCAAGGCCCTGTCCCAGTTCAGCCGGCCCTGGAGGTGGGGACTTCTGTGCAGGCTGGGATTCCTCCAGTTCATCCTCTGAATCGGATTCCCAGGCCATCACACCCACCTTCCCTCCAAGGAGCTCACGGTCGTGGATGTGGTTCTTACCTTCTCCACACCTTATCCTCCTGCAACAACCCCATGAGGGTTGTAAAAAATGCAACCCATAACTGTCCTTCCATGACCCTCCCCACCCCGTTCAGCTGCTTGAAGCAGCCAAGTCACTCTGTGTTGTGGCCTTGTTTGTGCATATCCTCCAACGCAACATTACCCCAAACCGGGATGCCAACTTCCAGGTCCAAGTCACGTGATCTGCACAAGATTGCAGACACAGAAAATGTCTGTACGCCTTTCAACCAATGTCAGCGACTGGGCTCAATAACTGGTTCTGCCCTGACGGGCCTAGGTGACTGGAGCACTTTCAGAGACCTTCCAATCCTGGAAAAGAGGTCCCAGTGCACTGGACCCACAACTGTGCATTGTGAGCACCAGACTCATGCAGAAGCTAGCTGTGAAGCATAACTCCTTTTATTTCTAATAGCTACTACAAACTAACGAACTACTGGCTTGCATGTGTGTTACATCTCCCACTCAGCCATCTGGTCACTACATAGAGTAGATAAGACTCTCTCCACACACAGAGTCAGGCATTTAGTCGGGAGCAGAAGAGTAGAAGAGCAGTTTCCGCCCTCTCCTGTCTCAAAATATCAGATCAGGAGATTCTGTCAATGGGAGGGGTGAAAATATCAACAGAAAAGGCGTTTTTAGGGGTGTGAGATCTCAGTCCGAAATCGCATGAGAGCACTTGCTCTCATTGGAAAAATGGCTGCCGTGCTCTCTCAGGAAAATGGGATGTCCCGGTTTTTCCAGGACAATTGACGGGTATGTGTGTGTGTGTGTGCTGCTCTCCCTCAGGCAACAAAATTGTCTTCAGTTGGTCTTGGCGGTTGTTGATTTTAATGGTGCTTATGGGAAAGAACTTCCCAGTGAATTTCTCTCTTTGGGGCCACATCTTTCCAGAGGTCACTGCCTGAGCCTATTCATTTATTTACCACCCAGGGCCGTCTTACCCATAGGTGCTAAGGGTGCAGGGCACCTGGGCACCTGGGCTCTGGGCTCTCAGGGGCGCCAAGCCAAGAGTTGAGTCTGGGGAAGAGCCCGTCAGTCGGTCGGAGCACCGTGGCGGGCTCTTCTGCTGCAGGCAGCTCTGCACTGCGAATTTGGGGGCGACCGAGCCAGCGAGATGCTGAGGCGGCTGGCTGGCTCTGCCCTCCTGCGCACCTGGGACTGGGCAACCTGGGGGGAGGGGTGCCGGGCAGATCTTTGCACCCCGGCGCTGCATATGCTTAAGACAGCCCTGTTACCACCCAACATATCCCATGTTTCCTCCAAAAAGCTCAAGGTGGCACTCACAGGTCTCCCCCTCCATTTTATCCTCACAACAACCCTGTGAGGTAGGGCTGAGAGATCACGACTGGCCCCAAGCCGCCCAGTGAACTTTGTGGCACATGGGGATTTGAACTCTGGACTCCCAGATCGGGCTCTCTAATGTCTTGACCTTGTGGTTGGGCCAAAATCTCTGCGTACCTCTCTACGCCAAAACCCTCTTCGTCCCTCCCTTCCCATTCGAACGGATTTGATGAAGTGACCTTCAAACCCTTTAACCATTCAAGGTTTCCATAATCATGCCCATCAATCGCTTAAAAGCTCTTTTGGTCCTACAAGCACAAAGGAGAACATCCTACCTCTTTTGGCAGGCTGTGTACCTAGCCAGGTCTTTTCAAAGTCTGCCTGTTCTCGGGTTCAACCTTTCTTGTGGGCTGCAGTGAGATACTAAATGGAACAATCCTCATCCTTTTCTTTCTTTTTCCTGCAAAAAGGGAAACATATAAACGGCAGGTTTTGTGCCTGACCCGTGGAAGCCAGGTGCTGGGCTGATCAAAAGGCAGCCGGGTACTTTGTTCTGCGGAGTGAGTTCCTGCGTTTTGATTATGTCCTGGCACAGGTCCATCAGGTTTATAAAACTGGCAAGCAGAGAAGCATGTCGTCCCAGATGCTTGCAGTCATCAGCACGCTTCTACTACAAACCTGCATGATAGCGGGGGAGGGGAGGGGGAGGGCCAGATTTTTTGGGGGGAGGGGGCTTTGGATGGGTTCAATGACCGCAGCATGGGGTTTGCATCAAAGCAGAAGGGCAATGGCTGCCTGGGCATGGAAGCTGAGCTGGTGTTGCCCTGACCAGGGCACTTGGGTCCTGGAGGGCATGGGAGAGCTATGTTCAGATGTCTAGCAGGAAACTCTCTTGAGTGGTCCAAATCAATAGTCTTCAGTGTTTTCAGATAATGAGCGGGGAAGGGCTGTAGAAAGTGCAAATGAGGGAAATTCACTTTCAAATGCAAACTGGATTGAATGTCTCCCTATTTCTCAATGGCGCTGGCTGGTCCTGTGGGCATCATCCGGATATGGGAATGATAAGTCCTCCAAGCCTCTGGCCAGCCATGGCTGGTGCCCAACTTGGGTACCAAGTCACTTAGCATCTTCTCTTCCTTTTCAGAGATTTCAAGTTGTTTTGCACGCTCCAAATTTCTGTGGAAACATGTCGTAGCAAGAAGTGCAAACTAGGAAGGTTTGCTTTAAAATGTGAGCGAATTGCATTTTGTCCCCTCTCCCTTCTTCCATCTGCAGCAAGAGAGGGAGAGAGGTGATTGATTTGGGTGAAAAGCATTTGCACATGAACCGTCATCTCATTGAGAGCGACTGAAAGTGGCTTCCACAGCTTCCATATGTGGCAGTCATAATATCCGGCTACGCTTGTTGATAGCAGATGGCCAAACTACCAACACCCCTTCCTGAGGAATTTCAGTTGTCTGATCACAACTCACTTCTCTTCATTCAAATCCCTTGCCTGTTTCCAAAAAATCCATTTCCCTTCCAGTCAAGGGGGGTGCAGTCTTTTTCATCCCAAGGGTTGTACCCTCTGGATGGCAACCTTTTTTGTGGGGGCACATGCCAGCGTGGCCAGGTGACAGAGGCAAAAGGGGGCGGGGTCAGAGAGAGAGAAATGGGTGGAGCAAGTGATGCAATCTTTACCTTTCTACTGTAGGCCATGAAAGTCAGAGGTTGTTCGGAGACCCCTATTCCCCTGCCCCCAGAGCTACAATTTCCAAAGTGGTTTGAACAGCCAACCCTTCTTCCCGGGGAATTTTGGGAACTGTAGCTCTGGGAGGGCAATAAGGGGTCTCCTAACAACTCTCAGCTCCCCTAACAAATTAAGTTTCTCAGGATTCTTTGGGAGAATTCATGGTTGTTGAAGTGTTATCATTGTTGCTGGCATCTGTCTGACAAGGGAGTGTGACTCCAGAGGGGATCAAACGGCTGCATAAGCAGCACTGGAGAGACCTCTCTGGGGCGCAAGCCTGGGCTGTTTGTAGGGCGGTCCAAGGCTGCCCAGATGACAAGATCTCTCTCTCGGCCTCACTGATGTGGTCCAAAGGGAAGCAGAGCTGACTGGGAACAGTTGTGGACCACAGGTATGAAATTTGCGGCATGTAATGCCTTAAGAGAAAATATTATGAAAATGATATACAGGTGGTACACGACCCCAGTCAAGCTTGCAAAAATCTATCATGTGCCTGATAATAAATGTTGGAAATGTAAAGAAACTGAAGGTACATTTTTTCACCTTTGGTGGACGTGCCCAAAGATTAAGGCTTTCTGGGAGATGATATATAATGAACTAAAAAAGGTATTGAAATATACCTTCTTGAAGAAACCAGAGGCCTTTCTCTTGGGCATAGTCGGCCAATCGGTGTTAAAAAAGGACAGAACTTTCTTTATGTATGCTACAACAGCAACAAGAATACTCATCGCAAAGTATTGGAAGACACAAGATTTACCCACACTGGAGGAATGGCAGATGAAATTAATGGACTATATGGAATTGGCAGAAATGACTGGTAGAATCCGTGACCAGGAGAAGAGTCGGTGGAAGAAGATTGGAAGAAATTTAAAGACTATTTACAGAAATATTCTAAAATCAATGAATGTTAGAATGATGTTGGATTGAAGTTAAGTGGCTTCTAGCTATATAAGTACAAAAGAATATGGAAAAATTGGTTTTTAATGTGTAAAAATCTAATGTTACAATATATCAAGATTAAGGATTAGGATTAAAAAAGAGGGATAGGAATTGTTGGATTAACAAATTGAATTGGAATACAAAAGAGGGAGGTATGAGGAGGTCCAGGAAACAAGTAAATGTAAAAGAAGTGAGCAAAAGATGGAATTGTTTTTAACTGCTTTTTCTTTTTTTTTACTTTGTATTTTTCCTTGTTATTGTTAATTTTTTTTATTATTATTATTAATGTGATTCTTTTTTCCTTTGAAACTCTAATAAATATTATTTAAAAACAAAACAAAGGGAAGCAGAGCAAGACGTTTGGCACCGGCTTGGTTGCAAGGATTGCTGGAAGGAGACATACAAGGCGCCATCCAACTGTCTCAGAGACTCGACTCCAGATTTGTGGCAGGTTTGCTCCTTAGCCTTTTGTGTGTCAAGACCCCATAACCACCCCCTCAATGAAATGTGACACACACGACACCAATATAAGGTTAATGTTATTGGGCAAATTTTGGCCACAACTTTATTGATTACAGAATGTGAGCGGTATTGGCTTAGGCATTGAATGGACCTGACTATCTCTGACTCCTGCCCGTTGCGCAGGGAATCTGGTAAGGGTAAACCACCAGAAGGGGAAGCCCTGTCGATGCAGACCCACTCGAGCTCCCCCAGGTGTTCCCGTCAGGGTTGTGTCATGGCCCCGGGCTTCAGACAAGATCCACACCCCTGGGTTCCTTTAATGGAATACCCTTAAGCTTGGAGGGGCAGGTGATGGCCACACCTCCCCTCCCCCATCAAAAGGTCAAACAATGCCTAACCGCAAAACCTTACAAAGTTGTGACAATTGCTATGAGGTAGGCGAAAACCAAATGGCCCCAAGCCAATTCAGCCAAGTGGGAAAATTCCTACCAGGCCCCTTAACGGCGACCAACCAAGGTCCATAGCAAGGCCAAGAAGAAAAACCTGCAAAACTAGGGAGGGAGGGAGGGAGGGAGATCGAAGAGGCGAGCCAAGAGGAAGCCTTTCGGCTCCTGCCTTGGCTTAAATTGCCCTGGCCATGCCCCCACCAGCCAGCGGATTGGCTGACTGGAGGCTGACGTGGCCGGGATCCCCCAGGCAATGCAGGATTTTGTCCCTGCCCCCTGGAGGGGAGTGGGTGGCCACGCGGTCCACAGCAACTCCTCCCCACGGTGAGGTGGAGTGGATTTCTTCTCCCGAAGATACCCCGCAAGGCAGCTGAGGTTTAGAACCAGAGTTTTGCTTCTCCATGATGGACTACCTTCCTAGGTTGGTGAGCTTCATCTGCCCCATACTTCCTCCTATAAGTTGTGCAGAAGTTCTTGGCTTTTGGACCCAGCTATTGGTCTCACCCTCATAATCCTGTAAGAGTGCTTTGAATATATGGTATGGGTGTGTGGCTTCAGTCAAATTGTCTAGCCTAGGGGTGAGGAATTAGGGATGAATTCAAGCTGGTGATGTAAAGGAACTTCCTCTACAGGTGAGACTTGAGCTACAACACCTCTCCACACCTGCCAAATAAAAGTATAAAATAAAGGCGCAGAACAAAGTTGGTATTCCTCCCCCCCCCATGGTGCCCTAAAGTCATTCTGTGCATGCCCAAAGGCAACTCTATTCTGCTTCTTAAGATCCCAGACTGGGGTGGGACATTGCAGAGGAGGTGGGAACAAAAGCCTAGGCCTCAGCTCTGTCTCAAATTAAAAGCTCTCATTTAATTTTGAGGGAACTGTGCTCCTTTTCCTTGGATGGGAAGAATGAGCAGCTTTGCCATCCTCTCCCTGTCCCCGTGCAGCAAATCCTTGGAGACTCAGCTAATGGACCTCTCCAGATGTTTGCCCCTTTCTCCTCTACACCGACCGCACCTGCTGGCTGAAAGAGCCTGGCTTGTCTCCCCAGCCCTGCATCCCTCGTGCCCCTGCCCTCGTTCAGAGAACGAGAAATGAAAGGGAAGGTGAGGTTGATGGGTGCATTAGCAGGGCGGAGTGGTGGTGGAGGTCTGGAGCACAGAAGGCGAGAAATGAGTTCTGGCAAGCATTAATAGGGTTTGAGTTACACCATAACCTCCTAACTTTGCTTGTGCTTTCATATGCCCCAGATCTGAAGTACGGGACAAGTGGGGTCCTTTCCCAGATTATGGTCTCCGGCGGGAGTGTTTGTGAAACCGGAGCAAGTGATTTGTGTAAACTTCTCAGGAGCGAAGTTCAAGGTTAAAGTACTAGCACATTTTCGAAGCACGGTTATACCTCCCCCCTCCCTCCATTAACAGAAGGATCGTATAGAGGTCTTGGGAATTAAGAAACCACAAATTCTTCCCTGTGAACAGTTGTGATTTCCAAGAGAACCTTCTTAACCAAACCATTTGACAAGTTTGAACAGCAATGGCCCAGTTGGCATGTTATCCATGAGACACATTCAGAATACAGTGATACCTCAGGTTAAGAACTTAATTTGTTCCAGAGGTCCGTTCTTAACCTGAAACTGTTCTTAACCTGAGGAGACCCCTTTTCCCCTCCAGATTGGTGCCGAGTTCCATGTGACATCAGAGGGGCTTGTTGCATGCATGTGACATCACACATGTGACATCACTCATGTTGGGAGGAGGCTGCTACTGTGAGGAGGCCAGGCCTGACCACTCAAGATTGCAGGGGCTCAGCCCCATCCCTGAATACTTTGTGGCGGCTGAGCTGTCCTCAGCCCCATAGAGTTGGCACCTTTGACCTTCTGAGAGCTACCCCAGTGGCTTAATAATCAATCTCTCTTCACAGGGAACAGATAGATGAAAAATATATGTTTGATAGACAAACATATATTTTTTAAAAATCCACACGGGAGTTCATCAGCATTTTAGTGCAAAATTGTGAGACGATACTGTTCTTCTGTGCAATTTTACCTAATATACACATTTTTCCAAAGTAATCTTCCTTTCACATTTTTGGTATGCTATTTTCAGCCATATATGGATATATATGCAGACTTTACCCTAGTAGAGGAAATTTTTATACACATCGCTTGGCTGAAGAACTGCATCGCAACATTCAGAGAAGTGGGAATTTCGAAGGACGGCCAGTGTTTTGGTTTGTGTATTGTTTAAGAAAGCGTAAATTACCTAAGGTTCCCTAGCTCTGAGTATGACAGTTGGATTTCAGCCACCAAATTGATTACCAGTGGCAGTAGCAGGTTCTTCCCCCCCCCCCAAGTTTTTAATGATTACAGTGGTACCTCGGGTTAAGAACTTAATTCGTTCTGGAGGTCCGTTATTAACCTGAAACTGTTCTTAACCTGAAGCACCATTGTAGCTATTGGGGCCTCCTGCTGCTGCCGCACGATTTCTGTTCTCATCCTGAGGTAAAGTTCTTAACCCGAGGTACTATTTCTGGGTTAGCGGAGTCTGTAACCTGAAGCATATGTAACCTGAAGCGTATGTAACCTGAGGTACCACTGTATTTCGACAGCAGTGAGCAACTGGGTTGGCAGCCTGACCACCATTTTGCATTGTCCATGGTGCTCCTGAAGCCACCACCATGCTGGGGCATTGTGTGTGTGTGTGTGTGTGTGTGAGAGAGAGAGAGAGAGAGAGAGAGAGAGGGAGATTAAATGGTGGGTGGGGTGTTAGGTAAGAAAAAGGGAAATCTCAAAAATCTTCTCAGCCCAGAAATTTTGGCTGAGCTCTAGGAACATCCTTTAATGGTCTACATGTTGGCTTTGCTCCTGCTGTGTCTACACTTATTCTCCTTTGAAAAATAAATAAAATCAATCCAATTCTTTTCTTTATTTCGCATGCAAGGTGCGCAGACCGCAAATCAAATACCCGCCTGGTCTTGTTTGTTGTCAACCAGCATGTTTACCACCTTGCTGCAGTACCACACGCCTGAGGCTCCATGGAACCACACAGCCTTCAAACTACGCCTCCTTGCTCTATCTTTCAAGCCTTTTCTTAGCTTTCTCTTCGGAAGGCAATTCATGAGGGTGGTTGTAGTCCGGGGGGGGGGGGACACCTTCTGTTTGGAAGGTTGGTGCTGTTTCCTGAGCTGCTTCCCGCAATTCGGAAAGTGTGAAGTGGTAACTGGTATCTCTGAGCACGTTTATTACTTTTCTAGCCATCAATGAGTTAAATACATGGTTTTTCCCCCTGCCCATTTTATTCTCCTCACAACAATCCTGTGAGGTAGGCGAAACCATAGTGTCCAACATTTCTCCAATGAAAATTGTGACATCTTCTTCCATACCTTCCAAGATTTCTCCATTGAAAATAGGGACTTCCAAAGGAAAAGCGAGGGACGCGGGTGGCGCTGTGGTCTAAACTGAGCCTTGGGCTTTATTGATCAGAAGGTCGGCGTTTCGAATCCCCGCGATGGGGTGAGCTTCCATTGTTCAGTCCCAGCTCCTGCCAACCTAGCAGTTCAAAAGCACGTCAAAGTGCAAGTAGATAAATAGGTACCACTCCGGCGGGAAGGTAAACGGTGTTTCCATGTGCTGCTCTGGTTCACCAGAAGCAACTTAGTCATGCTGGCCACATGACCCGGAAGCTGTCTGCTGGCTCCCTCGGCCTATAGAGTGAGATGAGCGCTGCAACCCCAGAGTCATCCGCAACTGGATCTAACAGTCAGGGGTACCTTTACCTTTAAGGAAAAGTGGGACATTCTGGGATCAGATCAGAACCAAGATGGCTTCTGTAAATCTGGGATTGTCCCTGGAAAACAGGGGGACACTTTGAGGGTCTGTGAAACGAAGAGGCCATAACTGGCCGAAGGTCACCCAGTGAGCTTCATGACCGGTGAGCTCTGCATGCAGAAGGTGCTGAGTTCGAATTCCGGCTTCCCTAGGTCAGGGCTGGGAATGTCTCCTGCCTGAAACCTTGGAGAGACACTGCTAGCCTGTGTAAACAATATAGAGATGAGTGGACCAATGGCATAAGGCAGCTTCCCATGTTCCACAAACATCTTATGGCTTCCACATCTGAAAGCAAGTTCTGAAGCCACTCAGAGACGGGGAGGAAACCACAGAAAGAAAAACAATGTCTCTGTGAAAAGGTGTTGGCTGTGTGGTAGTGATGGGGAGCTGACAGAGAGGCAGTTACACATTTGTGTTTCCAGAGGCTTAAAAGCAGCCGTGTGTGTGTGTGTGAACGTAACTCTTAGTTGAGGTGGGTGGAGCAGGGAGCTTTTATCAACCTGATGGGAACAATGAATTTAATCCCAGTCAACTTGCTCGCTGCTTTCCACTCTTTCTTTTTCGGATTAAGGCTTCTTTTGGAGGAAAGCCTGCGTAAAGCCTGCATTCAAAAAGCCTTGAGCTTCTTGTCAAGGCGGACTGTTTCATGAGAGGACGGTGGGAAAACGCATGCGGGTGAATTTGCATGCCCAGGCGTGTCTGTTTGTTCACAGGCAAAGACTATCTCACACTTTTCGGGCTTGCCTGTGGGGTTTAGGTATCGGTGGATTTGGGCACAGCAGACAACACTCCAAAGCGCCTTCCCGTCTTTGCTCTGCCAGCAGGCATGGTTGTTATCATCATCTATACGGCTGCAGTCCTGTACCTGAATGCGGCAACTAGACTGGTGACTGGGAGCGGCCGCCGAGACCACACAACACCAGTCCTGAAAGACCTACATTGGCTCCCAGTGCGTTTCCGAGCACAATTCAAAGTGTTGGTGCTGACCTTTAAAGCCCTAAACACCCGAAGGAGCATCTCCACCCCCATCGTCTAGTCCGGACACCGAAGTCCAGCTCCGAGGGCCTTCTGGCAGTTCCCTCACTGTGAGAAGTGAGGTTACAGGGAAGCAGGCAGAGGGCCTTCTCAGTATTGGTGCCCACCCTGTGGAACGCCCTCCCATCAGATGTCAAGGAAATAAACAACTACTTTATCTGACTTTTAGAAGACATCTGAAGGCAGCCCTGTTTAGGGGAGTTTTTAATGTCTGATGTTTTATACAGATGGGCGGGGTATAAATAATAAATTATTATTATTATTATTATTATTATTATTATTATTATTATTTCTCCTGCTGTATGCATTTTTGTAAATGTTGGTTGGTTGGAGAACCTCACAGTTAATCTCAGCTAAATCTGAATTTTGGAAAATGGGTGTGTTTTGGTTCTCATATTGGTTTGGAAGGTGTGAATTGGATAAACTAAACTGTAAATGAGAACTGAATCGAGTCCGTCTGTCCCCCTTCCCCCCCCCCATCCTTAATCAGGAATGGTATAATTAACATCTTCCATTGCAGATAACTGAGCAGAAGGTTGAATGAAAAGGTCCCCTTCCAATGCTAACATGCAACAATTCATTGATCCGGTGTTGTTTTGGCATAGTGAGGATTTCAGCTTAGGTTTCACTAGTTCATGTCTCTAAGCCACTACACTGGCTCTCTAAAAGTAAACATGCCCAACTCTACTGCTTTCGATACACATCTGCAACCATTTCTTTCTAAGTCCCTTGCTTATGCCATTCCCATCGTCATTAGCCAATCTGCCCTAGGGAGGAAATTCATTTCTGACTTCAAGATACTGTAATCAATCAGGCGGCGAATGTGAGTTTTAAAACAACAACAACAACAAACACCTAAGGCCTGCAAACTTTAATTAGTTTAATTGGTAGATTAATCAACTGAAGCTTTAATTGGCTAAGCTGCGGGGGGCAATTTTAATCAGTGAGTCTGAGACTTAAGGGTACAGATGTTGACTTGTAGAAGCAATTTTGCCTCTGATGGGTTGCCATGACAGGGCATGGAAAATAAAATATCAAAGATGGCTTTCCCTTCTAAACGTATTTATGGTGGGCAAGTCAATCAATAGGTGCTTCACTTTGATAGCTCAGAAGCGCTACCCTGTTTCCAGGCACTGGGAAACAAGAACGGGGTGTGAGACATTGCTGCAGTCAAACCAACCATAGATGCCAACTCCTAAGGACTGAGGCACTTTGGATCCCCCCAATGTCTTTTTTAAAGGGAGACGGGGGCCCCATATTCAGAGGGTGGACAAATGCGGAGCCAGGTACGGCACGGTTCCTCCTCCTGGCTGGGGACAGCTTCTCCATCTTCCCCTTGCGAAGCAGGGGGAGGAGAGGACAGGGGCTGCCGTCCACTGGGGCCGTGGTGCCACCATGTTCGGATCCACCCCCTGGCTCCTCACGACATTGTTCGTGTGACATCAGGACATCACGCTGGGCCACCACAACCTTTTCCAGAAGTTGGCGCCTCTGAAACCAACAATCCATGCTTTGGCAAACAGGCACATGAAAGGGTCAAGGCTCACAGCTTTCCTGAAAAATTTGCTAGAGAATGCTCCGTACGATCACTTTCTTTTTCTACCTTGGCAGGAAGCTGTCACACTACATACTTCTTTCCTGCTGGGGCACCCCTCTCTTTCTTCATGCTTCCAAACTGACAACAACAACAACTTATTATTTATACCCCACCCATCTGGCTGGGCTTCCCCAGCCACTCTGAGTGGCTTTCAACAAAATATTAAAATACAGTAATGCATCAAACATTAAATCTTCCCTAAACAGGGCTGCTTTCAGATGTCTTCTAAAAGTCTGATAGTCAGGGGTCCCTTTACCTTTACCTAGGGTAGTGATAAAGAGGGATATCAAATCCAAACTCTCCTCCTCCCCTTCTTCTTCTTCTTCTTCTTCTTCCTCTTCTTCTTCTTCTTCTTCTTCCCTGAGCCCTGACAGAAGGGGCACAAAATGACCTTCATGTGGGCTTCCTATCTGGTTGGCTACAATGGAAAGTGGCGCATTGGAATTGATGGGCCTTTAACTCCTTCCACCCCAGGCATGCCCTTTCATGCTCTATGCTTTCAGTACAGGAATCCTATGCAACTGGAGAATGTATTATTATGGCCGTATGTGGGCATGCAGCCTTAGTTAGGCGGGGTCCAAGCTCATTAGAGTAACACTAAGTATTGGGGTTACTTTTGGGTGGAGAGGTGCGGCTGTCCCCGCATGATTTGCTGCTTTGCACATACATGCAAAGGAAATTAAACCCAAAGGAGTAGGTGGTGTTCTACAGAAACGCGGCACATGGGTGTGACACCTCCTGTGCCTTTGCTGCTTCCCTGATTAGCATAGCATATTGTCAGCTCTTTTTCTTACCTGCAGGGTATGTAATTTAAGCTCCGTTGGAAGAGCTTAAATTTCAATGACTCACGCAAGGCGGGGCTCTTGGGAAGCATACCAGTGCGTTGCCCTTGACGTGTTGTGATGCGACGGACTGCGCTGTTTTGACATTTAACTGGGGTAGACAGATGTGGAGGAAGACACCGTAGAATTGGGGAGGGAGGGACAAAGAATGTCATCTGTAGCCCAATCCCCTGCAATGCAGGAATCTTTTGCCCAGCGTGGGGCTCGAACCCACAACCCCAAGATTAAGAGTCTCGTCCTCTACCGACTGAGCCATCCTCCCAAATGTGTGATTCCTTCTATAAAAGCAAGAGATTGCAAGGCTTATCTGAAAGTCACACTTTCTGGCTTTTATACATTGCCCTGTAATGGAACTGAAAATGAAGTTAGGAGTGAGGTGGGGAATCTGAATAAATTGATTTATACACAGCCTTTTGGTGGTTCCGACTCAGCCGTGCTTTACTCATATCACACCACTACTTTCATCAAGTGCCTGCTTAGGTCTGGGCTCCTTGTGCATTTATTTATTTATTTATTTTGAAGCCTAATTATATGCAAACGATATGCAAAAAAGTACCTGCCATTTTTTGGTATATTGTATGTCTAATGCAACTTTAATTCCATTGTTGTTTTACATCATATTACTTGGTGCAGGTGGTTATTATTATTGTTTTTAATGCCGTAGCCCACCCTGGTTTCCTTAGGGTAAATGGTGGGCAATCAATCAATCAACAATTGAGTCCCCGCGCTGCACTACGTAAGTTCTGCTTAAATTTAAAAATTGCTGCAGAACTTAATTTCAACACACGAAGCGGAATGGAAACACCCTTCGGAATTCACTGTTTCCTGAAATTTGCAGTGTGGCTCTGCAGCCAATTATGTGTACAGAACTGCATACGCTGGGTAAAGCGTGCATAGACATGCATATATTATTTAAAGCAGCTTACAAAAGAGCAACAGGTTAGGGAACATTGCTTGGCAAAAAAAAGGGGGGGCCCTATCTGGCAAAATAGTAGTCCCACAATATCAGGAGGACTGCAGGTTCTTCATCCCTGCATTAGGGCCTGGGAACTATGGGGTTGAGCCAAGAGCTTCATGGAAAACACTGGATTCGTGGAGGGATTTTACATCAGTGTTACAACATGGGGAAAGCATCAGTATGAAGTAGGGAGTCTTTCTCCCTTGTCTGCTTTCCAAACCACACAATACATTTCAAGAGCATTCAATACACATTTAAGGCACTTTGTTTCCCCTCAAAGAACCCCGGGAACTATAATTTATTTAAGGGTGCTGAGAACTGTGGCTCTGTGCTGGGTAAACTACTGCTCCCAAGATTCTTTGGGGGAAGACATGTGCTTGGAATATGTCTTGAATGTGCCTTAAATGTATGGTGTTGAGATTCCTGCATTGCAGGGAGATGACCTTTCCAACTATACAATTCTAAGATTCTAACAGGCTTCATTATGTGGGGTACAGCAAACCCATACGAAAGGACTGGTCTTCCGATGGTAAATTGCATTTGGGGCACAAGGGACGGTACGAGCCAGTAAGTTTGGATTTCATGGAAACTTTGCTTCAGAGTGAGCTCTTTCTCTCTCCACAAGGAGCCAGAGTTGAAAAGGAACAGCTATGGGCAACAGGAACCAAGCATCGGATATGTTCTCACCTCCTTCTCAGTCCACTTTTTAAAATTTGGGCTGGGAATAAAACTCCCACACTGCACCAGCGTAAGGCACTTTCTCATTGTAAAAAAGCCAGAAATAAAATCCTCCGTTTCCGGGTTTTCACCTCCCGCCAAGCCGTCGGGATTCTGTAGGTCCCTGATGCCATTTGGAAAGAAACCAAGTTGGACTCCATATATATATATATGTAATACACACAAACACACTTATGCACACAGACATATATCCTCTGGACTAAATAAATAATCCCTTTCCTTTTTCCCACAACTGAAGCAGAGGAAAGAATTAAAGGTCATGAAAGAGAGGATTGATTGCCAATTCCACTTGCTGGACAATATCGCTCCACATTAAAGCTTTTCCTTGGAGCTGTGGAAAATGGCAGAAACGGGACTCCTGTTTCTGCCACAGAGGATGGCAGCGGGTAGATAAAAAAGGGAGAGACATCTGAAAGTCCCCCCGTTAGATTTGCAATGGAGGCTCCTCGATCCGTTTGATTTCCAATCCAGCATCGTGTTCTCAAATTAACGGCTGGCATTCCTAAGCTGCTTTCTTGCTTATAGAATGTGATGCTTAAATCGGTTTTCATTCCTGCCCGCCCCCAGCACCTGTCATTCATATGTAAAGCTTACATTTGGCCAGATTTTGACTCGAAAACTTGCCTTTGCCACATTTGCAGATGACGCGTCCCAGAGATGGAAGCGTGCAGCAGTATCGAGGCAGAACAGGGTGTCAAAATGTTGCACCCCTAACAATTTTGCGCCCGGGGCAACCGCCCCCCCCATGCTATACCACTACATACGCTTCAGGTTACATACACTTCAGGTTACATACACTTCAGGTTACAGACTCCGCTAACCCTGAAATATTACCTCGGGTTAAGAACTTTGCTTCAGGATGAGAACAGAAATCGTGCTCCGGCAGCGTGGCGGCAGCAGGAGGCCCCATTAGCTAAAGTGGTGCTTCAGGTTAAGAACAGTTTCAGGTTAAGAACGGACCTCCGGAACGAATTAAGTACTTAACCCAAGGTACCACTGTATATTGAGCCAGTCACCACCACTCAGCCTAACCTACCTCACAGAGCTGTTGTGGGGATGAAATGAGGAGAGAGGAACCATGTATGCTGACTTGAACTCCTTAGAGAAAATGGTGCCATATAAATTAGGGTTGCCATATGACCGGAATTTCCCTGACATTGCCAGGAAAACAGTGTCCGGGTGGAAATCGCTGAAATGTCTGGGAAAATCCAGACCTATGGCAACCCATGTCGGAAGTATAGATATTGGCGAATACCCTTAAAAGGGGCTCAGCGACTTTGGGCAAAACTAAAAAAAAGCCCAACAACTTTGGCCAGAAAAGTCTGGATGTTCAATTTTTGAAATATGGCAACCCTAATATAAACGCAATACAGTGGTACCTTGGGTTACATACGCTTCAGGTTACAGACGCTTCAGGTTACAGACTCAGCTAACCCAGAAATATTACCTCAGGTTAAGAACTTTGCTTCAGGATGAGAACAGAAATTGCGCTCTGGCAGCGTGGCGGTAGCAGGAGGCCCTATTAGCTAAAGTGGTGCTTCAGGTTAAGAACAGTTTCAGGTTAAGAACGGACCTCCGGAACGAATTAAGTACTTAACCCAAGGTACCACTGTACTGTAAGCAAATAAATAGAGACATTTTAAATGACAAAGCACCATTGCCCAGTCTCAACCCACTTCTGCCTATGTGCCACAACAGACTAGGAAGCCAGCCGAAAACGAAAAGGCAGATAATTTGGTGAATATAAAATTTAAACCTTCCCCCCCACCCGCTAATGCTCTCTGCCCACCCCTGAAGACTGTGGAGGCCGAGCGAAAAAGGGAGCGTGGAAAGAACGCCTTCCCGAAAGGGAAAGCGCTCTGCCTTTTTCCAGAGAAAGCAAAGTCTTGCCTGGCATCCCTTGTAAATGCCAGCGTGCGAAACCACTCCTTGCAGAGTCTGTGCCAGATGCCCGGAGGGGCTTGGCAGAAGCAGAGCATGACTCAGTAAGACATGATGGGCGAAAGGAATTGAGGGGAGCAGGGATGTGAACAGGGAGAGATAAGAACAAGGGGAGAGCTGTGTGGGGCTATATGAAGGCTACTTGGAATCACCTCATGGAGTGGAGGGAAGGAGGGAGGGAGAGAGATCTAGCTAGAAAATATGTACACCTACGCTTGTTGGCACTGGGTGTGACTTCTCTGTCTGCTTTTCATTGAGTAATTAGGGTTGTGTATGCAGAGCCTAAGACAAGAGAGGTTTGGGGCTTCGGAAGGTGGGAGCTGGACTGCCAGTCCTGGAGCTTTGGATATTTCACTGGACGTGTTACAAGATGGCCGACAGCACACACACACACTTGGGACTGCCATCTTTGTTTACTCAGCCGGGGGATACTTTTTATGACCCGGGGTCAAGTTTCTTCAAGAGCAACCTTCCAGAGGCCACAGGTTGGTGAGGTCAGAGGCAAAAGTGGATTGAGGACATTTACCTTGGTGCCTTAGGGCAGGAGTCCCCAAACTTCATGCAGGTGGCATGGGGCATATCTGTAAACATGTAATTAAAAATCATACAGTATCCAGTTCAGTGCCTTTCAACTGTTACAAGAGGCGGGGGGGGGGGGGAATCATGCAGTGGTCTGTCAAGACCCTCAGCAATTTTCAAGGGGTCTGTGGGGGGAGGGGAGTTTGGGCACCAATGCAGTTTGGAAACCAATGCAGAGTTGGTGAGGGTGTGGCCTGAAGAGCGTCCCAACAGCCAACAGATATGTTCAGAGAGTCATATTTGGCTCCCTAGCCTTGATTTACAGTGACCATATTGAAGTAAAGATGGTGGCCCCCATTAGCAACATCCCCATCTGAATACCTAAGCCTTCCTTGTGACATCAGAATTTATCTGACCATATTGATATGAATCCCAACTTTAATTTCCTTATTATTATACGCTTATGATACTATATGATACGATAATATTTGTTGTCATTGTCCCATACAGAACAACAAAATTGAAAATCTATATCAGACATTCAGAAACCAACAAGTCTGCTATCCCAGCTATCCCAACCTGGTTAGCCCCCTAAAAACTCTGATACCCCATAATTAAATACAATATACTCCCACTGAGACTGCCTTACACTGCGTTTAAAACCAAAATCGCATTTGAATAGAAACTGTTTCTCAGGTGGCTAGTCCTAGTCCTCTAAGGAGCATAAGGCAGAGGACACAGTTCTGCCTCTCCCATTTTATACTCGCAAAAACAGATTGAATAAACCAATTGATTACTTATTTTATCTTGGTGTATACACTATAATTTGTTATCTTGTGTATATGTTTGATTGGTTTTGGTTGTTTGGAATTCAGAGTCAAATCAAATGAGTCATATAAATTTTCACACAATTTAGGAGAATTTGATTGAGGTTCTTTTCCACCTCATAGAATCCTAGAGCTGGGATCCCCCCCAAAGGTCTTCTAGTCCAACCCTCTGCAATGCAGGAATCTCAAGTAAAGCATGACAGATGGCCATCCAACCTCTGCTTAAAAACCTCCAAGGAAGGAGAGTCCACAGCCTCCCAAGGGAGACCGTTCCACTGTCAAACAGCTCTTACTGTCAGAAAGTTCTTCCTGATGTTTAGTTGGAATCTCCTTTCTTGTACCTTGAAGCCATTGGTCCAAGTTCTCCCCTCCAGAGCAGGAGAAAGCAAGCTTGTTCCAACTTCCGTGTGGCAGCCCTTCAGATATTTGAAGACGGCTATCATATCTTCTCTCAGTCTCCTTCTTTTCCAGGTTAAATATACCCAGCTCAGTCAACTGTTCCTCATAAGGCTTGGTTTCCAGCCCCTTGGTTGCTCTCCTCTGTTTTTCCCCTCCTCTGCATCTGCCCAGAGGCCCTCTTCCCTTCCTGCATCTGAGGGCAAAACCCTGGTATTAAAAGCAGTTTCAGACCAAGTCACTGCCAAACTTCAAGCACCGGTCTCTATTGCTTAATCTGACCTGGGTCTTCACCGCAGCTTAGGCCAAGAGCGACAAGGGACCACCGTATCCTGTGCCGATATTTCCCCACCACATCAAGCTTCCCTTGCCCCCATGTTTATAAAGACACCAAGACAGGCCTTTGGGGAGCAGAGTTTGACTCCGGTCTGGCACCCAGCCGGAATGTGAAAATGTCCTGCTTTGCATTATTGGGGAATGTATGCTGCCTTCCACATGTGGCGGACAGATTGCGCCTGGGGGCATGGGGTGGTGAGCAGGCGGCTCTGCTCCAGCTTCTGATGCGTGGAGCTTGCATCCCTTCCCTCCCTGCCTTTTCCTCCCCCCCCCACTCTGAGTGGGAGGGGGGCATCAGGAGGTGAATCTTTGTTCTTCAATTGCCAGGAACTTTTATCGGATAACAGGAGCTTACTCCGGACACAGCAGCCCATGGCTTTCTGCTGTTGTCGCTTTCTCCAAACCTCTGTTTCTCCCTTTGCATTTCCCCATGCGAGGATGTGATGCGGCAGCTGGACTGGTGACTGGCAGCAGCCACCGAGACCACATAACACCGGTCCTGAAAGGGCTACATTGGCTCCCAGTAAGTTTCCGAGCACAATTCAAAGTGTTGGTGCTGACCTTTAAAGCCCTAAATGGCCTCAGCCCAGTATACCTGAAGGAGTGTCTCCACCGCCATCATTCAGCCCAGACACCGAGGTCCAGCGCTGAGAGCCTTCTGGCGGATCCCTCCCTGAGAGAAGCGAGCTTGCAGGGAACCAAGCAGAGGGCCTTCTCGGTAGTGGCACCCGCCCTGTGGAATGCCCTCCCATCAGATGTCAAGGAAATAAGCAACTATCTGACTTTTAGAAGACATCTGAAGGCAGCCCTGTTTAGGGAAGTTTTTAATATTTGATGTTTTATTGTGTTTTTAATATTCTGTTGGGAGCCAGATGGGCGGGGTATAAATAATAATAATAATATATGCTCCGGGACAGCTGAAAGGTGTTCCTTTGTCTACCTGGATAGCTCAGTTGGTTAGAGCAGGGTGCTAATAATGCCAAAGTTGCAGGTTTGATGCCCGATCGGAGACCCAGGGCCAGTCGCTCCCTCTGAGCCCAACCTACATCACAAGGTTGTTGTGGGGATTCACTGAGGAAAGGGAGAGTGTCACCTTCAGGAGAAAAGAGGAACCAGGGTGGAGGTGGTGGCATAGATATTTGGCAGGAGATCAGTGCGGGGTGCTGATCTGGGACAATAATACGTTATAGAACCAGAGCTGTTTTTTCTTCAGAAAAAAAGTAGTCAGGTTATGCTTTAAAAAGAGGGGCATTTATCGTAACAGAGGGATGGGGAAGCAGTTGTGCTCCTGATGTTGTTGGACTACAACTCCCATCAGCCCTGGTCAGGGATGATGGAGTTTGTAGTCAAATGAAATCTGTATGGTCATAGGGAGGACAACCTCTCTGTCATGGCATGTATTTTGAGATACGAGAGAGAGGGGGCAAGAGAGAGACAGAGAGAGGGAGGGAGGGGGGGAGAGAGAGAGAGGGGGGGGAGAGAGAGAGAGAGAGAATACATGCTTGCTTGCCCATGAGCACTTTTGGAATTTCTGAGGGTGTGTAAACACCAGATTTTGATTGTCACCAGTGTGTCAGATGTTGCATGGATAAGTCTCTGCCTGCAGAAAGTTTTATTACATTTATTTATATCTCTGTTTATATCCTGCTTTTCACCCACTCCAAGGTACTCAAAGCAATGTGCATGGATCTCTCTGCCCTTCCCCATTTTAAACTCACAGCAACCCTGTGAGGTAGGTCAGGCTGAGAGGTAAGGATCTGCCCAGGCCAAGATCCCTCCATAAGAGCTTCACGGCTGAAGGGGGATTGGAGCCTGGACCAACCTGGCACTCTGACCCAGTGACATAGCGTGGGTTGCTGGCGCCCGGGGCCATGCAGAGAGAGGAAAACGTATGGGGTATGCATGCACTTTCAACTGCCTAACAGCATCTGTGTCCCCCAGGAGATCGCAGCTGCAGAGATGAGAAAAGAAATGTCTGTAGAGTTGTCTGCAGAGGTCACTTCCTGGTTCTCATGGAGAAGCTGTTTTCAACGGAGTCCAGCGACGGAAGAGCGCAGCTGTACTGAGGCAGCACCAGGTGTTGAAATTTTGCGCCCTCTAACAATTTGGGGGCCCCCACGCTACACCACTGCTCTGACCACCGCTCCATGCTAGCTGTCAAAAGTCATGGTGGACATTTTCACCTGCCACAAGCTGAGTCTGAGAAACAGTGCTATTTTTTCTAGAAAAAGAGGTGCCAGAACTCACCATGAACGCCTCCCTTGTTCTCTTAGAATGGCAATGGCGCCCACCCGAGAGGTGCCAGAACTGAGTTCCGGCAAGTTCCGGCAGGGGAAGGAACAACAACCCTGGAAATAACTGAGGCTGAAAGCACCTCTGGGCCTGTGCAGAGGGCGTCCTAAGCAAAAGCACAACAAGCCCTTCTCCACATCTGGGAGAATGAAAGACTCCCGGTTTCAGACCTGAGCTTGTAAATTGTTGAGTCGGGATCGTGACACCGAATTAAACAACCTTGGCTATCTCTCGAAGTGTAAACAAGACGTAAAAGGAAACTCTCCTTTCAAACACAGAACATCTGGCGAGCTGCTCCTCCACCCCCTCCTACTGCCACTGCCAGCTCTTGCCATTTATGCTTGGGGTATAAGAGGAAGTAGGTGAAAATAAGTACTTGCTTAACATCAGTTACAATTCAGGCTGGGGCCAGTGGTTTGGTTGCCCTCTCCACCAGCTTTGTGTAAGTTACTTGAAACATTTTTTTGTGTGTGTATGGTTTCTGGGTAGCAGGAGAAGAGCACCCCAAATTTATATATGCACACACACCTAGCCCTGGAGCTTGTTTTAAAATCAGGGGCTCAGAGTTCAGGGCTTTGCAATGGACAAGGACCCCTCTGAACATGTACAGAGCACTTCTCCTTCATTACAGTTAGCAAGTTTCCATAACCAGTGCCCCCGCCTTTAGGCCTAGAAGGAAGTCACAAAGGTCACAATTATTCCCATCACCCTTAAACTACAATTCCCAGGATTCCTTGGGGGTAAGCAATGTGCTTTAAATGTTTGGTGTGGATGGGACTCTACTCAGAGGTTGGCTTTGAGTATTGCTCAAGGAATTTACAAGTGGCCCCTGTGATGCTCACCCTCCAGCCAGCCCCATGGCATCCCCAGTGACACAACAGGCAAGCACACAGGTAATGCAGGGATGCCTGCAGACAAGGGAAATTTATGCCATGCCCTGTTGCATGCTCCTTGTTCAGGGAGGAACTCTTTTCAGCACCGGGCCTGAATAAAAGTCCCAAAAGCACCTGCTGCCGAACAAATTTGGACCTGATACAAGACCAGACCACCCAAGGAATGCAAGCTATGCCCACATGATGCTGAGCTCTTTGGACAAAGAGAAGGAGACAGATGCAAAGAATAAAATGACTATTGCGTTATTGTATGAAACTGCAGGGATGCGAGTGGCGCTGTGGGTTAAACCACAGAGCCTAGGACTTGCCAATCAGAAGGTCGGCGGTTCGAATCCCCGCGACGGGGTGAGCTCCCGTTGCTCAGTCCCTGCTCCTGCCAACCTAGCAGTTCAAAAACACGTCAAAGTGCAAGTAGATAAATAGGTACCGCTCCGGCGGGAGGGTAAACGGCATTTCCGTGCGCTGCTCTGGTTCACCAGAAGCGGCTTAGTCATGCTGGCTACACGACCCGGAAGCTGTACACCGGCTCCCTCGGCCAATAAAGTGAGATGAGCCCCGCAACCGCAGAGTCGGCCACGACTGGACCTAATGCTCAGGGGTCCCTTTACCTTTATGAAACTGCAAAGGGGTTTGCCCTTGGAGAGACTGACCTCCAGCCAGCCATACACCAGTCCCGGGGAAATTCATAACACCGGTTCATCAATTATGTCAAATGTGCTTGAGCATGTCTATTAGTCAACGCAAGCAAAAGGGGATCCAGTTCATCTATCCCTAAGAGCAAACATCTGTGTCTGAACTGGACCATCTAGAAGAGATTTATGCACATTGACTATGTTTACCTAAATCTGCTCAGTTTGTTTATTTTGATTGCAAAGTAAACTTGGAGGGGGCTGCAGAATTTAGAAGGCATTTTTAATTTTTGGGGAGGGGGTGGGTGGGTTGTCAGTTTTGTACAACAAGGGGGAGGAATGTGAAATCGTAAGCTGTCTGGAGAGCCGCAGAATCAGGCAGGGAAAAGGAGAACGACAGGCTGAGACCTGTCCGAGCTGAACATAAAACCTGCCTCTTCCTCTGTTGGATTGCTGGAAGACACGTGAGACACAAACGGACACAGGTACACATATTTATTCACATCTGAACAGTACACAGTTACAGTTGTCCACGCAGCCACTACAACATCATCTAAAGTCACCTTTCGCCCCCTCCCCCGCCGTCCCCTTTGAGTCATCCACCCATGCAAACTGAAAAGCCAGGGGGAAATGGGCCTTTCGGACAATCGCCGTGAAACCTACTGACCAATCCAATTGCTTCTATTACAGAAATGTTTATTATTGGTAAAGACTGTTTTAATAAACTGGCATTTGTATTACAAGCAAACCACGGGACGGGGGAACAAGAGTATTAACAAAATAGAAACCCCACGCATCGCAACAAAGAAATGTAAAATATAGGCAGCGATTTATTTTTTTGTAAGGTACTAACTTTGGCTATTTCCTTTTTTTTTTATAATACTTTTCTCTCTCTCTCTTGCTTTCTTTCTAGCTGTGAAATTCTGAATCATATTTAGAAATATGCCAACCAAGTTTTGTGGGGAAATGTAGCTTTCTAACGGTTTTTCTCTCTTTCTTTCATGCAAAATACCTTTAGAAACTTAAGCATGGATCTGATACAGAAGACTCTTCTCCATGTGAAATCAGCTTATTCAGCATCAGTGTCCATTTTGCAACCACGTTCTGTATAACCCGCGACTCCCCATCTTCCCCTGTCTCATAGTTGGTTCTCAGCTTAAGAATTTACCATCTGTTGACTTATTGGGTGGGGGGCGAAACACACACATTTGGCTTTCTTCTCCAAAGGCACACATGTTCTCATGAATTTAAGATTGAGGAGGGCCTGCATATTCATAAGAAGAGGCCATGGACCCATCTAGTCCAGCCTCCTGTTCTTACAGTGGCCAACCAAATGCCCATGGGAATCCTCCAAGCATGAAAACAGCACTCTTCTCTCCTGTGGTTTCCAGCAATATACAGAATTCCTGGTATGCTGCCTCTGATACTGGAGACAGGACATGGCTGGGCAAGTAGCCATCAATAGCCTTAACCAGCAGGCATTGGTCTAATCCTCCTTTAAAGCCATCCAAATTGGTGGCCATCACTGCCTCTTGTGATTTCTATCGACAACAACAAAAAGGATGCTCAGTATCTTTCTGCCACGTTCAGCTGAGCAGTCATCCTGAGCTGCTCGCACAAAGGTTTCACGGGGCTTCTAAACGATGCCTGCTCTTCATGAGGCAATCGTTCTGATTTATTTGCCGAGAGGTTATGCTGCTCCCCACCCACTGGTCATTTACCCTACGCGTTTTATTCCATTTATTCCCATTGCTTTCCTAACAGCACAAGGTGTGTGTTTTTAAAGGTGGATTTGCTGTGCCATGTTACCATAGCACTTATCTGCTCATCTAGCTTAGCTGTGCAAAACTAAAGTTCCAGTATGAGATGGAATCCCTCGCTCAAAATAGCGACGGTCTGGAGGCAGCTTTGATAACCGTGAGATTCTGCTTTCCGTTCTGCAACTCTGTGATCTTCTAGAGGCTGTAAGCTGGCGTGTTGCAGCTGGACCTGTTCCATGCTCATTTATTAATTAGAGATGATATCCGTGGCCTCTGTCCTATCAGATAAGAACACTGCCTGATTTTGCTACAAGCACAGCCTACGGTGGAGTGTACTGTTCTTCCAGCCAGGGTGGGATGGGTCCAAGAAGGAAAACAGGACTTCCTAGAATCTCTCAGCTAATGGAGCAGCTTCTGTTAAGTTCTGGCGAGTCCTTGAAACCTTTCCAGGCTCCTGTGCATAGTCCACTATTTCACTGGCAATGTCAGGGATTCTGCAGATGTGCAGGGAGGCCTAATGTGGCCCAGAAACATCCTCCAGGCCTCTATGCTCATCTGCAGAGGTCTTCGGTGTGCTACACAATCACTGATTTCATCAGGCATGTGGCGTTTTGCACATGCACATGGAGGTCATTCCGCCGGTCTGGAATTCCATGATTGCAATCTAGAATGTGGACCAGAAGGGACAGAACCATAGATTCACAGGGCAGTAGAGTTGGAAAATACCCCCAAGGGTTATCTCATCTAACCCCCTGCAATGCAAAAATCTCAGCTTAAAGCATCCATGACAGATGGCCATCCAACCCCTGCTTAAAAACCTCCAAGGAAGGAGAGTCCACCACCTTTCAAGGGACAAAAAGTTTCTAATGAAGCTTTCTGGAATTGGCAGCCAATGGTTCCACCATCTCTATTTTAAAAAGTTTGACATCAAAGCTGTTAGTTTAGTTTGAATATATGGCACTATGCTCTCACCAACAGTGGTCAAACATTCTCTGTTGTTCTGTTCATAGATAGTAGCTACTACAGAGCTGTGCACACACTCTGGCTAGGAGTTACCGCCACCAGTTTTGTCCCACCAGTGTTAGAACTATGATCAAAGTTGGCCAAAAAAAAGAGAGAGAGAGATTGAAATTATTTATTTTAATTTTTTTGCATGCAGAAATAGACCCACTGAAATGGGGGGTAATTCTATACATGATTGTCCACAATGATCCAAATTTCACCGGTGCTTTTATCTTGCCTCTCTTCTCTAAGCATGAAGATAGGATGGTGCCCCCACAAAAAAATAAAATAAGGGGCATGCTTGGCTGCAGTGTGCCCAAAGGGGACAGAATGGCTCAGCAGTCATGGCTGGTCAAGAAGAGTCAGATCGTTTTGCATTATCTTCTTGCTTCTCTTGGGTAGTCCCTGAAATATAGGGCACATTTCTCCACCAGGAGAAGAAACAGTGTGAGGGGATCATAGTGGTTGATGGTTGAAGGACCACCCTAGAGACCTTCTGACCAAGGTTAAGATGGGGGTGGGCTATAGCTCAGTGGTAGAGCCTTGCATGTAGAACACCCCAATTCCTGATGTCTCTACCCATAAAAAAAATCTGGTAGGCCTCTATCTGAACCATTGGGGGGCTGCAACCTGCCAGAGTGGACAATACTTAGGCCAATCAGTTATCTAAGGATATGGCAGTTTCATGCTTTTCTTGTGTAGTCCATTCTGTTGGGAATTCCACTCCTCCGTGCTGCAGATGTGTGATTGTTGTTGTCACGCGTCTGCGTTTACATTCCACAGTGTTGGATGTCATGGGACCGGAAGTTCAGATACGCCGTTTCCGTGATATTGCTTTTGCTCTTCTCTTCTCTTGCCGATGAAGAAAGTAAGAGGAGCCATGTTTTCCTTTGTCCTGTAAATAATAAACGTAGTGCTTCATATCTATGCCTCAAGCCTCACTTTCGCTATCTGCTGATATCTGCTGATACTGCGTGCAGGTGTTTACAGATACCTGTCGCACTGGTGGCTCAGGAGGAAGATTAATCACCTGAGTGGCAATTTGAAGGGAGTAACACACCATCTGTGGTGCTGATTTCCCAATACATTCTACCACTCAGGACTTGCATACTGGTTCGCCACATCTTCTGGATTTTTGTCCACCTCTTACTTAGAGATTCTGGCCATCTGATGCCAACAGCTTGTAAAAGAAGTGGTAGTCCCAGTTGTCTGACAAGAGAGAGGTTTTAAAAAATAAAAATTAATAATCCCATCCTACCTAGAACTGCCATTCAGTTTTGCCTAGAGCAAATTTTCAAGGCAAATTGAGATGTTCCGGTTTAGGCAAAACACTGGAGAAATTATTGACGGAAGCAAAATGTGTTTTAACCAGAAAAGCAACCTTTCTCGGAGGGCTGCCATATACTCCTCATCGCACCCAAGTGTGGGGCTGGAAAATTCTCTTGCATTCCATCCCAGCTTTCTTATGTATTGGTTTCCAACTCTTCCTAAAGCCCTTATATACTTCTGTGGGTGGGTGAAGAGGATCCATTTTCTGCATAATTCCAGTCCAGAGAGACAACAGGAGCAGTGCGATGATCTCCTCTGGCAGGCTCCGCAGTGGTTCAAAATGCTGCAAATTTTCAAACATCACAAGTTCTCCACCAGGTCTACAAATATCTTGTAATATATATCAAGGGGGAAGCGATGATCCCAGTTCACTTTAGTTGGCCCAATGACTTCAGGTGGATCCTCTTCACTTATGGAGACCGTCCCCGTCCCCCCCACCCTTTATTTTACTTTTCAGTACCCTCTAATATTTATGAAAATGGGTGGGGATAGGGGAACACTGGCAAACCATAGAGGTTTAACACCCAACCCAAATCTAGCTCTGAGTCTTTAGCGTAGAACCACAGCCCTCCTCTCTCCACCTTATGTCTTAAGGCCACCAAGGGGGACTTTTGCTCACCCCCTTTTTAATGCAACAGAGGTAATGGCTTTAATAACCCACAGTGATTGGTTCACTAGTCTGAGGAAGAATGCAGAGCATCGCTTTTAATTATGTCTCACGAACACAACATCTGGGATAACGTCGGAGGCCAGGTTTATAGGATCACAGTGATTAATACAATTCCCACTCATTAACGACAATGTTTGCACTGTTAGTTTGTTTGCCTTGGCCAGCTCTGCTCTCTCAAGTATGGCTTATAACCCCTTTTTAAACTAGTGCTGTCCCATTTGGGGACTGGCTAGCTTTGATCAAACCCAGCAAGGGAGCTACGGGGCGAGGTTCAACACAGCTTCACTGAACTACGAGGAATGCATCTTGAGCAAGAAAAAGAGAGATCAGGGACCAAAGACATTCTTGATGTTGCCAGCAACGCATGGATGGAAACATGGATGGGGGTCTCCTCCTAAGCCTCCGTCCATATACTTCGAGGTTTGATCTTCACAGTGTCAGTTTTGACAAGCCAGAAATCACATCCTTCCTCCCCTCCCAGAGACGCTCCCTGAAAATAAAGTCTCCATCGTGTCCTCTTAACATCCTCATGCTTCAGATCCAAATATTCATCCTCTGTCAGCCTCCTTCAAGTCCGTCGGCCATGCAACACATTCAAGCCAGGCTGCCTATTGTATTTCTTGGCTTAGGGGGACACAGTGCCTAAAAAGGAAGAGTCAGTGGCTGAAGATTGACAAGTACAAGTGAGGAAAGAAGATCCACAGAGACAAGGATGGAGAGGCACATAAGATGGCCATTCAGAGGCACCTGGAAGAGTGAGACCAAACTAGCAGCATCGACTGGGTGCAAGTTCTGCAGGACCAGCAAAATGCTGTCAATCCATTTTTTCTTGAAACACACACACACAAGCAATAACATTCGTTCCAGTTACCTTCCTCTGTTTCTTTCTCCTTTTTTTAGCATCTTACTGTCTGCTACAGGTAAGAGGTATTGGGTGAAAATACTGGGGAGGAGGAAGAAAACAACCCACAACCGATGCAGTGCATTACAGGGTTGCTCTGGTGCTCCCCAGAAACGATGGTGGCCATGGGGAGACTAAGCTCCATTTTGTTTTCCTTCATGTGTCTTCACCCCGAGAGGCATCGGTGAGGGAAAAAGCAGGGTGGGGAATCACAGAGGGGCTGGCCAGTAGGACCTCTGCCCCGCCTCCCCTGCTTCAGACTGGCGAACTGGCAGTGGACTCGCTGTAGAGGCTTTCCACAATGTCCCCCCGCTGGATTTTGCGCAAGGCGGTATAAAGGGCGTCCATCGTGGCGCTGTCTTTGCTGGACCAGTCGGAGAGAAGGGCGCGGACGGGGTACTCCTCCTGAGTGAAGGAGTCTATGTGGTCCTCCTTGTAGCCCAGCTCCCCAGCCAAGTGGCGCCAAGTCTCCTCGGTGGAACCGTTCAGCAGCTTCTCAACCTCCTCCCTCTTGTTGACAGGCAGGTTGGTGTAAAGGTTCCCGTCTCCTTTAAGGCCTGGAGTGGGGGGAACAGGGGTGGGGAGCACAAAAGGGGTTACGTAGGTAGGAAGTCAACACCCAGCCCACCTCAGAAACCAAGAAGGCCTGGATCTGTCCATGGGAAAGCAGGCCTGCATCTGACCATCAGTGCCCTACTAGGAACTGAGGAAGCTGCCTTAACCCGAGTCAGGTCATTGTCCCTCCCAGCTCAGAGTTGTCTACACCAAGGGCAGGGAACCTTTTTGAGCCAGAAGACCAGATCTTTATCTCCCCAACCCATTGCAGGCCAAAGCTGCCTGGTGGTTGGAGTCAGTCACTTGTCAATCACCTGATGTCAGAGTGATATCAGGTTTTGCTTCTCCAATCAGGGATGGATTTTGGTAATATGGCAACCTCAGCAAGGACAGGAATTGGTGCCCCCTAACTTTGAGTAGGTATTATTATTATTATTATTATTATTATTATTATTATTATTATTAACTTTAGAAGATATCTGAAGGCAGCCCTGTATAGGGAAGCCTTTTTAATGTCTAATATTTTATTATGTTTTTATACATGTTGGAAGCTGCCCATAGTGGCTGGGGCAACCCAGTCAGATATTATTATTATTATTATTATTATTATTATTATTATTAATCCTCTCAGCTCGGCACCCAGTGCAGGGGGGCCATCTGCGCCACCCTAAATCTGGCGCTGCTCTGATTGTCAGGACTTCAAAGCAAACTGCAGGGTTTTTCAAACAGCCCTTTGTAAGCCTCTTCACATGGGGATGTTTACAAATGGCTTTTCAGCACCCCCCCACCCCACCCTCCCGCACTTCTCCTTTAAACTTCCACAGAGGGTTGAAGCAGAAACGCGGAGGGGAAGCATTTGAAAACCTTGAGCAGGGGGTTCTCCTAGAGCCCTACAGCTGATGGGGGTGCGATGTCTATGTCCCCACCCCCCTCATTTCTCTTTAAACTTCCTCGGAGTTTTAAAGGAGAAATATGGAGGGAGTTTGAAGGTTTTCTGCATTTTGAAGCGCAGGCTCTCTCTCTCTCTCTCTCTCTCTCTCTCTCTCTCTCTCTCTCTCTCTCTCTGGTGTAGGAAGGCCCTAAGCCAAGCTGCTCTCTGAAGTGGGGTCCCCCCATCTGTAAACTTTGAGAGGGGGCTGTTTCAGAGACCAGTTTAGCAAACTGCTTTGACAGCCTCCCATTTGAGCAAACAAA